>NW_028126443.1:0-1200000 GCF_965194825.1 Balaenoptera physalus | reverse complement strand
GGAGGGCTTCGGGTACGGCGTAGGGTATGGGTTAGGGTTAGGGTTAGGGTTAGTGTTAGGGTTAGGGCTCGGTTTAGGGTACAGGTTAGGATTAGGGTACGTGTTAGGGTTAGGGTAGGGGTTAGGGTTAGGGTACGCGTTACGGATAGGGTAGTTATTAAACCTATCCCACTCTCTAGATACCCCTTAGCACGTAAAGGAATATTATTTGGGGGTCCAGCCATGGAGAAGAGTTTAGGCACTAAGATAATATAAGGAACACACCCATTATAAAGAAATCACATTAGGATTCTCTTTTTAAGCTGTTCCTTAAAACACTAGTGCTTAGGAAATCTATTGGAGGCAGAAGCAGTCAAGGGTAGCCTAGGGTTAGGGTTAGGCTTAGGGTTAGGCTTAGGGTACGCCTTAGGGTACGGGTTCGGGGAGGGCTTCTGGTACGGCGTAGGGTATGGGTTAGGGTTAGGGTTAGGGTTAGTGTTAGGGTTAGGGCTCGGTTTAGGGTACGGGTTAGGATTAGGGTACGTGTTAGGGTTCGGGTAGGGGTTAGGGTTAGGGTACGCGTTAGGGTTAGGGTAGTTATTAAACCTATCCCACTCTCTAGATACCCCTTAGCACGTAAATGAATATTATTTGGGGGTCCAGCCATGGAGAAGAGTGTAGACACTAAGAAAATATAAGGAACACACACATTATAAAGAAATCACATTAGGATTCTCTTTTTAAGCTGTTCCTTAAAACACTAGTGCTTAGGAAATCTATTGGAGGCAGAAGCAGTCAAGGGTAGCCTAGGGTTAGGGTTAGGCTTAGGGTTAGGCTTAGGGTACGGCTTAGGGTACGGGTTCGGGGAGGGCTTCGGGTACGGTGTAGGGTATGGGTTAGGGTTAGGTTTAGTGTTAGGGTTAGGGCTCGGTTTAGGGTACGGGTTAGGATTAGGGTACGTGTTAGGGCTAGGGTAGGGGTTAGGGTTATGGTACGCGTTAGGGTTAGGGTAGTGATTAAACCTATCCCACTCTCTAGATACCCCTTAGCACATAAAGGAATATTATTTGGGGGTCCAGCCATGGATAAGAGTTTAGACACTAGGATTAGATAAGGAACACACCCATTATAAAGAAATCACATTAGGATTCTCTTTTTAAGCTGTTCCTTAAAACACTAGTGCTTAGGAAATCTATTGGAGGCAGAAGCAGTCAAGGGTAGCCTAGGGTTAGGGTTAGGCTTAGGGTTAGGCTTAGGGTATGCCTTAGGGTACGGGTTCGGGGAGGGCTTCGGGTACGGCGTAGGGTACGGGTTAGGGTTAGGGTTAGGGTTAGTGTTAGGGTTAGGGCTCGGTTTAGGGTATGGGTTAGGATTAGGGTACGTGTTAGGGTTAGGGTAGGGGTTAGCGTTAGGGTACGCGTTAGGGTTAGGGTAGTTATTATACCTATCCCACTCTCTAGATACTCCTTAGCACGTAAAGGAATATTATTTGGGGGTCCAGGCATGGAGAAGAGTTTAGACACTAGGATAAGATAAGGAACACACCCATTATAAAGAAATCACATTAGGATTCTCTTTTTAAGCTGTTCCTTAAAACCCTAGTGCTTAGGAAATCTATTGGAGGCAGAAGCAGTCAAGGGTAGCCTAGGGTTACGGTTAGCCTTAGGGTTAGGCTTAGGGTACGGCTTAGGGTACGGGTTTGGGGAGGGCTTCGGGTACGGCGTAGGGTATGGGTTAGGGTTAGGGTTAGGGTTAGTGTTAGGGTTAGGGCTCGGTTTAGGGTACGGGTTAGGATTAGGGTACGTGTTAGTGTTAGGGTAGGGGTTGGGGTTAGGGTACGCGTTAGGGTTAGGGTAGTTATTAAACCTATCCCACTCTCTAGATACCCCTTAGCACGTAAAGGAATATTATTTGGGGGTCCAGCCATGGAGCAGAGTTTAGACACTAAGATAATATAAGGAACACACACATTATAAAGAAATCACATTAGGATTCTCTTTTTAAGCTGTTCCTTAAAACACTAGAGCTTAGGAAATCTATTGGAGGCAGAAGCAGTCAAGGGTAGCCTAGGGTTAGGGTTAGGCTTAGGGTTAGGCTTAGGGTACGCCTTAGGGTACGGGTTCGGGGAGGGCTTCGGGTACGGCGTAATGTATGGGTTAGGGTTAGGGTTAGGGTTAGAGTTAGTGTTAGGGTTAGGGCTCGGTTTATGGTATGGGTTAGGATTAGGGTACGTGTTAGGGTTAGGGTAGGGGTTAGGGTTAGGGTACGCGTTAGGGTTAGGGTAGTTATTAAACCTATCCCACTCTCTAGATACCCCTTAGCACGTAAAGGAATATTATTTGGGGGTCCAGCCATGGAGAAGAGTTTAGACACTAAGATAATATAAGGAACACACACATTATAAAGAAATCACATTAGGATTCTCTTTTTAAGCTGTTCCTTAAAACCCTAGTGCTTAGGAAATCTATTTTAGGCAGAAGCAGTCAAGGGTAGCCTAGGGTTAGGGTTAGGCTTAGGGTTAGGCTTAGGGTACGGCTTAGGGTACGGGTTTGGGGAGGGCTTCGGGTACGGCGTAGGGTATGGGTTAGGGTTAGGGTTAGGGTTAGTGTTAGGGTTAGGGCTCGGTTTAGGGTACGGGTTAGGATTAGGGTACGTGTTAAGGTTAGGGTAGGGGTTAGGGATAGGGTACGCGTTAGGGTTAGGGTAGTTATTAAACCTATCCCACTCTCTAGATACCCCTTAGCACGTAAAGGAATATTATTTGGGGGTCCAGCCATGGAGAAGAGTTTAGACACTAAGATAATATAAGGAACACACACATTATAAAGAAATCACATTAGGATTCTCTTTTTAAGCTGTTCCTTAAAACACTAGTGCTTAGGAAATCTATTGGAGGCAGAAGCAGTCAAGGGTAGCCTAGGGTTAGGGTTAGGCTTAGGGTTAGGCTTAGGGAACGGCTTAGGGTACGGGTTCGGGGAGGGCTTCGGGTGCGGCGTAGGGTATGGGTTAGGGTTAGGGTTAGGGTTAGTGTTAGGGTTAGGGCTCGGTTTAGGGTACGGGTTAGGATTAGGGTACGTGTTAGGGCTAGGGTAGGGGTTAGGGTTAGGGTACGCGTTAGGGTTAGGGTAGTGATTAAACCTATCCCACTCTCTAGATACCCCTTAGCACATAAAGGAATATTATTTGGGGGTCCAGCCATGGAGAAGAGTTTAGACACTAGGATTAGATAAGGAACACACCCATTATAAAGAAATCACATTAGGATTCTCTTTTTAAGCTGTTCCTTAAAACACTAGTGCTTAGGAAATCTATTGGAGGCAGAAGCAGTCAAGGGTAGCCTAGGGTTAGGGTTAAGCTTAGGGTTAGGCTTAGGGTACGGCTTAGGGTACGTGTTCGGGGAGGGCTTCGGGTACGGCGTAGGGTATGGGTTAGGGTTAGGGTTAGGGTTAGTGTTAGGGTTAGGGCTCGGTTTAGGGTACAGGTTAGGATTAGGGTACGTGTTAGGGTTAGGGTAGGGGTTAGGGTTAGGGTACGCGTTACGGATAGGGTAGTTATTAAACCTATCCCACTCTCTAGATACCCCTTAGCACGTAAAGGAATATTATTTGGGGGTCCAGCCATGGAGAAGAGTTTAGGCACTAAGATAATATAAGGAACACACCCATTATAAAGAAATCACATTAGGATTCTCTTTTTAAGCTGTTCCTTAAAACACTAGTGCTTAGGAAATCTATTGGAGGCAGAAGCAGTCAAGGGTAGCCTAGGGTTAGGGTTAGGCTTAGGGTTAGGCTTAGGGTACGCCTTAGGGTACGGGTTCGGGGAGGGCTTCTGGTACGGCGTAGGGTATGGGTTAGGGTTAGGGTTAGGGTTAGTGTTAGGGTTAGGGCTCGGTTTAGGGTACGGGTTAGGATTAGGGTACGTGTTAGGGTTCGGGTAGGGGTTAGGGTTAGGGTACGCGTTAGGGTTAGGGTAGTTATTAAACCTATCCCACTCTCTAGATACCCCTTAGCACGTAAATGAATATTATTTGGGGGTCCAGCCATGGAGAAGAGTGTAGACACTAAGAAAATATAAGGAACACACACATTATAAAGAAATCACATTAGGATTCTCTTTTTAAGCTGTTCCTTAAAACACTAGTGCTTAGGAAATCTATTGGAGGCAGAAGCAGTCAAGGGTAGCCTAGGGTTAGGGTTAGGCTTAGGGTTAGGCTTAGGGTACGGCTTAGGGTACGGGTTCGGGGAGGGCTTCGGGTACGGTGTAGGGTATGGGTTAGGGTTAGGTTTAGTGTTAGGGTTAGGGCTCGGTTTAGGGTACGGGTTAGGATTAGGGTACGTGTTAGGGCTAGGGTAGGGGTTAGGGTTATGGTACGCGTTAGGGTTAGGGTAGTGATTAAACCTATCCCACTCTCTAGATACCCCTTAGCACATAAAGGAATATTATTTGGGGGTCCAGCCATGGATAAGAGTTTAGACACTAGGATTAGATAAGGAACACACCCATTATAAAGAAATCACATTAGGATTCTCTTTTTAAGCTGTTCCTTAAAACACTAGTGCTTAGGAAATCTATTGGAGGCAGAAGCAGTCAAGGGTAGCCTAGGGTTAGGGTTAGGCTTAGGGTTAGGCTTAGGGTATGCCTTAGGGTACGGGTTCGGGGAGGGCTTCGGGTACGGCGTAGGGTACGGGTTAGGGTTAGGGTTAGGGTTAGTGTTAGGGTTAGGGCTCGGTTTAGGGTATGGGTTAGGATTAGGGTACGTGTTAGGGTTAGGGTAGGGGTTAGCGTTAGGGTACGCGTTAGGGTTAGGGTAGTTATTATACCTATCCCACTCTCTAGATACTCCTTAGCACGTAAAGGAATATTATTTGGGGGTCCAGGCATGGAGAAGAGTTTAGACACTAGGATAAGATAAGGAACACACCCATTATAAAGAAATCACATTAGGATTCTCTTTTTAAGCTGTTCCTTAAAACCCTAGTGCTTAGGAAATCTATTGGAGGCAGAAGCAGTCAAGGGTAGCCTAGGGTTACGGTTAGCCTTAGGGTTAGGCTTAGGGTACGGCTTAGGGTACGGGTTTGGGGAGGGCTTCGGGTACGGCGTAGGGTATGGGTTAGGGTTAGGGTTAGGGTTAGTGTTAGGGTTAGGGCTCGGTTTAGGGTACGGGTTAGGATTAGGGTACGTGTTAGTGTTAGGGTAGGGGTTGGGGTTAGGGTACGCGTTAGGGTTAGGGTAGTTATTAAACCTATCCCACTCTCTAGATACCCCTTAGCACGTAAAGGAATATTATTTGGGGGTCCAGCCATGGAGCAGAGTTTAGACACTAAGATAATATAAGGAACACACACATTATAAAGAAATCACATTAGGATTCTCTTTTTAAGCTGTTCCTTAAAACACTAGAGCTTAGGAAATCTATTGGAGGCAGAAGCAGTCAAGGGTAGCCTAGGGTTAGGGTTAGGCTTAGGGTTAGGCTTAGGGTACGCCTTAGGGTACGGGTTCGGGGAGGGCTTCGGGTACGGCGTAATGTATGGGTTAGGGTTAGGGTTAGGGTTAGAGTTAGTGTTAGGGTTAGGGCTCGGTTTATGGTATGGGTTAGGATTAGGGTACGTGTTAGGGTTAGGGTAGGGGTTAGGGTTAGGGTACGCGTTAGGGTTAGGGTAGTTATTAAACCTATCCCACTCTCTAGATACCCCTTAGCACGTAAAGGAATATTATTTGGGGGTCCAGCCATGGAGAAGAGTTTAGACACTAAGATAATATAAGGAACACACACATTATAAAGAAATCACATTAGGATTCTCTTTTTAAGCTGTTCCTTAAAACCCTAGTGCTTAGGAAATCTATTTTAGGCAGAAGCAGTCAAGGGTAGCCTAGGGTTAGGGTTAGGCTTAGGGTTAGGCTTAGGGTACGGCTTAGGGTACGGGTTTGGGGAGGGCTTCGGGTACGGCGTAGGGTATGGGTTAGGGTTAGGGTTAGGGTTAGTGTTAGGGTTAGGGCTCGGTTTAGGGTACGGGTTAGGATTAGGGTACGTGTTAAGGTTAGGGTAGGGGTTAGGGATAGGGTACGCGTTAGGGTTAGGGTAGTTATTAAACCTATCCCACTCTCTAGATACCCCTTAGCACGTAAAGGAATATTATTTGGGGGTCCAGCCATGGAGAAGAGTTTAGACACTAAGATAATATAAGGAACACACACATTATAAAGAAATCACATTAGGATTCTCTTTTTAAGCTGTTCCTTAAAACACTAGTGCTTAGGAAATCTATTGGAGGCAGAAGCAGTCAAGGGTAGCCTAGGGTTAGGGTTAGGCTTAGGGTTAGGCTTAGGGAACGGCTTAGGGTACGGGTTCGGGGAGGGCTTCGGGTGCGGCGTAGGGTATGGGTTAGGGTTAGGGTTAGGGTTAGTGTTAGGGTTAGGGCTCGGTTTAGGGTACGGGTTAGGATTAGGGTACGTGTTAGGGCTAGGGTAGGGGTTAGGGTTAGGGTACGCGTTAGGGTTAGGGTAGTGATTAAACCTATCCCACTCTCTAGATACCCCTTAGCACATAAAGGAATATTATTTGGGGGTCCAGCCATGGAGAAGAGTTTAGACACTAGGATTAGATAAGGAACACACCCATTATAAAGAAATCACATTAGGATTCTCTTTTTAAGCTGTTCCTTAAAACACTAGTGCTTAGGAAATCTATTGGAGGCAGAAGCAGTCAAGGGTAGCCTAGGGTTAGGGTTAAGCTTAGGGTTAGGCTTAGGGTACGGCTTAGGGTACGTGTTCGGGGAGGGCTTCGGGTACGGCGTAGGGTATGGGTTAGGGTTAGGGTTAGGGTTAGTGTTAGGGTTAGGGCTCGGTTTAGGGTACAGGTTAGGATTAGGGTACGTGTTAGGGTTAGGGTAGGGGTTAGGGTTAGGGTACGCGTTACGGATAGGGTAGTTATTAAACCTATCCCACTCTCTAGATACCCCTTAGCACGTAAAGGAATATTATTTGGGGGTCCAGCCATGGAGAAGAGTTTAGGCACTAAGATAATATAAGGAACACACCCATTATAAAGAAATCACATTAGGATTCTCTTTTTAAGCTGTTCCTTAAAACACTAGTGCTTAGGAAATCTATTGGAGGCAGAAGCAGTCAAGGGTAGCCTAGGGTTAGGGTTAGGCTTAGGGTTAGGCTTAGGGTACGCCTTAGGGTACGGGTTCGGGGAGGGCTTCTGGTACGGCGTATGGTATGGGTTAGGGTTAGGGTTAGGGTTAGTGTTAGGGTTAGGGCTCGGTTTAGGGTACGGGTTAGGATTAGGGTACGTGTTAGGGTTAGGGTAGGGGTTAGGGTTAGGGTACGCGTTAGGGTTAGGGTAGTTATTAAACCTATCCCACTCTCTAGATACCCCTTAGCACGTAAATGAATATTATTTGGGGGTCCAGCCATGGAGAAGAGTGTAGACACTAAGAAAATATAAGGAACACACACATTATAAAGAAATCACATTAGGATTCTCTTTTTAAGCTGTTCCTTAAAACACTAGTGCTTAGGAAATCTATTGGAGGCAGAAGCAGTCAAGGGTAGCCTAGGGTTAGGGTTAGGCTTAGGGTTAGGCTTAGGGTACGGCTTAGGGTACGGGTTCGGGGAGGGCTTCGGGTACGGTGTAGGGTATGGGTTAGGGTTAGGGTTAGTGTTAGGGTTAGGGCTCGGTTTAGGGTACGGGTTAGGATTAGGGTACGTGTTAGGGCTAGGGTAGGGGTTAGGGTTATGGTACGCGTTAGGGTTAGGGTAGTGATTAAACCTATCCCACTCTCTAGATACCCCTTAGCACATAAAGGAATATTATTTGGGGGTCCAGCCATGGATAAGAGTTTAGACACTAGGATTAGATAAGGAACACACCCATTATAAAGAAATCACATTAGGATTCTCTTTTTAAGCTGTTCCTTAAAACACTAGTGCTTAGGAAATCTATTGGAGGCAGAAGCAGTCAAGGGTAGCCTAGGGTTAGGGTTAGGCTTAGGGTTAGGCTTAGGGTATGCCTTAGGGTACGGGTTCGGGGAGGGCTTCGGGTACGGCGTAGGGTACGGGTTAGGGTTAGGGTTAGGGTTAGTGTTAGGGTTAGGGCTCGGTTTAGGGTATGGGTTAGGATTAGGGTACGTGTTAGGGTTAGGGTAGGGGTTAGCGTTAGGGTACGCGTTAGGGTTAGGGTAGTTATTATACCTATCCCACTCTCTAGATACTCCTTAGCACGTAAAGGAATATTATTTGGGGGTCCAGGCATGGAGAAGAGTTTAGACACTAGGATAAGATAAGGAACACACCCATTATAAAGAAATCACATTAGGATTCTCTTTTTAAGCTGTTCCTTAAAACCCTAGTGCTTAGGAAATCTATTGGAGGCAGAAGCAGTCAAGGGTAGCCTAGGGTTACGGTTAGCCTTAGGGTTAGGCTTAGGGTACGGCTTAGGGTACGGGTTTGGGGAGGGCTTCGGGTACGGCGTAGGGTATGGGTTAGGGTTAGGGTTAGGGTTAGTGTTAGGGTTAGGGCTCGGTTTAGGGTACGGGTTAGGATTAGGGTACGTGTTAGTGTTAGGGTAGGGGTTGGGGTTAGGGTACGCGTTAGGGTTAGGGTAGTTATTAAACCTATCCCACTCTCTAGATACCCCTTAGCACGTAAAGGAATATTATTTGGGGGTCCAGCCATGGAGCAGAGTTTAGACACTAAGATAATATAAGGAACACACACATTATAAAGAAATCACATTAGGATTCTCTTTTTAAGCTGTTCCTTAAAACACTAGAGCTTAGGAAATCTATTGGAGGCAGAAGCAGTCAAGGGTAGCCTAGGGTTAGGGTTAGGCTTAGGGTTAGGCTTAGGGTACGCCTTAGGGTACGGGTTCGGGGAGGGCTTCGGGTACGGCGTAATGTATGGGTTAGGGTTAGGGTTAGGGTTAGAGTTAGTGTTAGGGTTAGGGCTCGGTTTATGGTATGGGTTAGGATTAGGGTACGTGTTAGGGTTAGGGTAGGGGTTAGGGTTAGGGTACGCGTTAGGGTTAGGGTAGTTATTAAACCTATCCCACTCTCTAGATACCCCTTAGCACGTAAAGGAATATTATTTGGGGGTCCAGCCATGGAGAAGAGTTTAGACACTAAGATAATATAAGGAACACACACATTATAAAGAAATCACATTAGGATTCTCTTTTTAAGCTGTTCCTTAAAACCCTAGTGCTTAGGAAATCTATTTTAGGCAGAAGCAGTCAAGGGTAGCCTAGGGTTAGGGTTAGGCTTAGGGTTAGGCTTAGGGTACGGCTTAGGGTACGGGTTTGGGGAGGGCTTCGGGTACGGCGTAGGGTATGGGTTAGGGTTAGGGTTAGGGTTAGTGTTAGGGTTAGGGCTCGGTTTAGGGTACGGGTTAGGATTAGGGTACGTGTTAAGGTTAGGGTAGGGGTTAGGGATAGGGTACGCGTTAGGGTTAGGGTAGTTATTAAACCTATCCCACTCTCTAGATACCCCTTAGCACGTAAAGGAATATTATTTGGGGGTCCAGCCATGGAGAAGAGTTTAGACACTAAGATAATATAAGGAACACACACATTATAAAGAAATCACATTAGGATTCTCTTTTTAAGCTGTTCCTTAAAACACTAGTGCTTAGGAAATCTATTGGAGGCAGAAGCAGTCAAGGGTAGCCTAGGGTTAGGGTTAGGCTTAGGGTTAGGCTTAGGGAACGGCTTAGGGTACGGGTTAGGGGAGGGCTTCGGGTGCGGCGTAGGGTATGGGTTAGGGTTAGGGTTAGGGTTAGTGTTAGGGTTAGGGCTCGGTTTAGGGTACGGGTTAGGATTAGGGTACGTGTTAGGGCTAGGGTAGGGGTTAGGGTTAGGGTACGCGTTAGGGTTAGGGTAGTGATTAAACCTATCCCACTCTCTAGATACCCCTTAGCACATAAAGGAATATTATTTGGGGGTCCAGCCATGGAGAAGAGTTTAGACACTAGGATTAGATAAGGAACACACCCATTATAAAGAAATCACATTAGGATTCTCTTTTTAAGCTGTTCCTTAAAACACTAGTGCTTAGGAAATCTATTGGAGGCAGAAGCAGTCAAGGGTAGCCTAGGGTTAGGGTTAAGCTTAGGGTTAGGCTTAGGGTACGGCTTAGGGTACGTGTTCGGGGAGGGCTTCGGGTACGGCGTAGGGTATGGGTTAGGGTTAGGGTTAGGGTTAGTGTTAGGGTTAGGGCTCGGTTTAGGGTACAGGTTAGGATTAGGGTACGTGTTAGGGTTAGGGTAGGGGTTAGGGTTAGGGTACGCGTTACGGATAGGGTAGTTATTAAACCTATCCCACTCTCTAGATACCCCTTAGCACGTAAAGGAATATTATTTGGGGGTCCAGCCATGGAGAAGAGTTTAGGCACTAAGATAATATAAGGAACACACCCATTATAAAGAAATCACATTAGGATTCTCTTTTTAAGCTGTTCCTTAAAACACTAGTGCTTAGGAAATCTATTGGAGGCAGAAGCAGTCAAGGGTAGCCTAGGGTTAGGGTTAGGCTTAGGGTTAGGCTTAGGGTACGCCTTAGGGTACGGGTTCGGGGAGGGCTTCTGGTACGGCGTAGGGTATGGGTTAGGGTTAGGGTTAGGGTTAGTGTTAGGGTTAGGGCTCGGTTTAGGGTACGGGTTAGGATTAGGGTACGTGTTAGGGTTAGGGTAGGGGTTAGGGTTAGGGTACGCGTTAGGGTTAGGGTAGTTATTAAACCTATCCCACTCTCTAGATACCCCTTAGCACGTAAATGAATATTATTTGGGGGTCCAGCCATGGAGAAGAGTGTAGACACTAAGAAAATATAAGGAACACACACATTATAAAGAAATCACATTAGGATTCTCTTTTTAAGCTGTTCCTTAAAACACTAGTGCTTAGGAAATCTATTGGAGGCAGAAGCAGTCAAGGGTAGCCTAGGGTTAGGGTTAGGCTTAGGGTTAGGCTTAGGGTACGGCTTAGGGTACGGGTTCGGGGAGGGCTTCGGGTACGGTGTAGGGTATGGGTTAGGGTTAGGGTTAGTGTTAGGGTTAGGGCTCGGTTTAGGGTACGGGTTAGGATTAGGGTACGTGTTAGGGCTAGGGTAGGGGTTAGGGTTATGGTACGCGTTAGGGTTAGGGTAGTGATTAAACCTATCCCACTCTCTAGATACCCCTTAGCACATAAAGGAATATTATTTGGGGGTCCAGCCATGGATAAGAGTTTAGACACTAGGATTAGATAAGGAACACACCCATTATAAAGAAATCACATTAGGATTCTCTTTTTAAGCTGTTCCTTAAAACACTAGTGCTTAGGAAATCTATTGGAGGCAGAAGCAGTCAAGGGTAGCCTAGGGTTAGGGTTAGGCTTAGGGTTAGGCTTAGGGTATGCCTTAGGGTACGGGTTCGGGGAGGGCTTCGGGTACGGCGTAGGGTACGGGTTAGGGTTAGGGTTAGGGTTAGTGTTAGGGTTAGGGCTCGGTTTAGGGTATGGGTTAGGATTAGGGTACGTGTTAGGGTTAGGGTAGGGGTTAGCGTTAGGGTACGCGTTAGGGTTAGGGTAGTTATTATACCTATCCCACTCTCTAGATACTCCTTAGCACGTAAAGGAATATTATTTGGGGGTCCAGGCATGGAGAAGAGTTTAGACACTAGGATAAGATAAGGAACACACCCATTATAAAGAAATCACATTAGGATTCTCTTTTTAAGCTGTTCCTTAAAACCCTAGTGCTTAGGAAATCTATTGGAGGCAGAAGCAGTCAAGGGTAGCCTAGGGTTACGGTTAGCCTTAGGGTTAGGCTTAGGGTACGGCTTAGGGTACGGGTTTGGGGAGGGCTTCGGGTACGGCGTAGGGTATGGGTTAGGGTTAGGGTTAGGGTTAGTGTTAGGGTTAGGGCTCGGTTTAGGGTACGGGTTAGGATTAGGGTACGTGTTAGTGTTAGGGTAGGGGTTGGGGTTAGGGTACGCGTTAGGGTTAGGGTAGTTATTAAACCTATCCCACTCTCTAGATACCCCTTAGCACGTAAAGGAATATTATTTGGGGGTCCAGCCATGGAGCAGAGTTTAGACACTAAGATAATATAAGGAACACACACATTATAAAGAAATCACATTAGGATTCTCTTTTTAAGCTGTTCCTTAAAACACTAGAGCTTAGGAAATCTATTGGAGGCAGAAGCAGTCAAGGGTAGCCTAGGGTTAGGGTTAGGCTTAGGGTTAGGCTTAGGGTACGCCTTAGGGTACGGGTTCGGGGAGGGCTTCGGGTACGGCGTAATGTATGGGTTAGGGTTAGGGTTAGAGTTAGTGTTAGGGTTAGGGCTCGGTTTATGGTACGGGTTAGGATTAGGGTACGTGTTAGGGTTAGGGTAGGGGTTAGGGTTAGGGTACGCGTTAGGGTTAGGGTAGTTATTAAACCTATCCCACTCTCTAGATACCCCTTAGCACGTAAAGGAATATTATTTGGGGGTCCAGCCATGGAGAAGAGTTTAGACACTAAGATAATATAAGGAACACACACATTATAAAGAAATCACATTAGGATTCTCTTTTTAAGCTGTTCCTTAAAACCCTAGTGCTTAGGAAATCTATTTTAGGCAGAAGCAGTCAAGGGTAGCCTAGGGTTAGGGTTAGGCTTAGGGTTAGGCTTAGGGTACGGCTTAGGGTACGGGTTTGGGGAGGGCTTCGGGTACGGCGTAGGGTATGGGTTAGGGTTAGGGTTAGGGTTAGTGTTAGGGTTAGGGCTCGGTTTAGGGTACGGGTTAGGATTAGGGTACGTGTTAAGGTTAGGGTAGGGGTTAGGGATAGGGTACGCGTTAGGGTTAGGGTAGTTATTAAACCTATCCCACTCTCTAGATACCCCTTAGCACGTAAAGGAATATTATTTGGGGGTCCAGCCATGGAGAAGAGTTTAGACACTAAGATAATATAAGGAACACACACATTATAAAGAAATCACATTAGGATTCTCTTTTTAAGCTGTTCCTTAAAACACTAGTGCTTAGGAAATCTATAGGAGGCAGAAGCAGTCAAGGGTAGCCTAGGGTTAGGGTTAGGCTTAGGGTTAGGCTTAGGGAACGGCTTAGGGTACGGGTTTGGGGAGGGCTTCGGGTGCGGCGTAGGGTATGGGTTAGGGTTAGGGTTAGGGTTAGTGTTAGGGTTAGGGCTCGGTTTAGGGTACGGGTTAGGATTAGGGTACGTGTTAGGGCTAGGGTAGGGGTTAGGGTTAGGGTACGCGTTAGGGTTAGGGTAGTGATTAAACCTATCCCACTCTCTAGATACCCCTTAGCACATAAAGGAATATTATTTGGGGGTCCAGCCATGGAGAAGAGTTTAGACACTAGGATTAGATAAGGAACACACCCATTATAAAGAAATCACATTAGGATTCTCTTTTTAAGCTGTTCCTTAAAACACTAGTGCTTAGGAAATCTATTGGAGGCAGAAGCAGTCAAGGGTAGCCTAGGGTTAGTGTTAGGGTGAGGGTTAGGGTTAGGGTACGGCTTAGGGTACGTGTTCGGGTAGGGGTTCTGGTACGGCGTATGGTATGGGTTAGGGTCAGGGTTAGGGGTAGTGTTAGGTTTAGGGCTCGGTTTAGGGTACGTGTTAGGGTTAGGGTAGTGGTTAGGGTTAGGGTACGCGTTAGGGTTAGGGTAGTTATTAAACCTATCCCACTCTCTAGATACCCCTTAGCACGTAAAGGAATATTATTTGGGGTCCAGCCATGGAGAAGAGTTTAGACACTAGGATAAGATAAGGAACGCACCCATTATAAAGAAATCACATTAGGATTCTCTTTTTACGCTGTTCCTTAAAACACTAGTGCTTAGGAAATCTATTGGAGGCAGAAGCAGTCAAGGGTAGCCTAGGGTTAGGGTTAGGCTTAGGGTACGGCTTAGGGTACGGGTTCGGGGAGGGCTTCGGGTACGGCGTAGGGTATGGGTTAGGGTTAGGGTTAGGGTTAGTGTTAGGGTTAGGGCTCGGTTTAGGGTACGGGTTAGGATTAGGGTACGTGTTAGGGCTAGGGTAGGGGTTAGGGTTAGGGTACGCGTTAGGGTTAGGGTAGTGATTAAACCTATCCCACTCTCTAGATACCCCTTAGCACATAAAGGAATATTATTTGGGGGTCCAGCCATGGAGAAGAGTTTAGACACTAGGATTAGATAAGGAACACACCCATTATAAAGAAATCACATTAGGATTCTCTTTTTAAGCTGTTCCTTAAAACACTAGTGCTTAGGAAATCTATTGGATTCAGAAGCAGTCAAGGGTAGCCTAGGGTTAGGGTTAGGCTTAGGGTTAGGCTTAGGGTACGGCTTAGGGTACGTGTTCGGGGAGGGCTTCGGGTATGGCGTACGGTATGGGTTAGGGTTAGGGTTAGTGTTAGGGTTAGGGCTCGGTTTAGGGTACGGGTTAGGATTAGAGTACGTGTTAGGGTTAGGGTAGGGGTTAGGGTTAGGGTACGCGTTACGGTTAGGGTAGTTATTAAACCTATCCCACTCTCTTGATACCCCTTAGCACGTAAAGGAATATTATTTGGGGGTCCATCCATGGAGAAGAGTTTAGGCACTAAGATAAGATAAGGAACACACCCATTATAAAGAAATCACATTAGGATTCTCTTTTTAAGCTGTTCCTTAAAACACTAGTGCTTAGGAAATCTATTGGAGGCAGAAGCAGTCAAGGGTAGCCTAGGGTTAGGGTTAGGCTTAGGGTTAGGCTTAGGGTATGGCTTAGGGTACGGGTTCGGGGAGGGCTTCGGGTACGGCGTAGGGTATGGTTTAGGGTTAGGGTTAGGGTTAGTGTTAGGGTTAGGGCTCGGTTTAGGGTACGGGTTAGGATTAGGGTACGTGTTAGGGTTAGGGTAGGGTTTAGAGTTAGGGTACGCGTTAGGGTTAGGGTAGTTATTAAACCTATCCCACTCTCTAGATACCCCTTAGCACGTAAAGGAATATTATTTGGGGGTCCAGCCATGGAGAAGAGTTTAGACACTACGATAATATAAGGAACACACACATTATAAAGAAATCACATTAGGATTCTCTTTTTAAGCTGTTCCTTAAAACACTAGTGCTTAGGAAATCTATTGGAGGCAGAAGCAGTCAAGGGTAGCCTAGGGTTAGGTTTAGGCTTAGGGTTAGGCTTAGGGTACGGCTTAGGGTACGGGTTCGGGGAGGGCTTCGGGTACGGCGTAGGGTATGGTTTAGGGTTAGGGTTAGGGTTAGTGTTAGGGTTAGGGCTCGGTTTAGGGTACGGGTTAGGATTAGGGTACGTGTTAGGGTTAGGGTAGGGTTTAGAGTTAGGGTACGCGTTAGGGTTAGGGTACTTATTAAACCTATCCCACTCTCTAGATACCCCTTAGAACGTAAAGGAATATTATTTGGGGGTCCAGCCATGGAGAAGAGTTTAGACACTACGATAATATAAGGAACACACACATTATAAAGAAATCACATTAGGATTCTCTTTTTAAGCTGTTCCTTAAAACACTAGTGCTTAGGAAATCTATTGGAGGCAGAAGCAGTCAAGGGTAGCCTAGGGTTAGGTTTAGGCTTAGGGTTAGGCTTAGGGTACGGCTTAGGGTACGGGTTTGGGGAGGGCTTCGGGTACGGCGTAGGGTATGGGGTAGGGTTAGGGTTAGGGTTAGTGTTAGGGTTAGGGCTCGGTTTAGGGTACGGGTTAGGATTAGGGTACGTGTTAGGGCTAGGGTAGGGGTTAGGGTTAGGGTACTCGTTAGGGTTAGGGTAGTTATTAAACCTATCCCACTCTCTAGATACCCCTTAGCACATAAAGGAATATTATTTGGGGGTCCAGCCATGGAGAAGAGTTTAGACACTAGGATTAGATAAGGAACACACCCATTATAAAGAAATCACATTAGGATTCTCTTTTTAAGCTGTTCCTTAAAACACTAGTGCTTAGGAAATCTATTGGATTCAGAAGCAGTCAAGGGTAGCCTAGGGTTAGGGATAGGCTTAGGGTTAGGCTTAGGGTACGGCTTAGGGTACGTGTTCGGGGAGGGCTTCGGGTACGGCGTAGGGTATGGGTTATGGTTAGGGTTAGGGTTAGGGTTAGGGTTAGGGCTCGGTTTAGGGTACGGCTTAGGATTAGGGTACGTGGTAGGGTTAGGGTAGGGGTTAGGGTTAGGGTACGCCTTACGGTTAGGGTAGTTATTAAACCTATCCCACTCTCTAGATACCCCTTAGCACGTAAAGGAATATTATTTGGGGGTCCAGCCATGGAGAAGAGTTTAGGCACTAAGATAAGATAAGGAACACACCCATTATAAAGAAATCACATTAGGATTCTCTTTTTAAGCTGTTCCTTAAAACACTAGTGCTTTGGAAATCTATTGGAGGCAGAAGCAGTCAACGGTAGCCTATGGTTAGGGTTAGGCTTAGGGTTAGGCTTAGGGTACGCCTTAGGGTACGGGTTTAGGGAGGGCTTCGGGTACGGCGTAGGGTATGGTTTAGGGTTAGGGTTAGGGTTAGTGTTAGGGTTACGACTCGGTTTAGGGTACGGGTTAGGATTAGGGTACGTGTTAGGGTTAGGGTAGTGTTTAGGGTTAGGGTACGCCTTAGGGTTAGGGTAGTTATTAAACCTATCCCACTCTCTAGATACCCCTTAGCACGTAAAGGAATATTATTTGGGGGTCCAGCCATGGAGAAGAGTTTAGACACTAAGATAATATAAGGAACACACCCATTATAAAGAAATCACATTAGGATTCTCTTTTTAAGCTGTTCCTTAAAACACTAGTGCTTAGGAAATCTATTGGAGGCAGAAGCAGTCAAGGGTAGCCTAGGGTTAGGGTTAGGCTTAGGGTTAGGCTTAGGGTACGAGTTCGGGGAGGGCTTCGGGTACGGCGTAGGGTATGGGTTAGGGTTAGGGTTAGGGTTAGTGTTAGGGTTAGGGCTCGGTTTAGGGTACGGGTTAGGATTAGGGTACGTGTTAGGGTTAGGGTAGGGGTTAGGGTTAGGGTACGCGTTAGGGTTAGGGTAGTTATTAAACCTATCCCACTCTCTAGATACCCCTTAGCACGTAAATGAATATTATTTGGGGGTCCAGCCATGGAGAAGAGTTTAGACACTAAGAAAATATAAGGAACACACACATTATAAAGAAATCACATTAGGATTCTCTTTTTAAGCTGTTCCTTAAAACACTAGTGCTCAGGAAATCTATTGGAGGCAGAAGCAGTCAAGGGTAGCCTAGGGTTAGGGTTAGGCTTAGGGTTAGGCTTAGGGTACGGCTTAGGGTACGGGTTCGGGGAGGGCTTCGGGTATGGCGTAGGGTATGGGTTAGGGATAGAGTTAGTGTTAGGGTTAGGGCTCGGTTTAGGGTACGGGTTAGGATTAGGGTACGTGTTAGGGCTAGGGTAGGGGTTAGGGTTAGGGTACGCATTAGGGTTTGGGTAGTCATTAAACCTATCCCACTCTCTAGATACCCCTTAGCACATAAAGGAATATTATTTGGGGGTCCAGCCATGGATAAGAGTTTAGACACTAGGATTAGATAAGGAACACACCCATTATAAAGAAATCACATTAGGATTCTCTTTTTAAGCTGTTCCTTAAAACACTAGTGCTTAGGAAATCTATTGGAGGCAGAAGCAGTCAAGGGTAGCCTAGGGTTAGGGTTAGGCTTAGGGTTAGGCTTAGGGTATGCCTTAGGGTACGGGTTCGGGGAGGGCTTCGGGTACGGCGTAGGCTATGGGTTAGGGTTAGGGTTAGGGTTAGTGTTAGGGTTAGGGCTCGGTTTAGGTTATGGGTTAGGATTAGGGTACGTGTTAGGGTTAGGGTAGGGGTTAGTGTTAGGGTACGCGTTAGGGTTAGGGTAGTTATTAAACCTATCCCACTCTCTAGATACTCCTTAGCACGTAAAGGAATATTATTTGGGGGTCCAGGCATGGAGAAGAGTTTAGACACTAAGATAATATAAGGAACACACACATTATAAAGAAATCACATTAGGATTCTCTTTTTAAGCTGTTCCTTAAAACACTAGTGCTTAGGAAATCTATTGGAGTCAGAAGCAGTCAAGGGTAGCCTAGGGTTAGGGTTAGGCTTAGGGTTAGGCTTAGGGTACGGCTTAGGGTACGGGTTCGGGGAGGGCTTCGGTTACGGCGTAGGGTATGGGTTAGGGTTAGGGTTAGGGTTAGTGTTAGGGTTAGGGCTCGGTTTAGGGTACGGGTTAGGATTAGGGTACGTGTTAGGGTTAGGGTAGGGTTTAGGGTTAGGGTACGCATTAGGGTTAGGGTAGTTATTAAACCTATCCCACTCTCTAGATACCCCTTAGCACGTAAAGGAATATTATTTGGGGGTCCAGCCATGGAGAAGAGTTTAGACACTAAGATAATATAAGGAACACACACATTATAAAGAAATCACATTAGGATTCTCTTTTTAAGCTGTTCCTTAAAACCCTAGTGCTTAGGAAATCTATTGGAGGCAGAAGCAGTCAAGGGTAGCCTAGGGTTAGGGTTAGGCTTAGGGTTAGGCTTAGGGTACGGCTTAGGTTACGGGTTTGGGGAGGGCTTCTGGTACGGCGTAGGGTATGGGTTAGGGTTAGGGTTAGGGTTAGTGTTAGGGTTAGGGCTCGGTTTAGGGTACGGGTTAGGATTAGGGTACGTGTTAGGGTTAGGGTAGGGGTTAGGGTTAGGGTACGCGTTAGGGTTAGGGTAGTTATTAAACCTATCCCACTCTCTAGATACCCCTTAGCACGTAAATGAATATTATTTGGGGGTCCAGCCATGGAGAAGAGTGTAGACACTAAGAAAATATAAGGAACACACACATTATAAAGAAATCACATTAGGATTCTCTTTTTAAGCTGTTCCTTAAAACACTAGTGCTTAGGAAATCTATTGGAGGCAGAAGCAGTCAAGGGTAGCCTAGGGTTAGGGTTAGGCTTAGGGTTAGGCTTAGGGTACGGCTTAGGGTACGGGTTCGGGGAGGGCTTCGGGTACGGTGTAGGGTATGGGTTAGGGTTAGGGTTAGTGTTAGGGTTAGGGCTCGGTTTAGGGTACGGGTTAGGATTAGGGTACGTGTTAGGGCTAGGGTAGGGGTTAGGGTTATGGTACGCGTTAGGGTTAGGGTAGTGATTAAACCTATCCCACTCTCTAGATACCCCTTAGCACATAAAGGAATATTATTTGGGGGTCCAGCCATGGATAAGAGTTTAGACACTAGGATTAGATAAGGAACACACCCATTATAAAGAAATCACATTAGGATTCTCTTTTTAAGCTGTTCCTTAAAACACTAGTGCTTAGGAAATCTATTGGAGGCAGAAGCAGTCAAGGGTAGCCTAGGGTTAGGGTTAGGCTTAGGGTTAGGCTTAGGGTATGCCTTAGGGTACGGGTTCGGGGAGGGCTTCGGGTACGGCGTAGGGTACGGGTTAGGGTTAGGGTTAGGGTTAGTGTTAGGGTTAGGGCTCGGTTTAGGGTATGGGTTAGGATTAGGGTACGTGTTAGGGTTAGGGTAGGGGTTAGCGTTAGGGTACGCGTTAGGGTTAGGGTAGTTATTATACCTATCCCACTCTCTAGATACTCCTTAGCACGTAAAGGAATATTATTTGGGGGTCCAGGCATGGAGAAGAGTTTAGACACTAGGATAAGATAAGGAACACACCCATTATAAAGAAATCACATTAGGATTCTCTTTTTAAGCTGTTCCTTAAAACCCTAGTGCTTAGGAAATCTATTGGAGGCAGAAGCAGTCAAGGGTAGCCTAGGGTTACGGTTAGCCTTAGGGTTAGGCTTAGGGTACGGCTTAGGGTACGGGTTTGGGGAGGGCTTCGGGTACGGCGTAGGGTATGGGTTAGGGTTAGGGTTAGGGTTAGTGTTAGGGTTAGGGCTCGGTTTAGGGTACGGGTTAGGATTAGGGTACGTGTTAGTGTTAGGGTAGGGGTTGGGGTTAGGGTACGCGTTAGGGTTAGGGTAGTTATTAAACCTATCCCACTCTCTAGATACCCCTTAGCACGTAAAGGAATATTATTTGGGGGTCCAGCCATGGAGCAGAGTTTAGACACTAAGATAATATAAGGAACACACACATTATAAAGAAATCACATTAGGATTCTCTTTTTAAGCTGTTCCTTAAAACACTAGAGCTTAGGAAATCTATTGGAGGCAGAAGCAGTCAAGGGTAGCCTAGGGTTAGGGTTAGGCTTAGGGTTAGGCTTAGGGTACGCCTTAGGGTACGGGTTCGGGGAGGGCTTCGGGTACGGCGTAATGTATGGGTTAGGGTTAGGGTTAGGGTTAGAGTTAGTGTTAGGGTTAGGGCTCGGTTTATGGTATGGGTTAGGATTAGGGTACGTGTTAGGGTTAGGGTAGGGGTTAGGGTTAGGGTACGCGTTAGGGTTAGGGTAGTTATTAAACCTATCCCACTCTCTAGATACCCCTTAGCACGTAAAGGAATATTATTTGGGGGTCCAGCCATGGAGAAGAGTTTAGACACTAAGTTAATATAAGGAACACACACATTATAAAGAAATCACATTAGGATTCTCTTTTTAAGCTGTTCCTTAAAACCCTAGTGCTTAGGAAATCTATTTTAGGCAGAAGCAGTCAAGGGTAGCCTAGGGTTAGGGTTAGGCTTAGGGTTAGGCTTAGGGTACGGCTTAGGGTACGGGTTTGGGGAGGGCTTCGGGTACGGCGTAGGGTATGGGTTAGGGTTAGGGTTAGGGTTAGTGTTAGGGTTAGGGCTCGGTTTAGGGTACGGGTTAGGATTAGGGTACGTGTTAAGGTTAGGGTAGGGGTTAGGGATAGGGTACGCGTTAGGGTTAGGGTAGTTATTAAACCTATCCCACTCTCTAGATACCCCTTAGCACGTAAAGGAATATTATTTGGGGGTCCAGCCATGGAGAAGAGTTTAGACACTAAGATAATATAAGGAACACACACATTATAAAGAAATCACATTAGGATTCTCTTTTTAAGCTGTTCCTTAAAACACTAGTGCTTAGGAAATCTATTGGAGGCAGAAGCAGTCAAGGGTAGCCTAGGGTTAGGGTTAGGCTTAGGGTTAGGCTTAGGGAACGGCTTAGGGTACGGGTTCGGGGAGGGCTTCGGGTGCGGCGTAGGGTATGGGTTAGGGTTAGGGTTAGGGTTAGTGTTAGGGTTAGGGCTCGGTTTAGGGTACGGGTTAGGATTAGGGTACGTGTTAGGGCTAGGGTAGGGGTTAGGGTTAGGGTACGCGTTAGGGTTAGGGTAGTGATTAAACCTATCCCACTCTCTAGATACCCCTTAGCACATAAAGGAATATTATTTGGGGGTCCAGCCATGGAGAAGAGTTTAGACACTAGGATTAGATAAGGAACACACCCATTATAAAGAAATCACATTAGGATTCTCTTTTTAAGCTGTTCCTTAAAACACTAGTGCTTAGGAAATCTATTGGAGGCAGAAGCAGTCAAGGGTAGCCTAGGGTTAGGGATAAGCTTAGGGTTAGGCTTAGGGTACGGCTTAGGGTACGTGTTCGGGGAGGGCTTCAGGTACGGCGTAGGGTATGGGTTAGGGTTAGGGTTAGGGTTAGTGTTAGGGTTAGGGCTCGGTTTAGGGTACAGGTTAGGATTAGGGTACGTGTTAGGGTTAGGGTAGGGGTTAGGGTTAGGGTACGCGTTACGGATAGGGTAGTTATTAAACCTATCCCACTCTCTAGATACCCCTTAGCACGTAAAGGAATATTATTTGGGGGTCCAGCCATGGAGAAGAGTTTAGGCACTAAGATAATATAAGGAACACACCCATTATAAAGAAATCACATTAGGATTCTCTTTTTAAGCTGTTCCTTAAAACACTAGTGCTTAGGAAATCTATTGGAGGCAGAAGCAGTCAAGGGTAGCCTAGGGTTAGGGTTAGGCTTAGGGTTAGGCTTAGGGTACGCCTTAGGGTACGGGTTCGGGGAGGGCTTCTGGTACGGCGTAGGGTATGGGTTAGGGTTAGGGTTAGGGTTAGTGTTAGGGTTAGGGCTCGGTTTAGGGTACGGGTTAGGATTAGGGTACGTGTTAGGGTTAGGGTAGGGGTTAGGGTTAGGGTACGCGTTAGGGTTAGGGTAGTTATTAAACCTATCCCACTCTCTAGATACCCCTTAGCACGTAAATGAATATTATTTGGGGGTCCAGCCATGGAGAAGAGTGTAGACACTAAGAAAATATAAGGAACACACACATTATAAAGAAATCACATTAGGATTCTCTTTTTAAGCTGTTCCTTAAAACACTAGTGCTTAGGAAATCTATTGGAGGCAGAAGCAGTCAAGGGTAGCCTAGGGTTAGGGTTAGGCTTAGGGTTAGGCTTAGGGTACGGCTTAGGGTACGGGTTCGGGGAGGGCTTCGGGTACGGTGTAGGGTATGGGTTAGGGTTAGGGTTAGTGTTAGGGTTAGGGCTCGGTTTAGGGTACGGGTTAGGATTAGGGTACGTGTTAGGGCTAGGGTAGGGGTTAGGGTTATGGTACGCGTTAGGGTTAGGGTAGTGATTAAACCTATCCCACTCTCTAGATACCCCTTAGCACATAAAGGAATATTATTTGGGGGTCCAGCCATGGATAAGAGTTTAGACACTAGGATTAGATAAGGAACACACCCATTA
The DNA here is from genome assembly GCF_965194825.1 of Balaenoptera physalus. Taxonomy (NCBI): domain Eukaryota; kingdom Metazoa; phylum Chordata; class Mammalia; order Artiodactyla; family Balaenopteridae; genus Balaenoptera; species Balaenoptera physalus. The sequence goes on along the minus strand of NW_028126443.1, from coordinate 1,177,431 downwards.
TAAAGAAATCACATTAGGATTCTCTTTTTAAGCTGTTCCTTAAAACACTAGTGCTTAGGAAATCTATTGGAGGCAGAAGCAGTCAAGGGTAGCCTAGGGTTAGGGTTAGGCTTAGGGTTAGGCTTAGGGTATGCCTTAGGGTACGGGTTCGGGGAGGGCTTCGGGTACGGCGTAGGGTACGGGTTAGGGTTAGGGTTAGGGTTAGTGTTAGGGTTAGGGCTCGGTTTAGGGTATGGGTTAGGATTAGGGTACGTGTTAGGGTTAGGGTAGGGGTTAGCGTTAGGGTACGCGTTAGGGTTAGGGTAGTTATTATACCTATCCCACTCTCTAGATACTCCTTAGCACGTAAAGGAATATTATTTGGGGGTCCAGGCATGGAGAAGAGTTTAGACACTAGGATAAGATAAGGAACACACCCATTATAAAGAAATCACATTAGGATTCTCTTTTTAAGCTGTTCCTTAAAACCCTAGTGCTTAGGAAATCTATTGGAGGCAGAAGCAGTCAAGGGTAGCCTAGGGTTACGGTTAGCCTTAGGGTTAGGCTTAGGGTACGGCTTAGGGTACGGGTTTGGGGAGGGCTTCGGGTACGGCGTAGGGTATGGGTTAGGGTTAGGGTTAGGGTTAGTGTTAGGGTTAGGGCTCGGTTTAGGGTACGGGTTAGGATTAGGGTACGTGTTAGTGTTAGGGTAGGGGTTGGGGTTAGGGTACGCGTTAGGGTTAGGGTAGTTATTAAACCTATCCCACTCTCTAGATACCCCTTAGCACGTAAAGGAATATTATTTGGGGGTCCAGCCATGGAGCAGAGTTTAGACACTAAGATAATATAAGGAACACACACATTATAAAGAAATCACATTAGGATTCTCTTTTTAAGCTGTTCCTTAAAACACTAGAGCTTAGGAAATCTATTGGAGGCAGAAGCAGTCAAGGGTAGCCTAGGGTTAGGGTTAGGCTTAGGGTTAGGCTTAGGGTACGCCTTAGGGTACGGGTTCGGGGAGGGCTTCGGGTACGGCGTAATGTATGGGTTAGGGTTAGGGTTAGGGTTAGAGTTAGTGTTAGGGTTAGGGCTCGGTTTATGGTACGGGTTAGGATTAGGGTACGTGTTAGGGTTAGGGTAGGGGTTAGGGTTAGGGTACGCGTTAGGGTTAGGGTAGTTATTAAACCTATCCCACTCTCTAGATACCCCTTAGCACGTAAAGGAATATTATTTGGGGGTCCAGCCATGGAGAAGAGTTTAGACACTAAGATAATATAAGGAACACACACATTATAAAGAAATCACATTAGGATTCTCTTTTTAAGCTGTTCCTTAAAACCCTAGTGCTTAGGAAATCTATTTTAGGCAGAAGCAGTCAAGGGTAGCCTAGGGTTAGGGTTAGGCTTAGGGTTAGGCTTAGGGTACGGCTTAGGGTACGGGTTTGGGGAGGGCTTCGGGTACGGCGTAGGGTATGGGTTAGGGTTAGGGTTAGGGTTAGTGTTAGGGTTAGGGCTCGGTTTAGGGTACGGGTTAGGATTAGGGTACGTGTTAAGGTTAGGGTAGGGGTTAGGGATAGGGTACGCGTTAGGGTTAGGGTAGTTATTAAACCTATCCCACTCTCTAGATACCCCTTAGCACGTAAAGGAATATTATTTGGGGGTCCAGCCATGGAGAAGAGTTTAGACACTAAGATAATATAAGGAACACACACATTATAAAGAAATCACATTAGGATTCTCTTTTTAAGCTGTTCCTTAAAACACTAGTGCTTAGGAAATCTATTGGAGGCAGAAGCAGTCAAGGGTAGCCTAGGGTTAGGGTTAGGCTTAGGGTTAGGCTTAGGGAACGGCTTAGGGTACGGGTTCGGGGAGGGCTTCGGGTGCGGCGTAGGGTATGGGTTAGGGTTAGGGTTAGGGTTAGTGTTAGGGTTAGGGCTCGGTTTAGGGTACGGGTTAGGATTAGGGTACGTGTTAGGGCTAGGGTAGGGGTTAGGGTTAGGGTACGCGTTAGGGTTAGGGTAGTGATTAAACCTATCCCACTCTCTAGATACCCCTTAGCACATAAAGGAATATTATTTGGGGGTCCAGCCATGGAGAAGAGTTTAGACACTAGGATTAGATAAGGAACACACCCATTATAAAGAAATCACATTAGGATTCTCTTTTTAAGCTGTTCCTTAAAACACTAGTGCTTAGGAAATCTATTGGAGGCAGAAGCAGTCAAGGGTAGCCTAGGGTTAGGGTTAAGCTTAGGGTTAGGCTTAGGGTACGGCTTAGGGTACGTGTTCGGGGAGGGCTTCGGGTACGGCGTAGGGTATGGGTTAGGGTTAGGGTTAGGGTTAGTGTTAGGGTTAGGGCTCGGTTTAGGGTACAGGTTAGGATTAGGGTACGTGTTAGGGTTAGGGTAGGGGTTAGGGTTAGGGTACGCGTTACGGATAGGGTAGTTATTAAACCTATCCCACTCTCTAGATACCCCTTAGCACGTAAAGGAATATTATTTGGGGGTCCAGCCATGGAGAAGAGTTTAGGCACTAAGATAATATAAGGAACACACCCATTATAAAGAAATCACATTAGGATTCTCTTTTTAAGCTGTTCCTTAAAACACTAGTGCTTAGGAAATCTATTGGAGGCAGAAGCAGTCAAGGGTAGCCTAGGGTTAGGGTTAGGCTTAGGGTTAGGCTTAGGGTACGCCTTAGGGTACGGGTTCGGGGAGGGCTTCGGGTACGGCGTAGGGTATGGGTTACGGTTAGGGTTAGGGTTAGTGTTAGGGTTAGGGCTCGGTTTAGGGTACGGGTTAGGATTAGGGTACGTTTTAGGGTTAGGGTAGGGGTTAGGGTTAGGGTACGCGTTAGGGTTAGGGTAGTTATTAAACCTATCCCACTCTCTAGATACCCCTTAGCACGTAAAGGAATATTATTTGGGGGTCCAGCCATGGAGAAGAGTTTAGACACTAAGATAATATAAGGAACACACACATTATAAAGAAATCACATTAGGATTCTCTTTTTAAGCTGTTCCTTAAAACACTAGTGCTTAGGAAATCTATTGGAGGCAGAAGCAGTCAAGGGTAGCCTAGGGTTAGGGTTAGGCTTAGGGTTAGGTTTAGGGTACGGCTTAGGGTACGGGTTCGGGGAGGGCTTCGGGTACGTCGTAGGGTATGGGTTAGGGTTAGGGTTAGGGTTAGTGTTAGGGTTAGGGCTCGGTTTAGGGTACGGGTTAGGATTAGGGTACGTGTTAGGGCTAGGGTAGGGGTTAGGGTTAGGGTACGCGTTAGGGTTAGGGTAGTTATTAAACCTATCCCACTCTCTAGATACCCCTTAGCACGTAAAGGAATATTATTTGGGGGTCCAGCCATGGAGAAGAGTTTAGACACTAAGATAATATAAGGAACACACCCATTATAAAGAAATCACATTAGGATTCTCTTTTTAAGCTGTTCCTTAAAACACTAGTGCTTAGGAAATCTATTGGAGGCAGAAGCAGTCAAGGGTAGCCTAGGGTTAGGGTTAGGCTTAGGGTTAGGCTTAGGGTACGGCTTAGGGTACGGGTTCGGGGAGGGCTTCGGGTACGGCGTAGGGTACGGGTTAGGGTTAGGGTTAGGGTTAGTGTTAGGGTTAGGGCTCGGTTTAGGGTATGGGTTAGGATTAGGGTACGTGTTAGGGTTAGGGTAGGGGTTAGCGTTAGGGTACGCGTTAGGGTTAGGGTAGTTATTATACCTATCCCACTCTCTAGATACTCCTTAGCACGTAAAGGAATATTATTTGGGGGTCCAGGCATGGAGAAGAGTTTAGACACTAGGATAAGATAAGGAACACACCCATTATAAAGAAATCACATTAGGATTCTCTTTTTAAGCTGTTCCTTAAAACCCTAGTGCTTAGGAAATCTATTGGAGGCAGAAGCAGTCAAGGGTAGCCTAGGGTTACGGTTAGGCTTAGGGTTAGGCTTAGGGTACGGCTTAGGGTACGGGTTTGGGGAGGGCTTCGGGTACGGCGTAGGGTATGGGTTAGGGTTAGGGTTAGGGTTAGTGTTAGGGTTAGGGCTCGGTTTAGGGTACGGGTTAGGATTAGGGTACGTGTTAGTGTTAGGGTAGGGGTTGGGGTTAGGGTACGCGTTAGGGTTAGGGTAGTTATTAAACCTATCCCACTCTCTAGATACCCCTTAGCACGTAAAGGAATATTATTTGGGGGTCCAGCCATGGAGCAGAGTTTAGACACTAAGATAATATAAGGAACACACACATTATAAAGAAATCACATTAGGATTCTCTTTTTAAGCTGTTCCTTAAAACACTAGAGCTTAGGAAATCTATTGGAGGCAGAAGCAGTCAAGGGTAGCCTAGGGTTAGGGTTAGGCTTAGGGTTAGGCTTAGGGTACGCCTTAGGGTACGGGTTCGGGGAGGGCTTCGGGTACGGCGTAATGTATGGGTTAGGGTTAGGGTTAGGGTTAGAGTTAGTGTTAGGGTTAGGGCTCGGTTTATGGTACGGGTTAGGATTAGGGTACGTGTTAGGGTTAGGGTAGGGGTTAGGGTTAGGGTACGCGTTAGGGTTAGGGTAGTTATTAAACCTATCCCACTCTCTAGATACCCCTTAGCACGTAAAGGAATATTATTTGGGGGTCCAGCCATGGAGAAGAGTTTAGACACTAAGATAATATAAGGAACACACACATTATAAAGAAATCACATTAGGATTCTCTTTTTAAGCTGTTCCTTAAAACCCTAGTGCTTAGGAAATCTATTTTAGGCAGAAGCAGTCAAGGGTAGCCTAGGGTTAGGGTTAGGCTTAGGGTTAGGCTTAGGGTACGGCTTAGGGTACGGGTTTGGGGAGGGCTTCGGGTACGGCGTAGGGTATGGGTTAGGGTTAGGGTTAGGGTTAGTGTTAGGGTTAGGGCTCGGTTTAGGGTACGGGTTAGGATTAGGGTACGTGTTAAGGTTAGGGTAGGGGTTAGGGATAGGGTACGCGTTAGGGTTAGGGTAGTTATTAAACCTATCCCACTCTCTAGATACCCCTTAGCACGTAAAGGAATATTATTTGGGGGTCCAGCCATGGAGAAGAGTTTAGACACTAAGATAATATAAGGAACACACACATTATAAAGAAATCACATTAGGATTCTCTTTTTAAGCTGTTCCTTAAAACACTAGTGCTTAGGAAATCTATTGGAGGCAGAAGCAGTCAAGGGTAGCCTAGGGTTAGGGTTAGGCTTAGGGTTAGGCTTAGGGAACGGCTTAGGGTACGGGTTCGGGGAGGGCTTCGGGTGCGGCGTAGGGTATGGGTTAGGGTTAGGGTTAGGGTTAGTGTTAGGGTTAGGGCTCGGTTTAGGGTACGGGTTAGGATTAGGGTACGTGTTAGGGCTAGGGTAGGGGTTAGGGTTAGGGTACGCGTTAGGGTTAGGGTAGTGATTAAACCTATCCCACTCTCTAGATACCCCTTAGCACATAAAGGAATATTATTTGGGGGTCCAGCCATGGAGAAGAGTTTAGACACTAGGATTAGATAAGGAACACACCCATTATAAAGAAATCACATTAGGATTCTCTTTTTAAGCTGTTCCTTAAAACACTAGTGCTTAGGAAATCTATTGGAGGCAGAAGCAGTCAAGGGTAGCCTAGGGTTAGGGTTAAGCTTAGGGTTAGGCTTAGGGTACGGCTTAGGGTACGTGTTCGGGGAGGGCTTCGGGTACGGCGTAGGGTATGGGTTAGGGTTAGGGTTAGGGTTAGTGTTAGGGTTAGGGCTCGGTTTAGGGTACAGGTTAGGATTAGGGTACGTGTTAGGGTTAGGGTAGGGGTTAGGGTTAGGGTACGCGTTACGGATAGGGTAGTTATTAAACCTATCCCACTCTCTAGATACCCCTTAGCACGTAAAGGAATATTATTTGGGGGTCCAGCCATGGAGAAGAGTTTAGGCACTAAGATAATATAAGGAACACACCCATTATAAAGAAATCACATTAGGATTCTCTTTTTAAGCTGTTCCTTAAAACACTAGTGCTTAGGAAATCTATTGGAGGCAGAAGCAGTCAAGGGTAGCCTAGGGTTAGGGTTAGGCTTAGGGTTAGGCTTAGGGTACGCCTTAGGGTACGGGTTCGGGGAGGGCTTCGGGTACGGCGTAGGGTATGGGATACGGTTAGGGTTAGGGTTAGTGTTAGGGTTAGGGCTCGGTTTAGGGTACGGGTTAGGATTAGGGTACGTCTTAGGGTTAGGGTAGGGGTTAGGGTTAGGGTACGCGTTAGGGTTAGGGTAGTTATTAAACCTATCCCACTCTCTAGATACCCCTTAGCACGTAAAGGAATATTATTTGGGGGTCCAGCCATGGAGAAGAGTTTAGACACTAAGATAATATAAGGAACACACACATTATAAAGAAATCACATTAGGATTCTCTTTTTAAGCTGTTCCTTAAAACACTAGTGCTTAGGAAATCTATTGGAGGCAGAAGCAGTCAAGGGTAGCCTAGGGTTAGGGTTAGGCTTAGGGTTAGGCTTAGGGTACGGCTTAGGGTACGGGTTCGGGGAGGGCTTCGGGTACGGCGTAGGGTATGGGTTAGGGTTAGGGTTAGGGTTAGTGTTAGGGTTAGGGCTCGGTTTAGGGTACGGGTTAGGATTAGGGTACGTGTTAGGGCTAGGGTAGGGGTTAGGGTTAGGGTACGCGTTAGGGTTAGGGTAGTTATTAAACCTATCCCACTCTCTAGATACCCCTTAGCACGTAAAGGAATATTATTTGAGGGTCCAGCCATGGAGAAGAGTTTAGACACTAAGATAATATAAGGAACACACCCATTATAAAGAAATCACATTAGGATTCTCTTTTTAAGCTGTTCCTTAAAACACTAGTGCTTAGGAAATCTATTGGAAGCAGAAGCAGTCAAGGGTAGCCTAGGGTTAGGGTTAGGCTTAGGGTTAGGCTTAGGGTACGGCTTAGGGTACGGGTTCGGGGAGGGCTTCGGGTACGGCGTAGGGTATGGGTTAGGGTTAGGGTTAGGGTTAGTGTTAGGGTTAGGGCTCGGTTTAGGGTACGGGTTAGGATTAGGGTACGTGTTAGGGTTAGGGTAGGGGTTAGGGTTAGGGTACGCGTTAGGGTTAGGGTAGTTATTAAACCTATCCCACTCTCTAGATACTCCTTAGCACGTAAAGGAATATTATTTGGGGGTCCAGGCATGGAGAAGAGTTTAGACACTAGGATAAGATAAGGAACACACCCATTATAAAGAAATCACATTAGGATGCTCTTTTTAAGCTGTTCCTTAAAACCCTAGTGCTTAGGAAATCTATTGGAGGCAGAAGCAGTCAAGGGTAGCCTAGGGTTATGGTTAGGCTTAGGGTTAGGCTTAGGGTACGGCTTAGGGTACGGGTTTGGGGAGGGCTTCGGGTACGGCGTAGGGTATGGGTTAGGGTTAGGGTTAGGGTTAGTGTTAGGGTTAGGGCTCCGTTTAGGGTACGGGATAGGATTAGGGTACGTGTTAGTGTTAGGGTAGGGGTTGGGGTTAGGGTACGCGTTAGGGTTAGGGTAGTTATTAAACCTATCCCACTCTCTAGATACCCCTTAGCACGTAAAGGAATATTATTTGGGGGTCCAGCCATGGAGCAGAGTTTAGACACTAAGATAATATAAGGAACACACACATTATAAAGAAATCACATTAGGATTCTCTTTTTAAGCTGTTCCTTAAAACACTAGAGCTTAGGAAATCTATTGGAGGCAGAAGCAGTCAAGGGTAGCCTAGGGTTAGGGTTAGGCTTAGGGTTAGGCTTAGGGTACGCCTTAGGGTACGGGTTCGGGGAGGGCTTCGGGTACGGCGTAATGTATGGGTTAGGGTTAGGGTTAGGGTTAGGGTTAGTGTTAGGGTTAGGGCTCGGTTTAGGGTACGGGTTAGGATTAGGGTACGTGTTAGGGTTAGGGTAGGGGTTAGGGTTAGGGTACGCGTTAGGGTTAGGGTAGTTATTAAACCTATCCCACTCTCTAGATACCCCTTAGCACGTAAAGGAATATTATTTGGGGGTCCAGCCATGGAGAAGAGTTTAGACACTAAGATAATATAAGGAACACACACATTATAAAGAAATCACATTAGGATTCTCTTTTTAAGCTGTTCCTTAAAACCCTAGTGCTTAGGAAATCTATTTTAGGCAGAAGCAGTCAAGGGTAGCCTAGGGTTAGGGTTAGGCTTAGGGTTAGGCTTAGGGTACGGCTTAGGGTACGGGTTTGGGGAGGGCTTCGGGTACGGCGTAGGGTATGGGTTAGGGTTAGGGTTAGGGTTAGTGTTAGGGTTAGGGCTCGGTTTAGGGTACAGGTTAGGATTAGGGTACGTGTTAGGGTTAGGGTAGGGGTTAGGGTTAGGGTACGCGTTACGGTTAGGGTAGTTATTAAACCTATCCCACTCTCTAGATACCCCTTAGCACGTAAAGGAATATTATTTGGGGGTCCAGCCATGGAGAAGAGTTTAGGCACTAAGATAATATAAGGAACACACCCATTATAAAGAAATCACATTAGGATTCTCTTTTTAAGCTGTTCCTTAAAACACTAGTGCTTAGGAAATCTATTGGAGGCAGAAGCAGTCAAGGGTAGCCTAGGGTTAGGGTTAGGCTTAGGGTTAGGCTTAGGGTACGGCTTAGGGTACGGGTTCGGGGAGGGCTTCGGGTACGGCATAGGGTATGGGTTAGGGTTAGGGTTAGGGTTAGTGTTAGGGTTAGGGCTCGGTTTAGGGTACGGGTTAGGATTAGGGTACGTGTTAGGGCTAGGGTAGGGGTTAGGGTTAGGGTACGCGTTAGGGTTTGGGTAGTGATTAAACCTATCCCACTTTCTAGATACCCCTTAGCACGTAAAGGAATATTATTTGGGGGTCCAGCCATGGAGAAGAGTTTAGACACTAAGATAATATAAGGAACACACACATTATAAAGAAATCACATTAGGATTCTCTTTTTAAGCTGTTCCTTAAAACCCTAGTGCTTAGGAAATCTATTGGAGGCAGAAGCAGTCAAGGGTAGCCTAGGGTTAGGGTTAGGCTTAGGGTACGGCTTAGGGTACGTGTTCGGGGAGGGCTTCGGGTATGGCGTAGGGTATGGGTTAGGGTTAGGGTTAGGGTTAGTGTTAGGGTTAGGGCTCGGTTTAGGGTACAGGTTAGGATTAGGGTACGTGTTAGGGTTAGGGTAGGGGTTAGGGTTAGGGTACGCGTTTCGGTTAGGGTAGTTATTAAACCTATCCCACTCTCTAGATACCCCTTAGCACGTAAAGGAATATTATTTGGGGGTCCAGCCATGGAGAAGAGTTTAGGCACTAAGATAATATAAGGAACACACCCATTATAAAGAAATCACATTAGGATTCTCTTTTTAAGCTGTTCCTTAAAACACTAGTGCTTAGGAAATCTATTGGAGGCAGAAGCAGTCAAGGGTAGCCTAGGGTTAGGGTTAGGCTTAGGGTTAGGCTTAGGGTACGCCTTAGGGTACGGGTTCGGGGAGGGCTTCGGGTACGGCGTAGGGTATGGGTTAGGGTTAGGGTTAGGGTTAGTGTTAGGGTTAGGGCTCGGTTTAGGGTACGGGTTAGGATTAGGGTACGTGTTAGGGCTAGGGTAGGGGTTAGGGTTAGGGTACGCGTTAGGGTTAGGGTAGTGATTAAACCTATCCCACTCTCTAGATACCCCTTAGCACGTAAAGGAATATTATTTGGGGGTCCAGCCATGGAGAAGAGTTTAGACACTAAGATAATATAAGGAACACACACATTATAAAGAAATCACATTAGGATTCTCTTTTTAAGCTGTTCCTTAAAACCCTAGTGCTTAGGAAATCTATTGGAGGCAGAAGCAGTCAAGGGTAGCCTAGGGTTAGGGTTAGGCTTAGGGTTAGGCTTAGGGTACGGCTTAGGGTACGTGTTCGGGGAGGGCTTCGGGTATGGCGTAGGGTATGGGTTAGGGTTAGGGTTAGGGTTAGTGTTAGGGTTAGGGCTCGGCTTAGGGTACAGGTTAGGATTAGGGTACGTGTTAGGGTTAGGGTAGGGGTTAGGGTTAGGGTACGCGTTACGGTTAGGGTAGTTATTAAACCTATCCCACTCTCTAGATACCCCTTAGCACGTAAAGGAATATTATTTGGGGGTCCAGCCATGGAGAAGAGTTTAGGCACTAAGATAATATAAGGAACACACCCATTATAAAGAAATCACATTAGGATTCTCTTTTTAAGCTGTTCCTTAAAACACTAGTGCTTAGGAAATCTATTGGATTCAGAAGCAGTCAGGGTAGCCTAGGGTTAGGGTTAGGCTTAGGGTTAGGCTTAGGGTACGGCTTAGGGTACGTGTTCGGGGAGGGCTTCGGGTACGGCGTAGGGTATGGGTTAGGGTTAGGGTTAGGGTTAGTGTTAGGGTTAGGGCTCGTTTTAGGGTACGGGTTAGGATTAGGGTACGTGTTAGGGCTAGGGTAGGGGTTAGGGTTAGGGTACGCGTTAGGGTTAGGGTAGTGATTAAACCTATCCCACTCTCTAGATACCCCTTAGCACATAAAGGAATATTATTTGGGGGTCCAGCCATGGAGAAGAGTTTAGACACTAGGATTAGATAAGGAACACACCCATTATAAAGAAATCACATTAGGATTCTCTTTTTAAGCTGTTCCTTAAAACACTAGTGCTTAGGAAATCTATTGGATTCACAAGCAGTCAAGGGTAGCCTAGGGTTAGGGTTAGGCTTAGGGTTAGGCTTAGGGTACGGCTTAGGGTACGTGTTCGGGGAGGGCTTCGGGTACGGCGTAGGGTATGGGTTAGGGTTAGGGTTAGGGTTAGTGTTAGGGTTAGGGCTCGGTTTAGTGTACGGGTTAGGATTAGGGTACGTGTTAGGGTTAGGGTAGGGGTTAGGGTTAGGGTACGCGTTACGGTTAGGGTAGTTATTAAACCTATCCCACTCTCTAGATACCCCTTAGCACGTAAAGGAATATTATTTGGGGTTCCAGCCATGGAGAAGAGTTTAGGCACTAAGATAAGATAAGGAACACACCCATTATAAAGAAATCACATTAGGATTCTCTTTTTAAGCTGTTCCTTAAAACACTAGTGCTTAGGAAATCTATTGGAGGCAGAAGCAGTCAAGGGTAGCCTAGGGTTAGGGTTAGGCTTAGGGTTAGGCTTAGGGTACGGCTTAGGGTACGGGTTCGGGGAGGGCTTCGGGTACGGCGTAGGGTATGGGTTAGGGTTAGGGTTAGGGTTAGTGTTAGGGTTAGGGCTCGTTTTAGGATACGGGTTAGGATTAGGGTACGTGTTAGGGCTAGGGTAGGGGTTAGGGTTAGGGTACGCGTTAGGGTTAGGGTAGTGATTAAACCTATCCCACTCTCTAGATACCCCTTAGCACATAAAGGAATATTATTTGGGGGTCCAGCCATGGAGAAGAGTTTAGACACTAGGATTAGATAAGGAACACACCCATTATAAAGAAATCACATTAGGATTCTCTTTTTAAGCTGTTCCTTAAAACACTAGTGCTTAGGAAATCTATTGGATTCACAAGCAGTCAAGGGTAGCCTAGGGTTAGGGTTAGGCTTAGGGTTAGGCTTAGGTTACGGCTTAGGGTACGTGTTCGGGGAGGGCTTCGGGTACGGCGTAGGGTATGGGTTAGGGTTAGGGTTAGGGTTAGTGTTAGGGTTAGGGCTCGGTTTAGTGTACGGGTTAGGATTAGGGTACGTGTTAGGGTTAGGGTAGGGGTTAGGGTTAGGGTACGCGTTACGGTTAGGGTAGTTATTAAACCTATCCCACTCTCTAGATACCCCTTAGCACGTAAAGGAATATTATTTGGGGTTCCAGCCATGGAGAAGAGTTTAGGCACTAAGATAAGATAAGGAACACACCCATTATAAAGAAATCACATTAGGATTCTCTTTTTAAGCTGTTCCTTAAAACACTAGTGCTTAGGGAATCTATTGGAGGCAGAAGCAGTCAAGGGTAGCCTAGGGTTAGGGTTAGGCTTAGGGTTAGGCTTAGGGTACGCCTTAGGGTACGGGTTCGGGGAGGGCTTCGGGTACGGCGTAGGGTATGGGTTAGGGTTAGGGTTAGGGTTAGTGTTAGGGTAAGGGCTCGGTTTAGGGTACGGGTTAGGATTAGGGTACGTGTTAGGGTTAGGGTAGGGGTTAGGGTTAGGGTACGCGTTAGGGTTAGGGTAGTTATTAAACCTATCCCACTCTCTACATACCCCTTAGCACGTAAAGGAATATTATTTGGGGGTCCAGCCATGGAGAAGAGTTTAGACACTAAGATAATATAAGGAACACACACATTATAAAGAAATCACATTAGGATTCTCTTTTTAAGCTGTTCCTTAAAACGCTAGTGCTTAGGAAATCTATTGGAGGCAGAAGCAGTCAAGGGTAGCCTAGGGTTAGGGTTAGGCTTAGGGTTAGGCTTAGGGTACGGCTTAGGGTACGGGTTTGGGGAGGGCTTCGGGTACGGCGTAGGGTATGGGTTAGGGTTAGGGTTAGCGTTAGTGTTAGGGTTAGGGCTCGGTTTAGGGTACGGGTTAGGATTAGGGTACGTGTTAGGGCTAGGGTAGGGGTTAGGGTTAGGGTACGCGTTAGGGTTAGGGTAGTTATTAAACCTATCCCACTCTCTAGATACCCCTTAGCACGTAAAGGAATATTATTTGGGGGTCCAGCCATGGAGAAGAGTTTAGACACTAGGATTAGATAAGGAACACACCCATTATAAAGAAATCACATTAGGATTCTATTTTTAAGCTGTTCCTTAAAACCCTAGTGCTTAGGAAATCTATTGGAGGCAGAAGCAGTCAAGGGTAGCCTAGGGTTAGGGTTAGGCTTAGGGTTCGGCTTAGGGTACGCCTTAGGGTACGGGTTCGGGGAGGGCTTCGGGTACGGCGTAGGGTATGGGTTAGGGTTAGGGTTAGGGTTAGTGTTAGGGTTAGGGCTCGGTTTAGGGTACGGGTTAGGATTAGGGTACGTGTTATTGTTAGGGTAGGGGTTAGGGTTAGGGTACGCGTTAGGGTTAGGGTAGTTATTAAACCTATCCCACTCTCTAGATACCCCTTACAACATAAAGGAATATTATTTGGGGGTCCAGCCATGGAGAAGAGTTTAGACACTAAGATAATATAAGGAACACACCCATTATAAAGAAATCACATTACGATTCTCTTTTTAAGCTGTTCCTTAAAACACTAGTGCTTAGGAAATCTATTGGAGGCAGAAGCAGTCAAGGGTAGCCTAGGGTTAGGGTTAGGCTTAGGGTTAGGCTTAGGGTACGGCTTAGGGTACGGGTTCGGGGAGGGCTTCGGGTACGGCGTAGGGTATGGGTTAGGGTTAGGGTTAGGGTTAGTGTTAGGGTTAGGGCTCGGTTTAGGGTACGGGTTAGGATTAGGGTACGTGTTAGGGTTAGGGTAGGGGTTAGAGTTAGGGTACGCGTTAGGGTTAGGGTAGTTATTAAACCTATCCCACTCTCTAGATACTCCTTAGCACGTAAAGGAATATTATTTGGGGGTCCAGGCATGGAGAAGAGTTTAGACACTAGGATAAGATAAGGAATACACCCATTATAAAGAAATCACATTAGGATGCTCTTTTTAAGCTGTTCCTTAAAACCCTAGTGCTTAGGAAATCTATTGGAGGCAGAAGCAGTCAAGGGTAGCCTAGGGTTATGGTTAGGCTTAGGGTTAGGCTTAGGGTACGGCTTAGGGTACGGGTTTGGGGAGGGCTTCGGGTACGGCGTAGGGTATGGGTTAGGGTTAGGGTTAGGGTTAGTGTTAGGGTTAGGGCTCGGTTTAGGGTACGGGTTAGGATTAGGGTACGTGTTAGGGTTAGGGTAGGGGTTAGGGTTAGGGTACGCGTTAGGGTTAGGGTAGTTATTAAACCTATCCCACTCTCTAGATACCCCTTAGCACGTAAAGGAATATTATTTGGGGGTCCAGCCATGGAGAAGAGTTTAGACACTAAGATAATATAAGGAACACACACATTATAAAGAAATCACATTAGGATTCTCTTTTTAAGCTGTTCCTTAAAACCCTAGTGCTTAGGAAATCTATTTTAGGCAGAAGCAGTCAAGGGTAGCCTAGGGTTAGGGTTAGGCTTAGGGTTAGGCTTAGGGTACGGCTTAGGGTACGGGTTTGGGGAGGGCTTCGGGTACGGCGTAGGGTATGGGTTAGGGTTAGGGTTAGGGTTAGTGTTAGGGTTAGGGCTCGGTTTAGGGTACAGGTTAGGATTAGGGTACGTGTTAGGGTTAGGGTAGGGGTTAGGGTTAGGGTACGCGTTACGGTTAGGGTAGTTATTAAACCTATCCCACTCTCTAGATACCCCTTAGCACGTAAAGGAATATTATTTGGGGGTCCAGCCATGGAGAAGAGTTTAGGCACTAAGATAATATAAGGAACACACCCATTATAAAGAAATCACATTAGGATTCTCTTTTTAAGCTGTTCCTTAAAACACTAGTGCTTAGGAAATCTATTGGAGGCAGAAGCAGTCAAGGGTAGCCTAGGGTTAGGGTTAGGCTTAGGGTACGGCTTAGGGTACGGGTTCGGGGAGGGCTTCGGGTACGGCATAGGGTATGGGTTAGGGTTAGGGTTAGGGTTAGTGTTAGGGTTAGGGCTCGGTTTAGGGTACGGGTTAGGATTAGGGTACGTGTTAGGGCTAGGGTAGGGGTTAGGGTTAGGGTACGCGTTAGGGTTTGGGTAGTGATTAAACCTATCCCACTTTCTAGATACCCCTTAGCACGTAAAGGAATATTATTTGGGGGTCCAGCCACGGAGAAGAGTTTAGACACTAAGATAATATAAGGAACACACACATTATAAAGAAATCACATTAGGATTCTCTTTTTAAGCTGTTCCTTAAAACCCTAGTGCTTAGGAAATCTATTGGAGGCAGAAGCAGTCAAGGGTAGCCTAGGGTTAGGGTTAGGCTTAGGGTACGGCTTAGGGTACGTGTTCGGGGAGGGCTTCGGGTATGGCGTAGGGTATGGGTTAGGGTTAGGGTTAGGGTTAGTGTTAGGGTTAGGGCTCGGTTTAGGGTACAGGTTAGGATTAGGGTACGTGTTAGGGTTAGGGTAGGGGTTAGGGTTAGGGTACGCGTTACGGTTAGGGTAGTTATTAAACCTATCCCACTCTCTAGATACCCCTTAGCACGTAAAGGAATATTATTTGGGGGTCCAGCCATGGAGAAGAGTTTAGGCACTAAGATAATATAAGGAACACACCCATTATAAAGAAATCACATTAGGATTCTCTTTTTAAGCTGTTCCTTAAAACACTAGTGCTTAGGAAATCTATTGGAGGCAGAAGCAGTCAAGGGTAGCCTAGGGTTAGGGTTAGGCTTAGGGTTAGGCTTAGGGTACGCCTTAGGGTACGGGTTCGGGGAGGGCTTCGGGTACGGCGTAGGGTATGGGTTAGGGTTAGGGTTAGGGTTAGTGTTAGGGTTAGGGCTCGGTTTAGGGTACGGGTTAGGATTAGGGTACGTGTTAGGGCTAGGGTAGGGGTTAGGGTTAGGGTACGCGTTAGGGTTAGGGTAGTGATTAAACCTATCCCACTCTCTAGATACCCCTTAGCACGTAAAGGAATATTATTTGGGGGTCCAGCCATGGAGAAGAGTTTAGACACTAAGATAATATAAGGAACACACACATTATAAAGAAATCACATTAGGATTCTCTTTTTAAGCTGTTCCTTAAAACCCTAGTGCTTAGGAAATCTATTGGAGGCAGAAGCAGTCAAGGGTAGCCTAGGGTTAGGGTTAGGCTTAGGGTTAGGCTTAGGGTACGGCTTAGGGTACGTGTTCGGGGAGGGCTTCGGGTATGGCGTAGGGTATGGGTTAGGGTTAGGGTTAGGGTTAGTGTTAGGGTTAGGGCTCGGCTTAGGGTACAGGTTAGGATTAGGGTACGTGTTAGGGTTAGGGTAGGGGTTAGGGTTAGGGTACGCGTTACGGTTAGGGTAGTTATTAAACCTATCCCACTCTCTAGATACCCCTTAGCACGTAAAGGAATATTATTTGGGGGTCCAGCCATGGAGAAGAGTTTAGGCACTAAGATAATATAAGGAACACACCCATTATAAAGAAATCACATTAGGATTCTCTTTTTAAGCTGTTCCTTAAAACACTAGTGCTTAGGAAATCTATTGGATTCAGAAGCAGTCAGGGTAGCCTAGGGTTAGGGTTAGGCTTAGGGTTAGGCTTAGGGTACGGCTTAGGGTACGTGTTCGGGGAGGGCTTCGGGTACGGCGTAGGGTATGGGTTAGGGTTAGGGTTAGGGTTAGTGTTAGGGTTAGGGCTCGTTTTAGGGTACGGGTTAGGATTAGGGTACGTGTTAGGGCTAGGGTAGGGGTTAGGGTTAGGGTACGCGTTAGGGTTAGGGTAGTGATTAAACCTATCCCACTCTCTAGATATCCCTTAGCACATAAAGGAATATTATTTGGGGGTCCAGCCATGGAGAAGAGTTTAGACACTAGGATTAGATAAGGAACACACCCATTATAAAGAAATCACATTAGGATTCTCTTTTTAAGCTGTTCCTTAAAACACTAGTGCTTAGGAAATCTATTGGATTCACAAGCAGTCAAGGGTAGCCTAGGGTTAGGGTTAGGCTTAGGGTTAGGCTTAGGGTACGGCTTAGGGTACGTGTTCGGGGAGGGCTTCGGGTACGGCGTAGGGTATGGGTTAGGGTTAGGGTTAGGGTTAGTGTTAGGGTTAGGGCTCGGTTTAGTGTACGGGTTAGGATTAGGGTACGTGTTAGGGTTAGGGTAGGGGTTAGGGTTAGGGTACGCGTTACGGTTAGGGTAGTTATTAAACCTATCCCACTCTCTAGATACCCCTTAGCACGTAAAGGAATATTATTTGGGGTTCCAGCCATGGAGAAGAGTTTAGGCACTAAGATAAGATAAGGAACACACCCATTATAAAGAAATCACATTAGGATTCTCTTTTTAAGCTGTTCCTTAAAACACTAGTGCTTAGGAAATCTATTGGAGGCAGAAGCAGTCAAGGGTAGCCTAGGGTTAGGGTTAGGCTTAGGGTTAGGCTTAGGGTACGCCTTAGGGTACGGGTTCGGGGAGGGCTTCGGGTACGGCGTAGGGTATGGGTTAGGGTTAGGGTTAGGGTTAGTGTTAGGGTTAGGGCTCGTTTTAGGATACGGGTTAGGATTAGGGTACGTGTTAGGGCTAGGGTAGGGGTTAGGGTTAGGGTACGCGTTAGGGTTAGGGTAGTGATTAAACCTATCCCACTCTCTAGATACCCCTTAGCACATAAAGGAATATTATTTGGGGGTCCAGCCATGGAGAAGAGTTTAGACACTAGGATTAGATAAGGAACACACCCATTATAAAGAAATCACATTAGGATTCTCTTTTTAAGCTGTTCCTTAAAACACTAGTGCTTAGGAAATCTATTGGATTCACAAGCAGTCAAGGGTAGCCTAAGGTTAGGGTTAGGCTTAGGGTTAGGCTTAGGTTACGGCTTAGGGTACGTGTTCGGGGAGGGCTTCGGGTACGGCGTAGGGTATGGGTTAGGGTTAGGGTTAGGGTTAGTGTTAGGGTTAGGGCTCGGTTTAGTGTACGGGTTAGGATTAGGGTACGTGTTAGGGTTAGGGTAGGGGTTAGGGTTAGGGTACGCGTTACGGTTAGGGTAGTTATTAAACCTATCCCACTCTCTAGATACCCCTTAGCACGTAAAGGAATATTATTTGGGGTTCCAGCCATGGAGAAGAGTTTAGGCACTAAGATAAGATAAGGAACACACCCATTATAAAGAAATCACATTAGGATTCTCTTTTTAAGCTGTTCCTTAAAACACTAGTGCTTAGGGAATCTATTGGAGGCAGAAGCAGTCAAGGGTAGCCTAGGGTTAGGGTTAGGCTTAGGGATAGGCTTAGGGTACGCCTTAGGGTACGGGTTCGGGGAGGGCTTCGGGTACGGCGTAGGGTATGGGTTAGGGTTAGGGTTAGGGTTAGTGTTAGGGTAAGGGCTCGGTTTAGGGTACGGGTTAGGATTAGGGTACGTGTTAGGGTTAGGGTAGGGGTTAGGGTTAGGGTACGCGTTAGGGTTAGGGTAGTTATTAAACCTATCCCACTCTCTACATACCCCTTAGCACGTAAAGGAATATTATTTGGGGGTCCAGCCATGGAGAAGAGTTTAGACACTAAGATAATATAAGGAACACACACATTATAAAGAAATCACATTAGGATTCTCTTTTTAAGCTGTTCCTTAAAACGCTAGTGCTTAGGAAATCTATTGGAGGCAGAAGCAGTCAAGGGTAGCCTAGGGTTAGGGTTAGGCTTAGGGTTAGGCTTAGGGTACGGCTTAGGGTACGGGTTTGGGGAGGGCTTCGGGTACGGCGTAGGGTATGGGTTAGGGTTAGGGTTAGCGTTAGTGTTAGGGTTAGGGCTCGGTTTAGGGTACGGGTTAGGATTAGGGTACGTGTTAGGGCTAGGGTAGGGGTTAGGGTTAGGGTACGCGTTAGGGTTAGGGTAGTTATTAAACCTATCCCACTCTCTAGATACCCCTTAGCACGTAAAGGAATATTATTTGGGGGTCCAGCCATGGAGAAGAGTTTAGACACTAGGATTAGATAAGGAACACACCCATTATAAAGAAATCACATTAGGATTCTATTTTTAAGCTGTTCCTTAAAACCCTAGTGCTTAGGAAATCTATTGGAGGCAGAAGCAGTCAAGGGTAGCCTAGGGTTAGGGTTAGGCTTAGGGTTCGGCTTAGGGTACGCCTTAGGGTACGGGTTCGGGGAGGGCTTCGGGTACGGCGTAGGGTATGGGTTAGGGTTAGGGTTAGGGTTAGTGTTAGGGTTAGGGCTCGGTTTAGGGTACGGGTTAGGATTAGGGTACGTGTTATTGTTAGGGTAGGGGTTAGGGTTAGGGTACGCGTTAGGGTTAGGGTAGTTATTAAACCTATCCCACTCTCTAGATACCCCTTACAACATAAAGGAATATTATTTGGGGGTCCAGCCATGGAGAAGAGTTTAGACACTAAGATAATATAAGGAACACACCCATTATAAAGAAATCACATTACGATTCTCTTTTTAAGCTGTTCCTTAAAACACTAGTGCTTTGGAAATCTATTGGAGGCAGAAGCAGTCAAGGGTAGCCTAGGGTTAGTGTTAGGCTTACGGTTAGGGTTAGGGTACGGCTTACCGTACAGTTTCGGGGAGGGCTTCGGGTATGGCGTAGGGTATGGGTTAGGGATAGGGTTAGGTTTAGTGTTAGGGTTAGGGCTCGGTTTAGGATACGAGTTAGGATTAGGGTACGTGTAAGGTTTAGGGTAGGGGTTAGAGTTAGTGTACGCGTAAAGGTTAGGGTAGTTATTAAACCTATCCCACTCTCTAGATACCCCTTAGCACGTAAAGGAATATTATTTGGGTGTCCAGCCATGGAGAAGAGTTTAGGCACTAAGATAAGATAAGGAACACACCCATTATAAAGAAATCACATTAGGATTCTCTTTTTAAGCTGTTCCTTAAAACACTAGTGCTTAGGAAATCTATTGGAGGCAGAAGCAGTCAAGGGTAGCCTAGGGTTAGGGTTAGGCTTAGGGTTAGGCTTAGGGTACGCCTTAGGGTACGGGTTAGGGGAGGGCTTCGGGTACGGCGTAGTGTATGGGTTAGGGTTAGGGTTAGGGTTAGTGTTAGGGTTAGGGCTCGGTTTAGGGTACGGGTTAGGATTAGGGTACGTGTTAGGGTTAGGGTAGGGGTTAGGGTTACGGTACGCGTTAGGGTTAGGGTAGTTATTAAACCTATCCCACTCTCTAGATACCCCTTAGCACGTAAAAGAATATTATTTGGGGGTCCAGCCATGGAGAAGAGTTTAGGCACTAAGATAAGATAAGGAACACACCCATTATAAAGAAATCACATTAGGATTCTCTTTTTAAGCTGTTCCTTAAAACACTAGTGCTTTGGAAATCTATTGGACGCAGAAGCAGTCAAGGGTAGCCTAGGGTTAGTGTTAGGCTTACGGTTAGGGTTAGGGTACGGCTTACCGTACAGTTTCGGGGAGGGCTTCGGGTATGGCGTAGGGTATGGGTTAGGGATAGGTTTAGGTTTAGTGTTAGGGTTAGGGCTCGGTTTAGGATACGAGTTAGGATTAGGGTACGTGTAAGGTTTAGGGTAGGGGTTAGAGTTAGTGTACGCGTAAGGGTTAGGGTAGTTATTAAACCTATCCCACTCTCTAGATACCCCTTAGCACGTAAAGGAATATTATTTGGGGGTCCAGCCATGGAGAAGAGTTTAGACACTAAGATAATATAAGGAACACACACATTATAAAGAAATCACATTAGGATTCTCTTTTTAAGCTGTTCCTTAAAGCCCTAGTGCTTAGGAAAGCTATTGGAGGCAGAAGCAGTCAAGGGTAGCCTAGGGATAGGGTTAGGCTTAAGGTTAGGCTTAGGGTACGGCTTAGGGTACGGGTTTGGGGAGGGCTTCGGGAACGGCGTAGGTTATGGGTTAGGGTTAGGGTTAGGGTTAGTGTTAGGGTTAGGGCTCGGTTTAGGGTACGGGTTAGGATTAAGGTACGTGTTAGGGTTAGGGTAGGGGTTAGGGTTAGGGTACGCGTTAGGGTTAGGGTAGTTATTAAACCTATCCCACTCTCTAGATACCCCTTAGCACGTAAAGGAATATTATTTGGGGGTCCAGCCATGGAGAAGAGTTTAGACACTAAGATAATATAAGGAACACACACATTATAAAGAAATCACATTAGGATTCTCTTTTTAAGCTGTTCCTTAAAACACTAGTGCTTAGGAAATCTATTGGAGGCAGAAGCAGTCAAGGATAGCCTAGGGGTAGGGTTAGGCTTAGGGTTAGGCTTAGGGTACGGCTTAGGGTACGGGTTCGGGGAGGGCTTCGGGTACGGCGTAGGGTATGGGTTAGGGTTAGGGTTAGGGTTAGTGTTAGGGTTAGGGCTCGGTTTAGGGTACGGGTTAGGATTAGGGTACGTGTTAGGGCTAGGGTAGGGGTTAGGGTTAGGGTACGCGTTAGGGTTAGGGTAGTGATTAAACCTATCCCACTCTCTAGATACCCCTTAGCACATAAAGGAATATTATTTGGGGGTCCAGCCATGGAGAAGAGTTTAGACACTAGGATTAGATAAGGAACACACCCATTATAAAGAAATCACATTAGGATTCTCTTTTTAAGCTGTTCCTTAAAACACTAGTGCTTAGGAAATCTATTGGATTCACAAGCAGTCAAGGGGAGCCTAGGGTTAGGGTTAGGCTTAGGGTTAGGCTTAGGGTACGGCTTAGGGTACGTGTTCGGGGAGGGCTTCTGGTACGGCGTAGGGTAAGGGTTAGGGTTAGGGTTAGGGTTAGTGTTAGGGTTAGGGCTCGGTTTAGTGTACGGGTTAGGATTAGGGTTCGTGTTAGGTTTATGGTAGGGGTTAGTGTTAGGGTACGCGTTAGGGTAAGGGTAGTTATTAAACCTATCCCACTCTCTAGATACCCCTTAGCACGTAAAGGAATATTATTTGGGGGTCCTGCCATGGAGAAAAGTTTAGACACTAGGATAAGATAAGGGACACACCCATTATAAAGAAATCACATTACGATTCTCTTTTTAAGCTGTTCCTTAAAACACTAGTGCTTTGGAAATCTATTGGAGGCAGAAGCAGTCAAGGGTAGCCTAGGGTTAGTGTTAGGCTTACGGTTAGGGTTAGGGTACGGCTTACCGTACAGTTTCGGGGAGGGCTTCGGGTATGGCGTAGGGTATGGTTTAGGGATAGGGTTAGGTTTAGTGTTAGGGTTAGGGCTCGGTTTAGGATACGAGTTAGGATTAGGGTACGTGTAAGGTTTAGGGTAGGGGTTAGAGTTAGTGTACGCGTAAGGGTTAGGGTAGTTATTAAACCTATCCCACTCTCTAGATACCCATTAACACGAAAAGGAATATTATTTGGGGTTCCAGCCATGGAGAAGAGTTTTGACACTAAGATAAGATAAGGAACACAACCATTATAAAGAAATCACATTAGGATTCTCTTTTTAAGCATTTCCTTAAAACACTAGTGCTTAGGAAATCTATTGGAGGCGGAAGCAGTCAAGGGTAGCCTAGTGTTACGGTTAGGCTTAGGGTTAGGGTTAGGGTACGGCTTAGGTTACAGGTTCGGGGAGGGGCTCGGGTACGGCGTAGGGTATGGGTTAGGGTTAGGGTTAGGGTTAGGGTTAGGATTAAGGCTCGGTTTAGGGTATGGGTTAGGATTAGGGTATGGGTTAGGATTAGGGTATGTGTTAGGGTTAGGGTATGGGTTAGGGTTAGGGTTAATGTTAGGGTTAGGGCTCGGTTTAGGGTACAGGATAGGTTTAGGGTACGTGTGAGGCTTAGGGTAGGGGTAAGGGTTAGGGTACGTGTTAGGGATAGGGTAGTTATTAAACCTATTCCACTCTCTAGATACCCCTTAGCACGTAAAGGAATATTATTTGGGGGTCCAGCCATGGAGAAGAGTTTAGACACTAAGATAATATAAGGAACACACACATTATAAAGAAATCACATTAGGATTCTCTTTTTAAGCTGTTCCTTAAAACCCTAGTGCTTAGGAAATCTATTGGAGGCAGAAGCAGTCAAGGGTAGCCTAGGGTTAGGGTTAGGCTTAGGGTTAAGCTTAGGGTACGGCTTAGGGTACGGGTTTGGGGAGGGCTTCGGGTACGGCGTAGGGTATGGGTTAGGGTTAGGATTAGGGTTAGTGTTAGGGTTAGGGCTCGGTTTAGGGTACGGGTTAGGATTAGGGTACGTGTTAGGGTTAGGGTAGGGGTTAGGGTTAGGGTACGCGTTAGGGTTAGGGTAGTTATTAAACCTATCCCACTCTCTAGATACCCCTTAGCAGGTAAAGGAATATTATTTGGGGGTCCAGCCATGGAGAAGAGTTTAGACACTAAGATAATATAAGGAACACACACATTATAAAGAAATCACATTAGGATTCTCTTTTTAAGCTGTTCCTTAAAACACTAGTGCTTAGGAAATCTACTGGAGGCAGAAGCAGTCAAGGGTAGCCTAGGGTTACGGTTAGGCTTAGGGTTAGGCTTAGGGTACGGCTTAGGGTACGGGTTCGGGGAGGGCTTCGGGTACGGCGTAGGGTATGGGTTAGGGTTAGGGTTAGGGTTAGTGTTAGGGTTAGGGCTCGGTTTAGGGTACGGGTTAGGATTAGGGTACGTGTTAGGGTTAGGGTAGGGGTTAGGGTTAGGGTACGCGTTAGGGTTAGGGTAGTTATTAATCCTATCCCACTCTCTAGATACCCCTTACAACATAAAGGAATATTATTTGGGGGTCCAGCCATGGAGAAGAGTTTAGACACTAAGATAATATAAGGAACACACACATTATAAAGAAATCACATTAGGATTCTCTTTTTAAGCTGTTCCTTAAAACACTAGTGCTTAGGAAATCTATTGGATTCAGAAGCAGTCAAGGGTAGCCTAGTGTTAGGGTTAGGCTTAGGGTTAGGCTTAGGGTACGGCTTAGGGTACGGGTTCGGGGAGGGCTTCGGGTACGGCGTAGGGTATGAGTTAGGGTTAGGGTTAGGGTTAGTGTTAGGGTTAGGGCTCGGTTTAGGGTACGGGTTAGGATTAGGGTACGTGTTAGGGTTAGGGTAGGGGTTAGGGTTAGGGTACGCGTTAGGGTTAGGGTAGTTATTAAACCAATCCCACTCTCTAGATACCCCTTAGCACGTAAAGGAATATTATTTGGGGGTCCAGCCATGGAGAAGAGTTTAGACACTAAGATAATATAAGGAACACACCCATTATAAAGAAATCACATTAGGATTCTCTTTTTAAGCTGTTCCTTAAAACACTAGTGCTTAGGAAATCTATTGGAGGCAGAAGCAGTCAAGGGTAGCCTAGGGTTAGGGTTAGGCTTAGGGTTAGGCTTAGGGTACGGCTTAGGGTACGTGTTCGGGGAGGGCTTCGGGTACGGCGTAGGGTATGCGTTAGGGTTAGGGTTAGGGTTAGTGTTAGGGTTAGGGCTCGGTTTAGGGTACGGGTTAGGATTAGTGTACGTGTTAGGGCTAGGGTAGGGGTTAGGGTTAGGGTACGCGTTAGGGTTAGGGTAGTGATTAAACCTATCCCACTCTCTAGATACCCCTTAGCACATAAAGGAATATTATTTGGGGGTCCAGCAATGGAGAAGAGTTTAGACACTAGGATTAGATAAGGAACACACCCATTATAAAGAAATCACATTAGGATTCTCTTTTTAAGCTGTTCCTTAAAACACTAGTGCTTAGGAAATCTATTGGAGGCAGAAGCAGTCAAGGGTAGCCTAGGGTTAGGGTTAGGCTTAGGGTTAGGCTTAGGGTACGGCTTAGGGTACGGGTTCGGGGAGGGCTTCGGGTACGGCGTAGGGTATGGGTTAGGGTTAGGGTTAGGGTTAGTGTTAGGGTTAGGGCTCGGTTTATGGTACGGGTTAGGATTAGGGTACGTGTTAGGGCTAGGGTAGGGGTTAGGGTTAGGGTACGCGTTAGGGTTAGGGTAGTGATTAAACCTATCCCACTCTCTAGATACCCCTTAGCACATAAAGGAATATTATTTGGGGGTCCAGCCATGGAGAAGAGTTTAGACACTAGGATTAGATAAGGAACACACCCATTATAAAGAAATCACATTAGGATTCTCTTTTTAAGCTGTTCCTTAAAACACTAGTGCTTAGGAAATCTATTGGATTCACAAGCAGTCAAGGGTAGCCTAGGGTTAGGCTTAGGGTTAGGCTTAGGGTACGGCTTAGGGTACGTGTTCGGGGAGGGCTTCGGGTACGGCGTAGGGTAAGGGTTAGGGTTAGGGTTAGGGTTAGTGTTAGGGTTAGGGCTCGGTTTAGTGTACGGGTTAGGATTAGGGTTCGTGTTAGGTTTATGGTAGGGGTTAGGGTTAGGGTACGCGTTAGGGTAAGGGTAGTTATTAAACCTATCCCACTCTCTAGATACCCCTTAGCACGTAAAGGAATATTATTTGGGGGTCCTGCCATGGAGAAAAGTTTAGACACTAGGATAAGATAAGGGACACACCCATTATAAAGAAATCACATTACGATTCTCTTTTTAAGCTGTTCCTTAAAACACTAGTGCTTTGGAAATCTATTGGAGGCAGAAGCAGTCAAGGGTAGCCTAGGGTTAGTGTTAGGCTTACGGTTAGGGTTAGGGTACGGCTTACCGTACAGTTTCGGGGAGGGCTTCGGGTATGGCGTAGGGTATGGGTTAGGGATAGGGTTAGGTTTAGTGTTAGGGTTAGGGCTCGGTTTAGGATACGAGTTAGGATTAGGGTACGTGTAAGGTTTAGGGTAGGGGTTAGAGTTAGTGTACGCGTAAGGGTTAGGGTAGTTATTAAACCTATCCCACTCTCTAGATACCCATTAACACGAAAAGGAATATTATTTGGGGTTCCAGCCATGGAGAAGAGTTTTGACACTAAGATAAGATAAGGAACACAACCATTATAAAGAAATCACATTAGGATTCTCTTTTTAAGCATTTCCTTAAAACACTAGTGCTTAGGAAATCTATTGGAGGCGGAAGCAGTCAAGGGTAGCCTAGTGTTAGGGTTAGGCTTAGGGTTAGGGTTAGGGTACGGCTTAGGTTATAGGTTCGGGGAGGGGCTCGGGTACGGCGTAGGGTATGGGTTAGGGTTAGGGTTAGGGTTAGGGTTAGGATTAAGGCTCGGTTTAGGGTATGGGTTAGGATTAGGGTATGGGTTAGGATTAGGGTATGTGTTAGGGTTAGGGTATGGGTTAGGGTTAGGGTTAATGTTAGGGTTAGGGCTCGGTTTAGGGTACAGGATAGGTTTAGGGTACGTGTGAGGCTTAGGGTAGGGGTAAGGGTTAGGGTACGTGTTAGGGATAGGGTAGTTATTAAACCTATTCCACTCTCTAGATACCCCTTAGCACGTAAAGGAATATTATTTATGGGTCCAGCCATGGAGAAGAGTTTAGACACTAAGATAATATAAGGAACACACACATTATAAAGAAATCACATTAGGATTCTCTTTTTAAGCTGTTCCTTAAAACCCTAGTGCTTAGGAAATCTATTGGAGGCAGAAGCAGTCAAGGGTAGCCTAGGGTTAGGGTTAGGCTTAGGGTTAGGCTTAGGGTACGGCTTAGGGTACGGGTTGGGGGAGGGCTTCGGGTACGGCGTAGGGTATGGGTTAGGGTTAGGATTAGGGTTAGTGTTAGGGTTAGGGCTCGGTTTAGGGTACGGGTTAGGATTAGGGTACGTGTTAGGGTTAGGGTAGGGGTTAGGGTTAGGGTACGCGTTAGGGTTAGGGTAGTTATTAAACCTATCCCACTCTCTAGATACCCCTTAGCACGTAAAGGAATATTATTTGGGGGTCCAGCCATGGAGAAGAGTTTAGACACTAAGATAATATAATGAACACACACATTATAAAGAAATCACATTAGGATTCTCTTTTTAAGCTGTTCCTTAAAACACTAGTGCTTAGGAAATCTATTGGAGGCAGAAGCAGTCAAGGGTAGCCTAGGGTTACGGTTAGGCTTAGGGTTAGGCTTAGGGTACGGCTTAGGGTACGGGTTCGGGGAGGGATTCGGGTACGGCGTAGGGTATGGGTTAGGGTTAGGGTTAGGGTTAGTGTTAGGGTTAGGGCTCGGTTTAGGGTACGGGTTAGGATTAGGGTACGTGTTAGGGTTAGGGTAGGGGTTAGGGTTAGGGTACGCGTTAGGGTTAGGGTAGTTATTAAACCTATCCCACTCTCTAGATACCCCTTACAACATAAAGGAATATTATTTGGGGGTCCAGCCATGGAGAAGAGTTTAGACACTAAGATAATATAAGGAACACACACATTATAAAGAAATCACATTAGGATTCTCTTTTTAAGCTGTTCCTTAAAACACTAGTGCTTAGGAAATCTATTGGAGGCAGAAGCAGTCAAGGGTAGCCTAGTGTTAGGGTTAGGCTTAGGGTTAGGCTTAGGGTACGGCTTAGGGTACGGGTTCGGGGAGGGCTTCGGGTACGGCGTAGGGTATGAGTTAGGGTTAGGGTTAGGGTTAGTGTTAGGGTTAGGGCTCGGTTTAGGGTACGGGTTAGGATTAGGGTACGTGTTAGGGTTCGGGTAGTTATTAAACCAATCCCACTCTCTAGATACCCCTTAGCACGTAAAGGAATATTATTTGGGGGTCCAGCCATGGAGAAGAGTTTAGACACTAAGATAATATAAGGAACACACCCATTATAAAGAAATCACATTAGGATTCTCTTTTTAAGCTGTTCCTTAAAACACTAGTGCTTAGGAAATCTATTGGAGGCAGAAGCAGTCAAGGGTAGCCTAGGGTTAGGGTTAGGCTTAGGGTTAGGCTTAGGGTACGCCTTAGGGTACGGGTTCGGGGAGGGCTTCGGGTATGGCGTAGGGTATGGGTTAGGGTTAGGGTTAGGGTTAGTGTTAGGGTTAGGGCTCGGTTTAGGGTACGGGTTAGGATTAGGGTACGTGATAGGGTTAAGGTAGGGGTTAGCGTTAGGGTACGCGTTAGGGTTAGGGTAGTTATTAAACCTATCCCACTCTCTAGATACTCCTTAGCACGTAAAGGAATATTATTTGGGGGTCCAGGCATGGAGAAGAGTTTAGACACTAAGATAATATAAGGAACACACACATTATAAAGAAATCACATTAGGATTCTCTTTTTAAGCTGTTCCTTAAAACCCTAGTGCTTAGGAAATCTATTGGAGGCAGAAGCAGTCAAGGGTAGTCTAGGGTTACGGTTAGGCTTAGGGTTAGGCTTAGGGTACGGCTTAGGGTACGGGTTTGGGGAGGGCTTCGGGTACGGCGTAGGGTATGGGTTAGGGTTAGGGTTAGGGTTAGTGTTAGGGTTAGGGCTCGGTTTTGGGTACGGGTTAGGATTAGGGTACGTGTTAGTGTTAGGGTAGGGGTTGGGGTTAGGGTACGCGTTAGGGTTAGGGTAGTTATTAAACCTATCCCACTCTCTAGATACCCCTTAGCACGTAAAGGAATATTATTTGGGGTTCCAGCCATGGAGCAGAGTTTAGACACTAAGATAATATAAGGAACACACACATTATAAAGAAATCACATTAGGATTCTCTTTTTAAGCTGTTCCTTAAAACACTAGTGCTTAGGAAATCTATTGGAGGCAGAAGCAGTCAAGGGTAGCCTAGGGTTAGGGTTAGGCTTAGGGTTAGGCTTAGGGTACGCCTTAGGGTACGGGTTCGGGGAGGGCTTCGGGTACGGCGTAATGTATGGGTTAGGGTTAGGGTTAGGGTTAGTGTTAGGGTTAGGGCTCGGTTTAGGGTACGGGTTAGGATTAGGGTACGTGTTAGGGTTAGGGTAGGGGTTAGGGTTAGGGTACGCGTTAGGGTTAGGGTAGTTATTAAACCTATCCCACTCTCTAGATACCCCTTAGCACGTAAAGGAATATTATTTGGGGGTCCAGCCATGGAGAAGAGTTTAGACACTAAGATAATATAAGGAACACACACATTATAAAGAAATCACATTAGGATTCTCTTTTTAAGCTGTTCCTTAAAACCCTAGTGCTTAGGAAATCTATTGGAGGCAGAAGCAGTCAAGGGTAGCCTAGGGTTAGGGTTAGGCTTAGGGTTAGGCTTAGGGTACGGCTTAGGGTACGGGTTTGGGGAGGGCTTCGGGTACGGCGTAGGGTATGGGTTAGGGTTAGGGTTAGGGTTAGTGTTAGGGTTAGGGCTCGGTTTAGGGTACGGGTTAGGATTAGGGTACGTGTTAGGGTTAGGGTAGGGGTTGGGGTTAGGGTACGCGTTAGGGTTAGGGTAGTTATTAAACCTATCCCACTCTCTAGATACCCCTTAGCACGTAAAGGAATATTATTTGGGGGTCCAGCCATGGAGCAGAGTTTAGACACTAAGATAATATAAGGAACACACACATTATAAAGAAATCACACTAGGATTCTCTTTTTAAGCTGTTCCTTAAAACACTAGTGCTTAGGAAATCTATTGGATTCACAAGCAGTCAAGGGTAGCCTAGGGTTAGGGTTAGGCTTAGGGTTAGGCTTAGGGTACGGCTTAGGGTACGTGTTCGGGGAGGGCTTCGGGTACGGCGTAGGGTAAGGGTTAGGGTTAGTGTTAGGGTTAGGGCTCGGTTTAGTGTACGGGTTAGGATTAGGGTTCGTGTTAGGTTTATGGTAGGGGTTAGGGTTAGGGTACGCGTTAGGGTAAGGGTAGTTATTAAACCTATCCCACTCTCTAGATACCCCTTAGCACGTAAAGGAATATTATTTGGGGGTCCTGCCATGGAGAAAAGTTTAGACACTAGGATAAGATAAGGGACACACCCATTATAAAGAAATCACATTACGATTCTCTTTTTAAGCTGTTCCTTAAAACACTAGTGCTTTGGAAATCTATTGGAGGCAGAAGCAGTCAAGGGTAGCCTAGGGTTAGTGTTAGGCTTACGGTTAGGGTTAGGGTACGGCTTACCGTACAGTTTCGGGGAGGGCTTCGGGTATGGCGTAGGGTATGGGTTAGGGATAGGTTTAGGTTTAGTGTTAGGGTTAGGGCTCGGTTTAGGATACGAGTTAGGATTAGGGTACGTGTATGGTTTAGGGTAGGGGTTAGAGTTAGTGTACGCGTAAGGGTTAGGGTAGTTATTAAACCTATCCCACTCTCTAGATACCCATTAACACGAAAAGGAATATTATTTGGGGTTCCAGCCATGGAGAAGAGTTTTGACACTAAGATAAGATAAGGAACACAACCATTATAAAGAAATCACATTAGGATTCTCTTTTTAAGCATTTCCTTAAAACACTAGTGCTTAGGAAATCTATTGGAGGCAGAAGCAGTCAAGGGTAGCCTCGTGTTAGGGTTAGGCTTAGGGTTAGGGTTAGGGTACGGCTTAGGTTATAGGTTCGGGGAGGGGCTCGGGTACGGCGTAGGGTATGGGTTAGGGTTAGGGTTAGGGTTAGGGTTAGGATTAAGGCTCGGTTTAGGGTATGGGTTAGGATTAGGGTATGGGTTAGGATTAGGGTATGTGTTAGGGTTAGGGTATGGGTTAGGGTTAGGGTTAATGTTAGGGTTAGGGCTCGGTTTAGGGTACAGGATAGGTTTAGGGTACGTGTGAGGCTTAGGGTAGGGGTAAGGGTTAGGGTACGTGTTAGGGATAGGGTAGTTATTAAACCTATTCCACTCTCTAGATACCCCTTTGCACGTAAAGGAATATTATTTGGGGGTCCAGCCATGGAGAAGAGTTTAGACCCTAAGATAATATAAGGAACACACACATTATAAAGAAATCACATTAGGATTCTCTTTTTAAGCTGTTCCTTAAAACCCTAGTGCTTAGGAAATCTATTGGAGGCAGAAGCAGTCAAGGGTAGCCTAGGGTTAGGGTTAGGCTTAGGGTTAGGCTTAGGGTACGGCTTAGGGTACGGGTTTGGGGAGGGCTTCGGGTACGGCGTAGGGTATGGGTTAGGGTTAGGATTAGGGTTAGTGTTAGGGTTAGGGCTCGGTTTAGGGTACGGGTTAGGATTAGGGTACGTGTTAGGGTTAGGGTAGGGGTTAGGGTTAGGGTACGCGTTAGGGTTAGGGTAGTTATTAAACCTATCCCACTCTCTAGATACCCCTTAGCACGTAAAGGAATATTATTTGGGGGTCCAGCCATGGAGAAGAGTTTAGACACTAAGATAATATAAGGAACACACACATTATAAAGAAATCACATTAGGATTCTCTTTTTAAGCTGTTCCTTAAAACACTAGTGCTTAGGAAATCTATTGGAGGCAGAAGCAGTCAAGGGTAGCCTAGGGTTACGGTTAGGCTTAGGGTTAGGCTTAGGGTACGGCTTAGGGTACGGGTTCGGGGAGGGATTCGGGTACGGCGTAGGGTATGGGTTAGGGTTAGGGTTAGGGTTAGTGTTAGGGTTAGGGCTCGGTTTAGGGTACGGGTTAGGATTAGGGTACGTGTTAGGGTTAGGGTAGGGGTTAGGGTTAGGGTACGCGTTAGGGTTAGGGTAGTTATTAAACCTATCCCACTCTCTAGATACCCCTTACAACATAAAGGAATATTATTTGGGGGTCCAGCCATGGAGAAGAGTTTAGACACTAAGATAATATAAGGAACACACACATTATAAAGAAATCACATTAGGTTTCTCTTTTTAAGCTGTTCCTTAAAACACTAGTGCTTAGGAAATCTATTGGAGGCAGAAGCAGTCAAGGGTAGCCTAGTGTTAGGGTTAGGCTTAGGGTTAGGCTTAGGGTACGGCTTAGGGTACGGGTTCGGGGAGGGCTTCGGGTACGGCGTAGGGTATGAGTTAGGGTTAGGGTTAGGGTTAGTGTTAGGGTTAGGGCTCGGTTTAGGGTACGGGTTAGGATTAGGGTACGTGTTAGGGTTAGGGTAGTTATTAAACCAATCCCACTCTCTAGATACCCCTTAGCACGTAAAGGAATATTATTTGGGGGTCCAGCCATGGAGAAGAGTTTAGACACTAAGATAATATAAGGAACACACCCATTATAAAGAAATCACATTAGGATTCTCTTTTTAAGCTGTTCCTTAAAACACTAGTGCTTAGGAAATCTATTGGAGGCAGAAGCAGTCAAGGGTAGCCTAGGGTTAGGGTTAAGCTTAGGGTTAGGCTTAGGGTACGCCTTAGGGTACGGGTTCGGGGAGGGCTTCGGGTATGGCGTAGGGTATGGGTTAGGGTTAGGGTTAGGGTTAGTGTTAGGGTTAGGGCTCGGTTTAGGGTACGGGTTAGGATTAGGGTACGTGATAGGGTTAAGGTAGGGGTTAGCGTTAGGGTACGCGTTAGGGTTAGGGTAGTTATTAAACCTATCCCACTCTCTAGATACTCCTTAGCACGTAAAGGAATATTATTTGGGGGTCCAGGCATGGAGAAGAGTTTAGACACTAAGATAATATAAGGAACACACACATTATAAAGAAATCACATTAGGATTCTCTTTTTAAGCTGTTCCTTAAAACCCTAGTGCTTAGGAAATCTATTGGAGGCAGAAGCAGTCAAGGGTAGCCTAGGGTTACGGTTAGGCTTAGGGTTAGGCTTAGGGTACGGCTTAGGGTACGGGTTTGGGGAGGGCTTCGGGTACGGCGTAGGGTATGGGTTAGGGTTAGGGTTAGAGTTAGTGTTAGGGTTAGGGCTCGGTTTTGGGTACGGGTTAGGATTAGGGTACGTGTTAGTGTTAGGGTAGGGGTTGGGGTTAGGGTACGCGTTAGGGTTAGGGTAGTTATTAAACCTATCCCACTCTCTAGATACCCCTTAGCACGTAAAGGAATATTATTTGGGGTTCCAGCCATGGAGCAGAGTTTAGACACTAAGATAATATAAGGAACACACACATTATAAAGAAATCACATTAGGATTCTCTTTTTAAGCTGTTCCTTAAAACACTAGTGCTTAGGAAATCTATTGGAGGCAGAAGCAGTCAAGGGTAGCCTAGGGTTAGGGTTAGGCTTAGGGTTAGGCTTAGGGTACGCCTTAGGGTACGGGTTCGGGGAGGGCTTCGGGTACGGCGTAATGTATGGGTTAGGGTTAGGGTTAGGGTTAGTGTTAGGGTTAGGGCTCGGTTTAGGGTACGGGTTAGGATTAGGGTACGTGTTAGGGTTAGGGTAGGGGTTAGGGTTAGGGTACGCGTTAGGGTTAGGGTAGTTATTAAACCTATCCCACTCTCTAGATACCCCTTAGCACGTAAAGGAATATTATTTGGGGGTCCAGCCATGGAGAAGAGTTTAGACACTAAGATAATATAAGGAACACACACATTATAAAGAAATCACATTAGGATTCTCTTTTTAAGCTGTTCCTTAAAACCCTAGTGCTTAGGAAATCTATTGGAGGCAGAAGCAGTCAAGGGTAGCCTAGGGTTAGGGTTAGGCTTAGGGTTAGGCTTAGGGTACGGCTTAGGGTACGGGTTTGGGGAGGGCTTCGGGTACGGCGTAGGGTATGGGTTAGGGTTAGGGTTAGGGTTAGTGTTAGGGTTAGGGCTCGGTTTAGGGTACGGGTTAGGATTAGGGTACGTGTTAGGGTTAGGGTAGGGGTTGGGGTTAGGGTACGCGTTAGGGTTAGGGTAGTTATTAAACCTATCCCACTCTCTAGATACCCCTTAGCACGTAAAGGAATATTATTTGGGGGTCCAGCCATGGAGCAGAGTTTAGACACTAAGATAATATAAGGAACACACACATTATAAAGAAATCACACTAGGATTCTCTTTTTAAGCTGTTCCTTAAAACACTAGTGCTTAGGAAATCTATTGGATTCACAAGCAGTCAAGGGTAGCCTAGGGATAGGGTTAGGCTTAGGGTTAGGCTTAGGGTACGGCTTAGGGTACGTGTTCGGGGAGGGCTTCGGGTATGGCGTAGGGTATGGGTTAGGGTTAGGGTTAGGGTTAGTGTTAGGGTTAGGGCTCGGCTTAGGGTACAGGTTAGGATTAGGGTACGTGTTAGGGTTAGGGTAGGGGTTAGGGTTAGGGTACGCGTTACGGTTAGGGTAGTTATTAAACCTATCCCACTCTCTAGATACCCCTTAGCACGTAAAGGAATATTATTTGGGGGTCCAGCCATGGAGAAGAGTTTAGGCACTAAGATAATATAAGGAACACACCCATTATAAAGAAATCACATTAGGATTCTCTTTTTAAGCTGTTCCTTAAAACACTAGTGCTTAGGAAATCTATTGGATTCAGAAGCAGTCAGGGTAGCCTAGGGTTAGGGTTAGGCTTAGGGTTAGGCTTAGGGTACGGCTTAGGGTACGTGTTCGGGGAGGGCTTCGGGTACGGCGTAGGGTATGGGTTAGGGTTAGGGTTAGGGTTAGTGTTAGGGTTAGGGCTCGTTTTAGGGTACGGGTTAGGATTAGGGTACGTGTTAGGGCTAGGGTAGGGGTTAGGGTTAGGGTACGCGTTAGGGTTAGGGTAGTGATTAAACCTATCCCACTCTCTAGATACCCCTTAGCACATAAAGGAATATTATTTGGGGGTCCAGCCATGGAGAAGAGTTTAGACACTAGGATTAGATAAGGAACACACCCATTATAAAGAAATCACATTAGGATTCTCTTTTTAAGCTGTTCCTTAAAACACTAGTGCTTAGGAAATCTATTGGATTCACAAGCAGTCAAGGGTAGCCTAGGGTTAGGGTTAGGCTTAGGGTTAGGCTTAGGGTACGGCTTAGGGTACGTGTTCGGGGAGGGCTTCGGGTACGGCGTAGGGTATGGGTTAGGGTTAGGGTTAGGGTTAGTGTTAGGGTTAGGGCTCGGTTTAGTGTACGGGTTAGGATTAGGGTACGTGTTAGGGTTAGGGTAGGGGTTAGGGTTAGGGTACGCGTTACGGTTAGGGTAGTTATTAAACCTATCCCACTCTCTAGATACCCCTTAGCACGTAAAGGAATATTATTTGGGGTTCCAGCCATGGAGAAGAGTTTAGGCACTAAGATAAGATAAGGAACACACCCATTATAAAGAAATCACATTAGGATTCTCTTTTTAAGCTGTTCCTTAAAACACTAGTGCTTAGGAAATCTATTGGAGGCAGAAGCAGTCAAGGGTAGCCTAGGGTTAGGGTTAGGCTTAGGGTTAGGCTTAGGGTACGCCTTAGGGTACGGGTTCGGGGAGGGCTTCGGGTACGGCGTAGGGTATGGGTTAGGGTTAGGGTTAGGGTTAGTGTTAGGGTTAGGGCTCGTTTTAGGATACGGGTTAGGATTAGGGTACGTGTTAGGGCTAGGGTAGGGGTTAGGGTTAGGGTACGCGTTAGGGTTAGGGTAGTGATTAAACCTATCCCACTCTCTAGATACCCCTTAGCACATAAAGGAATATTATTTGGGGGTCCAGCCATGGAGAAGAGTTTAGACACTAGGATTAGATAAGGAACACACCCATTATAAAGAAATCACATTAGGATTCTCTTTTTAAGCTGTTCCTTAAAACACTAGTGCTTAGGAAATCTATTGGATTCACAAGCAGTCAAGGGTAGCCTAGGGTTAGGGTTAGGCTTAGGGTTAGGCTTAGGTTACGGCTTAGGGTACGTGTTCGGGGAGGGCTTCGGGTACGGCGTAGGGTATGGGTTAGGGTTAGGGTTAGGGTTAGTGTTAGGGTTAGGGCTCGGTTTAGTGTACGGGTTAGGATTAGGGTACGTGTTAGGGTTAGGGTAGGGGTTAGGGTTAGGGTACGCGTTACGGTTAGGGTAGTTATTAAACCTATCCCACTCTCTAGATACCCCTTAGCACGTAAAGGAATATTATTTGGGGTTCCAGCCATGGAGAAGAGTTTAGGCACTAAGATAAGATAAGGAACACACCCATTATAAAGAAATCACATTAGGATTCTCTTTTTAAGCTGTTCCTTAAAACACTAGTGCTTAGGGAATCTATTGGAGGCAGAAGCAGTCAAGGGTAGCCTAGGGTTAGGGTTAGGCTTAGGGTTAGGCTTAGGGTACGCCTTAGGGTACGGGTTCGGGGAGGGCTTCGGGTACGGCGTAGGGTATGGGTTAGGGTTAGGGTTAGGGTTAGTGTTAGGGTAAGGGCTCGGTTTAGGGTACGGGTTAGGATTAGGGTACGTGTTAGGGTTAGGGTAGGGGTTAGGGTTAGGGTACGCGTTAGGGTTAGGGTAGTTATTAAACCTATCCCACTCTCTACATACCCCTTAGCACGTAAAGGAATATTATTTGGGGGTCCAGCCATGGAGAAGAGTTTAGACACTAAGATAATATAAGGAACACACACATTATAAAGAAATCACATTAGGATTCTCTTTTTAAGCTGTTCCTTAAAACGCTAGTGCTTAGGAAATCTATTGGAGGCAGAAGCAGTCAAGGGTAGCCTAGGGTTAGGGTTAGGCTTAGGGTTAGGCTTAGGGTACGGCTTAGGGTACGGGTTTGGGGAGGGCTTCGGGTACGGCGTAGGGTATGGGTTAGGGTTAGGGTTAGCGTTAGTGTTAGGGTTAGGGCTCGGTTTAGGGTACGGGTTAGGATTA
The DNA here is from genome assembly GCF_965194825.1 of Balaenoptera physalus. NCBI lineage: Eukaryota > Metazoa > Chordata > Mammalia > Artiodactyla > Balaenopteridae > Balaenoptera > Balaenoptera physalus. The sequence goes on along the minus strand of NW_028126443.1, from coordinate 1,141,542 downwards.
GGGTACGTGTTAGGGCTAGGGTAGGGGTTAGGGTTAGGGTACGCGTTAGGGTTAGGGTAGTTATTAAACCTATCCCACTCTCTAGATACCCCTTAGCACGTAAAGGAATATTATTTGGGGGTCCAGCCATGGAGAAGAGTTTAGACACTAGGATTAGATAAGGAACACACCCATTATAAAGAAATCACATTAGGATTCTATTTTTAAGCTGTTCCTTAAAACCCTAGTGCTTAGGAAATCTATTGGAGGCAGAAGCAGTCAAGGGTAGCCTAGGGTTAGGGTTAGGCTTAGGGTTCGGCTTAGGGTACGCCTTAGGGTACGGGTTCGGGGAGGGCTTCGGGTACGGCGTAGGGTATAGGTTAGGGTTAGGGTTAGGGTTAGTGTTAGGGTTAGGGCTCGGTTTAGGGTACGGGTTAGGATTAGGGTACGTGTTATTGTTAGGGTAGGGGTTAGGGTTAGGGTACGCGTTAGGGTTAGGGTAGTTATTAAACCTATCCCACTCTCTAGATACCCCTTACAACATAAAGGAATATTATTTGGGGGTCCAGCCATGGAGAAGAGTTTAGACACTAAGATAATATAAGGAACACACCCATTATAAAGAAATCACATAACGATTCTCTTTTTAAGCTGTTCCTTAAAACACTAGTGCTTAGGAAATCTATTGGAGGCAGAAGCAGTCAAGGGTAGCCTAGGGTTAGGGTTAGGCTTAGGGTTAGGCTTAGGGTACGGCTTAGGGTACGGGTTCGGGGAGGGCTTCGGGTACGGCGTAGGGTATGGGTTAGGGTTAGGGTTAGGGTTAGTGTTAGGGTTAGGGCTCGGTTTAGGGTACGGGTTAGGATTAGGGTACGTGTTAGGGTTAGGGTAGGGGTTAGGGTTAGGGTACGCGTTAGGGTTAGGGTAGTTATTAAACCTATCCCACTCTCTAGATACTCCTTAGCACGTAAAGGAATATTATTTGGGGGTCCAGGCATGGAGAAGAGTTTAGACACTAGGATAAGATAAGGAACACACCCATTATAAAGAAATCACATTAGGATGCTCTTTTTAAGCTGTTCCTTAAAACCCTAGTGCTTAGGAAATCTATTGGAGGCAGAAGCAGTCAAGGGTAGCCTAGGGTTATGGTTAGGCTTAGGGTTAGGCTTAGGGTACGGCTTAGGGTACGGGTTTGGGGAGGGCTTCGGGTACGGCGTAGGGTATGGGTTAGGGTTAGGGTTAGGGTTAGTGTTAGGGTTAGGGCTCGGTTTAGGGTACGGGTTAGGATTAGGGTACGTGTTAGGGTTAGGGTAGGGGTTAGGGTTAGGGTACGCGTTAGGGTTAGGGTAGTTATTAAACCTATCCCACTCTCTAGATACCCCTTAGCACGTAAAGGAATATTATTTGGGGGTCCAGCCATGGAGAAGAGTTTAGACACTAAGATAATATAAGGAACACACACATTATAAAGAAATCACATTAGGATTCTCTTTTTAAGCTGTTCCTTAAAACCCTAGTGCTTAGGAAATCTATTTTAGGCAGAAGCAGTCAAGGGTAGCCTAGGGTTAGGGTTAGGCTTAGGGTTAGGCTTAGGGTACGGCTTAGGGTACGGGTTTGGGGAGGGCTTCGGGTACGGCGTAGGGTATGGGTTAGGGTTAGGGTTAGGGTTAGTGTTAGGGTTAGGGCTCGGTTTAGGGTACAGGTTAGGATTAGGGTACGTGTTAGGGTTAGGGTAGGGGTTAGGGTTAGGGTACGCGTTACGGTTAGGGTAGTTATTAAACCTATCCCACTCTCTAGATACCCCTTAGCACGTAAAGGAATATTATTTGGGGGTCCAGCCATGGAGAAGAGTTTAGGCACTAAGATAATATAAGGAACACACCCATTATAAAGAAATCACATTAGGATTCTCTTTTTAAGCTGTTCCTTAAAACACTAGTGCTTAGGAAATCTATTGGAGGCAGAAGCAGTCAAGGGTAGCCTAGGGTTAGGGTTAGGCTTAGGGTACGGCTTAGGGTACGGGTTCGGGGAGGGCTTCGGGTACGGCATAGGGTATGGGTTAGGGTTAGGGTTAGGGTTAGTGTTAGGGTTAGGGCTCGGTTTAGGGTACGGGTTAGGATTAGGGTACGTGTTAGGGCTAGGGTAGGGGTTAGGGTTAGGGTACGCGTTAGGGTTTGGGTAGTGATTAAACCTATCCCACTTTCTAGATACCCCTTAGCACGTAAAGGAATATTATTTGGGGGTCCAGCCACGGAGAAGAGTTTAGACACTAAGATAATATAAGGAACACACACATTATAAAGAAATCACATTAGGATTCTCTTTTTAAGCTGTTCCTTAAAACCCTAGTGCTTAGGAAATCTATTGGAGGCAGAAGCAGTCAAGGGTAGCCTAGGGTTAGGGTTAGGCTTAGGGTACGGCTTAGGGTACGTGTTCGGGGAGGGCTTCGGGTATGGCGTAGGGTATGGGTTAGGGTTAGGGTTAGGGTTAGTGTTAGGGTTAGGGCTCGGTTTAGGGTACAGGTTAGGATTAGGGTACGTGTTAGGGTTAGGGTAGGGGTTAGGGTTAGGGTACGCGTTACGGTTAGGGTAGTTATTAAACCTATCCCACTCTCTAGATACCCCTTAGCACGTAAAGGAATATTATTTGGGGGTCCAGCCATGGAGAAGAGTTTAGGCACTAAGATAATATAAGGAACACACCCATTATAAAGAAATCACATTAGGATTCTCTTTTTAAGCTGTTCCTTAAAACACTAGTGCTTAGGAAATCTATTGGAGGCAGAAGCAGTCAAGGGTAGCCTAGGGTTAGGGTTAGGCTTAGGGTTAGGCTTAGGGTACGCCTTAGGGTACGGGTTCGGGGAGGGCTTCGGGTACGGCGTAGGGTATGGGTTAGGGTTAGGGTTAGGGTTAGTGTTAGGGTTAGGGCTCGGTTTAGGGTACGGGTTAGGATTAGGGTACGTGTTAGGGCTAGGGTAGGGGTTAGGGTTAGGGTACGCGTTAGGGTTAGGGTAGTGATTAAACCTATCCCACTCTCTAGATACCCCTTAGCACGTAAAGGAATATTATTTGGGGGTCCAGCCATGGAGAAGAGTTTAGACACTAAGATAATATAAGGAACACACACATTATAAAGAAATCACATTAGGATTCTCTTTTTAAGCTGTTCCTTAAAACCCTAGTGCTTAGGAAATCTATTGGAGGCAGAAGCAGTCAAGGGTAGCCTAGGGTTAGGGTTAGGCTTAGGGTTAGGCTTAGGGTACGGCTTAGGGTACGTGTTCGGGGAGGGCTTCGGGTATGGCGTAGGGTATGGGTTAGGGTTAGGGTTACGGTTAGTGTTAGGGTTAGGGCTCGGCTTAGGGTACAGGTTAGGATTAGGGTACGTGTTAGGGTTAGGGTAGGGGTTAGGGTTAGGGTACGCGTTACGGTTAGGGTAGTTATTAAACCTATCCCACTCTCTAGATACCCCTTAGCACGTAAAGGAATATTATTTGGGGGTCCAGCCATGGAGAAGAGTTTAGGCACTAAGATAATATAAGGAACACACCCATTATAAAGAAATCACATTAGGATTCTCTTTTTAAGCTGTTCCTTAAAACACTAGTGCTTAGGAAATCTATTGGATTCAGAAGCAGTCAGGGTAGCCTAGGGTTAGGGTTAGGCTTAGGGTTAGGCTTAGGGTACGGCTTAGGGTACGTGTTCGGGGAGGGCTTCGGGTACGGCGTAGGGTATGGGTTAGGGTTAGGGTTAGGGTTAGTGTTAGGGTTAGGGCTCGTTTTAGGGTACGGGTTAGGATTAGGGTACGTGTTAGGGCTAGGGTAGGGGTTAGGGTTAGGGTACGCGTTAGGGTTAGGGTAGTGATTAAACCTATCCCACTCTCTAGATATCCCTTAGCACATAAAGGAATATTATTTGGGGGTCCAGCCATGGAGAAGAGTTTAGACACTAGGATTAGATAAGGAACACACCCATTATAAAGAAATCACATTAGGATTCTCTTTTTAAGCTGTTCCTTAAAACACTAGTGCTTAGGAAATCTATTGGATTCACAAGCAGTCAAGGGTAGCCTAGGGTTAGGGTTAGGCTTAGGGTTAGGCTTAGGGTACGGCTTAGGGTACGTGTTCGGGGAGGGCTTCGGGTACGGCGTAGGGTATGGGTTAGGGTTAGGGTTAGGGTTAGTGTTAGGGTTAGGGCTCGGTTTAGTGTACGGGTTAGGATTAGGGTACGTGTTAGGGTTAGGGTAGGGGTTAGGGTTAGGGTACGCGTTACGGTTAGGGTAGTTATTAAACCTATCCCACTCTCTAGATACCCCTTAGCACGTAAAGGAATATTATTTGGGGTTCCAGCCATGGAGAAGAGTTTAGGCACTAAGATAAGATAAGGAACACACCCATTATAAAGAAATCACATTAGGATTCTCTTTTTAAGCTGTTCCTTAAAACACTAGTGCTTAGGAAATCTATTGGAGGCAGAAGCAGTCAAGGGTAGCCTAGGGTTAGGGTTAGGCTTAGGGTTAGGCTTAGGGTACGCCTTAGGGTACGGGTTCGGGGAGGGCTTCGGGTACGGCGTAGGGTATGGGTTAGGGTTAGGGTTAGGGTTAGTGTTAGGGTTAGGGCTCGTTTTAGGATACGGGTTAGGATTAGGGTACGTGTTAGGGCTAGGGTAGGGGTTAGGGTTAGGGTACGCGTTAGGGTTAGGGTAGTGATTAAACCTATCCCACTCTCTAGATACCCCTTAGCACATAAAGGAATATTATTTGGGGGTCCAGCCATGGAGAAGAGTTTAGACACTAGGATTAGATAAGGAACACACCCATTATAAAGAAATCACATTAGGATTCTCTTTTTAAGCTGTTCCTTAAAACACTAGTGCTTAGGAAATCTATTGGATTCACAAGCAGTCAAGGGTAGCCTAAGGTTAGGGTTAGGCTTAGGGTTAGGCTTAGGTTACGGCTTAGGGTACGTGTTCGGGGAGGGCTTCGGGTACGGCGTAGGGTATGGGTTAGGGTTAGGGTTAGGGTTAGTGTTAGGGTTAGGGCTCGGTTTAGTGTACGGGTTAGGATTAGGGTACGTGTTAGGGTTAGGGTAGGGGTTAGGGTTAGGGTACGCGTTACGGTTAGGGTAGTTATTAAACCTATCCCACTCTCTAGATACCCCTTAGCACGTAAAGGAATATTATTTGGGGTTCCAGCCATGGAGAAGAGTTTAGGCACTAAGATAAGATAAGGAACACACCCATTATAAAGAAATCACATTACGATTCTCTTTTTAAGCTGTTCCTTAAAACACTAGTGCTTAGGAAATCTATTGGAGGCAGAAGCAGTCAAGGGTAGCCTAGGGTTAGGGTTAGGCTTAGGGTTAGGCTTAGGGTACGGCTTAGGGTACGGGTTCGGGGAGGGCTTCGGGTACGGCGTAGGGTATGGGTTAGGGTTAGGGTTAGGGTTAGTGTTAGGGTTAGGGCTCGGTTTAGGGTACGGGTTAGGATTAGGGTACGTGTTAGGGTTAGGGTAGGGGTTAGGGTTAGGGTACTCGTTAGGGTTAGGGTAGTTATTAAACCTATCCCACTCTCTAGATACTCCTTAGCACGTAAAGGAATATTATTTGGGGGTCCAGGCATGGAGAAGAGTTTAGACACTAGGATAAGATAAGGAACACACCCATTATAAAGAAATCACATTAGGATGCTCTTTTTAAGCTGTTCCTTAAAACCCTAGTGCTTAGGAAATCTATTGGAGGCAGAAGCAGTCAAGGGTAGCCTAGGGTTATGGTTAGGCTTAGGGTTAGGCTTAGGGTACGGCTTAGGGTACGGGTTTGGGGAGGGCTTCGGGTACGGCGTAGGGTATGGGTTAGGGTTAGGGTTAGGGTTAGTGTTAGGGTTAGGGCTCGGTTTAGGGTACGGGTTAGGATTAGGGTACGTGTTAGGGTTAGGGTAGGGGTTAGGGTTAGGGTACGCGTTAGGGTTAGGGTAGTTATTAAACCTATCCCACTCTCTAGATACCCCTTAGCACGTAAAGGAATATTATTTGGGGGTCCAGCCATGGAGAAGAGTTTAGACACTAAGATAATATAAGGAACACACACATTATAAAGAAATCACATTAGGATTCTCTTTTTAAGCTGTTCCTTAAAACCCTAGTGCTTAGGAAATCTATTTTAGGCAGAAGCAGTCAAGGGTAGCCTAGGGTTAGGGTTAGGCTTAGGGTTAGGCTTAGGGTACGGCTTAGGGTACGGGTTTGGGGAGGGCTTCGGGTACGGCGTAGGGTATGGGTTAGGGTTAGGGTTAGGGTTAGTGTTAGGGTTAGGGCTCGGTTTAGGGTACAGGTTAGGATTAGGGTACGTGTTAGGGTTAGGGTAGGGGTTAGGGTTAGGGTACGCGTTACGGTTAGGGTAGTTATTAAACCTATCCCACTCTCTAGATACCCCTTAGCACGTAAAGGAATATTATTTGGGGGTCCAGCCATGGAGAAGAGTTTAGGCACTAAGATAATATAAGGAACACACCCATTATAAAGAAATCACATTAGGATTCTCTTTTTAAGCTGTTCCTTAAAACACTAGTGCTTAGGAAATCTATTGGAGGCAGAAGCAGTCAAGGGTAGCCTAGGGTTAGGGTTAGGCTTAGGGTACGGCTTAGGGTACGGGTTCGGGGAGGGCTTCGGGTACGGCATAGGGTATGGGTTAGGGTTAGGGTTAGGGTTAGTGTTAGGGTTAGGGCTCGGTTTAGGGTACGGGTTAGGATTAGGGTACGTGTTAGGGCTAGGGTAGGGGTTAGGGTTAGGGTACGCGTTAGGGTTTGGGTAGTGATTAAACCTATCCCACTTTCTAGATACCCCTTAGCACGTAAAGGAATATTATTTGGGGGTCCAGCCACGGAGAAGAGTTTAGACACTAAGATAATATAAGGAACACACACATTATAAAGAAATCACATTAGGATTCTCTTTTTAAGCTGTTCCTTAAAACCCTAGTGCTTAGGAAATCTATTGGAGGCAGAAGCAGTCAAGGGTAGCCTAGGGTTAGGGTTAGGCTTAGGGTACGGCTTAGGGTACGTGTTCGGGGAGGGCTTCGGGTATGGCGTAGGGTATGGGTTAGGGTTAGGGTTAGGGTTAGTGTTAGGGTTAGGGCTCGGTTTAGGGTACAGGTTAGGATTAGGGTACGTGTTAGGGTTAGGGTAGGGGTTAGGGTTAGGGTACGCGTTACGGTTAGGGTAGTTATTAAACCTATCCCACTCTCTAGATACCCCTTAGCACGTAAAGGAATATTATTTGGGGGTCCAGCCATGGAGAAGAGTTTAGGCACTAAGATAATATAAGGAACACACCCATTATAAAGAAATCACATTAGGATTCTCTTTTTAAGCTGTTCCTTAAAACACTAGTGCTTAGGAAATCTATTGGAGGCAGAAGCAGTCAAGGGTAGCCTAGGGTTAGGGTTAGGCTTAGGGTTAGGCTTAGGGTACGCCTTAGGGTACGGGTTCGGGGAGGGCTTCGGGTACGGCGTAGGGTATGGGTTAGGGTTAGGGTTAGGGTTAGTGTTAGGGTTAGGGCTCGGTTTAGGGTACGGGTTAGGATTAGGGTACGTGTTAGGGCTAGGGTAGGGGTTAGGGTTAGGGTACGCGTTAGGGTTAGGGTAGTGATTAAACCTATCCCACTCTCTAGATACCCCTTAGCACGTAAAGGAATATTATTTGGGGGTCCAGCCATGGAGAAGAGTTTAGACACTAAGATAATATAAGGAACACACACATTATAAAGAAATCACATTAGGATTCTCTTTTTAAGCTGTTCCTTAAAACCCTAGTGCTTAGGAAATCTATTGGAGGCAGAAGCAGTCAAGGGTAGCCTAGGGTTAGGGTTAGGCTTAGGGTTAGGCTTAGGGTACGGCTTAGGGTACGTGTTCGGGGAGGGCTTCGGGTATGGCGTAGGGTATGGGTTAGGGTTAGGGTTAGGGTTAGTGTTAGGGTTAGGGCTCGGCTTAGGGTACAGGTTAGGATTAGGGTACGTGTTAGGGTTAGGGTAGGGGTTAGGGTTAGGGTACGCGTTACGGTTAGGGTAGTTATTAAACCTATCCCACTCTCTAGATACCCCTTAGCACGTAAAGGAATATTATTTGGGGGTCCAGCCATGGAGAAGAGTTTAGGCACTAAGATAATATAAGGAACACACCCATTATAAAGAAATCACATTAGGATTCTCTTTTTAAGCTGTTCCTTAAAACACTAGTGCTTAGGAAATCTATTGGATTCAGAAGCAGTCAGGGTAGCCTAGGGTTAGGGTTAGGCTTAGGGTTAGGCTTAGGGTACGGCTTAGGGTACGTGTTCGGGGAGGGCTTCGGGTACGGCGTAGGGTATGGGTTAGGGTTAGGGTTAGGGTTAGTGTTAGGGTTAGGGCTCGTTTTAGGGTACGGGTTAGGATTAGGGTACGTGTTAGGGCTAGGGTAGGGGTTAGGGTTAGGGTACGCGTTAGGGTTAGGGTAGTGATTAAACCTATCCCACTCTCTAGATATCCCTTAGCACATAAAGGAATATTATTTGGGGGTCCAGCCATGGAGAAGAGTTTAGACACTAGGATTAGATAAGGAACACACCCATTATAAAGAAATCACATTAGGATTCTCTTTTTAAGCTGTTCCTTAAAACACTAGTGCTTAGGAAATCTATTGGATTCACAAGCAGTCAAGGGTAGCCTAGGGTTAGGGTTAGGCTTAGGGTTAGGCTTAGGGTACGGCTTAGGGTACGTGTTCGGGGAGGGCTTCGGGTACGGCGTAGGGTATGGGTTAGGGTTAGGGTTAGGGTTAGTGTTAGGGTTAGGGCTCGGTTTAGTGTACGGGTTAGGATTAGGGTACGTGTTAGGGTTAGGGTAGGGGTTAGGGTTAGGGTACGCGTTACGGTTAGGGTAGTTATTAAACCTATCCCACTCTCTAGATACCCCTTAGCACGTAAAGGAATATTATTTGGGGTTCCAGCCATGGAGAAGAGTTTAGGCACTAAGATAAGATAAGGAACACACCCATTATAAAGAAATCACATTAGGATTCTCTTTTTAAGCTGTTCCTTAAAACACTAGTGCTTAGGAAATCTATTGGAGGCAGAAGCAGTCAAGGGTAGCCTAGGGTTAGGGTTAGGCTTAGGGTTAGGCTTAGGGTACGCCTTAGGGTACGGGTTCGGGGAGGGCTTCGGGTACGGCGTAGGGTATGGGTTAGGGTTAGGGTTAGGGTTAGTGTTAGGGTTAGGGCTCGTTTTAGGATACGGGTTAGGATTAGGGTACGTGTTAGGGCTAGGGTAGGGGTTAGGGTTAGGGTACGCGTTAGGGTTAGGGTAGTGATTAAACCTATCCCACTCTCTAGATACCCCTTAGCACATAAAGGAATATTATTTGGGGGTCCAGCCATGGAGAAGAGTTTAGACACTAGGATTAGATAAGGAACACACCCATTATAAAGAAATCACATTAGGATTCTCTTTTTAAGCTGTTCCTTAAAACACTAGTGCTTAGGAAATCTATTGGATTCACAAGCAGTCAAGGGTAGCCTAAGGTTAGGGTTAGGCTTAGGGTTAGGCTTAGGTTACGGCTTAGGGTACGTGTTCGGGGAGGGCTTCGGGTACGGCGTAGGGTATGGGTTAGGGTTAGGGTTAGGGTTAGTGTTAGGGTTAGGGCTCGGTTTAGTGTACGGGTTAGGATTAGGGTACGTGTTAGGGTTAGGGTAGGGGTTAGGGTTAGGGTACGCGTTACGGTTAGGGTAGTTATTAAACCTATCCCACTCTCTAGATACCCCTTAGCACGTAAAGGAATATTATTTGGGGTTCCAGCCATGGAGAAGAGTTTAGGCACTAAGATAAGATAAGGAACACACCCATTATAAAGAAATCACATTAGGATTCTCTTTTTAAGCTGTTCCTTAAAACACTAGTGCTTAGGGAATCTATTGGAGGCAGAAGCAGTCAAGGGTAGCCTAGGGTTAGGGTTAGGCTTAGGGTTAGGCTTAGGGTACGCCTTAGGGTACGGGTTCGGGGAGGGCTTCGGGTACGGCGTAGGGTATGGGTTAGGGTTAGGGTTAGGGTTAGTGTTAGGGTAAGGGCTCGGTTTAGGGTACGGGTTAGGATTAGGGTACGTGTTAGGGTTAGGGTAGGGGTTAGGGTTAGGGTACGCGTTAGGGTTAGGGTAGTTATTAAACCTATCCCACTCTCTACATACCCCTTAGCACGTAAAGGAATATTATTTGGGGGTCCAGCCATGGAGAAGAGTTTATACACTAAGATAATATAAGGAACACACACATTATAAAGAAATCACATTAGGATTCTCTTTTTAAGCTGTTCCTTAAAACGCTAGTGCTTAGGAAATCTATTGGAGGCAGAAGCAGTCAAGGGTAGCCTAGGGTTAGGGTTAGGCTTAGGGTTAGGCTTAGGGTACGGCTTAGGGTACGGGTTTGGGGAGGGCTTCGGGTACGGCGTAGGGTATGGGTTAGGGTTAGGGTTAGCGTTAGTGTTAGGGTTAGGGCTCGGTTTAGGGTACGGGTTAGGATTAGGGTACGTGTTAGGGCTAGGGTAGGGGTTAGGGTTAGGGTACGCGTTAGGGTTAGGGTAGTTATTAAACCTATCCCACTCTCTAGATACCCCTTAGCACGTAAAGGAATATTATTTGGGGGTCCAGCCATGGAGAAGAGTTTAGACACTAGGATTAGATAAGGAACACACCCATTATAAAGAAATCACATTAGGATTCTATTTTTAAGCTGTTCCTTAAAACCCTAGTGCTTAGGAAATCTATTGGAGGCAGAAGCAGTCAAGGGTAGCCTAGGGTTAGGGTTAGGCTTAGGGTTCGGCTTAGGGTACGCCTTAGGGTACGGGTTCGGGGAGGGCTTCGGGTACGGCGTAGGGTATGGGTTAGGGTTAGGGTTAGGGTTAGTGTTAGGGTTAGGGCTCGGTTTAGGGTACGGGTTAGGATTAGGGTACGTGTTATTGTTAGGGTAGGGGTTAGGGTTAGGGTACGCGTTAGGGTTAGGGTAGTTATTAAACCTATCCCACTCTCTAGATACCCCTTACAACATAAAGGAATATTATTTGGGGGTCCAGCCATGGAGAAGAGTTTAGACACTAAGATAATATAAGGAACACACCCATTATAAAGAAATCACATTACGATTCTCTTTTTAAGCTGTTCCTTAAAACACTAGTGCTTTGGAAATCTATTGGAGGCAGAAGCAGTCAAGGGTAGCCTAGGGTTAGTGTTAGGCTTACGGTTAGGGTTAGGGTACGGCTTACCGTACAGTTTCGGGGAGGGCTTCGGGTATGGCGTAGGGTATGGGTTAGGGATAGGGTTAGGTTTAGTGTTAGGGTTAGGGCTCGGTTTAGGATACGAGTTAGGATTAGGGTACGTGTAAGGTTTAGGGTAGGGGTTAGAGTTAGTGTACGCGTAAAGGTTAGGGTAGTTATTAAACCTATCCCACTCTCTAGATACCCCTTAGCACGTAAAGGAATATTATTTGGGTGTCCAGCCATGGAGAAGAGTTTAGGCACTAAGATAAGATAAGGAACACACCCATTATAAAGAAATCACATTAGGATTCTCTTTTTAAGCTGTTCCTTAAAACACTAGTGCTTAGGAAATCTATTGGAGGCAGAAGCAGTCAAGGGTAGCCTAGGGTTAGGGTTAGGCTTAGGGTTAGGCTTAGGGTACGCCTTAGGGTACGGGTTAGGGGAGGGCTTCGGGTACGGCGTAGTGTATGGGTTAGGGTTAGGGTTAGGGTTAGTGTTAGGGTTAGGGCTCGGTTTAGGGTACGGGTTAGGATTAGGGTACGTGTTAGGGTTAGGGTAGGGGTTAGGGTTACGGTACGCGTTAGGGTTAGGGTAGTTATTAAACCTATCCCACTCTCTAGATACCCCTTAGCACGTAAAAGAATATTATTTGGGGGTCCAGCCATGGAGAAGAGTTTAGGCACTAAGATAAGATAAGGAACACACCCATTATAAAGAAATCACATTAGGATTCTCTTTTTAAGCTGTTCCTTAAAACACTAGTGCTTTGGAAATCTATTGGACGCAGAAGCAGTCAAGGGTAGCCTAGGGTTAGTGTTAGGCTTACGGTTAGGGTTAGGGTACGGCTTACCGTACAGTTTCGGGGAGGGCTTCGGGTATGGCGTAGGGTATGGGTTAGGGATAGGTTTAGGTTTAGTGTTAGGGTTAGGGCTCGGTTTAGGATACGAGTTAGGATTAGGGTACGTGTAAGGTTTAGGGTAGGGGTTAGAGTTAGTGTACGCGTAAGGGTTAGGGTAGTTATTAAACCTATCCCACTCTCTAGATACCCCTTAGCACGTAAAGGAATATTATTTGGGGGTCCAGCCATGGAGAAGAGTTTAGACACTAAGATAATATAAGGAACACACACATTATAAAGAAATCACATTAGGATTCTCTTTTTAAGCTGTTCCTTAAAGCCCTAGTGCTTAGGAAAGCTATTGGAGGCAGAAGCAGTCAAGGGTAGCCTAGGGATAGGGTTAGGCTTAAGGTTAGGCTTAGGGTACGGCTTAGGGTACGGGTTTGGGGAGGGCTTCGGGAACGGCGTAGGTTATGGGTTAGGGTTAGGGTTAGGGTTAGTGTTAGGGTTAGGGCTCGGTTTAGGGTACGGGTTAGGATTAAGGTACGTGTTAGGGTTAGGGTAGGGGTTAGGGTTAGGGTACGCGTTAGGGTTAGGGTAGTTATTAAACCTATCCCACTCTCTAGATACCCCTTAGCACGTAAAGGAATATTATTTGGGGGTCCAGCCATGGAGAAGAGTTTAGACACTAAGATAATATAAGGAACACACACATTATAAAGAAATCACATTAGGATTCTCTTTTTAAGCTGTTCCTTAAAACACTAGTGCTTAGGAAATCTATTGGAGGCAGAAGCAGTCAAGGATAGCCTAGGGTTAGGGTTAGGCTTAGGGTTAGGCTTAGGGTACGGCTTAGGGTACGGGTTCGGGGAGGGCTTCGGGTACGGCGTAGGGTATGGGTTAGGGTTAGGGTTAGGGTTAGTGTTAGGGTTAGGGCTCGGTTTAGGGTACGGGTTAGGATTAGGGTACGTGTTAGGGCTAGGGTAGGGGTTAGGGTTAGGGTACGCGTTAGGGTTAGGGTAGTGATTAAACCTATCCCACTCTCTAGATACCCCTTAGCACATAAAGGAATATTATTTGGGGGTCCAGCCATGGAGAAGAGTTTAGACACTAGGATTAGATAAGGAACACACCCATTATAAAGAAATCACATTAGGATTCTCTTTTTAAGCTGTTCCTTAAAACACTAGTGCTTAGGAAATCTATTGGATTCACAAGCAGTCAAGGGGAGCCTAGGGTTAGGGTTAGGCTTAGGGTTAGGCTTAGGGTACGGCATAGGGTACGTGTTCGGGGAGGGCTTCTGGTACGGCGTAGGGTAAGGGTTAGGGTTAGGGTTAGGGTTAGTGTTAGGGTTAGGGCTCGGTTTAGTGTACGGGTTAGGATTAGGGTTCGTGTTAGGTTTATGGTAGGGGTTAGTGTTAGGGTACGCGTTAGGGTAAGGGTAGTTATTAAACCTATCCCACTCTCTAGATACCCCTTAGCACGTAAAGGAATATTATTTGGGGGTCCTGCCATGGAGAAAAGTTTAGACACTAGGATAAGATAAGGGACACACCCATTATAAAGAAATCACATTACGATTCTCTTTTTAAGCTGTTCCTTAAAACACTAGTGCTTTGGAAATCTATTGGAGGCAGAAGCAGTCAAGGGTAGCCTAGGGTTAGTGTTAGGCTTACGGTTAGGGTTAGGGTACGGCTTACCGTACAGTTTCGGGGAGGGCTTCGGGTATGGCGTAGGGTATGGTTTAGGGATAGGGTTAGGTTTAGTGTTAGGGTTAGGGCTCGGTTTAGGATACGAGTTAGGATTAGGGTACGTGTAAGGTTTAGGGTAGGGGTTAGAGTTAGTGTACGCGTAAGGGTTAGGGTAGTTATTAAACCTATCCCACTCTCTAGATACCCATTAACACGAAAAGGAATATTATTTGGGGTTCCAGCCATGGAGAAGAGTTTTGACACTAAGATAAGATAAGGAACACAACCATTATAAAGAAATCACATTAGGATTCTCTTTTTAAGCATTTCCTTAAAACACTAGTGCTTAGGAAATCTATTGGAGGCGGAAGCAGTCAAGGGTAGCCTAGTGTTACGGTTAGGCTTAGGGTTAGGGTTAGGGTACGGCTTAGGTTACAGGTTCGGGGAGGGGCTCGGGTACGGCGTAGGGTATGGGTTAGGGTTAGGGTTAGGGTTAGGGTTAGGATTAAGGCTCGGTTTAGGGTATGGGTTAGGATTAGGGTATGGGTTAGGATTAGGGTATGTGTTAGGGTTAGGGTATGGGTTAGGGTTAGGGTTAATGTTAGGGTTAGGGCTCGGTTTAGGGTACAGGATAGGTTTAGGGTACGTGTGAGGCTTAGGGTAGGGGTAAGGGTTAGGGTACGTGTTAGGGATAGGGTAGTTATTAAACCTATTCCACTCTCTAGATACCCCTTAGCACGTAAAGGAATATTATTTGGGGGTCCAGCCATGGAGAAGAGTTTAGGCACTAAGATAATATAAGGAACACACCCATTATAAAGAAATCACATTAGGATTCTCTTTTTAAGCTGTTCCTTAAAACACTAGTGCTTAGGAAATCTATTGGAGGCAGAAGCAGTCAAGGGTAGCCTAGGGTTAGGGTTAGGCTTAGGGTTAGGCTTAGGGTACGCCTTAGGGTACGGGTTCGGGGAGGGCTTCTGGTACGGCGTAGGGTATGGGTTAGGGTTAGGGTTAGGGTTAGTGTTAGGGTTAGGGCTCGGTTTAGGGTACGGGTTAGGATTAGTGTACGTGTTAGGGCTAGGGTAGGGGTTAGGGTTAGGGTACGCGTTAGGGTTAGGGTAGTGATTAAACCTATCCCACTCTCTAGATACCCCTTAGCACATAAAGGAATATTATTTGGGGGTCCAGCAATGGAGAAGAGTTTAGACACTAGGATTAGATAAGGAACACACCCATTATAAAGAAATCACATTAGGATTCTCTTTTTAAGCTGTTCCTTAAAACACTAGTGCTTAGGAAATCTATTGGAGGCAGAAGCAGTCAAGGGTAGCCTAGGGTTAGGGTTAGGCTTAGGGTTAGGCTTAGGGTACGCCTTAGGGTACGGGTTCGGGGAGGGCTTCGGGTATGGCGTAGGGTATGCCTTAGGGTTAGGGTTAGGGTTAGTGTTAGGGTTAGGGCTCGGTTTAGGGTACGGGTTAGGATTAGGGTACGTGATAGGGTTAAGGTAGGGGTTAGCGTTAGGGTACGCGTTAGGGTTAGGGTAGTTATTAAACCTATCCCACTCTCTAGATACTCCTTAGCACGTAAAGGAATATTATTTGGGGGTCCAGGCATGGAGAAGAGTTTAGACACTAAGATAATATAAGGAACACACACATTATAAAGAAATCACATTAGGATTCTCTTTTTAAGCTGTTCCTTAAAACCCTAGTGCTTAGGAAATCTATTGGAGGCAGAAGCAGTCAAGGGTAGCCTAGGGTTACGGTTAGGCTTAGGGTTAGGCTTAGGGTACGGCTTAGGGTACGGGTTTGGGGAGGGCTTCGGGTACGGCGTAGGGTATGGGTTAGGGTTAGGGTTAGGGTTAGTGTTAGGGTTAGGGCTCGGTTTTGGGTACGGGTTAGGATTAGGGTACGTGTTAGTGTTAGGGTAGGGGTTGGGGTTAGGGTACGCGTTAGGGTTAGGGTAGTTATTAAACCTATCCCACTCTCTAGATACCCCTTAGCACGTAAAGGAATATTATTTGGGGTTCCAGCCATGGAGCAGAGTTTAGACACTAAGATAATATAAGGAACACACACATTATAAAGAAATCACATTAGGATTCTCTTTTTAAGCTGTTCCTTAAAACACTAGTGCTTAGGAAATCTATTGGAGGCAGAAGCAGTCAAGGGTAGCCTAGGGTTAGGGTTAGGCTTAGGGTTAGGCTTCGGGTACGCCTTAGGGTACGGGTTCGGGGAGGGCTTAGGGTACGGCGTAATGTATGGGTTAGGGTTAGGGTTAGGGTTAGTGTTAGGGTTAGGGCTCGGTTTAGGGTACGGGTTAGGATTAGGGTACGTGTTAGGGTTAGGGTAGGGGTTAGGGTTAGGGTACGCGTTAGGGTTAGGGTAGTTATTAAACCTATCCCACTCTCTAGATACCCCTTAGCACGTAAAGGAATATTATTTGGGGGTCCAGCCATGGAGAAGAGTTTAGACACTAAGATAATATAAGGAACACACACATTATAAAGAAATCACATTAGGATTCTCTTTTTAAGCTGTTCCTTAAAACCCTAGTGCTTAGGAAATCTATTGGAGGCAGAAGCAGTCAAGGGTAGCCTAGGGTTAGGGTTAGGCTTAGGGTTAGGCTTAGGGTACGGCTTAGGGTACGGGTTTGGGGAGGGCTTCGGGTACGGCGTAGGGTATGGGTTAGGGTTAGGGTTAGGGTTAGAGTTAGGGTTAGGGCTCGGTTTAGGGTACGGGTTAGGATTAGGGTACGTGTTAGGGTTAGGGTAGGGGTTGGGTTAGGGTACGCGTTAGGGTTAGGGTAGTTATTAAACCTATCCCACTCTCTAGATACCCCTTAGCACGTAAAGGAATATTATTTGGGGGTCCAGCCATGGAGCAGAGTTTAGACACTAAGATAATATAAGGAACACACACATTATAAAGAAATCACACTAGGATTCTCTTTTTAAGCTGTTCCTTAAAACACTAGTGCTTAGGAAATCTATTGGAGGCAGAAGCAGTCAAGGGTAGCCTAGGGTTAGGGTTAGGCTTAGGGTTAGGCTTAGGGTACGGCTTAGGGTACGGGTTCGGGGAGGGCTTCGGGTACGGCGTAGGGTATGGGTTAGGGTTAGGGTTAGGGTTAGTGTTAGGGTTAGGGCTCGGTTTATGGTACGGGTTAGGATTAGGGTACGTGTTAGGGCTAGGGTAGGGGTTAGGGTTAGGGTACGCGTTAGGGTTAGGGTAGTGATTAAACCTATCCCACTCTCTAGATACCCCTTAGCACATAAAGGAATATTATTTGGGGGTCCAGCCATGGAGAAGAGTTTAGACACTAGGATTAGATAAGGAACACACCCATTATAAAGAAATCACATTAGGATTCTCTTTTTAAGCTGTTCCTTAAAACACTAGTGCTTAGGAAATCTATTGGATTCACAAGCAGTCAAGGGTAGCCTAGGGTTAGGCTTAGGGTTAGGCTTAGGGTACGGCTTAGGGTACGTGTTCGGGGAGGGCTTCGGGTACGGCGTAGGGTAAGGGTTAGGGTTAGGGTTAGGGTTAGTGTTAGGGTTAGGGCTCGGTTTAGTGTACGGGTTAGGATTAGGGTTCGTGTTAGGTTTATGGTAGGGGTTAGGGTTAGGGTACGCGTTAGGGTAAGGGTAGTTATTAAACCTATCCCACTCTCTAGATACCCCTTAGCACGTAAAGGAATATTATTTGGGGGTCCTGCCATGGAGAAAAGTTTAGACACTAGGATAAGATAAGGGACACACCCATTATAAAGAAATCACATTACGATTCTCTTTTTAAGCTGTTCCTTAAAACACTAGTGCTTTGGAAATCTATTGGAGGCAGAAGCAGTCAAGGGTAGCCTAGGGTTAGTGTTAGGCTTACGGTTAGGGTTAGGGTACGGCTTACCGTACAGTTTCGGGGAGGGCTTCGGGTATGGCGTAGGGTATGGGTTAGGGATAGGGTTAGGTTTAGTGTTAGGGTTAGGGCTCGGTTTAGGATACGAGTTAGGATTAGGGTACGTGTAAGGTTTAGGGTAGGGGTTAGAGTTAGTGTACGCGTAAGGGTTAGGGTAGTTATTAAACCTATCCCACTCTCTAGATACCCATTAACACGAAAAGGAATATTATTTGGGGTTCCAGCCATGGAGAAGAGTTTTGACACTAAGATAAGATAAGGAACACAACCATTATAAAGAAATCACATTAGGATTCTCTTTTTAAGCATTTCCTTAAAACACTAGTGCTTAGGAAATCTATTGGAGGCGGAAGCAGTCAAGGGTAGCCTAGTGTTAGGGTTAGGCTTAGGGTTAGGGTTAGGGTACGGCTTAGGTTATAGGTTCGGGGAGGGGCTCGGGTACGGCGTAGGGTATGGGTTAGGGTTAGGGTTAGGGTTAGGGTTAGGATTAAGGCTCGGTTTAGGGTATGGGTTAGGATTAGGGTATGGGTTAGGATTAGGGTATGTGTTAGGGTTAGGGTATGGGTTAGGGTTAGGGTTAATGTTAGGGTTAGGGCTCGGTTTAGGGTACAGGATAGGTTTAGGGTACGTGTGAGGCTTAGGGTAGGGGTAAGGGTTAGGGTACGTGTTAGGGATAGGGTAGTTATTAAACCTATTCCACTCTCTAGATACCCCTTAGCACGTAAAGGAATATTATTTGGGGGTCCAGCCATGGAGAAGAGTTTAGACACTAAGATAATATAAGGAACACACACATTATAAAGAAATCACATTAGGATTCTCTTTTTAAGCTGTTCCTTAAAACCCTAGTGCTTAGGAAATCTATTGGAGGCAGAAGCAGTCAAGGGTAGCCTAGGGTTAGGGTTAGGCTTAGGGTTAGGCTTAGGGTACGGCTTAGGGTACGGGTTGGGGGAGGGCTTCGGGTACGGCGTAGGGTATGGGTTAGGGTTAGGATTAGGGTTAGTGTTAGGGTTAGGGCTCGGTTTAGGGTACGGGTTAGGATTAGGGTACGTGTTAGGGTTAGGGTAGGGGTTAGGGTTAGGGTACGCGTTAGGGTTAGGGTAGTTATTAAACCTATCCCACTCTCTAGATACCCCTTAGCACGTAAAGGAATATTATTTGGGGGTCCAGCCATGGAGAAGAGTTTAGACACTAAGATAATATAATGAACACACACATTATAAAGAAATCACATTAGGATTCTCTTTTTAAGCTGTTCCTTAAAACACTAGTGCTTAGGAAATCTATTGGAGGCAGAAGCAGTCAAGGGTAGCCTAGGGTTACGGTTAGGCTTAGGGTTAGGCTTAGGGTACGGCTTAGGGTACGGGTTCGGGGAGGGATTCGGGTACGGCGTAGGGTATGGGTTAGGGTTAGGGTTAGGGTTAGTGTTAGGGTTAGGGCTCGGTTTAGGGTACGGGTTAGGATTAGGGTACGTGTTAGGGTTAGGGTAGGGGTTAGGGTTAGGGTACGCGTTAGGGTTAGGGTAGTTATTAAACCTATCCCACTCTCTAGATACCCCTTACAACATAAAGGAATATTATTTGGGGGTCCAGCCATGGAGAAGAGTTTAGACACTAAGATAATATAAGGAACACACACATTATAAAGAAATCACATTAGGATTCTCTTTTTAAGCTGTTCCTTAAAACACTAGTGCTTAGGAAATCTATTGGAGGCAGAAGCAGTCAAGGGTAGCCTAGTGTTAGGGTTAGGCTTAGGGTTAGGCTTAGGGTACGGCTTAGGGTACGGGTTCGGGGAGGGCTTCGGGTACGGCGTAGGGTATGAGTTAGGGTTAGGGTTAGGGTTAGTGTTAGGGTTAGGGCTCGGTTTAGGGTACGGGTTAGGATTAGGGTACGTGTTAGGGTTCGGGTAGTTATTAAACCAATCCCACTCTCTAGATACCCCTTAGCACGTAAAGGAATATTATTTGGGGGTCCAGCCATGGAGAAGAGTTTAGACACTAAGATAATATAAGGAACACACCCATTATAAAGAAATCACATTAGGATTCTCTTTTTAAGCTGTTCCTTAAAACACTAGTGCTTAGGAAATCTATTGGAGGCAGAAGCAGTCAAGGGTAGCCTAGGGTTAGGGTTAGGCTTAGGGTTAGGCTTAGGGTACGCCTTAGGGTACGGGTTCGGGGAGGGCTTCGGGTATGGCGTAGGGTATGCCTTAGGGTTAGGGTTAGGGTTAGTGTTAGGGTTAGGGCTCGGTTTAGGGTACGGGTTAGGATTAGGGTACGTGATAGGGTTAAGGTAGGGGTTAGCGTTAGGGTACGCGTTAGGGTTAGGGTAGTTATTAAACCTATCCCACTCTCTAGATACTCCTTAGCACGTAAAGGAATATTATTTGGGGGTCCAGGCATGGAGAAGAGTTTAGACACTAAGATAATATAAGGAACACACACATTATAAAGAAATCACATTAGGATTCTCTTTTTAAGCTGTTCCTTAAAACCCTAGTGCTTAGGAAATCTATTGGAGGCAGAAGCAGTCAAGGGTAGCCTAGGGTTACGGTTAGGCTTAGGGTTAGGCTTAGGGTACGGCTTAGGGTACGGGTTTGGGGAGGGCTTCGGGTACGGCGTAGGGTATGGGTTAGGGTTAGGGTTAGGGTTAGTGTTAGGGTTAGGGCTCGGTTTTGGGTACGGGTTAGGATTAGGGTACGTGTTAGTGTTAGGGTAGGGGTTGGGGTTAGGGTACGCGTTAGGGTTAGGGTAGTTATTAAACCTATCCCACTCTCTAGATACCCCTTAGCACGTAAAGGAATATTATTTGGGGTTCCAGCCATGGAGCAGAGTTTAGACACTAAGATAATATAAGGAACACACACATTATAAAGAAATCACATTAGGATTCTCTTTTTAAGCTGTTCCTTAAAACACTAGTGCTTAGGAAATCTATTGGAGGCAGAAGCAGTCAAGGGTAGCCTAGGGTTAGGGTTAGGCTTAGGGTTAGGCTTCGGGTACGCCTTAGGGTACGGGTTCGGGGAGGGCTTCGGGTACGGCGTAATGTATGGGTTAGGGTTAGGGTTAGGGTTAGTGTTAGGGTTAGGGCTCGGTTTAGGGTACGGGTTAGGATTAGGGTACGTGTTAGGGTTAGGGTAGGGGTTAGGGTTAGGGTACGCGTTAGGGTTAGGGTAGTTATTAAACCTATCCCACTCTCTAGATACCCCTTAGCACGTAAAGGAATATTATTTGGGGGTCCAGCCATGGAGAAGAGTTTAGACACTAAGATAATATAAGGAACACACACATTATAAAGAAATCACATTAGGATTCTCTTTTTAAGCTGTTCCTTAAAACCCTAGTGCTTAGGAAATCTATTGGAGGCAGAAGCAGTCAAGGGTAGCCTAGGGTTAGGGTTAGGCTTAGGGTTAGGCTTAGGATACGGCTTAGGGTACGGGTTTGGGGAGGGCTTCGGGTACGGCGTAGGGTATGGGTTAGGGTTAGGGTTAGGGTTAGTGTTAGGGTTAGGGCTCGGTTTAGGGTACGGGTTAGGATTAGGGTACGTGTTAGGGTTAGGGTAGGGGTTGGGGTTAGGGTACGCGTTAGGGTTAGGGTAGTTATTAAACCTATCCCACTCTCTAGATACCCCTTAGCACGTAAAGGAATATTATTTGGGGGTCCAGCCATGGAGCAGAGTTTAGACACTAAGATAATATAAGGAACACACACATTATAAAGAAATCACACTAGGATTCTCTTTTTAAGCTGTTCCTTAAAACACTAGTGCTTAGGAAATCTATTGGATTCACAAGCAGTCAAGGGTAGCCTAGGGTTAGGGTTAGGCTTAGGGTTAGGCTTAGGGTACGGCTTAGGGTACGTGTTCGGGGAGGGCTTCGGGTACGGCGTAGGGTAAGGGTTAGGGTTAGTGTTAGGGTTAGGGCTCGGTTTAGTGTACGGGTTAGGATTAGGGTTCGTGTTAGGTTTATGGTAGGGGTTAGGGTTAGGGTACGCGTTAGGGTAAGGGTAGTTATTAAACCTATCCCACTCTCTAGATACCCCTTAGCACGTAAAGGAATATTATTTGGGGGTCCTGCCATGGAGAAAAGTTTAGACACTAGGATAAGATAAGGGACACACCCATTATAAAGAAATCACATTACGATTCTCTTTTTAAGCTGTTCCTTAAAACACTAGTGCTTTGGAAATCTATTGGAGGCAGAAGCAGTCAAGGGTAGCCTAGGGTTAGTGTTAGGCTTACGGTTAGGGTTAGGGTACGGCTTACCGTACAGTTTCGGGGAGGGCTTCGGGTATGGCGTAGGGTATGGGTTAGGGATAGTTTTAGGTTTAGTGTTAGGGTTAGGGCTCGGTTTAGGATACGAGTTAGGATTAGGGTACGTGTATGGTTTAGGGTAGGGGTTAGAGTTAGTGTACGCGTAAGGGTTAGGGTAGTTATTAAACCTATCCCACTCTCTAGATACCCATTAACACGAAAAGGAATATTATTTGGGGTTCCAGCCATGGAGAAGAGTTTTGACACTAAGATAAGATAAGGAACACAACCATTATAAAGAAATCACATTAGGATTCTCTTTTTAAGCATTTCCTTAAAACACTAGTGCTTAGGAAATCTATTGGAGGCAGAAGCAGTCAAGGGTAGCCTCGTGTTAGGGTTAGGCTTAGGGTTAGGGTTAGGGTACGGCTTAGGTTATAGGTTCGGGGAGGGGCTCGGGTACGGCGTAGGGTATGGGTTAGGGTTAGGGTTAGGGTTAGGGTTAGGATTAAGGCTCGGTTTAGGGTATGGGTTAGGATTAGGGTATGGGTTAGGATTAGGGTATGTGTTAGGGTTAGGGTATGGGTTAGGGTTAGGGTTAATGTTAGGGTTAGGGCTCGGTTTAGGGTACAGGATAGGTTTAGGGTACGTGTGAGGCTTAGGGTAGGGGTAAGGGTTAGGGTACGTGTTAGGGATAGGGTAGTTATTAAACCTATTCCACTCTCTAGATACCCCTTTGCACGTAAAGGAATATTATTTGGGGGTCCAGCCATGGAGAAGAGTTTAGACCCTAAGATAATATAAGGAACACACACATTATAAAGAAATCACATTAGGATTCTCTTTTTAAGCTGTTCCTTAAAACCCTAGTGCTTAGGAAATCTATTGGAGGCAGAAGCAGTCAAGGGTAGCCTAGGGTTAGGGTTAGGCTTAGGGTTAGGCTTAGGGTACGGCTTAGGGTACGGGTTTGGGGAGGGCTTCGGGTACGGCGTAGGGTATGGGTTAGGGTTAGGATTAGGGTTAGTGTTAGGGTTAGGGCTCGGTTTAGGGTACGGGTTAGGATTAGGGTACGTGTTAGGGTTAGGGTAGGGGTTAGGGTTAGGGTACGCGTTAGGGTTAGGGTAGTTATTAAACCTATCCCACTCTCTAGATACCCCTTAGCACGTAAAGGAATATTATTTGGGGGTCCAGCCATGGAGAAGAGTTTAGACACTAAGATAATATAAGGAACACACACATTATAAAGAAATCACATTAGGATTCTCTTTTTAAGCTGTTCCTTAAAACACTAGTGCTTAGGAAATCTATTGGAGGCAGAAGCAGTCAAGGGTAGCCTAGGGTTACGGTTAGGCTTAGGGTTAGGCTTAGGGTACGGCTTAGGGTACGGGTTCGGGGAGGGATTCGGGTACGGCGTAGGGTATGGGTTAGGGTTAGGGTTAGGGTTAGTGTTAGGGTTAGGGCTCGGTTTAGGGTACGGGTTAGGATTAGGGTACGTGTTAGGGTTAGGGTAGGGGTTAGGGTTAGGGTACGCGTTAGGGTTAGGGTAGTTATTAAACCTATCCCACTCTCTAGATACCCCTTACAACATAAAGGAATATTATTTGGGGGTCCAGCCATGGAGAAGAGTTTAGACACTAAGATAATATAAGGAACACACACATTATAAAGAAATCACATTAGGTTTCTCTTTTTAAGCTGTTCCTTAAAACACTAGTGCTTAGGAAATCTATTGGAGGCAGAAGCAGTCAAGGGTAGCCTAGTGTTAGGGTTAGGCTTAGGGTTAGGCTTAGGGTACGGCTTAGGGTACGGGTTCGGGGAGGGCTTCGGGTACGGCGTAGGGTATGAGTTAGGGTTAGGGTTAGGGTTAGTGTTAGGGTTAGGGCTCGGTTTAGGGTACGGGTTAGGATTAGGGTACGTGTTAGGGTTAGGGTAGTTATTAAACCAATCCCACTCTCTAGATACCCCTTAGCACGTAAAGGAATATTATTTGGGGGTCCAGCCATGGAGAAGAGTTTAGACACTAAGATAATATAAGGAACACACCCATTATAAAGAAATCACATTAGGATTCTCTTTTTAAGCTGTTCCTTAAAACACTAGTGCTTAGGAAATCTATTGGAGGCAGAAGCAGTCAAGGGTAGCCTAGGGTTAGGGTTAGGCTTAGGGTTAGGCTTAGGGTACGCCTTAGGGTACGGGTTCGGGGAGGGCTTCGGGTATGGCGTAGGGTATGGGTTAGGGTTAGGGTTAGGGTTAGTGTTAGGGTTAGGGCTCGGTTTAGGGTACGGGTTAGGATTAGGGTACGTGATAGGGTTAAGGTAGGGGTTAGCGTTAGGGTACGCGTTAGGGTTAGGGTAGTTATTAAACCTATCCCACTCTCTAGATACTCCTTAGCACGTAAAGGAATATTATTTGGGGGTCCAGGCATGGAGAAGAGTTTAGACACTAAGATAATATAAGGAACACACACATTATAAAGAAATCACATTAGGATTCTCTTTTTAAGCTGTTCCTTAAAACCCTAGTGCTTAGGAAATCTATTGGAGGCAGAAGCAGTCAAGGGTAGCCTAGGGTTACGGTTAGGCTTAGGGTTAGGCTTAGGGTACGGCTTAGGGTACGGGTTTGGGGAGGGCTTCGGGTACGGCGTAGGGTATGGGTTAGGGTTAGGGTTAGGGTTAGTGTTAGGGTTAGGGCTCGGTTTTGGGTACGGGTTAGGATTAGGGTACGTGTTAGTGTTAGGGTAGGGGTTGGGGTTAGGGTACGCGTTAGGGTTTGGGTAGTTATTAAACCTATCCCACTCTCTAGATACCCCTTAGCACGTAAAGGAATATTATTTGGGGTTCCAGCCATGGAGCAGAGTTTAGACACTAAGATAATATAAGGAACACACACATTATAAAGAAATCACATTAGGATTCTCTTTTTAAGCTGTTCCTTAAAACACTAGTGCTTAGGAAATCTATTGGAGGCAGAAGCAGTCAAGGGTAGCCTAGGGTTAGGGTTAGGCTTAGGGTTAGGCTTAGGGTACGCCTTAGGGTACGGGTTCGGGGAGGGCTTCGGGTACGGCGTAATGTATGGGTTAGGGTTAGGGTTAGGGTTAGTGTTAGGGTTAGGGCTCGGTTTAGTGTACGGGTTAGGATTAGGGTTCGTGTTAGGTTTATGGTAGGGGTTAGGGTTAGGGTACGCGTTAGGGTAAGGGTAGTTATTAAACCTATCCCACTCTCTAGATACCCCTTAGCACGTAAAGGAATATTATTTGGGGGTCCTGCCATGGAGAAAAGTTTAGACACTAGGATAAGATAAGGGACACACCCATTATAAAGAAATCACATTACGATTCTCTTTTTAAGCTGTTCCTTAAAACACTAGTGCTTTGGAAATCTATTGGAGGCAGAAGCAGTCAAGGGTAGCCTAGGGTTAGTGTTAGGCTTACGGTTAGGGTTAGGGTACGGCTTACCGTACAGTTTCGGGGAGGGCTTCGGGTATGGCGTAGGGTATGGGTTAGGGATAGGTTTAGGTTTAGTGTTAGGGTTAGGGCTCGGTTTAGGATACGAGTTAGGATTAGGGTACGTGTATGGTTTAGGGTAGGGGTTAGAGTTAGTGTACGCGTAAGGGTTAGGGTAGTTATTAAACCTATCCCACTCTCTAGATACCCATTAACACGAAAAGGAATATTATTTGGGGTTCCAGCCATGGAGAAGAGTTTTGACACTAAGATAAGATAAGGAACACAACCATTATAAAGAAATCACATTAGGATTCTCTTTTTAAGCATTTCCTTAAAACACTAGTGCTTAGGAAATCTATTGGAGGCAGAAGCAGTCAAGGGTAGCCTCGTGTTAGGGTTAGGCTTAGGGTTAGGGTTAGGGTACGGCTTAGGTTATAGGTTCGGGGAGGGGCTCGGGTACGGCGTAGGGTATGGGTTAGGGTTAGGGTTAGGGTTAGGGTTAGGATTAAGGCTCGGTTTAGGGTATGGGTTAGGATTAGGGTATGGGTTAGGATTAGGGTATGTGTTAGGGTTAGGGTATGGGTTAGGGTTAGGGTTAATGTTAGGGTTAGGGCTCGGTTTAGGGTACAGGATAGGTTTAGGGTACGTGTGAGGCTTAGGGTAGGGGTAAGGGTTAGGGTACGTGTTAGGGATAGGGTAGTTATTAAACCTATTCCACTCTCTAGATACCCCTTTGCACGTAAAGGAATATTATTTGGGGGTCCAGCCATGGAGAAGAGTTTAGACCCTAAGATAATATAAGGAACACACACATTATAAAGAAATCACA
Organism: Balaenoptera physalus; assembly: GCF_965194825.1. Taxonomy (NCBI): domain Eukaryota; kingdom Metazoa; phylum Chordata; class Mammalia; order Artiodactyla; family Balaenopteridae; genus Balaenoptera; species Balaenoptera physalus. The sequence continues at coordinate 1,115,344 of NW_028126443.1, read as the reverse complement.
TTAGGATTCTCTTTTTAAGCTGTTCCTTAAAACACTAGTGCTTAGGAAATCTATTGGAGGCAGAAGCAGTCAAGGGTAGCCTAGGGTTAGGGTTAGGCTTAGGGTTAGGCTTAGGGTACGGCTTAGGGTACGGGTTTGGGGAGGGCTTCGGGTACGGCGTAGGGTATGGGTTATGGTTAGGATTAGGGTTAGTGTTAGGGTTAGGGCTCGGTTTAGGGTACGGGTTAGGATTAGGGTACGTGTTAGGGTTAGGGTAGGGGTTAGGGTTAGGGTACGCGTTAGGGTTAGGGTAGTTATTAAACCTATCCCACTCTCTAGATACCCCTTAGCACGTAAAGGAATATTATTTGGGGGTCCAGCCATGGAGAAGAGTTTAGACACTAAGATAATATAAGGAACACACACATTATAAAGAAATCACATTAGGATTCTCTTTTTAAGCTGTTCCTTAAAACACTAGTGCTTAGGAAATCTATTGGAGGCAGAAGCAGTCAAGGGTAGCCTAGGGTTACGGTTAGGCTTAGGGTTAGGCTTAGGGTACGGCTTAGGGTACGGGTTCGGGGAGGGATTCGGGTACGGCGTAGGGTATGGGTTAGGGTTAGGGTTAGGGTTAGTGTTAGGGTTAGGGCTCGGTTTAGGGTACGGGTTAGGATTAGGGTACGTGTTAGGGTTAGGGTAGGGGTTAGGGTTAGGGTACGCGTTAGGGTTAGGGTAGTTATTAAACCTATCCCACTCTCTAGATACCCCTTACAACATAAAGGAATATTATTTGGGGGTCCAGCCATGGAGAAGAGTTTAGACACTAAGATAATATAAGGAACACACACATTATAAAGAAATCACATTAGGATTCTCTTTTTAAGCTGTTCCTTAAAACACTAGTGCTTAGGAAATCTATTGGAGGCAGAAGCAGTCAAGGGTAGCCTAGTGTTAGGGTTAGGCTTAGGGTTAGGCTTAGGGTACGGCTTAGGGTACGGGTTCGGGGAGGGCTTCGGGTACGGCGTAGGGTATGAGTTAGGGTTAGGGTTAGGGTTAGTGTTAGGGTTACGGCTCGGTTTAGGGTACGGGTTAGGATTAGGGTACGTGTTAGGGTTAGGGTAGGGGTTAGGGTTAGGGTACGCGTTAGGGTTAGGGTAGTTATTAAACCAATCCAACTCTCTAGATACCCCTTAGCACGTAAAGGAATATTATTTGGGGGTCCAGCCATGGAGAAGAGTTTAGACACTAAGATAATATAAGGAACACACCCATTATAAAGAAATCACATTAGGATTCTCTTTTTAAGCTGTTCCTTAAAACACTAGTGCTTAGGAAATCTATTGGAGGCAGAAGCAGTCAAGGGTAGCCTAGGGTTAGGGTTAGGCTTAGGGTTAGGCTTAGGGTACGGCTTAGGGTACATGTTCGGGGAGGGCTTCGGGTACGGCGTAGGGTATGGGTTAGGTTTAGGGTTAGGGTTAGTGTTAGGGTTAGGGCTCGGTTTAGGGTACGGGTTAGGATTAGTGTACGTGTTAGGGCTAGGGTAGGGGTTAGGGTTAGGGTACGCGTTAGGGTTAGGGTAGTGATTAAACCTATCCCACTCTCTAGATACCCCTTAGCACATAAAGGAATATTATTTGGGGGTCCAGCAATGGAGAAGAGTTTAGACACTAGGATTAGATAAGGAACACACCCATTATAAAGAAATCACATTAGGATTCTCTTTTTAAGCTGTTCCTTAAAACACTAGTGCTTAGGAAATCTATTGGAGGCAGAAGCAGTCAAGGGTAGCCTAGGGTTAGGGTTAGGCTTAGGGTTAGGCTTAGGGTACGCCTTAGGGTACGGGTTCGGGGAGGGCTTCGGGTATGGCGTAGGGTATGGGTTAGGGTTAGGGTTAGGGTTAGTTTTAGGGTTAGGGCTCGGTTTAGGGTACGGGTTAGGATTAGGGTACGTGTTAGGGTTAAGGTAGGGGTTAGCGTTAGGGTACGCGTTAGGGTTAGGGTAGTTATTAAACCTATCCCACTCTCTAGATACTCCTTAGCACGTAAAGGAATATTATTTGGGGTTCCAGCCATGGAGAAGAGTTTTGACACTAAGATAAGATAAAGAACACAACCATTATAAAGAAATCACATTAGGATTCTCTTTTTAAGCATTTCCTTAAAACACTAGTGCTTAGGAAATCTATTGGAGGCGGAAGCAGTCAAGGGTAGCCTAGTGTTAGGGTTAGGCTTAGGGTTAGGGTTAGGGTACGGCTTAGGTTATAGGTTCGGGGAGGGGCTCGGGTACGGCGTAGGGTATGGGTTAGGGTTAGGGTTAGGGTTAGGGTTAGGATTAAGGCTCGGTTTAGGGTATGGGTTAGGATTAGGGTATGGGTTAGGATTAGGGTATGTGTTAGGGTTAGGGTAGGGGTTAGGGTTAGGGTTAATGTTAGGGTTAGGGCTCGGTTTAGGGTACAGGATAGGTTTAGGGTACGTGTGAGGCTTAGGGTAGGGGTAAGGGTTAGGGTACGTGTTAGGGATAGGGTAGTTATTAAACCTATTCCACTCTCTAGATACCCCTTAGCACGTAAAGGAATATTATTTGGGGGTCCAGCCATGGAGAAGAGTTTAGACACTAAGATAATATAAGGAACACACACATTATAAAGAAATCACATTAGGATTCTCTTTTTAAGCTGTTCCTTAAAACCCTAGTGCTTAGGAAATCTATTGGAGGCAGAAGCAGTCAAGGGTAGCCTAGGGTTAGGGTTAGGCTTAGGGTTAGGCTTAGGGTATGGCTTAGGGTACGGGTTTGGGGAGGGCTTCGGGTACGGCGTAGGGTATGGGTTAGGGTTAGGGTTAGGGTTAGTGTTAGGGTTAGGGCTCGGTTTAGGGTACGGGTTAGGATTAGGGTACGTGTTAGGGTTAGGGTAGGGGTTAGGGTTAGGGTACGCGTTAGGGTTAGGGTAGTTATTAAACCTATCCCATTCTCTAGATACCCCTTAGCACGTAAAGGAATATTATTTGGGGGTCCAGCCATGGAGAAGAGTTTAGACACTAAGATAATATAAGGAACACACACATTATAAAGAAATCACATTAGGATTCTCTTTTTAAGCTGTTCCTTAAAACACTAGTGCTTAGGAAATCTATTGGAGGCAGAAGCAGTCAAGGGTAGCCTAGGGTTACGGTTAGGCTTAGGGTTAGGCTTAGGGTACGGCTTAGGGTACGGGTTCGGGGAGGGATTCGGGTACGGCGTAGGGTATGGGTTAGGGTTAGGGTTAGGGTTAGTGTTAGGGTTAGGGCTCGGTTTAGGGTACGGGTTAGGATTAGGGTACGTGTTAGGGTTAAGGTAGGGGTTAGCGTTAGGGTACGCGTTAGGGTTAGGGTAGTTATTAAACCTATCCCACTCTCTAGATACTCCTTAGCACGTAAAGGAATATTATTTGGGGGTCCAGGCATGGAGAAGAGTTTAGACACTAAGATAATAAAAGGAACACACACATTATAAAGAAATCACATTAGGATTCTCTTTTTAAGCTGTTCCTTAAAACCCTAGTGCTTAGGAAATCTATTGGAGGCAGAAGCAGTCAAGGGTAGCCTAGGGTTACGGTTAGGCTTAGGGTTAGGCTTAGGGTACGGCTTAGGGTACGGGTTTGGGGAGGGCTTCGGGTACGGCGTAGGGTATGGGTTAGGGTTAGGGTTAGGGTTAGTGTTAGGGTTAGGGCTCGGTTTTGGGTACGGGTTAGGATTAGGGTACGTGTTAGTGTTAGGGTAGGGGTTGGGGTTAGGCTACGCGTTAGGGTTAGGGTAGTTATTAAACCTATCCCACTCTCTAGATACCCCTTAGCACGTAAAGGAATATTATTTGGGGTTCCAGCCATGGAGAAGAGTTTAGACACTAAGATAATATAAGGAACACACACATTATAAAGAAATCACATTAGGATTCTCTTTTTAAGCTGTTCCTTAAAACCCTAGTGCTTAGGAAATCTATTGGAGGCAGAAGCAGTCAAGGGTAGCCTAGGGTTAGGGTTAGGCTTAGGGTTAGGCTTAGGGTACGGCTTAGGGTACGGGTTTGGGGAGGGCTTCGGGTACGGCGTAGGGTATGGGTTAAGGTTAGGGTTAGGGTTAGTGTTAGGGTTAGGGCTCGGTTTAGGGTACGGGTTAGGATTAGGGTACGTGTTAGGGTTAGGGTAGGGGTTGGGGTTAGGGTACGCGTTAGGGTTAGGGTAGTTATTAAACCTATCCCACTCTCTAGATACCCCTTAGCACGTAAAGGAATATTATTTGGGGGTCCAGCCATGGAGCAGAGTTTAGACACTAAGATAATATAAGGAACACACACATTATAAAGAAATCACACTAGGATTCTCTTTTTAAGCTGTTCCTTAAAACACTAGTGCTTAGGAAATCTATTGGAGGCAGAAGCAGTCAAGGGTAGCCTAGGGTTAGGGTTAGGCTTATGGTTAGGCTTAGGGTACGGCTTAGGGTACGGGTTCGGGGAGGGCTTCGGGTACGGCGTAGGGTATGGGTTAGGGTTAGGGTTAGGGTTAGTGTTAGGGTTAGGGCTCGGTTTAGGGTACAGGTTAGGATTAGGGTACGTGTTAGGGCTAGGGTAGGGGTTAGGGTTAGGGTACGCGTTAGGGTTAGGGTAGTGATTAAACCTATCCCACTTTCTAGATACCCCTTAGCACATAAAGGAATATTATTTGGGGGTCCAGCCATGGAGAAGAGTTTAGACACTAGGATTAGATAAGGAACACACCCATTATAAAGAAATCACATTAGGATTCTCTTTTTAAGCTGTTCCTTAAAACACTAGTGCTTAGGAAATCTATTGGAGGCAGAAGCAGTCAAGGGTAGCCTAGGGTTAGGGTTAGGCTTAGGGTTAGGCTTAGGGTACGGCTTAGGGTACGTGTTCGGGGAGGGCTTCGGTTACGGCGTAGGGTATGGGTTAGGGTTAGGGTTAGGTTTAGTGTTAGGGTTAGGGCTCGGTTTAGTGTACGGGTTAGGATTAGGGTACGTGTTAGGTTTAAGGTAGGGGTTAGGGTTAGGGTACGCGTTAGGGTAAGGGTAGTTATTAAACCTATCCCACTCTCTAGATACCCCTTAGCACGTAAAGGAATATTATTTGGGGGTCCTGCCATGGAGAAAAGTTTAGACACTAGGATAAGATAAGGGACACACCCATTATAAAGAAATCACATTACGATTCTCTTTTTAAGCTGTTCCTTAAAACACTAGTGCTTTGGAAATCTATTGGAGGCAGAAGCAGTCAAGGGTAGCCTAGGGTTAGTGTTAGGCTTACGGTTAGGGTTAGGGTACGGCTTACCGTACAGTTTCGGGGAGGGCTTCGGGTATGGCGTAGGGTATGGGTTAGGGATAGGGTTAGGTTTAGTGTTAGGGTTAGGGCTCGGTTTAATATACGAGTTAGGATTAGGGTACGTGTAAGGTTTAGGGTAGGGGTTAGAGTTAGTGTACGCGTAAGGGTTAGGGTAGTTATTAAACCTATCCCACTCTCTAGATACCCATTAACACGAAAAGGAATATTATTTGGGGTTCCAGCCATGGAGAAGAGTTTAGACACTAAGATAAGATAAGGAACACAACCATTATAAAGAAATCACATTAGGATTCTCTTTTTAAGCATTTCCTTAAAACACTAGTGCTTAGGAAATCTATTGGAGGCGGAAGCAGTCAAGGGTAGCCTAGTGTTAGGGTTAGGCTTAGGGTTAGGGTTAGGGTACGGCTTAGGTTACAGGTTCGGGGAGGGGCTCGGGTACGGCGTAGGGTATGGCTTAGGGTTAGGGTTAGGGTTAGGGTTAGGATTAAGGCTCGGTTTAGGGTATGGGTTAGGATTAGGGTATGGGTTAGGATTAGGGTATGTGTTAGGGTTAGGGTATGGGTTAGGGCTAGGGTTAATGTTAGGGTTAGGGCTCGGTTTAGGGTACAGGATAGGTTTAGGGTACGTGTGAGGCTTAGGGTAGGGGTAAGGGTTAGGGTACGTGTTAGGGATAGGGTAGTTATTAAACCTATTCCACTCTCTAGATAACCCTTAGCACGTAAAGGAATATTATTTGGGGGTCCAGCCATGGAGAAGAGTTTAGACACTAGGATTAGATAAGGAACACACCCATTATAAAGAAATCACATTAGGATTCTCTTTTTAAGCTGTTCCTTAAAACACTAGTGCTTAGGAAATCTATTGGAGGCAGAAGCAGTCAAGGGTAGCCTAGGGTTAGGGTTAGGCTTAGGGTTAGGCTTAGGGTACGCCTTAGGTTACGGGTTCGGGGAGGGCTTCGGGTACGGCGTAGGGTATGGGTTAGGGTTAGGGTTAGGGTTAGTGTTAGGGTTAGGGCTCGGTTTAGGGTACGGGTTAGGATTAGGGTACGTGTTAGGGTTAGGGTAGGGGTTAGCGTTAGGGTACGCGTTAGGGTTAGGGTAGTTATTAAACCTATCCCACTCTCTAGATACTCCTTAGCACGTAAAGGAATATTATTTGGGGGTCCAGGCATGGAGAAGAGTTTAGACACTAAGATAATATAAGGAACACACCCATTATAAAGAAATCACATTAGGATTCTCGTTTTAAGCTGTTCCTTAAAACCCTAGTGCTTAGGAAATCTATTGGAGGCAGAAGCAGTCAAGGGTAGCCTAGGGTTACGGTTAGGCTTTAGGTTAGGCTTAGGGTACGGCTTAGGGTACGGGTTTGGGGAGGGCTTCGGGTACGGCGTGGGGTATGGGTTAGGGTTAGTGTTAGGGTTAGTGTTAGGGTTAGGGCTCGGTTTAGGGTACGGGTTAGGATTAGGGTACGTGTTAGTGTTAGGGTACGGGTTGGGGTTAGGGTACGCGTTAGGGTTCGGGTAGTTATTAAACCTATCCCACTCTCTAGATACCCCTTAGCACGTAAAGGAATATTATTTGGGGGTCCAGCCATGGAGCAGAGTTTAGACACTAAGATAATATAAGGAACACACACATTATAAAGAAATCACATTAGGATTCTCTTTTTAAGCTGTTCCTTAAAACACTAGTGCTTAGGAAATCTATTGGAGGCAGAAGCAGTCAAGGGTAGCCTAGGGTTAGGGTTAGGCTTAGGGTTAGGCTTAGGGTACGCCTTAGGGTACGGGTTCGGGGAGGGCTTCGGGTATGGCGTAGGGTATGGGTTAGGGTTAGGGTTAGGGTTAGTGTTAGGGTTAGGGCTCGGTTTAGGGTACGGGTTAGGATTAGGGTACGTGATAGGGTTAAGGTAGGGGTTAGCGTTAGGGTACGCGTTAGGGTTAGGGTAGTTATTAAACCTATCCCACTCTCTAGATACTCCTTAGCACGTAAAGGAATATTATTTGGGGGTCCAGGCATGGAGAAGAGTTTAGACACTAAGATAATATAAGGAACACACACATTATAAAGAAATCACATTAGGATTCTCTTTTTAAGCTGTTCCTTAAAACACTAGTGCTTAGGAAATCTATTGGAGGCAGAAGCAGTCAAGGGTAGCCTAGGGTTAGGGTTAGGCTTAGGGTTAGGCTTAGGGTACGCCTTAGGGTACGGGTTCGGGGAGGGCTTCGGGTACGGCGTAATGTATGGGTTAGGGTTAGGGTTAGGGTTAGTGTTAGGGTTAGGGCTCGGTTTAGGGTACGGGTTAGGATTAGGGTACGTGTTAGGGTTAGGGTAGGGGTTAGGGTTAGGGTACGCGTTAGGGTTAGGGTAGTTATTAAACCTATCCCACTCTCTAGATACCCCTTAGCACGTAAAGGAATATTATTTGGGGGTCCAGCCATGGAGAAGAGTTTAGACACTAAGATAATATAAGGAACACACACATTATAAAGAAATCACATTAGGATTCTCTTTTTAAGCTGTTCCTTAAAACCCTAGTGCTTAGGAAATCTATTGGAGGCAGAAGCAGTCAAGGGTAGCCTAGGGTTAGGGTTAGGCTTAGGGTTAGGCTTAGGGTACGGCTTAGGGTACGGGTTTGGGGAGGGCTTCGGGTACGGCGTAGGGTATGGGTTAGGGTTAGGGTTAGGGTTAGTGTTAGGGTTAGGGCTCGGTTTAGGGTACGGGTTAGGATTAGGGTACGTGTTAGGGTTAGGGTAGGGGTTGGGGTTAGGGTACGCGTTAGGGTTAGGGTAGTTATTAAACCTATCCCACTCTCTAGATACCCCTTAGCACGTAAAGGAATATTATTTGGGGGTCCAGCCATGGAGCAGAGTTAAGACACTAAGATAATATAAGGAACACACACATTATAAAGAAATCACACTAGGATTCTCTTTTTAAGCTGTTCCTTAAAACACTAGTGCTTAGGAAATCTATTGGATTCACAAGCAGTCAAGGGTAACCTAGGGTTAGGGTTAGGCTTAGGGTTAGGCTTAGGGTACGGCTTAGGGTACGTGTTCGGGGAGGGCTTCGGGTACGGCGTAGGGTAAGGGTTAGGGTTAGTGTTAGGGTTAGGGCTCGGTTTAGTGTACGGGTTAGGATTAGGGTTCGTGTTAGGTTTATGGTAGGGGTTAGGGTTAGGGTACGCGTTAGGGTAAGGGTAGTTATTAAACCTATCCCACTCTCTAGATACCCCTTAGCACGTAAAGGAATATTATTTGGGGGTCCTGCCATGGAGAAAAGTTTAGACACTAGGATAAGATAAGGGACACACCCATTATAAAGAAATCACATTACGATTCTCTTTTTAAGCTGTTCCTTAAAACACTAGTGCTTTGGAAATCTATTGGAGGCAGAAGCAGTCAAGGGTAGTCTAGGGTTAGTGTTAGGCTTACGGTTAGGGTTAGGGTACGGCTTACCGTACAGTTTCGGGGAGGGCTTCGGGTATGGCGTAGGGTATGGGTTAGGGATAGGTTTAGGTTTAGTGTTAGGGTTAGGGCTCGGTTTAGGATACTTGTTAGGATTAGGGTACGTGTATGGTTTAGGGTAGGGGTTAGAGTTAGTGTACGCGTAAGGGTTAGGGTAGTTATTAAACCTATCCCACTCTCTAGATACCCATTAACACGAAAAGGAATATTATTTGGGGTTCCAGCCATGGAGAAGAGTTTTGACACTAAGATAAGATAAGGAACACAACCATTATAAGGAAATCACATTAGGATTCTCTTTTTAAGCATTTCCTTAAAACACTAGTGCTTAGGAAATCTATTGGAGGCAGAAGCAGTCAAGGGTAGCCTCGTGTTAGGGTTAGGCTTAGGGTTAGGGTTAGGGTACGGCTTAGGTTATAGGTTCGGGGAGGGGCTCGGGTACGGCGTAGGGTATGGGTTAGGGTTAGGGTTAGGGTTAGGGTTAGGATTAAGGCTCGGTTTAGGGTATGGGTTAGGATTAGGGTATGGGTTAGGATTAGGGTATGTGTTAGGGTTAGGGTATGGGTTAGGGTTAGGGTTAATGTTAGGGTTAGGGCTCGGTTTAGGGTACAGGATAGGTTTAGGGTACGTGTGAGGCTTAGGGTAGGGGTAAGGGTTAGGGTACGTGTTAGGGATAGGGTAGTTATTAAACCTATTCCACTCTCTAGATACCCCTTTGCACGTAAAGGAATATTATTTGGGGGTCCAGCCATGGAGAAGAGTTTAGACCCTAAGATAATATAAGGAACACACACATTATAAAGAAATTACATTAGGATTCTCTTTTTAAGCTGTTCCTTAAAACCCTAGTGCTTAGGAAATCTATTGGAGGCAGAAGCAGTCAAGGGTAGCCTAGGGTTAGGGTTAGGCTTAGGGTTAGGCTTAGGGTACGGCTTAGGGTACGGGTTTGGGGAGGGCTTCGGGTACGGCGTAGGGTATGGGTTAGGGTTAGGATTAGGGTTAGTGTTAGGGTTAGGGCTCGGTTTAGGGTACGGGTTAGGATTAGGGTACGTGTTAGGGTTATGGTAGGGGTTAGGGTTAGGGTACGCGTTAGGGTTAGGGTAGTTATTAAACCTATCCCACTCTCTAGATACCCCTTAGCACGTAAAGGAATATTATTTGGGGGTCCAGCCATGGAGAAGAGTTTAGACACTAAGATAATATAAGGAACACACACATTATAAAGAAATCACATTAGGATTCTCTTTTTAAGCTGTTCCTTAAAACACTAGTGCTTAGGAAATCTATTGGAGGCAGAAGCAGTCAAGGGTAGCCTAGGGTTACGGTTAGGCTTAGGGTTAGGCTTAGGGTACGGCTTAGGGTACGGGTTCGGGGAGGGATTCGGGTACGGCGTAGGGTATGGGTTAGGGTTAGGGTTAGGGTTAGTGTTAGGGTTAGGGCTCGGTTTAGGGTACGGGTTAGGATTAGGGTACGTGTTAGGGTTAGGGTAGGGGTTAGGGTTAGGGTACGCGTTAGGGTTAGGGTAGTTATTAAACCTATCCCACTCTCTAGATACCCCTTACAACATAAAGGAATATTATTTGGGGGTCCAGCCATGGAGAAGAGTTTAGACACTAAGATAATATAAGGAACACACACATTATAAAGAAATCACATTAGGATTCTCTTTTTAAGCTGTTCCTTAAAACACTAGTGCTTAGGAAATCTATTGGAGGCAGAAGCAGTCAAGGGTAGCCTAGTGTTAGGGTTAGGCTTAGGGTTAGGCTTAGGGTACGGCTTAGGGTACGGGTTCGGGGAGGGCTTCGGGTACGGCGTAGGGTATGAGTTAGGGTTAGGGTTAGGGTTAGTGTTAGGGTTAGGGCTCGGTTTAGGGTACGGGTTAGGATTAGGGTACGTGTTAGGGTTAGGGTAGGGGTTAGGGTTAGGGTACGCGTTAGGGTTAGGGTAGTTATTAAACCAATCCAACTCTCTAGATACCCCTTAGCACGTAAAGGAATATTATTTGGGGGTCCAGCCATGGAGAAGAGTTTAGACACTAAGATAATATAAGGAACACACCCATTATAAAGAAATCACATTAGGATTCTCTTTTTAAGCTGTTCCTTAAAACACTAGTGCTTAGGAAATCTATTGGAGGCAGAAGCAGTCAAGGGTAGCCTAGGGTTAGGGTTAGGCTTAGGGTTAGGCTTAGGGTACGGCTTAGGGTACATGTTCGGGGAGGGCTTCGGGTACGGCGTAGGGTATGGGTTAGGTTTAGGGTTAGGGTTAGTGTTAGGGTTAGGGCTCGGTTTAGGGTACGGGTTAGGATTAGTGTACGTGTTAGGGCTAGGGTAGGGGTTAGGGTTAGGGTACGCGTTAGGGTTAGGGTAGTGATTAAACCTATCCCACTCTCTAGATACCCCTTAGCACATAAAGGAATATTATTTGGGGGTCCAGCAATGGAGAAGAGTTTAGACACTAGGATTAGATAAGGAACACACCCATTATAAAGAAATCACATTAGGATTCTCTTTTTAAGCTGTTCCTTAAAACACTAGTGCTTAGGAAATCTATTGGAGGCAGAAGCAGTCAAGGGTAGCCTAGGGTTAGGGTTAGGCTTAGGGTTAGGCTTAGGGTACGCCTTAGGGTACGGGTTCGGGGAGGGCTTCGGGTATGTCGTAGGGTATGGGTTAGGGTTAGGGTTAGGGTTAGTTTTAGGGTTAGGGCTCGGTTTAGGGTACGGGTTAGGATTAGGGTACGTGTTAGGGTTAAGGTAGGGGTTAGCGTTAGGGTACGCGTTAGGGTTAGGGTAGTTATTAAACCTATCCCACTCTCTAGATACTCCTTAGCACGTAAAGGAATATTATTTGGGGTTCCAGCCATGGAGAAGAGTTTTGACACTAAGATAAGATAAAGAACACAACCATTATAAAGAAATCACATTAGGATTCTCTTTTTAAGCATTTCCTTAAAACACTAGTGCTTAGGAAATCTATTGGAGGCGGAAGCAGTCAAGGGTAGCCTAGTGTTAGGGTTAGGCTTAGGGTTAGGGTTAGGGTACGGCTTAGGTTATAGGTTCGGGGAGGGGCTCGGGTACGGCGTAGGGTATGGGTTAGGGTTAGGGTTAGGGTTAGGGTTAGGATTAAGGCTCGGTTTAGGGTATGGGTTAGGATTAGGGTATGGGTTAGGATTAGGGTATGTGTTAGGGTTAGGGTAGGGGTTAGGGTTAGGGTTAATGTTAGGGTTAGGGCTCGGTTTAGGGTACAGGATAGGTTTAGGGTACGTGTGAGGCTTAGGGTAGGGGTAAGGGTTAGGGTACGTGTTAGGGATAGGGTAGTTATTAAACCTATTCCACTCTCTAGATACCCCTTAGCACGTAAAGGAATATTATTTGGGGGTCCAGCCATGGAGAAGAGTTTAGACACTAAGATAATATAAGGAACACACACATTATAAAGAAATCACATTAGGATTCTCTTTTTAAGCTGTTCCTTAAAACCCTAGTGCTTAGGAAATCTATTGGAGGCAGAAGCAGTCAAGGGTAGCCTAGGGTTAGGGTTAGGCTTAGGGTTAGGCTTAGGGTATGGCTTAGGGTACGGGTTTGGGGAGGGCTTCGGGTACGGCGTAGGGTATGGGTTAGGGTTAGGGTTAGGGTTAGTGTTAGGGTTAGGGCTCGGTTTAGGGTACGGGTTAGGATTAGGGTACGTGTTAGGGTTAGGGTAGGGGTTAGGGTTAGGGTACGCGTTAGGGTTAGGGTAGTTATTAAACCTATCCCACTCTCTAGATACCCCTTAGCACGTAAAGGAATATTATTTGGGGGTCCAGCCATGGAGAAGAGTTTAGACACTAAGATAATATAAGGAACACACCCATTATAAAGAAATCACATTAGGATTCTCTTTTTAAGCTGTTCCTTAAAACACTAGTGCTTAGGAAATCTATTGGAGGCAGAAGCAGTCAAGGGTAGCCTAGGGTTACGGTTAGGCTTAGGGTTAGGCTTAGGGTACGGCTTAGGGTACGGGTTCGGGGAGGGATTCGGGTACGGCGTAGGGTATGGGTTAGGGTTAGGGTTAGGGTTAGTGTTAGGGTTAGGGCTCGGTTTAGGGTACGGGTTAGGATTAGGGTACGTGTTAGGGTTAAGGTAGGGGTTAGCGTTAGGGTACGCGTTAGGGTTAGGGTAGTTATTAAACCTATCCCACTCTCTAGATACTCCTTAGCACGTAAAGGAATATTATTTGGGGGTCCAGGCATGGAGAAGAGTTTAGACACTAAGATAATAAAAGGAACACACACATTATAAAGAAATCACATTAGGATTCTCTTTTTAAGCTGTTCCTTAAAACCCTAGTGCTTAGGAAATCTATTGGAGGCAGAAGCAGTCAAGGGTAGCCTAGGGTTACGGTTAGGCTTAGGGTTAGGCTTAGGGTACGGCTTAGGGTACGGGTTTGGGGAGGGCTTCGGGTACGGCGTAGGGTATGGGTTAGGGTTAGGGTTAGGGTTAGTGTTAGGGTTAGGGCTCGGTTTTGGGTACGGGTTAGGATTAGGGTACGTGTTAGTGTTAGGGTAGGGGTTGGGGTTAGGCTACGCGTTAGGGTTAGGGTAGTTATTAAACCTATCCCACTCTCTAGATACCCCTTAGCACGTAAAGGAATATTATTTGGGGTTCCAGCCATGGAGAAGAGTTTAGACACTAAGATAATATAAGGAACACACACATTATAAAGAAATCACATTAGGATTCTCTTTTTAAGCTGTTCCTTAAAACCCTAGTGCTTAGGAAATCTATTGGAGGCAGAAGCAGTCAAGGGTAGCCTAGGGTTAGGGTTAGGCTTAGGGTTAGGCTTAGGGTACGGCTTAGGGTACGGGTTTGGGGAGGGCTTCGGGTACGGCGTAGGGTATGGGTTAAGGTTAGGGTTAGGGTTAGTGTTAGGGTTAGGGCTCGGTTTAGGGTACGGGTTAGGATTAGGGTACGTGTTAGGGTTAGGGTAGGGGTTGGGGTTAGGGTACGCGTTAGGGTTAGGGTAGTTATTAAACCTATCCCACTCTCTAGATACCCCTTAGCACGTAAAGGAATATTATTTGGGGGTCCAGCCATGGAGCAGAGTTTAGACACTAAGATAATATAAGGAACACACACATTATAAAGAAATCACACTAGGATTCTCTTTTTAAGCTGTTCCTTAAAACACTAGTGCTTAGGAAATCTATTGGAGGCAGAAGCAGTCAAGGGTAGCCTAGGGTTAGGGTTAGGCTTATGGTTAGGCTTAGGGTACGGCTTAGGGTACGGGTTCGGGGAGGGCTTCGGGTACGGCGTAGGGTATGGGTTAGGGTTAGGGTTAGGGTTAGTGTTAGGGTTAGGGCTCGGTTTAGGGTACAGGTTAGGATTAGGGTACGTGTTAGGGCTAGGGTAGGGGTTAGGGTTAGGGTACGCGTTAGGGTTAGGGTAGTGATTAAACCTATCCCACTTTCTAGATACCCCTTAGCACATAAAGGAATATTATTTGGGGGTCCAGCCATGGAGAAGAGTTTAGACACTAGGATTAGATAAGGAACACACCCATTATAAAGAAATCACATTAGGATTCTCTTTTTAAGCTGTTCCTTAAAACACTAGTGCTTAGGAAATCTATTGGAGGCAGAAGCAGTCAAGGGTAGCCTAGGGTTAGGGTTAGGCTTAGGGTTAGGCTTAGGGTACGGCTTAGGGTACGTGTTCGGGGAGGGCTTCGGTTACGGCGTAGGGTATGGGTTAGGGTTAGGGTTAGGTTTAGTGTTAGGGTTAGGGCTCGGTTTAGTGTACGGGTTAGGATTAGGGTACGTGTTAGGTTTAAGGTAGGGGTTAGGGTTAGGGTACGCGTTAGGGTAAGGGTAGTTATTAAACCTATCCCACTCTCTAGATACCCCTTAGCACGTAAAGGAATATTATTTGGGGGTCCTGCCATGGAGAAAAGTTTAGACACTAGGATAAGATAAGGGACACACCCATTATAAAGAAATCACATTACGATTCTCTTTTTAAGCTGTTCCTTAAAACACTAGTGCTTTGGAAATCTATTGGAGGCAGAAGCAGTCAAGGGTAGCCTAGGGTTAGTGTTAGGCTTACGGTTAGGGTTAGGGTACGGCTTACCGTACAGTTTCGGGGAGGGCTTCGGGTATGGCGTAGGGTATGGGTTAGGGATAGGGTTAGGTTTAGTGTTAGGGTTAGGGCTCGGTTTAGGATACGAGTTAGGATTAGGGTACGTGTAAGGTTTAGGGTAGGGGTTAGAGTTAGTGTACGCGTAAGGGTTAGGGTAGTTATTAAACCTATCCCACTCTCTAGATACCCATTAACACGAAAAGGAATATTATTTGGGGTTCCAGCCATGGAGAAGAGTTTAGACACTAAGATAAGATAAGGAACACAACCATTATAAAGAAATCACATTAGGATTCTCTTTTTAAGCATTTCCTTAAAACACTAGTGCTTAGGAAATCTATTGGAGGCGGAAGCAGTCAAGGGTAGCCTAGTGTTAGGGTTAGGCTTAGGGTTAGGGTTAGGGTACGGCTTAGGTTACAGGTTCGGGGAGGGGCTCGGGTACGGCGTAGGGTATGGGTTAGGGTTAGGGTTAGGGTTAGGGTTAGGATTAAGGCTCGGTTTAGGGTATGGGTTAGGATTAGGGTATGGGTTAGGATTAGGGTATGTGTTAGGGTTAGGGTATGGGTTAGGGCTAGGGTTAATGTTAGGGTTAGGGCTCGGTTTAGGGTACAGGATAGGTTTAGGGTACGTGTGAGGCTTAGGGTAGGGGTAAGCGTTAGGGTACGTGTTAGGGATAGGGTAGTTATTAAACCTATTCCACTCTCTAGATAACCCTTAGCACGTAAAGGAATATTATTTGGGGGTCCAGCCATGGAGAAGAGTTTAGACACTAGGATTAGATAAGGAACACACCCATTATAAAGAAATCACATTAGGATTCTCTTTTTAAGCTGTTCCTTAAAACACTAGTGCTTAGGAAATCTATTGGAGGCAGAAGCAGTCAAGGGTAGCCTAGGGTTAGGGTTAGGCTTAGGGTTAGGCTTAGGGTACGCCTTAGGGTACGGGTTCGGGGAGGGCTTCGGGTACGGCGTAGGGTATGGGTTAGGGTTAGGGTTAGGGTTAGTGTTAGGGTTAGGGCTCGGTTTAGGGTACGGGTTAGGATTAGGGTACGTGTTAGGGTTAGGGTAGGGGTTAGCGTTAGGGTACGCGTTAGGGTTAGGGTAGTTATTAAACCTATCCCACTCTCTAGATACTCCTTAGCACGTAAAGGAATATTATTTGGGGGTCCAGGCATGGAGAAGAGTTTAGACACTAAGATAATATAAGGAACACACCCATTATAAAGAAATCACATTAGGATTCTCGTTTTAAGCTGTTCCTTAAAACCCTAGTGCTTAGGAAATCTATTGGAGGCAGAAGCAGTCAAGGGTAGCCTAGGGTTACGGTTAGGCTTTAGGTTAGGCTTAGGGTACGGCTTAGGGTACGGGTTTGGGGAGGGCTTCGGGTACGGCGTGGGGTATGGGTTAGGGTTAGTGTTAGGGTTAGTGTTAGGGTTAGGGCTCGGTTTAGGGTACGGGTTAGGATTAGGGTACGTGTTAGTGTTAGGGTAGGGGTTGGGGTTAGGGTACGCGTTAGGGTTCGGGTAGTTATTAAACCTATCCCACTCTCTAGATACCCCTTAGCACGTAAAGGAATATTATTTGGGGGTCCAGCCATGGAGCAGAGTTTAGACACTAAGATAATATAAGGAACACACACATTATAAAGAAATCACATTAGGATTCTCTTTTTAAGCTGTTCCTTAAAACACTAGTGCTTAGGAAATCTATTGGAGGCAGAAGCAGTCAAGGGTAGCCTAGGGTTAGGGTTAGGCTTAGGGTTAGGCTTAGGGTACGCCTTAGGGTACGGGTTCGGGGAGGGCTTCGGGTACGGCGTAATGTATGGGTTAGGGTTAGGGTTAGGGTTAGTGTTAGGGTTAGGGCTCGGTTTAGGGTACGGGTTAGGATTAGGGTACGTGTTAGGGTTAGGGTAGTGGTTAGGGTTAGGGTACGCATTAGGGTTAGGGTAGTTATTAAACCTATCCCACTCTCTAGATACCCCTTAGCACGTAAAGGAATATTATTTGGGGGTCCAGGCATGGAGAAGAGTTGAGACACTAAGATAATATAAGGAACACACACATTATAAAGAAATCACATTAGGATTCTCTTTTTAAGCTGTTCCTTAAAACCCTAGTGCTTAGGAAATCTATTGGAGGCAGAAGCAGTCAAGGGTAGCCTAGGGTTAGGGTTAGGCTTAGGGTTAGGCTTAGGGTACGGCTTAGGGTACGGGTTTGGGGAGGGTTTGGGTACGGCGTAGGGTATGGGTTAGGGTTAGGGTTAGGGTTAGTGTTAGGGTTAGGGCTCGGTTTAGGGTACGGGTTAGGATTAGGGTACGTGTTAGGTTTAAGGTAGGGGTTAGGGTTAGGGTACGCGTTAGGGTAAGGGTAGTTATTAAACCTATCCCACTCTCTAGATACCCCTTAGCACGTAAAGGAATATTATTTGGGGGTCCTGCCATGGAGAAAAGTTTAGACACTAGGATAAGATAAGGGACACACCCATTATAAAGAAATCACATTACGATTCTCTTTTTAAGCTGTTCCTTAAAACACTAGTGCTTTGGAAATCTATTGGAGGCAGAAGCAGTCAAGGGTAGCCTAGGGTTAGTGTTAGGCTTACGGTTAGGGTTAGGGTACGGCTTACCGTACAGTTTCGGGGAGGGCTTCGGGTATGGCGTAGGGTATGGGTTAGGGATAGGGTTAGGTTTAGTGTTAGGGTTAGGGCTCGGTTTAGGATACGAGTTAGGATTAGGGTACGTGTAAGGTTTAGGGTAGGGGTTAGAGTTAGTGTACGCGTAAGGGTTAGGGTAGTTATTAAACCTATCCCACTCTCTAGATACCCATTAACACGAAAAGGAATATTATTTGGGGTTCCAGCCATGGAGAAGAGTTTAGACACTAAGATAAGATAAGGAACACAACCATTATAAAGAAATCACATTAGGATTCTCTTTTTAAGCATTTCCTTAAAACACTAGTGCTTAGGAAATCTATTGGAGGCGGAAGCAGTCAAGGGTAGCCTAGTGTTAGGGTTAGGCTTAGGGTTAGGGTTAGGGTACGGCTTAGGTTACAGGTTCGGGGAGGGGCTCGGGTACGGCGTAGGGTATGGGTTAGGGTTAGGGTTAGGGTTAGGGTTAGGATTAAGGCTCGGTTTAGGGTATGGGTTAGGATTAGGGTATGGGTTAGGATTAGGGTATGTGTTAGGGTTAGGGTATGGGTTAGGGCTAGGGTTAATGTTAGGGTTAGGGCTCGGTTTAGGGTACAGGATAGGTTTAGGGTACGTGTGAGGCTTAGGGTAGGGGTAAGCGTTAGGGTACGTGTTAGGGATAGGGTAGTTATTAAACCTATTCCACTCTCTAGATAACCCTTAGCACGTAAAGGAATATTATTTGGGGGTCCAGCCATGGAGAAGAGTTTAGACACTAGGATTAGATAAGGAACACACCCATTATAAAGAAATCACATTAGGATTCTCTTTTTAAGCTGTTCCTTAAAACACTAGTGCTTAGGAAATCTATTGGAGGCAGAAGCAGTCAAGGGTAGCCTAGGGTTAGGGTTAGGCTTAGGGTTAGGCTTAGGGTACGCCTTAGGGTACGGGTTCGGGGAGGGCTTCGGGTACGGCGTAGGGTATGGGTTAGGGTTAGGGTTAGGGTTAGTGTTAGGGTTAGGGCTCGGTTTAGGGTACGGGTTAGGATTAGGGTACGTGTTAGGGTTAGGGTAGGGGTTAGCGTTAGGGTACGCGTTAGGGTTAGGGTAGTTATTAAACCTATCCCACTCTCTAGATACTCCTTAGCACGTAAAGGAATATTATTTGGGGGTCCAGGCATGGAGAAGAGTTTAGACACTAAGATAATATAAGGAACACACCCATTATAAAGAAATCACATTAGGATTCTCGTTTTAAGCTGTTCCTTAAAACCCTAGTGCTTAGGAAATCTATTGGAGGCAGAAGCAGTCAAGGGTAGCCTAGGGTTACGGTTAGGCTTTAGGTTAGGCTTAGGGTACGGCTTAGGGTACGGGTTTGGGGAGGGCTTCGGGTACGGCGTGGGGTATGGGTTAGGGTTAGTGTTAGGGTTAGTGTTAGGGTTAGGGCTCGGTTTAGGGTACGGGTTAGGATTAGGGTACGTGTTAGTGTTAGGGTAGGGGTTGGGGTTAGGGTACGCGTTAGGGTTCGGGTAGTTATTAAACCTATCCCACTCTCTAGATACCCCTTAGCACGTAAAGGAATATTATTTGGGGGTCCAGCCATGGAGCAGAGTTTAGACACTAAGATAATATAAGGAACACACACATTATAAAGAAATCACATTAGGATTCTCTTTTTAAGCTGTTCCTTAAAACACTAGTGCTTAGGAAATCTATTGGAGGCAGAAGCAGTCAAGGGTAGCCTAGGGTTAGGGTTAGGCTTAGGGTTAGGCTTAGGGTACGCCTTAGGGTACGGGTTCGGGGAGGGCTTCGGGTACGGCGTAATGTATGGGTTAGGGTTAGGGTTAGGGTTAGTGTTAGGGTTAGGGCTCGGTTTAGGGTACGGGTTAGGATTAGGGTACGTGTTAGGGTTAGGGTAGTGGTTAGGGTTAGGGTACGCATTAGGGTTAGGGTAGTTATTAAACCTATCCCACTCTCTAGATACCCCTTAGCACGTAAAGGAATATTATTTGGGGGTCCAGGCATGGAGAAGAGTTGAGACACTAAGATAATATAAGGAACACACACATTATAAAGAAATCACATTAGGATTCTCTTTTTAAGCTGTTCCTTAAAACCCTAGTGCTTAGGAAATCTATTGGAGGCAGAAGCAGTCAAGGGTAGCCTAGGGTTAGGGTTAGGCTTAGGGTTAGGCTTAGGGTACGGCTTAGGGTACGGGTTTGGGGAGGGTTTGGGTACGGCGTAGGGTATGGGTTAGGGTTAGGGTTAGGGTTAGTGTTAGGGTTAGGGCTCGGTTTAGGGTACGGGTTAGGATTAGGGTACGTGTTAAGGTTAGGGTAGGGGTTAGGGTTAGGGTACGCGTTAGGGTTAGGGTAGTTATTAAACCTACCCCACTCTCTAGATACCCCTTAGCACGTAAAGGAATATTATTTGGGGTTCCAGCCATGGAGAAGAGTTTAGACATTAAGATAATATAAGGAACACACACATTATAAAGAAATCACATTAGGATTCTCTTTTTAAGCTGTTCCTTAAAACACTAGTGCTTAGGAAATCTATTGGAGGCAGAAGCAGTCAAGGGTAGCCTAGGGTTAGGGTTAGGCTTATGGTTAGGCTTAGGGTACGGCTTAGGGTCCGGGTTCGGGGAGGGCTACGGGTACGGCGTAGGGTATGGGTTAGGGTTAGGGTTAGGGTTAGTGTTAGGGTTAGGGCTCGGTTTAGGGTACAGGTTAGGAGTAGGGTACGTGTTAGGGCTAGGGTAGGGGTTAGGGTTAGGGTACGCGTTAGGGTTAGGGTAGTGATTAAACCTATCCCACTCTCTATATACCCCTTAGCACATAAAGGAATATTATTTGGGGGTCCAGCCATGGAGAAGAGTTTAGACACTAGGATTAGATAAGGAACACACCCATTATAAAGAAATCACATTAGGATTCTCTTTTTAAGCTGTTCCTTAAAACACTAGTGCTTAGGAAATCTATTGGATTCAGAAGCAGTCAAGGGTAGCCTAGGGTTAGGGTTAGGCTTAGGGTTAGGCTTAGGGTACGGCTTAGGGTACGTGTTCGGGGAGGGCTTCGGGTACGGCGTAGGGTATGGGTTAGGGTTTGGGTTAGGGTTAGTGTTAGGGTTAGGGCTCGGTTTAGGGTACAGGTTAGGATTAGGGTACGTGTTAGGGTTAGGGTAGGGGTTAGGGTTAGGGTACGCGTTACGGTTAGGGTAGTTATTAAACCTATCCCACTCTCTAGATACCCCTTAGCACGTAAAGGAATATTATTTGGGGGTCCAGCCATGGAGAAGAGTTTAGGCACTAAGATAAGATAAGGAACACACCCATTATAAAGAAATCACATTAGGATTCTCTTTTTAAGCTGTTCCTTAAAACACTAGTGCTTAGGAAATCTGTTGGAGGCAGAAGCAGTCAAGGGTAGCCTAGGGTTACGGTTAGGCTTAGGGTTAGGCTTAGGGTACGCCTTAGGGTACGGGTTCGGGGAGGGCTTCGGGTACGGCGTAGTGTATGGGTTAGGGTTAGGGTTAGGGTTAGTGTTAGGGTTAGGGCTCGGTTTAGGGTACGGGTTAGGATTAGGGAACGTGTTAGGGTTAGGGTAGGGGTTAGGGTTAGTGTACGCGTTAGGGTTAGGGTAGTTATTAAACCTATCCCACTCTCTAGATACCCCTTAGCACGTAAAGGAATATTATTTGGGGGTCCAGCCATGGAGAAGAGTTTAGACACTAAGATAATATAAGGAACACACCCATTATAAAGAAATCACATTAGGATTCTCTTTTTAAGCTGTTCCTTAAAGCCCTAGTGCTTAGGAAATCTATTGGAGGCAGAAGCAGTCAAGGGTAGCCTAGGGTTAGGGTTAGGCTTAGGGTTAGGCTTAGGGTACGGCTTAGGGTACGGGTTTGGGGAGGGCTTCGGGTACGGCGTAGGGTATGGGTTAGGGTTAGGGTTAGTGTTAGGGTTAGGGCTCGGTTTAGGGTACGGGTTAGGATTAGGGTACGTGTTAGTGTTAGGGTAGGGGTTGGGGTTAGGGTACGCGTTAGGGTTAGGGTAGTTATTAAACCTATCCCACTCTCTAGATACCCCTTAGCACGTAAAGGAATATTATTTGGGGGTCCAGCCATGGAGCAGAGTTTAGACACTAAGATAATATAAGGAACACACACATTATAAAGAAATCACATTAGGATTCTCTTTTTAAGCTGTTCCTTAAAACACTAGTGCTTAGGAAATCTATTGGAGGCAGAAGCAGTCAAGGGTAGCCTAGGGTTAGGGTTAGGCTTAGGGTTAGGCTTAGGGTACGCCTTAGGGTACGGGTTCGGGGAGGGCTTCGGGTACGGCGTAATGTATGGGTTAGGGTTAGGGTTAGGGTTAGTGTTAGGGTTAGGGCTCGGTTTAGGGTACGGGTTAGGATTAGGGTACGTGTTAGGGTTAGGGTAGGGGTTAGGGTTAGGGTACGCATTAGGGTTAGGGTAGTTATTAAACCTATCCCACTCTCTAGATACCCCTTAGCACGTAAAGGAATATTATTTGGGGGTCCAGCCATGGAGAAGAGTTGAGACACTAAGATAATATAAGGAACACACACATTATAAAGAAATCACATTAGGATTCTCTTTTTAAGCTGTTCCTTAAAACCCTAGTGCTTAGGAAATCTATTGGAGGCAGAAGCAGTCAAGGGTAGCCTAGGGTTAGGGTTAGGCTTAGGGTTAGGCTTAGGGTACGGCTTAGGGTACGGGTTTGGGGAGGGCTTCGGGTACGGCGTAGGGTATGGGTTAGGGTTAGGGTTAGGGTTAGTGTTAGGGTTAGGGCTCGGTTTAGGGTACGGGTTAGGATTAGGGTACGTGTTAAGGCTAGGGTAGGGGTTAGGGTTAGGGTACGCGTTAGGGTTAGGGTAGTGATTAAACCTATCCCACTCTCTAGATACCCCTTAGCACATAAAGGAATATTATTTGGGGGTCCAGCCAAGGAGAAGAGTTTAGACACTAGGATTAGATAAGGAACACACCCATTATAAAGAAATCACATTAGGATTCTCTTTTTAAGCTGTTCCTTAAAACACTAGTGCTTAGGAAATCTATTGGAGGCAGAAGCAGTCAAGGGTAGCCTAGGGTTAGGGTTAGCCTTAGGGTTCGGCTTAGGGTACGCCTTAGGGTACGGGTTCGGGGAGGGCTTCGGGTACGGCGTAGGGTATGGGTTAGGGTTAGGGTTAGGGTTAGTGTTAGGGTTAGGGCTCGGTTTAGGGTACGGGTTAGGATTAGGGTACGTGTTAGGGTTAGGGTAGGGGTTGGGGTTAGGGTACGCGTTAGGGTTAGGGTAGTTATTAAACCTATCCCACTCTCTAGATACCTCTTAGCACGTAAAGGAATATTATTTGGGGGTCCAGCCATGGAGCAGAGTTTAGACACTAAGATAATATAAGGAACACACACATTATAAAGAAATCACATTAGGATTCTCTTTTTAAGCTGTTCCTTAAAACACTAGTGCTTAGGAAATCTATTGGAGGCAGAAGCAGTCAAGGGTAGCCTAGGGTTAGGGTTAGGCTTAGGGTTAGGCTTAGGGTACGGCTTAGGGTACGTGTTCGGGGAGGGCCTCGGGTACGGCGTAGGGTATGGGTTAGGGTTAGGGTTAGGGTTAGTGTTAGGGTTAGGGCTCGGTTTAGGGTACAGGTTAGGATTAGGGTACGTGTTAGGGTTAGGGTAGGGGTTAGGGTTAGGGTAAGCGTTAGGGTTAGGGTAGTTATTAAACCTATCCCACTCTCTAGATACCTCTTAGCACGTAAAGGAATATTATTTGGGGGTCCAGCCATGGAGAAGAGTTTAGGCACTAAGATAAGATAAGGAACACACCCATTATAAAGAAATCACATTAGGATTCTCTTTTTAAGCTGTTCCTTAAAACACTAGTGCTTAGGAAATCTATTGGAGGCAGAAGCAGTCAAGGGTAGCCTAGGGTTACGGTTAGGCTTAGGGTTAGGCTTAGGGTACGCCTTAGGGTACGGGTTCGGGGAGGGCTTCGGGTACGGCGTAGTGTATGGGTTAGGGTTAGGGTTAGGGTTAGTGTTAGGGTTAGGGCTCGGTTTAGGGTACGGATTAGGATTAGGGAACGTGTTAGGGTTAGGGTAGGGGTTAGGGTTAGGGTACGCGTTAGGGTTAGGGTAGTTATTAAACCTATCCCACTCTCTAGATACCCCTTAGCACGT
Source organism: Balaenoptera physalus (assembly GCF_965194825.1). Taxonomy (NCBI): domain Eukaryota; kingdom Metazoa; phylum Chordata; class Mammalia; order Artiodactyla; family Balaenopteridae; genus Balaenoptera; species Balaenoptera physalus. The sequence continues at coordinate 1,091,630 of NW_028126443.1, read as the reverse complement.
AAAGGAATATTATTTGGGGGTCCAGCCATGGAGAAGAGTTTAGACACTAAGATAATATAAGGAACACACACATTATAAAGAAATCACATTAGGATTCTCTTTTTAAGCTGTTCCTTAAAACACTAGTGCTTAGGAAATCTATTGGAGGCAGGAGCAGTCAAGGGTAGCCTAGGGTTAGGGTTAGGCTTAGGGTTAGGCTTAGGGTACGGCTTAGGGTACGGGTTCGGGGAGGGCTTCGGGTACGGCGTAGGGTATGGGTTAGGGTTAGGGTTAGGGTTAGTGTTAGGGTTAGGGCTCGGTTTAGGGTACGGGTTAGGATTAGGGTACGTGTTAGGGCTAGGGTAGGGGTTAGGGTTAGGGTACGCGTTAGGGTTAGGGTAGTGATTAAACCTATCCCACTCTCTAGATACCCCTTAGCACATAAAGGAATATTATTTGGGGGTCCAGCCATGGAGAAGAGTTTAGACACTAGGATTAGATAAGGAACACGCCCATTATAAAGAAATCACATAAGGATTCTCTTTTTAAGCTGTTCCTTAAAACACTAGTGCTTAGGAAATCTATTGGATTCACAAGCAGTCAAGGGTAGCCTAGGGTTAGGGTTAGGCTTAGGGTTAGGCTTAGGGTACGGCTTAGGGTACGTGTTCGGGGAGGGCTTCGGGTACGGCGTACGGTATGGGTTAGGGTTAGGGTTAGGGTTAGTGTTAGGGTTAGGGCTCGGTTTAGTGTACGGGTTAGGATTAGGGTACGTGTTAGGGTTAGGGTAGGGGTTAGGGTTAGGGTACGCGTTACGGTTAGGGTAGTTATTAAACCTATCCCACTCTCTAGATACCCCTTAGCACGTAAAGGAATATTATTTGGGGGTCCAGCCATGGAGAAGAGTTTAGGCACTAAGATAAAATAAGGAACACACCCATTATAAAGAAATCACAATAGGATTCTCTTTTTAAGCTGTTCCTTAAAACACTAGTGCTTAGGAAATCTATTGGAGGCAGAAGCAGTCAAGGGTAGCCTAGGGTTAGGGTTAGGCTTATGGTTAGGCTTAGGGTACGGCTTAGGGTACGGGTTCGGGGAGGGCTTCGGGTACAGCGTAGGGTATGGGTTAGGGTTAGGGTTAGGGTTAGTGTTAGGGTTAGGGCTCGGTTTAGGGTACAGTTTAGGATTAGGGTACGTGTTAGGGCTAGGGTAGGGGTTAGGGTTAGGGTACGCGTTAGGGTTAGGGTAGTTATTAAACCTATCCCACTCTCTACATACCCCTTAGCACGTAAAGGAATATTATTTGGGGGTCCCGCCATGGAGAAGAGTTTAGACACTAAGATAATATAAGGAACACACACATTATAAAGAAATCACATTAGGATTCTCTTTTTAAGCTGTTCCTTAAAACACTAGTGCTTAGGAAATCTATTGGAGGCAGAAGCAATCAAGGGTAGCCTAGGGTTAGGGTTAGGCTTAGGGTTAGGCTTAGGGTACGGCTAAGGGTACGGATTCAGGGAGGGCTTCGGGTGCGGCGTGGGGTATGGGTTAGGGTTAGGGTTAGGGTTAGTGTTAGGGTTAGGGCTCGGTTTAGGGTACGGGTTAGGATTAGGGTACGTGTTAGGGCTAGGGTAGGGGTTAGGGTTAGGGTACGCGTTAGGGTTAGGGTAGTGATTAAACCTATCCCACTCTCTAGATACCCCTTAGCACATAAAGGAATATTATTTGGGGGTCCAGCCATGGAGAAGAGTTTAGACACTAGGATTAGATAAGGAACACACCCATTATAAAGAAATCACATTAGGATTCTCTTTTTAAGCTGTTCCTTAAAACACTAGTGCTTAGGAAATCTATTGGAGGCAGAAGCAGTCAAGGGTAGCCTCGGGTTAGGGTTAGCCTTAGGGTTCGGCTTAGGGTACGCCTTAGGGTACGGGTTCGGGGAGGGCTTCGGGTACGGCGTAGGGTATGGGTTAGGGTTAGGGTTAGGGTTAGTGTTAGGGTTAGGGCTCGGTTTAGGTTACGGGTTAGGATTAGGGTACGTGTTAGGGTTAGGGTAGGGGTTGGGGTTAGGGTACGCGTTAGGGTTAGGGCAGTTATTAAACCTATCCCACTCTCTAGATACCCCTTAGCACGTAAAGGAATATTATTTGGGGGTCCAGCCATGGAGCAGGGTTTAGACACTAAGATAATATAAGGAACACACACATTATAAAGAAATCACATTAGGATTCTCTTTTTAAGCTGTTCCTTAAAACACTAGTGCTTAGGAAATCTATTGGAGGCAGAAGCAGTCAAGGGTAGCCTAGGGTTAGGGTTAGGCTTATGGTTAGGCTTAGGGTACGGCTTAGGGTACGGGTTCGGGGAGGGCTTCGGGTACAGCGTAGGGTATGGGTTAGGGTTAGGGTTAGGGTTAGTGTTAGGGTTAGGGCTCGGTTTAGGGTACAGTTTAGGATTAGGGTACGTGTTAGGGCTAGGGTAGGGGTTAGGGTTAGGGTACGCGTTAGGGTTAGGGTAGTGATTAAACCTATCCCACTCTCTATATACCCCTTAGCACATAAAGGAATATTATTTGGGGGTCCAGCCATGGAGAAGAGTTTAGACACTAGGATTAGATAAGGAACACACCCATTATAAAGAAATCACATTAGGATTCTCTTTTTAAGCTGTTCCTTAAAACACTAGTGTTTAGGAAATCTATTGGAGGCAGAAGCAGTCAAGGGTAGCCTAGGGTTAGGGTTAGGCTTAGGGTTAGGCTTAGGGTACGGCTTAGGGTACGTGTTCGGGGAGGGCTTCGGGTACGGCGTAGGGTATGGGTTAGGGTTAGGGTTAGGGTTAGTGTTAGGGTTAGGGCTCGGTTTAGGGTACAGGTTAGGATTAGGGTACGTGTTAGGGTTAGGGTAGGGGTTAGGGTTAGGGTACGCGTTACGGTTAGGGTAGTTATTAAACCTATCCCACTCTCTAGATACCCCTTAGCACGTAAAGGAATATTATTTGGGGGTCCAGCCATGGAGAAGAGTTTAGGCACTAAGATAAGATAAGGAACACACCCATTATAAAGAAATCACATTAGGATTCTCTTTTTAAGCTGTTCCTTAAAACACTAGTGCTTAGGAAATCTATTGGAGGCAGAAGCAGTCAAGGGTAGCCTAGGGTTACGGTTAGGCTTAGGGTTAGGCTTAGGGTACGCCTTAGGGTACGGGTTCGGGGAGGGCTTCGGGTACGGCGTAGGGTATGGGTTAGGGTTAGGGTTAGGGTTAGTGTTAGGGTTAGGGCTCGGTTTAGGGTACGGGTTAGGATTAGGGTACGTGTTAGGGTTAGGGTAGGGGTTAGGGTTAGGGTACGCGTTAGGGTTAGGGTAGTTATTAAACCTATCCCAATCTCTACATACCCCTTAGCACGTAAAGGAATATTATTTGGGGGTCCAGCCATGGAGAAGAGTTTCGACACTAAGATAATATAAGGAACACACCCATTATAAAGAAATCACATTAGGATTCTCTTTTTAAGCTGTTCCTTAAAACACTAGTGCTTAGGAAATCTATTGGAGGCAGAAGCAGTCAAGGGTAGCCTAGGGTTAGGGTTAGGCTTAGGGTTAGGCTTAGGGTACGGCTAAGGGTACGGGTTCGGGGAGGGCTTCGGGTGCGGCGTGGGGTATGGGTTAGGGTTAGGGTTAGGGTTAGTGTTAGGGTTAGGGCTCGGTTTAGGGTACGGGTTAGGATTAGGGTACGTGTTAGGGCTAGGTTAGGGGTTAGCGTTAGGGTACGCGTTAGGGTTAGGGTAGTGATTAAACCTATCCCACTCTCTAGATACCCCTTAGCACATAAAGGAATATTATTTGGGGGTCCAGCCATAGAGAAGAGTTTAGACACTAGGATTAGATAAGGAACACACCCATTATAAAGAAATCACATTAGGATTCTCTTTTTAAGCTGTTCCTTAAAACACTAGTGCTTAGGAAATCTATTGGAGGCAGAAGCAGTCAAGGGTAGCCTAGGGTTAGGGTTAGCCTTAGGGTTCGGCTTAGGGTACGCCTTAGGGTACGGGTTCGGGGAGGGCTTCGGGTACGGCGTAGGGTATGGGTTAGGGTTAGGGTTAGGGTTAGTGTTAGGGTTAGGGCTCGGTTTAGGTTACGGGTTAGGATTAGGGTACGTGTTAGGGTTAGGGTAGGGGTTGGGGTTAGGGTACGCGTTAGGGTTAGGGTAGTTATTAAACCTATCCCACTCTCTAGATACCCCTTAGCACGTAAAGGAATATTATTTGGGGGTCCAGCCATGGAGCAGAGTTTAGACACTAAGATAATATAAGGAACACACACATTATAAAGAAATCACATTAGGATTCTCTTTTTAAGCTGTTCCTTAAAACACTAGTGCTTAGGAAATCTATTGGAGGCAGAAGCAGTCAAGGGTAGCCTAGGGTTAGGGTTAGGCTTATGGTTAGGCTTAGGGTACGGCTTAGGGTACGGGTTCGGGGAGGGCTTCGGGTACGGCGTAGGGTATGGGTTAGGGTTAGGGTTAGGGTTAGTGTTAGGGTTAGGGCTCGGTTTAGGGTACGGGTTAGGATTAGGGTACGTGTTAGGGCTAGGGTAGGGGTTAGGGTTAGGGTACGCGTTAGGGTTAGGGTAGTGATTAAACCTATCCCACTCTCTATATACCCCTTAGCACGTAAAGGAATATTATTTGGGGGTCCAGCCATGGAGAAGAGTTTAGACACTAGGATTAGATAAGGAACACACCCATTATAAAGAAATCACATTAGGATTCTCTTTTTAAGCTGTTCCTTAAAACACTAGTGTTTAGGAAATCTATTGGAGGCAGAAGCAGTCAAGGGTAGCCTAGGGTTAGGGTTAGGCTTAGGGTTAGGCTTAGGGTACGGCTTAGGGTACGTGTTCGGGGAGGGCTTCGGGTACGGCGTAGGGTATGGGTTAGGGTTAGGGTTAGGGTTAGTGTTAGGGTTAGGGCTCGGTTTAGGGTACAGGTTAGGATTAGGGTACGTGTTAGGGTTAGGGTAGGGGTTAGGGTTAGGGTACGCGTTACGGTTAGGGTAGTTATTAAACCTATCCCACTCTCTAGATACCCCTTAGCACCTAAAGGAATATTATTTGGGGGTCCAGCCATGGAGAAGAGTTTAGGCACTAAGATAAGATAAGGAACACACCCATTATAAAGAAATCACAATAGGATTCTCTTTTTAAGCTGTTCCTTAAAACACTAGTGCTTAGGAAATCTATTGGAGGCAGAAGCAGTCAAGGGTAGCCTAGGGTTACGGTTAGGCTTAGGGTTAGGCTTAGGGTACGCCTTAGGGTACGGGTTCGGGGAGGGCTTCGGGTACGGCGTAGTGTATGGGTTAGGGTTAGTGTTAGGGTTAGTGTTAGGGTTAGGGCTCGGTTTAGGGTACGGGTTAGGATTAGGGTACGTGTTAGGGTTAGGGTAGGGGTTAGGGTTAGGGTACGCGTTAGGGTTAGGGTAGTTATTAAACCTATCCCACTCTCTAGATACCCCTTAGCACGTAAAGGAATATTATTTGGGGGTCCAGCCATGGAGAAGAGTTTAGACACTAAGATAATATAAGGAACACACCCATTATAAAGAAATCACATTAGGATTCTCTTTTTAAGCTGTTCCTTAAAACACTAGTGCTTAGGAAATCTATTGGAGGCAGAAGCAGTCAAGGGTAGCCTAGGGTTAGGGTTAGGCTTAGGGTTAGGCTTAGGGTACGCCTTAGGGTACGGGTTCGGGGAGGGCTTCGGGTATGGCGTAGGGTATGGGTTAGGGTTAGGGTTAGGGTTAGTGTTAGGGTTAGGGCTCGGTTTAGGGTACGGGTTAGGATTAGGGTACGTGTTAGGGTTAAGGTAGGGGTTAGCGTTAGGGTACGCGTTAGGGTTAGGGTAGTTATTAAACCTATCCCACTCTCTAGATACTCCTTAGCACGTAAAGGAATATTATTTGGGGGTCCAGGCATGGAGAAGAGTTTAGACACTAAGATAATATAAGGAACACACACATTATAAAGAAATCACATTAGGATTCTCTTTTTAAGCTGTTCCTTAAAACCCTAGTGCTTAGGAAATCTATTGGAGGCAGAAGCAGTCAAGGGTAGCCTAGGGTTATGGTTAGGCTTAGGGTTAGGCTTAGGGTACGGCTTAGGGTACGGGTTTGGGGAGGGCTTCGTGTATGGCGTAGGGTATGGGTTAGGGTTAGGGTTAGGGTTAGTGTTAGGGTTAGGGCTCGGTTTTGGGTACGGGTTAGGATTAGGGTACGTGTTAGTGTTAGGGTAGGGGTTGGGGTTAGGGTACGCGTTAGGGTTAGGGTAGTTATTAAACCTATCCCACTCTCTAGATACCCCTTAGCACGTAAAGGAATATTATTTGGGGTTCCAGCCATGGAGCAGAGTTTAGACACTAAGATAATATAAGGAACACACACATTATAAAGAAATCACATTAGGATTCGCTTTTTAAGCTGTTCCTTAAAACACTAGTGCTTAGGAAATCTATTGGAGGCAGAAGCAGTCAAGGGTAGCCTAGGGTTAGGGTTAGGCTTAGGGTTAGGCTTAGGGTACGCCTTAGGGTACGGGTTCGGGGAGGGCTTCGGGTACGGCGTAATGTATGGGTTAGGGTTAGGGTTAGGGTTAGTGTTAGGGTTAGGGCTCGGTTTAGGGTACGGGTTAGGATTAGGGTACGTGTTAGGGCTAGGGTAGGTGTTAGGGTTAGGGTACGCGTTAGGGTTAGGGTAGTGATTAAACCTATCCCACTCTCTAGATACCCCTTAGCACATAAAGGAATATTATTTGGGGGTCCAGCCATGGAGAAGAGTTTAGACACTAGGATTAGATAAGGAACACACCCATTATAAAGAAATCACATTAGGATTCTCTTTTTAAGCTGTTCCTTAAAACACTAGTGCTTAGGAAATCTATTGGAGGCAGAAGCAGTCAAGGGTAGCCTAGGGTTAGGGTTAGGCTTAGGGTTAGGCTTAGGGTACGGCTTAGGGTACGTGTTCGGGGAGGGCTTCGGTTACGGCGTAGGGTATGGGTTAGGGTTAGGGTTAGGGTTAGTGTTAGGGTTAGGGCTCGGTTTAGTGTACGGGTTAGGATTAGGGTACGTGTTAGGTTTAAGGTAGGGGTTAGGGTTAGGGTACGCGTTAGGGTAAGGGTAGTTATTAAACCTATCCCACTCTCTAGATACCCCTTAGCACGTAAAGGAATATTATTTGGGGGTCCTGCCATGGAGAAAAGTTTAGACACTAGGATAAGATAAGGGACACACCCATTATAAAGAAATCACATTACGATTCTCTTTTTAAGCTGTTCCTTAAAACACTAGTGCTTTGGAAATCTATTGGAGGCAGAAGCAGTCAAGGGTAGCCTAGGGTTAGTGTTAGGCTTACGGTTAGGGTTAGGGTACGGCTTACCGTACAGTTTCGGGGAGGGCTTCGGGTATGGCGTAGGGTATGGGTTAGGGATAGGGTTAGGTTTAGTGTTAGGGTTAGGGCTCGGTTTAGGATACGAGTTAGGATTAGGGTACGTGTAAGGTTTAGGGTAGGGGTTAGAGTTAGTGTACGCGTAAGGGTTAGGGTAGTTATTAAACCTATCCCACTCTCTAGATACCCATTAACACGAAAAGGAATATTATTTGGGGTTCCAGCCATGGAGAAGAGTTTAGACACTAAGATAAGATAAGGAACACAACCATTATAAAGAAATCACATTAGGATTCTCTTTTTAAGCATTTCCTTAAAACACTAGTGCTTAGGAAATCTATTGGAGGCGGAAGCAGTCAAGGGTAGCCTAGTGTTAGGGTTAGGCTTAGGGTTAGGGTTAGGGTACGGCTTAGGTTACAGGTTCGGGGAGGGGCTCGGGTACGGCGTAGGGTATGGGTTAGGGTTAGGGTTAGGATTAGGGTTAGGATTAAGGCTCGGTTTAGGGTATGGGTTAGGATTAGGGTATGGGTTAGGATTAGGGTAAGTGTTAGGGTTAGGGTATGGGTTAGGGTTAGGGTTAATGTTAGGGTTAGGGCTCGGTTTAGGGTACAGGATAGGTTTAGGGTACGTGTGAGGCTTAGGGTAGGGGTAAGGGTTAGAGTACGTGTTAGGGATAGGGTAGTTATTAAACCTATTCCACTCTCTAGATACCCCTTAGCACGTAAAGGAATATTATTTGGGGGTCCAGCCATGGAGAAGAGTTTAGACACTAGGATTAGATAAGGAACACACCCATTATAAAGAAATCACATTAGGATTCTCTTTTTAAGCTGTTCCTTAAAACACTAGTGCTTAGGAAATCTATTGGAGGCAGAAGCAGTCAAGGGTAGCCTAGGGTTAGGGTTAGGCTTAGGGTTAGGCTTAGGGTACGCCTTAGGGTACGGGTTCGGGGAGGGCTTCGGGTACGGCGTAGGGTATGGGTTAGGGTTAGGGTTAGGGTTAGTGTTAGGGTTAGGGCTCGGTTTAGGGTACGGGTTAGGATTAGGGTACGTGTTAGGGTTAGGGTAGGGGTTAGCGTTAGGGTACGCGTTAGGGTTAGGGTAGTTATTAAACCTATCCCACTCTCTAGATACTCCTTAGCACGTAAAGGAATATTATTTGGGGGTCCAGGCATGGAGAAGAGTTTAGACACTAAGATAATATAAGGAACACACACATTATAAAGAAATCCCATTAGGATTCTCTTTTTAAGCTGTTCCTTAAAACCCTAGTGCTTAGGAAATCTATTGGAGGCAGAAGCAGTCAAGGGTAGCCTAGGGTTAGGGTTAGGCTTAGGGTTAGGCTTAGGGTACGGCTTAGGGTACGGGTTTGGGGAGGGCTTCGGGTACGGCGTAGGGTATGGGTTAGGGTTAGGGTTAGGGTTAGTGTTAGGGTTAGGGCTCGGTTTAGGGTACGGGTTAGGATTAGGGTACGTGTTAGGGCTAGGGTAGGGGTTAGGGTTAGGGTACGCGTTAGGGTTAGGGTAGTGATTAAACCTATCCCACTCTCTAGATACCCCTTAGCACATAAAGGAATATTATTTGGGGGTCCAGCCATGGAGAGGAGTTTAGACACTAGGATTAGATAAGGAACACACCCATTATAAAGAAATCACATTAGGATTCTCTTTTTAAGCTGTTCCTTAAAACACTAGTGCTTAGGAAATCTATTGGAGGCAGAAGCAGTCAAGGGTAGCCTAGGGTTACGGTTAGGCTTAGGGTTAGGCTTAGGGTACGCCTTAGGGTACGGGTTCGGGGAGGGCTTCGGGTACGGCGTAGTGTATGGGTTAGGGTTAGGGTTAGGGTTAGTGTTAGGGTTAGGGCTCGGTTTAGGGTACGGGTTAGGATTAGGGAACGTGTTTGGGTTAGGGTAGGGGTTAGGGTTAGGGTACGCGTTAGGGTTAGGGTAGTTATTAAACCTATCCCACTCTCTAGATACCCCTTAGCACGTAAAGGAATATTATTTGGGGGTCCAGCCATGGAGAAGAGTTTAGACACTAAGATAATATAAGGAACACACACATTATAAAGAAATCACATTAGGATTCTCTTTTTAAGCTGTTCCTTAAAGCCCTAGTGCTTAGGAAATCTATTGGAGGCAGAAGCAGTCAAGGGTAGCCTAGGGTTAGGGTCAGGCTTAAGGTTAGGCTTAGGGTACGGCTTAGGGTACGGGTTTGGGGAGGGCTTCGGGTACGGCGTAGGGTTTGGGTTAGGGTTAGGGTTAGGGTTAGTGTTAGGGTTAGGGCTCGGTTTAGGGTACGGGTTATTATTAGGGTACGTGTTAGGGATAGGGTAGGGGTTAGGGTGAGGGTACGCGTTAGGGTTAGGGTAGTTATTAAACCTATCCCACTCTCTAGATACCCCTTAGCACGTAAAGGAATATTATTTGGGGGTCCAGCCATGGAGAAGAGTTTAGACACTAAGATAATATAAGGAACACACACATTATAAAGAAATCACATTAGGATTCTCTTTTTAAGCTGTTCCTTAAAACACTAGTGCTTAGGAAATCTATTGGAGGCAGAAGCAGTCAAGGGTAGCCTAGGGTTAGGGTTAGGCTTAGGGTTAGGCTTAGGGTACGGCTTAGGGTACGGGTTCGGGGAGGGCTTCGGGTACGGCGTAGGGTATGGGTTAGGGTTAGGGTTAGGGTTAGTGTTAGGGTTAGGGCTCGGTTTAGGGTACGGGTTAGGATTAGGGTACGTGTTAGGGCTAGGGTAGGGGTTAGGGTTAGGGTACGCGTTAGGGTTAGGGTAGTGATTAAACCTATCCCACTCTCTAGATACCCCTTAGCACATAAAGGAATATTATTTGGGGGTCCAGCCATGGAGAAGAGTTTAGACACTAGGATTAGATAAGGAACACACCCATTATAAAGAAATCACATAAGGATTCTCTTTTTAAGCTGTTCCTTAAAACACTAGTGCTTAGGAAATCTATTGGATTCACAAGCAGTCAAGGGAAGCCTAGGGTTAGGGTTAGGCTTAGGGTTAGGCTTAGGGTACGGCTTAGGGTACGTGTTCGGGGAGGGCTTCGGGTACGGCGTAGGGTATGGGTTAGGGTTAGGGTTAGGGTTAGTGTTAGGGTTAGGGCTCGGTTTAGTGTACGGGTTAGGATTAGGGTACGTGTTAGGGTTAGGGTAGGGGTTAGGGTTAGGGTACGCGTTACGGTTAGGGTAGTTATTAAACCTATCCCACTCTCTAGATACCCCTTAGCACGTAAAGGAATATTATTTGGGGGTCCAGCCATGGAGAAGAGTTTAGGCACTAAGATAAGATAAGGAACACACCCATTATAAAGAAATCACAATAGGATTCTCTTTTTAAGCTGTTCCTTAAAACACTAGTGCTTAGGAAATCTATTGGAGGCAGAAGCAGTCAAGGGTAGCCTAGGGTTAGGGTTAGGCTTAGGGTTAGGCTTAGGGTACGCCTTAGGGTACGGGTTCGGGGAGGGCTTCGGGTACGGCGTAGGGTATGGGTTAGGGTTAGGGTTAGGGTTAGTGTTAGGGTAAGAGCTCGGTTTAGGGTACGGGTTAGGATTAGGGTACGTGTTAGGGTTAGGGTAGGGGTTAGGGTTAGGGTACGCGTTAGGGTTAGGGTAGTTATTAAACCTATCCCACTCTCTACATACCCCTTAGCACGTAAAGGAATATTATTTGGGGGTCCAGCCATGGAGAAGAGTTTAGACACTAAGATAATATAAGGAACACACACATTATAAAGAAATCACATTAGGATTCTCTTTTTAAGCTGTTCCTTAAAACACTAGTGCTTAGGAAATCTATTGGAGGCAGAAGCAGTCAAGGGTAGCCTAGGGTTAGGGTTAGGCTTAGGGTTAGGCTTAGGGTACGGCTAAGGGTACGGATTCGGGGAGGGCTTCGGGTGCGGCGTGGGGTATGGGTTAGGGTTAGGGTTAGGGTTAGTGTTAGGGTTAGGGCTCGGTTTAGGGTACGGGTTAGGATTAGGGTACGTGTTAGGGCTAGGGTAGGGGTTAGGGTTAGGGTACGCGTTAGGGTTAGGGTAGTGATTAAACCTATCCCACTCTCTAGATACCCCTTAGCACATAAAGGAATATTATTTGGGGGTCCAGCCATGGAGAAGAGTTTAGACACTAGGATTAGATAAGGAACACACCCATTATAACGAAATCACATTAGGATTCTCTTTTTAAGCTGTTCCTTAAAACACTAGTGCTTAGGAAATCTATTGGAGGCAGAAGCAGTCAAGGGTAGCCTAGGGTTAGGGTTAGCCTTAGGGTTCGGCTTAGGGTACGGGTTCGGGGAGGGCTTCGGGTACGGCGTAGGGTATGGGTTATGGTTATGGTTAGGGTTAGTGTTAGGGTTAGGGCTCGGTTTAGGGTACGGGTTAGGATTAGGGTACGTGTTAGGGTTAGGGTAGGGGTTAGGGTTAGGGTACGCGTTAGGGTTAGGGTAGTGATTAAACCTATCCCACTCTCTAGATACCCCTTAGCACGTAAAGGAATATTATTTGGGGGTCCAGCCATGGAGAAGAGTTTAGACACTAAGATAATATAAGGAACACACACATTATAAAGAAATCACATTAGGATTCTCTTTTTAAGCTGTTCCTTAAAACACTAGTGCTTAGGAAATCTATTGGAGGCAGAAGCAGTCAAGGGTAGCCTAGGGTTAGGGTTAGGCTTAGGGTTAGGCTTAGGGTACGGCTTAGGGTACGGGTTTGGGGAGGGCTTTGGGTACGGCGTAGGGTATGGGTTAGGGTTAGGGTTAGGGTTAGTGTTAGGGTTAGGGCTCGGTTTAGGGTACGGGTTAGGATTAGGGTACGTGTTAGGGTTAGGGTAGGGGTTAGGGTTAGGGTACGCGTTAGGGTTAGGGTAGTTATTAAACCTATCCCACTCTCTAGATACCCCTTAGCACGTAAAGGAATATTATTTGGGGGTCCAGCCATGGAGAAGAGTTTAGACACTAAGATAATATAAGGAACACACACATTATAAAGAAATCACATTAGGATTCTCTTTTTAAGCTGTTCCTTAAAACACTAGTGCTTAGGAAATCTATTGGAGGCAGAAGCAGTCAAGGGTAGCCTAGGGTTAGGGTTAGGCTTAGGGTTAGGCTTAGGGTACGGCTTAGGGTACGGGTTCGGGGAGGGCTTCGGGTACGGCGTAGGGTATGGGTTAGGGTTAGGGTTAGGGTTAGTGTTAGGGTTAGGGCTCGGTTTAGGGTACGGGTTAGGATTAGGGTACGTGTTAGGGCTAGGGTAGGGGTTAGGGTTAGGGTACGCGTTAGGGTTAGGGTAGTGATTAAACCTATCCCACTCTCTAGATACCCCTTAGCACATAAAGGAATATTATTTGGGGGTCCAGCCATGGAGAAGAGTTTAGACACTAGGATTAGATAAGGAACACACCCATTATAAAGAAATCACATTAGGATTCTCTTTTTAAGCTGTTCCTTAAAACACTAGTGCTTAGGAAATCTATTGGATTCAGAAGCAGTCAAGGGTAGCCTAGGGTTAGGGTTAGGCTTAGGGTTAGGCTTAGGGTACGGCTTAGGGTACGTGTTCGGGGAGGGCTTCGGGTACGGCGTAGGGTATGGGTTAGGGTTAGGGTTAGGGTTAGTGTTAGGGTTAGGGCTCGGTTTAGGGTACAGGTTAGGATTAGGGTACGTGTTAGGGTTAGGGTAGGGGTTAGGGTTAGGGTACGCGTTACGGTTAGGGTAGTTATTAAACCTATCCCACTCTCTAGATACCCCTTAGCACGTAAAGGAATATTATTTGGGGGTCCAGCCATGGAGAAGAGTTTAGACACTAAGATAATATAAAGAACACACACATTATAAAGAAATCACATTAGGATTCTCTTTTTAAGCTGTTCCTTAAAACCCTAGTGCTTAGGAAATCTATTGGAGGCAGAAGCAGTCAAGGGTAGCCTAGGGTTAGGGTTAGGCTTAGGGTTAGGCTTAGGGTACGGCTTAGGGTACGGGTTTGGGGAGGGCTTCGGGTACGGCGTAGGGTATGGGTTAGGGTTAGGGTTAGGGTTAGTGTTAGGGTTAGGGCTCGGTTTAGGGTACGGGTTAGGATTAGGGTACGTGTTAAGGTTAGGGTAGGGGTTAGGGTTAGGGTACGCGTTAGGGTTAGGGTAGTGATTAAACCTATCCCACTCTCTAGATACCCCTTAGCACATAAAGTAATATTATTTGGGGGTCCAGCCATGGAGAAGAGTTTAGACACTAGGATTAGATAAGGAACACACCCATTATAAAGAAATCACATTAGGATTCTCTTTTTAAGCTGTTCCTTAAAACACTAGTGCTTAGGAAATCTATTGGAGGCAGAAGCAGTCAAGGGTAGCCTAGGGTTAGGGTTAGGCTTAGGGTTCGGCTTAGGGTACGCCTTAGGGTACGGGTTCGGGGAGGGCTTCGGGTACGGCGTAGGGTATGGGTTAGGGTTAGGGTTAGGGTTAGTGTTAGGGTTAGGGCTCGGTTTAGGGTACCGGTTAGGATTAGGGTACGTGTTAGGGTTAGGGTAGGGGTTGGGGTTAGGGTACGCGTTAGGTTTAGGGTAGTTATTAAACCTATCACACTCTCTAGATACCCCTTAGCACGTAAAGGAATATTATTTGGGGGTCCAGCCATGGAGCAGAGTTTAGACACTAAGATAATATAAGGAACACACACATTATAAAGAAATCACATTAGGATTCTCTTTTTAAGCTGTTCCTTAAAACACTAGTGCTTAGGAAATCTATTGGAGGCAGAAGCAGTCAAGGGTAGCCTAGGGTTAGGTTTAGGCTTATGGTTAGGCTTAGGGTACGGCTTAGGGTACGGGTTCGGGGAGGGCTTCGGGTACGGCGTAGGGTATTGGTTAGGGTTAGGGTTAGGGTTAGTGTTAGGGTTAGGGCTCGGTTTAGGGTACAGGTTAGGATTAGGGTACGTGTTAGGGTTAGGGTAGGGGTTAGGGTTAGGGTACGTGTTAGGGTTAGGGTAGTGATTAAACCTATCCCACTCTCTAGATACCCCTTAGCACGTAAAGGAATATTATTTGGGGGTCCAGCCATGGAGAAGAGTTTAGACACTAGGATTAGATAAGGAACACACCCATTATAAAGAAATCACATTAGGATTCTCTTTTTAAGCTGTTCCTTAAAACACTAGTGCTTAGGAAATCTATTGGATTCAGAAGCAGTCAAGGGTAGCCTAGGGTTAGTGTTAGGCTTAGGGTTAGGCTTAGGGTACGGCTTAGGGTACGTGTTCGGGGAGGGCTTCGGGTACGGCGTAGGGTATGGGTTAGGGTTAGGGTTAGGGTTAGTGTTAGGGTTAGGGCTCGGTTTAGGGTACGGGTTAGGATTAGGGTACGTGTTAGGGTTAGGGTAGGGGTTAGGGTTAGGGTACGCGTTAGGATTAGGGTAGTTATTAATCCTATCCCACTCTCTAGATACCCCTTAGCACGTAAAGGAATATTATTTGGGGGTCCAGCCATGGAGAAGAGTTTAGACACTAAGATAATATAAGGAACACACACATTATAAAGAAATCACATTAGGATTCTCTTTTTAAGCTGTTCCTTAAAACCCTAGTGCTTAGGAAATCTATTGGAGGCAGAAGCAGTCAAGGGTAGCCTAGGGTTAGGGTTAGGCTTAGGGTTAGGCTTAGGGTACGGGTTTGGGGAGGGCTTCGGGTACGGCGTAGGGTATGGGTTAGGGTTAGGGTTAGGGTTAGTGTTAGGGTTAGGGCTCGGTTTAGGGTACGGGTTAGGATTAGGGTACGTGTTAGGGTTAGGGTAGGGGTTAGGGTTAGGGTACGCGTTAGGTTTAGGGTAGTTATTAAACCTATCCCACTCTCTAGATACCCCTTAGCACGTAAAGGAATATTATTTGGGGGTCCAGCCATGGAGAAGAGTTTAGACACTAAGATAATATAAGGAACACACACATTATAAAGAAATCACATTAGGATTCTATTTTTAAGCTGTTCCTTAAAACACTAGTGTTTAGGAAATCTATTGGAGGCAGAAGCAGTCAAGGGTAGCCTAGGGTTAGGGTTAGGCTTAGGGTTAGGCTTAGGGTACGGCTTAGGGTACGGGTTCGGGGAGGGCTTCGGGTACGGCGTAGGGTATGGGTTAGGGTTAGGGTTAGGGTTAGTGTTAGGGTTAGGGCTCGGTTTAGGGTACGGGTTAGGATTAGGGTACGTGTTAGGGCTAGGGTAGGGGTTAGGGTTAGGGTACGCGTTAGGGTTAGGGTAGTGATTAAACCTATCCCACTCTCTAGATACCCCTTAGCACATAAAGGAATATTATTTGGGGGTCCAGCCATGGAGAAGAGTTTAGACACTAGGATTAGATAAGGAACACACCCATTATAAAGAAATCACATTAGGATTCTCTTTTTAAGCTGTTCCTTAAAACACTAGTGCTTAGGAAATCTATTGGAGGTAGAAGCAGTCAAGGGTAGCCTAGGGTTAGGGTTAGGCTTAGGGTTAGGCTTAGGGTACGGATTAGGGTACGTGTTCGGGGAGGGCTTCGGGTACGGCGTAGGGTATGGGTTAGGGTTAGGGTTAGGGTTAGTGTTAGGGTTAGGGCTCGGTTTAGGGTACGGGTTAGGATTAGGGTACGTGTTAGGGTTAGGGTAGGGGTTAGGGTTAGGGTACGCGTTACGGTTAGGGTAGTTATTAAACCTATCCCACTCTCTAGATACCCCTTAGCACGTAAAGGAATATTATTTGGGGGTCCAGCCATGGAGAAGAGTTTAGGCACTAAGATAAGATAAGGAACACACCCATTATAAAGAAATCACATTAGGATTCTCTTTTTAAGCTGTTCCTTAAAACACTAGTGCTTAGGAAATCTATTGGAGGCAGAAGCAGTCAAGGGTAGCCTAGGGTTAGGGTTAGGCTTAGGGTTAGGCTTAGGGTACGCCTTAGGGTACGGTTTCGGGGAGGGCTTCGGGTACGGCGTAGGGTATGGGTTAGGGTTAGGGTTAGGGTTAGTGTTAGGGTTAGGGCTCGGTTTAGGGTACGGGTTAGGATTAGGGTACGTGTTAGGGTTAGGGTATTGGTTAGGGTTAGGGTACGCGTTAGGGTTAGGGTAGTTATTAAACCTATCCCACTCTCTACATACCCCTTAGCACGTAAAGGAATATTATTTGGGGGTCCAGCCATGGAGAAGAGTTTAGACACTAAGATAATATAAGGAACACATACATTATAAAGAAATCACATTAGGATTCTCTTTTTAAGCTGTTCCTTAAAACCCTAGTGCTTAGGAAATCTATTGGAGGCAGAAGCAGTCAAGGGTAGCCTAGGGTTAGGTTTAGGCTTATGGTTAGGCTTAGGGTACGGCTTAGGGTACGGGTTCGGGGAGGGCTTCGGGTACGGCGTAGGGTATGGGTTAGGGTTAGGGTTAGGGTTAGTGTTAGGGTTAGGGCTCGGTTTAGGGTACAGGTTAGGATTAGGGTACGTGTTAGGGTTAGGGTAGGGGTTAGGGTTAGGGTACGCGTTAGGGTTAGGGTAGTGATTAAACCTATCCCACTCTCTAGATACCCCTTAGCACATAAAGGAATATTATTTGGGGGTCCAGCCATGGAGAAGAGTTTAGACACTAGGATTAGATAAGGAACACACCCATTATAAAGAAATCACATTACGATTCTCTTTTTAAGCTGTTCCTTAAAACACTAGTGCTTAGGAAATCTATTGGATTCAGAAGCAGTCAAGGGTAGCCTAGGGTTAGTGTTAGGCTTAGGGTTAGGCTTAGGGTAAGGCTTAGGGTACGTGTTCGGGGAGGGCTTCGGGTACGGCGTAGGGTATGGGTTAGGGTTAGGGTTAGGGTTAGTGTTAGGGTTAGGGCTCGGTTTAGGGTACAGGTTAGGATTAGGGTACGTGTTAGGGTTAGGGTAGGGGTTAGGGTTAGGGTACACGTTACGGTTAGGGTAGTTATTACACCTATCCCACTCTCTAGATACCCCTTAGCACGTAAAGGAATATTATTTGGGGGTCCAGCCATGGAGAAGAGTTTAGGCACTAAGATAAGATAAGGAACACACCCATTATAAAGAAATCACATTAGGATTCTCTTTTTAAGCTGTTCCTTAAAACACTAGTGCTTAGGAAATCTATTGGAGGCAGAAGCAGTCAAGGGTAGCCTAGGGTTAGGGTTAGGCTTAGGGTTAGGCTTAGGGTACGCCTTAGGGTACGGGTTCGGGGAGGGCTTCGGGTACGGCGTAGTGTATGGGTTAGGGTTAGGGTTAGGGTTAGTGTTAGGGTTAGGGCTCGGTTTAGGGTACGGGTTAGGATTAGGGTACGTGTTAGGGTTAGGGTAGGGGTTAGGGTTAGGGTACGCGTTAGGGTTAGGGTAGTTATTAATCCTATCCCACTCCCTAGATACCCCTTAGCACGTAAAGGAATATTATTTGGGGGTCCAGCCATGGAGAAGAGTTTAGACACTAAGATAATATAAGGAACACACACATTATAAAGAAATCACATTAGGATTCTCTTTTTAAGCTGTTCCTTAAAACCCTAGTGCTTAGGAAATCTATTGGAGGCAGAAGCAGTCAAGGGTAGCCTAGGGTTAGGGTTAGGCTTAGGGTTAGGCTTAGGGTACGCCTTAGGGTACGGGTTCGGGGAGGGCTTCGGGTACGGCGTAATGTATGGGTTAGGGTTAGGGTTAGGGTTAGTGTTAGGGTTAGGGCTCGGTTTAGGGTACGGGTTAGGATTAGGGTACGTGTTAGGGTTAGGGTAGGGGTTAGGGTTAGGGTACGCGTTAGGGTTAGGGTAGTTATTAAACCTATCCCACTCTCTAGATACCCCTTAGCACGTAAAGGAATATTATTTGGGGGTCCAGCCATGGAGAAGAGTTTAGACACTAAGATAATATAAGGAACACACACATTATAAAGAAATCACATTAGGATTCTCTTTTTAAGCTGTTCCTTAAAACCCTAGTGCTTAGGAAATCTATTGGAGGCAGAAGCAGTCAAGGGTAGCCTAGGGTTAGGGTTAGGCTTAGGGTTCGGCTTAGGGTACGCCTTAGGGTACGGGTTCGGGGAGGGCTTCGGGTACGGCGTAGGGTATGGGTTAGGGTTAGGGTTAGGGTTAGTGTTAGGGTTAGGGCTCGGTTTAGGGTAGGGGTTAGGATTAGGGTACGTGTTAGGGTTAGGGTAGGGGTTGGGGTTAGGGTACGCGTTAGGGTTAGGGTAGTTATTAAACCTATCCCACTCTCTAGATACCCCTTAGCACATAAAGGAATATTATTTGGGGGTCCAGCCATGGAGAAGAGTTTAGACACTAGGATTAGATAAGGAACACACCCATTATAAAGAAATCACATTAGGATTCTCTTTTTAAGCTGTTCCTTAAAACACTAGTGCTTAGGAAATCTATTGGAGGCAGAAGCAGTCAAGGGTAGCCTAGGGTTAGGTTTAGGCTTATGGTTAGGCTTAGGGTACGGCTTAGGGTACGGGTTCGGGGAGGGCTTCGGGTACGGCGTAGGGTATGGGTTAGGGTTAGGGTTAGGGTTAGTGTTAGGGTTAGGGCTCGGTTTAGGGTACAGGTTAGGATTAGGGTACGTGTTAGGGCTAGGGTAGGGGTTAGGGTTAGGGTACGTGTTAGGGTTAGGGTAGTGATTAAACCTATCCCACTCTCTAGATACCCCTTAGCACATAAAGGAATATTATTTGGGGGTCCAGCCATGGAGAAGAGTTTAGACACTAGGATTAGATAAGGAACACACCCATTATAAAGAAATCACATTAGGATTCTCTTTTTAAGCTGTTCCTTAAAACACTAGTGCTTAGGAAATCTATTGGATTCAGAAGCAGTCAAGGGTAGCCTAGGGTTAGTGTTAGGCTTAGGGTTAGGCTTAGGATACGGCTTAGGGTACGTGTTCGGGGAGGGCTTCGGGTACGGCGTAGGGTATGGGTTAGGGTTAGGGTTAGGGTTAGTGTTAGGGTTAGGGCTAGGTTTAGGGTACAGGTTAGGATTAGGGTACGTGTTAGGGTTAGGGTAGGGGTTAGGGTTAGGGTACGCGTTACGGTTAGGGTAGTTATTACACCTATCCCACTCTCTAGATACCCCTTAGCACGTAAAGGAATATTATTTGGGGGTCCAGCCATGGAGAAGAGTTTAGGCACTAAGATAAGATAAGGAACACACCCATTATAAAGAAATCACATTAGGATTCTCTTTTTAAGCTGTTCCTTAAAACACTAGTGCTTAGGAAATCTATTGGAGGCAGAAGCAGTCAAGGGTAGCCTAGGGTTAGGGTTAGGCATAGGTTTAGGCTTAGGGTACGCCTTAGGGTACGGGTTCGGGGAGGGCTTCGGGTACGGCGTAGTGTATGGGTTAGGGTTAGGGTTAGGGTTAGTGTTAGGGTTAGGGCTCGGTTTAGGGTACGGGTTAGGATTAGGGTACGTGTTAGGGTTAGGGTAGGGGTTAGGGTTAGGGTACGCGTTAGGGTTAGGGTAGTTATTAATCCTATCCCACTCTCTAGATACCCCTTAGCACGTAAAGGAATATTATTTGGGGGTCCAGCCATGGAGAAGAGTTTAGACACTAAGATAACATAAGGAACACACACATTATAAAGAAATCACATTAGGATTCTCTTTTTAAGCTGTTCCTTAAAACCCTAGTGCTTAGGAAATCTATTGGAGGCAGAAGCAGTCAAGGGTAGCCTAGGGTTAGGGTTAGGCTTAGGGTTAGGCTTAGGGTACGGGTTTGGGGAGGGCTTCGGGTACGGCGTAGGGTATGGGTTAGGGTTAGGGTTAGGGTTAGTGTTAGGGTTAGGGCTCGGTTTAGGGTACGGGTTAGGATTAGGGTACGTGTTAGGGTTAGGGTAGGGGTTAGGGTTAGGGTACGCGTTAGGGTTAGGGCAGTTATTAAACCTATCCCACTCTCTAGATACCCCTTAGCACATAAAGGAATATTATTTGGGGGTCCAGCCATGGAGAAGAGTTTAGACACTAGGATTAGATAAGGAACACACCCATTATAAAGAAATCACATTAGGATTCTATTTTTAAGCTGTTCCTTAAAACCCTAGTGCTTAGGAAATCTATTGGAGGCAGAAGCAGTCAAGGGTAGCCTAGGGTTAGGGTTAGGCTTAGGGTTCGGCTTAGGGTACGCCTTAGGGTACGGGTTCGGGGAGGGCTTCGGGTACGGCGTAGGGTATGGGTTAGGGTTAGGGTTAGGGTTAGTGTTAGGGTTAGGGCTCGGTTTAGGGTACGGGTTAGGATTAGGGTACGTGTTAGGGTTAGGGTAGGGGTTGGGGTTAGTGTACGCGTTAGGGTTAGGGTAGTTATTAAACCTATCCCACTCTCTAGATACCCCTTAGCACATAAAGGAATATTATTTGGGGGTCCAGCCATGGAGAAGAGTTTAGACACTAGGATTAGATAAGGAACACACCCATTATAAAGAAATCACATTAGGATTCTCTTTTTAAGCTGTTCCTTAAAACACTAGTGCTTAGGAAATCTATTGGAGGCAGAAGCAGTCAAGGGTAGCCTAGGGTTAGGTTTAGGCTTATGGTTAGGCTTAGGGTACGGCTTAGAGTACGGGTTCGGGGAGGGCTTCGGGTACGGCGTAGGGTATGGGTTAGGGTTAGGGTTAGGGTTAGTGTTACGGTTAGGGCTCGGTTTAGGGTACAGGTTAGGATTAGGGTACGTGTTAGGGCTAGGGTAGGGGTTAGGGTTAGGGTACGTGTTAGGGTTAGGGTAGTGATTAAACCTATCCCACTCTCTAGATACCCCTTAGCACATAAAGGAATATTATTTGGGGGTCCAGCCATGGAGAAGAGTTTAGACACTAGGATTAGATAAGGAACACACCCATTATAAAGAAATCACATTAGGATTCTCTTTTTAAGCTGTTCCTTAAAACACTAGTGCTTAGGAAATCTATTGGATTCAGAAGCAGTCAAGGGTAGCCTAGGGTTAGTGTTAGGCTTAGGGTTAGGCTTAGGGTACGGCTTAGGGTACGTGTTCGGGGAGGGCTTCGGGTATGGCGTAGGGTATGGGTTAGGGTTAGGGTTAGGGTTAGTGTTAGGGTTAGGGCTCGGTTTAGGGTACAGGTTAGGATTAGGGTACGTGTTAGGGTTAGGGTAGGGGTTAGGGTTAGGGTACGCGTTACGGTTAGGGTAGTTATTACACCTATCCCACTCTCTAGATACCCCTTAGCACGTAAAGGAATATTATTTGGGGGTCCAGCCATGGAGAAGAGTTTAGGCACTAAGATAAGATAAGGAACACACCCATTATAAAGAAATCACATTAGGATTCTCTTTTTAAGCTGTTCCTTAAAACACTAGTGCTTAGGAAATCTATTGGAGGCAGAAGCAGTCAAGGGTAGCCTAGGGTTAGGGTTAGGCATAGGGTTAGGCTTAGGGTACGCCTTAGGGTACGGGTTCGGTGAGGGCTTCGGGTACGGCGTAGTGTATGGGTTAGGCTTAGGGTTAGGGTTAGTGTTAGGGTTAGGGCTCGGTTTAGGGTACGGGTTAGGATTAGGGTACGTGTTAGGGTTAGGGTAGGGGTTAGGGTTAGGGTACGCGTTAGGGTTAGGGTAGTTATTAATCCTATCCCACTCTCTAGATACCCCTTAGCACGTAAAGGAATATTATTTGGGGGTCCAGCCATGGAGAAGAGTTTAGACACTAAGATAATATAAGGAACACACACATTATAAAGAAATCACATTAGGATTCTCTTTTTAAGCTGTTCCTTAAAACCCTAGTGCTTAGGAAATCTATTGGAGGCAGAAGCAGTCAAGGGTAGCCTAGGGTTAGGGTTAGGCTTAGGGTTAGGCTTAGGGTACGGGTTTGGGAAGGGCTTCGGGTACGGCGTAGGGTATGGGTTAGGGTTAGGGTTAGGGTTAGTGTTAGGGTTAGGGCTCGGTTTAGGGTACGGGTTAGGATTAGGGTACGTGTTAGGGTTAGGGTAGGGGTTAGGGTTAGGGTACGCGTTAGGGTTAGGGTAGTTATTAAACCTATCCCACTCTCTAGATACCCCTTAGCACATAAAGGAATATTATTTGGGGGTCCAGCCATGGAGAAGAGTTTAGACACTAGGATTAGATAAGGAACACACCCATTATAAAGAAATCACATTAGGATTCTATTTTTAAGCTGTTCCTTAAAACCCTAGTGCTTAGGAAATCTATTGGAGGCAGAAGCAGTCAAGGGTAGCCTAGGGTTAGGGTTAGGCTTAGGGTTCGGCTTAGGGTACGCCTTAGGGTACGGGTTCGGGGAGGGCTTCGGGTACGGCGTAGGGTATGGGTTAGGGTTAGGGTTAGGGTTAGTGTTAGGGTTAGGGCTCGGTTTAGGGTACGGGTTAGGATTAGGGTACGTGTTAGGGTTAGGGTAGGGGTTGGGGTTAGGGTACGCGTTAGGGTTAGGGTAGTTATTAAACCTATCCCACTCTCTAGATACCCCTTAGCACATAAAGGAATATTATTTGGGGGTCCAGCCATGGAGAAGAGTTTAGACACTAGGATTAGATAAGGAACACACCCATTATAAAGAAATCACATTAGGATTCTCTTTTTAAGCTGTTCCTTAAAACACTAGTGCTTAGGAAATCTATTGGAGGCAGAAGCAGTCAAGGGTAGCCTAGGGTTAGGTTTAGGCTTATGGTTAGGCTTAGGGTACGGCTTAGGGTACGGGTTCGGGGAGGGCTTCGGCTACGGCGTAGGGTATGGGTTAGGGTTAGGGTTAGGGTTAGTGTTAGGGTTAGGGCTCGGTTTAGGGTACAGGTTAGGATTAGGGTACGTGTTAGGGCTAGGGTAGGGGTTAGGGTTAGGGTACGTGTTAGGGTTAGGGTAGTGATTAAACCTATCCCACTCTCTAGATACCCCTTAGCACATAAAGGAATATTATTTGGGGGTCCAGCCATGGAGAAGAGTTTAGACACTAGGATTAGATAAGGAACACACCCATTATAAAGAAATCACATTAGGATTCTCTTTTTAAGCTGTTCCTTAAAACACTAGTGCTTAGGAAATCTATTGGATTCAGAAGCAGTCAAGGGTAGCCTAGGGTTAGTGTTAGGCTTAGGGTTAGGCTTAGGGTACGGCTTAGGGTACGTGTTCGGGGAGGGCTTCGGGTACGGCGTAGGGTATGGGTTAGGGTTAGGGTTAGGGTTAGTGTTAGGGTTAGGGCTCGGTTTAGGGTACAGGTTAGGATTAGGGTACGTGTTAGGGTTAGGGTAGGGGTTAGGGTTAGGGTACGCGTTACGGTTAGGGTAGTTATTACACCTATCCCACTCTCTAGATACCCCTTAGCACGTAAAGGAATATTATTTGGGGGTCCAGCCATGGAGAAGAGTTTAGGCACTAAGATAAGATAAGGAACACACCCATTATAAAGAAATCACATTAGGATTCTCTTTTTAAGCTGTTCCTTAAAACCCTAGTGCTTAGGAAATCTATTGGAGGCAGAAGCAGTCAAGGGTAGCCTAGGGTTAGGGTTAGGCTTAGGGTTAGGCTTAGGGTACGGCTTAGGGTACGGGTTCGGGGAGGGCTTCGGGTGCGGCGTAGGGTATGGGTTAGGGTTAGGGTTAGGGTTAGTGTTAGGGTTAGGGCTCGGTTTAGGGTACGGGTTAGGATTAGGGTACGTGTTAGGGTTAGGGTAGGGGTTGGGGTTAGGGTACGCGTTAGGGTTAGGGTAGTTATTAAACCTATCCCACTCTCTAGATACCCCTTAGCACGTAAAGGAATATTATTTGGGGGTCCAGCCATGGAGCAGAGTTTAGACACTAAGATAATATAAGGAACACACACATTATAAAGAAATCACATTAGGATTCTCTTTTTAAGCTGTTCCTTAAAACACTACTGCTTAGTAAATCTATTGGAGGCAGAAGCAGTCAAGGGTAGCCTAGGGTTAGGGTTAGGCTTATGGTTAGGCTTAGGGTACGGCTTAGGGTACGGGTTCGGGGAGGGCTTCGGGTACGGCGTAGGGTATGGGTTAGGGTTAGGGTTAGGGTTAGTGTTAGGGTTAGGGCTCGGTTTAGGGTACAGGTTAGGATTAGGGTACGTGTTAGGGCTAGGGTAGGGGTTAGGGTTAGGGTACGTGTTAGAGTTAGGGTAGTGATTAAACCTATCCCACTCTCTAGATACCCCTTAGCACATAAAGGAATATTATTTGGGGGTCCAGCCATGGAGAAGAGTTTAGACACTAGGATTAGATAAGGAACACACCCATTATAAAGAAATCACATTAGGATTCTCTTTTTAAGCTGTTCCTTAAAACACTAGTGCTTAGGAAATCTATTGGATTCAGAAGCAGTCAAGGGTAGCCTAGGGTTAGGGTTAGGCTTAGGGTTAGGCTTAGGGTACGCCTTAGGGTACGGGTTCGGGGAGGGCTTCGGGTATGGCGTAGTGTATGGGTTAGTGTTAGGGTTAGTGTTAGTGTTAGGGTTAGGGCTCGGTTTAGGGTACGGGTTAGGATTAGGGTACGTGTTAGGTTTAGGGTAGGGGTTAGGGTTAGGGTACGCGTTAGGGTTAGGGTAGTTATTAATCCTATCCCATTCTCTAGATACCCCTTAGCACGTAAAGGAATATTATTTGGGGGTCCAGCCATGGAGAAGAGTTTAGACACTAAGATAATATAAGGAACACACACATTATAAAGAAATCACATTAGGATTCTCTTTTTAAGCTGTTCCTTAAAACCCTAGTGCTTAGGAAATCTATTGGAGGCAGAAGCAGTCAAGGGTAGCCTAGGGTTAGGGTTAGGCTTAGGGTTAGGCTTAGGGTACGGCTTAGGGTACGGGTTTGGGGAGGGCTTCGGGTACGGCGTAGGGTATGGGTTAGGGTTAGGGTTAGGGTTAGTGTTAGGGTTAGGGCTCGGTTTAGGGTACGGGTTAGGATTAGGGTACGTGTTAAGGCTAGGGTAGGGGTTAGGGTTAGGGTACGCGTTAGGGTTAGGGTAGTGATTAAACCTATCCCACTCTCTAGATACCCCTTAGCACATAAAGGAATATTATTTGGGGGTCCAGCCAAGGAGAAGAGTTTAGACACTAGGATTAGATAAGGAACACACCCATTATAAAGAAATCACATTAGGATTCTCTTTTTAAGCTGTTCCTTAAAACACTAGTGCTTAGGAAATCTATTGGAGGCAGAAGCAGTCAAGGGTAGCCTAGGGTTAGGGTTAGCCTTAGGGTTCGGCTTAGGGTACGCCTTAGGGTACGGGTTCGGGGAGGGCTTCGGGTACGGCGTAGGGTATGGGTTAGGGTTAGGGTTAGGGTTAGTGTTAGGGTTAGGGCTCGGTTTAGGGTACGGGTTAGGATTAGGGTACGTGTTAGGGTTAGGGTAGGGGTTGGGGTTAGGGTACGCGTTAGGGTTAGGGTAGTTATTAAACCTATCCCACTCTCTAGATACCTCTTAGCACGTAAAGGAATATTATTTGGGGGTCCAGCCATGGAGCAGAGTTTAGACACTAAGATAATATAAGGAACACACACATTATAAAGAAATCACATTAGGATTCTCTTTTTAAGCTGTTCCTTAAAACACTAGTGCTTAGGAAATCTATTGGAGGCAGAAGCAGTCAAGGGTAGCCTAGGGTTAGGGTTAGGCTTAGGGTTAGGCTTAGGGTACGGCTTAGGGTACGTGTTCGGGGAGGGCCTCGGGTACGGCGTAGGGTATGGGTTAGGGTTAGGGTTAGGGTTAGTGTTAGGGTTAGGGCTCGGTTTAGGGTACGGGTTAGGATTAGGGTACGTGTTAGGGCTAGGGTAGGGGTTAGGGTTAGGGTACGCGTTAGGGTTAGGGTAGTGATTAAACCTATCCCACTCTCTAGATACCCCTTAGCACATAAAGGAATATTATTTGGGGGTCCAGCCATGGAGAAGAGTTTAGACACTAGGATTAGATAAGGAACACACCCATTATAAAGAAATCACATAAGGATTCTCTTTTTAAGCTGTTCCTTAAAACACTAGTGCTTAGGAAATCTATTGGATTCACAAGCAGTCAAGGGTAGCCTAGGGTTAGGGTTAGGCTTAGGGTTAGGCTTAGGGTACGGCTTAGGGTACGTGTTCGGGGAGGGCTTCGGGTACGGCGTACGGTATGGGTTAGGGTTAGGGTTAGGGTTAGTGTTAGGGTTAGGGCTCGGTTTAGTGTACGGGTTAGGATTAGGGTACGTGTTAGGGTTAGGGTAGGGGTTAGGGTTAGGGTACGCGTTACGGTTAGGGTAGTTATTAAACCTATCCCACTCTCTAGATACCCCTTAGCACGTAAAGGAATATTATTTGGGGGTCCAGCCATGGAGAAGAGTTTAGGCACTAAGATAAAATAAGGAACACACCCATTATAAAGAAATCACAATAGGATTCTCTTTTTAAGCTGTTCCTTAAAACACTAGTGCTTAGGAAATCTATTGGAGGCAGAAGCAGTCAAGGGTAGCCTAGGGTTAGGGTTAGGCTTATGGTTAGGCTTAGGGTACGGCTTAGGGTACGGGTTCGGGGAGGGCTTCGGGTACAGCGTAGGGTATGGGTTAGGGTTAGGGTTAGGGTTAGTGTTAGGGTTAGGGCTCGGTTTAGGGTACAGTTTAGGATTAGGGTACGTGTTAGGGCTAGGGTAGGGGTTAGGGTTAGGGTACGCGTTAGGGTTAGGGTAGTTATTAAACCTATCCCACTCTCTACATACCCCTTAGCACGTAAAGGAATATTATTTGGGGGTCCCGCCATGGAGAAGAGTTTAGACACTAAGATAATATAAGGAACACACACATTATAAAGAAATCACATTAGGATTCTCTTTTTAAGCTGTTCCTTAAAACACTAGTGCTTAGGAAATCTATTGGAGGCAGAAGCAATCAAGGGTAGCCTAGGGTTAGGGTTAGGCTTAGGGTTAGGCTTAGGGTACGGCTAAGGGTACGGATTCAGGGAGGGCTTCGGGTGCGGCGTGGGGTATGGGTTAGGGTTAGGGTTAGGGTTAGTGTTAGGGTTAGGGCTCGGTTTAGGGTACGGGTTAGGATTAGGGTACGTGTTAGGGCTAGGGTAGGGGTTAGGGTTAGGGTACGCGTTAGGGTTAGGGTAGTGATTAAACCTATCCCACTCTCTAGATACCCCTTAGCACATAAAGGAATATTATTTGGGGGTCCAGCCATGGAGAAGAGTTTAGACACTAGGATTAGATAAGGAACACACCCATTATAAAGAAATCACATTAGGATTCTCTTTTTAAGCTGTTCCTTAAAACACTAGTGCTTAGGAAATCTATTGGAGGCAGAAGCAGTCAAGGGTAGCCTCGGGTTAGGGTTAGCCTTAGGGTTCGGCTTAGGGTACGCCTTAGGGTACGGGTTCGGGGAGGGCTTCGGGTACGGCGTAGGGTATGGGTTAGGGTTAGGGTTAGGGTTAGTGTTAGGGTTAGGGCTCGGTTTAGGTTACGGGTTAGGATTAGGGTACGTGTTAGGGTTAGGGTAGGGGTTGGGGTTAGGGTACGCGTTAGGGTTAGGGCAGTTATTAAACCTATCCCACTCTCTAGATACCCCTTAGCACGTAAAGGAATATTATTTGGGGGTCCAGCCATGGAGCAGGGTTTAGACACTAAGATAATATAAGGAACACACACATTATAAAGAAATCACATTAGGATTCTCTTTTTAAGCTGTTCCTTAAAACACTAGTGCTTAGGAAATCTATTGGAGGCAGAAGCAGTCAAGGGTAGCCTAGGGTTAGGGTTAGGCTTATGGTTAGGCTTAGGGTACGGCTTAGGGTACGGGTTCGGGGAGGGCTTCGGGTACAGCGTAGGGTATGGGTTAGGGTTAGGGTTAGGGTTAGTGTTAGGGTTAGGGCTCGGTTTAGGGTACAGTTTAGGATTAGGGTACGTGTTAGGGCTAGGGTAGGGGTTAGGGTTAGGGTACGCGTTAGGGTTAGGGTAGTGATTAAACCTATCCCACTCTCTATATACCCCTTAGCACATAAAGGAATATTATTTGGGGGTCCAGCCATGGAGAAGAGTTTAGGCACTAAGATAAGATAAGGAACACACCCATTATAAAGAAATCACATTAGGATTCTCTTTTTAAGCTGTTCCTTAAAACACTAGTGCTTAGGAAATCTATTGGAGGCAGAAGCAGTCAAGGGTAGCCTAGGGTTACGGTTAGGCTTAGGGTTAGGCTTAGGGTACGCCTTAGGGTACGGGTTCGGGGAGGGCTTCGGGTACGGCGTAGGGTATGGGTTAGGGTTAGGGTTAGGGTTAGTGTTAGGGTTAGGGCTCGGTTTAGGGTACGGGTTAGGATTAGGGTACGTGTTAGGGTTAGGGTAGGGGTTAGGGTTAGGGTACGCGTTAGGGTTAGGGTAGTTATTAAACCTATCCCAATCTCTACATACCCCTTAGCACGTAAAGGAATATTATTTGGGGGTCCAGCCATGGAGAAGAGTTTCGACACTAAGATAATATAAGGAACACACCCATTATAAAGAAATCACATTAGGATTCTCTTTTTAAGCTGTTCCTTAAAACACTAGTGCTTAGGAAATCTATTGGAGGCAGAAGCAGTCAAGGGTAGCCTAGGGTTAGGGTTAGGCTTAGGGTTAGGCTTAGGGTACGGCTAAGGGTACGGGTTCGGGGAGGGCTTCGGGTGCGGCGTGGGGTATGGGTTAGGGTTAGGGTTAGGGTTAGTGTTAGGGTTAGGGCTCGGTTTAGGGTACGGGTTAGGATTAGGGTACGTGTTAGGGCTAGGTTAGGGGTTAGCGTTAGGGTACGCGTTAGGGTTAGGGTAGTGATTAAACCTATCCCACTCTCTAGATACCCCTTAGCACATAAAGGAATATTATTTGGGGGTCCAGCCATAGAGAAGAGTTTAGACACTAGGATTAGATAAGGAACACACCCATTATAAAGAAATCACATTAGGATTCTCTTTTTAAGCTGTTCCTTAAAACACTAGTGCTTAGGAAATCTATTGGAGGCAGAAGCAGTCAAGGGTAGCCTAGGGTTAGGGTTAGCCTTAGGGTTCGGCTTAGGGTACGCCTTAGGGTACGGGTTCGGGGAGGGCTTCGGGTACGGCGTAGGGTATGGGTTAGGGTTAGGGTTAGGGTTAGTGTTAGGGTTAGGGCTCGGTTTAGGTTACGGGTTAGGATTAGGGTACGTGTTAGGGTTAGGGTAGGGGTTGGGGTTAGGGTACGCGTTAGGGTTAGGGTAGTTATTAAACCTATCCCACTCTCTAGATACCCCTTAGCACGTAAAGGAATATTATTTGGGGGTCCAGCCATGGAGCAGAGTTTAGACACTAAGATAATATAAGGAACACACACATTATAAAGAAATCACATTAGGATTCTCTTTTTAAGCTGTTCCTTAAAATACTAGTGCTTAGGAAATCTATTGGAGGCAGAAGCAGTCAAGGGTAGCCTAGGGTTAGGGTTAGGCTTATGGTTAGGCTTAGGGTACGGCTTAGGGTACGGGTTCGGGGAGGGCTTCGGGTACGGCGTAGGGTATGGGTTAGGGTTAGGGTTAGGGTTAGTGTTAGGGTTAGGGCTCGGTTTAGGGTACGGGTTAGGATTAGGGTACGTGTTAGGGCTAGGGTAGGGGTTAGGGTTAGGGTACGCGTTAGGGTTAGGGTAGTGATTAAACCTATCCCACTCTCTATATACCCCTTAGCACGTAAAGGAATATTATTTGGGGGTCCAGCCATGGAGAAGAGTTTAGACACTAGGATTAGATAAGGAACACACCCATTATAAAGAAATCACATTAGGATTCTCTTTTTAAGCTGTTCCTTAAAACACTAGTGTTTAGGAAATCTATTGGAGGCAGAAGCAGTCAAGGGTAGCCTAGGGTTAGGGTTAGGCTTAGGGTTAGGCTTAGGGTACGGCTTAGGGTACGTGTTCGGGGAGGGCTTCGGGTACGGCGTAGGGTATGGGTTAGGGTTAGGGTTAGGGTTAGTGTTAGGGTTAGGGCTCGGTTTAGGGTACAGGTTAGGATTAGGGTACGTGTTAGGGTTAGGGTAGGGGTTAGGGTTAGGGTACGCGTTACGGTTAGGGTAGTTATTAAACCTATCCCACTCTCTAGATACCCCTTAGCACCTAAAGGAATATTATTTGGGGGTCCAGCCATGGAGAAGAGTTTAGGCACTAAGATAAGATAAGGAACACACCCATTATAAAGAAATCACAATAGGATTCTCTTTTTAAGCTGTTCCTTAAAACACTAGTGCTTAGGAAATCTATTGGAGGCAGAAGCAGTCAAGGGTAGCCTAGGGTTACGGTTAGGCTTAGGGTTAGGCTTAGGGTACGCCTTAGGGTACGGGTTCGGGGAGGGCTTCGGGTACGGCGTAGTGTATGGGTTAGGGTTAGTGTTAGGGTTAGTGTTAGGGTTAGGGCTCGGTTTAGGGTACGGGTTAGGATTAGGGTACGTGTTAGGGTTAGGGTAGGGGTTAGGGTTAGGGTACGCGTTAGGGTTAGGGTAGTTATTAAACCTATCCCACTCTCTAGATACCCCTTAGCACGTAAAGGAATATTATTTGGGGGTCCAGCCATGGAGAAGAGTTTAGACACTAAGATAATATAAGGAACACACCCATTATAAAGAAATCACATTAGGATTCTCTTTTTAAGCTGTTCCTTAAAACACTAGTGCTTAGGAAATCTATTGGAGGCAGAAGCAGTCAAGGGTAGCCTAGGGTTAGGGTTAGGCTTAGGGTTAGGCTTAGGGTACGCCTTAGGGTACGGGTTCGGGGAGGGCTTCGGGTATGGCGTAGGGTATGGGTTAGGGTTAGGGTTAGGGTTAGTGTTAGGGTTAGGGCTCGGTTTAGGGTACGGGTTAGGATTAGGGTACGTGTTAGGGTTAAGGTAGGGGTTAGCGTTAGGGTACGCGTTAGGGTTAGGGTAGTTATTAAACCTATCCCACTCTCTAGATACTCCTTAGCACGTAAAGGAATATTATTTGGGGGTCCAGGCATGGAGAAGAGTTTAGACACTAAGATAATATAAGGAACACACACATTATAAAGAAATCACATTAGGATTCTCTTTTTAAGCTGTTCCTTAAAACCCTAGTGCTTAGGAAATCTATTGGAGGCAGAAGCAGTCAAGGGTAGCCTAGGGTTATGGTTAGGCTTAGGGTTAGGCTTAGGGTACGGCTTAGGGTACGGGTTTGGGGAGGGCTTCGTGTATGGCGTAGGGTATGGGTTAGGGTTAGTGTTAGGGTTAGGGCTCGGTTTTGGGTACGGGTTAGGATTAGGGTACGTGTTAGTGTTAGGGTAGGGGTTGGGGTTAGGGTACGCGTTAGGGTTAGGGTAGTTATTAAACCTATCCCACTCTCTAGATACCCCTTAGCACGTAAAGGAATATTATTTGGGGTTCCAGCCATGGAGCAGAGTTTAGACACTAAGATAATATAAGGAACACACACATTATAAAGAAATCACATTAGGATTCGCTTTTTAAGCTGTTCCTTAAAACACTAGTGCTTAGGAAATCTATTGGAGGCAGAAGCAGTCAAGGGTAGCCTAGGGTTAGGGTTAGGCTTAGGGTTAGGCTTAGGGTACGCCTTAGGGTACGGGTTCGGGGAGGGCTTCGGGTACGGCGTAATGTATGGGTTAGGGTTAGGGTTAGGGTTAGTGTTAGGGTTAGGGCTCGGTTTAGGGTACGGGTTAGGATTAGGGTACGTGTTAGGGCTAGGGTAGGTGTTAGGGTTAGGGTACGCGTTAGGGTTAGGGTAGTGATTAAACCTATCCCACTCTCTAGATACCCCTTAGCACATAAAGGAATATTATTTGGGGGTCCAGCCATGGAGAAGAGTTTAGACACTAGGATTAGATAAGGAACACACCCATTATAAAGAAATCACATTAGGATTCTCTTTTTAAGCTGTTCCTTAAAACACTAGTGCTTAGGAAATCTATTGGAGGCAGAAGCAGTCAAGGGTAGCCTAGGGTTAGGGTTAGGCTTAGGGTTAGGCTTAGGGTACGGCTTAGGGTACGTGTTCGGGGAGGGCTTCGGTTACGGCGTAGGGTATGGGTTAGGGTTAGGGTTAGGGTTAGTGTTAGGGTTAGGGCTCGGTTTAGTGTACGGGTTAGGATTAGGGTACGTGTTAGGTTTAAGGTAGGGGTTAGGGTTAGGGTACGCGTTAGGGTAAGGGTAGTTATTAAACCTATCCCACTCTCTAGATACCCCTTAGCACGTAAAGGAATATTATTTGGGGGTCCTGCCATGGAGAAAAGTTTAGACACTAGGATAAGATAAGGGACACACCCATTATAAAGAAATCACATTACGATTCTCTTTTTAAGCTGTTCCTTAAAACACTAGTGCTTTGGAAATCTATTGGAGGCAGAAGCAGTCAAGGGTAGCCTAGGGTTAGTGTTAGGCTTACGGTTAGGGTTAGGGTACGGCTTACCGTACAGTTTCGGGGAGGGCTTCGGGTATGGCGTAGGGTATGGGTTAGGGATAGGGTTAGGTTTAGTGTTAGGGTTAGGGCTCGGTTTAGGATACGAGTTAGGATTAGGGTACGTGTAAGGTTTAGGGTAGGGGTTAGAGTTAGTGTACGCGTAAGGGTTAGGGTAGTTATTAAACCTATCCCACTCTCTAGATACCCATTAACACGAAAAGGAATATTATTTGGGGTTCCAGCCATGGAGAAGAGTTTAGACACTAAGATAAGATAAGGAACACAACCATTATAAAGAAATCACATTAGGATTCTCTTTTTAAGCATTTCCTTAAAACACTAGTGCTTAGGAAATCTATTGGAGGCGGAAGCAGTCAAGGGTAGCCTAGTGTTAGGGTTAGGCTTAGGGTTAGGGTTAGGGTACGGCTTAGGTTACAGGTTCGGGGAGGGGCTCGGGTACGGCGTAGGGTATGGGTTAGGGTTAGGGTTAGGATTAGGGTTAGGATTAAGGCTCGGTTTAGGGTATGGGTTAGGATTAGGGTATGGGTTAGGATTAGGGTAAGTGTTAGGGTTAGGGTATGGGTTAGGGTTAGGGTTAATGTTAGGGTTAGGGCTCGGTTTAGGGTACAGGATAGGTTTAGGGTACGTGTGAGGCTTAGGGTAGGGGTAAGGGTTAGAGTACGTGTTAGGGATAGGGTAGTTATTAAACCTATTCCACTCTCTAGATACCCCTTAGCACGTAAAGGAATATTATTTGGGGGTCCAGCCATGGAGAAGAGTTTAGACACTAGGATTAGATAAGGAACACACCCATTATAAAGAAATCACATTAGGATTCTCTTTTTAAGCTGTTCCTTAAAACACTAGTGCTTAGGAAATCTATTGGAGGCAGAAGCAGTCAAGGGTAGCCTAGGGTTAGGGTTAGGCTTAGGGTTAGGCTTAGGGTACGCCTTAGGGTACGGGTTCGGGGAGGGCTTCGGGTACGGCGTAGGGTATGGGTTAGGGTTAGGGTTAGGGTTAGTGTTAGGGTTAGGGCTCGGTTTAGGGTACGGGTTAGGATTAGGGTACGTGTTAGGGTTAGGGTAGGGGTTAGCGTTAGGGTACGCGTTAGGGTTAGGGTAGTTATTAAACCTATCCCACTCTCTAGATACTCCTTAGCACGTAAAGGAATATTATTTGGGGGTCCAGGCATGGAGAAGAGTTTAGACACTAAGATAATATAAGGAACACACACATTATAAAGAAATCCCATTAGGATTCTCTTTTTAAGCTGTTCCTTAAAACCCTAGTGCTTAGGAAATCTATTGGAGGCAGAAGCAGTCAAGGGTAGCCTAGGGTTAGGGTTAGGCTTAGGGTTAGGCTTAGGGTACGGCTTAGGGTACGGGTTTGGGGAGGGCTTCGGGTACGGCGTAGGGTATGGGTTAGGGTTAGGGTTAGGGTTAGTGTTAGGGTTAGGGCTCGGTTTAGGGTACGGGTTAGGATTAGGGTACGTGTTAGGGCTAGGGTAGGGGTTAGGGTTAGGGTACGCGTTAGGGTTAGGGTAGTGATTAAACCTATCCCACTCTCTAGATACCCCTTAGCACATAAAGGAATATTATTTGGGGGTCCAGCCATGGAGAAGAGTTTAGACACTAGGATTAGATAAGGAACACACCCATTATAAAGAAATCACATTAGGATTCTCTTTTTAAGCTGTTCCTTAAAACACTAGTGCTTAGGAAATCTATTGGAGGCAGAAGCAGTCAAGGGTAGCCTAGGGTTACGGTTAGGCTTAGGGTTAGGCTTAGGGTACGCCTTAGGGTACGGGTTCGGGGAGGGCTTCGGGTACGGCGTAGTGTATGGGTTAGGGTTAGGGTTAGGGTTAGGGTTAGGGTTAGGGCTCGGTTTAGGGTACGGGTTAGGATTAGGGAACGTGTTTGGGTTAGGGTAGGGGTTAGGGTTAGGGTACGCGTTAGGGTTAGGGTAGTTATTAAACCTATCCCACTCTCTAGATACCCCTTAGCACGTAAAGGAATATTATTTGGGGGTCCAGCCATGGAGAAGAGTTTAGACACTAAGATAATATAAGGAACACACACATTATAAAGAAATCACATTAGGATTCTCTTTTTAAGCTGTTCCTTAAAGCCCTAGTGCTTAGGAAATCTATTGGAGGCAGAAGCAGTCAAGGGTAGCCTAGGGTTAGGGTTAGGCTTAAGGTTAGGCTTAGGGTACGGCTTAGGGTACGGGTTTGGGGAGGGCTTCGGGTACGGCGTAGGGTTTGGGTTAGGGTTAGGGTTAGGGTTAGTGTTAGGGTTAGGGCTCGGTTTAGGGTACGGGTTATTATTAGGGTACGTGTTAGGGATAGGGTAGGGGTTAGGGTGAGGGTACGCGTTAGGGTTAGGGTAGTTATTAAACCTATCCCACTCTCTAGATACCCCTTAGCACGTAAAGGAATATTATTTGGGGGTCCAGCCATGGAGAAGAGTTTAGACACTAAGATAATATAAGGAACACACACATTATAAAGAAATCACATTAGGATTCTCTTTTTAAGCTGTTCCTTAAAACACTAGTGCTTAGGAAATCTATTGGAGGCAGAAGCAGTCAAGGGTAGCCTAGGGTTAGGGTTAGGCTTAGGGTTAGGCTTAGGGTACGGCTTAGGGTACGGGTTCGGGGAGGGCTTCGGGTACGGCGTAGGGTATGGGTTAGGGTTAGGGTTAGGGTTAGTGTTAGGGTTAGGGCTCGGTTTAGGGTACGGGTTAGGATTAGGGTACGTGTTAGGGCTAGGGTAGGGGTTAGGGTTAGGGTACGCGTTAGGGTTAGGGTAGTGATTAAACCTATCCCACTCTCTAGATACCCCTTAGCACATAAAGGAATATTATTTGGGGGTCCAGCCATGGAGAAGAGTTTAGACACTAGGATTAGATAAGGAACACACCCATTATAAAGAAATCACATAAGGATTCTCTTTTTAAGCTGTTCCTTAAAACACTAGTGCTTAGGAAATCTATTGGATTCACAAGCAGTCAAGGGAAGCCTAGGGTTAGGGTTAGGCTTAGGGTTAGGCTTAGGGTACGGCTTAGGGTACGTGTTCGGGGAGGGCTTCGGGTACGGCGTAGGGTATGGGTTAGGGTTAGGGTTAGGGTTAGTGTTAGGGTTAGGGCTCGGTTTAGTGTACGGGTTAGGATTAGGGTACGTGTTAGGGTTAGGGTAGGGGTTAGGGTTAGGGTACGCGTTACGGTTAGGGTAGTTATTAAACCTATCCCACTCTCTAGATACCCCTTAGCACGTAAAGGAATATTATTTGGGGGTCCAGCCATGGAGAAGAGTTTAGGCACTAAGATAAGATAAGGAACACACCCATTATAAAGAAATCACAATAGGATTCTCTTTTTAAGCTGTTCCTTAAAACACTAGTGCTTAGGAAATCTATTGGAGGCAGAAGCAGTCAAGGGTAGCCTAGGGTTAGGGTTAGGCTTAGGGTTAGGCTTAGGGTACGCCTTAGGGTACGGGTTCGGGGAGGGCTTCGGGTACGGCGTAGGGTATGGGTTAGGGTTAGGGTTAGGGTTAGTGTTAGGGTAAGAGCTCGGTTTAGGGTACGGGTTAGGATTAGGGTACGTGTTAGGGTTAGGGTAGGGGTTAGGGTTAGGGTACGCGTTAGGGTTAGGGTAGTTATTAAACCTATCCCACTCTCTACATACCCCTTAGCACGTAAAGGAATATTATTTGGGGGTCCAGCCATGGAGAAGAGTTTAGACACTAAGATAATATAAGGAACACACACATTATAAAGAAATCACATTAGGATTCTCTTTTTAAGCTGTTCCTTAAAACACTAGTGCTTAGGAAATCTATTGGAGGCAGAAGCAGTCAAGGGTAGCCTAGGGTTAGGGTTAGGCTTAGGGTTAGGCTTAGGGTACGGCTAAGGGTACGGATTCGGGGAGGGCTTCGGGTGCGGCGTGGGGTATGGGTTAGGGTTAGGGTTAGGGTTAGTGTTAGGGTTAGGGCTCGGTTTAGGGTACGGGTTAGGATTAGGGTACGTGTTAGGGCTAGGGTAGGGGTTAGGGTTAGGGTACGCGTTAGGGTTAGGGTAGTGATTAAACCTATCCCACTCTCTAGATACCCCTTAGCACATAAAGGAATATTATTTGGGGGTCCAGCCATGGAGAAGAGTTTAGACACTAGGATTAGATAAGGAACACACCCATTATAAAGAAATCACATTAGGATTCTCTTTTTAAGCTGTTCCTTAAAACACTAGTGCTTAGGAAATCTATTGGAGGCAGAAGCAGTCAAGGGTAGCCTAGGGTTAGGGTTAGCCTTAGGGTTCGGCTTAGGGTACGGGTTCGGGGAGGGCTTCGGGTACGGCGTAGGGTATGGGTTATGGTTATGGTTAGGGTTAGTGTTAGGGTTAGGGCTCGGTTTAGGTTACGGGTTAGGATTAGGGTACGTGTTAGGGTTAGGGTAGGGGTTGGGGTTAGGGTACGCGTTAGGGTTAGGGTAGTTATTAAACCTATCCCATTCTCTAGATACCCCTTAGCACGTAAAGGAATATTATTTGGGGGTCCAGCCATGGAGCAGAGTTTAGACACTAAGATAATATAAGGAACACACACATTATAAAGAAATCACATTAGGATTCTCTTTTTAAGCTGTTCCTTAAAACACTAGTGCTTAGGAAATCTATTGGAGGCAGAAGCAGTCAAGGGTAGCCTAGGGTTAGGGTTAGGCTTAGGGTTAGGCTTAGGGTACGGCTTAGGGTACGTGTTCGGGGAGGGCTTCGGGTATGGCGTAGGGTATGGGTTAGGGTTAGTGTTAGGGTTAGTGTTAGGGTTAGGGCTCGGTTTAGGGTACAGGTTAGGATTAGGGTACGTGTTAGGGTTAGGGTAGGGGTTAGGGTTAGGGTACGCGTTACGGTTAGGGTAGTTATTAAACCTATCCCACTCTCTAGATACCCCTTAGCACGTAAAGGAATATTATTTAGGGGTCCAGCCATGGAGAAGAGTTTAGGCACTAAGATAAGATAAGGAACACACCCATTATAAAGAAATCACATTAGGATTCTCTTTTTAAGCTGTTCCTTAAAACACTAGTGCTTAGGAAATCTATTGGAGGCAGAAGCAGTCAAGGGTAGCCTAGGGTTACGGTTAGGCTTAGGGTTAGGCTTAGGGTACGCCTTAGGGTACGGGTTCGGGGAGGGCTTCGGGTACGGCGTAGTGTATGGGTTAGGGTTAGTGTTAGGGTTAGTGTTAGGCTTAGGGCTCGGTTTAGGGTACGGGTTAGGATTAGGGTACGTGTTAGGGTTAGGGTAGGGGTTAGGGTTAGGGTACGCGTTAGGGTTAGGGTAGTGATTAAACCTATCCCACTCTCTAGATACCCCTTAGCACGTAAAGGAATATTATTTGGGGGTCCAGCCATGGAGAAGAGTTTAGACACTAAGATAATATAAGGAACACACACATTATAAAGAAATCACATTAGGATTCTCTTTTTAAGCTGTTCCTTAAAACACTAGTGCTTAGGAAATCTATTGGAGGCAGAAGCAGTCAAGGGTAGCCTAGGGTTAGGGTTAGGCTTAGGGTTAGGCTTAGGGTACGGCTTAGGGTACGGGTTTGGGGAGGGCTTTGGGTACGGCGTAGGGTATGGGTTAGGGTTAGGGTTAGGGTTAGTGTTAGGGTTAGGGCTCGGTTTAGGGTACGGGTTAGGATTAGGGTACGTGTTAGGGTTAGGGTAGGGGTTAGGGTTAGGGTACGCGTTAGGGTTAGGGTAGTTATTAAACCTATCCCACTCTCTAGATACCCCTTAGCACGTAAAGGAATATTATTTGGGGGTCCAGCCATGGAGAAGAGTTTAGACACTAAGATAATATAAGGAACACACACATTATAAAGAAATCACATT
This sequence comes from Balaenoptera physalus, assembly GCF_965194825.1. Classification (NCBI taxonomy): domain Eukaryota; kingdom Metazoa; phylum Chordata; class Mammalia; order Artiodactyla; family Balaenopteridae; genus Balaenoptera; species Balaenoptera physalus. Next base: position 1,053,006 of record NW_028126443.1, on the reverse strand, counting down.
AGGATTCTCTTTTTAAGCTGTTCCTTAAAACACTAGTGCTTAGGAAATCTATTGGAGGCAGAAGCAGTCAAGGGTAGCCTAGGGTTAGGGTTAGGCTTAGGGTTAGGCTTAGGGTACGGCTTAGGGTACGGGTTCGGGGAGGGCTTCGGGTACGGCGTAGGGTATGGGTTAGGGTTAGGGTTAGGGTTAGTGTTAGGGTTAGGGCTCGGTTTAGGGTACGGGTTAGGATTAGGGTACGTGTTAGGGCTAGGGTAGGGGTTAGGGTTAGGGTACGCGTTAGGGTTAGGGTAGTGATTAAACCTATCCCACTCTCTAGATACCCCTTAGCACATAAAGGAATATTATTTGGGGGTCCAGCCATGGAGAAGAGTTTAGACACTAGGATTAGATAAGGAACACACCCATTATAAAGAAATCACATTAGGATTCTCTTTTTAAGCTGTTCCTTAAAACACTAGTGCTTAGGAAATCTATTGGATTCAGAAGCAGTCAAGGGTAGCCTAGGGTTAGGGTTAGGCTTAGGGTTAGGCTTAGGGTACGGCTTAGGGTACGTGTTCGGGGAGGGCTTCGGGTACGGCGTAGGGTATGGGTTAGGGTTAGGGTTAGGGTTAGTGTTAGGGTTAGGGCTCGGTTTAGGGTACAGGTTAGGATTAGGGTACGTGTTAGGGTTAGGGTAGGGGTTAGGGTTAGGGTACGCGTTACGGTTAGGGTAGTTATTAAACCTATCCCACTCTCTAGATACCCCTTAGCACGTAAAGGAATATTATTTGGGGGTCCAGCCATGGAGAAGAGTTTAGACACTAAGATAATATAAAGAACACACACATTATAAAGAAATCACATTAGGATTCTCTTTTTAAGCTGTTCCTTAAAACCCTAGTGCTTAGGAAATCTATTGGAGGCAGAAGCAGTCAAGGGTAGCCTAGGGTTAGGGTTAGGCTTAGGGTTAGGCTTAGGGTACGGCTTAGGGTACGGGTTTGGGGAGGGCTTCGGGTACGGCGTAGGGTATGGGTTAGGGTTAGGGTTAGGGTTAGTGTTAGGGTTAGGGCTCGGTTTAGGGTACGGGTTAGGATTAGGGTACGTGTTAAGGTTAGGGTAGGGGTTAGGGTTAGGGTACGCGTTAGGGTTAGGTTAGTGATTAAACCTATCCCACTCTCTAGATACCCCTTAGCACATAAAGTAATATTATTTGGGGGTCCAGCCATGGAGAAGAGTTTAGACACTAGGATTAGATAAGGAACACACCCATTATAAAGAAATCACATTAGGATTCTCTTTTTAAGCTGTTCCTTAAAACACTAGTGCTTAGGAAATCTATTGGAGGCAGAAGCAGTCAAGGGTAGCCTAGGGTTAGGGTTAGGCTTAGGGTTCGGCTTAGGGTACGCCTTAGGGTACGGGTTCGGGGAGGGCTTCGGGTACGGCGTAGGGTATGGGTTAGGGTTAGGGTTAGGGTTAGTGTTAGGGTTAGGGCTCGGTTTAGGGTACCGGTTAGGATTAGGGTACGTGTTAGGGTTAGGGTAGGGGTTGGGGTTAGGGTACGCGTTAGGTTTAGGGTAGTTATTAAACCTATCACACTCTCTAGATACCCCTTAGCACGTAAAGGAATATTATTTGGGGGTCCAGCCATGGAGCAGAGTTTAGACACTAAGATAATATAAGGAACACACACATTATAAAGAAATCACATTAGGATTCTCTTTTTAAGCTGTTCCTTAAAACACTAGTGCTTAGGAAATCTATTGGAGGCAGAAGCAGTCAAGGGTAGCCTAGGGTTAGGTTTAGGCTTATGGTTAGGCTTAGGGTACGGCTTAGGGTACGGGTTCGGGGAGGGCTTCGGGTACGGCGTAGGGTATTGGTTAGGGTTAGGGTTAGGGTTAGTGTTAGGGTTAGGGCTCGGTTTAGGGTACAGGTTAGGATTAGGGTACGTGTTAGGGTTAGGGTAGGGGTTAGGGTTAGGGTACGTGTTAGGGTTAGGGTAGTGATTAAACCTATCCCACTCTCTAGATACCCCTTAGCACATAAAGGAATATTATTTGGGGGTCCAGCCATGTAGAAGAGTTTAGACACTAGGATTAGATAAGGAACACACCCATTATAAAGAAATCACATTAGGATTCTCTTTTTAAGCTGTTCCTTAAAACACTAGTGCTTAGGAAATCTATTGGATTCAGAAGCAGTCAAGGGTAGCCTAGGGTTAGTGTTAGGCTTAGGGTTAGGCTTAGGGTACGGCTTAGGGTACGTGTTCGGGGAGGGCTTCGGGTACGGCGTAGGGTATGGGTTAGGGTTAGGGTTAGGGTTAGTGTTAGGGTTAGGGCTCGGTTTAGGGTACGGGTTAGGATTAGGGTACGTGTTAGGGTTAGGGTAGGGGTTAGGGTTAGGGTACGCGTTAGGATTAGGGTAGTTATTAATCCTATCCCACTCTCTAGATACCCCTTAGCACGTAAAGGAATATTATTTGGGGGTCCAGCCATGGAGAAGAGTTTAGACACTAAGATAATATAAGGAACACACACATTATAAAGAAATCACATTAGGATTCTCTTTTTAAGCTGTTCCTTAAAACCCTAGTGCTTAGGAAATCTATTGGAGGCAGAAGCAGTCAAGGGTAGCCTAGGGTTAGGGTTAGGCTTAGGGTTAGGCTTAGGGTACGGGTTTGGGGAGGGCTTCGGGTACGGCGTAGGGTATGGGTTAGGGTTAGGGTTAGGGTTAGTGTTAGGGTTAGGGCTCGGTTTAGGGTACGGGTTAGGATTAGGGTACGTGTTAGGGTTAGGGTAGGGGTTAGGGTTAGGGTACGCGTTAGGTTTAGGGTAGTTATTAAACCTATCCCACTCTCTAGATACCCCTTAGCACGTAAAGGAATATTATTTGGGGGTCCAGCCATGGAGAAGAGTTTAGACACTAAGATAATATAAGGAACACACACATTATAAAGAAATCACATTAGGATTCTATTTTTAAGCTGTTCCTTAAAACACTAGTGTTTAGGAAATCTATTGGAGGCAGAAGCAGTCAAGGGTAGCCTAGGGTTAGGGTTAGGCTTAGGGTTAGGCTTAGGGTACGGCTTAGGGTACGGGTTCGGGGAGGGCTTCGGGTACGGCGTAGGGTATGGGTTAGGGTTAGGGTTAGGGTTAGTGTTAGGGTTAGGGCTCGGTTTAGGGTACGGGTTAGGATTAGGGTACGTGTTAGGGCTAGGGTAGGGGTTAGGGTTAGGGTACGCGTTAGGGTTAGGGTAGTGATTAAACCTATCCCACTCTCTAGATACCCCTTAGCACATAAAGGAATATTATTTGGGGATCCAGCCATGGAGAAGAGTTTAGACACTAGGATTAGATAAGGAACACACCCATTATAAAGAAATCACATTAGGATTCTCTTTTTAAGCTGTTCCTTAAAACACTAGTGCTTAGGAAATCTATTGGAGGTAGAAGCAGTCAAGGGTAGCCTAGGGTTAGGGTTAGGCTTAGGGTTAGGCTTAGGGTACGGATTAGGGTACGTGTTCGGGGAGGGCTTCGGGTACGGCGTAGGGTATGGGTTAGGGTTAGGGTTAGGGTTAGTGTTAGGGTTAGGGCTCGGTTTAGTGTACGGGTTAGGATTAGGGTACGTGTTAGGGTTAGGGTAGGGGTTAGGGTTAGGGTACGCGTTACGGTTAGGGTAGTTATTAAACCTATCCCACTCTCTAGATACCCCTTAGCACGTAAAGGAATATTATTTGGGGGTCCAGCCATGGAGAAGAGTTTAGGCACTAAGATAAGATAAGGAACACACCCATTATAAAGAAATCACATTAGGATTCTCTTTTTAAGCTGTTCCTTAAAACACTAGTGCTTAGGAAATCTATTGGAGGCAGAAGCAGTCAAGGGTAGCCTAGGGTTAGGGTTAGGCTTAGGGTTAGGCTTAGGGTACGCCTTAGGGTACGGTTTTGGGGAGGGCTTCGGGTACGGCGTAGGGTATGGGTTAGGGTTAGGGTTAGGGTTAGTGTTAGGGTTAGGGCTCGGTTTAGGGTACGGGTTAGGATTAGGGTACGTGTTAGGGTTAGGGTATTGGTTAGGGTTAGGGTACGCGTTAGGGTTAGGGTAGTTATTAAACCTATCCCACTCTCTACATACCCCTTAGCACGTAAAGGAATATTATTTGGGGGTCCAGCCATGGAGAAGAGTTTAGACACTAAGATAATATAAGGAACACATACATTATAAAGAAATCACATTAGGATTCTCTTTTTAAGCTGTTCCTTAAAACCCTAGTGCTTAGGAAATCTATTGGAGGCAGAAGCAGTCAAGGGTAGCCTAGGGTTAGGTTTAGGCTTATGGTTAGGCTTAGGGTACGGCTTAGGGTACGGGTTCGGGGAGGGCTTCGGGTACGGCGTAGGGTATGGGTTAGGGTTAGGGTTAGGGTTAGTGTTAGGGTTAGGGCTCGGTTTAGGGTACAGGTTAGGATTAGGGTACGTGTTAGGGTTAGGGTAGGGGTTAGGGTTAGGGTACGCGTTAGGGTTAGGGTAGTGATTAAACCTATCCCACTCTCTAGATACCCCTTAGCACCTAAAGGAATATTATTTGGGGGTCCAGCCATGGAGAAGAGTTTAGACACTAGGATTAGATAAGGAACACACCCATTATAAAGAAATCACATTACGATTCTCTTTTTAAGCTGTTCCTTAAAACACTAGTGCTTAGGAAATCTATTGGATTCAGAAGCAGTCAAGGGTAGCCTAGGGTTAGTGTTAGGCTTAGGGTTAGGCTTAGGGTAAGGCTTAGGGTACGTGTTCGGGGAGGGCTTCGGGTACGGCGTAGGGTATGGGTTAGGGTTAGGGTTAGGGTTAGTGTTAGGGTTAGGGCTCGGTTTAGGGTACAGGTTAGGATTAGGGTACGTGTTAGGGTTAGGGTAGGGGTTAGGGTTAGGGTACGCGTTACGGTTAGGGTAGTTATTACACCTATCCCACTCTCTAGATACCCCTTAGCACGTAAAGGAATATTATTTGGGGGTCCAGCCATGGAGAAGAGTTTAGGCACTAAGATAAGATAAGGAACACACCCATTATAAAGAAATCACATTAGGATTCTCTTTTTAAGCTGTTCCTTAAAACACTAGTGCTTAGGAAATCTATTGGAGGCAGAAGCAGTCAAGGGTAGCCTAGGGTTAGGGTTAGGCTTAGGGTTAGGCTTAGGGTACGCCTTAGGGTACGGGTTCGGGGAGGGCTTCGGGTACGGCGTAGTGTATGGGTTAGGGTTAGGGTTAGGGTTAGTGTTAGGGTTAGGGCTCGGTTTAGGGTACGGGTTAGGATTAGGGTACGTGTTAGGGTTAGGGTAGGGGTTAGGGTTAGGGTACGCGTTAGGGTTAGGGTAGTTATTAATCCTATCCCACTCCCTAGATACCCCTTAGCACGTAAAGGAATATTATTTGGGGGTCCAGCCATGGAGAAGAGTTTAGACACTAAGATAATATAAGGAACACACACATTATAAAGAAATCACATTAGGATTCTCTTTTTAAGCTGTTCCTTAAAACCCTAGTGCTTAGGAAATCTATTGGAGGCAGAAGCAGTCAAGGGTAGCCTAGGGTTAGGGTTAGGCTTAGGGTTAGGCTTAGGGTACGCCTTAGGGTACGGGTTCGGGGAGGGCTTCGGGTACGGCGTAGGGTATGGGTTAGGGTTAGGGTTAGGGTTAGTGTTAGGGTTAGGGCTCGGTTTAGGGTACGGGTTAGGATTAGGGTACGTGTTAGGGCTAGGGTAGGGGTTAGGGTTAGGGTACGCGTTAGGGTTAGGGTAGTGATTAAACCTATCCCACTCTCTAGATACCCCTTAGCACATAAAGGAATATTATTTGGGGATCCAGCCATGGAGAAGAGTTTAGACACTAGGATTAGATAAGGAACACACCCATTATAAAGAAATCACATTAGGATTGTCTTTTTAAGCTGTTCCTTAAAACACTAGTGCTTAGGAAATCTATTGGAGGTAGAAGCAGTCAAGGGTAGCCTAGGGTTAGGGTTAGGCTTAGGGTTAGGCTTAGGGTACGGATTAGGGTACGTGTTCGGGGAGGGCTTCGGGTACGGCGTAGGGTATGGGTTAGGGTTAGGGTTAGGGTTAGTGTTAGGGTTAGGGCTCGGTTTAGGGTACGGGTTAGGATTAGGGTACGTGTTAGGGTTAGGGTAGGGGTTAGGGTTAGGGTACGCGTTACGGTTAGGGTAGTTATTAAACCTATCCCACTCTCTAGATACCCCTTAGCACGTAAAGGAATATTATTTGGGGGTCCAGCCATGGAGAAGAGTTTAGGCACTAAGATAAGATAAGGAACACACCCATTATAAAGAAATCACATTAGGATTCTCTTTTTAAGCTGTTCCTTAAAACACTAGTGCTTAGGAAATCTATTGGAGGCAGAAGCAGTCAAGGGTAGCCTAGGGTTAGGGTTAGGCTTAGGGTTAGGCTTAGGGTACGCCTTAGGGTACGGTTTTGGGGAGGGCTTCGGGTACGGCGTAGGGTATGGGTTAGGGTTAGGGTTAGGGTTAGTGTTAGGGTTAGGGCTCGGTTTAGGGTACGGGTTAGGATTAGGGTACGTGTTAGGGTTAGGGTATTGGTTAGGGTTAGGGTACGCGTTAGGGTTAGGGTAGTTATTAAACCTATCCCACTCTCTACATACCCCTTAGCACGTAAAGGAATATTATTTGGGGGTCCAGCCATGGAGAAGAGTTTAGACACTAAGATAATATAAGGAACACATACATTATAAAGAAATCACATTAGGATTCTCTTTTTAAGCTGTTCCTTAAAACCCTAGTGCTTAGGAAATCTATTGGAGGCAGAAGCAGTCAAGGGTAGCCTAGGGTTAGGTTTAGGCTTATGGTTAGGCTTAGGGTACGGCTTAGGGTACGGGTTCGGGGAGGGCTTCGGGTACGGCGTAGGGTATGGGTTAGGGTTAGGGTTAGGGTTAGTGTTAGGGTTAGGGCTCGGTTTAGGGTACAGGTTAGGATTAGGGTACGTGTTAGGGTTAGGGTAGGGGTTAGGGTTAGGGTACGCGTTAGGGTTAGGGTAGTGATTAAACCTATCCCACTCTCTAGATACCCCTTAGCACCTAAAGGAATATTATTTGGGGGTCCAGCCATGGAGAAGAGTTTAGACACTAGGATTAGATAAGGAACACACCCATTATAAAGAAATCACATTACGATTCTCTTTTTAAGCTGTTCCTTAAAACACTAGTGCTTAGGAAATCTATTGGATTCAGAAGCAGTCAAGGGTAGCCTAGGGTTAGTGTTAGGCTTAGGGTTAGGCTTAGGGTAAGGCTTAGGGTACGTGTTCGGGGAGGGCTTCGGGTACGGCGTAGGGTATGGGTTAGGGTTAGGGTTAGGGTTAGTGTTAGGGTTAGGGCTCGGTTTAGGGTACAGGTTAGGATTAGGGTACGTGTTAGGGTTAGGGTAGGGGTTAGGGTTAGGGTACGCATTACGGTTAGGGTAGTTATTACACCTATCCCACTCTCTAGATACCCCTTAGCACGTAAAGGAATATTATTTGGGGGTCCAGCCATGGAGAAGAGTTTAGGCACTAAGATAAGATAAGGAACACACCCATTATAAAGAAATCACATTAGGATTCTCTTTTTAAGCTGTTCCTTAAAACACTAGTGCTTAGGAAATCTATTGGAGGCAGAAGCAGTCAAGGGTAGCCTAGGGTTAGGGTTAGGCTTAGGGTTAGGCTTAGGGTACGCCTTAGGGTACGGGTTCGGGGAGGGCTTCGGGTACGGCGTAGTGTATGGGTTAGGGTTAGGGTTAGGGTTAGTGTTAGGGTTAGGGCTCGGTTTAGGGTACGGGTTAGGATTAGGGTACGTGTTAGGGTTAGGGTAGGGGTTAGGGTTAGGGTACGCGTTAGGGTTAGGGTAGTTATTAATCCTATCCCACTCCCTAGATACCCCTTAGCACGTAAAGGAATATTATTTGGGGGTCCAGCCATGGAGAAGAGTTTAGACACTAAGATAATATAAGGAACACACACATTATAAAGAAATCACATTAGGATTCTCTTTTTAAGCTGTTCCTTAAAACCCTAGTGCTTAGGAAATCTATTGGAGGCAGAAGCAGTCAAGGGTAGCCTAGGGTTAGGGTTAGGCTTAGGGTTAGGCTTAGGGTACGCCTTAGGGTACGGGTTCGGGGAGGGCTTCGGGTACGGCGTAATGTATGGGTTAGGGTTAGGGTTAGGGTTAGTGTTAGGGTTAGGGCTCGGTTTAGGGTACGGGTTAGGATTAGGGTACGTGTTAGGGTTAGGGTAGGGGTTAGGGTTAGGGTACGCGTTAGGGTTACGGTAGTTATTAAACCTATCCCACTCTCTAGATACCCCTTAGCACGTAAAGGAATATTATTTGGGGGTCCAGCCATGGAGAAGAGTTTAGACACTAAGATAATATAAGGAACACACACATTATAAAGAAATCACATTAGGATTCTCTTTTTAAGCTGTTCCTTAAAACCCTAGTGCTTAGGAAATCTATTGGAGGCAGAAGCAGTCAAGGGTAGCCTAGGGTTAGGGTTAGGCTTAGGGTTCGGCTTAGGGTACGCCTTAGGGTACGGGTTCGGGGAGGGCTTCGGGTACGGCGTAGGGTATGGGTTAGGGTTAGGGTTAGGGTTAGTGTTAGGGTTAGGGCTCGGTTTAGGGTAGGGGTTAGGATTAGGGTACGTGTTAGGGTTAGGGTAGGGGTTGGGGTTAGGGTACGCGTTAGGGTTAGGGTAGTTATTAAACCTATCCCACTCTCTAGATACCCCTTAGCACATAAAGGAATATTATTTGGGGGTCCAGCCATGGAGAAGAGTTTAGACACTAGGATTAGATAAGGAACACACCCATTATAAAGAAATCACATTAGGATTCTCTTTTTAAGCTGTTCCTTAAAACACTAGTGCTTAGGAAATCTATTGGAGGCAGAAGCAGTCAAGGGTAGCCTAGGGTTAGGTTTAGGCTTATGGTTAGGCTTAGGGTACGGCTTAGGATACGGGTTCGGGGAGGGCTTCGGGTACGGCGTAGGGTATGGGTTAGGGTTAGGGTTAGGGTTAGTGTTAGGGTTAGGGCTCGGTTTAGGGTACAGGTTAGGATTAGGGTACGTGTTAGGGCTAGGGTAGGGGTTAGGGTTAGGGTACGTGTTAGGGTTAGGGTAGTGATTAAACCTATCCCACTCTCTAGATACCCCTTAGCACATAAAGGAATATTATTTGGGGGTCCAGCCATGGAGAAGAGTTTAGACACTAGGATTAGATAAGGAACACACCCATTATAAAGAAATCACATTAGGATTCTCTTTTTAAGCTGTTCCTTAAAACACTAGTGCTTAGGAAATCTATTGGATTCAGAAGCAGTCAAGGGTAGCCTAGGGTTAGTGTTAGGCTTAGGGTTAGGCTTAGGATACGGCTTAGGGTACGTGTTCGGGGAGGGCTTCGGGTACGGCGTAGGGTATGGGTTAGGGTTAGGGTTAGGGTTAGTGTTAGGGTTAGGGCTAGGTTTAGGGTACAGGTTAGGATTAGGGTACGTGTTAGGGTTAGGGTAGGGGTTAGGGTTAGGGTACGCGTTACGGTTAGGGTAGTTATTACACCTATCCCACTCTCTAGATACCCCTTAGCACGTAAAGGAATATTATTTGGGGGTCCAGCCATGGAGAAGAGTTTAGGCACTAAGATAAGATAAGGAACACACCCATTATAAAGAAATCACATTAGGATTCTCTTTTTAAGCTGTTCCTTAAAACACTAGTGCTTAGGAAATCTATTGGAGGCAGAAGCAGTCAAGGGTAGCCTAGGGTTAGGGTTAGGCATAGGTTTAGGCTTAGGGTACGCCTTAGGGTACGGGTTCGGGGAGGGCTTCGGGTACGGCGTAGTGTATGGGTTAGGGTTAGGGTTAGGGTTAGTGTTAGGGTTAGGGCTCGGTTTAGGGTACGGGTTAGGATTAGGGTACGTGTTAGGGTTAGGGTAGGGGTTAGGGTTAGGGTACGCGTTAGGGTTAGGGTAGTTATTAATCCTATCCCACTCTCTAGATACCCCTTAGCACGTAAAGGAATATTATTTGGGGGTCCAGCCATGGAGAAGAGTTTAGACACTAAGATAACATAAGGAACACACACATTATAAAGAAATCACATTAGGATTCTCTTTTTAAGCTGTTCCTTAAAACCCTAGTGCTTAGGAAATCTATTGGAGGCAGAAGCAGTCAAGGGTAGCCTAGGGTTAGGGTTAGGCTTAGGGTTAGGCTTAGGGTACGGGTTTGGGGAGGGCTTCGGGTACGGCGTAGGGTATGGGTTAGGGTTAGGGTTAGGGTTAGTGTTAGGGTTAGGGCTCGGTTTAGGGTACGGGTTAGGATTAGGGTACGTGTTAGGGTTAGGGTAGGGGTTAGGGTTAGGGTACGCGTTAGGGTTAGGGCAGTTATTAAACCTATCCCACTCTCTAGATACCCCTTAGCACATAAAGGAATATTATTTGGGGGTCCAGCCATGGAGAAGAGTTTAGACACTAGGATTAGATAAGGAACACACCCATTATAAAGAAATCACATTAGGATTCTATTTTTAAGCTGTTCCTTAAAACCCTAGTGCTTAGGAAATCTATTGGAGGCAGAAGCAGTCAAGGGTAGCCTAGGGTTAGGGTTAGGCTTAGGGTTCGGCTTAGGGTACGCCTTAGGGTACGGGTTCGGGGAGGGCTTCGGGTACGGCGTAGGGTATGGGTTAGGGTTAGGGTTAGGGTTAGTGTTAGGGTTAGGGCTCGGTTTAGGGTACGGGTTAGGATTAGGGTACGTGTTAGGGTTAGGGTAGGGGTTGGGGTTAGTGTACGCGTTAGGGTTAGGGTAGTTATTAAACCTATCCCACTCTCTAGATACCCCTTAGCACATAAAGGAATATTATTTGGGGGTCCAGCCATGGAGAAGAGTTTAGACACTAGGATTAGATAAGGAACACACCCATTATAAAGAAATCACATTAGGATTCTCTTTTTAAGCTGTTCCTTAAAACACTAGTGCTTAGGAAATCTATTGGAGGCAGAAGCAGTCAAGGGTAGCCTAGGGTTAGGTTTAGGCTTATGGTTAGGCTTAGGGTACGGGTTAGAGTACGGGTTCGGGGAGGGCTTCGGGTACGGCGTAGGGTATGGGTTAGGGTTAGGGTTAGGGTTAGTGTTACGGTTAGGGCTCGGTTTAGGGTACAGGTTAGGATTAGGGTACGTGTTAGGGCTAGGGTAGGGGTTAGGGTTAGGGTACGTGTTAGGGTTAGGGTAGTGATTAAACCTATCCCACTCTCTAGATACCCCTTAGCACATAAAGGAATATTATTTGGGGGTCCAGCCATGGAGAAGAGTTTAGACACTAGGATTAGATAAGGAACACACCCATTATAAAGAAATCACATTAGGATTCTCTTTTTAAGCTGTTCCTTAAAACACTAGTGCTTAGGAAATCTATTGGATTCAGAAGCAGTCAAGGGTAGCCTAGGGTTAGTGTTAGGCTTAGGGTTAGGCTTAGGGTACGGCTTAGGGTACGTGTTCGGGGAGGGCTTCGGGTATGGCGTAGGGTATGGGTTAGGGTTAGGGTTAGGGTTAGTGTTAGGGTTAGGGCTCGGTTTAGGGTACAGGTTAGGATTAGGGTACGTGTTAGGGTTAGGGTAGGGGTTAGGGTTAGGGTACGCGTTACGGTTAGGGTAGTTATTACACCTATCCCACTCTCTAGATACCCCTTAGCACGTAAAGGAATATTATTTGGGGGTCCAGCCATGGAGAAGAGTTTAGGCACTAAGATAAGATAAGGAACACACCCATTATAAAGAAATCACATTAGGATTCTCTTTTTAAGCTGTTCCTTAAAACACTAGTGCTTAGGAAATCTATTGGAGGCAGAAGCAGTCAAGGGTAGCCTAGGGTTAGGGTTAGGCATAGGGTTAGGCTTAGGGTACGCCTTAGGGTACGGGTTCGGTGAGGGCTTCGGGTACGGCGTAGTGTATGGGTTAGGCTTAGGGTTAGGGTTAGTGTTAGGGTTAGGGCTCGGTTTAGGGTACGGGTTAGGATTAGGGTACGTGTTAGGGTTAGGGTAGGGGTTAGGGTTAGGGTACGCGTTAGGGTTAGGGTAGTTATTAATCCTATCCCACTCTCTAGATACCCCTTAGCACGTAAAGGAATATTATTTGGGGGTCCAGCCATGGAGAAGAGTTTAGACACTAAGATAATATAAGGAACACACACATTATAAAGAAATCACATTAGGATTCTCTTTTTAAGCTGTTCCTTAAAACCCTAGTGCTTAGGAAATCTATTGGAGGCAGAAGCAGTCAAGGGTAGCCTAGGGTTAGGGTTAGGCTTAGGGTTAGGCTTAGGGTACGGGTTTGGGAAGGGCTTCGGGTACGGCGTAGGGTATGGGTTAGGGTTAGGGTTAGGGTTAGTGTTAGGGTTAGGGCTCGGTTTAGGGTACGGGTTAGGATTAGGGTACGTGTTAGGGTTAGGGTAGGGGTTAGGGTTAGGGTACGCGTTAGGGTTAGGGTAGTTATTAAACCTATCCCACTCTCTAGATACCCCTTAGCACATAAAGGAATATTATTTGGGGGTCCAGCCATGGAGAAGAGTTTAGACACTAGGATTAGATAAGGAACACACCCATTATAAAGAAATCACATTAGGATTCTATTTTTAAGCTGTTCCTTAAAACCCTAGTGCTTAGGAAATCTATTGGAGGCAGAAGCAGTCAAGGGTAGCCTAGGGTTAGGGTTAGGCTTAGGGTTCGGCTTAGGGTACGCCTTAGGGTACGGGTTCGGGGAGGGCTTCGGGTACGGCGTAGGGTATGGGTTAGGGTTAGGGTTAGGGTTAGTGTTAGGGTTAGGGCTCGGTTTAGGGTACGGGTTAGGATTAGGGTACGTGTTAGGGTTAGGGTAGGGGTTGGGGTTAGGGTACGCGTTAGGGTTAGGGTAGTTATTAAACCTATCCCACTCTCTAGATACCCCTTAGCACATAAAGGAATATTATTTGGGGGTCCAGCCATGGAGAAGAGTTTAGACACTAGGATTAGATAAGGAACACACCCATTATAAAGAAATCACATTAGGATTCTCTTTTTAAGCTGTTCCTTAAAACACTAGTGCTTAGGAAATCTATTGGAGGCAGAAGCAGTCAAGGGTAGCCTAGGGTTAGGTTTAGGCTTATGGTTAGGCTTAGGGTACGGCTTAGGGTACGGGTTCGGGGAGGGCTTCGGCTACGGCGTAGGGTATGGGTTAGGGTTAGGGTTAGGGTTAGTGTTAGGGTTAGGGCTCGGTTTAGGGTACAGGTTAGGATTAGGGTACGTGTTAGGGCTAGGGTAGGGGTTAGGGTTAGGGTACGTGTTAGGGTTAGGGTAGTGATTAAACCTATCCCACTCTCTAGATACCCCTTAGCACATAAAGGAATATTATTTGGGGGTCCAGCCATGGAGAAGAGTTTAGACACTAGGATTAGATAAGGAACACACCCATTATAAAGAAATCACATTAGGATTCTCTTTTTAAGCTGTTCCTTAAAACACTAGTGCTTAGGAAATCTATTGGATTCAGAAGCAGTCAAGGGTAGCCTAGGGTTAGTGTTAGGCTTAGGGTTAGGCTTAGGGTACGGCTTAGGGTACGTGTTCGGGGAGGGCTTCGGGTACGGCGTAGGGTATGGGTTAGGGTTAGGGTTAGGGTTAGTGTTAGGGTTAGGGCTCGGTTTAGGGTACAGGTTAGGATTAGGGTACGTGTTAGGGTTAGGGTAGGGGTTAGGGTTAGGGTACGCGTTACGGTTAGGGTAGTTATTACACCTATCCCACTCTCTAGATACCCCTTAGCACGTAAAGGAATATTATTTGGGGGTCCAGCCATGGAGAAGAGTTTAGGCACTAAGATAAGATAAGGAACACACCCATTATAAAGAAATCACATTAGGATTCTCTTTTTAAGCTGTTCCTTAAAACCCTAGTGCTTAGGAAATCTATTGGAGGCAGAAGCAGTCAAGGGTAGCCTAGGGTTAGGGTTAGGCTTAGGGTTAGGCTTAGGGTACGGCTTAGGGTACGGGTTCGGGGAGGGCTTCGGGTGCGGCGTAGGGTATGGGTTAGGGTTAGGGTTAGGGTTAGTGTTAGGGTTAGGGCTCGGTTTAGGGTACGGGTTAGGATTAGGGTACGTGTTAGGGTTAGGGTAGGGGTTGGGGTTAGGGTACGCGTTAGGGTTAGGGTAGTTATTAAACCTATCCCACTCTCTAGATACCCCTTAGCACGTAAAGGAATATTATTTGGGGGTCCAGCCATGGAGCAGAGTTTAGACACTAAGATAATATAAGGAACACACACATTATAAAGAAATCACATTAGGATTCTCTTTTTAAGCTGTTCCTTAAAACACTACTGCTTAGTAAATCTATTGGAGGCAGAAGCAGTCAAGGGTAGCCTAGGGTTAGGGTTAGGCTTATGGTTAGGCTTAGGGTACGGCTTAGGGTACGGGTTCGGGGAGGGCTTCGGGTACGGCGTAGGGTATGGGTTAGGGTTAGGGTTAGGGTTAGTGTTAGGGTTAGGGCTCGGTTTAGGGTACAGGTTAGGATTAGGGTACGTGTTAGGGCTAGGGTAGGGGTTAGGGTTAGGGTACGTGTTAGAGTTAGGGTAGTGATTAAACCTATCCCACTCTCTAGATACCCCTTAGCACATAAAGGAATATTATTTGGGGGTCCAGCCATGGAGAAGAGTTTAGACACTAGGATTAGATAAGGAACACACCCATTATAAAGAAATCACATTAGGATTCTCTTTTTAAGCTGTTCCTTAAAACACTAGTGCTTAGGAAATCTATTGGATTCAGAAGCAGTCAAGGGTAGCCTAGGGTTAGGGTTAGGCTTAGGGTTAGGCTTAGGGTACGCCTTAGGGTACGGGTTCGGGGAGGGCTTCGGGTATGGCGTAGTGTATGGGTTAGTGTTAGGGTTAGTGTTAGTGTTAGGGTTAGGGCTCGGTTTAGGGTACGGGTTAGGATTAGGGTACGTGTTAGGTTTAGGGTAGGGGTTAGGGTTAGGGTACGCGTTAGGGTTAGGGTAGTTATTAATCCTATCCCATTCTCTAGATACCCCTTAGCACGTAAAGGAATATTATTTGGGGGTCCAGCCATGGAGAAGAGTTTAGACACTAAGATAATATAAGGAACACACACATTATAAAGAAATCACATTAGGATTATCTTTTTAAGCTGTTCCTTAAAACCCTAGTGCTTAGGAAATCTATTGGAGGCAGAAGCAGTCAAGGGTAGCCTAGGGTTACGGTTAGGCTTAGGGTTAGGCTTAGGGTACGGCTTAGGGTACGGGTTTGGGGAGGGCTTCGGGTACGGCGTAGGGTAAGGGTTAGGGTTAGGGTTAGGGTTAGTGTTAGGGTTAGGGCTCGGTTTAGGGTACGGGTTAGGATTAGGGTACGTGTTAGGGTTAGGGTAGGGGTTAGGGTTAGGGTACGCGTTAGGGTTAGGGTAGTTATTAAACCTATCCCACTCTCTAGATACCCCTTAGCACGTAAAGGAATATTATTTGGGGGTCCAGCCATGGAGAAGAGTTTAGACACTAAGATAATATAAGGAACACACACATTATAAAGAAATCACATTAGGATTCTCTTTTTAAGCTGTTCCTTAAAACCCTAGTGCTTAGGAAATCTATTGGAGGCAGAAGCAGTCAAGGGTAGCCTAGGGTTAGGGTTAGGCGTAGGGTTAGGCTTAGGGTACGGCTTAGGGTACGGGTTTGGGGAGGGCTTCGGGTACGGCGTAGGGTATGGGTTAGGGTTAGGGTTAGGGTTAGTGTTAGGGTTAGGGCTCGGTTTAGGGTACGGGTTAGGATTAGGGTACGTGTTAGGGTTAGGGTAGGGGTTAGGGTTAGGGTACGCGTTAGGGTTAGGGTAGTTATTAATCCTATCCCACTCTCTAGATACCCCTTAGCACGTAAAGGAATATTATTTGGGGGTCCAGCCATGGAGAAGAGTTTAGACACTAAGATAATATAAGGAACACACACATTATAAAGAAATCACATTAGGATTCTCTTTTTAAGCTGTTCCTTAAAACCCTAGTGCTTAGGAAATCTATTGGAGGCAGAAGCAGTCAAGGGTAGCCTAGGGTTAGGGTTAGGCTTAGGGTTAGGCTTAGGGTACGGGTTTGGGAAGGGCTTCGGGTACGGCGTAGGGTATGGGTTAGGGTTAGGGTTAGGGTTAGTGTTAGGGTTAGGGCTCGGTTTAGGGTACGGGTTAGGATTAGGGTACGTGTTAGGGTTAGGGTAGGGGTTAGGGTTAGGGTACGCGTTAGGGTTAGGGTAGTTATTAAACCTATCCCACTCTCTAGATACCCCTTAGCACATAAAGGAATATTATTTGGGGGTCCAGCCATGGAGAAGAGTTTAGACACTAGGATTAGATAAGGAACACACCCATTATAAAGAAATCACATTAGGATTCTATTTTTAAGCTGTTCCTTAAAACCCTAGTGCTTAGGAAATCTATTGGAGGCAGAAGCAGTCAAGGGTAGCCTAGGGTTAGGGTTAGGCTTAGGGTTCGGCTTAGGGTACGCCTTAGGGTACGGGTTCGGGGAGGGCTTCGGGTACGGCGTAGGGTATGGGTTAGGGTTAGGGTTAGGGTTAGTGTTAGGGTTAGGGCTCGGTTTAGGGTACGGGTTAGGATTAGGGTACGTGTTAGGGTTAGGGTAGGGGTTGGGGTTAGGGTACGCGTTAGGGTTAGGGTAGTTATTAAACCTATCCCACTCTCTAGATACCCCTTAGCACATAAAGGAATATTATTTGGGGGTCCAGCCATGGAGAAGAGTTTAGACACTAGGATTAGATAAGGAACACACCCATTATAAAGAAATCACATTAGGATTCTCTTTTTAAGCTGTTCCTTAAAACACTAGTGCTTAGGAAATCTATTGGAGGCAGAAGCAGTCAAGGGTAGCCTAGGGTTAGGTTTAGGCTTATGGTTAGGCTTAGGGTACGGCTTAGGGTACGGGTTCGGGGAGGGCTTCGGCTACGGCGTAGGGTATGGGTTAGGGTTAGGGTTAGGGTTAGTGTTAGGGTTAGGGCTCGGTTTAGGGTACAGGTTAGGATTAGGGTACGTGTTAGGGCTAGGGTAGGGGTTAGGGTTAGGGTACGTGTTAGGGTTAGGGTAGTGATTAAACCTATCCCACTCTCTAGATACCCCTTAGCACATAAAGGAATATTATTTGGGGGTCCAGCCATGGAGAAGAGTTTAGACACTAGGATTAGATAAGGAACACACCCATTATAAAGAAATCACATTAGGATTCTCTTTTTAAGCTGTTCCTTAAAACACTAGTGCTTAGGAAATCTATTGGATTCAGAAGCAGTCAAGGGTAGCCTAGGGTTAGTGTTAGGCTTAGGGTTAGGCTTAGGGTACGGCTTAGGGTACGTGTTCGGGGAGGGCTTCGGGTACGGCGTAGGGTATGGGTTAGGGTTAGGGTTAGGGTTAGTGTTAGGGTTAGGGCTCGGTTTAGGGTACAGGTTAGGATTAGGGTACGTGTTAGGGTTAGGGTAGGGGTTAGGGTTAGGGTACGCGTTACGGTTAGGGTAGTTATTACACCTATCCCACTCTCTAGATACCCCTTAGCACGTAAAGGAATATTATTTGGGGGTCCAGCCATGGAGAAGAGTTTAGGCACTAAGATAAGATAAGGAACACACCCATTATAAAGAAATCACATTAGGATTCTCTTTTTAAGCTGTTCCTTAAAACCCTAGTGCTTAGGAAATCTATTGGAGGCAGAAGCAGTCAAGGGTAGCCTAGGGTTAGGGTTAGGCTTAGGGTTAGGCTTAGGGTACGGCTTAGGGTACGGGTTCGGGGAGGGCTTCGGGTGCGGCGTAGGGTATGGGTTAGGGTTAGGGTTAGGGTTAGTGTTAGGGTTAGGGCTCGGTTTAGGGTACGGGTTAGGATTAGGGTACGTGTTAGGGTTAGGGTAGGGGTTGGGGTTAGGGTACGCGTTAGGGTTAGGGTAGTTATTAAACCTATCCCACTCTCTAGATACCCCTTAGCACGTAAAGGAATATTATTTGGGGGTCCAGCCATGGAGCAGAGTTTAGACACTAAGATAATATAAGGAACACACACATTATAAAGAAATCACATTAGGATTCTCTTTTTAAGCTGTTCCTTAAAACACTACTGCTTAGTAAATCTATTGGAGGCAGAAGCAGTCAAGGGTAGCCTAGGGTTAGGGTTAGGCTTATGGTTAGGCTTAGGGTACGGCTTAGGGTACGGGTTCGGGGAGGGCTTCGGGTACGGCGTAGGGTATGGGTTAGGGTTAGGGTTAGGGTTAGTGTTAGGGTTAGGGCTCGGTTTAGGGTACAGGTTAGGATTAGGGTACGTGTTAGGGCTAGGGTAGGGGTTAGGGTTAGGGTACGTGTTAGAGTTAGGGTAGTGATTAAACCTATCCCACTCTCTAGATACCCCTTAGCACATAAAGGAATATTATTTGGGGGTCCAGCCATGGAGAAGAGTTTAGACACTAGGATTAGATAAGGAACACACCCATTATAAAGAAATCACATTAGGATTCTCTTTTTAAGCTGTTCCTTAAAACACTAGTGCTTAGGAAATCTATTGGATTCAGAAGCAGTCAAGGGTAGCCTAGGGTTAGGGTTAGGCTTAGGGTTAGGCTTAGGGTACGCCTTAGGGTACGGGTTCGGGGAGGGCTTCGGGTATGGCGTAGTGTATGGGTTAGTGTTAGGGTTAGTGTTAGTGTTAGGGTTAGGGCTCGGTTTAGGGTACGGGTTAGGATTAGGGTACGTGTTAGGTTTAGGGTAGGGGTTAGGGTTAGGGTACGCGTTAGGGTTAGGGTAGTTATTAATCCTATCCCATTCTCTAGATACCCCTTAGCACGTAAAGGAATATTATTTGGGGGTCCAGCCATGGAGAAGAGTTTAGACACTAAGATAATATAAGGAACACACACATTATAAAGAAATCACATTAGGATTATCTTTTTAAGCTGTTCCTTAAAACCCTAGTGCTTAGGAAATCTATTGGAGGCAGAAGCAGTCAAGGGTAGCCTAGGGTTACGGTTAGGCTTAGGGTTAGGCTTAGGGTACGGCTTAGGGTACGGGTTTGGGGAGGGCTTCGGGTACGGCGTAGGGTAAGGGTTAGGGTTAGGGTTAGGGTTAGTGTTAGGGTTAGGGCTCGGTTTAGGGTACGGGTTAGGATTAGGGTACGTGTTAGGGTTAGGGTAGGGGTTAGGGTTAGGGTACGCGTTAGGGTTAGGGTAGTTATTAAACCTATCCCACTCTCTAGATACCCCTTAGCACGTAAAGGAATATTATTTGGGGGTCCAGCCATGGAGAAGAGTTTAGACACTAAGATAATATAAGGAACACACACATTATAAAGAAATCACATTAGGATTCTCTTTTTAAGCTGTTCCTTAAAACCCTAGTGCTTAGGAAATCTATTGGAGGCAGAAGCAGTCAAGGGTAGCCTAGGGTTAGGGTTAGGCGTAGGGTTAGGCTTAGGGTACGGCTTAGGGTACGGGTTTGGGGAGGGCTTCGGGTACGGCGTAGGGTATGGGTTAGGGTTAGGGTTAGGGTTAGTGTTAGGGTTAGGGCTCGGTTTAGGGTACGGGTTAGGATTAGGGTACGTGTTAGGGTTAGGGTAGGGGTTAGGGTTAGGGTACGCGTTAGGGTTAGGGTAGTTATTAAACCTATCCCACTCTCTAGATACCCCTTAGCACGTAAAGGAATATTATTTGGGGGTCCAGCCATGGAGAAGAGTTTAGACACTAAGATAATATAAGGAACACACACATTATAAAGAAATCACATTAGGATTCTCTTTTTAAGCTGTTCCTTAAAACACTAGTGCTTAGGAAATCTATTGGAGGCAGAAGCAGTCAAGGGTAGCCTAGGGTTACGGTTAGGCTTAGGGTTAGGCTTAGGGTACGGCTTAGGGTACGGGTTCGGGGAGGGCTTCGGGTACGGCGTAGGGTATGGGTTAGGGTTAGGGTTAGGGTTAGTGTTAGGGTTAGGGCTCGGTTTAGGGTACGGGTTAGGATTAGGGTACGTGTTAGGGCTAGGGTAGGGGTTAGGGTTAGGGTACGCGTTAGGGTTAGGGTAGTGATTAAACCTATCCCACTCTCTAGATACCCCTTAGCACATAAAGGAATATTATTTGGGGGTCCAGCCATGGAGAAGAGTTTAGACACTAGGATTAGATAAGGAACACACCCATTATAAAGAAATCACATTAGGATTCTCTTTTTAAGCTGTTCCTTAAAACACTAGTGCTTAGGAAATCTATTGGAGGCAGAAGCAGTCAAGGGTAGCCTAGGGTTAAGGTTAGGCTTAGGGTTAGGCTTAGGGTACGGCTTAGGGTACGGGTTCGGGGAGGGCTTCGGGTACGGCGTAGGGTATGGGTTAGGGTTAGGGTTAGGGTTAGTGTTAGGGTTAGGGCTCGGTTTAGGGTACGGGTTAGGATTAGGGTACGTGTTATTGTTAGGGTAGGGGTTAGGGTTAGGGTACACGTTAGGGTTAGGGTAGTTATTAAACCAATCCCACTCTCTAGATACCCCTTAGGACATAAAGGAATATTATTTGGGGGTCCAGCCATGGAGAAGAGTTTAGACACTAGGATTAGATAAGGAACACACCCATTATAAAGAAATCACATTAGGATTCTATTTTTAAGCTGTTCCTTAAAACCCTAGTGCTTAGGAAATCTATTGGAGGCAGAAGCAGTCAAGGGTAGCCTAGGGTTAGGGTTAGGCTTAGGGTTCGGCTTAGGGTACGCCTTAGGGTACGGGTTCGGGGAGGGCTTCGGGTACGGCGTAGGGTATGGGTTAGGGTTAGGGTTAGGGTTAGTGTTAGGGTTAGGGCTCGGTTTAGGGTACGGGTTAGGATTAGGGTACGTGTTAGGGTTAGGGTAGGGGTTGGGGTTAGGGTACGCGTTAGGGTTAGGGTAGTTATTAAACCTATCCCACTCTCTAGATACCCCTTAGCACGTAAAGGAATATTATTTGGGGGTCCAGCCATGGAGCAGAGTTTAGACACTAAGATAATATAAGGAACACACACATTATAAAGAAATCACATTAGGATTCTCTTTTTAAGCTGTTCCTTAAAACACTACTGCTTAGTAAATCTATTGGAGGCAGAAGCAGTCAAGGGTAGCCTAGGGTTAGGGTTAGGCTTATGGTTAGGCTTAGGGTACGGCTTAGGGTACGGGTTCGGGGAGGGCTTCGGGTACGGCGTAGGGTATGGGTTAGGGTTAGGGTTAGGGTTAGTGTTAGGGTTAGGGCTCGGTTTAGGGTACAGGTTAGGATTAGGGTACGTGTTAGGGCTAGGGTAGGGGTTAGGGTTAGGGTACGTGTTAGGGTTAGGGTAGTGATTAAACCTATCCCACTCTCTAGATACCGCTTAGCACATAAAGGAATATTATTTGGGGGTCCAGCCATGGAGAAGAGTTTAGACACTAGGATTAGATAAGGAACACACCCATTATAAAGAAATCACATTAGGATTCTCTTTTTAAGCTGTTCCTTAAAACACTAGTGCTTAGGAAATCTATTGGATTCAGAAGCAGTCAAGGGTAGCCTAGGGTTAGGGTTAGGCTTAGGGTTAGGCTTAGGGTACGCCTTAGGGTACGGGTTCGGGGAGGGCTTCGGGTACGGCGTAGTGTATGGGTTAGTGTTAGGGTTAGTGTTAGTGTTAGGGTTAGGGCTCGGTTTAGGGTAGGGGTTAGGATTAGGGTACGTGTTAGGTTTAGGGTAGGGGTTAGGGTTAGGGTACGCGTTAGGGTTAGGGTAGTTATTAATCCTATCCCATTCTCTAGATACCCCTTAGCACGTAAAGGAATATTATTTGGGGGTCCAGCCATGGAGAAGAGTTTAGACACTAAGATAATATAAGGAACACACACATTATAAAGAAATCACATTAGGATTATCTTTTTAAGCTGTTCCTTAAAACCCTAGTGCTTAGGAAATCTATTGGAGGCAGAAGCAGTCAAGGGTAGCCTAGGGTTAGGGTTAGGCTTAGGGTTAGGCTTAGGGTACGGCTTAGGGTACGGGTTTGGGGAGGGCTTCGGGTACGGCGTAGGGTAAGGGTTAGGGTTAGGGTTAGGGTTAGTGTTAGGGTTAGGGCTCGGTTTAGGGTACGGGTTAGGATTAGGGTACGTGTTAGGGTTAGGGTAGGGGTTAGGGTTAGGGTACGCGTTAGGGTTAGGGTAGTTATTAAACCTATCCCACTCTCTAGATACCCCTTAGCACGTAAAGGAATATTATTTGGGGGTCCAGCCATGGAGAAGAGTTTAGACACTAAGATAATATAAGGAACACACACATTATAAAGAAATCACATTAGGATTCTCTTTTTAAGCTGTTCCTTAAAACCCTAGTGCTTAGGAAATCTATTGGAGGCAGAAGCAGTCAAGGGTAGCCTAGGGTTAGGGTTAGGCTTAGGGTTAGGCTTAGGGTACGGCTTAGGGTACGGGTTTGGGGAGGGCTTCGGGTACGGCGTAGGGTATGGGTTAGGGTTAGGGTTAGGGTTAGTGTTAGGGTTAGGGCTCGGTTTAGGGTACGGGTTAGGATTAGGGTACATGTTAGGGTTAGGGTAGGGGTTAGCGTTAGGGTACGCGTTAGGGTTAGGGTAGTTATTAAACCTATCCCACTCTCTAGTTACCCCTTAGCACATAAAGGAATATTATTTGGGGGTCCAGCCATGGAGAAGAGTTTAGACACTAGGATTAGATAAGGAACACACCCATTATAAAGAAATCACATTAGGATTCTCTTTTTAAGCTGTTCCTTAAAACACTAGTGCTTAGGAAATCTATTGGAGGCAGAAGCAGTCAAGGGTAGCCTAGGGTTAGGGTTAGGCTTAGGGTTAGGCTTAGGGTACGGCTTAGGGTACGTGTTCGGGGAGGGCTTCGGGTACGGCGTAGGGTATGGGTTAGGGTTAGGGTTAGGGTTAGTGTTAGGGTTAGGGCTCGGTTTAGGGTACGGGTTAGGATTAGGGTACGTTTTAGGGTTAGGGTAGGGGTTAGGGTTAGGGTACGCGTTACGGTTAGGGTAGTTATTAAACCTATCCCACTCTCTAGATACCCCTTAGCACGTAAAGGAATATTATTTGGGGGTCCAGCCATGGAGAAGAGTTTAGACACTAAGATAATATAAGGAACACACACATTATAAAGAAATCACATTAGGATTCCCTTTTTAAGCTGTTCCTTAAAACACTAGTGCTTAGGAAATCTATTGGAGGCAGAAGCAGTCAAGGGTAGCCTAGGGTTAGGGTAAGGCTTAGGGTTAGGCTTAGGGTACGGCTTAGGGTACGGGTTCGGGGAGGGCTTCGGGTACGGTGTAGGGTATGGGTTAGGGTTAGGGTTAGGGTTAGTGTTAGGGTTAGGGCTCGGTTTAGGGTACGGGTTAGGATTAGGGTACGTGTTAGGGTTAGGGTAGGGGTTAGCGTTAGGGTACGCGTTAGGGTTAGGGTAGTTATTAAACCTATCCCACTCTCTAGTTACCCCTTAGCACGTAAAGGAATATTATTTGGGGGTCCAGCCATGGAGAAGAGTTTAGACACTAGGAAAAGTTAAGGAACACACCCATTATAAAGAAATCACATTAGGATTCTCTTTTTAAGCTGTTCCTTAAAACACTAGTGCTTAGGAAATCTATTGGAGGCAGAAGCAGTCAAGGGTAGCCTAGGGTTAGGGTTAGGCTTAGGGTTAGGCTTAGGGTACGGCTTAGGGTACGGGTTCGGGGAGGGCTTCGGGTACGGCGTAGGGTATGGGTTAGGGTTAGGGTTAGGGTTAGTGTTAGGGTTAGGGCTCGGTTTAGGGTACGGGTTAGGATTAGGGTACGTGTTAGTGTTAGGGTAGGGGTTAGGGTTAGGGTACGCGTTAGGGTTAGGGTAGGTATTAAACCTATCCCACTCTCTAGATACCCCTTAGCGCGTAAAGGAATATTATTTGGGGGTGCAGCCATGGAGAAGAGTTTAGACACTAAGATAATATAAGGAACACACACATTATAAAGAAATCACATTAGGATTCTCTTTTTAAGCTGTTCCTTAAAACACTAGTGCTTAGGAAATCTATTGGAGGCAGAAGCAGTCAAGGGTAGCCTAGGGTTAGGGTTAGGCTTAGGGTTAGGCTTAGGGTACGCCTTAGGGTACGGTTTCGGGGAGGGCTTCGGGTACGGCGTAGGGTATGGGTTAGGGTTAGGGTTAGGGTTAGTGTTAGGGTTAGGGCTCGGTTTAGGGGACGGGTTAGGATTAGGGTACGTGTTAGGGTTAGGGTAGGGGTTAGGGTTAGGGTACGCGTTAGGGTTAGGGTAGTTATTAAACCTATCCCACTCTCTAGATACCCCTTAGCACGTAAAGGAATATTATTTGGGGGTCCAGCCATGGAGAAGAGTTTAGACACTAAGATAATATAAGGAACACACACATTATAAAGAAATCACATTAGGATTCTCTTTTTAAGCTGTTCCTTAAAACCCTAGTGCTTAGGAAATCTATTGGAGGCAGAAGCAGTCAAGGGTAGCCTAGGGTTAGGGTTAGGCTTAGGGTTAGGCTTAGGGTACGGCTTAGGGTACGGGTTCGGGGAGGGCTTCGGGTACGGCGTAGGGTATGGGTTAGGGTTAGGGTTAGGTTTAGTGTTAGGGTTAGGGCTCGGTTTAGGGTACGGGTTAGGATTAGGGTACGTGTTAGGGTTAGGGTAGGGGTTAGGGTTAGGGTACGCGTTACGGTTAGGGTAGTTATTAAACCTATCCCACTCTCTAGATAGCCCTTAGCACGTAAAGGAATATTATTTGGGGGTCCAGCCATGGAGAAGAGTTTAGACACTAAGATAATATAAGGAACACACACATTATAAAGAAATCACATTAGGATTCTCTTTTTAAGCTGTTCCTTAAAACACTAGTGCTTAGGAAATCTATTGGAGGCAGAAGCAGTCAAGGGTAGCCTAGGGTTAGGGTTAGTCTTAGGGTTAGGCTTAGGGTACGGCTTAGGGTACGGGTTCGGGGAGGGCTTCGGGTACGGTGTAGGGTATGGGTTAGGGTTAGGTTTAGGGTTAGTTTTAGGGTTAGGGCTCGGTTTAGGGTACGGGTTAGGATTAGGGTACGTGTTAGGGTTAGGGTAGGGGTTAGGGTTAGGGTACGCGTTAGGGTTAGGGTAGTTATTAAACCTATCCCACTCTCTAGTTACCCCTTAGCACGTAAAGGAATATTATTTGGGGGTCCAGCCATGGAGAAGAGTTTAGACACTAGGAAAAGATAAGGAACACACCCATTATAAAGAAATCACATTAGGATTCTCTTTTTAAGCTGTTCCTTAAAACCCTAGTGCTTAGGAAATCTATTGGAGGCAGAAGCAGTCAAGGGTAGCCTAGGGTTAGGGTTAGGCTTAGGGTTAGGCTTAGGGTACGGCTTAGGGTACGGGTTCGGGGAGGGCTTCGGGTACGGTGTAGGGTATGGGTTAGGGTTAGGGTTAGGGTTAGTGTTAGGGTTAGGGCTCGGTTTAGGGTACGGGTTAGGATTAGGGTACGTGTTAGGGTTAGGGTAGGGGTTAGCGTTAGGGTACGCGTTAGGGTTAGGGTAGTTATTAAACCTATCCCACTCTCTAGTTACCCCTTAGCACATAAAGGAATATTATTTGGGGGTCCAGCCATGGAGAAGAGTTTAGACACTAGGATTAGATAAGGAACACACCCATTATAAAGAAATCACATTAGGATTCTCTTTTTAAGCTGTTCCTTAAAACACTAGTGCTTAGGAAATCTATTGGAGGCAGAAGCAGTCAAGGGTAGCCTAGGGTTAGGGTTAGGCTTAGGGTTAGGCTTAGGGTACGGCTTAGGGTACGTGTTCGGGGAGGGCTTCGGGTACGGCGTAGGGTATGGGTTAGGGTTAGGGTTAGGGTTAGTGTTAGGGTTAGGGCTCGGTTTAGGGTACGGGTTAGGATTAGGGTACGTTTTAGGGTTAGGGTAGGGGTTAGGGTTAGGGTACGCGTTACGGTTAGGGTAGTTATTAAACCTATCCCACTCTCTAGATACCCCTTAGCACGTAAAGGAATATTATTTGGGGGTCCAGCCATGGAGAAGAGTTTAGACACTAAGATAATATAAGGAACACACACATTATAAAGAAATCACATTAGGATTCCCTTTTTAAGCTGTTCCTTAAAACACTAGTGCTTAGGAAATCTATTGGAGGCAGAAGCAGTCAAGGGTAGCCTAGGGTTAGGGTAAGGCTTAGGGTTAGGCTTAGGGTACGGCTTAGGGTACGGGTTCGGGGAGGGCTTCGGGTACGGTGTAGGGTATGGGTTAGGGTTAGGGTTAGGGTTAGTGTTAGGGTTAGGGCTCGGTTTAGGGTACGGGTTAGGATTAGGGTACGTGTTAGGGTTAGGGTAGGGGTTAGCGTTAGGGTACGCGTTAGGGTTAGGGTAGTGATTAAACCTATCCCACTCTCTAGTTACCCCTTAGCACGTAAAGGAATATTATTTTGGGGTCCAGCCATGGAGAAGAGTTTAGACACTAGGAAAAGATAAGGAACACACCCATTATAAAGAAATCACATTAGGATTCTCTTTTTAAGCTGTTCCTTAAAACACTAGTGCTTAGGAAATCTATTGGAGGCAGAAGCAGTCAAGGGTAGCCTAGGGTTAGGGTTAGGCTTAGGGTTAGGCTTAGGGTACGGCTTAGGGTACGGGTTCGGGAGGGCTTCGGGTACGGCGTAGGGTATGGGTTAGGGTTAGGGTTAGGGTTAGTGTTAGGGTTAGGGCTCGGTTTAGGGTACGGGTTAGGATTAGGGTACGTGTTAGTGTTAGGGTAGGGGTTAGGGTTAGGGTACGCGTTAGGGTTAGGGTAGTTATTAAACCTATCCCACTCTCTAGATACCCCTTAGCGCGTAAAGGAATATTATTTGGGGGTGCAGCCATGGAGAAGAGTTTAGACACGAAGATAATATAAGGAACACACACATTATAAAGAAATCACATTAGGATTCTCTTTTTAAGCTGTTCCTTAAAACACTAGTGCTTAGGAAATCTATTGGAGGCAGAAGCAGTCAAGGGTAGCCTAGGGTTAGGGTTAGGCTTAGGGTTAGGCTTAGGGTACGCCTTAGGGTACGGTTTCGGGGAGGGCTTCGGGTACGGCGTAGGGTATGGGTTAGGGTTAGGGTTAGGGTTAGTGTTAGGGTTAGGGCTCGGTTTAGGGGACGGGTTAGGATTAGGGTACGTGTTAGGGTTAGGGTAGGGGTTAGGGTTAGGGTACGCGTTAGGGTTAGGGTAGTTATTAAACCTATCCCACTCTCTAGATACCCCTTAGCACGTAAAGGAATATTATTTGGGGGTCCAGCCATGGAGAAGAGTTTAGACACTAAGATAATATAAGGAAAACACACATTATAAAGAAATCACATTAGGATTCTCTTTTTAAGCTGTTCCTTAAAACCCTAGTGCTTAGGAAATCTATTGGAGGCAGAAGCAGTCAAGGGTAGCCTAGGGTTAGGGTTAGGCTTAGGGTTAGGCTTAGGGTACGGCTTAGGGTACGGGTTCGGGGAGGGCTTCGGGTACGGCGTAGGGTATGGGTTAGGGTTAGGGTTAGGTTTAGTGTTAGGGTTAGGGCTCGGTTTAGGGTACGGGTTAGGATTAGGGTACGTGTTAGGGTTAGGGTAGGGGTTAGGGTTAGGGTACGCGTTACGGTTAGGGTAGTTATTAAACCTATCCCACTCTCTAGATAGCCCTTAGCACGTAAAGGAATATTATTTGGGGGTCCAGCCATGGAGAAGAGTTTAGACACTAGGATTAGATAAGGAACCCACCCATTATAAAGAAATCACATTAGGATTCTCTTTTTAAGCTGTTCCTTAAAACACTAGTGCTGAGGAAATCTATTGGAGGCAGAAGCAGTCAAGGGTAGCCTAGGGTTAGGGTTAGTCTTAGGGTTAGGCTTAGGGTACGGCTTAGGGTACGGGTTCGGGAAGGGCTTCGGGTACGGCGTATGGTATGGGTTAGGGTTAGGGTTAGGGTTAGGGCTCGGTTTAGGGTACGGGTTAGGATTAGGGTACGTTTTAGGGTTAGGGTAGGGGTTAGGGTTAGGGTACGCGTTACGGTTAGGGTAGTTATTAAACCTATCCCACTCCCTAGATACCCCTTAGCACGTAAAGGAATATTATTTGGGGGTCCAGCCATGGAGAAGAGTTTAGACACTAGGAAAAGATAAGGAACACACCCATTATAAAGAAATCACATTAGGATTCTCTTTTTAAGCTGTTCCTTAAAACACTAGTGCTTAGGAAATCTATTGGAGGCAGAAGCAGTCAAGGGTAGCCTAGGGTTAGGGTTAGGCTTAGGGTTAGGCTTAGGGTACGGCTTAGGGTACGGGTTCGGGGAGGGCTTCGGGTACGGCGTAGGGTATGGGTTAGGGTTAGGGTTAGGGTTAGTGTTAGGGTTAGGGCTCGGTTTAGGGTACGGGTTAGGATTAGGGTACGTGTTAGTGTTAGGGTAGGGGTTAGGGTTAGGGTACGCGTTAGGGTTAGGGTAGGTATTAAACCTATCCCACTCTCTAGATACCCTTTAGCACGTAAAGGAATATTATTTGGGGGTGCAGCCATGGAGAAGAGTTTAGACACTAAGATAATATAAGGAACACACACATTATAAAGAAATCACATTAGGATTCTCTTTTTAAGCTGTTCCTTAAAACACTAGTGCTTAGGAAATCTATTGGAGGCAGAAGCAGTCAAGGGTAGCCTAGGGTTAGGGTTAGGCTTAGGGTTAGGCTTAGGGTACGCCTTAGGGTACGGGTTCGGGGAGGGCTTCGGGTACGGCGTAGGGTATGGGTTAGGGTTAGGGTTAGTGTTAGGGTTAGGGCTCGGTTTAGGGGACGGGTTAGGATTAGGGTACGTGTTAGGGTTAGGGTAGGGGTTAGGGTTAGGGTACGCGTTAGGGTTAGGGTAGTTATTAAACCTATCCCACTCTCTAGATACCCCTTAGCACGTAAAGGAATATTATTTGGGGGTCCAGCCATGGAGAAGAGTTTAGACACTAAGATAATATAAGGAACACACACATTATAAAGAAATCACATTAGGATTCTCTTTTTAAGCTGTTCCTTAAAACCCTAGTGCTTAGGAAATCTATTGGAGGCAGAAGCAGTCAAGGGTAGCCTAGGGTTAGGGTTAGGCTTAGGGTTAGGCTTAGGGTACGGCTTAGGGTACGGGTTCGGGGAGGGCTTCGGGTACGGCGTAGGGTATGGGTTAGGGTTAGGGTTAGGTTTAGTGTTAGGGTTAGGGCTCGGTTTAGGGTACGGGTTAGGATTAGGGTACGTGTTAGGGTTAGGGTAGGGGTTAGGGTTAGGGTACGCGTTACGGTTAGGGTAGTTATTAAACCTATCCCACTCTCTAGATAGCCCTTAGCACGTAAAGGAATATTATTTGGGGGTCCAGCCATGGAGAAGAGTTTAGACACTAAGATAATATAAGGAACACACACATTATAAAGAAATCACATTAGGATTCTCTTTTTAAGCTGTTCCTTAAAACACTAGTGCTTAGGAAATCTATTGGAGGCAGAAGCAGTCAAGGGTAGCCTAGGGTTAGGGTTAGTCTTAGGGTTAGGCTTAGGGTACGGCTTAGGGTACGGGTTCGGGGAGGGCTTCGGGTACGGTGTAGGGTATGGGTTAGGGTTAGGGTTAGGGTTAGTGTTAGGGTTAGGGCTCGGTTTAGGGTACGGGTTAGGATTAGGGTACGTGTTAGGGTTAGGGTAGGGGTTAGGGTTAGGGTAGGCGTTAGGGTTAGGGTAGTTATTAAACCTATCCCACTCTCTAGTTACCCCTTAGCACGTAAAGGAATATTATTTGGGGGTCCAGCCATGGAGAAGAGTTTAGACACTAGGAAAAGATAAGGAACACACCCATTATAAAGAAATCACATTAGGATTCTCTTTTTAAGCTGTTCCTTAAAACCCTAGTGCTTAGGAAATCTATTGGAGGCAGAAGCAGTCAAGGGTAGCCTAGGGTTAGGGTTAGGCTTAGGGTTAGGCTTAGGGTACGGCTTAGGGTACGGGTTCGGGGAGGGCTTTGGGTACGGTGTAGGGTATGGGTTAGGGTTAGGGTTAGGGTTAGTGTTAGGGTTAGGGCTCGGTTTAGGGTACGGGTTAGGATTAGGGTACGTGTTAGGGTTAGGGTAGGGGTTAGCGTTAGGGTACGCGTTAGGGTTAGGGTAGTTATTAAACCTATCCCACTCTCTAGGTACCCCTTAGCACATAAAGGAATATTATTTGGGGGTCCAGCCATGGAGAAGAGTTTAGACACTAAGATAATATAAGGAACACACACATTATAAAGAAATCACATTAGGATTCTCTTTTTAAGCTGTTCCTTAAAACACTAGTGCTTAGGAAATCTATTGGAGGCAGAAGCAGTCAAGGGTAGCCTAGGGTTAGGGTTAGGCTTAGGGTTAGGCTTAGGGTACGGCTTAGGGTACGGGTTCGGGGAGGGCTTCGGGTACGGCGTAGGGTATGGGTTATGGTTAGTGTTAGGGTTAGTGTTAGGGTTAGGGCTCGGTTTACGTTACGGGTTAGGATTAGGGTACATGTTAGGGTTAGGGTAGGGGTTAGGGTTAGGGTACGCGTTAGGGTTAGGGTAGTTATTAAACCTATCCCACTCTCTAGATACCCCTTAGCACGTAAAGGAATATTATTTGGGGGTCCAGCCATGGAGAAGAGTTTAGACACTAAGATAATATAAGGAACACACCCATTATAAAGAAATCACATTAGGATTCTCTTTTTAAGCTGTTCCTTAAAACACTAGTGCTTAGGAAATCTATTGGAGGCAGAAGCAGTCAAGGGTAGCCTAGGGTTAGGGTTAGGCTTAGGGTTAGGCTTAGGGTACGGCTTAGGGTACGTGTTCGGGGAGGGCTTCGGGTACGGCGTAGGGTATGGGTTAGGGTTAGGGTTAGGGTTAGTGTTAGGGTTAGGGCTCGGTTTAGGGTACGGGTTAGGATTAGGGTACGTGTTAGGGTTAGGGTAGGGGTTAGGGTTAGGGTACGCGTTAGTGTTAGGGTACTGATTAAACCTATCCCACTCTCTAGATACCCCTTAGCACATAAAGGAATATTATTTGGGGGTCCAGCCATGGAGAAAAGTTTAGACACTAGGATTAGATAAGGAACACACCCATTATAAAGAAATCACATTAGGATTCTCTTTTTAAGCTGTTCCTTAAAACACTAGTGCTTAGGAAATCTATTGGAGGCAGAAGCAGTCAAGGGTAGCCTAGGGTTAGGGTTAGGCTTAGGGTTAGGCTTAGGGTATGGCTTAGGGTACGGGTTCGGGGAGGGCTTCGGGTACGGCGTAGGGTATGGGTTAGGGTTAGGGTTAGGGTTAGTGTTAGGGTTAGGGCTCGGTTTAGGGTATGGGTTAGGATTAGGGTACGTGTTAGGGTTAGGGTAGGGGTTAGGGTTAGGGTACGCGTTAGGGTTAGGGTAGTTATTAAACCTATCCCACTCTCCAGATACCCCTTAGCACATAAAGGAATATTATTTGGGGGTCCAGCCGTGCAGAAGAGTTTAGACACTAGGATTAGATAAGGAACACACCCATTATAAAGAAATCACATTAGGATTCTCTTTTTAAGCTCTTCCTTAAAACACTAGTGCTTAGGAAATCTATTGGAGGCAGAAGCAGTCAAGGGTAGCCTAGGGTTAGGGTTAGGCTTAGGGTTAGGCTTAGGGTACGGCTTAGGGTACGGGTTCGGGGAGGGCTTCGGGTACGGCGTAGGGTATGGGTTAGGGTTAGTGTTAGGAATAGGCCTCGGTTTAGGGTACGGGTTAGGATTAGGGTACGTGTTAGGGTTAGGGTAGGGGTTAGGGTTAGGGTACGCGTTAGGGTTAGGGTAGTTATTAAACCTATCCCACTCTCTAGATACCCCTTAGCACGTAAAGGAATATTATTTGGGGGTCCAGCCATGGAGAAGAGTTTAGACACTAAGATAATATAAGGAACACACACATTATAAAGAAATCACATTAGGATTCTCTTTTTAAGCTGTTCCTTAAAACACTAGTGCTT
Source organism: Balaenoptera physalus (assembly GCF_965194825.1). Lineage (NCBI taxonomy): Eukaryota > Metazoa > Chordata > Mammalia > Artiodactyla > Balaenopteridae > Balaenoptera > Balaenoptera physalus. The sequence continues at coordinate 1,020,972 of NW_028126443.1, read as the reverse complement.
AGGAAATCTATTGGAGGCAGAAGCAGTCAAGTGTAGCCTAGGGTTAGGGTTAGGCTTAGGGTTAGGCTTAGGTTACGGCTTAGGTTACGGGTTCGGGGAGGGCTTCGGGTACGGCGTAGGGTATGAGTTAGGGTTAGGGTTAGTGTTAGGGATAGGGCTCGGTTTAGGGTACGGTTTAGGATTAGGGTACGTGTTAGGGTTAGGGTAGGGGTTAGGGTTAGGGTACGTGTTAGGGTTAGGGTAGTGATTAAACCTTTCCCACTCTCTAGATACCCCTTAGCACATAAAGGAATATTATTTGGGGGTCCAGCCATGGAGAAGAGTTTAGACACTAGGATTAGATAAGGAACACACCCATTATAAAGAAATCATATTAGGATTCTCTTTTTAAGCTGTTCCTTAAAACACTAGTGCTTAGGAAATCTATTGGAGGCAGAAGCAGTCAAGGGTAGCCGAGGGTTAGGGTTAGGCTTAGGGTACGGCTTAGGGTACGTGTTCGGGGAGGGCTTCGGGTACGGCGTAGGGTATGGGTTAGGGTTAGGGTTAGGGTTAGTGTTAGGGTTAGGGCTCGGTTTAGGGTACCGGTTAGGATTAGGGTACGTTTTAGGGTTAGGGTAGGGGTTAGGGTTAGTGTACGCGTTACGGTTAGGGTAGTTATTAAACCTATCCCACTCTCTAGATACCCCTTAGCACGTAAAGGAATATTATTTGGGAGTCCAGCCATGGAGAAGAGTTTAGACACTAAGATAATATAAGGAACACACACATTATAAAGAAATCACATTAGGATTCTCTTTTTAAGCTGTTCCTTAAAACACTAGTGCTTAGGAAATCTATTGGAGGCAGAAGAAATCAAGGGTAGCCTAGGGTTAGGGTTAGGCTTAGGGTTAGGCTTAGGGTATGGCTTAGGGTACGGGTTCGGGGTGGGCTTCGGGTACGGCGTAGGGTATGGGTTAGGGTTAGGGTTAGGGTTAGTGTTAGGGTTAGGGCTCGGTTTAGGGTATGGGTTAGGATTAGGGTACGTGTTAGGGTTAGGGTAGGGGTTAGGGTTAGGGTACGCGTTAGGGTTAGGGTAGTGATTAAACCTATGCCACTCTCTAGATAACCCTTAGCACATAAAGGAATATTATTTGGGGGTCCAGCCGTGCAGAAGTGTTTAGACACTAGGATTAGATAAGGAACACACCCATTATAAAGAAATCACATTAGGATTCTCTTTTTAAGCTCTTCCTTAAAACACTAGTGCTTAGGAAATCTATTGGAGGCAGAAGCAGTCAAGGGTAGCCTAGGGTTAGGGTTAGGCTTAGGGTTAGGCTTAGGGTACGGCTTAGGGTACGGGTTCGGGGAGGGCTTCGGGTACGGCGTAGGGTATGGGTTAGGGTTAGGGTTAGAGTTAGTGTTAGGGTTAGGGCTCGGTTTAGGGTACGGGTTAGGTTTAGGGTACGTGTTAGGGTTAGGGTAGGGGTTAGCGTTAGGGTACGCGTTAGGGTTAGGGTAGTTATTAAGCCTATCCCACTCCCTAGTTACCCCTTAGCACGTAAAGGAATATTATTTGGGGGTCCAGCCATGGAGAAGAGTTTAGACACTAGGATAAGATAAGGAACACACCCATTATAAAGAAATCACATTAGGATTCTCTTTTTAAGCTGTTCCTTAAAACCCTAGTGCTTAGGAAATCTATTGGAGGCAGAAGCAGTCAAGGGTAGCCTAGGGTTAGGGTTAGGCTTAGGGTTAGGCTTAGGGTACGGCTTAGGGTACGGGTTTGGGGAGGGCTTCGGGTACGGCGTAGGGTATGGGTTAGGGTTAGGGTTAGGGTTAGTGTTAGGGTTAGGGCTCGGTTTAGGGTAAGGGTTAGGATTAGGGTACGTGTTAGGGTTAGGGTAGGGGTTAGGGTTAGGGTACGCGTTAGGGTTAGGGTAGTTATTAAACCTATCCCACTCTCTAGATACCCCTTAGCACGTAAAGGAATATTATTTGGGGGTCCAGCCATGGAGAAGAGTTTAGACACTAAGATAATATAAGGAACACACACATTATAAAGAAATCACATTAGGATTCTCTTTTTAAGCTGTTCCTTAAAACACTAGTGCTTAGGAAATCTATTGGAGGCAGAAGCAGTCAAGGGTAGCCTAGGGTTAGGGTTAGGCTTAGGGTTAGGCTTAGGGTACGGCTTAGGGTACGGGTTCGGGGAGGGCTTCGGGTACGGCGTAGGGTATGGGTTAGGGTTAGGGTTAGGGTTAGTGTTAGGGTTAGGGCTCGGTTTAGGGTACGGGTTAGGATTAGGGTACGTGTTAGGGCTAGGGTAGGGGTTAGGGTTAGGGTACGCGTTAGGGTTAGGGTAGTGATTAAACCTATCCCACTCTCTAGATACCCCTTAGCACATAAAGGAATATTATTTGGGGGTCCAGCCATGGAGAAGAGTTTAGACACTAGGATTAGATAAGGAACACACCCATTATAAAGAAATCACATTAGGATTCTCTTTTTAAGCTGTTCCTTAAAACACTAGTGCTTAGGAAATCTATTGGAGGCAGAAGCAGTCAAGGGTAGCCTAGGGTTAGGGTTAGGCTTAGGGTTAGGCTTAGGGTACGCCTTAGGGTACGGGTTCGGGGAGGGCTTCGGGTACGGCGTAGGGTATGGGTTAGGGTTAGGGTTAGGGTTAGTGTTAGGGTTAGGGCTCGGTTTAGGGTACGGGTTAGGATTAGGGTACGTGTTAGGGTTAGGGTATTGGTTAGGGTTAGGGTACGCGTTAGGGTTAGGGTAGTTATTAAACCTATCCCACTCTCTACATACCCCTTAGCACGTAAAGGAATATTATTTGGGGGTCCAGCCATGGAGAAGAGTTTAGACACTAAGATAATATAAGGAACACACATTATAAAGAAATCACATTAGGATTCTCTTTTTAAGCTGTTCCTTAAAACCCTAGTGCTTAGGAAATCTATTGGAGGCAGAAGCAGTCAAGGGTAGCCTAGGGTTAGGGTTAGGCTTAGGGTTAGGCTTAGGGTACGGCTTAGGGTACGGGTTTGGGGAGGGCTTCGGGTACGGCGTAGGGTATGGGTTAGGGTTAGCGTTAGGGTTAGTGTTAGGGTTAGGGCTCGGTTTAGGGTACGGGTTAGGATTAGGGTACGTGTTAGGGTTAGGGTAGGGGTTAGGGTTAGGGTACGCGTTAGGGTTAGGGTAGTTATTAAACCTATCCCACTCTCTAGATACCCCTTAGCACGTAAAGGAATATTATTTGGGGGTCCAGCCATGGAGAAGAGTTTAGACACTAAGATAATATAAGGAACACACACATTATAAAGAAATCACATTAGGATTCTCTTTTTAAGCTGTTCCTTAAAACCCTAGTGCTTAGGAAATCTATTGGAGGCAGAAGCAGTCAAGGGTAGCCTAGGGTTAGGGTTAGGCTTAGGGTTAGGCTTAGGGTACGGCTTAGGGTACGGGTTTGGGGAGGGCTTCGGGTACGGCGTAGGGTATGGGTTAGGGTTAGGGTTAGGGTTAGTGTTAGGGTTAGGGCTCGGTTTAGGGTACGGGTTAGGATTAGGGTACGTGTTAAGGTTAGGGTAGGGGTTAGGGTTAGGGTACGCGTTAGGGTTAGGGTAGTTATTAAACCTATCCCACTCTCTAGATACCCCTTAGCACGTAAAGGAATATTATTTGGGGGTCCAGCCATGGAGAAGAGTTTAGACACTAAGATAATATAAGGAACACACACATTATAAAGAAATCACATTAGGATTCTCTTTTTAAACTGTTCCTTAAAACCCTAGTGCTTAGGAAATCTATTGGAGGCAGAAGCATTCAAGGGTAGCCTAGGGTTAGGGTTAGGCTTAGGGTTAGGCTTAGGGTACGGCTTAGGGTACGGGTTCGGTTAGGGCTTCGGGTGCGGCGTAGGGTATGGGTAAGGGTTAGGGTTAGGGTTAGTGTTAGGGTTAGGGCTCGGTTTAGGGTACGGGTTAGGATTAGGGTACGTGTTAGGGCTAGGGTAGGGGTTAGGGTTAGGGTACGCGTTAGGGTTAGGGTAGTGATTAAACCTATCCCACTCTCTAGATACCCCTTAGCACATAAAGGAATATTATTTGGGGGTCCAGCCATAGAGAAGAGTTTAGACACTAGGATTAGATAAGGAACACACCCATTATAAAGGAATCACATTAGGATTCTCTTTTTAAGCTGTTCCTTAAAACACTAGTGCTTAGGAAATCTATTGGAGGCAGAAGCAGTCAAGGGTAGCCTAGGGTTAGGGTTAGGCTTAGGGTTCGGCTTAGGGTACGCCTTAGGGTACGGGTTCGGGGAGGGCTTCGGGTACGGCGTAGGGTATGGGTTAGGGTTAGGGTTAGGGTTAGTGTTAGGGTTAGGGCTCGGTTTAGGGTACGGGTTAGGATTAGGGTACGTGTTAGGGTTAGGGTAGGGGTTGGGGTTAGGGTACGCGTTAGGGTTAGGGTAGTTATTAAACCTATCCCACTCTCTAGATACCCCTTAGCACGTAAAGGAATATTATTTGGGGGTCCAGCCATGGAGCAGAGTTTAGACACTAAGATAATATAAGGAACACACACATTATAAAGAAATCACATTAGGATTCTCTTTTTAAGCTGTTCCTTAAAACACTAGTGCTTAGTAAATCTATTGGAGGCAGAAGCAGTCAAGGGTAGCCTAGGGTTAGGGTTAGGCTTATGGTTAGGCTTAGGGTACGGCTTAGGGTACGGGTTCGGGGAGGGCTTCTGGTACGGCGTAGGGTATGGTTTAGGGTTAGGGTTAGGGTTAGTGTTAGGGTTAGGGCTCGGTTTAGGGTACAGGTTAGGATTAGGGTACGTGTTAGGGCTAGGGTAGGGGTTAGGGTTAGGGTACGTGTTAGGGTTAGGGTAGTGATTAAACCTATCCCACTCTCTAAATACCCCTTAGCACATAAAGGAATATTATTTGGGGGTCCAGCCATGGAGAAGAGTTTAGACACTAGGATTAGATAAGGAACACACCCATTATAAAGAAATCACATTAGGATTCTCTTTTTAAGCTGTTCCTTAAAACACTAGTGCTTAGGAAATCTATTGGATTCAGAAGCAGTCAAGGGTAGCCTAGGGTTAGGGTTAGGCTTAGGGTTAGGCTTAGGGTACGGCTTAGGGTACGTGTTCGTGGAGGGCTTCGGGTACGGCGTAGGGTATGGGTTAGGGTTAGGGTTAGGGTTAGTGTTAGGGTTAGGGCTCGGTTTAGGGTACGGGTTAGGATTAGGGTACGTGTTAGGGTTAGGGTAGGGGTTAGGGTTAGGGTACGCGTTACGGTTAGGGTAGTTATTAAACCTATCCCACTCTCTAGATACCCCTTAGCACGTAAAGGAATATTATTTGGGGGTCCAGCCATGGAGAAGAGTTTAGACACTAAGATAATATAAGGAACACACACATTATAAAGAAATCACATTAGGATTCTATTTTTAAGCTGTTCCTTAAAACACTAGTGCTTAGGAAATCTATTGGAGGCAGAAGCAGTCAAGGGTAGCCTAGGGTTAGGGTTAGGCTTAGGGTTAGGCTTAGGGTACGGGTTTGGGGAGGGCTTCGGGTACGGCGTAGGGTATGGGTTAGGGTTAGGGTTAGGGTTAGTGTTAGGGTTAGGGCTCGGTTTAGGGTACGGGTTAGGATTAGGGTACGTGTTAGGGTTAGGGTAGGGGTTAGGGTTAGGGTACGCGTTAGGGTTAGGGTAGTTATTAAACCTATCCCACTCTCTAGATACCCCTTAGCACGTAAAGGAATATTATTTGGGGGTCCAGCCATGGAGAAGAGTTTAGACACTAAGATAATATAAGGAACACACACATTATAAAGAAATCACATTAGGATTCTATTTTTAAGCTGTTCCTTAAAACACTAGTGTTTAGGAAATCTATTGGAGGCAGAAGCAGTCAAGGGTAGCCTAGGGTTAGGGTTAGGCTTAGGGTTAGGCTTAGGGTACGGCTTAGGGTACGGGTTCGGGGAGGGCTTCGGGTACGGCGTAGGGTATGGGTTAGGTTTAGGGTTAGGGTTAGTGTTAGGGTTAGTGCTCGGTTTAGGGTACGGGTTAGGATTAGGGTACGTGTTAGGGCTAGGGTAGGGGTTAGGGTTAGGGTACGCGTTAGGTTTAGGGTAGTGATTAAACCTATCCCACTCTCTAGATACCCCTTAGCACATAAAGGAATATTATTTGGGGGTCCAGCCATGGAGAAGAGTTTAGACACTAGGATTAGATAAGGAACACACCCATTATAAAGAAATCACATTAGGATTCTCTTTTTAAGCTGTTCCTTAAAACACTAGTGCTTAGGAAATCTATTGGAGGCAGAAGCAGTCAAGGGTAGCCTAGGGTTAGGGTTAGGCTTAGGGTTAGGCTTAGGGTACGGATTAGGGTACGTGTTCGGGGAGGGCTTCGGGTACGGCGTAGGGTATGGGTTAGGGTTAGGGTTAGGGTTAGTGTTAGGGTTAGGGCTCGGTTTAGGGTACGGGTTAGGATTAGGGTATGTGTTAGGGTTAGGGTAGGGGTTAGGGTTAGGGTACGCGTTACGGTTAGGGTAGTTATTAAACCTATCCCACTCTCTAGATACCCCTTAGCACGTAAAGGAATATTATTTGGGGGTCCAGCCATGGAGAAGAGTTTAGGCACTAAGATAAGATAAGGAACACACCCATTATAAAGAAATCACATTAGGATTCTCTTTTTAAGCTGTTCCTTAAAACACTAGTGCTTAGGAAATCTATTGGAGGCAGAAGCAGTCAAGGGTAGCCTAGGGTTAGGGTTAGGCTTAGGGTTAGGCTTAGGGTACGCCTTAGGGTACGGGTTCGGGGAGGGCTTCGGGTACGGCGTAGGGTATGGGTTAGGGTTAGGGTTAGGGTTAGTGTTAGGGTTAGTGCTCGGTTTAGGGTACGGGTTAGGATTAGGGTACGTGTTAGGGCTAGGGTAGGGGTTAGGGTTAGGGTACGCGTTAGGGTTAGGGTAGTGATTAAACCTATCCCACTCTCTAGATACCCCTTAGCACATAAAGGAATATTATTTGGGGGTCCAGCCATGGAGAAGAGTTTAGACACTAGGATTAGATAAGGAACACACCCATTATAAAGAAATCACATTAGGATTCTCTTTTTAAGCTGTTCCTTAAAACACTAGTGCTTAGGAAATCTATTGGAGGCAGAAGCAGTCAAGGGTAGCCTAGGGTTAGGGTTAGGCTTAGGGTTAGGCTTAGGGTACGGATTAGGGTACGTGTTCGGGGAGGGCTTCGGGTACGGCGTAGGGTATGGGTTAGGGTTAGGGTTAGGGTTAGTGTTAGGGTTAGGGCTCGGTTTAGGGTACGGGTTAGGATTAGGGTATGTGTTAGGGTTAGGGTAGGGGTTAGGGTTAGGGTACGCGTTACGGTTAGGGTAGTTATTAAACCTATCCCACTCTCTAGATACCCCTTAGCACGTAAAGGAATATTATTTGGGGGTCCAGCCATGGAGAAGAGTTTAGGCACTAAGATAAGATAAGGAACACACCCATTATAAAGAAATCACATTAGGATTCTCTTTTTAAGCTGTTCCTTAAAACACTAGTGCTTAGGAAATCTATTGGAGGCAGAAGCAGTCAAGGGTAGCCTAGGGTTAGGGTTAGGCTTAGGGTTAGGCTTAGGGTACGCCTTAGGGTACGGGTTCGGGGAGGGCTTCGGGTACGGCGTAGGGTATGGGTTAGGGTTAGGGTTAGGGTTAGTGTTAGGGTTAGGGCTCGGTTTAGGGTACGGGTTAGGATTAGGGTACGTGTTAGGGTTAGGGTATTGGTTAGGGTTAGGGTACGCGTTAGGGTTAGGGTAGTTATTAAACCTATCCCACTCTCTAGATACCCCTTAGCACGTAAAGGAATATTATTTGGGGGTCCAGCCATGGAGAAGAGTTTAGACACTAAGATAATATAAGGAACACATACATTATAAAGAAATCACATTAGGATTCTCTTTTTAAGCTGTTCCTTAAAACCCTAGTGCTTAGGAAATCTATTGGAGGCAGAAGCAGTCAAGGGTAGCCTAGGGTTAGGGTTAGGCTTAGGGTTAGGCTTAGGGTACGGCTTAGGGTACGGGTTCGGGGAGGGCTTCGGGTACGGCGTAGGGTATGAGTTAGGGTTAGGGTTAGGGTTAGTGTTAGGGTTAGGGCTCGGTTCAAGGTACGGGTTAGGATTAGGGTACGTGTTAGGGTTAGGGTAGGGGTTAGGGTTAGGGTACGCGTTAGGGTTAGGGTAGTTATTAAACCAATCCCACTCTCTAGATACCCCTTAGCACGTAAAGGAATATTATTTGGGGGTCCAGCCATGGAGAAGAGTTTAGACACTAAGATAATATAAGGAACACACCCATTATAAAGAAATCACATTAGGATTCTCTTTTTAAGCTGTTCCTTAAAACACTAGTGCTTAGTAAATCTATTGGAGGCAGAAGCAGTCAAGGGTAGCCTAGGGTTAGGGTTAGGCTTAGGGTTAGGCTTAGGGTACGGCTTAGGGTACATGTTCAGGGAGGGCTTCGGGTACGGCGTAGGGTATGGGTTAGGGTTAGGGTTAGGGTTAGTGTTAGGGTTAGGGCTCGGATTAGGGTACGGGTTAGGATTAGGGTACGTGTTAGGGCTAGGGTAGGGGTTAGGGTTAGGGTACGCGTTAGGGTTAGGGTAGTGATTAAACCTATCCCACTCTCTAGATACCCCTTAGCACATAAAGGAATATTATTTGGGGGTCCAGCAATGGAGAAGAGTTTAGACACTAGGATTAGATAAGGAACACACCCATTATAAAGAAATCACATTAGGATTCTCTTTTTAAGCTGTTCCTTAAAACACTAGTGCTTAGGAAATCTATTGGAGGCAGAAGCAGTCAAGGGTAGCCTAGGGTTAGAGTTAGGCTTAGGGTTAGGCTTAGGGTACGCCTTAGGGTACGGGTTCGGGGAGGGCTTCGGGTACGGCGTAATGTATGGGTTAGGGTTAGGGTTAAGGTTAGTGTTAGGGTTAGGGCTCGGTTTAGGGTACGGGTTAGGATTAGGGTACGTGTTAGGGTTAGGGTAGGGGTTAGGGTTAGGGTACGCGTTAGGGTTAGGGTAGTTATTAAACCTATCCCACTCTCTAGATACCCCTTAGCACGTAAAGGAATATTATTTGGGGGTCCAGCCATGGAGAAGAGTTTAGACACTAAGATAATATACGGAACACACACATTATAAAGAAATCACATTAGGATTCTCTTTTTAAGCTGTTCTTTAAAACCCTAGTGCTTAGGAAATCTATTGGAGGCAGAAGCAGTCAAGGGTAGCCTAGGGTTAGGGTTAGGCTTAGGGTTAGGCTTAGGGTACGGCTTAGGGTACGGGTTTGGGGAGGGCTTCGGGTACGGCGTAGGGTATGGGTTAGGGTTAGGGTTAGGGTTAGTGTTAGGGTTAGGGCTCGGTTTAGGGTACGGGTTAGGATTAGGGTACGTGTTAAGGTTAGGGTAGGGGTTAGGGTTAGGGTACGCGTTAGGGTTAGGGTAGTTATTAAACCTATCCCACTCTCTAGATACCCCTTAGCACGTAAAGGAATATTATTTGGGGGTCCAGCCATGGAGAAGAGTTTAGACACTAAGATAATATAAGGAACACACCCATTATAAAGAAATCACATTAGGATTCTCTTTTTAAGCTGTTCCTTAAAACACTAGTGCTTAGGAAATCTATTGGAGGCAGAAGCAGTCAAGGGTAGCCTAGGGTTAGGGTTAGGCTTAGGGTTAGGCTTAGGGTACGCCTTAGGGTACGGGTTCGGGGAGGGCTTCGGGTACGGCGTAGGGTATGGGTTAGGGTTAGGGTTAGGGTTAGTGTTAGGGTTAGTGCTCGGTTTAGGGTACGGGTTAGGATTAGGGTACGTGTTAGGGCTAGGGTAGGGGTTAGGGTTAGGGTACGCGTTAGGGTTAGGGTAGTGATTAAACCTATCCCACTCTCTAGATACCCCTTAGCACATAAAGGAATATTATTTGGGGGTCCAGCCATGGAGAAGAGTTTAGACACTAGGATTAGATAAGGAACACACCCATTATAAAGAAATCACATTAGGATTCTCTTTTTAAGCTGTTCCTTAAAACACTAGTGCTTAGGAAATCTATTGGAGGCAGAAGCAGTCAAGGGTAGCCTAGGGTTAGGGTTAGGCTTAGGGTTAGGCTTAGGGTACGGCTTAGGGTACGGGTTCGGGGAGGGCTTCGGGTACGGCGTAGGGTATGAGTTAGGGTTAGGGTTAGGGTTAGTGTTAGGGTTAGGGCTCGGTTCAAGGTACGGGTTAGGATTAGGGTACGTGTTAGGGTTAGGGTAGGGGTTAGGGTTAGGGTACGCGTTAGGGTTAGGGTAGTTATTAAACCAATCCCACTCTCTAGATACCCCTTAGCACGTAAAGGAATATTATTTGGGGGTCCAGCCATGGAGAAGAGTTTAGACACTAAGATAATATAAGGAACACACCCATTATAAAGAAATCACATTAGGATTCTCTTTTTAAGCTGTTCCTTAAAACACTAGTGCTTAGTAAATCTATTGGAGGCAGAAGCAGTCAAGGGTAGCCTAGGGTTAGGGTTAGGCTTAGGGTTAGGCTTAGGGTACGGCTTAGGGTACATGTTCAGGGAGGGCTTCGGGTACGGCGTAGGGTATGGGTTAGGGTTAGGGTTAGGGTTAGTGTTAGGGTTAGGGCTCGGATTAGGGTACGGGTTAGGATTAGGGTACGTGTTAGGGCTAGGGTAGGGGTTAGGGTTAGGGTACGCGTTAGGGTTAGGGTAGTGATTAAACCTATCCCACTCTCTAGATACCCCTTAGCACATAAAGGAATATTATTTGGGGGTCCAGCAATGGAGAAGAGTTTAGACACTAGGATTAGATAAGGAACACACCCATTATAAAGAAATCACATTAGGATTCTCTTTTTAAGCTGTTCCTTAAAACACTAGTGCTTAGGAAATCTATTGGAGGCAGAAGCAGTCAAGGGTAGCCTAGGGTTAGGGTTAGGCTTAGGGTTAGGCTTAGGGTACGGCTTAGGGTACATGTTCAGGGAGGGCTTCGGGTACGGCGTAGGGTATGGGTTAGGGTTAGGGTTAGGGTTAGTGTTAGGGTTAGGGCTCGGATTAGGGTACGGGTTAGGATTAGGGTACGTGTTAGGGCTAGGGTAGGGGTTAGGGTTAGGGTACGCGTTAGGGTTAGGGTAGTGATTAAACCTATCCCACTCTCTAGATACCCCTTAGCACATAAAGGAATATTATTTGGGGGTCCAGCAATGGAGAAGAGTTTAGACACTAGGATTAGATAAGGAACACACCCATTATAAAGAAATCACATTAGGATTCTCTTTTTAAGCTGTTCCTTAAAACACTAGTGCTTAGGAAATCTATTGGAGGCAGAAGCAGTCAAGGGTAGCCTAGGGTTAGAGTTAGGCTTAGGGTTAGGCTTAGGGTACGCCTTAGGGTACGGGTTCGGGGAGGGCTTCGGGTACGGCGTAATGTATGGGTTAGGGTTAGGGTTAAGGTTAGTGTTAGGGTTAGGGCTCGGTTTAGGGTACGGGTTAGGATTAGGGTACGTGTTAGGGTTAGGGTAGGGGTTAGGGTTAGGGTACGCGTTAGGGTTAGGGTAGTTATTAAACCTATCCCACTCTCTAGATACCCCTTAGCACGTAAAGGAATATTATTTGGGGGTCCAGCCATGGAGAAGAGTTTAGACACTAAGATAATATACGGAACACACACATTATAAAGAAATCACATTAGGATTCTCTTTTTAAGCTGTTCTTTAAAACCCTAGTGCTTAGGAAATCTATTGGAGGCAGAAGCAGTCAAGGGTAGCCTAGGGTTAGGGTTAGGCTTAGGGTTAGGCTTAGGGTACGGCTTAGGGTACGGGTTTGGGGAGGGCTTCGGGTACGGCGTAGGGTATGGGTTAGGGTTAGGGTTAGGGTTAGTGTTAGGGTTAGGGCTCGGTTTAGGGTACGGGTTAGGATTAGGGTACGTGTTAAGGTTAGGGTAGGGGTTAGGGTTAGGGTACGCGTTAGGGTTAGGGTAGTTATTAAACCTATCCCACTCTCTAGATACCCCTTAGCACGTAAAGGAATATTATTTGGGGGTCCAGCAATGGAGAAGAGTTTAGACACTAGGATTAGATAAGGAACACACCCATTATAAAGAAATCACATTAGGATTCTCTTTTTAAGCTGTTCCTTAAAACACTAGTGCTTAGGAAATCTATTGGAGGCAGAAGCAGTCAAGGGTAGCCTAGGGTTAGAGTTAGGCTTAGGGTTAGGCTTAGGGTACGCCTTAGGGTACGGGTTCGGGGAGGGCTTCGGGTACGGCGTAATGTATGGGTTAGGGTTAGGGTTAAGGTTAGTGTTAGGGTTAGGGCTCGGTTTAGGGTACGGGTTAGGATTAGGGTACGTGTTAGGGTTAGGGTAGGGGTTAGGGTTAGGGTACGCGTTAGGGTTAGGGTAGTTATTAAACCTATCCCACTCTCTAGATACCCCTTAGCACGTAAAGGAATATTATTTGGGGGTCCAGCCATGGAGAAGAGTTTAGACACTAAGATAATATACGGAACACACACATTATAAAGAAATCACATTAGGATTCTCTTTTTAAGCTGTTCTTTAAAACCCTAGTGCTTAGGAAATCTATTGGAGGCAGAAGCAGTCAAGGGTAGCCTAGGGTTAGGGTTAGGCTTAGGGTTAGGCTTAGGGTACGGCTTAGGGTACGGGTTTGGGGAGGGCTTCGGGTACGGCGTAGGGTATGGGTTAGGGTTAGGGTTAGGGTTAGTGTTAGGGTTAGGGCTCGGTTTAGGGTACGGGTTAGGATTAGGGTACGTGTTAAGGTTAGGGTAGGGGTTAGGGTTAGGGTACGCGTTAGGGTTAGGGTAGTTATTAAACCTATCCCACTCTCTAGATACCCCTTAGCACGTAAAGGAATATTATTTGGGGGTCCAGCAATGGAGAAGAGTTTAGACACTAGGATTAGATAAGGAACACACCCATTATAAAGAAATCACATTAGGATTCTCTTTTTAAGCTGTTCCTTAAAACACTAGTGCTTAGGAAATCTATTGGAGGCAGAAGCAGTCAAGGGTAGCCTAGGGTTAGAGTTAGGCTTAGGGTTAGGCTTAGGGTACGCCTTAGGGTACGGGTTCGGGGAGGGCTTCGGGTACGGCGTAATGTATGGGTTAGGGTTAGGGTTAAGGTTAGTGTTAGGGTTAGGGCTCGGTTTAGGGTACGGGTTAGGATTAGGGTACGTGTTAGGGTTAGGGTAGGGGTTAGGGTTAGGGTACGCGTTAGGGTTAGGGTAGTTATTAAACCTATCCCACTCTCTAGATACCCCTTAGCACGTAAAGGAATATTATTTGGGGGTCCAGCCATGGAGAAGAGTTTAGACACTAAGATAATATACGGAACACACACATTATAAAGAAATCACATTAGGATTCTCTTTTTAAGCTGTTCTTTAAAACCCTAGTGCTTAGGAAATCTATTGGAGGCAGAAGCAGTCAAGGGTAGCCTAGGGTTAGGGTTAGGCTTAGGGTTAGGCTTAGGGTACGGCTTAGGGTACGGGTTTGGGGAGGGCTTCGGGTACGGCGTAGGGTATGGGTTAGGGTTAGGGTTAGGGTTAGTGTTAGGGTTAGGGCTCGGTTTAGGGTACGGGTTAGGATTAGGGTACGTGTTAAGGTTAGGGTAGGGGTTAGGGTTAGGGTACGCGTTAGGGTTAGGGTAGTTATTAAACCTATCCCACTCTCTAGATACCCCTTAGCACGTAAAGGAATATTATTTGGGGGTCCAGCCATGGAGAAGAGTTTAGACACTAAGATAATATAAGGAACACACCCATTATAAAGAAATCACATTAGGATTCTCTTTTTAAGCTGTTCCTTAAAACACTAGTGCTTAGGAAATCTATTGGAGGCAGAAGCAGTCAAGGGTAGCCTAGGGTTAGGGTTAGGCTTAGGGTTAGGCTTAGGGTACGCCTTAGGGTACGGGTTCGGGGAGGGCTTCGGGTACGGCGTAGGGTATGGGTTAGGGTTAGGGTTAGGGTTAGTGTTAGGGTTAGTGCTCGGTTTAGGGTACGGGTTAGGATTAGGGTACGTGTTAGGGCTAGGGTAGGGGTTAGGGTTAGGGTACGCGTTAGGGTTAGGGTAGTGATTAAACCTATCCCACTCTCTAGATACCCCTTAGCACATAAAGGAATATTATTTGGGGGTCCAGCCATGGAGAAGAGTTTAGACACTAGGATTAGATAAGGAACACACCCATTATAAAGAAATCACATTAGGATTCTCTTTTTAAGCTGTTCCTTAAAACACTAGTGCTTAGGAAATCTATTGGAGGCAGAAGCAGTCAAGGGTAGCCTAGGGTTAGGGTTAGGCTTAGGGTTAGGCTTAGGGTACGGATTAGGGTACGTGTTCGGGGAGGGCTTCGGGTACGGCGTAGGGTATGGGTTAGGGTTAGGGTTAGGGTTAGTGTTAGGGTTAGGGCTCGGTTTAGGGTACGGGTTAGGATTAGGGTATGTGTTAGGGTTAGGGTAGGGGTTAGGGTTAGGGTACGCGTTACGGTTAGGGTAGTTATTAAACCTATCCCACTCTCTAGATACCCCTTAGCACGTAAAGGAATATTATTTGGGGGTCCAGCCATGGAGAAGAGTTTAGGCACTAAGATAAGATAAGGAACACACCCATTATAAAGAAATCACATTAGGATTCTCTTTTTAAGCTGTTCCTTAAAACACTAGTGCTTAGGAAATCTATTGGAGGCAGAAGCAGTCAAGGGTAGCCTAGGGTTAGGGTTAGGCTTAGGGTTAGGCTTAGGGTACGCCTTAGGGTACGGGTTCGGGGAGGGCTTCGGGTACGGCGTAGGGTATGGGTTAGGGTTAGGGTTAGGGATACTGTTAGGGTTAGGGCTCGGTTTAGGGTACGGGTTAGGATTAGGGTACGTGTTAGGGTTAGGGTATTGGTTAGGGTTAGGGTACGCGTTAGGGTTAGGGTAGTTATTAAACCTATCCCACTCTCTAGATACCCCTTAGCACGTAAAGGAATATTATTTGGGGGTCCAGCCATGGAGAAGAGTTTAGACACTAAGATAATATAAGGAACACATACATTATAAAGAAATCACATTAGGATTCTCTTTTTAAGCTGTTCCTTAAAACCCTAGTGCTTAGGAAATCTATTGGAGGCAGAAGCAGTCAAGGGTAGCCTAGGGTTAGGGTTAGGCTTAGGGTTAGGCTTAGGGTACGGCTTAGGGTACGGGTTCGGGGAGGGCTTCGGGTACGGCGTAGGGTATGAGTTAGGGTTAGGGTTAGGGTTAGTGTTAGGGTTAGGGCTCGGTTCAAGGTACGGGTTAGGATTAGGGTACGTGTTAGGGTTAGGGTAGGGGTTAGGGTTAGGGTACGCGTTAGGGTTAGGGTAGTTATTAAACCTATCCCACTCTCTAGATACCCCTTAGCACGTAAAGGAATATTATTTGGGGGTCCAGCCATGGAGAAGAGTTTAGACACTAAGATAATATAAGGAACACACCCATTATAAAGAAATCACATTAGGATTCTCTTTTTAAGCTGTTCCTTAAAACACTAGTGCTTAGTAAATCTATTGGAGGCAGAAGCAGTCAAGGGTAGCCTTGGGTTAGGGATAGGCTTAGGGTTAGGCTTAGGGTACGGCTTAGGGTACATGTTCAGGGAGGGCTTCGGGTACGGCGTAGGGTATGGGTTAGGGTTAGGGTTAGGGTTAGTGTTAGGGTTAGGGCTCGGATTAGGGTACGGGTTAGGATTAGGGTACGTGTTAGGGCTAGGGTAGGGGTTAGGGTTAGGGTACGCGTTAGGGTTAGGGTAGTGATTAAACCTATCCCACTCTCTAGATACCCCTTAGCACATAAAGGAATATTATTTGGGGGTCCAGCAATGGAGAAGAGTTTAGACACTAGGATTAGATAAGGAACACACCCATTATAAAGAAATCACATTAGGATTCTCTTTTTAAGCTGTTCCTTAAAACACTAGTGCTTAGGAAATCTATTGGAGGCAGAAGCAGTCAAGGGTAGCCTAGGGTTAGAGTTAGGCTTAGGGTTAGGCTTAGGGTACGCCTTAGGGTACGGGTTCGGGGAGGGCTTCGGGTACGGCGTAATGTATGGGTTAGGGTTAGGGTTAGGGTTAGTGTTAGGGTTAGGGCTCGGTTTAGGGTACGGGTTAGGATTAGGGTACGTGTTAGGGTTAGGGTAGGGGTTAGGGTTAGGGTACGCGTTAGGGTTAGGGTAGTTATTAAACCTATCCCACTCTCTAGATACCCCTTAGCACGTAAAGGAATATTATTTGGGGGTCCAGCCATGGAGAAGAGTTTAGACACTAAGATAATATACGGAACACACACATTATAAAGAAATCACATTAGGATTCTCTTTTTAAGCTGTTCTTTAAAACCCTAGTGCTTAGGAAATCTATTGGAGGCAGAAGCAGTCAAGGGTAGCCTAGGGTTAGGGTTAGGCTTAGGGTTAGGCTTAGGGTACGGCTTAGGGTACGGGTTTGGGGAGGGCTTCGGGTACGGCGTAGGGTATGGGTTAGGGTTAGGGTTAGGGTTAGTGTTAGGGTTAGGGCTCGGTTTAGGGTACGGGTTAGGATTAGGGTACGTGTTAAGGTTAGGGTAGGGGTTAGGGTTAGGGTACGCGTTAGGGTTAGGGTAGTTATTAAACCTATCCCACTCTCTAGATACCCCTTAGCACGTAAAGGAATATTATTTGGGGGTCCAGCCATGGAGAAGAGTTTAGACACTAAGATAATATAAGGAACACACCCATTATAAAGAAATCACATTAGGATTCTCTTTTTAAGCTGTTCCTTAAAACACTAGTGCTTAGGAAATCTATTGGAGGCAGAAGCAGTCAAGGGTAGCCTAGGTTTAGGGTTAGGCTTAGGGTTAGGCTTAGGGTACGGCTTAGGGTACGGGTTCGGGGAGGTCTTCGGGTGCGGCGTAGGGTATGGGTTAGGGTTAGGGTTAGGGTTAGTGTTAGGGTTAGGGCTCGGTGTAGGGTACGGATTAGGATTAGGGTACGTGTTAGGGCTAGGGTAGGGGTTAGGGTTAGGGTACGCGTTAGGGTTAGGGTAGTGATTAAACCTATCCCACTCTCTAGATACCCCTTAGCACATAAAGGAATATTATTTGGGGGTCCAGCCATGGAGAAGAGTTTAGACACTAGGATTAGATAAGGAACACACCCATTATAAAGAAATCACATTAGGATTCTCTTTTTAAGCTGTTCCTTAAAACACTAGTGCTTAGGAAATCTATTGGAGGCAGAAGCAGTCAAGGGTAGCCTAGGGTTAGGGTTAGGCTTAGGGTTCGGCTTAGGGTACGCCTTAGGGTACGGGTTCGGGGAGGGCTTCGGGTACGGCGTAGGGTATGGGTTAGGGTTAGGGTTAGGGTTAGTGTTAGGGTTAGGGCTCGGTTTAGGGTACGGGTTAGGATTAGGGTACGTGTTAGGGTTAGGGTAGGGGTTGGGGTTAGGGTACGCGTTAGGGTTAGGGTAGTTATTAAACCTATCCCACTCTCTAGATACCCCTTAGCACGTAAAGGAATATTATTTGGGGGTCCAGCCATGGAGCAGAGTTTAGACACTAAGATAATATAAGGAACACACACATTATAAAGAAATCACATTAGGATTCTCTTTTTAAGCTGTTCCTTGAAACACTAGTGCTTAGGAAATCTATTGGAGGCAGAAGCAGTCAAGGGTAGCCTAGGGTTAGGTTTAGGCTTATGGTTAGGCTTAGGGTACGGCTTAGGGTACGGGTTCGGGGAGGGCTTCGGGTACGGCGTAGGGTATGGGTTAGGGTTAGGGTTAGGGTTAGTGTTAGGGTTAGGGCTCGGTTTAGGGTACAGGTTAGGATTAGGGTACGTGTTAGGGCTAGGGTAGGGGTTAGGGTTAGGGTACGTGTTAGGGTTAGGGTAGTGATTAAACCTATCCCACTCTCTAGATACCCCTTAGCACATAAAGGAATATTATTTGGGGGTCCAGCCATGGAGAAGAGTTTAGACACTAGGATTAGATAAGGAACACACCCATTATAAAGAAATCACATTAGGATTCTCTTTTTAAGCTGTTCCTTAAAACACTAGTGCTTAGGAAATCTATTGGATTCAGAAGCAGTCAAGGGTAGCCTAGGGTTAGTGTTAGGCTTAGGGCTAGGCTTAGGGTACGGCTTAGGGTACGTGTTCGGGGAGGGCTTCGGGTACGGCGTAGGGTATGGGTTAGGGTTAGGGTTAGGGTTAGTGTTAGGGTTAGGGCTCGGTTTAGGGTACAGGTTAGGATTAGGGTACGTGTTAGGGTTAGGGTAGGGGTTAGGGTTAGGGTACGCGTTACGGTTAGGGTAGTTATTACACCTATCCCACTCTCTAGATACCCCTTAGCACGTAAAGGAATATTATTTGGGGGTCCAGCCATGGAGAAGAGTTTAGGCACTAAGATAAGATAAGGAACACACCCATTATAAAGAAATCACATTAGGATTCTCTTTTTAAGCTGTTCCTTAAAACACTAGTGCTTAGGAAATCTATTGGAGGCAGAAGCAGTCAAGGGTAGCCTAGGGTTAGGGTTAGGCTTAGGGTTAGGCTTAGGGTACGCCTTAGGGTACGGGTTCGGGGAGGGCTTCGGGTATGGCGTAGTGTATGGGTTAGGGTTAGGGTTAGGGTTAGTGTTAGGGTTAGGGCTCGGTTTAGGGTACGGGTTAGGATTAGGGTACGTGTTAGGGTTAGGGTAGGGGTTAGGGTTAGGGTACGCGTTAGGGTTAGGGTAGTTATTAATCCTATCCCACTCTCTAGATACCCCTTAGCACGTAAAGGAATATTATTTGGGGGTCCAGCCATGGAGAAGAGTTTAGACACTAAGATAATATAAGGAACACACACATTATAAAGAAATCACATTAGGATTCTCTTTTTAAGCTGTTCCTTAAAACCCTAGTGCTTAGGAAATCTATTGGAGGCAGAAGCAGTCAAGGGTAGCCTAGGGTTAGGGTTAGGCTTAGGGTTAGGCTTAGGGTACGGGTTTCGGGAGGGCTTCGGGTACGGCGTAGGGTATGGGTTAGGGTTAGGGTTAGGGTTAGTGTTAGGGTTAGGGCTCGGTTTAGGGTACGGGTTAGGATTAGGGTACGTGTTAGGGTTAGGGTAGGGGTTAGGGTTAGGGTACGCGTTAGGGTTAGGGTAGTTATTAAACCTATCCCACTCTCTAGATACCCCTTAGCACGTAAAGGAATATTATTTGGGGGTCCAGCCATGGAGAAGAGTTTAGACACTAAGATAATATAAGGAACACACACATTATAAAGAAATCACATTAGGATTCTATTTTTAAGCTGTTCCTTAAAACACTAGTGTTTAGGAAATCTATTGGAGGCAGAAGCAGTCAAGGGTAGCCTAGGGTTAGGGTTAGGCTTAGGGTTAGGCTTAGGGTACGGCTTAGGGTACGGGTTCGGGGAGGGCTTCGGGTACGGCGTAGGGTATGGGTTAGGGTTAGGGTTAGGGTTAGTGTTAGGGTTAGGGCTCGGTTTAGGGTACGGGTTAGGATTAGGGTACGTGTTAGGGCTAGGGTAGGGGTTAGGGTTAGGGTACGCGTTAGGGTTAGGGTAGTGATTAAACCTATCCCACTCTCTAGATACCCCTTAGCACATAAAGGAATATTATTTGGGGGTCCAGCCATGGAGAAGAGTTTAGACACTAGGATTAGATAAGGAACACACCCATTATAAAGAAATCACATTAGGATTCTCTTTTTAAGCTGTTCCTTAAAACACTAGTGTTTAGGAAATCTATTGGAGGCAGAAGCAGTCAAGGGTAGCCTAGGGTTAGGGTTAGGCTTAGGGTTAGGCTTAGGGTACGGCTTAGGGTACATGTTCGGGGAGGGCTTCGGGTACGGCGTAGGGTATGGGTTAGGGTTAGGGTTAGGGTTAGTGTTAGGGTTAGGGCTCGGTTTAGGGTACGGGTTAGGATTAGGGTACGTGTTAGGGCTAGGGTAGGGGTTAGGGTTAGGGTACGCGTTAGGGTTAGGGTAGTGATTAAACCTATCCCACTCTCTAGATACCCCTAAGCACATAAAGGAATATTATTTGGGGGTCCAGGAATGGAGAAGAGTTTAGACACTAGGATTAGATAAGGAACACACCCATTATAAAGAAATCACATTAGGATTCTCTTTTTAAGCTGTTCCTTTAAACACTAGTGCTTAGGAAATCTATTGGAGGCAGAAGCAGTCAAGGGTAGCCTAGGGTTAGAGTTAGGCTTAGGGTTAGGCTTAGGGTACGCCTTAGGGTACGGGTTCGGGGAGGGCTTCGGGTACGGCGTAATGTATGTGTTAGGGTTAGGGTTAGGGTTAGTGTTAGGGTTAGGGCTCGGTTTAGGGTACGGGTTAGGATTAGGGTACGTGTTAGGGTTAGGGTAGGGGTTAGGGTTAGGGTACGCGTTAGGGTTAGGGTAGTTATTAAACCTATCCCACTCTCTAGATACCCCTTAGCACGTAAAGGAATATTATTTGGGGGTCCAGCCATGGAGAAGAGTTTAGACACTAAGATAATATAAGGAACACACACATTATAAAGAAATCACATTAGGATTCTCTTTTTAAGCTGTTCCTTAAAACCCTAGTGCTTAGGAAATCTATTGGAGGCAGAAGCAGTCAAGGGTAGCCTAGGGTTAGGGTTAGGCTTAGGGTTAGGCTTAGGGTACGGCTTAGGGTACGGGTTTGGGGAGGGCTTCGGGTACGGCGTAGGGTATGGGTTAGGGTTAGGGTTAGGGTTAGTGTTAGGGTTAGGGCTCGGTTTAGGGTACGGGTTAGGATTAGGGTACGTGTTAAGGTTAGGGTAGGGGTTAGGGTTAGGGTACGCGTTAGGGTTAGGGTAGTTATTAAACCTATCCCACTCTCTAGATACCCCTTAGCACGTAAAGGAATATTATTTGGGGGTCCAGCCATGGAGAAGAGTTTAGACACTAAGATAATATAAGGAACACACCCATTATAAAGAAATCACATTAGGATTCTCTTTTTAAGCTGTTCCTTAAAACACTAGTGCTTAGGAAATCTATTGGAGGCAGAAGCAGTCAAGGGTAGCCTAGGGTTAGGGTTAGGCTTAGGGTTAGGCTTAGGGTACGGCTTAGGGTACGGGTTCGGGGAGGTCTTCGGGTGCGGCGTAGGGTATGGGTTAGGGTTAGGGTTAGGGTTAGTGTTAGGGTTAGGGCTCGGTGTAGGGTACGGGTTAGGATTAGGGTACGTGTTAGGGCTAGGGTAGGGGTTAGGGTTAGGGTACGCGTTAGGGTTAGGGTAGTGATTAAACCTATCCCACTCTCTAGATACCCCTTAGCACATAAAGGAATATTATTTGGGGGTCCAGCCATGGAGAAGAGTTTAGACACTAGGATTAGATAAGGAACACACCCATTATAAAGAAATCACATTAGGATTCTCTTTTTAAGCTGTTCCTTAAAACACTAGTGCTTAGGAAATCCATTGGAGGCAGAAGCAGTCAAGGGTAGCCTAGGGTTAGGGTTAGGCTTAGGGTTAGGCTTAGGGTACGGGTTTGGGGAGGGCTTCGGGTACGGCGTAGGGTATGGGTTAGGGTTAGGGTTAGGGTTAGTGTTAGGGTTAGGGCTCGGTTTAGGGTACGGGTTAGGATTAGGGTACGTGTTAGGGCTAGGGTAGGGGTTAGGGTTAGGGTACGCGTTAGGGTTAGGGTAGTGATTAAACCTATCCCACTCTCTAGATACCCCTTAGCACATAAAGGAATATTATTTGGGGGTCCAGCCATGGAGAAGAGTTTAGACACTAGGATTAGATAAGGAACACACCCATTATAAAGAAATCACATTAGGATTCTCTTTTTAAGCTGTTCCTTAAAACACTAGTGTTTAGGAAATCTATTGGAGGCAGAAGCAGTCAAGGGTAGCCTAGGGTTAGGGTTAGGCTTAGGGTTAGGCTTAGGGTACGGCTTAGGGTACGGGTTCGGGGAGGGCTTCGGGTACGGCGTAGGGTATGAGTTAGGGTTAGGGTTAGGGTTAGTGTTAGGGTTAGGGCGCGGTTTAAGGTACGGGTTAGGATTAGGGTACGTGTTAGGGTTAGGGTAGGGGTTAGGGTTAGGGTACGCGTTAGGGTTAGGGTAGTTATTAAACCAATCCCACTCTCTAGATACCCCTTAGCACGTAAAGGAATATTATTTGGGGGTCCAGCCATGGAGAAGAGTTTAGACACTAAGATAATATAAGGAACACACCCATTATAAAGAAATCACATTAGGATTCTCTTTTTAAGCTGTTCCTTAAAACACTAGTGCTTAGGAAATCTTTTGGAGGCAGAAGCAGTCAAGGGTAGCCTAGGGTTAGAGTTAGGCTTAGGGTTAGGCTTAGGGTACGCCTTAGGGTACAGGTTCGGGGAGGGCTTCGGGTACGGCGTAATGTATGGGTTAGGGTTAGGGTTAGGGTTAGTGTTAGGGTTAGGGCTCGGTTTAGGGTACGGGTTAGGATTAGGGTACGTGTTAGGGTTAGGGTAGGGGTTAGGGTTAGGGTACGCGTTAGGGTTAGGGTAGTTATTAAACCTATCCCACTCTCTAGATACCCCTTAGCACGTAAAGGAATATTATTTGGGGGTCCAGCCATGGAGAAGAGTTTAGACACTAAGATAATATAAGGAACACACACATTATAAAGAAATCACATTAGGATTCTCTTTTTAAGCTGTTCCTTAAAACCCTAGTGCTTAGGAAATCTATTGGAGGCAGAAGCAGTCAAGGGTAGCCTAGGGTTAGGGTTAGGCTTAGGGTTAGGCTTAGGGTACGGCTTAGGGTACGGGTTTGGGGAGGGCTTCGGGTACGGCGTAGGGTATGGGTTAGGGTTAGGGTTAGGGTTAGTGTTAGGGTTAGGGCTCGGTTTAGGGTACGGGTTAGGATTAGGGTACGTGTTAAGGTTGGGTAGGGGTTAGGGTTAGGGTACGAGTTAGGGTTAGGGTAGTTATTAAACCTATCCCACTCTCTAGATACCCCTTAGCACGTAAAGGAATATTATTTGGGGGTCCAGCCATGGAGAAGAGTTTAGACACTAAGATAATATAAGGAACACACCCATTATAAAGAAATCACATTAGGATTCTCTTTTTAAGCTGTTCCTTAAAACACTAGTGCTTAGGAAATCTATTGGAGGCAGAAGCAGTCAAGGGTAGCCTAGGGTTAGGGTTAGGCTTAGGGTTAGGCTTAGGGTACGGCTTAGGGTACGGGTTCGGGGAGGTCTTCGGGTGCGGCGTAGGGTATGGGTTAGGGTTAGGGTTAGGGTTAGTGTTAGGGTTAGGGCTCGGTGTAGGGTACGGGTTAGGATTAGGGTACGTGTTAGGGCTAGGGTAGGGGTTAGGGTTAGGGTACGCGTTAGGGTTAGGGTAGTGATTAAACCTATCCCACTCTCTAGATACCCCTTAGCACATAAAGGAATATTATTTGGGGGTCCAGCCATGGAGAAGAGTTTAGACACTAGGATTAGATAAGGAACACACCCATTATAAAGAAATCACATTAGGATTCTCTTTTTAAGCTGTTCCTTGAAACACTAGTGCTTAGGAAATCTATTGGAGGCAGAAGCAGTCAAGGGTAGCCTAGGGTTAGGGTTAGGCTTAGGGTTCGGCTTAGGGTACGCCTTAGGGTACGGGTTCGGGGAGGGCTTCGGGTACGGCGTAGGGTATGGGTTAGGGTTAGGGTTAGGGTTAGTGTTAGGGTTAGGGCTCGGTTTAGGGTACGGGTTAGGATTAGGGTACGTGTTAGGGCTAGGGTAGGGGTTAGGGTTAGGGTACCCGTTAGGGTTAGGGTAGTGATTAAACCTATCCCACTCTCTAGATACCCCTTAGCACATAAAGGAATATTATTTGGGGGTCCAGCAATGGAGAAGCGTTTAGACACTAGGATTAGATAAGGAACACACCCATTATAAAGAAATCACATTAGGATTCTCTTTTTAAGCTGTTCCTTAAAACACTAGTGCTTAGGAAATCTATTGGAGGCAGAAGCAGTCAAGGGTAGCCTAGGGTTAGAGTTAGGCTTAGGGTTAGGCTTAGGGTACGCCTTAGGGGACGGGTTCGGGGAGGGCTTCGGGTACGGCGTAATGTATGGGTTAGGGTTAGGGTTAGGGTTAGTGTTAGGGTTAGGGCTCGGTTTAGGGTACGGGTTAGGATTAGGGTACGTGTTAGGGTTAGGGTAGGGGTTAGGGTTAGGGTACGCGTTAGGGTTAGGGTAGTTATTAAACCTATCCCACTCTCTAGATACCCCTTAGCACGTAAAGGAATATTATTTGGGGGTCCAGCCATGGAGAAGAGTTTAGACACTAAGATAATATAAGGAACACACACATTATAAAGAAATCACATTAGGATTCTCTTTTTAAGCTGTTCCTTAAAACCCTAGTGCTTAGGAAATCTATTGGAGGCAGAGGCAGTCAAGGGTAGCCTAGGGTTAGGGTTAGGCTTAGGGTTAGGCTTAGGGTACGGCTTAGGGTACGGGTTTGGGGAGGGCTTCGGGTACGGCGTAGGGTATGGGTTAGGGTTAGGGTTAGGGTTAGTGTTAGGGTTAGGGCTCGGTTTAGGGTACGGGTTAGGATTAGGGTACGTGTTAAGGTTAGGGTAGGGGTTAGGGTTAGGGTACGCGTTAGGGTTAGGGTAGTTATTAAACCTATCCCACTCTCTAGATACCCCTTAGCACGTAAAGGAATATTATTTGGGGGTCCGGCCATGGAGAAGAGTTTAGACACTAAGATAATATAAGGAACACACCCATTATAAAGAAATCACATTAGGATTCTCTTTTTAAGCTGTTCCTTAAAACACTAGTGCTTAGGAAATCTATTGGAGGCAGAAGCAGTCAAGGGTAGCCTAGGGTTAGGGTTAGGCTTAGGGTTAGGCTTAGGGTACGGCTTAGGGTACGGTTTCGGGAAGGTCTTCGGGTGCGGCGTAGGGTATGGGTTAGGGTTAGGGTTAGGGTTAGTGTTAGGGTTAGGGCTCGGTGTAGGGTACGGGTTAGGATTAGGGTACGTGTTAGGGCTAGGGTAGGGGTTAGGGTTAGGGTACGCGTTAGGGTTAGGGTAGTGATTAAACCTATCCCACTCTCTAGATACCCTTTAGCACATAAAGGAATATTATTTGGGGGTCCAGCCATGGAGAAGAGTTTAGACACTAGGATTAGATAAGGAACACACCCATTATAAAGAAATCACATTAGGATTCTCTTTTTAAGCTGTTCCTTAAAACACTAGTGCTTAGGAAATCTATTGGAGGCAGAAGCAGTCAAGGGTAGCCTAGGGTTAGGGTTAGGCTTAGGGTTCGGCTTAGGGTACGCCTTAGGGTACGGGTTCGGGGAGGGCTTCGGGTACGGCGTAGGGTATGGGTTAGGGTTAGGGTTAGGGTTAGTGTTAGGGTTAGGGCTCGGTTTAGGGTACGGGTTAGGATTAGGGTACGTGTTAGGGTTAGGGTAGGGGTTGGGGTTAGGGTACGCGTTAGGGTTAGGGTAGTTATTAAACCTATCCCACTCTCTAGATACCCCTTAGCACGTAAAGGAATATTATTTGGGGGTCCAGCCATGGAGCAGAGTTTAGACACTAAGATAATATAAGGAACACACACATTATAAAGAAATCACATTAGGATTCTCTTTTTAAGCTGTTCCTTGAAACACTAGTGCTTAGGAAATCTATTGGAGGCAGAAGCAGTCAAGGGTAGCCTAGGGTTAGGTTTAGGCTTATGGTTAGGCTTAGGGTACGGCTTAGGGTACGGGTTCGGGGAGGGCTTCGGGTACGGCGTAGGGTATGGGTTAGGGTTAGGGTTAGGGTTAGTGTTAGGGTTAGGGCTCGGTTTAGGGTACAGGTTAGGATTAGGGTAACTGTTAGGGCTAGGGTAGGGGTTAGGGTTAGGGTACGTGTTAGGGTTAGGGTAGTGATTAAACCTATCCCACTCTCTAGATACCCCTTAGCACATAAAGGAATATTATTTGGGGGTCCAGCCATGGAGAAGAGTTTAGACACTAGGATTAGATAAGGAACACACCCATTATAAAGAAATCACATTAGGATTCTCTTTTTAAGCTGTTCCTTAAAACACTAGTGCTTAGGAAATCTATTGGATTCAGAAGCAGTCAAGGGTAGCCTAGGGTTAGTGTTAGGCTTAGGGTTAGGCTTAGGGTACGGCTTAGGGTACATGTTCGGGGAGGGCTTCGGGTACGGCGTAGGGTATGGGTTAGGGTTAGGGTTAGGGTTAGTGTTAGGTTTAGGGCTCGGTTTAGGGTACAGGTTAGGATTAGGGTACGTGTTAGGGTTAGGGTAGGGGTTAGGGTTAGGGTACGCGTTACGGTTAGGGTAGTTATTACACCTATCCCACTCTCTAGATACCCCTTAGCACGTAAAGGAATATTATTTGGGGGTCCAGCCATGGAGAAGAGTTTAGGCACTAAGATAAGATAAGGAACACACCCATTATAAAGAAATCACATTAGGATTCTCTTTTTAAGCTGTTCCTTAAAACACTAGTGCTTAGGAAATCTATTGGAGGCAGAAGCAGTCAAGGGTAGCCTAGGGTTAGGGTTAGGCTTAGGGTTAGGCTTAGGGTACGGGTTTGGGGAGGGCTTCGGGTACGGCGTAGGGTATGGGTTAGGGTTAGGGTTAGGGTTAGTGTTAGGGTTAGGGCTCGGTTTAGGGTACGGGTTAGGATTAGGGTACGTGTTAGGGTTAGGGTAGGGGTTAGGGTTAGGGTACGCGTTAGGGTTAGGGTAGTTATTAAACCTATCCCACTCTCTAGATACCCCTTAGCACGTAAAGGAATATTATTTGGGGGACCAACCATGGAGAAGAGTTTAGACACTAAGATAATATAAGGAACACACACATTATAAAGAAATCACATTAGGATTCTCTTTTTAAGCTGTTCCTTAAAACCCTAGTGCTTAGGAAATCTATTGGAGGCAGAAGCAGTCAAGGGTAGCCTAGGGTTAGGGTTAGGCTTAGGGTTAGGCTTAGGGTACGGCTTAGGGTACGGGTTTGGGGAGGGCTTCGGGTACGGCGTAGGGTATGGGTTAGGGTTAGGGTTAGGGTTAGTGTTAGGGTTAGGGCTCGGTTTAGGGTACGGGTTAGGATTAGGGTACGTGTTAAGGTTAGGGTAGGGGTTAGGGTTAGGGTACGCGTTAGGGTTAGGGTAGTTATTAAACCTATCCCACTCTCTAGATACCCCTTAGCACGTAAAAGAATATTATTTGGGGGTCCAGCCATGGAGAAGAGTTTAGACACTAAGATAATAGAAGGAACACACCCATTATAAAGAAATCACATTAGGATTCTCTTTTTAAGCTGTTCCTTAAAACACTAGTGCTTAGGAAATCTATTGGAGGCAGAAGCAGTCAAGGGTAGCCTAGGGTTACGGTTAGGCTTAGGGTTAGGCTTAGGGTACGGCTTAGGGTACGGGTTCGGGGAGGGCTTCGGGTGCGGCGTAGGGTATGGGTTAGGGTTAGGGTTAGGGTTAGTGTTATGGTTAGGGCTCGGTGTAGGGTACGGGTTAGGATTAGGGTACGTGTTAGGGCTAGGGTAGGGGTTAGGGTTAGGGTACGCGTTAGGGTTAGGGTAGTGATTAAACCTATCCCACTCTCTAGATACCCCTTAGCACATAAAGGAATATTATTTGGGGGTCCAGCCATGGAGAAGAGTTTAGACCCTAGGATTAGATAAGGAACACACCCATTATAAAGAAATCACATTAGGATTCTCTTTTTAAGCTGTTCCTTAAAACACTAGTGCTTAGGAAATCTATTGGATTCAGAAGCAGTCAAGGGTAGCCTAGGGTTAGTGTTAGGCTTAGGGCTAGGCTTAGGGTACGGCTTAGGGTACGTGTTCGGGGAGGGCTTCGGGTACGGCGTAGGGTATGGGTTAGGGTTAGGGTTAGGGTTAGTGTTAGGGTTAGGGCTCGGTTTAGGGTACAGGTTAGGATTAGGGTACGTGTTAGGGTTAGGGTAGGGGTTAGGGTTAGGGTACGCGTTACGGTTAGGGTAGTTATTACACCTATCCCACTCTCTAGATACCCCTTAGCACGTAAAGGAATATTATTTGGGGGTCCAGCCATGGAGAAGAGTTTAGGCACTAAGATAAGATAAGGAACACACCCATTATAAAGAAATCACATTAGGATTCTCTTTTTAAGCTGTTCCTTAAAACACTAGTGCTTAGGAAATCTATTGGAGGCAGAAGCAGTCAAGGGTAGCCTAGGGTTAGGGTTAGGCTTAGGGTTAGGCTTAGGGTACGGGTTTGGGGAGGGCTTCGGGTACGGCGTAGGGTATGGGTTAGGGTTAGGGTTAGGGTTAGTGTTAGGGTTAGGGCTCGGTTTAGGGTACGGGTTAGGATTAGGGTACGTGTTAGGGTTAGGGTAGGGGTTAGGGTTAGGGTACGCGTTAGGGTTAGGGTAGTTATTAAACCTATCCCACTCTCTAGATACCCCTTAGCACGTAAAGGAATATTATTTGGGGGTCCAGCCATGGAGAAGAGTTTAGACACTAAGATAATATAAGGAACACACACATTATAAAGAAATCACATTAGGATTCTCTTTTTAAGCTGTTCCTTAAAACCCTAGTGCTTAGTAAATCTATTGGAGGCAGAAGCAGTCAAGGGTAGCCTAGGGTTAGGGTTAGGCTTAGGGTTAGGCTTAGGGTACGGCTTAGGGTACGGGTTTGGGGAGGGCTTCGGGTACGGCGTAGGGTATGGGTTAGGGTTAGGGTTAGGGTTAGTGTTAGGGTTAGGGCTCGGTTTAGGGTACGGGTTAGGATTAGGGTACGTGTTAAGGTTAGGGTAGGGGTTAGGGTTAGGGTACGCGTTAGGGTTAGGGTAGTTATTAAACCTATCCCACTCTCTAGATACCCCTTAGCACGTAAAAGAATATTATTTGGGGGTCCAGCCATGGAGAAGAGTTTAGACACTAAGATAATATAAGGAACACACCCATTATAAAGAAATCACATTAGGATTCTCTTTTTAAGCTGTTCCTTAAAACACTAGTGCTTAGGAAATCTATTGGAGGCAGAAGCAGTCAAGGGTAGCCTAGGGTTAGGGTTAGGCTTAGGGTTAGGCTTAGGGTACGGCTTAGGGTACGGGTTCGGGGAGGGCTTCGGGTGCGGCGTAGGGTATGGGTTAGGGTTAGGGTTAGGGTTAGTGTTATGGTTAGGGCTCGGTGTAGGGTACGGGTTAGGATTAGGGTACGTGTTAGGGCTAGGGTAGGGGTTAGGGTTAGGGTACGCGTTAGGGTTAGGGTAGTGATTAAACCTATCCCACTCTCTAGATACCCCTTAGCACATAAAGGAATATTATTTGGGGGTCCAGCCATGGAGAAGAGTTTAGACCCTAGGATTAGATAAGGAACACACCCATTATAAAGAAATCACATTAGGATTCTCTTTTTAAGCTGTTCCTTAAAACACTAGTGCTTAGGAAGTCTATTGGATTCAGAAGCAGTCAAGGGTAGCCTAGGGTTAGTGTTAGGCTTAGGGCTAGGCTTAGGGTACGGCTTAGGGTACGTGTTCGGGGAGGGCTTCGGGTACGGCGTAGGGTATGGGTTAGGGTTAGGGTTAGGGTTAGTGTTAGGGTTAGGGCTCGGTTTAGGGTACGGGTTAGGATTAGGGTACGTGTTAGGGCTAGGGTAGGGGTTAGGGTTAGGGTACGCGTTAGGGTTAGGGTAGTGATTAAACCTATCCCACTCTCTAGATACCCCTTAGCACATAAAGGAATATTATTTGGGGGTCCAGCAATGGAGAAGCGTTTAGACACTAGGATTAGATAAGGAACACACCCATTATAAAGAAATCACATTAGGATTCTCTTTTTAAGCTGTTCCTTAAAACACTAGTGCTTAGGAAATCTATTGGAGGCAGAAGCAGTCAAGGGTAGCC
The DNA here is from genome assembly GCF_965194825.1 of Balaenoptera physalus. Lineage (NCBI taxonomy): Eukaryota > Metazoa > Chordata > Mammalia > Artiodactyla > Balaenopteridae > Balaenoptera > Balaenoptera physalus. Next base: position 991,053 of record NW_028126443.1, on the reverse strand, counting down.
TAGGGTTAGAGTTAGGCTTAGGGTTAGGCTTAGGGTACGCCTTAGGGGACGGGTTCGGGGAGGGCTTCGGGTACGGCGTAATGTATGGGTTAGGGTTAGGGTTAGGGTTAGTGTTAGGGTTAGGGCTCGGTTTAGGGTACGGGTTAGGATTAGGGTACGTGTTAGGGTTAGGGTAGGGGTTAGGGTTAGGGTACGCGTTAGGGTTAGGGTAGTTATTAAACCTATCCCACTCTCTAGATACCCCTTAGCACGTAAAGGAATATTATTTGGGGGTCCAGCCATGGAGAAGAGTTTAGACACTAAGATAATATAAGGAACACACACATTATAAAGAAATCACATTAGGATTCTCTTTTTAAGCTGTTCCTTAAAACCCTAGTGCTTAGGAAATCTATTGGAGGCAGAAGCAGTCAAGGGTAGCCTAGGGTTAGGGTTAGGCTTAGGGTTAGGCTTAGGGTACGGCTTAGGGTACGGGTTTGGGGAGGGCTTCGGGTACGGCGTAGGGTATGGGTTAGGGTTAGGGTTAGGGTTACTGTTAGGGTTAGGGCTCGGTTTAGGGTACGGGTTAGGATTAGGGTACGTGTTAAGGTTAGGGTAGGGGTTAGGGTTAGGGTACGCGTTAGGGTTAGGGTAGTTATTAAACCTATCCCACTCTCTAGATACCCCTTAGCACGTAAAGGAATATTATTTGGGGGTCCGGCCATGGAGAAGAGTTTAGACACTAAGATAATATAAGGAACACACCCATTATAAAGAAATCACATTAGGATTCTCTTTTTAAGCTGTTCCTTAAAACACTAGTGCTTAGGAAATCTATTGGAGGCAGAAGCAGTCAAGGGTAGCCTAGGGTTAGGGTTAGGCTTAGGGTTAGGCTTAGGGTACGGCTTAGGGTACGGTTTCGGGGAGGTCTTCGGGTGCGGCGTAGGGTATGGGTTAGGGTTAGGGTTAGGGTTAGTGTTAGGGTTAGGGCTCGGTGTAGGGTACGGGTTAGGATTAGGGTACGTGTTAGGGCTAGGGTAGGGGTTAGGGTTAGGGTACGCGTTAGGGTTAGGGTAGTGATTAAACCTATCCCACTCTCTAGATACCCTTTAGCACATAAAGGAATATTATTTGGGGGTCCAGCCATGGAGAAGAGTTTAGACACTAGGATTAGATAAGGAACACACCCATTATAAAGAAATCACATTAGGATTCTCTTTTTAAGCTGTTCCTTAAAACACTAGTGCTTAGGAAATCTATTGGAGGCAGAAGCAGTCAAGGGTAGCCTAGGGTTAGGGTTAGGCTTAGGGTTCGGCTTAGGGTACGCCTTAGGGTACGGGTTCGGGGAGGGCTTCGGGTACGGCGTAGGGTATGGGTTAGGGTTAGGGTTAGGGTTAGTGTTAGGGTTAGGGCTCGGTTTAGGGTACGGGTTAGGATTAGGGTACGTGTTAGGGTTAGGGTAGGGGTTAGGGTTAGGGTACGCGTTAGGGTTAGGGTAGTTATTAAACCTATCCCACTCTCTAGATACCCCTTAGCACGTAAAGGAATATTATTTGGGGGTCCAGCCATGGAGAAGAGTTTAGACACTAAGATAATATAAGGAACACACACATTATAAAGAAATCACATTAGGATTCTCTTTTTAAGCTGTTCCTTAAAACCCTAGTGCTTAGGAAATCTATTGGAGGCAGAAGCAGTCAAGGGTAGCCTAGGGTTAGGGTTAGGCTTAGGGTTAGGCTTAGGGTACGGCTTAGGGTACGGGTTTGGGGAGGGCTTCGGGTACGGCGTAGGGTATGGGTTAGGGTTAGGGTTAGGGTTAGTGTTAGGGTTAGGGCTCGGTTTAGGGTACGGGTTAGGATTAGGGTACGTGTTAAGGTTAGGGTAGGGGTTAGGGTTAGGGTACGCGTTAGGGTTAGGGTAGTTATTAAACCTATCCCACTCTCTAGATACCCCTTAGCACGTAAAAGAATATTATTTGGGGGTCCAGCCATGGAGAAGAGTTTAGACACTAAGATAATATAAGGAACACACCCATTATAAAGAAATCACATTAGGATTCTCTTTTTAAGCTGTTCCTTAAAACACTAGTGCTTAGGAAATCTATTGGAGGCAGAAGCAGTCAAGGGTAGCCTAGGGTTAGGGTTAGGCTTAGGGTTAGGCTTAGGGTACGGCTTAGGGTACGGGTTCGGGGAGGGCTTCGGGTGCGGCGTAGGGTATGGGTTAGGGTTAGGGTTAGGGTTAGTGTTATGGTTAGGGCTCGGTGTAGGGTACGGGTTAGGATTAGGGTACGTGTTAGGGCTAGGGTAGGGGTTAGGGTTAGGGTACGCGTTAGGGTTAGGGTAGTGATTAAACCTATCCCACTCTCTAGATACCCCTTAGCACATAAAGGAATATTATTTGGGGGTCCAGCCATGGAGAAGAGTTTAGACCCTAGGATTAGATAAGGAACACACCCATTATAAAGAAATCACATTAGGATTCTCTTTTTAAGCTGTTCCTTAAAACACTAGTGCTTAGGGAATCTATTGGATTCAGAAGCAGTCAAGGGTAGCCTAGGGTTAGTGTTAGGCTTAGGGCTAGGCTTAGGGTACGGCTTAGGGTACGTGTTCGGGGAGGGCTTCGGGTACGGCGTAGGGTATGGGTTAGGGTTAGGGTTAGGGTTAGTGTTAGGGTTAGGGCTCGGTTTAGGGTACAGGTTAGGATTAGGGTACGTGTTAGGGTTAGGGTAGGGGTTAGGGTTAGGGTACGCGTTACGGTTAGGGTAGTTATTACACCTATCCCACTCTCTAGATACCCCTTAGCACGTAAAGGAATATTATTTGGGGGTCCAGCCATGGAGAAGAGTTTAGGCACTAAGATAAGATAAGGAACACACCCATTATAAAGAAATCACATTAGGATTCTCTTTTTAAGCTGTTCCTTAAAACACTAGTGCTTAGGAAATCTATTGGAGGCAGAAGCAGTCAAGGGTAGCCTAGGGTTAGGGTTAGGCTTAGGGTTAGGCTTAGGGTACGGGTTTGGGGAGGGCTTCGGGTACGGCGTAGGGTATGGGTTAGGGTTAGGGTTAGGGTTAGTGTTAGGGTTAGGGCTCGGTTTAGGGTACGGGTTAGGATTAGGGTACGTGTTAGGGTTAGGGTAGGGGTTAGGGTTAGGGTACGCGTTAGGGTTAGGGTAGTTATTAAACCTATCCCACTCTCTAGATACCCCTTAGCACGTAAAGGAATATTATTTGGGGGTCCAGCCATGGAGAAGAGTTTAGACACTAAGATAATATAAGGAACACACACATAAAGAAATCACATTAGGATTCTTTTTTTAAGCTGTTCCTTAAAACCCTAGTGCTTAGGAAATCTATTGGAGGCAGAAGCAGTCAAGGGTAGCCTAGGGTTAGGGTTAGGCTTAAGGTTAGGCTTAGGGTACGGCTTAGGGTACGGGTTTGGGGAGGGCTTCGGGTACGGCGTAGGGTATGGGTTAGGGTTAGGGTTAGGGTTAGTGTTAGGGTTAGGGCTCGGTTTAGGGTACGGGTTAGGATTAGGGTACGTGTTAAGGTTAGGGTAGGGGTTAGGGTTAGGGTACGCGTTAGGGTTAGGGTAGTTATTAAACCTATCCCACTCTCTAGATACCCCTTAGCACGTAAAAGAATATTATTTGGGGGTCCAGCCATGGAGAAGAGTTTAGACACTAAGATAATATAAGGAACACACCCATTATAAAGAAATCACATTAGGATTCTCTTTTTAAGCTGTTCCTTAAAACACTAGTGCTTAGGAAATCTATTGGAGGCAGAAGCAGTCAAGGGTAGCCTAGGGTTAGGGTTAGGCTTAGGGTTAGGCTTAGGGTACGGCTTAGGGTACGGGTTCGGGGAGGGCTTCGGGTGCGGCGTAGGGTATGGGTTAGGGTTAGGGTTAGGGTTAGTGTTATGGTTAGGGCTCGGTGTAGGGTACGGGTTAGGATTAGGGTACGTGTTAGGGCTAGGGTAGGGGTTAGGGTTAGGGTACGCGTTAGGGTTAGGGTAGTGATTAAACCTATCCCACTCTCTAGATACCCCTTAGCACATAAAGGAATATTATTTGGGGGTCCAGCCATGGAGAAGAGTTTAGACCCTAGGATTAGATAAGGAACACACCCATTATAAAGAAATCACATTAGGATTCTCTTTTTAAGCTGTTCCTTAAAACACTAGTGCTTAGGAAATCTATTGGATTCAGAAGCAGTCAAGGGTAGCCTAGGGTTAGTGTTAGGCTTAGGGCTAGGCTTAGGGTACGGCTTAGGGTACGTGTTCGGGGAGGGCTTCGGGTACGGCGTAGGGTATGGGTTAGGGTTAGGGTTAGGGTTAGTGTTAGGGTTAGGGCTCGGTTTAGGGTACAGGTTAGGATTAGGGTACGTGTTAGGGTTAGGGTAGGGGTTAGGGTTAGGGTACGCGTTACGGTTAGGGTAGTTATTACACCTATCCCACTCTCTAGATACCCCTTAGCACGTAAAGGAATATTATTTGGGGGTCCAGCCATGGAGAAGAGTTTAGGCACTAAGATAAGATAAGGAACACACCCATTATAAAGAAATCACATTAGGATTCTCTTTTTAAGCTGTTCTTTAAAACACTAGTGCTTAGGAAATCTATTGGAGGCAGAAGCAGTCAAGGGTAGCCTAGGGTTAGGGTTAGGCTTAGGGTTAGGCTTAGGGTACGCCTTAGGGTACGGGTTCGGGGAGGGCTTCGGGTACGGCGTAGTGTATGGGTTAGGGTTAGGGTTAGGGTTAGTGTTAGGGTTAGGGCTCGGTTTAGGGTACGGGTTAGGATTAGGGTACGTGTTAGGGTTAGGGTAGGGGTTAGGGTTAGGGTACGCGTTAGGGTTAGGGTAGTTATTAATCCTATCCCACTCTCTAGATACCCCTTAGCACGTAAAGGAATATTATTTGGGGGTCCAGCCATGGAGAAGAGTTTAGACACTAAGATAATATAAGGAACACACCCATTATAAAGAAATCACATTAGGATTCTCTTTTTAAGCTGTTCCTTAAAACACTAGTGCTTAGGAAATCTATTGGAGGCAGAAGCAGTCAAGGGTAGCCTAGGGTTAGGGTTAGGCTTAGGGTTAGGCTTAGGGTACGGCTTAGGGTACGGGTTCGGGGAGGGCTTCGGGTGCGGCGTAGGGTATGGGTTAGGGTTAGGGTTAGGGTTAGTGTTATGGTTAGGGCTCGGTGTAGGGTACGGGTTAGGATTAGGGTACGTGTTAGGGCTAGGGTAGGGGTTAGGGTTAGGGTACGCGTTAGGGTTAGGGTAGTGATTAAACCTATCCCACTCTCTAGATACCCCTTAGCACATAAAGGAATATTATTTGGGGGTCCAGCCATGGAGAAGAGTTTAGACCCTAGGATTAGATAAGGAACACACCCATTATAAAGAAATCACATTAGGATTCTCTTTTTAAGCTGTTCCTTAAAACACTAGTGCTTAGGAAGTCTATTGGATTCAGAAGCAGTCAAGGGTAGCCTAGGGTTAGTGTTAGGCTTAGGGCTAGGCTTAGGGTACGGCTTAGGGTACGTGTTCGGGGAGGGCTTCGGGTACGGCGTAGGGTATGGGTTAGGGTTAGGGTTAGGGTTAGTGTTAGGGTTAGGGCTCGGTTTAGGGTACGGGTTAGGATTAGGGTACGTGTTAGGGCTAGGGTAGGTGTTAGGGTTAGGGTACGCGTTAGGGTTAGGGTAGTGATTAAACCTATCCCACTCTCTAGATACCCCTTAGCACATAAAGGAATATTATTTGGGGGTCCAGCAATGGAGAAGCGTTTAGACACTAGGATTAGATAAGGAACACACCCATTATAAAGAAATCACATTAGGATTCTCTTTTTAAGCTGTTCCTTAAAACACTAGTGCTTAGGAAATCTATTGGAGGCAGAAGCAGTCAAGGGTAGCCTAGGGTTAGAGTTAGGCTTAGGGTTAGGCTTAGGGTACGCCTTAGGGGACGGGTTCGGGGAGGGCTTCGGGTACGGCGTAATGTATGGGTTAGGGTTAGGGTTAGGGTTAGTGTTAGGGTTAGGGCTCGGTTTAGGGTACGGGTTAGGATTAGGGTACGTGTTAGGGTTAGGGTAGGGGTTAGGGTTAGGGTACGCGTTAGGGTTAGGGTAGTTATTAAACCTATCCCACTCTCTAGATACCCCTTAGCACGTAAAGGAATATTATTTGGGGGTCCAGCCATGGAGAAGAGTTTAGACACTAAGATAATATAAGGAACACACACATTATAAAGAAATCACATTAGGATTCTCTTTTTAAGCTGTTCCTTAAAACCCTAGTGCTTAGGAAATCTATTGGAGGCAGAAGCAGTCAAGGGTAGCCTAGGGTTAGGGTTAGGCTTAGGGTTAGGCTTAGGGTACGGCTTAGGGTACGGGTTTGGGGAGGGCTTCGGGTACGGCGTAGGGTATGGGTTAGGGTTAGGGTTAGGGTTACTGTTAGGGTTAGGGCTCGGTTTAGGGTACGGGTTAGGATTAGGGTACGTGTTAAGGTTAGGGTAGGGGTTAGGGTTAGGGTACGCGTTAGGGTTAGGGTAGTTATTAAACCTATCCCACTCTCTAGATACCCCTTAGCACGTAAAGGAATATTATTTGGGGGTCCGGCCATGGAGAAGAGTTTAGACACTAAGATAATATAAGGAACACACCCATTATAAAGAAATCACATTAGGATTCTCTTTTTAAGCTGTTCCTTAAAACACTAGTGCTTAGGAAATCTATTGGAGGCAGAAGCAGTCAAGGGTAGCCTAGGGTTAGGGTTAGGCTTAGGGTTAGGCTTAGGGTACGGCTTAGGGTACGGTTTCGGGGAGGTCTTCGGGTGCGGCGTAGGGTATGGGTTAGGGTTAGGGTTAGGGTTAGTGTTAGGGTTAGGGCTCGGTGTAGGGTACGGGTTAGGATTAGGGTACGTGTTAGGGCTAGGGTAGGGGTTAGGGTTAGGGTACGCGTTAGGGTTAGGGTAGTGATTAAACCTATCCCACTCTCTAGATACCCTTTAGCACATAAAGGAATATTATTTGGGGGTCCAGCCATGGAGAAGAGTTTAGACACTAGGATTAGATAAGGAACACACCCATTATAAAGAAATCACATTAGGATTCTCTTTTTAAGCTGTTCCTTAAAACACTAGTGCTTAGGAAATCTATTGGAGGCAGAAGCAGTCAAGGGTAGCCTAGGGTTAGGGTTAGGCTTAGGGTTCGGCTTAGGGTACGCCTTAGGGTACGGGTTCGGGGAGGGCTTCGGGTACGGCGTAGGGTATGGGTTAGGGTTAGGGTTAGGGTTAGTGTTAGGGTTAGGGCTCGGTTTAGGGTACGGGTTAGGATTAGGGTACGTGTTAGGGTTAGGGTAGGGGTTAGGGTTAGGGTACGCGTTAGGGTTAGGGTAGTTATTAAACCTATCCCACTCTCTAGATACCCCTTAGCACGTAAAGGAATATTATTTGGGGGTCCAGCCATGGAGAAGAGTTTAGACACTAAGATAATATAAGGAACACACACATTATAAAGAAATCACATTAGGATTCTCTTTTTAAGCTGTTCCTTAAAACCCTAGTGCTTAGGAAATCTATTGGAGGCAGAAGCAGTCAAGGGTAGCCTAGGGTTAGGGTTAGGCTTAGGGTTAGGCTTAGGGTACGGCTTAGGGTACGGGTTTGGGGAGGGCTTCGGGTACGGCGTAGGGTATGGGTTAGGGTTAGGGTTAGGGTTAGTGTTAGGGTTAGGGCTCGGTTTAGGGTACGGGTTAGGATTAGGGTACGTGTTAAGGTTAGGGTAGGGGTTAGGGTTAGGGTACGCGTTAGGGTTAGGGTAGTTATTAAACCTATCCCACTCTCTAGATACCCCTTAGCACGTAAAAGAATATTATTTGGGGGTCCAGCCATGGAGAAGAGTTTAGACACTAAGATAATATAAGGAACACACCCATTATAAAGAAATCACATTAGGATTCTCTTTTTAAGCTGTTCCTTAAAACACTAGTGCTTAGGAAATCTATTGGAGGCAGAAGCAGTCAAGGGTAGCCTAGGGTTAGGGTTAGGCTTAGGGTTAGGCTTAGGGTACGGCTTAGGGTACGGGTTCGGGGAGGGCTTCGGGTGCGGCGTAGGGTATGGGTTAGGGTTAGGGTTAGGGTTAGTGTTATGGTTAGGGCTCGGTGTAGGGTACGGGTTAGGATTAGGGTACGTGTTAGGGCTAGGGTAGGGGTTAGGGTTAGGGTACGCGTTAGGGTTAGGGTAGTGATTAAACCTATCCCACTCTCTAGATACCCCTTAGCACATAAAGGAATATTATTTGGGGGTCCAGCCATGGAGAAGAGTTTAGACCCTAGGATTAGATAAGGAACACACCCATTATAAAGAAATCACATTAGGATTCTCTTTTTAAGCTGTTCCTTAAAACACTAGTGCTTAGGGAATCTATTGGATTCAGAAGCAGTCAAGGGTAGCCTAGGGTTAGTGTTAGGCTTAGGGCTAGGCTTAGGGTACGGCTTAGGGTACGTGTTCGGGGAGGGCTTCGGGTACGGCGTAGGGTATGGGTTAGGGTTAGGGTTAGGGTTAGTGTTAGGGTTAGGGCTCGGTTTAGGGTACAGGTTAGGATTAGGGTACGTGTTAGGGTTAGGGTAGGGGTTAGGGTTAGGGTACGCGTTACGGTTAGGGTAGTTATTACACCTATCCCACTCTCTAGATACCCCTTAGCACGTAAAGGAATATTATTTGGGGGTCCAGCCATGGAGAAGAGTTTAGGCACTAAGATAAGATAAGGAACACACCCATTATAAAGAAATCACATTAGGATTCTCTTTTTAAGCTGTTCCTTAAAACACTAGTGCTTAGGAAATCTATTGGAGGCAGAAGCAGTCAAGGGTAGCCTAGGGTTAGGGTTAGGCTTAGGGTTAGGCTTAGGGTACGGGTTTGGGGAGGGCTTCGGGTACGGCGTAGGGTATGGGTTAGGGTTAGGGTTAGGGTTAGTGTTAGGGTTAGGGCTCGGTTTAGGGTACGGGTTAGGATTAGGGTACGTGTTAGGGTTAGGGTAGGGGTTAGGGTTAGGGTACGCGTTAGGGTTAGGGTAGTTATTAAACCTATCCCACTCTCTAGATACCCCTTAGCACGTAAAGGAATATTATTTGGGGGTCCAGCCATGGAGAAGAGTTTAGACACTAAGATAATATAAGGAACACACACATTATAAAGAAATCACATTAGGATTCTTTTTTTAAGCTGTTCCTTAAAACCCTAGTGCTTAGGAAATCTATTGGAGGCAGAAGCAGTCAAGGGTAGCCTAGGGTTAGGGTTAGGCTTAGGGTTAGGCTTAGGGTACGGCTTAGGGTACGGGTTTGGGGAGGGCTTCGGGTACGGCGTAGGGTATGGGTTAGGGTTAGGGTTAGGGTTAGTGTTAGGGTTAGGGCTCGGTTTAGGGTACGGGTTAGGATTAGGGTACGTGTTAAGGTTAGGTAGGGGTTAGGGTTAGGGTACGCGTTAGGGTTAGGGTAGTTATTAAACCTATCCCACTCTCTAGATACCCCTTAGCACGTAAAAGAATATTATTTGGGGGTCCAGCCATGGAGAAGAGTTTAGACACTAAGATAATATAAGGAACACACCCATTATAAAGAAATCACATTAGGATTCTCTTTTTAAGCTGTTCCTTAAAACACTAGTGCTTAGGAAATCTATTGGAGGCAGAAGCAGTCAAGGGTAGCCTAGGGTTAGGGTTAGGCTTAGGGTTAGGCTTAGGGTACGGCTTAGGGTACGGGTTCGGGGAGGGCTTCGGGTGCGGCGTAGGGTATGGGTTAGGGTTAGGGTTAGGGTTAGTGTTATGGTTAGGGCTCGGTGTAGGGTACGGGTTAGGATTAGGGTACGTGTTAGGGCTAGGGTAGGGGTTAGGGTTAGGGTACGCGTTAGGGTTAGGGTAGTGATTAAACCTATCCCACTCTCTAGATACCCCTTAGCACATAAAGGAATATTATTTGGGGGTCCAGCCATGGAGAAGAGTTTAGACCCTAGGATTAGATAAGGAACACACCCATTATAAAGAAATCACATTAGGATTCTCTTTTTAAGCTGTTCCTTAAAACACTAGTGCTTAGGAAATCTATTGGATTCAGAAGCAGTCAAGGGTAGCCTAGGGTTAGTGTTAGGCTTAGGGCTAGGCTTAGGGTACGGCTTAGGGTACGTGTTCGGGGAGGGCTTCGGGTACGGCGTAGGGTATGGGTTAGGGTTAGGGTTAGGGTTAGTGTTAGGGTTAGGGCTCGGTTTAGGGTACAGGTTAGGATTAGGGTACGTGTTAGGGTTAGGGTAGGGGTTAGGGTTAGGGTACGCGTTACGGTTAGGGTAGTTATTACACCTATCCCACTCTCTAGATACCCCTTAGCACGTAAAGGAATATTATTTGGGGGTCCAGCCATGGAGAAGAGTTTAGGCACTAAGATAAGATAAGGAACACACCCATTATAAAGAAATCACATTAGGATTCTCTTTTTAAGCTGTTCTTTAAAACACTAGTGCTTAGGAAATCTATTGGAGGCAGAAGCAGTCAAGGGTAGCCTAGGGTTAGGGTTAGGCTTAGGGTTAGGCTTAGGGTACGCCTTAGGGTACGGGTTCGGGGAGGGCTTCGGGTACGGCGTAGTGTATGGGTTAGGGTTAGGGTTAGGGTTAGTGTTAGGGTTAGGGCTCGGTTTAGGGTACGGGTTAGGATTAGGGTACGTGTTAGGGTTAGGGTAGGGGTTAGGGTTAGGGTACGCGTTAGGGTTAGGGTAGTTATTAATCCTATCCCACTCTCTAGATACCCCTTAGCACGTAAAGGAATATTATTTGGGGGTCCAGCCATGGAGAAGAGTTTAGACACTAAGATAATATAAGGAACACACACATTATAAAGAAATCACATTAGGATTCTCTTTTTAAGCTGTTCCTTAAAACCCTAGTGCTTAGGAAATCTATTGGAGGCAGAAGCAGTCAAGGGTAGCCTAGGGTTAGGGTTAGGCTTAGGGTTAGGCTTAGGGTACGGGTTTGGGGAGGGCTTCGGGTACGGCGTAGGGTATGGGTTAGGGTTAGGGTTAGGGTTAGTGTTAGGGTTAGGGCTCGGTTTAGGGTACGGGTTAGGATTAGGGTACGTGTTAGGGTTAGGGTAGGGGTTAGGGTTAGGGTACGCGTTAGGGTTAGGGTAGTTATTAAACCTATCCCACTCTCTAGATACCCCTTAGCACGTAAAGGAATATTATTTGGGGGTCCAGCCATGGAGAAGAGTTTAGACACTAAGATAATATAAGGAACACACACATTATAAAGAAATCACATTAGGATTCTATTTTTAAGCTGTTCCTTAAAACACTAGTGTTTAGGAAATCTATTGGAGGCAGAAGCAGTCAAGGGTAGCCTAGGGTTAGGGTTAGGCTTAGGGTTAGGCTTAGGGTACGGCTTAGGGTACATGTTCGGGGAGGGCTTCGGGTACGGCGTAGGGTATGGGTTAGGGTTAGGGTTAGGGTTAGTGTTAGGGTTAGGGTTCGGTTTAGGGTACGGGTTAGGATTAGGGTACGTGTTAGGGCTAGGGTAGGGGTTAGGGTTAGGGTACGCGTTAGGGTTAGGGTAGTGATTAAACCTATCCCACTCTCTAGATACCCCTTAGCACATAAAGGAATATTATTTGGGGGTCCAGCAATGGAGAAGAGTTTAGACACTAGGATTAGATAAGGAACACACCCATTATAAAGAAATCACATTAGGATTCTCTTTTTAAGCTGTTCCTTTAAACACTAGTGCTTAGGAAATCTATTGGAGGCAGAAGCAGTCAAGGGTAGCCTAGGGTTAGGGTTAGGCTTAGGGTTAGGCTTAGGGTACGGGTTTGGGGAGGGCTTCGGGTACGGCGTAGGGTATGGGTTAGGGTTAGGGTTAGGGTTAGTGTTAGGGTTAGGGCTCGGTTTAGGGTACGGGTTAGGATTAGGGTACGTGTTAGGGTTAGGGTAGGGGTTAGGGTTAGGGTACGCGTTAGGGTTAGGGTAGTTATTAAACCTATCCCACTCTCTAGATACCCCTTAGCACGTAAAGGAATATTATTTGGGGGTCCAGCCATGGAGAAGAGTTTAGACACTAAGATAATATAAGGAACACACACATTATAAAGAAATCACATTAGGATTCTCTTTTTAAGCTGTTCCTTAAAACCCTAGTGCTTAGGAAATCTATTGGAGGCAGAAGCAGTCAAGGGTAGCCTAGGGTTAGGGTTAGGCTTAGGGTTAGGCTTAGGGTACGGCTTAGGGTACGGGTTTGGGGAGGGCTTCGGGTACGGCGTAGGGTATGGGTTAGGGTTAGGGTTAGGGTTAGTGTTAGGGTTAGGGCTCGGTTTAGGGTACGGGTTAGGATTAGGGTACGTGTTAAGGTTAGGGTAGGGGTTAGGGTTAGGGTACGCGTTAGGGTTAGGGTAGTTATTAAACCTATCCCACTCTCTAGATACCCCTTAGCACGTAAAGGAATATTATTTGGGGGTCCAGCCATGGAGAAGAGTTTAGACACTAAGATAATATAAGGAACACACCCATTATAAAGAAATCACATTAGGATTCTCTTTTTAAGCTGTTCCTTAAAACACTAGTGCTTAGGAAATCTATTGGAGGCAGAAGCAGTCAAGGGTAGCCTAGGGTTAGGGTTAGGCTTAGGGTTAGGCTTAGGGTACGGCTTAGGGTACGGGTTCGGGGAGGTCTTCGGGTGCGGCGTAGGGTATGGGTTAGGGTTAGGGTTAGGGTTAGTGTTAGGGTTAGGGCTCGGTGTAGGGTACGGGTTAGGATTAGGGTACGTGTTAGGGCTAGGGTAGGGGTTAGGGTTAGGGTACGCGTTAGGGTTAGGGTAGTGATTAAACCTATCCCACTCTCTAGATACCCCTTAGCACATAAAGGAATATTATTTGGGGGTCCAGCCATGGAGAAGAGTTTAGACACTAGGATTAGATAAGGAACACACCCATTATAAAGAAATCACATTAGGATTCTCTTTTTAAGCTGTTCCTTAAAACACTAGTGCTTAGGAAATCTATTGGAGGCAGAAGCACTCAAGGGTAGCCTAGGGTTAGGGTTAGGCTTAGGGTTAGGCTTAGGGTACGGGTTTGGGGAGGGCTTCGGGTACGGCGTAGGGTATGGGTTAGGGTTAGGGTTAGGGTTAGTGTTAGGGTTAGGGCTCGGTTTAGGGTACGGGTTAGGATTAGGGTACGTGTTAGGGTTAGGGTAGGGGTTAGGGTTAGGGTACGCGTTAGGGTTAGGGTAGTTATTAAACCTATCCCACTCTCTAGATACCCCTTAGCACGTAAAGGAATATTATTTGGGGGTCCAGCCATGGAGAAGAGTTTAGACACTAAGATAATATAAGGAACACACACATTATAAAGAAATCACATTAGGATTCTATTTTTAAGCTGTTCCTTAAAACACTAGTGTTTAGGAAATCTATTGGAGGCAGAAGCAGTCAAGGGTAGCCTAGGGTTAGGGTTAGGCTTAGGGTTAGGCTTAGGGTACGGCTTAGGGTACGGGTTCGGGGAGGGCTTCGGGTACGGCGTAGGGTATGGGTTAGGGTTAGGGTTAGGGTTAGTGTTAGGGTTAGGGCTCGGTTTAGGGTACGGGTTAGGATTAGGGTACGTGTTAGGGCTAGGGTAGGGGTTAGGGTTAGGGTACGCGTTAGGGTTAGGGTAGTGATTAAACCTATCCCACTCTCTAGATACCCCTTAGCACATAAAGGAATATTATTTGGGGGTCCAGCCATGGAGAAGAGTTTAGACACTAGGATTAGATAAGGAACACACCCATTATAAAGAAATCACATTAGGATTCTCTTTTTAAGCTGTTCCTTAAAACACTAGTGTTTAGGAAATCTATTGGAGGCAGAAGCAGTCAAGGGTAGCCTAGGGTTAGGGTTAGGCTTAGGGTTAGGCTTAGGGTACGGATTAGGGTACGTGTTCGGGGAGGGCTTCGGGTACGGCGTAGGGTATGAGTTAGGGTTAGGGTTAGGGTTAGTGTTAGGGTTAGGGCTCGGTTTAAGGTACGGGTTAGGATTAGGGTACGTGTTAGGGTTAGGGTAGGGGTTAGGGTTAGGGTACGCGTTAGGGTTAGGGTAGTTATTAAACCAATCCCACTCTCTAGATACCCCTTAGCACGTAAAGGAATATTATTTGGGGGTCCAGCCATGGAGAAGAGTTTAGACACTAAGATAATATAAGGAACACACCCATTATAAAGAAATCACATTAGGATTCTCTTTTTAAGCTGTTCCTTAAAACACTAGTGCTTAGGAAATCTATTGGAGGCAGAAGCAGTCAAGGGTAGCCTAGGGTTAGAGTTAGGCTTAGGGTTAGGCTTAGGGTACGCCTTAGGGTACGGGTTCGGGGAGGGCTTCGGGTACGGCGTAATGTATGGGTTAGGGTTAGGGTTAGGGTTAGTGTTAGGGTTAGGGCTCGGTTTAGGGTACGGGTTAGGATTAGGGTACGTGTTAGGGTTAGGGTAGGGGTTAGGGTTAGGGTACGCGTTAGGGTTAGGGTAGTTATTAAACCTATCCCACTCTCTAGATACCCCTTAGCACGTAAAGGAATATTATTTGGGGGTCCAGCCATGGAGAAGAGTTTAGACACTAAGATAATATAAGGAACACACACATTATAAAGAAATCACATTAGGATTCTCTTTTTAAGCTGTTCCTTAAAACCCTAGTGCTTAGGAAATCTATTGGAGGCAGAAGCAGTCAAGGGTAGCCTAGGGTTAGGGTTAGGCTTAGGGTTAGGCTTAGGGTACGGCTTAGGGTACGGGTTTGGGGAGGGCTTCGGGTACGGCGTAGGGTATGGGTTAGGGTTAGGGTTAGGGTTAGTGTTAGGGTTAGGGCTCGGTTTAGGGTACGGGTTAGGATTAGGGTACGTGTTAAGGTTAGGGTAGGGGTTAGGGTTAGGGTACGAGTTAGGGTTAGGGTAGTTATTAAACCTATCCCACTCTCTAGATACCCCTTAGCACGTAAAGGAATATTATTTGGGGGTCCAGCCATGGAGAAGAGTTTAGACACTAAGATAATATAAGGAACACACCCATTATAAAGAAATCACATTAGGATTCTCTTTTTAAGCTGTTCCTTAAAACACTAGTGCTTAGGAAATCTATTGGAGGCAGAAGCAGTCAAGGGTAGCCTAGGGTTAGTTTTAGGCTTAGGGTTAGGCTTAGGGTACGGCTTAGGGTACGGGTTCGGGGAGGTCTTCGGGTGCGGCGTAGGGTATGGGTTAGGGTTAGGGTTAGGGTTAGTGTTAGGGTTAGGGCTCGGTGTAGGGTACGGGTTAGGATTAGGGTACGTGTTAGGGCTAGGGTAGGGGTTAGGGTTAGGGTACGCGTTAGGGTTAGGGTAGTGATTAAACCTATCCCACTCTCTAGATACCCCTTAGCACATAAAGGAATATTATTTGGGGGTCCAGCCATGGAGAAGAGTTTAGACACTAGGATTAGATAAGGAACACACCCATTATAAAGAAATCACATTAGGATTCTCTTTTTAAGCTGTTCCTTAAAACACTAGTGCTTAGGAAATCTATTGGAGGCAGAAGCAGTCAAGGGTAGCCTAGGGTTAGGGTTAGGCTTAGGGTTCGGCTTAGGGTACGCCTTAGGTTACGGGTTCGGGGAGGGCTTCGGGTACGGCGTAGGGTATGGGTTAGGGTTAGGGTTAGGGTTAGTGTTAGGGTTAGGGCTCGGTTTAGGGTACGGGTTAGGATTAGGGTACGTGTTAGGGTTAGGGTAGGGGTCGGGGTTAGGGTACGCGTTAGGGTTAGGGTAGTTATTAAACCTATCCCACTCTCTACATACCCCTTAGCACGTAAAGGAATATTATTTGGGGGTCCAGCCATGGAGCAGAGTTTAGACACTAAGATAATATAAGGAACACACACATTATAAAGAAATCACATTAGGATTCTCTTTTTAAGCTGTTCCTTGAAACACTAGTGCTTAGGAAATCTATTGGAGGCAGAAGCAGTCAAGGGTAGCCTAGGGTTAGGTTTAGGCTTATGGTTAGGCTTAGGGTACGGCTTAGGGTACGGGTTCGGGGAGGGCTTCGGGTACGGCGTAGGGTATGGGTTAGGGTTAGGGTTAGGGTTAGTGTTAGGGTTAGGGCTCGGTTTAGGGTACGGGTTAGGATTAGGGTACGTGTTAGGGCTAGGTTAGGGGTTAGGGTTAGGGTACGCGTTAGGGTTAGGGTAGTGATTAAACCTATCCCACTCTCTAGATACCCCTTAGCACATAAAGGAATATTATTTGGGGGTCCAGCAATGGAGAAGCGTTTAGACACTAGGATTAGATAAGGAACACACCCATTTTAAAGAAATCACATTAGGATTCTCTTTTTAAGCTGTTCCTTAAAACACTAGTGCTTAGGAAATCTATTGGAGGCAGAAGCAGTCAAGGGTAGCCTAGGGTTAGAGTTAGGCTTAGGGTTAGGCTTAGGGTACGCCTTAGGGTACGGGTTCGGGGAGGGCTTCGGGTACGGCGTAATGTATGGGTTAGGGTTAGGGTTAGGGTTAGTGTTAGGGTTAGGGCTCGGTTTAGGGTACGGGTTAGGATTAGGGTACGTGTTAGGGTTAGGGTAGGGGTTAGGGTTAGGGTACGCGTTAGGGTTAGGGTAGTTATTAAACCTATCCCACTCTCTAGATACCCCTTAGCACGTAAAGGAATATTATTTGGGGGTCCAGCCATGGAGAAGAGTTTAGACACTAAGATAATATAAGGAACACACACATTATAAAGAAATCACATTAGGATTCTCTTTTTAAGCTGTTCCTTAAAACCCTAGTGCTTAGGAAATCTATTGGAGGCAGAAGCAGTCAAGGGTAGCCTAGGGTTAGGGTTAGGCTTAGGGTTAGGCTTAGGGTACGGCTTAGGGTACGGGTTTGGGGAGGGCTTCGGGTACGGCGTAGGGTATGGGTTAGGGTTAGGGTTAGGGTTAGTGTTAGGGTTAGGGCTCGGTTTAGGGTACGGGTTAGGATTAGGGTACGTGTTAAGGTTAGGGTAGGGGTTAGGGTTAGGGTACGCGTTAGGGTTAGGGTAGTTATTAAACCTATCCCACTCTCTAGATACCCCTTAGCACGTAAAGGAATATTATTTGGGGGTCCAGCCATGGAGAAGAGTTTAGACACTAAGATAATATAAGGAACACACCCATTATAAAGAAATCACATTAGGATTCTCTTTTTAAGCTGTTCCTTAAAACACTAGTGCTTAGGAAATCTATTGGAGGCAGAAGCAGTCAAGGGTAGCCTAGGGTTAGGGTTAGGCTTAGGGTTAGGCTTAGGGTACGGCTTAGGGTACGGGTTCGGGGAGGTCTTCGGGTGCGGCGTAGGGTATGGGTTAGGGTTAGGGTTAGGGTTAGTGTTAGGGTTAGGGCTCGGTGTAGGGTACGGGTTAGGATTAGGGTACGTGTTAGGGCTAGGGTAGGGGTTAGGGTTAGGGTACGCGTTAGGGTTAGGGTAGTGATTAAACCTATCCCACTCTCTAGATACCCCTTAGCACATAAAGGAATATTATTTGGGGGTCCAGCCATGGAGAAGAGTTTAGACACTAGGATTAGATAAGGAACACACCCATTATAAAGAAATCACATTAGGATTCTCTTTTTAAGCTGTTCCTTAAAACACTAGTGCTTAGGAAATCTATTGGAGGCAGAAGCACTCAAGGGTAGCCTAGGGTTAGGGTTAGGCTTAGGGTTAGGCTTAGGGTACGGGTTTGGGGAGGGCTTCGGGTACGGCGTAGGGTATGGGTTAGGGTTAGGGTTAGGGTTAGTGTTAGGGTTAGGGCTCGGTTTAGGGTACGGGTTAGGATTAGGGTACGTGTTAGGGTTAGGGTAGGGGTTAGGGTTAGGGTACGCGTTAGGGTTAGGGTAGTTATTAAACCTATCCCACTCTCTAGATACCCCTTAGCACGTAAAGGAATATTATTTGGGGGTCCAGCCATGGAGAAGAGTTTAGACACTAAGATAATATAAGGAACACACACATTATAAAGAAATCACATTAGGATTCTATTTTTAAGCTGTTCCTTAAAACACTAGTGTTTAGGAAATCTATTGGAGGCAGAAGCAGTCAAGGGTAGCCTAGGGTTAGGGTTAGGCTTAGGGTTAGGCTTAGGGTACGGCTTAGGGTACGGGTTCGGGGAGGGCTTCGGGTACGGCGTAGGGTATGGGTTAGGGTTAGGGTTAGGGTTAGTGTTAGGGTTAGGGCTCGGTTTAGGGTACGGGTTAGGATTAGGGTACGTGTTAGGGCTAGGGTAGGGGTTAGGGTTAGGGTACGCGTTAGGGTTAGGGTAGTGATTAAACCTATCCCACTCTCTAGATACCCCTTAGCACATAAAGGAATATTATTTGGGGGTCCAGCCATGGAGAAGAGTTTAGACACTAGGATTAGATAAGGAACACACCCATTATAAAGAAATCACATTAGGATTCTCTTTTTAAGCTGTTCCTTAAAACACTAGTGTTTAGGAAATCTATTGGAGGCAGAAGCAGTCAAGGGTAGCCTAGGGTTAGGGTTAGGCTTAGGGTTAGGCTTAGGGTACGGATTAGGGTACGTGTTCGGGGAGGGCTTCGGGTACGGCGTAGGGTATGAGTTAGGGTTAGGGTTAGGGTTAGTGTTAGGGTTAGGGCTCGGTTTAAGGTACGGGTTAGGATTAGGGTACGTGTTAGGGTTAGGGTAGGGGTTAGGGTTAGGGTACGCGTTAGGGTTAGGGTAGTTATTAAACCAATCCCACTCTCTAGATACCCCTTAGCACGTAAAGGAATATTATTTGGGGGTCCAGCCATGGAGAAGAGTTTAGACACTAAGATAATATAAGGAACACACCCATTATAAAGAAATCACATTAGGATTCTCTTTTTAAGCTGTTCCTTAAAACACTAGTGCTTAGGAAATCTATTGGAGGCAGAAGCAGTCAAGGGTAGCCTAGGGTTAGAGTTAGGCTTAGGGTTAGGCTTAGGGTACGCCTTAGGGTACGGGTTCGGGGAGGGCTTCGGGTACGGCGTAATGTATGGGTTAGGGTTAGGGTTAGGGTTAGTGTTAGGGTTAGGGCTCGGTTTAGGGTACGGGTTAGGATTAGGGTACGTGTTAGGGTTAGGGTAGGGGTTAGGGTTAGGGTACGCGTTAGGGTTAGGGTAGTTATTAAACCTATCCCACTCTCTAGATACCCCTTAGCACGTAAAGGAATATTATTTGGGGGTCCAGCCATGGAGAAGAGTTTAGACACTAAGATAATATAAGGAACACACACATTATAAAGAAATCACATTAGGATTCTCTTTTTAAGCTGTTCCTTAAAACCCTAGTGCTTAGGAAATCTATTGGAGGCAGAAGCAGTCAAGGGTAGCCTAGGGTTAGGGTTAGGCTTAGGGTTAGGCTTAGGGTACGGCTTAGGGTACGGGTTTGGGGAGGGCTTCGGGTACGGCGTAGGGTATGGGTTAGGGTTAGGGTTAGGGTTAGTGTTAGGGTTAGGGCTCGGTTTAGGGTACGGGTTAGGATTAGGGTACGTGTTAAGGTTAGGGTAGGGGTTAGGGTTAGGGTACGAGTTAGGGTTAGGGTAGTTATTAAACCTATCCCACTCTCTAGATACCCCTTAGCACGTAAAGGAATATTATTTGGGGGTCCAGCCATGGAGAAGAGTTTAGACACTAAGATAATATAAGGAACACACCCATTATAAAGAAATCACATTAGGATTCTCTTTTTAAGCTGTTCCTTAAAACACTAGTGCTTAGGAAATCTATTGGAGGCAGAAGCAGTCAAGGGTAGCCTAGGGTTAGTTTTAGGCTTAGGGTTAGGCTTAGGGTACGGCTTAGGGTACGGGTTCGGGGAGGTCTTCGGGTGCGGCGTAGGGTATGGGTTAGGGTTAGGGTTAGGGTTAGTGTTAGGGTTAGGGCTCGGTGTAGGGTACGGGTTAGGATTAGGGTACGTGTTAGGGCTAGGGTAGGGGTTAGGGTTAGGGTACGCGTTAGGGTTAGGGTAGTGATTAAACCTATCCCACTCTCTAGATACCCCTTAGCACATAAAGGAATATTATTTGGGGGTCCAGCCATGGAGAAGAGTTTAGACACTAGGATTAGATAAGGAACACACCCATTATAAAGAAATCACATTAGGATTCTCTTTTTAAGCTGTTCCTTAAAACACTAGTGCTTAGGAAATCTATTGGAGGCAGAAGCAGTCAAGGGTAGCCTAGGGTTAGGGTTAGGCTTAGGGTTCGGCTTAGGGTACGCCTTAGGTTACGGGTTCGGGGAGGGCTTCGGGTACGGCGTAGGGTATGGGTTAGGGTTAGGGTTAGGGTTAGTGTTAGGGTTAGGGCTCGGTTTAGGGTACGGGTTAGGATTAGGGTACGTGTTAGGGTTAGGGTAGGGGTCGGGGTTAGGGTACGCGTTAGGGTTAGGGTAGTTATTAAACCTATCCCACTCTCTACATACCCCTTAGCACGTAAAGGAATATTATTTGGGGGTCCAGCCATGGAGCAGAGTTTAGACACTAAGATAATATAAGGAACACACACATTATAAAGAAATCACATTAGGATTCTCTTTTTAAGCTGTTCCTTGAAACACTAGTGCTTAGGAAATCTATTGGAGGCAGAAGCAGTCAAGGGTAGCCTAGGGTTAGGTTTAGGCTTATGGTTAGGCTTAGGGTACGGCTTAGGGTACGGGTTCGGGGAGGGCTTCGGGTACGGCGTAGGGTATGGGTTAGGGTTAGGGTTAGGGTTAGTGTTAGGGTTAGGGCTCGGTTTAGGGTACGGGTTAGGATTAGGGTACGTGTTAGGGCTAGGTTAGGGGTTAGGGTTAGGGTACGCGTTAGGGTTAGGGTAGTGATTAAACCTATCCCACTCTCTAGATACCCCTTAGCACATAAAGGAATATTATTTGGGGGTCCAGCAATGGAGAAGCGTTTAGACACTAGGATTAGATAAGGAACACACCCATTTTAAAGAAATCACATTAGGATTCTCTTTTTAAGCTGTTCCTTAAAACACTAGTGCTTAGGAAATCTATTGGAGGCAGAAGCAGTCAAGGGTAGCCTAGGGTTAGAGTTAGGCTTAGGGTTAGGCTTAGGGTACGCCTTAGGGTACGGGTTCGGGGAGGGCTTCGGGTACGGCGTAATGTATGGGTTAGGGTTAGGGTTAGGGTTAGTGTTAGGGTTAGGGCTCGGTTTAGGGTACGGGTTAGGATTAGGGTACGTGTTAGGGTTAGGGTAGGGGTTAGGGTTAGGGTACGCGTTAGGGTTAGGGTAGTTATTAAACCTATCCCACTCTCTAGATACCCCTTAGCACGTAAAGGAATATTATTTGGGGGTCCAGCCATGGAGAAGAGTTTAGACACTAAGATAATATAAGGAACACACACATTATAAAGAAATCACATTAGGATTCTCTTTTTAAGCTGTTCCTTAAAACCCTAGTGCTTAGGAAATCTATTGGAGGCAGAAGCAGTCAAGGGTAGCCTAGGGTTAGGGTTAGGCTTAGGGTTAGGCTTAGGGTACGGCTTAGGGTACGTGTTCGGGGAGGGCTTCGGGTACGGCGTAGGGTATGGGTTAGGGTTAGGGTTAGGGTTAGTGTTAGGTTTAGGGCTCGGTTTAGGGTACAGGTTAGGATTAGGGTACGTGTTAGGGTTAGGGTAGGGGTTAGGGTTAGGGTACGCGTTACGGTTAGGGTAGTTATTACACCTATCCCACTCTCTAGATACCCCTTAGCACGTAAAGGAATATTATTTGGGGGTCCAGCCATGGAGAAGAGTTTAGGCACTAAGATAAGATAAGGAACACACCCATTATAAAGAAATCACATTAGGATTCTCTTTTTAAGCTGTTCCTTAAAACACTAGTGCTTAGGAAATCTATTGGAGGCAGAAGCAGTCAAGGGTAGCCTAGGGTTAGGGTTAGGCTTAGGGTTAGTCTTAGGGTACGGGTTTGGGGAGGGCTTCGGGTACGGCGTAGGGTATGGGTTAGGGTTAGGGTTAGGGTTAGTGTTAGGGTTAGGGCTCGGTTTAGGGTACGGGTTAGGATTAGGGTACGTGTTAGGGTTAGGGTAGGGGTTAGGGTTAGGGTACGCGTTAGGGTTAGGGTAGTTATTAAACCTATCCCACTCTCTAGATACCCCTTAGCACGTAAAGGAATATTATTTGGGGGTCCAGCCATGGAGAAGAGTTTAGACACTAAGATAATATAAGGAACACACACATTATAAAGAAATCACATTAGGATTCTATTTTTAAGCTGTTCCTTAAAACAGTAGTGTTTAGGAAATCTATTGGAGGCAGAAGCAGTCAAGGGTAGCCTAGGGTTAGGGTTAGGCTTAGGGTTAGGCTTAGGGTACGGCTTAGGGTACGGGTTCGGGGAGGGCTTCGGGTACGGCGTAGGGTATGGGTTAGGGTTAGGGTTAGGGTTAGTGTTAGGGTTAGGGCTCGGTTTAGGATACGGGTTAGGATTAGGGTACGTGTTAGGGCTAGGGTAGGGGTTAGGGTTAGGGTACGCGTTAGGGTTAGGGTAGTGATTAAACCTATCCCACTCTCTAGATACCCCTTAGCACATAAAGGAATATTATTTGGGGGTCCAGCCATGGAGAAGAGTTTAGACACTAGGATTAGATAAGGAACACACCCATTATAAAGAAATCACATTAGGATTCTCTTTTTAAGCTGTTCCTTAAAACACTAGTGTTTAGGAAATCTATTGGAGGCAGAAGCAGTCAAGGGTAGCCTAGGGTTAGGGTTAGGCTTAGGGTTAGGCTTAGGGTACGGATTAGGGTACGTGTTCGAGGAGGGCTTCGGGTACGGCGTAGGGTATGGGTTAGGGTTAGGGTTAGGGTTAGTGTTAGGGTTAGGGCTCGGTTTAGGGTACGGGTTAGGATTAGGGTACGTGTTAGGGTTAGGGTAGGGGTTAGGGTTAGGGTACGCGTTACGGTTAGGGTAGTTATTAAACCTATCCCACTCTCTAGATACCCCTTAGCACGTAAAGGAATATTATTTGGGGGTCCAGCCATGGAGAAGAGTTTAGGCACTAAGATAAGATAAGGAACACACCCATTATAAAGAAATCACATTAGGATTCTCTTTTTAAGCTGTTCCTTAAAACACTAGTGCTTAGAAAATCTATTGGAGGCAGAAGCAGTCAAGGGTAGCCTAGGGTTAGGGTTAGGCTTAGGGTTAGGCTTAGGGTACGCCTTAGGGTACGGGTTCGGGGAGGGCTTCGGGTACGGCGTAGGGTATGGGTTAGGGTTAGGGTTAGGGTTAGTGTTAGGGTTAGGGCTCGGTTTAGGGTACGGGTTAGGATTAGGGTACGTGTTAGGGTTAGGGTATTGGTTAGGGTTAGGGTACGCGTTAGGGTTAGGGTAGTTATTAAACCTATCCCACTCTCTACATACCCCTTAGCACGTAAAGGAATATTATTTGGGGGTCCAGCCATGGAGAAGAGTTTAGACACTAAGATAATATAAGGAACACACACATTATAAAGAAATCACATTAGGATTCTCTTTTTAAGCTGTTCCTTAAAACACTAGTGCTTAGGAAATCTATTGGAGGCAGAAGCAGTCAAGGGTAGCCTAGGGTTAGGGTTAGGCTTAGGGTTAGGCTTAGGGTACGGCTTAGGGTACGGGTTTGGGGAGGGCTTCGGGTACGGCGTAGGGTATGGGTTAGGGTTAGGGTTAGGGTTAGTGTTAGGGTTAGGGCTCGGTTTAGGGTACGGGTTAGGATTAGGGTACGTGTTAAGGTTAGGGTAGGGGTTAGGGTTAGGGTACGCGTTAGGGTTAGGGTAGTTATTAAACCTATCCCACTCTCTAGATACCCCTTAGCACGTAAAAGAATATTATTTGGGGGTCCAGCCATGGAGAAGAGTTTAGACACTAAGATAATATAAGGAACACACACATTATAAAGAAATCACATTAGGATTCTCTTTTTAAGCTGTTCCTTAAAACACTAGTGCTTAGGAAATCTATTGGAGGCAGAAGCAGTCAAGGGTAGCCTAGGGTTAGGGTTAGGCTTAGGGTTAGGCTTAGGGTACGGCTTAGGGTACGGGTTCGGGGAGGGCTTCGGGTGCGGCGTAGGGTATGGGTTAGGGTTAGGGTTAGGGTTAGTGTTATGGTTAGGGCTCGGTGTAGGGTACGGGTTAGGATTAGGGTACGTGTTAGGGCTAGGGTAGGGGTTAGGGTTAGGGTACGCGTTAGGGTTAGGGTAGTGATTAAACCTATCCCACTCTCTAGATACCCCTTAGCACATAAAGGAATATTATTTGGGGGTCCAGCCATGGAGAAGAGTTTAGACCCTAGGATTAGATAAGGAACACACCCATTATAAAGAAATCACATTAGGATTCTCTTTTTAAGCTGTTCCTTAAAACACTAGTGCTTAGGAAATCTATTGGAGGCAGAAGCAGTCAAGGGTAGCCTAGGGTTAGGGTTAGGCTTAGGTTTCGGCTTAGGGTACGCCT
Organism: Balaenoptera physalus; assembly: GCF_965194825.1. Taxonomy (NCBI): domain Eukaryota; kingdom Metazoa; phylum Chordata; class Mammalia; order Artiodactyla; family Balaenopteridae; genus Balaenoptera; species Balaenoptera physalus. The sequence continues at coordinate 966,623 of NW_028126443.1, read as the reverse complement.
TAGGGTACGGGTTCGGGGAGGGCTTCGGGTACGGCGTAGGGTATGGGTTAGGGTTAGGGTTAGGGTTAGTGTTAGGGTTAGGGCTCGGTTTAGGGTACGGGTTAGGATTAGGGTACGTGTTAGGGTTAGGGTAGGGGTTGGGGTTAGGGTACGCGTTAGGGTTAGGGTAGTTATTAAACCTATCCCACTCTCTAGATACCCCTTAGCACGTAAAGGAATATTATTTGGGGGTCCAGCCATGGAGCAGAGTTTAGACACTAAGATAATATAAGGAACACACACATTATAAAGAAATCACATTAGGATTCTCTTTTTAAGCTGTTCCTTAAAACACTAGTGCTTAGGAAATCTATTGGAGGCAGAAGCAGTCAAGGGTAGCCTAGGGTTAGGTTTAGGCTTATGGTTAGGCTTAGGGTACGGCTTAGGGTACGTGTTCGGGGAGGGCTTCGGGTACGGCGTAGGGTATGGGTTAGGGTTAGGGTTAGGGTTAGTGTTAGGGTTAGGGCTCGGTTTAGGGTACAGGTTAGGATTAGGGTACGTGTTAGGGCTAGGGTAGGGGTTAGGGTTAGGGTACGTGTTAGGGTTAGGGTAGTGATTAAACCTATCCCACTCTCTAGATACCCCTTAGCACATAAAGGAATATTATTTGGGGGTCCAGCCATGGAGAAGAGTTTAGGCACTAAGATAAGATAAGGAACACACCCATTATAAAGAAATCACATTAGGATTCTCTTTTTAAGCTGTTCCTTAAAACACTAGTGCTTAGGAAATCTATTGGAGGCAGAAGCAGTCAAGGGTAGCCTAGGGTTAGGGTTAGGCTTAGGGTTAGTCTTAGGGTACGGGTTTGGGGAGGGCTTCGGGTACGGCGTAGGGTATGGGTTAGGGTTAGGGTTAGGGTTAGTGTTAGGGTTAGGGCTCGGTTTAGGGTACGGGTTAGGATTAGGGTACGTGTTAGGGTTAGGGTAGGGGTTAGGGTTAGGGTACGCGTTAGGGTTAGGGTAGTTATTAAACCTATCCCACTCTCTAGATACCCCTTAGCACGTAAAGGAATATTATTTGGGGGTCCAGCCATGGAGAAGAGTTTAGACACTAAGATAATATAAGGAACACACACATTATAAAGAAATCACATTAGGATTCTATTTTTAAGCTGTTCCTTAAAACACTAGTGTTTAGGAAATCTATTGGAGGCAGAAGCAGTCAAGGGTAGCCTAGGGTTAGGGTTAGGCTTAGGGTTAGGCTTAGGGTACGGCTTAGGGTACGGGTTCGGGGAGGGCTTCGGGTACGGCGTAGGGTATGGGTTAGGGTTAGGGTTAGGGTTAGTGTTAGGGTTAGGGCTCGGTTTAGGATACGGGTTAGGATTAGGGTACGTGTTAGGGCTAGGGTAGGGGTTAGGGTTAGGGTACGCGTTAGGGTTAGGGTAGTGATTAAACCTATCCCACTCTCTAGATACCCCTTAGCACATAAAGGAATATTATTTGGGGGTCCAGCCATGGAGAAGAGTTTAGACACTAGGATTAGATAAGGAACACACCCATTATAAAGAAATCACATTAGGATTCTCTTTTTAAGCTGTTCCTTAAAACACTAGTGTTTAGGAAATCTATTGGAGGCAGAAGCAGTCAAGGGTAGCCTAGGGTTAGGGTTAGGCTTAGGGTTAGGCTTAGGGTACGGATTAGGGTACGTGTTCGGGGAGGGCTTCGGGTACGGCGTAGGGTATGGGTTAGGGTTAGGGTTAGGGTTAGTGTTAGGGTTAGGGCTCGGTTTAGGGTACGGGTTAGGATTAGGGTACGTGTTAGGGTTAGGGTAGGGGTTAGGGTTAGGGTACGCGTTACGGTTAGGGTAGTTATTAAACCTATCCCACTCTCTAGATACCCCTTAGCACGTAAAGGAATATTATTTGGGGGTCCAGCCATGGAGAAGAGTTTAGGCACTAAGATAAGATAAGGAACACACCCATTATAAAGAAATCACATTAGGATTCTCTTTTTAAGCTGTTCCTTAAAACACTAGTGCTTAGAAAATCTATTGGAGGCAGAAGCAGTCAAGGGTAGCCTAGGGTTAGGGTTAGGCTTAGGGTTAGGCTTAGGGTACGCCTTAGGGTACGGGTTCGGGGAGGGCTTCGGGTACGGCGTAGGGTATGGGTTAGGGTTAGGGTTAGGGTTAGTGTTAGGGTTAGGGCTCGGTTTAGGGTACGGGTTAGGATTAGGGTACGTGTTAGGGTTAGGGTATTGGTTAGGGCTAGGGTACGCGTTAGGGTTAGGGTAGTTATTAAACCTATCCCACTCTCTACATACCCCTTAGCACGTAAAGGAATATTATTTGGGGGTCCAGCCATGGAGAAGAGTTTAGACACTAAGATAATATAAGGAACACACACATTATAAAGAAATCACATTAGGATTCTCTTTTTAAGCTGTTCCTTAAAACACTAGTGCTTAGGAAATCTATTGGAGGCAGAAGCAGTCAAGGGTAGCCTAAGGTTAGGGTTAGGCTTAGGGTTAGGCTTAGGGTACGGCTTAGGGTACGGGTTTGGGGAGGGCTTCGGGTACGGCGTAGGGTATGGGTTAGGGTTAGGGTTAGGGTTAGTGTTAGGGTTAGGGCTCGGTTTAGGGTACGGGTTAGGATTAGGGTACGTGTTAAGGTTAGGGTAGGGGTTAGGGTTAGGGTACGCGTTAGGGTTAGTGTAGTTATTAAACCTATCCCACTCTCTAGATACCCCTTAGCACGTAAAAGAATATTATTTGGGGGTCCAGCCATGGAGAAGAGTTTAGACACTAAGATAATATAAGGAACACACCCATTATAAAGAAATCACATTAGGATTCTCTTTTTAAGCTGTTCCTTAAAACACTAGTGCTTAGGAAATCTATTGGAGGCAGAAGCAGTCAAGGGTAGCCTAGGGTTAGGGTTAGGCTTAGGGTTAGGCTTAGGGTACGGCTTAGGGTACGGGTTCGGGGAGGGCTTCGGGTGCGGCGTAGGGTATGGGTTAGGGTTAGGGTTAGGGTTAGTGTTATGGTTAGGGCTCGGTGTAGGGTACGGGTTAGGATTAGGGTACGTGTTAGGGCTAGGGTAGGGGTTAGGGTTAGGGTACGCGTTAGGGTTAGGGTAGTGATTAAACCTATCCCACTCTCTAGATACCCCTTAGCACATAAAGGAATATTATTTGGGGGTCCAGCCATGGAGAAGAGTTTAGACCCTAGGATTAGATAAGGAACACACCCATTATAAAGAAATCACATTAGGATTCTCTTTTTAAGCTGTTCCTTAAAACACTAGTGCTTAGGAAATCTATTGGAGGCAGAAGCAGTCAAGGGTAGCCTAGGGTTAGGGTTAGGCTTAGGGTTCGGCTTAGGGTACGCCTTAGGGTACGGGTTCGGGGAGGGCTTCGGGTACGGCGTAGGGTATGGGTTAGGGTTAGGGTTAGGGTTAGTGTTAGGGTTAGGGCTCGGTTTAGGGTACGGGTTAGGATTAGGGTACGTGTTAGGGTTAGGGTAGGGGTTGGGGTTAGGGTACGCGTTAGGGTTAGGGTAGTTATTAAACCTATCCCACTCTCTAGATACCCCTTAGCACGTAAAGGAATATTATTTGGGGGTCCAGCCATGGAGCAGAGTTTAGACACTAAGATAATATAAGGAACACACACATTATAAAGAAATCACATTAGGATTCTCTTTTTAAGCTGTTCCTTAAAACACTAGTGCTTAGGAAATCTATTGGAGGCAGAAGCAGTCAAGGGTAGCCTAGGGTTAGGTTTAGGCTTATGGTTAGGCTTAGGGTACGGCTTAGGGTACGGGTTCGGGGAGGGCTTCGGGTACGGCGTAGGGTATGGGTTAGGGTTAGGGTTAGGGTTAGTGTTAGGGTTAGGGCTCGGTTTAGGGTACGGGTTAGGATTAGGGTACGTGTTAGGGCTAGGGTAGGGGTTAGGGTTAGGGTACGTGTTAGGGTTAGGGTAGTGATTAAACCTATCCCACTCTCTAGATACCCCTTAGCACATAAAGGAATATTATTTGGGGGTCCAGCCATGGAGAAGAGTTTAGACACTAGGATTAGATAAGGAACACACCCATTATAAAGAAATCACATTAGGATTCTCTTTTTAAGCTGTTCCTTAAAACACTAGTGCTTAGGAAATCTATTGGATTCAGAAGCAGTCAAGGGTAGCCTAGGGTTAGTGTTAGGCTTAGGGTTAGGCTTAGGGTACGGCTTAGGGTACGTGTTCGGGGAGGGCTTCGGGTACGGCGTAGGGTATGGGTTAGGGTTAGGGTTAGGGTTAGTGTTAGGGTTAGGGCTCGGTTTAGGGTACAGGTTAGGATTAGGGTACGTGTTAGGGTTAGGGTAGGGGTTAGGGTTAGGGTACGCGTTACGGTTAGGGTAGTTATTACACCTATCCCACTCTCTAGATACCCCTTAGCACGTAAAGGAATATTATTTGGGGGTCCAGCCATGGAGAAGAGTTTAGGCACTAAGATAAGATAAGGAACACACACATTATAAAGAAATCACATTAGGATTCTCTTTTTAAGCTGTTCCTTAAAACACTAGTGCTTAGGAAATCTATTGGAGGCAGAAGCAGTCAAGGGTAGCCTAGGGTTAGGGTTAGGCTTAGGGTTAGGCTTAGGGTACGCCTTAGGGTACGGGTTCGGGGAGGGCTTCGGGTACGGCGTAGTGTATGGGTTAGGGTTAGGGTTAGGGTTAGTGTTAGGGTTAGGGCTCGGTTTAGGGTACGGGTTAGGATTAGGGTACGTGTTAGGGTTAGGGTAGGGGTTAGGGTTAGGGTACGCGTTAGGGTTAGGGTAGTTATTAATCCTATCCCACTCTCTAGATACCCCTTAGCACGTAAAGGAATATTATTTGGGGGTCCAGCCATGGAGAAGAGTTTAGACACTAAGATAATATAAGGAACACACACATTATAAAGAAATCACATTAGGATTCTCTTTTTAAGCTGTTCCTTAAAACCCTAGTGCTTAGGAAATCTATTGGAGGCAGAAGCAGTCAAGGGTAGCCTAGGGTTAGGGTTAGGCTTAGGGTACGGCTTAGGGTATGGGTTTGGGGAGGGCTTCGGGTACGGCGTAGGGTATGGGTTAGGGTTAGGGTTAGGGTTAGTGTTAGGGTTAGGGCTCGGTTTAGGGTACGGGTTAGGATTAGGGTACGTGTTAGGGTTGGGGTAGGGGTTAGGGTTAGGGTACGCGTTAGGGTTAGGGTAGTTATTAAACCTATCCCACTCTCTAGATACCCCTTAGCACGTAAAGGAATATTATTTGGGGGTCCAGCCATGGAGAAGAGTTTAGACACTAAGATAATATAAGGAACACACACATTATAAAGAAATCACATTAGGATTCTATTTTTAAGCTGTTCCTTAAAACACTAGTGTTTAGGAAATCTATTGGAGGCAGAAGCAGTCAAGGGTAGCCTAGGGTTAGGGTTAGGCTTAGGGTTAGGCTTAGGGTACGGCTTAGGGTACGGGTTCGGGGAGGGCTTCGGGTACGGCGTAGGGTATGGGTTAGGGTTAGGGTTAGGGTTAGTGTTAGGGTTAGGGCTCGGTTTAGGGTACGGGTTAGGATTAGGGTACGTGTTAGGGCTAGGGTAGGGGTTAGGGTTAGGGTACGCGTTAGGGTTAGGGTAGTGATTAAACCTATCCCACTCTCTAGATACCCCTTAGCACATAAAGGAATATTATTTGGGGGTCCAGCCATGGAGAAGAGTTTAGACACTAGGATTAGATAAGGAACACACCCATTATAAAGAAATCACATTAGGATTCTCTTTTTAAGCTGTTCCTTAAAACACTAGTGCTTAGGAAATCTATTGGAGGCAGAAGCAGTCAAGGGTAGCCTAGGGTTAGGGTTAGGCTTAGGGTTAGGCTTAGGGTACGGATTAGGGTACGTGTTCGGGGAGGGCTTCGGGTACGGCGTAGGGTATGGGTTAGGGTTAGGGTTAGGGTTAGTGTTAGGGTTAGGGCTCGGTTTAGGGTACGGGTTAGGATTAGGGTACGTGTTAGGGTTAGGGTATTGGTTAGGGTTAGGGTACGCGTTAGGGTTAGGGTAGTTATTAAACCTATCCCACTCTCTACATACCCCTTAGCACGTAAAGGAATATTATTTGGGGGTCCAGCCATGGAGAAGAGTTTAGACACTAAGATAATATAAGGAACACATACATTATAAAGAAATCACATTAGGATTCTCTTTTTAAGCTGTTCCTTAAAACCCTAGTACTTAGGAAATCTATTGGAGGCAGAAGCAGTCAAGGGTAGCCTAGGGTTAGGGTTAGGCTTAGGGTTAGGTTTAGGGTACGCCTTAGGGTACGGGTTTGGGGAGGGCTTCGGGTACGGCGTAGGGTATGGGTTAGGGTTAGGGTTAGGGTTAGTGTTAGGGTTAGGGCTCGGTTTAGGGTACGGGTTAGGATTAGGGTACGTGTTAGGGTTAGGGTAGGGGTTAGGGTTAGGGTACGCGTTAGGGTTAGGGTAGTTATTAAACCTATCCCACTCTCTAGATACCCCTTAGCACGTAAAGGAATATTATTTGGTGGTCCAGCCATGGAGAAGAGTTTAGACACTAAGATAATATAAGGAAGACACACATTATAAAGAAATCACATTAGGATTCTCTTTTTAAGCTGTTCCTTAAAACCCTAGTGCTTAGGAAATCTATTGGAGGCAGAAGCAGTCAAGGGTAGCCTAGGGTTAGGGTTAGGCTTAGGGTTAGGCTTAGGGTACGGCTTAGGGTACGGGTTCGGGGAGGGCTTCGGGTGCGGCGTAGGGTATGGGTTAGGGTTAGGGTTAGGGTTAGTGTTAGGGTTAGGGCTCGGTTTAGGGTACGGGTTAGGATTAGGGTACGTGTTAGGGCTAGGGTAGGGGTTAGGGTTAGGGTACGCGTTAGGGTTAGGGTAGTGATTAAACCTATCCCACTCTCTAGATACCCCTTAGCACATAAAGGAATATTATTTGGGGGTCCAGCCATGGAGAAGAGTTTAGACACTAAGATTAGATAAGGAACACACCCATTATAAAGAAATCACATTAGGATTCTCTTTTTAAGCTGTTCCTTAAAACATTAGTGCTTAGGAAATCTATTGGAGGCAGAAGCAGTCAAGGGTAGCCTAGGGTTAGGGTTAGGCTTAGGGTTAGGCTTAGGGTACGGATTAGGGTACGTGTTCGGGGAGGGCTTCGGGTACGGCGTAGGGTATGGGTTAGAGTTAGGGTTAGGGTTAGTGTTAGGGTTAGGGCTCGGTTTAGGGTACGGGTTAGGATTAGGGTACGTGTTAGGGTTAGGGTAGGGGTTAGGGTTAGGGTACGCGTTACAGTTAGGGTAGTTATTAAACCTATCCCACTCTCTAGATACCCCTTAGCATGTAATGGAATATTATTTGGGGGTCCAGCCATGGAGAAGAGTTTAGGCACTAAGATAAGATAAGGAACACACCCATTATAAAGAAATCACATTAGGATTCTCTTTTTAAGCTGTTCCTTAAAACACTAGTGCTTAGGAAATCTATTGGAGGCAGAAGCAGTCAAGGGTAGCCTAGGGTTAAGGTTAGGCTTAGGGTTAGGCTTAGGGTACGGCTTAGGGTACGGGTTCGGGGAGGGCTTCGGGTACGGCGTAGGGTATGGGTTAGGGTTAGGGTTAGGGTTAGTGTTAGGGTTAGGGCTCGGTTTAGAGTACGGGTTAGGATTAGGGTACGTGTTATTGTTAGGGTAGGGGTTAGGGTTAGGGTACGCGTTAGGGTTAGGGTAGTTATTAAACCAATCCCACTCTCTAGATACCCCTTAGCACGTAAAGGAATATTATTTGGGGGTCCAGCCATGGAGAAGAGTTTAGACACTAAGATAATATAAGGAACACACCCATTATAAAGAAATCACATTAGGATTCTCTTTTTAAGCTGTTCCTTAAAACACTAGTGCTTAGGAAATCTATTGGAGGCAGAAGCAGTCAAGGGTAGCCTAGGGTTAGGGTTAGGCTTAGGGTTAGCCTTAGGGTACGGCTTAGGGTACGGGTTCGGGGAGGGCTTCGGGTACGGCGTAGGGTATGGGTTAGGGTTAGGGTTAGGGTTAGTGTTAGGGTTAGGGCTCGGTTTAGGGTACGGGTTAGGATTAGGGTACGTGTTAGGGCTAGGGTAGGGGTTAGGGTTAGGGTACGCGTTAGGGTTAGGGTAGTGATTAAACCTATCCCACTCTCTAGATACCCCTTAGCACATAAAGGAATATTATTTGGGGGTCCAGCCATGGAGAAGAGTTTAGGCACTAAGATAAGATAAGGAACACACACATTATAAAGAAATCACATTAGGATTCTCTTTTTAAGCTGTTCCTTAAAACACTAGTGCTTAGGAAATCTATTGGAGGCAGAAGCAGTCAAGGGTAGCCTAGGGTTAGGGTTAGGCTTAGGGTTAGGCTTAGGGTACGCCTTAGGGTACGGGTTCGGGGAGGGCTTCGGGTACGGCGTAGTGTATGGGTTAGGGTTAGGGTTAGGGTTAGTGTTAGGGTTAGGGCTCGGTTTAGGGTACGGGTTAGGATTAGGGTACGTGTTAGGGTTAGGGTAGGGGTTAGGGTTAGGGTACGCGTTAGGGTTAGGGTAGTTATTAATCCTATCCCACTCTCTAGATACCCCTTAGCACGTAAAGGAATATTATTTGGGGGTCCAGCCATGGAGAAGAGTTTAGACACTAAGATAATATAAGGAACACACACATTATAAAGAAATCACATTAGGATTCTCTTTTTAAGCTGTTCCTTAAAACCCTAGTGCTTAGGAAATCTATTGGAGGCAGAAGCAGTCAAGGGTAGCCTAGGGTTAGGGTTAGGCTTAGGGTACGGCTTAGGGTATGGGTTTGGGGAGGGCTTCGGGTACGGCGTAGGGTATGGGTTAGGGTTAGGGTTAGGGTTAGTGTTAGGGTTAGGGCTCGGTTTAGGGTACGGGTTAGGATTAGGGTACGTGTTAGGGTTGGGGTAGGGGTTAGGGTTAGGGTACGCGTTAGGGTTAGGGTAGTTATTAAACCTATCCCACTCTCTAGATACCCCTTAGCACGTAAAGGAATATTATTTGGGGGTCCAGCCATGGAGAAGAGTTTAGACACTAAGATAATATAAGGAACACACACATTATAAAGAAATCACATTAGGATTCTATTTTTAAGCTGTTCCTTAAAACACTAGTGTTTAGGAAATCTATTGGAGGCAGAAGCAGTCAAGGGTAGCCTAGGGTTAGGGTTAGGCTTAGGGTTAGGCTTAGGGTACGGCTTAGGGTACGGGTTCGGGGAGGGCTTCGGGTACGGCGTAGGGTATGGGTTAGGGTTAGGGTTAGGGTTAGTGTTAGGGTTAGGGCTCGGTTTAGGGTACGGGTTAGGATTAGGGTACGTGTTAGGGCTAGGGTAGGGGTTAGGGTTAGGGTACGCGTTAGGGTTAGGGTAGTGATTAAACCTATCCCACTCTCTAGATACCCCTTAGCACATAAAGGAATATTATTTGGGGGTCCAGCCATGGAGAAGAGTTTAGACACTAGGATTAGATAAGGAACACACCCATTATAAAGAAATCACATTAGGATTCTCTTTTTAAGCTGTTCCTTAAAACACTAGTGCTTAGGAAATCTATTGGAGGCAGAAGCAGTCAAGGGTAGCCTAGGGTTAGGGTTAGGCTTAGGGTTAGGCTTAGGGTACGGATTAGGGTACGTGTTCGGGGAGGGCTTCGGGTACGGCGTAGGGTATGGGTTAGGGTTAGGGTTAGGGTTAGTGTTAGGGTTAGGGCTCGGTTTAGGGTACGGGTTAGGATTAGGGTACGTGTTAGGGTTAGGGTATTGGTTAGGGTTAGGGTACGCGTTAGGGTTAGGGTAGTTATTAAACCTATCCCACTCTCTACATACCCCTTAGCACGTAAAGGAATATTATTTGGGGGTCCAGCCATGGAGAAGAGTTTAGACACTAAGATAATATAAGGAACACATACATTATAAAGAAATCACATTAGGATTCTCTTTTTAAGCTGTTCCTTAAAACCCTAGTACTTAGGAAATCTATTGGAGGCAGAAGCAGTCAAGGGTAGCCTAGGGTTAGGGTTAGGCTTAGGGTTAGGTTTAGGGTACGCCTTAGGGTACGGGTTTGGGGAGGGCTTCGGGTACGGCGTAGGGTATGGGTTAGGGTTAGGGTTAGGGTTAGTGTTAGGGTTAGGGCTCGGTTTAGGGTACGGGTTAGGATTAGGGTACGTGTTAGGGTTAGGGTAGGGGTTAGGGTTAGGGTACGCGTTAGGGTTAGGGTAGTTATTAAACCTATCCCACTCTCTAGATACCCCTTAGCACGTAAAGGAATATTATTTGGTGGTCCAGCCATGGAGAAGAGTTTAGACACTAAGATAATATAAGGAAGACACACATTATAAAGAAATCACATTAGGATTCTCTTTTTAAGCTGTTCCTTAAAACCCTAGTGCTTAGGAAATCTATTGGAGGCAGAAGCAGTCAAGGGTAGCCTAGGGTTAGGGTTAGGCTTAGGGTTAGGCTTAGGGTACGGCTTAGGGTACGGGTTCGGGGAGGGCTTCGGGTGCGGCGTAGGGTATGGGTTAGGGTTAGGGTTAGGGTTAGTGTTAGGGTTAGGGCTCGGTTTAGGGTACGGGTTAGGATTAGGGTACGTGTTAGGGCTAGGGTAGGGGTTAGGGTTAGGGTACGCGTTAGGGTTAGGGTAGTGATTAAACCTATCCCACTCTCTAGATACCCCTTAGCACATAAAGGAATATTATTTGGGGGTCCAGCCATGGAGAAGAGTTTAGACACTAAGATTAGATAAGGAACACACCCATTATAAAGAAATCACATTAGGATTCTCTTTTTAAGCTGTTCCTTAAAACATTAGTGCTTAGGAAATCTATTGGAGGCAGAAGCAGTCAAGGGTAGCCTAGGGTTAGGGTTAGGCTTAGGGTTAGGCTTAGGGTACGGATTAGGGTACGTGTTCGGGGAGGGCTTCGGGTACGGCGTAGGGTATGGGTTAGAGTTAGGGTTAGGGTTAGTGTTAGGGTTAGGGCTCGGTTTAGGGTACGGGTTAGGATTAGGGTACGTGTTAGGGTTAGGGTAGGGGTTAGGGTTAGGGTACGCGTTACAGTTAGGGTAGTTATTAAACCTATCCCACTCTCTAGATACCCCTTAGCATGTAATGGAATATTATTTGGGGGTCCAGCCATGGAGAAGAGTTTAGGCACTAAGATAAGATAAGGAACACACCCATTATAAAGAAATCACATTAGGATTCTCTTTTTAAGCTGTTCCTTAAAACACTAGTGCTTAGGAAATCTATTGGAGGCAGAAGCAGTCAAGGGTAGCCTAGGGTTAAGGTTAGGCTTAGGGTTAGGCTTAGGGTACGGCTTAGGGTACGGGTTCGGGGAGGGCTTCGGGTACGGCGTAGGGTATGGGTTAGGGTTAGGGTTAGGGTTAGTGTTAGGGTTAGGGCTCGGTTTAGAGTACGGGTTAGGATTAGGGTACGTGTTATTGTTAGGGTAGGGGTTAGGGTTAGGGTACGCGTTAGGGTTAGGGTAGTTATTAAACCAATCCCACTCTCTAGATACCCCTTAGCACGTAAAGGAATATTATTTGGGGGTCCAGCCATGGAGAAGAGTTTAGACACTAAGATAATATAAGGAACACACCCATTATAAAGAAATCACATTAGGATTCTCTTTTTAAGCTGTTCCTTAAAACACTAGTGCTTAGGAAATCTATTGGAGGCAGAAGCAGTCAAGGGTAGCCTAGGGTTAGGGTTAGGCTTAGGGTTAGCCTTAGGGTACGGCTTAGGGTACGGGTTCGGGGAGGGCTTCGGGTACGGCGTAGGGTATGGGTTAGGGTTAGGGTTAGGGTTAGTGTTAGGGTTAGGGCTCGGTTTAGGGTACGGGTTAGGATTAGGGTACGTGTTAGGGCTAGGGTAGGGGTTAGGGTTAGGGTACGCGTTAGGGTTAGGGTAGTGATTAAACCTATCCCACTCTCTAGATACCCCTTAGCACATAAAGGAATATTATTTGGGGGTCCAGCCATGGAGAAGAGTTTAGACACTAGGATTAGATAAGGAACACACCCATTATAAAGAAATCACATTAGGATTCTCTTTTTAAGCTGTTCCTTAAAACACTAGTGCTTAGGAAATCTATTGGAGGCAGAAGCAGTCAAGGGTAGCCTAGGGTTAGGGTTAGGCTTAGGGTTCGGCTTAGGGTACGCCTTAGGGTACGGGTTCGGGGAGGGCTTCGGGTACGGCGTAGGGTATGGGTTAGGGTTAGGGTTAGTGTTAGGGTTAGGGCTCGGTTTAGGGTACGGGTTAGGATTAGGGTATGTGTTAGGGTTAGGGTATTGGTTACGGTTAGGGTACGCGTTAGGGTTAGGGTAGTTATTAAACCTATCCCACTCTCTACATACCCCTTAGCACGTAAAGGAATATTATTTGGGGGTCCAGCCATGGAGAAGAGTTTAGACACTAAGATAATATAAGGAACACACATTATAAAGAAATCACATTAGGGTTCACTTTTTAAGCTGTTCCTTAAAACCCTAGTGCTTAGGAAATCTATTGGAGGCAGAAGCAGTCAAGGGTAGCCTAGGGTTAGGGTTAGGCTTAGGGTTAGGCTTAGGGTACGGCTTAGGGTACGGGTTTGGGGAGGGCTTCGGGTACGGCGTAGGGTATGGGTTAGGGTTAGGGTTAGGGTTAGTGTTAGGGTTAGGGCTCGGTTTAGGGTACGGGTTAGGATTAGGGTACGTGTTAGGGTTAGGGTAGGGGTTAGGGTTAGGGTACGCGTTAGGGTTAGGGTAGTTATTAAACTTATCCCACTCTCTAGATACCCCTTAGCACGTAAAGGAATATTATTTGGGGGTCCAGCCATGGAGAAGAGTTTAGACACTAAGATAATATAAGGAACACACACATTGTAAAGAAATCACATTAGGATTCTCTTTTTAAGCTGTTCCTTAAAACCCTAGTGCTTAGGAAATCTATTGAGGCAGAAGCAGTCAAGGGTAGCCTAGGGTTAGGGTTAGGCTTAGGGTTAGGCTTAGGGTACGGCTTAGGGTACGGGTTTGGGGAGGGCTTCGGGTACGGCGTAGGGTATGGGTTAGGGTTAGGGTTAGGGTTAGTGTTAGGGTTAGGGCTCGGTTTAGGGTACGGGTTAGGATTAGGGTACGTGTTAAGTTTAGGGTAGGGGTTAGGGTTAGGGTACGCGTTAGGGTTAGGGTAGTTATTAAACCTATCTCACTCTCTAGATACCCCTTAGCACGTAAAGGAATATTATTTGGGGGTCCAGCCATGGAGAAGAGTTTAGACACTAAGATAATATAAGGAAGACACACATTATAAAGAAATCACATTAGGATTCTCTTTTTAAGCTGTTCCTTAAAACCCTAGTGCTTAGGAAATCTATTGGAGGCAGAAGCAGTCAAGGGTAGCCTAGGGTTAGGGTTAGGCTTAGGGTTAGGCTTAGGGTACGGCTTAGGGTACGGGTTCGGGGAGGGCTTCGGGTGCGGCGTAGGGTATGGGTTAGGGTTAGGGTTAGGGTTAGTGTTAGGGTTAGGGCTCGGTTTAGGGTACGGGTTAGGATTAGGGTACGTGTTAGGGCTAGGGTAGGGGTTAGGGTTAGGGTACGCGTTAGGGTTAGGGTAGTGATTAAACCTATCCCACTCTCTAGATACCCCTTAGCACATAAAGGAATATTATTTGGGGGTCCAGCCATGGAGAAGAGTTTAGACACTAGGATTAGATAAGGAACACACCCATTATAAAGAAATCACATTAGGATTCTCTTTTTAAGCTGTTCCTTAAAACACTAGTGCTTAGGAAATCTATTGGAGGCAGAAGCAGTCAAGGGTAGCCTAGGGTTAGGGTTAGGCTTAGGGTTCGGCTTAGGGTACGCCTTAGGGTACGGGTTCGGGGAGTGCTTCGGGTACGGCGTAGGGTATGGGTTAGGGTTAGGGTTAGGGTTAGTGTTAGGGTTAGGGCTCGGTTTAGCGTACGGGTTAGGATTAGGGTACGTGTTAGGGTTAGGGTAGGGGTTGGGGTTAGGGTACGCGTTAGGGTTAGGGTAGTTATTAAACCTATCCCACTCTCTAGATACCCCTTAGCACGTAAAGGAATATTATTTGGGGGTCCAGCCATGGAGCAGAGTTTAGACACTAAGATAATATAAGGAACACACACATTATAAAGAAATCACATTAGGATTCTCTTTTTAAGCTGTTCCTTAAAACACTAGTGCTTAGTAAATCTATTGGAGGCAGAAGCAGTCAAGGGTAGCCTAGGGTTAGGGTTAGGCTTATGGTTAGGCTTAGGGTACGGCTTAGGGTACGGGTTCGGGGAGGGCTTCGGGTACGGCGTAGGGTATGGGTTAGGGTTAGGTTTAGGGTTAGTGTTAGGGTTAGGGCTCGGTTTAGGGTACAGGTTAGGATTAGGGTACGTGTTAGGGCTAGGGTAGGGGTTAGGGTTAGGGTACGTGTTAGGGTTAGGGTAGTGATTAAACCTATCCCACTCTCTAGATACCCCTTAGCACATAAAGGAATATTATTTGGGGGTCCAGCCATGGAGAAGAGTTTAGACACTAGGATTAGATACGGAACACACCCATTATGAAGAAATCACATTAGGATTCTATTTTTAAGCTGTTCCTTAAAACACTAGTGCTTAGGAAATCTATTGGATTCAGAAGCAGTCAAGGGTAGCCTAGGGTTAGGGTTAGGCTTAGGGTTAGGCTTAGGGTACGCCTTAGGGTACGGGTTCGGGGAGGGCTTCGGGTACGGCGTAGGGTATGGGTTAGTGTTAGGGTTAGGGTTAGTGTTAGGGTTAGGGCTCGGTTTAGGGTACGGGTTAGGATTAGGGTACGTGTTAGGGTTAGGGTAGGGGTTAGGGTTAGGGTACGCGTTAGGGTTAGGGTAGTTATTAATCCTATCCCACTCTCTAGATACCCCTTAGCACGTAAAGGAATATTATTTGGGGGTCCAGCCATGGAGAAGAGTTTAGACACTAAGATAATATAAGGAACACACACATTATAAAGAAATCACATTAGGATTCTCTTTTTAAGCTGTTCCTTAAAACCCTAGTGCTTAGGAAATCTATTGGAGGCAGAAGCAGTCAAGAGTAGCCTAGGGTTAGGGTTAGGCTTAGGGTTAGGCTTAGGGTACGGCTTAGGGTACGGGTTTGGGGAGGGCTTCGGGTACGGCGTAGGGTAAGGGTTAGGGTTAGGGTTAGGGTTAGTGTTAGGGTTAGGGCTCGGTTTAGGGTACGGGTTAGGATTAGGGTACGTGTTAGGGTTAGGGTAGGGGTTAGGGTTAGGGTACGCGTTAGGGTTAGGGTAGTTATTAAACCTATCCCACTCTCTAGATACCCCTTAGCACGTAAAGGAATATTATTTGGGGGTCCAGCCATGGAGAAGAGTTTAGACACTAAGATAATATAAGGAACACACACATTATAAAGAAATCACATTAGGATTCTCTTTTTAAGCTGTTCCTTAAAACCCTAGTGCTTAGGAAATCTATTGGAGGCAGAAGCAGTCAAGCGTAGCCTAGGGTTAGGGTTAGGCTTAGGGTTAGGCTTAGGGTACGGCTTAGGGTACGGGTTTGGGGAGGGCTTCGGGTACGGCGTAGGGTATGGGTTAGGGTTAGGGTTAGGGTTAGTGTTAGGGTTAGGGCTCGGTTTAGGGTACGGGTTAGGATTAGGGTACGTGTTAGGGTTAGGGTAGGGGTTAGGGTTAGGGTACGCGTTAGGGTTAGGGTAGTTATTAAACCTATCCCACTCTCTAGATACCCCTTAGCACGTAAAGGAATATTATTTGGGGGTCCAGCCATGGAGAAGAGTTTAGACAATAAGATAATATAAGGAACACACACATTATAAAGAAATCACATTAGGATTCTCTTTTTAAGCTGTTCCTTAAAACACTAGTGCTTAGGAAATCTATTGGAGGCAGAAGCAGTCAAGGGTAGCCTAGGGTTAGGGTTAGGCTTAGGGTTAGCCTTAGGGTACGGCTTAGGGTACGGGTTCGGGGAGGGCTTCGGGTACGGCGTAGGGTATGGGTTAGGGTTAGGGTTAGGGTTAGTGTTAGGGTTAGGGCTCGGTTTAGGGTACGGGTTAGGATTAGGGTACGTGTTAGGGCTAGGGTAGGGGTTAGGGTTAGGGTACGCGTTAGGGTTAGGGTAGTGATTAAACCTATCCCACTCTCTAGATACCCCTTAGCACATAAAGGAATATTATTTGGGGGTCCAGCCATGGAGAAGAGTTTAGACACTAGGATTAGATAAGGAACACACCCATTATAAAGAAATCACATTAGGATTCTCTTTTTAAGCTGTTCCTTAAAACACTAGTGCTTAGGAAATCTATTGGAGGCAGAAGAAGTCAAGGGTAGCCTAGGGTTAGGGTTAGGCTTAGGGTTAGGCTTAGGGTACGGATTAGGGTACGTGTTCGGGGAGGGCTTCGGGTACGGCGTAGGGTATGGGTTAGAGTTAGGGTTAGGGTTAGTGTTAGGGTTAGGGCTCGGTTTAGGGTACGGGTTAGGATTAGGGTACGTGTTAGGGTTAGGGTAGGGGTTAGGGTTAGGGTACGCGTTACAGTTAGGGTAGTTATTAAACCTATCCCACTCTCTAGATACCCCTTAGCATGTAAAGGAATATTATTTGGGGGTCCAGCCATGGAGAAGAGTTTAGGCACTAAGATAAGATAAGGAACACACCCATTATAAAGAAATCACATTAGGATTCTCTTTTTAAGCTGTTCCTTAAAACACTAGTGCTTAGGAAATCTATTGGAGGCAGAAGCAGTCAAGGGTAGCCTAGGGTTAAGGTTAGGCTTAGGGTTAGGCTTAGGGTACGGCTTAGGGTACGGGTTCGGGGAGGGCTTCGGGTACGGCGTAGGGTATGGGTTAGGGTTAGGGTTAGGGTTAGTGTTAGGGTTAGGGCTCGGTTTAGAGTACGGGTTAGGATTAGGGTACGTGTTATTGTTAGGGTAGGGGTTAGGGTTAGGGTACGCGTTAGGGTTAGGGTAGTTATTAAACCAATCCCACTCTCTAGATACCCCTTAGCACGTGAAGGAATATTATTTGGGGGTCCAGCCATGGAGAAGAGTTTAGACACTAAGATAATATAAGGAACACACCCATTATAAAGAAATCACATTAGGATTCTCTTTTTAAGCTGTTCCTTAAAACACTAGTGCTTAGGAAATCTATTGGAGGCAGAAGCAGTCAAGGGTAGCCTAGGGTTAGGGTTAGGCTTAGGGTTAGCCTTAGGGTACGGCTTAGGGTACGGGTTCGGGGAGGGCTTCGGGTACGGCGTAGGGTATGGGTTAGGGTTAGGGTTAGGGTTAGTGTTAGGGTTAGGGCTCGGTTTAGAGTACGGGTTAGGATTAGGGTACGTGTTAGGGCTAGGGTAGGGGTTAGGGTTAGGGTACGCGTTAGGGTTAGGGTAGTGATTAAACCTATCCCACTCTCTAGATACCCCTTAGCACATAAAGGAATATTATTTGGGGGTCCAGCCATGGAGAAGAGTTTAGACACTAGGATTAGATAAGGAACACACCCATTATAAAGAAATCACATTAGGATTCTCTTTTTAAGCTGTTCCTTAAAACACTAGTGCTTAGGAAATCTATTGGAGGCAGAAGCAGTCAAGGGTAGCCTAGGGTTAGGGTTAGGCTTAGGGTTAGGCTTAGGGTACGCCTTAGGGTATGGGTTCGGGGAGGGCTTCGGGTACGGCGTAGGGTATGGGTTAGGGTTAGGGTTAGGGTTAGTGTTAGGGTTAGGGCTCGGTTTAGGGTACGGGTTAGGATTAGGGTATGTGTTAGGGTTAGGGTATTGGTTAGGGTTAGGGTACGCGTTAGGGTTAGGGTAGTTATTAAACCTATCCCACTCTCTACATACCCCTTAGCACGTAAAGGAATATTATTTGGGGGTCCAGCCATGGAGAAGAGTTTAGACACTAAGATAATATAAGGAACACACATTATAAAGAAATCACATTAGGGTTCTCTTTTTAAGCTGTTCCTTAAAACCCTAGTGCTTAGGAAATCTATTGGAGGCAGAAGCAGTCAAGGGTAGCCTAGGGTTAGGGTTAGGCTTAGGGTTAGGCTTAGGGTACGGCTTAGGGTACGGGTTTGGGGAGGGCTTCGGGTACGGCGTAGGGTATGGGTTAGGGTTAGGGTTAGGGTTAGTGTTAGGGTTAGGGCTCGGTTTAGGGTACGGGTTAGGATTAGGGTACGTGTTAGGGTTAGGGTAGGGGTTAGGGTTAGGGTACGCGTTAGGGTTAGGGTAGTTATTAAACTTATCCCACTCTCTAGATACCCCTTAGCACGTAAAGGAATATTATTTGGGGGTCCAGCCATGGAGAAGAGTTTAGACACTAAGATAATATAAGGAACACACACATTATAAAGAAATCACATTAGGATTCTCTTTTTAAGCTGTTCCTTAAAACCCTAGTGCTTAGGAAATCTATTGAGGCAGAAGCAGTCAAGGGTAGCCTAGGGTTAGGGTTAGGCTTAGGGTTAGGCTTAGGGTACGGCTTAGGGTACGGGTTTGGGGAGGGCTTCGGGTACGGCGTAGGGTATGGGTTAGGGTTAGGGTTAGGGTTAGTGTTAGGGTTAGGGCTCGGTTTAGGGTACGGGTTAGGATTAGGGTACGTGTTAAGGTTAGGGTAGGGGTTAGGGTTAGGGTACGCGTTAGGGTTAGGGTAGTGATTAAACCTATCCCACTCTCTAGATACCCCTTAGCACATAAAGGAATATTATTTGGGGGTCCAGCCATGGAGAAGAGTTTAGACACTAGGATTAGATAAGGAACACACCCATTATAAAGAAATCACATTAGGATTCTCTTTTTAAGCTGTTCCTTAAAACACTAGTGCTTAGGAAATCTATTGGAGGCAGAAGCAGTCAAGGGTAGCCTAGGGTTAGGGTTAGGCTTAGGGTTAGGCTTAGGGTACGGATTAGGGTACGTGTTCGGGGAGGGCTTCGGGTACGGCGTAGGGTATGGGTTAGAGTTAGGGTTAGGGTTAGTGTTAGGGTTAGGGCTCGGTTTAGGGTACGGGTTAGGATTAGTGTACGTGTTAGGGTTAGGGTAGGGGTTAGGGTTAGGGTACGCGTTACAGTTAGGGTAGTTATTAAACCTATCCCACTCTCTAGATACCCCTTAGCATGTAAAGGAATATTATTTGGGGGTCCAGCCATGGAGAAGAGTTTAGGCACTAAGATAAGATAAGGAACACACCCATTATAAAGAAATCACATTAGGATTCTCTTTTTAAGCTGTTCCTTAAAACCCTAGTGCTTAGGAAATCTATTGGAGGCAGAAGCAGTCAAGGGTAGCCTAGGGTTAAGGTTAGGCTTAGGGTTAGGCTTAGGGTACGGCTTAGGGTACGGGTTCGGGGAGGGCTTCGGGTACGGCGTAGGGTATGGGTTAGGGTTAGGGTTAGGGTTAGTGTTAGGGTTAGGGCTCGGTTTAGAGTACGGGTTAGGATTAGGGTACGTGTTATTGTTAGGGTAGGGGTTAGGGTTAGGGTACGCGTTAGGGTTAGGGTAGTTATTAAACCAATCCCACTCTCTAGATACCCCTTAGCACGTAAAGGAATATTATTTGGGGGTCCAGCCATGGAGAAGAGTTTAGACACTAAGATAATATAAGGAACACACCCATTATAAAGAAATCACATTAGGATTCTCTTTTTAAGCTGTTCCTTAAAACACTAGTGCTTAGGAAATCTATTGGAGGCAGAAGCAGTCAAGGGTAGCCTAGGGTTAGGGTTAGGCTTAGGGTTAGCCTTAGGGTACGGCTTAGGGTACGGGTTCGGGGAGGGCTTCGGGTACGGCGTAGGGTATGGGTTAGGGTTAGGGTTAGGGTTAGTGTTAGGGTTAGGGCTCGGTTTAGGGTACGGGTTAGGATTAGGGTACGTGTTAGGGCTAGGGTAGGGGTTAGGGTTAGGGTACGCGTTAGGGTTAGGGTAGTGATTAAACCTATCCCACTCTCTAGATACCCCTTAGCACATAAAGGAATATTATTTGGGGGTCCAGCCATGGAGAAGAGTTTAGACACTAGGATTAGATAAGGAACACACCCATTATAAAGAAATCACATTAGGATTCTCTTTTTAAGCTGTTCCTTAAAACACTAGTGCTTAGGAAATCTATTGGAGGCAGAAGCAGTCAAGGGTAGCCTAGGGTTAGGGTTAGGCTTAGGGTTAGGCTTAGGGTACGCCTTAGGGTACGGGTTCGGGGAGGGCTTCGGGTACGGCGTAGGGTATGGGTTAGGGTTAGGGTTAGGGTTAGTGTTAGGGTTAGGGCTCGGTTTAGGGTACGGGTTAGGATTAGGGTATGTGTTAGGGTTAGGGTATTGGTTAGGGTTAGGGTACGCGTTAGGGTTAGGGTAGTTATTAAACCTATCCCACTCTCTACATACCCCTTAGCACGTAAAGGAATATTATTTGGGGGTCCAGCCATGGAGAAGAGTTTAGACACTAAGATAATATAAGGAACACACATTATAAAGAAATCACATTAGGGTTCTCTTTTTAAGCTGTTCCTTAAAACCCTAGTGCTTAGGAAATCTATTGGAGGCAGAAGCAGTCAAGGGTAGCCTAGGGTTAGGGTTAGGCTTAGGGTTAGGCTTAGGGTACGGCTTAGGGTACGGGTTTGGGGAGGGCTTCGGGTACGGCGTAGGGTATGGGTTAGGGTTAGGGTTAGGGTTAGTGTTAGGGTTAGGGCTCGGTTTAGGGTACGGGTTAGGATTAGGGTACGTGTTAGGGTTAGGGTAGGGGTTAGGGTTAGGGTACGCGTTAGGGTTAGGGTAGTTATTAAACTTATCCCACTCTCTAGATACCCCTTAGCACGTAAAGGAATATTATTTGGGGGTCCAGCCATGGAGAAGAGTTTAGACACTAAGATAATATAAGGAACACACACATTATAAAGAAATCACATTAGGATTCTCTTTTTAAGCTGTTCCTTAAAACCCTAGTGCTTAGGAAATCTATTGAGGCAGAAGCAGTCAAGGGTAGCCTAGGGTTAGGGTTAGGCTTAGGGTTAGGCTTAGGGTACGGCTTAGGGTACGGGTTTGGGGAGGGCTTCGGGTACGGCGTAGGGTATGGGTTAGGGTTAGGGTTAGGGTTAGTGTTAGGGTTAGGGCTCGGTTTAGGGTACGGGTTAGGATTAGGGTACGTGTTAAGGTTAGGGTAGGGGTTAGGGTTAGGGTACGCGTTAGGGTTAGGGTAGTTATTAAACCTATCCCACTCTCTAGATACCCCTTAGCACGTAAAGGAATATTATTTGGGGGTCCAGCCATGGAGAAGAGTTTAGACACTAAGATAATATAAGGAACACACACATTATAAAGAAATCACATTAGGATTCTCTTTTTAAGCTGTTCCTTAAAACCCTAGTGCTTAGGAAATCTATTGGAGGCAGAAGCAGTCAAGGGTAGCCTAGGGTTAGGGTTAGGCTTAGGGTTAGGCTTAGGGTACGGCTTAGGGTACGGGTTCGGGGAGGGCTTCGGGTGCGGCGTAGTGTATGGGTTAGGGTTAGGGTTAGGGTTAGTGTTAGGGTTAGGGCTCGGTTTAGGGTACGCGTTAGGATTAGGGTACGTGTTAGGGCTAGGGTAGGGGTTAGGGTTAGGGTACGCGTTAGGGTTAGGGTAGTGATTAAACCTATCCCACTCTCTAGATACCCCTTAGCACATAAAGGAATATTATTTGGGGGTCCAGCCATGGAGAAGAGTTTAGACACTAGAATTAGATAAGGAACACACCCATTATAAAGGAATCACATTAGGATTCTCTTTTTAAGCTGTTCCTTAAAACACTAGTGCTTAGGAAATCTATTGGAGGCAGAAGCAGTCAAGGGTAGCCTAGGGTTAGGGTTAGGCTTAGGGTTCGGCTTAGGGTACGCCTTAGGGTACGGGTTCGGGGAGGGCTTCGGGTACGGCGTAGGGTATGGGTTAGGGTTAGGGTTAGGGTTAGTGTTAGGGTTAGGGCTCGGTTTAGGGTACGGGTTAGGATTAGGGTACGTGTTAGGGTTAGGGTAGGGGTTGGGGTTAGGGTACGCGTTAGGGTTAGGGTAGTTATTAAACCTATCCCACTCTCTAGATACCCCTTAGCACTTAAAGGAATATTATTTGGGGGTCCAGCCATGGAGCAGAGTTTAGACACTAAGATAATATAAGGAACACACACATTATAAAGAAATCACATTAGGATTCTCTTTTTAAGCTGTTCCTTAAAACACTAGTGCTTAGTAAATCTATTGGAGGCAGAAGAAGTCAAGGGTAGCCTAGGGTTAGGGTTAGGCTTATGGTTAGGCTTAGGGTACGGCTTAGGGTACGGGTTCGGGGAGGGCTTCGGGTACGGCGTAGGGTATGGTTTAGGGTTAGGGTTAGGGTTAGTGTTAGGGTTAGGGCTCGGTTTAGGGTACAGGTTAGGATTAGGGTACGTGTTAGGGCTAGGGTAGGGGTTAGGGTTAGGGTACGTGTTAGGGTTAGGGTAGTGATTAAACCTATCCCACTCTCTAGATACCCCTTAGCACATAAAGGAATATTATTTGGGGGTCCAGCCATGGAGAAGAGTTTAGACACTAGGATTAGATAAGGAACACACCCATTATAAAGAAATCACATTAGGATTCTCTTTTTAAGCTGTTCCTTAAAACACTAGTGCTTAGGAAATCTATTGGATTCAGAAGCAGTCAAGGGTAGCCTAGGGTTAGTGTTAGGCTTAGGGTTAGGCTTAGGGTACGGCTTAGGGTACGTGTTCGGGGAGGGCTTCGGGTACGGCGTAGGGTATGGGTTAGGGTTAGGGTTAGGGTTAGTGTTAGGGTTAGGGCTCGGTTTAGGGTACAGGTTAGGATTAGGGTACGTGTTAGGGTTAGGGTAGGGGTTAGGGTTAGGGTACGCGTTACGGTTAGGGTAGTTATTACACCTATCCCACTCTCTAGATACCCCTTAGCACGTAAAGGAATATTATTTGGGGGTCCAGCCATGGAGAAGAGTTTAGGCACTAAGATAAGATAAGGAACACACCCATTATAAAGAAATCACATTAGGATTCTCTTTTTAAGCTGTTCCTTAAAACACTAGTGCTTAGGAAATCTATTGGAGGCAGAAGCAGTCAAGGGTAGCCTAGGGTTAGGGTTAGGCTTAGGGTTAGGCTAAGGGTACGCCTTAGGGTACGGGTTCGGGGAGGGCTTCAGGTACGGCGTAGTGTATGGGTTAGGGTTAGGGTTAGGGTTAGTGTTAGGGTTAGGGCTCGGTTTAGGGTACGGGTTAGGATTAGGGTACGTGTTAGGGTTAGGGTAGGGGTTAGGGTTAGGGTACGCGTTAGGGTTAGGGTAGTTATTAATCCTATCCCACTCTCTAGATACCCCTTAGCACGTAAAGGAATATTATTTGGGGGTCCAGCCATGGAGAAGAGTTTAGACACTAAGATAATATAAGGAACACACACATTATAAAGAAATCACATTAGGATTCTCTTTTTAAGCTGTTCCTTAAAACCCTAGTGCTTAGGAAATCTATTGGAGGCAGAAGCAGTCAAGGGTAGCCTAGGGTTAGGGTTAGGCTTAGGGTTAGGCTTAGGGTACGGGTTTGGGGAGGGCTTCGGGTACGGCGTAGGGTATGGGTTAGGGTTAGGGTTAGGGTTAGTGTTAGGGTTAGGGTAGGGGTTAGGGTTAGGGTACGCGTTAGGGTTAGGGTAGTTATTAAACCTATCCCACTCTCTAGATACCCCTTAGCACGTAAAGGAATATTATTTGGGGGTCCAGCCATGGAGAAGAGTTTAGACACTAAGATAATATAAGGAACTCATACATTATAAAGAAATCACATTAGGATTCTCTTTTTAAGCTGTTCCTTAAAACCCTAGTACTTAGGAAATCTATTGGAGGCAGAAGCAGTCAAGGGTAGCCTAGGGTTAGGGTTAGGCTTAGGGTTAGGCTTAGGGTACGCCTTAGGGTACGGGTTTGGGGAGGGCTTCGGGTACGGCGTAGGGTATGGGTTAGGGTTAGGGTTAGGGTTAGTGTTAGGGTTAGGGCTCGGTTTAGGGTACGGGTTAGGATTAGGGTACGTGTTAGGGTTAGGGTAGGGGTTAGGGTTAGGGTACGCGTTAGGGTTAGGGTAGTTATTAAACCTATCCCACTCTCTAGATACCCCTTAGCACGTAAAGGAATATTATTTGGTGGTCCAGCCATGGAGAAGAGTTTAGACACTAAGATAATATAAGGAAGACACACATTATAAAGAAATCACATTAGGATTCTCTTTTTAAGCTGTTCCTTAAAACCCTAGTGCTTAGGAAATCTATTGGAGGCAGAAGCAGTCAAGGGTAGCCTAGGGTTAGGGTTAGGCTTAGGGTTAGGCTTAGGGTACGGCTTAGGGTACGGGTTCGGGGAGGGCTTCGGGTACGGCGTAGGGTATGGGTTAGGGTTAGGGTTAGGGTTAGTGTTAGGGTTAGGGCTCGGTTTAGGGTACGGGTTAGGATTAGGGTACGTGTTAGGGCTAGGGTAGGGGTTAGGGTTAGGGTACGCGTTAGGGTTAGGGTAGTGATTAAACCTATCCCACTCTCTAGATACCCCTTAGCACATAAAGGAATATTATTTGGGGGTCCAGCCATGGAGAAGAGTTTAGACACTAGGATTAGATAAGGAACACACCCATTATAAAGAAATCACATTAGGATTCTCTTTTTAAGCTGTTCCTTAAAACACTAGTGCTTAGGAAATCTATTGGAGGCAGAAGCAGTCAAGGGTAGCCTAGGGTTAGGGTTAGGCTTAGGGTTAGGCTTAGGGTACGGATTAGGATACGTGTTCGGGGAGGGCTTCGGGTACGGCGTAGGGTATGGGTTAGGGTTAGGGTTAGGGTTAGTGTTAGGGTTAGGGCTCGGTTTAGGGTACGGGTTAGGATTAGGGTACGTGTTAGGGTTAGGGTAGGGGTTAGGGTTAGGGTACGCGTTACGGTTAGGGTAGTTTTTAAACCTATCCCACTCTCTAGATACCCCTTAGCACGTAAAGGAATATTATTTGGGGGTCCAACCATGGAGAAGAGTTTAGGCACTAAGATAAGATAAGGAACACACCCATTATAAAGAAATCACATTAGGATTCTCTTTTTAAGCTGTTCCTTAAAACCCTAGTGCTTAGGAAATCTATTGGAGGCAGAAGCAGTCAAGGGTAGCCTAGGGTTAGGGTTAGGCTTAGGGTTAGGCTTAGGGTACGCCTTAGGGTACGGGTTCGGGGAGGGCTTCGGGTACGGCGTAGGGTATGGGTTAGGGTTAGGGTTAGGGTTAGTGTTAGGGTTAGGGCTCGGTTTAGGGTACGGGTTAGGATTAGGGTACGTGTTAGGGTTAGGGTATTGGTTAGGGTTAGGGTACGCGTTAGGGTTAGGGTAGTTATTAAACCTATCCCAATCTCTACATACCCCTTAGCACGTAAAGGAATATTATTTGGGGGTCCAGCCATGGAGAAGAGTTTAGACACTAAGATAATATAAGGAACTCATACATTATAAAGAAATCACATTAGGATTCTCTTTTTAAGCTGTTCCTTAAAACCCTAGTACTTAGGAAATCTATTGGAGGCAGAAGCAGTCAAGGGTAGCCTAGGGTTAGGGTTAGGCTTATGGTTAGGCTTAGGGTACGGCTTAGGGTATGGGTTCGGGGAGGGCTTCGGGTACGGCGTAGGGTATGGGTTAGGGTTAGGTTTAGGGTTAGTGTTAGGGTTAGGGCTCGGTTTAGGGTACAGGTTAGGATTAGGGTACGTGTTAGGGCTAGGGTAGGGGTTAGGGTTAGGGTACGTGTTAGGGTTAGGGTAGTGATTAAACCTATCCCACTCTCTAGATACCCCTTAGCACATAAAGGAATATTATTTGGGGGTCCAGCCATGGAGAAGAGTTTAGACACTAGGATTAGATACGGAACACACCCATTATGAAGAAATCACATTAGGATTCTCTTTTTAAGCTGTTCCTTAAAACACTAGTGCTTAGGAAATCTATTGGATTCAGAAGCAGTCAAGGGTAGCCTAGGGTTAGGGTTAGGCTTAGGGTTAGGCTTAGGGTACGCCTTAGGGTACGGGTTCGGGGAGGGCTTCGGGTACGGCGTAGGGTATGGGTTAGTGTTAGGGTTAGGGTTAGTGTTAGGGTTAGGGCTCGGTTTAGGGTACGGGTTAGGATTAGGGTACGTGTTAGGGTTAGGGTAGGGGTTAGGGTTAGGGTACGCGTTAGGGTTAGGGTAGTTATTAATCCTATCCCACTCTCTAGATACCCCTTAGCACGTAAAGGAATATTATTTGGGGGTCCAGCCATGGAGAAGAGTTTAGACACTAAGATAATATAAGGAACACACACATTATAAAGAAATCACATTAGGATTCTCTTTTTAAGCTGTTCCTTAAAACCCTAGTGCTTAGGAAATCTATTGGAGGCAGAAGCAGTCAAGGGTAGCCTAGGGTTAGGGTTAGGCTTAGGGTTAGGCTTAGGGTACGGCTTAGGGTACGGGTTTGGGGAGGGCTTCGGGTACGGCGTAGGGTAAGGGTTAGGGTTAGGGTTAGGGTTAGTGTTAGGGTTAGGGCTCGGTTTAGGGTACGGGTTAGGATTAGGGTACGTGTTAGGGTTAGGGTAGGGGTTAGGGTTAGGGTACGCGTTAGGGTTAGGGTAGTTATTAAACCTATCCCACTCTCTAGATACCCCTTAGCACGTAAAGGAATATTATTTGGGGGTCCAGCCATGGAGAAGAGTTTAGACACTAAGATAATATAAGGAACACACACATTATAAAGAAATCACATTAGGATTCTCTTTTTAAGCTGTTCCTTAAAACCCTAGTGCTTAGGAAATCTATTGGAGGCAGAAGCAGTCAAGCGTAGCCTAGGGTTAGGGTTAGGCTTAGGGTTAGGCTTAGGGTACGGCTTAGGGTACGGGTTTGGGGAGGGCTTCGGGTACGGCGTAGGGTATGGGTTAGGGTTAGGGTTAGGGTTAGTGTTAGGGTTAGGGCTCGGTTTAGGGTACGGGTTAGGATTAGGGTACGTGTTAGGGTTAGGGTAGGGGTTAGGGTTAGGGTACGCGTTAGGGTTAGGGTAGTTATTAAACCTATCCCACTCTCTAGATACCCCTTAGCACGTAAAGGAATATTATTTGGGGGTCCAGCCATGGAGAAGAGTTTAGACACTAAGATAATATAAGGAACACACACATTATAAAGAAATCACATTAGGATTCTCTTTTTAAGCTGTTCCTTAAAACACTAGTGCTTAGGAAATCTATTGGAGGCAGAAGCAGTCAAGGGTAGCCTAGGGTTAAGGTTAGGCTTAGGGTTAGGCTTAGGGTACGGCTTAGGGTACGGGTTCGGGGAGGGCTTCGGGTACGGCGTAGGGTATGGGTTAGGGTTAGGGTTAGTGTTAGTGTTAGGGTTAGGGCTCGGTTTAGAGTACGGGTTAGGATTAGGGTACGTGTTATTGTTAGGGTAGGGGTTAGGGTTAGGGTACGCGTTAGGGTTAGGGTAGTTATTAAACCAATCCCACTCTCTAGATACCCCTTAGCACGTAAAGGAATATTATTTGGGGGTCCAGCCATGGAGAAGAGTTTAGACACTAGGATTAGATAAGGAACACACCCATTATAAAGAAATCACATTAGGATTCTCTTTTTAAGCTGTTCCTTAAAACACTAGTGCTTAGGAAATCTATTGGAGGCAGAAGCAGTCAAGGGTAGCCTAGGGTTAGGGTTAGGCTTAGGGTTAGGCTTAGGGTACGCCTTAGGGTACGGGTTCGGGGAGGGCTTCGGGTACGGCGTAGGGTATGGGTTAGAGTTAGGGTTAGGGTTAGTGTTAGGGTTAGGGCTCGGTTTAGGGTACGGGTTAGGATTAGGGTACGTGTTAGGGTTAGGGTAGGGGTTAGGGTTAGGGTACGCGTTACAGTTAGGGTAGTTATTAAACCTATCCCACTCTCTAGATACCCCTTAGCATGTAAAGGAATATTATTTGGGGGTCCAGCCATGGAGAAGAGTTTAGGCACTAAGATAAGATAAGGAACACACCCATTATAAAGAAATCACATTAGGATTCTCTTTTTAAGCTGTTCCTTAAAACACTAGTGCTTAGGAAATCTATTGGAGGCAGAAGCAGTCAAGGGTAGCCTAGGGTTAAGGTTAGGCTTAGGGTTAGGCTTAGGGTACGGCTTAGGGTACGAGTTCGGGGAGGGCTTCGGGTACGGCGTAGGGCATGGGTTAGGGTTAGGGTTAGGGTTAGTGTTAGGGTTAGGGCTCGGTTTAGAGTACGGGTTAGGATTAGGGTACGTGTTATTGTTAGGGTAGGGGTTAGGGTTAGGGTACGCGTTAGGGTTAGGGTAGTTATTAAACCAATCCCACTCTCTAGATACCCCTTAGCACGTAAAGGAATATTATTTGGGGGTCCAGCCATGGAGAAGAGTTTAGACACTAAGATAATATAAGGAACACACCCATTATAAAGAAATCACATTAGGATTCTCTTTTTAAGCTGTTCCTTAAAACACTAGTGCTTAGGAAATCTATTGGAGGCAGAAGCAGTCAAGGGTAGCCTAGGGTTAGGGTTAGGCTTAGGGTTAGGCTTAGGGTACGGCTTAGGGTACGGGTTCGGGGAGGGCTTTGGGTACGGCGTAGGGTATGGGTTAGGGTTAGGGTTAGGGTTAGTGTTAGGGTTAGGGCTCGGTTTAGGGTACGGGTTAGGATTAGGGTACGTGTTAGGGCTAGGGTAGGGGTTAGGGTTAGGGTACGCGTTAGGGTTAGGGTAGTGATTAAACCTATCCCACTCTCTAGATACCCCTTAGCACATAAAGGAATATTATTTGGGGGTCCAGCCATGGAGAAGAGTTTAGACACTAGGATTAGATAAGGAACACACCCATTATAAAGAAATCACATTAGGATTCTCTTTTTAAGCTGTTCCTTAAAACACTAGTGCTTAGGAAATCTATTGGAGGCAGAAGCAGTCAAGGGTAGCCTAGGGTTAGGGTTAGGCTTAGGGTTAGGCTTAGGGTACGCCTTAGGGTACGGGTTCGGGGAGGGCTTCGGGTACGGCGTAGGGTATGGGTTAGGGTTAGGGTTAGGGTTAGTGTTAGGGTTAGGTCTCGGTTTAGGGTACGGGTTAGGATTAGGGTATGTGTTAGGGTTAGGGTATTGGTTAGGGTTAGGGTACGCGTTAGGGTTAGGGTAGTTATTAAACCTATCCCACTCTCTACATACCCCTTAGCACGTAAAGGAATATTATTTGGGGGTCCAGCCATGGAGAAGAGTTTAGACACTAAGATAATATAAGGAACACACATTATAAAGAAATCACATTAGGGTTCTCTTTTTAAGCTGTTCCTTAAAACCCTAGTGCTTAGGAAATCTATTGGAGGCAGAAGCAGTCAAGGGTAGCCTAGGGTTAGGGTTAGGCTTAGGGTTAGGCTTAGGGTACGGCTTAGGGTACGGGTTTGGGGAGGGCTTCGGGTACGGCGTAGGGTATGGGTTAGGGTTAGGGTTAGGGTTAGTGTTAGGGTTAGGGCTCGGTTTAGGGTACGGGTTAGGATTAGGGTACGTGTTAGGGTTAGGGTAGGGGTTAGGGTTAGGGTACGCGTTAGGGTTAGGGTAGTTATTAAACTTATCCCACTCTCTAGATACCCCATAGCACGTAAAGGAATATTATTTGGGGGTCCAGCCATGGAGAAGAGTTTAGACACTAAGATAATATAAGGAACACACACATTATAAAGAAATCACATTAGGATTCTCTTTTTAAGCTGTTCCTTAAAACCCTAGTGCTTAGGAAATCTATTGAGGCAGAAGCAGTCAAGGGTAGCCTAGGGTTAGGGTTAGGCTTAGGGTTAGGCTTAGGGTACGGCTTAGGGTACGGGTTTGGGGAGGGCTTCGGGTACGGCGTAGGGTATGGGTTAGGGTTAGGGTTAGGGTTAGTGTTAGGGTTAGGGCTCGGTTTAGGGTACGGTTTAGGATTAGGGTACGTGTTAAGGTTAGGGTAGGGGTTAGGGTTAGGGTACGCGTTAGGGTTAGGGTAGTGATTAAACCTATCCCACTCTCTAGATACCCCTTAGCACATAAAGGAATATTATTTGGGGGTCCAGCCATGGAGAAGAGTTTAGACACTAAGATAATATAAGGAACACACCCATTATAAAGAAATCACATTAGGATTCTCTTTTTAAGCTGTTCCTTAAAACACTAGTGCTTAGGAAATCTATTGGAGGCAGAAGCAGTCAAGGGTAGCCTAGGGTTAGGGTTAGGCTTAGGGTTAGGCTTAGGGTACGGCTTAGGGTACGGGTTCGGGGAGGGCTTCGGGTACGGCGTAGGGTATGGGTTAGGGTTAGGGTTAGGGTTAGTGTTAGGGTTAGGGCTCGGTTTAGAGTACGGGTTAGGATTAGGGTACGTGTTATTGTTAGGGTAGGGGTTAGGGTTAGGGTACGCGTTAGGGTTAGGGTAATTATTAAACCAATCCCACTCTCTAGATACCCCTTAGCACGTAAAGGAATATTATTTGGGGGTCCAGCCATGGAGAAGAGTTTAGACACTAAGATAATATAAGGAACACACCCATTATAAAGAAATCACATTAGGATTCTCTTTTTAAGCTGTTCCTTAAAACACTAGTGCTTAGGAAATCTATTGGAGGCAGAAGCAGTCAAGGGTAGCCTAGGGTTAGGGTTAGGCTTAGGGTTAGCCTTAGGGTACGGCTTAGGGTACGGGTTCGGGGAGGGCTTCGGGTACGGCGTAGGGTATGGGTTAGGGTTAGGGTTAGGGTTAGTGTTAGGGTTAGGGCTCGGTTTAGGGTACGGGTTAGGATTAGGGTACGTGTTAGGGCTAGGGTAGGGGTTAGGGTTAGGGTACGCGTTAGGGTTAGGGTAGTTATTAAACCTATCCCACTCTCTACATACCCCTTAGCACATAAAGGAATATTATTTGGGGGTCCAGCCATGGAGAAGAGTTTAGACACTAAGATAATATAAGGAACACACCCATTATAAAGAAATCACATTAGGATTCTCTTTTTAAGCTGTTCCTTAAAACACTAGTACTTAGGAAATCTATTGGAGGCAGAAGCAGTCAAGGGTAGCCTAGGGTTAGGGTTAGGCTTAGGGTTAGGCTTAGGGTACGCCTTAGGGTACGGGTTCGGGGAGGGCTTCGGGTACGGCGTAGGGTATGGGTTAGGGTTAGGGTTAGGGTTAGTGTTAGGGTTAGGGCTCGGTTTAGGGTACGGGTTAGGATTAGGGTATGTGTTAGGGTTAGGGTATTGGTTAGGGTTAGGGTACGCGTTAGGGTTAGGGTAGTTATTAAACCTATCCCACTCTCTACATACCCCTTAGCACGTAAAGGAATATTATTTGGGGGTCCAGCCATGGAGAAGAGTTTAGACACTAAGATAATATAAGGAACACACATTATAAAGAAATCACATTAGGGTTCTCTTTTTAAGCTGTTCCTTAAAACCCTAGTGCTTAGGAAATCTATTAGAGGCAGAAGCAGTCAAGGGTAGCCTAGGGTTAGGGTTAGGCTTAGGGTTAGGCTTAGGGTACGGCTTAGGGTACGGGTTTGGGGAGGGCTTCGGGTACGGCGTAGGGTATGGGTTAGGGTTAGGGTTAGGGTTAGTGTTAGGGTTAGGGCTCGGTTTAGGGTACGGGTTAGGATTAGGGTACGTGTTAGGGTTAGGGTAGGGGTTAGGGTTAGGGTACGCGTTAGGGTTAGGGTAGTTATTAAACTTATCCCACTCTCTAGATACCCCTTAGCACGTAAAGGAATATTATTTGGGGGTCCAGCCATGGAGAAGAGTTTAGACACTAAGATAATATAAGGAACACACACATTATAAAGAAATCACATTAGGATTCTCTTTTTAAGCTGTTCCTTAAAACCCTAGTGCTTAGGAAATCTATTGAGGCAGAAGCAGTCAAGGGTAGCCTAGGGTTAGGGTTAGGCTTAGGGTTAGGCTTAGGGTACGGCTTAGGGTACGGGTTTGGGGAGGGCTTCGGGTACGGCGTAGGGTATGGGTTAGGGTTAGGGTTAGGGTTAGTGTTAGGGTTAGGGCTCGGTTTAGGGTACGGGTTAGGATTAGGGTACGTGTTAAGGTTAGGGTAGGGGTTAGGGTTAGGGTACGCGTTAGGGTTAGGGTAGTGATTAAACCTATCCCACTCTCTAGATACCCCTTAGCACATAAAGGAATATTATTTGGGGGTCCAGCCATGGAGAAGAGTTTAGACACTAGGATTAGATAAGGAACACACCCATTATAAAGAAATCACATTAGGATTCTCTTTTTAAGCTGTTCCTTAAAACACTAGTGCTTAGGAAATCTATTGGAGGCAGAAGCAGTCAAGGGTAGCCTAGGGTTAGGGTTAGGCTTAGGGTTAGGCTTAGGGTACGGATTAGGGTACGTGTTCGGGGAGGGCTTCGGGTACGGCGTAGGGTATGGGTTAGAGTTAGGGTTAGGGTTAGTGTTAGGGTTAGGGCTCGGTTTAGGGTACGGGTTAGGATTAGGGTACGTGTTAGGGTTAGGGTAGGGGTTAGGGTTAGGGTACGCGTTACAGTTAGGGTAGTTATTAAACCTATCCCACTCTCTAGATACCCCTTAGCATGTAAAGGAATATTATTTGGGGGTCCAGCCATGGAGAAGAGTTTAGGCACTAAGATAAGATAAGGAACACACCCATTATAAAGAAATCACATTAGGATTCTCTTTTTAAGCTGTTCCTTAAAACACTAGTGCTTAGGAAATCTATTGGAGGCAGAAGCAGTCAAGGGTAGCCTAGGGTTAAGGTTAGGCTTAGGGTTAGGCTTAGGGTACGGCTTAGGGTACGGGTTCGGGGAGGGCTTCGGGTACGGCGTAGGGTATGGGTTAGGGTTAGGGTTAGGGTTAGTGTTAGGGGTAGGGCTCGGTTTAGAGTACGGGTTAGGATTTGGGTACGTGTTATTGTTAGGGTAGGGGTTAGGGTTAGGGTACGCGTTAGGGTTAGGGTAGTTATTAAACCAATCCCACTCTCTAGATACCCCTTAGCACGTAAAGGAATATTATTTGGGGGTCCAGCCATGGAGAAGAGTTTAGACACTAAGATAATATAAGGAACACACCCATTATAAAGAAATCACATTAGGATTCTCTTTTTAAGCTGTTCCTTAAAACACTAGTGCTTAGGAAATCTATTGGAGGCAGAAGCAGTCAAGGGTAGCCTAGGGTTAGGGTTAGGCTTAGGGTTAGCCTTAGGGTACGGCTTAGGGTACGGGTTCGGGGAGGGCTTCGGGTACGGCGTAGGGTATGGGTTAGGGTTAGGGTTAGGGTTAGTGTTAGGGTTAGGGCTCGGTTTAGGGTACGGGTTAGGATTAGGGTACGTGTTAGGGCTAGGGTAGGGGTTAGGGTTAGGGTACGCGTTAGGGTTAGGGTAGTGATTAAACCTATCCCACTCTCTAGATACCCCTTAGCACATAAAGGAATATTATTTGGGGGTCCAGCCATGGAGAAGAGTTTAGACACTAGGATTAGATAAGGAACACACCCATTATAAAGAAATCACATTAGGATTCTCTTTTTAAGCTGTTCCTTAAAACACTAGTGCTTAGGAAATCTATTGGAGGCAGAAGCAGTCAAGGGTAGCCTAGGGTTAGGGTTAGGCTTAGGGTTAGGCTTAGGGTACGCCTTAGGGTACGGGTTCGGGGAGGGCTTCGGGTACGTCGTAGGGTATGGGTTAGGGTTAGGGTTAGGGTTAGTGTTAGGGTTAGGGCTCGGTTTAGGGTACGGGTTAGGATTAGGGTATGTGTTAGGGTTAGGGTATTGGTTAGGGTTAGGGTACGCGTTAGGGTTAGGGTAGTTATTAAACCTATCCCACTCTCTACATACCCCTTAGCACGTAAAGGAATATTATTTGGGGGTCCAGCCATGGAGAAGAGTTTAGACACTAAGATAATATAAGGAACACACATTATAAAGAAATCACATTAGGGTTCTCTTTTTAAGCTGTTCCTTAAAACCCTAGTGCTTAGGAAATCTATTGGAGGCAGAAGCAGTCAAGGGTAGCCTAGGGTTAGGGTTAGGCTTAGGGTTAGGCTTAGGGTACGCCTTAGGGTACGGGTTTGGGGAGGGCTTCGGGTACGGCGTAGGGTATGGGTTAGGGTTAGGGTTAGGGTTAGTGTTAGGGTTAGGGCTCGGTTTAGGGTACGGGTTAGGATTAGGGTACGTGTTAGGGTTAGGGTAGGGGTTAGGGTTAGGGTACGCGTTAGGGTTAGGGTAGTTATTAAACTTATCCCACTCTCTAGATACCCCTTAGCACGTAAAGGAATATTATTTGGGGGTCCAGCCATGGAGAAGAGTTTAGACACTAAGATAATATAAGGAACACACACATTATAAAGAAATCACATTAGGATTCTCTTTTTAAGCTGTTCCTTAAAACCCTAGTGCTTAGGAAATCTATTGAGGCAGAAGCAGTCAAGGGTAGCCTAGGGTTAGGGTTAGGCTTAGGGTTAGGCTTAGGGTACGGCTTAGGGTACGGGTTCGGGGAGGGCTTCGGGTACGGCGTAGGGTATGGGTTAGGGTTAGGGTTAGGGTTAGTGTTAGGGTTAGGGCTCGGTTTAGAGTACGGGTTAGGATTAGGGTACGTGTTATTGTTAGGGTAGGGGTTAGGGTTAGGGTACGCGTTAGGGTTAGGGTAGTTATTAAACCAATCCCACTCTCTAGATACCCCTTAGCACGTAAAGGAATATTATTTGGGGGTCCAGCCATGGAGAAGAGTTTAGACACTAAGATAATATAAGGAACACACCCATTATAAAGAAATCACATTAGGATTCTCTTTTTAAGCTGTTCCTTAAAACACTAGTGCTTAGGAAATCTATTGGAGGCAGAAGCAGTCAAGGGTAGCCTAGGGTTAGGGTTAGGCTTAGGGTTAGCCTTAGGGTACGGCTTAGGGTACGGGTTCGGGGAGGGCTTCGGGTACGGCGTAGGGTATGGGTTAGGGTTAGGGTTAGGGTTAGTGTTAGGGTTAGGGCTCGGTTTAGGGTACGGGTTAGGATTAGGGTACGTGTTAGGGCTAGGGTAGGGGTTAGGGTTAGGGTACGCGTTAGGGTTAGGGTAGTGATTAAACCTATCCCACTCTCTAGATACCCCTTAGCACATAAAGGAATATTATTTGGGGGTCCAGCCATGGAGAAGAGTTTAGACACTAGGATTAGATAAGGAACACACCCATTATAAAGAAATCACATTAGGATTCTCTTTTTAAGCTGTTCCTTAAAACACTAGTGCTTAGGAAATCTATTGGAGGCAGAAGCAGTCAAGGGTAGCCTAGGGTTAGGGTTAGGCTTAGGGTTAGGCTTAGGGTACGCCTTAGGGTACGGGTTCGGGGAGGGCTTCGGGTACGGCGTAGGGTATGGGTTAGGGTTAGGGTTAGGGTTAGTGTTAGGGTTAGGGCTCGGTTTAGGGTACGGGTTAGGATTAGGGTATGTGTTAGGGTTAGGGTATTGGTTAGGGTTAGGGTACGCGTTAGGGTTAGGGTAGTTATTAAACCTATCCCACTCTCTACATACCCCTTAGCACGTAAAGGAATATTATTTGGGGGTCCAGCCATGGAGAAGAGTTTAGACACTAAGATAATATAAGGAACACACATTATAAAGAAATCACATTAGGGTTCTCTTTTTAAGCTCTTCCTTAAAACCCTAGTGCTTAGGAAATCTATTGGAGGCAGAAGCAGTCAAGGGTAGCCTAGGGTTAGGGTTAGGCTTAGGGTTAGGCTTAGGGTACGGCTTAGGGTACGGGTTCGGGGAGGGCTTCGGGTACGGCGTAGGGTATGGTTTAGGGTTAGGGTTAGGGTTAGTGTTAGGGTTAGGGCTCGGTTTAGGGTACAGGTTAGGATTAGGGTACGTGTTAGGGCTAGGGTAGGGGTTAGGGTTAGGGTACGTGTTAGGGTTAGGGTAGTGATTAAACCTATCCCACTCTCTAGATACCCCTTAGCACATAAAGGAATATTATTTGGGGGTCCAGCCATGGAGAAGAGTTTAGACACTAGGATTAGATAAGGAACACACCCATTATAAAGAAATCACATTAGGATTCTCTTTTTAAGCTGTTCCTTAAAACCCTAGTGCTTAGGAAATCTATTGGATTCAGAAGCAGTCAAGGGTAGCCTAGGGTTAGTGTTAGGCATAGGGTTAGGCTTAGGGTACGGCTTAGGGTACGGGTTTGGGGAGGGCTTCGGGTACGGCGTAGGGTATGGGTTAGGGTTAGGGTTAGGGTTAGTGTTAGGGTTAGGGCTCGGTTTAGGGTACGGGTTAGGATTAGGGTACGTGTTAGGGTTAGGGTAGGGGTTAGGGTTAGGGTACGCGTTAGGGTTAGGGTAGTTATTAAACCTATCCCACTCTCTAGATACCCCTTAGCACGTAAAGGAATATTATTTGGTGGTCCAGCCATGGAGAAGAGTTTAGACACTAAGATAATATAAGGAAGACACACATTATAAAGAAATCACATTAGGATTCTCTTTTTAAGCTGTTCCTTAAAACCCTAGTGCTTAGGAAATCTATTGGAGGCAGAAGCAGTCAAGGGTAGCCTAGGGTTAGGGTTAGGCTTAGGGTTAGGCTTAGGGTACGGCTTAGGGTACGGGTTCGGGGAGGGCTTCGGGTACGGCGTAGGGTATGGTTTAGGGTTAGGGTTAGGGTTAGTGTTAGGGTTAGGGCTCGGTTTAGGGTACGGGTTAGGATTAGGGTACGTGTTAGGGCTAGGGTAGGGGTTAGGGTTAGGGTACGTGTTAGGGTTAGGGTAGTGATTAAACCTATCCCACTCTCTAGATACCCCTTAGCACATAAAGGAATATTATTTGGGGGTCCAGCCATGGAGAAGAGTTTAGACACTAGGATTAGATAAGGAACACACCCATTATAAAGAAATCACATTAGGATTCTCTTTTTAAGCTGTTCCTTAAAACACTAGTGCTTAGGAAATCTATTGGATTCAGAAGCAGTCAAGGGTAGCCTAGGGTTAGTGTTAGGCATAGGGTTAGGCTTAGGGTACGGCTTAGGGTACGTGTTCGGGGAGGGCTTCGGGTACGGCGTAGGGTATGGGTTAGGGTTAGGGTTAGGGTTAGTGTTAGGGTTAGGGCTCGGTTTAGGGTACGGGTTAGGATTAGGGTACGTGTTAGGGTTAGGGTAGGGGTTAGGGTTAGGGTACGCTTTACGGTTAGGGTAGTTATTACACCTATCCCACTCTCTAGATACCCCTTAGCACGTAAAGGAATATTATTTGGGGGTCCAGCCATGGAGAAGAGTTTAGGCACTAAGATAAGATAAGGAACACACCCATTATAAAGAAATCACATTAGGATTCTCTTTTTAAGCTGTTCCTTAAAACACTAGTGTTTAGGAAATCTATTGGAGGCAGAAGCAGTCAAGGGTAGCCTAGGGTTAGGGTTAGGCTTAGGGTTAGGCTTAGGGTACGCCTTAGGGTACGGGTTCGGGGAGGGCTTCGGGTACGGCGTAGTGTATGGGTTAGGGTTAGGGTTAGGGTTAGTGTTAGGGTTAGGGCTCGGTTTAGGGTACGGGTTAGGATTAGGGTACGTGTTAGGGTTAGGGTAGGGGTTAGGGTTAGGGTACGCGTTAGGGTTAGGGTAGTTATTAATCCTATCCCACTCTCTAGATACCCCTTAGCACGTAAAGGAATATTATTTGGGGGTCCAGCCATGGAGAAGAGTTTAGACACTAAGATAATATAAGGAACACACACATTATAAAGAAATCACATTAGGATTCTCTTTTTAAGCTGTTCCTTAAAACCCTAGTGCTTAGGAAATCTATTGGAGGCAGAAGCAGTCAAGGGTAGCCTAGGGTTAGGGTTAGGCTTAGGGTTAGGCTTAGGGTACGGGTTTGGGGAGGGCTTCGGGTACGGCGTAGGGTATGGGTTAGGGTTAGGGTTAGGGTTAGTGTTAGGGTTAGGGCTCGGTTTAGGGTACGGGTTAGGATTAGGGTACGTGTTAGGGTTAGGGTAGGGGTTAGGGTTAGGGTACGCGTTAGGGTTAGGGTAGTTATTAAACCTATCCCACTCTCTAGATACCCCTTAGCACGTAAAGGAATATTATTTGGGGGTCCAGCCATGGAGAAGAGTTTAGACACTAAGATAATATAAGGAACTCATACATTATAAAGAAATCACATTAGGATTCTCTTTTTAAGCTGTTCCTTAAAACCCTAGTACTTAGGAAATCTATTGGAGGCAGAAGCAGTCAAGGGTAGCCTAGGGTTAGGGTTAGGCTTAGGGTTAGGCTTAGGGTACGCCTTAGGGTACGGGTTTGGGGAGGGCTTCGGGTACGGCGTAGGGTATGGGTTAGGGTTAGGGTTAGGGTTAGTGTTAGGGTTAGGGCTCGGTTTAGGGTACGGGTTAGGATTAGGGTACGTGTTAGGGTTAGGGTAGGGGTTAGGGTTAGGGTACGCGTTAGGGTTAGGGTAGTTATTAAACCTATCCCACTCTCTAGATACCCCTTAGCACGTAAAGGAATATTATTTGGTGGTCCAGCCATGGAGAAGAGTTTAGACACTAAGATAATATAAGGAAGACACACATTATAAAGAAATCACATTAGGATTCTCTTTTTAAGCTGTTCCTTAAAACCCTAGTGCTTAGGAAATCTATTGGAGGCAGAAGCAGTCAAGGGTAGCCTAGGGTTAGGGTTAGGCTTAGGGTTAGGCTTAGGGTACGGCTTAGGGTACGGGTTCGGGGAGGGCTTCGGGTACGGCGTAGGGTATGGGTTAGGGTTAGGGTTAGGGTTAGTGTTAGGGTTAGGGCTCGGTTTAGGGTACGGGTTAGGATTAGGGTACGTGTTAGGGCTAGGGTAGGGGTTAGGGTTAGGGTACGCGTTAGGGTTAGGGTAGTGATTAAACCTATCCCACTCTCTAGATACCCCTTAGCATATAAAGGAATATTATTTGGGGGTCCAGCCATGGAGAAGAGTTTAGACACTAGGATTAGATAAGGAACACACCCATTATAAAGAAATCACATTAGGATTCTCTTTTTAAGCTGTTCCTTAAAACACTAGTGCTTAGGAAATCTATTGGAGGCAGAAGCAGTCAAGGGTAGCCTAGGGTTAGGGTTAGGCTTAGGGTTAGGCTTAGGGTACGGATTAGGGTACGTGTTCGGGGAGGGCTTCGGGTACGGCGTAGGGTATGGGTTAGGGTTAGGGTTAGGGTTAGTGTTAGGGTTAGGGCTCGGTTTAGGGTACGGGTTAGGATTAGGGTACGTGATAGGGTTAGGGTAGGGGTTAGGGTTAGGTTACGCGTTACGGTTAGGGTAGTTATTAAACCTATCCCACTCTCTAGATACCCCTTAGCACGTAAAGGAATATTATTTGGGGGTCCAGCCATGGAGAAGAGTTTAGGCACTAATATAAGATAAGGAACACACCCATTATAAAGAAATCACATTAGGATTCTCTTTTTAAGCTGTTCCTTAAAACCCTAGTGCTTAGGAAATCTATTGGAGGCAGAAGCAGTCAAGGGTAGCCTAGGGTTAGGGTTAGGCTTAGGGTTAGGCTTAGGGTACGCCTTAGGGTACGGGTTAGGGGAGGGCTTCGGGTACGGCGTAGGGTATGGGTTAGGGTTAGGGTTAGGGTTAGTGTTAGGGTTAGGGCTCGGTTTAGGGTACGGGTTAGGATTAGGGTACGTGTTAGGGTTAGGGTATTGGTTAGGGTTAGGGTACGCGTTAGGGTTAGGGTAGTTATTAAACCTATCCCACTCTCTACATACCCCTTAGCACGTAAAGGAATATTATTTGGGGGTCCAGCCATGGAGAAGAGTTTAGACACTAAGATAATATAAGGAACTCATACATTATAAAGAAATCACATTAGGATTCTCTTTTTAAGCTGTTCCTTAAAACCCTAGTACTTAGGAAATCTATTGGAGGCAGAAGCAGTCAAGGGTAGCCTAGGGTTAGGGTTAGGCTTAGGGTTAGGCTTAGGGTACGCCTTAGGGTACGGGTTTGGGGAGGGCTTCGGGTACGGCGTAGGGTATGGGTTAGGGTTAGGGTTAGGGTTAGTGTTAGGGTTAGGGCTCGGTTTAGGGTACGGGTTAGGATTAGGGTACGTGTTAGGGTTAGGGTAGGGGTTAGGGTTAGGGTACGCGTTAGGGTTAGGGTAGTTATTAAACCTATCCCACTCTCTAGATACCCCTTAGCACGTAAAGGAATATTATTTGGTGGTCCAGCCATGGAGAAGAGTTTAGACACTAAGATAATATAAGGAAGACACACATTATAAAGAAATCACATTAGGATTCTCTTTTTAAGCTGTTCCTTAAAACCCTAGTGCTTAGGAAATCTATTGGAGGCAGAAGCAGTCAAGGGTAGCCTAGGGTTAAGGTTAGGCTTAGGGTTAAGCTTAGGGTACGGCTTAGGGTACGGGTTCGGGGAGGGCTTCGGGTACGGCGTAGGGTATGGGTTAGGGTTAGGGTTAGGGTTAGTGTTAGGGTTAGGGCTCGGTTTAGAGTACGGGTTAGGATTAGGGTACGTGTTATTGTTAGGGTAGGGGTTAGGGTTAGGGTACGCGTTAGGGTTAGGGTAGTTATTAAACCAATCCCACTCTCTAGATACCCCTTAGCACGTAAAGGAATATTATTTGGGGGTCCAGCCATGGAGAAGAGTTTAGACACTAAGATAATATAAGGAACACACCCATTATAAAGAAATCACATTAGGATTCTCTTTTTAAGCTGTTCCATAAAACACTAGTGCTTAGGAAATCTATTGGAGGCAGAAGCAGTCAAGGGTAGCCTAGGGTTAGGGTTAGGCTTAGGGTTAGCCTTAGGGTACGGCTTAGGGTACGGGTTCGGGGAGGGCTTCGGGTACGGCGTAGGGTATTGGTTAGGGTTAGGGTTAGGGTTAGTGTTAGGGTTAGGGCTCGGTTTAGGGTACGGGTTAGGATTAGGGTACGTGTTAGGGCTAGGGTAGGGGTTAGGGTTAGGGTACGCGTTATGGTTAGGGTAGTGATTAAACCTATCCCACTCTCTAGATACCCCTTAGCACATAAAGGAATATTATTTGGGGGTCCAGCCATGGAGAAGAGTTTAGACACTAGGATTAGATAAGGAACACACCCATTATAAAGAAATCACATTAGGATTCTCTTTTTAAGCTGTTCCTTAAAACACTAGTGCTTAGGAAATCTATTGGAGGCAGAAGCAGTCAAGGGTAGCCTAGGGTTAGGGTTAGGCTTAGGGTTAGGCTTAGGGTACGCCTTAGGGTACGGGTTCGGGGAGGGCTTCGGGTACGGCGTAGGGTATGTGTTAGGGTTAGGGTTAGGGTTAGTGTTAGGGTTAGGGCTCGGTTTAGGGTACGGGTTAGGATTAGGGTATGTGTTAGGGTTAGGGTATTGGTTAGGGTTAGGGTACGCGTTAGGGTTAGGGTAGTTATTAAACCTATCCCACTCTCTACATACCCCTTAGCACGTAAAGGAATATTATTTGGGGGTCCAGCCATGGAGAAGAGTTTAGACACTAAGATAATATAAGGAACACACATTATAAAGAAATCACATTAGGGTTCTCTTTTTAAGCTGTTCCTTAAAACCCTAGTGCTTACGAAATCTATTGGAGGCAGAAGCAGTCAAGGGTAGCCTAGGGTTAGGGTTAGGCTTAGGGTTAGGCTTAGGGTACGGCTTAGGGTACGGGTTTGGGGAGGGCTTCGGGTACGGCGTAGGGTATGGGTTAGGGTTAGGGTTAGGGTTAGTGTTAGGGTTAGGGCTCGGTTTAGGGTACGGGTTAGGATTAGGGTACGTGTTAAGGTTAGGGTAGGGGTTAGGGTTAGGGTACGCGTTAGGGTTAGGGTAGTGATTAAACCTATCCCACTCTCTAGATACCCCTTAGCACATAAAGGAATATTATTTGGGGGTCCAGCCATGGAGAAGAGTTTAGACACTAAGATAATATAAGGAACACACATTATAAAGAAATCACATTAGGGTTCTCTTTTTAAGCTGTTCCTTAAAACCCTAGTGCTTAGGAAATCTATTGGAGGCAGAAGCAGTCAAGGGTAGCCTAGGGTTAGGGTTAGGCTTAGGGTTAGGCTTAGGGTACGGCTTAGGGTACGGGTTTGGGGAGGGCTTCGGGTACGGCGTAGGGTATGGGTTAGGGTTAGGGTTAGGGTTAGTGTTAGGGTTAGGGCTCGGTTTAGGGTACGGGTTAGGATTAGGGTACGTGTTAGGGTTAGGGTAGGGGTTAGGGTTAGGGTACGCGTTAGGGTTAGGGTAGTTATTAAACTTATCCCACTCTCTAGATACCCCTTAGCACGTAAAGGAATATTATTTGGGGGTCCAGCCATGGAGAAGAGTTTAGACACTAAGATAATATAAGGAACACACACATTATAAAGAAATCACATTAGGATTCTCTTTTTAAGCTGTTCCTTAAAACCCTAGTGCTTAGGAAATCTATTGAGGCAGAAGCAGTCAAGGGTAGCCTAGGGTTAGGGTTAGGCTTAGGGTTAGGCTTAGGGTACGGCTTAGGGTACGGGTTTGGGGAGGGCTTCGGGTACGGCGTAGGGTATGGGTTAGGGTTAGGGTTAGGGTTAGTGTTAGGGTTAGGGCTCGGTTTAGGGTACGGGTTAGGATTAGGGTATGTGTTAAGGTTAGGGTAGGGGTTAGGGTTAGGGTACGCGTTAGGGTTAGGGTAGTGATTAAACCTATCCCACTCTCTAGATACCCCTTAGCACATAAAGGAATATTATTTGGGGGTCCAGCCATGGAGAAGAGTTTAGACACTAGGATTAGATAAGGAACACACCCATTATAAAGAAATCACATTAGGATTCTCTTTTTAAGCTGTTCCTTAAAACACTAGTGCTTAGGAAATCTATTGGAGGCAGAAGCAGTCAAGGGTAGCCTAGGGTTAGGGTTAGGCTTAGGGTTAGGCTTAGGGTACGGATTAGGGTACGTGTTCGGGGAGGGCTTCGGGTACGGCGTAGGGTATGGGTTAGAGTTAGGGTTAGGGTTAGTGTTAGGGTTAGGGCTCGGTTTAGGGTACGGGTTAGGATTAGGGTACGTGTTAGGGTTAGGGTAGGGGTTAGGGTTAGGGTACGCGTTACAGTTAGGGTAGTTATTAAACCTATCCCACTCTCTAGATACCCCTTAACATGTAAAGGAATATTATTTGGGGGTCCAGCCATGGAGAAGAGTTTAGGCACTAAGATAAGATAAGGAACACACCCATTATAAAGAAATCACATTAGGATTCTCTTTTTAAGCTGTTCCTTAAAACACTAGTGCTTAGGAAATCTATTGGAGGCAGAAGCAGTCAAGGGTAGCCTAGGGTTAAGGTTAGGCTTAGGGTTAGGCTTAGGGTACGGCTTAGGGTACGGGTTCGGGGAGGGCTTCGGGTACGGCGTAGGGTATGGGTTAGGGTTAGGGTTAGGGTTAGTGTTAGGGTTAGGGCTCGGTTTAGAGTACGGGTTAGGATTAGGGTACGTGTTATTGTTAGGGTAGGGGTTAGGGTTAGGGTACGCGTTAGGGTTAGGGTAGTTATTAAACCAATCCCACTCTCTAGATACCCCTTAGCACGTAAAGGAATATTATTTGGGGGTCCAGCCATGGAGAAGAGTTTAGACACTAAGATAATATAAGGAACACACCCATTATAAAGAAATCACATTAGGATTCTCTTTTTAAGCTGTTCCTTAAAACACTAGTGCTTAGGAAATCTATTGGAGGCAGAAGCAGTCAAGGGTAGCCTAGGGTTAGGGTTAGGCTTAGGGTTAGCCTTAGGGTACGGCTTAGGGTACGGGTTCGGGGAGGGCTTCGGGTACGGCGTAGGGTATGGGTTAGGGTTAGGGTTAGGGTTAGTGTTAGGGTTAGGGCTCGGTTTAGGGTACGGGTTAGGATTAGGGTACGTGTTAGGGCTAGGGTAGGGGTTAGGGTTAGGGTACGCGTTAGGGTTAGGGTAGTGATTAAACCTATCCCACTCTCTAGATACCCCTTAGCACATAAAGGAATATTATTTGGGGGTCCAGCCATGGAGAAGAGTTTAGACACTAGGATTAGATAAGGAACACACCCATTATAAAGAAATCACATTAGGATTCTCTTTTTAAGCTGTTCCTTAAAACACTAGTGCTTAGGAAATCTATTGGAGGCAGAAGCAGTCAAGGGTAGCCTAGGGTTAGGGTTAGGCTTAGGGTTAGGCTTAGGGTACGCCTTAGGGTACGGGTTCGGGGAGGGCTTCGGGTACGGCGTAGGGTATGGGTTAGGGTTAGGGTTAGGGTTAGTGTTAGGGTTAGGGCTCGGTTTAGGGTACGGGTTAGGATTAGGGTATGTGTTAGGGTTAGGGTATTGGTTAGGGTTAGGGTACGCGTTAGGGTTAGGGTAGTTATTAAACCTATCCCACTCTCTACATACCCCTTAGCACGTAAAGGAATATTATTTGGGGGTCCAGCCATGGAGAAGAGTTTAGACACTAAGATAATATAAGGAACACACATTATAAAGAAATCACATTAGGGTTCTCTTTTTAAGCTGTTCCTTAAAACCCTAGTGCTTAGGAAATCTATTGGAGGCAGAAGCAGTCAAGGGTAGCCTAGGGTTAGGGTTAGGCTTAGGGTTAGGCTTAGGGTACGGCTTAGGGTACGGGTTTGGGGAGGGCTTCGGGTACGGCGTAGGGTATGGGTTAGGGTTAGGGTTAGGGTTAGTGTTAGGGTTAGGGCTCGGTTTAGGGTACGGGTTAGGATTAGGGTACGTGTTAGGGTTAGGGTAGGGGTTAGGGTTAGGGTACGCGTTAGGGTTAGGGTAGTTATTAAACTTATCCCACTCTCTAGATACCCCTTAGCACGTAAAGGAATATTATTTGGGGGTCCAGCCATGGAGAAGAGTTTAGACACTAAGATAATATAAGGAACACACACATTATAAAGAAATCACATTAGGATTCTCT
Source organism: Balaenoptera physalus (assembly GCF_965194825.1). Taxonomy (NCBI): domain Eukaryota; kingdom Metazoa; phylum Chordata; class Mammalia; order Artiodactyla; family Balaenopteridae; genus Balaenoptera; species Balaenoptera physalus. Next base: position 921,721 of record NW_028126443.1, on the reverse strand, counting down.
TTTTAAGCTGTTCCTTAAAACCCTAGTGCTTAGGAAATCTATTGAGGCAGAAGCAGTCAAGGGTAGCCTAGGGTTAGGGTTAGGCTTAGGGTTAGGCTTAGGGTACGGCTTAGGGTACGGGTTCGGGGAGGGCTTCGGGTACGGCGTAGGGTATGGGTTAGGGTTAGGGTTAGGGTTAGTGTTAGGGTTAGGGCTCGGTTTAGAGTACGGGTTAGGATTAGGGTACGTGTTATTGTTAGGGTAGGGGTTAGGGTTAGGGTACGCGTTAGGGTTAGGGTAGTTATTAAACCAATCCCACTCTCTAGATACCCCTTAGCACGTAAAGGAATATTATTTGGGGGTCCAGCCATGGAGAAGAGTTTAGACACTAAGATAATATAAGGAACACACCCATTATAAAGAAATCACATTAGGATTCTCTTTTTAAGCTGTTCCTTAAAACACTAGTGCTTAGGAAATCTATTGGAGGCAGAAGCAGTCAAGGGTAGCCTAGGGTTAGGGTTAGGCTTAGGGTTAGCCTTAGGGTACGGCTTAGGGTACGGGTTCGGGGAGGGCTTCGGGTACGGCGTAGGGTATGGGTTAGGGTTAGGGTTAGGGTTAGTGTTAGGGTTAGGGCTCGGTTTAGGGTACGGGTTAGGATTAGGGTACGTGTTAGGGCTAGGGTAGGGGTTAGGGTTAGGGTACGCGTTAGGGTTAGGGTAGTGATTAAACCTATCCCACTCTCTAGATACCCCTTAGCACATAAAGGAATATTATTTGGGGGTCCAGCCATGGAGAAGAGTTTAGACACTAGGATTAGATAAGGAACACACCCATTATAAAGAAATCACATTAGGATTCTCTTTTTAAGCTGTTCCTTAAAACACTAGTGCTTAGGAAATCTATTGGAGGCAGAAGCAGTCAAGGGTAGCCTAGGGTTAGGGTTAGGCTTAGGGTTAGGCTTAGGGTACGCCTTAGGGTACGGGTTCGGGGAGGGCTTCGGGTACGGCGTAGGGTATGGGTTAGGGTTAGGGTTAGGGTTAGTGTTAGGGTTAGGGCTCGGTTTAGGGTACGGGTTAGGATTAGGGTATGTGTTAGGGTTAGGGTATTGGTTAGGGTTAGGGTACGCGTTAGGGTTAGGGTAGTTATTAAACCTATCCCACTCTCTACATACCCCTTAGCACGTAAAGGAATATTATTTGGGGGTCCAGCCATGGAGAAGAGTTTAGACACTAAGATAATATAAGGAACACACATTATAAAGAAATCACATTAGGGTTCTCTTTTTAAGCTGTTCCTTAAAACCCTAGTGCTTAGGAAATCTATTGGAGGCAGAAGCAGTCAAGGGTAGCCTAGGGTTAGGGTTAGGCTTAGGGTTAGGCTTAGGGTACGGCTTAGGGTACGGGTTCGGGGAGGGCTTCGGGTACGGCGTAGGGTATGGTTTAGGGTTAGGGTTAGGGTTAGTGTTAGGGTTAGGGCTCGGTTTAGGGTACAGGTTAGGATTAGGGTACGTGTTAGGGCTAGGGTAGGGGTTAGGGTTAGGGTACGTGTTAGGGTTAGGGTAGTGATTAAACCTATCCCACTCTCTAGATACCCCTTAGCACATAAAGGAATATTATTTGGGGGTCCAGCCATGGAGAAGAGTTTAGACACTAGGATTAGATAAGGAACACACCCATTATAAAGAAATCACATTAGGATTCTCTTTTTAAGCTGTTCCTTAAAACACTAGTGCTTAGGAAATCTATTGGATTCAGAAGCAGTCAAGGGTAGCCTAGGGTTAGTGTTAGGCTTAGGGTTAGGCTTAGGGTACGGCTTAGGGTACGTGTTCGGGGAGGGCTTCGGGTACGGCGTAGGGTATGGGTTAGGGTTAGGGTTAGGGTTAGTGTTAGGGTTAGGGCTCGGTTTAGGGTACAGGTTAGGATTAGGGTACGTGTTAGGGTTAGGGTAGGGGTTAGGGTTAGGGTACGCGTTACGGTTAGGGTAGTTATTACACCTATCCCACTCTCTAGATACCCCTTAGCACGTAAAGGAATATTATTTGGGGGTCCAGCCATGGAGAAGAGTTTAGGCACTAAGATAAGATAAGGAACACACCCATTATAAAGAAATCACATTAGGATTCTCTTTTTAAGCTGTTCCTTAAAACACTAGTGTTTAGGAAATCTATTGGAGGCAGAAGCAGTCAAGGGTAGCCTAGGGTTAGGGTTAGGCTTAGGGTTAGGCTTAGGGTACGCCTTAGGGTACGGGTGCGGGGAGGGCTTCGGGTACGGCGTAGTGTATGGGTTAGGGTTAGGGTTAGGGTTAGTGTTAGGGTTAGGGCTCGGTTTAGGGTACGGGTTAGGATTAGGGTACGTGTTAGGGTTAGGGTAGGGGTTAGGGTTAGGGTACGCGTTAGGGTTAGGGTAGTTATTAATCCTATCCCACTCTCTAGATACCCCTTAGCACGTAAAGGAATATTATTTGGGGGTCCAGCCATGGAGAAGAGTTTAGACACTAAGATAATATAAGGAACACACACATTATAAAGAAATCACATTAGGATTCTCTTTTTAAGCTGTTCCTTAAAACCCTAGTGCTTAGGAAATCTATTGGAGGCAGAAGCAGTCAAGGGTAGCCTAGGGTTAGGGTTAGGCTTAGGGTTAGGCTTAGGGTACGGGTTTGGGGAGGGCTTCGGGTACGGCGTAGGGTATGGGTTAGGGTTAGGGTTAGGGTTAGTGTTAGGGTTAGGGCTCGGTTTAGGGTACGGGTTAGGATTAGGGTACGTGTTAGGGTTAGGGTAGGGGTTAGGGTTAGGGTACGCGTTAGGGTTAGGGTAGTTATTAAACCTATCCCACTCTCTAGATACCCCTTAGCACGTAAAGGAATATTATTTGGGGGTCCAGCCATGGAGAAGAGTTTAGACACTAAGATAATATAAGGAACTCATACATTATAAAGAAATCACATTAGGATTCTCTTTTTAAGCTGTTCCTTAAAACCCTAGTACTTAGGAAATCTATTGGAGGCAGAAGCAGTCAAGGGTAGCCTAGGGTTAGGGTTAGGCTTAGGGTTAGGCTTAGGGTACGCCTTAGGGTACGGGTTTGGGGAGGGCTTCGGGTACGGCGTAGGGTATGGGTTAGGGTTAGGGTTAGGGTTAGTGTTAGGGTTAGGGCTCGGTTTAGGGTACGGGTTAAGATTAGGGTACGTGTTAGGGTTAGGGTAGGGGTTAGGGTTAGGGTACGCGTTAGGGTTAGGGTAGTTATTAAACCTATCCCACTCTCTAGATACCCCTTAGCACGTAAAGGAATATTATTTGGTGGTCCAGCCATGGAGAAGAGTTTAGACACTAAGATAATATAAGGAAGACACACATTATAAAGAAATCACATTAGGATTCTCTTTTTAAGCTGTTCCTTAAAACCCTAGTGCTTAGGAAATCTATTGGAGGCAGAAGCAGTCAAGGGTAGCCTAGGGTTAGGGTTAGGCTTAGGGTTAGGCTTAGGGTACGGCTTAGGGTACGGGTTCGGGGAGGGCTTCGGGTACGGCGTAGGGTATGGGTTAGGGTTAGGGTTAGGGTTAGTGTTAGGGTTAGGGCTCGGTTTAGGGTACGGGTTAGGATTAGGGTACGTGTTAGGGCTAGGGTAGGGGTTAGGGTTAGGGTACGCGTTAGGGTTAGGGTAGTGATTAAACCTATCCCACTCTCTAGATACCCCTTAGCACATAAAGGAATATTATTTGGGGGTCCAGCCATGGAGAAGAGTTTAGACACTAGGATTAGATAAGGAACACACCCATTATAAAGAAATCACATTAGGATTCTCTTTTTAAGCTGTTCCTTAAAACACTAGTGCTTAGGAAATCTATTGGAGGCAGAAGCAGTCAAGGGTAGCCTAGGGTTAGGGTTAGGCTTAGGGTTAGGCTTAGGGTACGGATTAGGGTACGTGTTCGGGGAGGGCTTCGGGTACGGCGTAGGGTATGGGTTAGGGTTAGGGTTAGGGTTAGTGTTAGGGTTAGGGCTCGGTTTAGGGTACGGGTTAGGATTAGGGTACGTGATAGGGTTAGGGTAGGGGTTAGGGTTAGGTTACGCGTTACGGTTAGGGTAGTTATTAAACCTATCCCACTCTCTAGATACCCCTTAGCACGTAAAGGAATATTATTTGGGGGTCCAGCCATGGAGAAGAGTTTAGGCACTAATATAAGATAAGGAACACACCCATTATAAAGAAATCACATTAGGATTCTCTTTTTAAGCTGTTCCTTAAAACCCTAGTGCTTAGGAAATCTATTGGAGGCAGAAGCAGTCAAGGGTAGCCTAGGGTTAGGGTTAGGCTTAGGGTTAGGCTTAGGGTACGCCTTAGGGTACGGGTTCGGGGAGGGCTTCGGGTACGGCGTAGGGTATGGGTTAGGGTTAGGGTTAGGGTTAGTGTTAGGGTTAGGGCTCGGTTTAGGGTACGGGTTAGGATTAGGGTACGTGTTAGGGTTAGGGTATTGGTTAGGGTTAGGGTACGCGTTAGGGTTAGGGTAGTTATTAAACCTATCCCACTCTCTACATACCCCTTAGCACGTAAAGGAATATTATTTGGGGGTCCAGCCATGGAGAAGAGTTTAGACACTAAGATAATATAAGGAACTCATACATTATAAAGAAATCACATTAGGATTCTCTTTTTAAGCTGTTCCTTAAAACCCTAGTACTTAGGAAATCTATTGGAGGCAGAAGCAGTCAAGGGTAGCCTAGGGTTAGGGTTAGGCTTAGGGTTAGGCTTAGGGTACGCCTTAGGGTACGGGTTTGGGGAGGGCTTCGGGTACGGCGTAGGGTATGGGTTAGGGTTAGGGTTAGGGTTAGTTTTAGGGTTAGGGCTCGGTTTAGGGTACGGGTTAGGATTAGGGTACGTGTTAGGGTTAGGGTAGGGGTTAGGGTTAGGGTACGCGTTAGGGTTAGGGTAGTTATTAAACCTATCCCACTCTCTAGATACCCCTTAGCACGTAAAGGAATATTATTTGGGGGTCCAGCCATGGAGAAGAGTTTAGACACTAAGATAATATAAGGAACACACACATTATAAAGAAATCACATTAGGGTTCTCTTTTTAAGCTGTTCCTTAAAACCCTAGTGCTTACGAAATCTATTGGAGGCAGAAGCAGTCAAGGGTAGCCTAGGGTTAGGGTTAGGCTTAGGGTTAGGCTTAGGGTACGGCTTAGGGTACGGGTTTGGGGAGGGCTTCGGGTACGGCGTAGGGTATGGGTTAGGGTTAGGGTTAGGGTTAGTGTTAGGGTTAGGGCTCGGTTTAGGGTACGGGTTAGGATTAGGGTACGTTTTAGGGTTAGGGTAGGGGTTAGGGTTAGGGTACGCGTTAGGGTTAGGGTAGTTATTAAACTTATCCCACTCTCTAGATACCCCTTAGCACGTAAAGGAATATTATTTGGGGGTCCAGCCATGGAGAAGAGTTTAGACACTAAGATAATATAAGGAACACACACATTATAAAGAAATCACATTAGGATTCTCTTTTTAAGCTGTTCCTTAAAACCCTAGTGCTTAGGAAATCTATTGAGGCAGAAGCAGTCAAGGGTAGCCTAGGGTTAGGGTTAGGCTTAGGGTTAGGCTTAGGGTACGGCTTAGGGTACGGGTTTGGGGAGGGCTTCGGGTACGGCGTAGGGTATGGGTTAGGGTTAGGGTTAGGGTTAGTGTTAGGGTTAGGGCTCGGTTTAGGGTACGGGTTAGGATTAGGGTACGTGTTAAGGTTAGGGTAGGGGTTAGGGTTAGGGTACGCGTTAGGGTTAGGGTAGTTATTAAACCTATCCCACTCTCTAGATACCCCTTAGCACGTAAAGGAATATTATTTGGGGGTCCAGCCATGGAGAAGAGTTTAGACACTAAGATAATATAAGGAAGACACACATTATAAAGAAATCACATTAGGATTCTCTTTTTAAGCTGTTCCTTAAAACCCTAGTGCTTAGGAAATCTATTGGAGGCAGAAGCAGTCAAGGGTAGCCTAGGGTTAGGGTTAGGCTTAGGGTTAGGCTTAGGGTACGGCTTAGGGTACGGGTTCGGGGAGGGCTTCGGGTGCGGCGTAGGGTATGGGTTAGGGTTAGGGTTAGGGTTAGTGTTAGGGTTAGGGCTCGGTTTAGGGTACGGGTTAGGATTAGGGTACGTGTTAGGGCTAGGGTAGGGGTTAGGGTTAGGGTACGCGTTAGGGTTAGGGTAGTGATTAAACCTATCCCACTCTCTAGATACCCCTTAGCACATAAAGGAATATTATTTGGGGGTCCAGCCATGGAGAAGAGTTTAGACACTAGGATTAGATAAGGAACACACCCATTATAAAGAAATCACATTAGGATTCTCTTTTTAAGCTGTTCCTTAAAACACTAGTGCTTAGGAAATCTATTGGAGGCAGAAGCAGTCAAGGGTAGCCTAGGGTTAGGGTTAGGCTTAGGGTTCGGCTTAGGGTACGCCTTAGGGTACGGGTTCGGGGAGTGCTTCGGGTACGGCGTAGGGTATGGGTTAGGGTTAGGGTTAGGGTTAGTGTTAGGGTTAGGGCTCGGTTTAGGGTACGGGTTAGGATTAGGGTACGTGTTAGGGTTAGGGTAGGGGTTGGGGTTAGGGTACGCGTTAGGGTTAGGGTAGTTATTAAACCTATCCCACTCTCTAGATACCCCTTAGCACGTAAAGGAATATTATTTGGGGGTCCAGCCATGGAGCAGAGTTTAGACACTAAGATAATATAAGGAACACACACATTATAAAGAAATCACATTAGGATTCTCTTTTTAAGCTGTTCCTTAAAACACTAGTGCTTAGTAAATCTATTGGAGGCAGAAGCAGTCAAGGGTAGCCTAGGGTTAGGGTTAGGCTTATGGTTAGGCTTAGGGTACGGCTTAGGGTACGGGTTCGGGGAGGGCTTCGGGTACGGCGTAGGGTATGGGTTAGGGTTAGGTTTAGGGTTAGTGTTAGGGTTAGGGCTCGGTTTAGGGTACAGGTTAGGATTAGGGTACGTGTTAGGGCTAGGGTAGGGGTTAGGGTTAGGGTACGTGTTAGGGTTAGGGTAGTGATTAAACCTATCCCACTCTCTAGATACCCCTTAGCACATAAAGGAATATTATTTGGGGGTCCAGCCATGGAGAAGAGTTTAGACACTAGGATTAGATACGGAACACACCCATTATGAAGAAATCACATTAGGATTCTCTTTTTAAGCTGTTCCTTAAAACACTAGTGCTTAGGAAATCTATTGGATTCAGAAGAAATCAAGGGTAGCCTAGGGTTAGGGTTAGGCTTAGGGTTAGGCTTAGGGTACGCCTTAGGGTACGGGTTCGGGGAGGGCTTCGGGTACGGCGTAGGGTATGGGTTAGTGTTAGGGTTAGGGTTAGTGTTAGGGTTAGGGCTCGGTTTAGGGTACGGGTTAGGATTAGGGTACGTGTTAGGGTTAGGGTAGGGGTTAGGGTTAGGGTACGCGTTAGGGTTAGGGTAGTTATTAATCCTATCCCACTCTCTAGATACCCCTTAGCACGTAAAGGAATATTATTTGGGGGTCCAGCCATGGAGAAGAGTTTAGACACTAAGATAATATAAGGAACACACACATTATAAAGAAATCACATTAGGATTCTCTTTTTAAGCTGTTCCTTAAAACCCTAGTGCTTAGGAAATCTATTGGAGGCAGAAGCAGTCAAGGGTAGCCTAGGGTTAGGGTTAGGCTTAGGGTTAGGCTTAGGGTACGGCTTAGGGTACGGGTTTGGGGAGGGCTTCGGGTACGGCGTAGGGTAAGGGTTAGGGTTAGGGTTAGGGTTAGTGTTAGGGTTAGGGCTCGGTTTAGGGTACGGGTTAGGATTAGGGTACGTGTTAGGGTTAGGGTAGGGGTTAGGGTTAGGGTACGCGTTAGGGTTAGGGTAGTTATTAAACCTATCCCACTCTCTAGATACCCCTTAGCACGTAAAGGAATATTATTTGGGGGTCCAGCCATGGAGAAGAGTTTAGACACTAAGATAATATAAGGAACACACACATTATAAAGAAATCACATTAGGATTCTCTTTTTAAGCTGTTCCTTAAAACCCTAGTGCTTAGGAAATCTATTGGAGGCAGAAGCAGTCAAGCGTAGCCTAGGGTTAGGGTTAGGCTTAGGGTTAGGCTTAGGGTACGGCTTAGGGTACGGGTTTGGGGAGGGCTTCGGGTACGGCGTAGGGTATGGGTTAGGGTTAGGGTTAGGGTTAGTGTTAGGGTTAGGGCTCGGTTTAGGGTACGGGTTAGGATTAGGGTACGTGTTAGGGTTAGGGTAGGGGTTAGGGTTAGGGTACGCGTTAGGGTTAGGGTAGTTATTAAACCTATCCCACTCTCTAGATACCCCTTAGCACGTAAAGGAATATTATTTGGGGGTCCAGCCATGGAGAAGAGTTTAGACACTAAGATAATATAAGGAACACACACATTATAAACAAATCACATTAGGATTCTCTTTTTAAGCTGTTCCTTAAAACACTAGTGCTTAGGAAATCTATTGGAGGCAGAAGCAGTCAAGGGTAGCCTAGGGTTAGGGTTAGGCTTCGGGTTAGGCTTAGGGTACGGCTTAGGGTACGGGTTCGGGGAGGGCTTCGGGTACGGCGTAGGGTATGGGTTAGGGTTAGGGTTAGGGTTAGTGTTAGGGTTAGGGCTCGGTTTAGGGTACGGGTTAGGATTAGGGTACGTGTTAGGGCTAGGGTAGGGGTTAGGGTTAGGGTACGCGTTAGGGTTAGGGTAGTGATTAAACCTATCCCACTCTCTAGATACCCCTTAGCACATAAAGGAATATTATTTGGGGGTCCAGCCATGGAGAAGAGTTTAGACACTAGGATTAGATAAGGAACACATCCATTATAAAGAAATCACATTAGGATTCTCTTTTTAAGCTGTTCCTTAAAACACTAGTACTTAGGAAATCTATTGGAGGCAGAAGCAGTCAAGGGTAGCCTAGGGTTAGGGTTAGGCTTAGGGTTAGGCTTAGGGTACGGATTAGGGTACGTGTTCGGGGAGGGCTTCGGGTACGGCGTAGGGTATGGGTTAGAGTTAGGGTTAGGGTTAGTGTTAGGGTTAGGGCTCGGTTTAGGGTACGGTTTAGGATTAGGGTACGTGTTAGGGTTAGGGTAGGGGTTAGGGTTAGGGTACGCGTTACAGTTAGGGTAGTTATTAAACCTATCCCACTCTCTAGATACCCCTTAGCATGTAAAGGAATATTATTTGGGGGTCCAGCCATGGAGAAGAGTTTAGGCACTAAGATAAGATAAGGAACACACCCATTATAAAGAAATCACATTAGGATTCTCTTTTTAAGCTGTTCCTTAAAACACTAGTGCTTAGGAAATCTATTGGAGGCAGAAGCAGTCAAGGGTAGCCTAGGGTTAAGGTTAGGCTTAGGGTTAGGCTTAGGGTACGGCTTAGGGTACGGGTTCGGGGAGGGCTTCGGGTACGGCGTAGGGTATGGGTTAGGGTTAGGGTTAGGGTTAGTGTTAGGGTTAGGGCTCGGTTTAGAGTACTGGTTAGGATTAGGGTACGTGTTATTGTTAGGGTAGGGGTTAGGGTTAGGGTACGCGTTAGGGTTAGGGTAGTTATTAAACCAATCCCACTCTCTAGATACCCCTTAGCACATAAAGGAATATTATTTGGGGGTCCAGCCATGGAGAAGAGTTTAGACACTAGGATTAGATAAGGAACACACCCATTATAAAGAAATCACATTAGGATTCTCTTTTTAAGCTGTTCCTTAAAACACTAGTGCTTAGGAAATCTATTGGAGGCAGAAGCAGTCAAGGGTAGCCTAGGGTTAGGGTTAGGCTTAGGGTTAGGCTTAGGGTACGGATTAGGGTACGTGTTCGGGGAGGGCTTCGGGTACGGCGTAGGGTATGGGTTAGAGTTAGGGTTAGGGTTAGTGTTAGGGTTAGGGCTCGGTTTAGGGTACGGGTTAGGATTAGGGTACGTGTTAGGGTTAGGGTAGGGGTTAGGGTTAGGGTACGCGTTAGGGTTAGGGTAGTTATTAAACCTATCCCACTCTCTAGATACCCCTTAGCACGTAAAGGAATATTATTTGGGGGTCCAGCCATGGAGAAGAGTTTAGACACTAAGATAATATAAGGAACACACACATTATAAAGAAATCACATTAGGATTCTCTTTTTAAGCTGTTCCTTAAAACCCTAGTGCTTAGGAAATCTATTGGAGGCAGAAGCAGTCAAGCGTAGCCTAGGGTTAGGGTTAGGCTTAGGGTTAGGCTTAGGGTACGGCTTAGGGTACGGGTTTGGGGAGGGCTTCGGGTACGGCGTAGGGTATGGGTTAGGGTTAGGGTTAGGGTTAGTGTTAGGGTTAGGGCTCGGTTTAGGGTACGGGTTAGGATTAGGGTACGTGTTAGGGTTAGGGTAGGGGTTAGGGTTAGGGTACGCGTTAGGGTTAGGGTAGTTATTAAACCTATCCCACTCTCTAGATACCCCTTAGCACGTAAAGGAATATTATTTGGGGGTCCAGCCATGGAGAAGAGTTTAGACACTAAGATAATATAAGGAACACACACATTATAAAGAAATCACATTAGGATTCTCTTTTTAAGCTGTTCCTTAAAACACTAGTGCTTAGGAAATCTATTGGAGGCAGAAGCAGTCAAGGGTAGCCTAGGGTTAGGGTTAGGCTTCGGGTTAGGCTTAGGGTACGGCTTAGGGTACGGGTTCGGGGAGGGCTTCGGGTACGGCGTAGGGTATGGGTTAGGGTTAGGGTTAGGGTTAGTGTTAGGGTTAGGGCTCGGTTTAGGGTACGGGTTAGGATTAGGGTACGTGTTAGGGCTAGGGTAGGGGTTAGGGTTAGGGTACGCGTTAGGGTTAGGGTAGTGATTAAACCTATCCCACTCTCTAGATACCCCTTAGCACATAAAGGAATATTATTTGGGGGTCCAGCCATGGAGAAGAGTTTAGACACTAGGATTAGATAAGGAACACATCCATTATAAAGAAATCACATTAGGATTCTCTTTTTAAGCTGTTCCTTAAAACACTAGTGCTTAGGAAATCTATTGGAGGCAGAAGCAGTCAAGGGTAGCCTAGGGTTAGGGTTAGGCTTAGGGTTAGGCTTAGGGTACGGATTAGGGTACGTGTTCGGGGAGGGCTTCGGGTACGGCGTAGGGTATGGGTTAGAGTTAGGGTTAGGGTTAGTGTTAGGGTTAGGGCTCGGTTTAGGGTACGGGTTAGGATTAGGGTACGTGTTAGGGTTAGGGTAGGGGTTAGGGTTAGGGTACGCGTTACAGTTAGGGTAGTTATTAAACCTATCCCACTCTCTAGATACCCCTTAGCATGTAAAGGAATATTATTTGGGGGTCCAGCCATGGAGAAGAGTTTAGGCACTAAGATAAGATAAGGAACACACCCATTATAAAGAAATCACATTAGGATTCTCTTTTTAAGCTGTTCCTTAAAACACTAGTGCTTAGGAAATCTATTGGAGGCAGAAGCAGTCAAGGGTAGCCTAGGGTTAGGGTTAGGCTTAGGATTAGGCTTAGGGTACGGCTTAGGGTACGGGTTCGGGGAGGGCTTCGGTTGCGGCGTAGGGTATGGGTTAGGGTTAGGGTTAGGGTTAGTGTTAGGGTTAGGGCTCGGTTTAGGGTACGGGTTAGGATTAGGGTACGTGTTAAGGCTAGGGTAGGGGTTAGGGTTAGGGTACGCGTTAGGGTTAGGGTAGTGATTAAACCTATCCCACTCTCTAGATACCCCTTAGCACATAAAGGAATATTATTTGGGGGTCCAGCCATGGAGAAGAGTTTAGACACTAGGATTAGATAAGGAACACACCCATTATAAAGAAATCACATTAGGATTCTCTTTTTAAGCTGTTCCTTAAAACACTAGTGCTTAGGAAATCTATTGGAGGCAGAAGCAGTCAAGGGTAGCCTAGGGTTAGGGTTAGGCTTAGGGTTCGGCTTAGGGTACGCCTTAGGGTACGGGTTCGGGGACGGCTTCGGGTACGGCGTAGGGTATGGGTTAGGGTTAGGGTTAGGGTTAGTGTTAGGGTTAGGGCTCGGTTTGGGGTACGGGTTAGGATTAGGGTACGTGTTATTGTTAGGGTAGGGGTTAGGGTTAGGGTACGCGTTAGGGTTAGGTTAGTTATTAAACCAATCCCACTCTCTAGATACCCCTTAGCACGTAAAGGAATATTATTTGGGGGTCCAGCCATGGAGAAGAGTTTAGACACTAAGATAATATAAGGAACACACCCATTATAAAGAAATCACATTAGGATTCTCTTTTTAAGCTGTTCCTTAAAACACTAGTGCTTAGGAAATCTATTGGAGGCAGAAGCAGTCAAGGGTAGCCTAGGGTTAGGGTTAGGCTTAGGGTTAGCCTTAGGGTACGGCTTAGGGTACATGTTCGGGGAGGGCTTCGGGTACGGCGTAGGGTATGGGTTAGGGTTAGGGTTAGGGTTAGTGTTAGGGTTAGGGCTCGGTTTAGGGTACAGGTTAGGATTAGGGTACGTGTTAGGGCTAGGGTAGGGGTTAGGGTTAGGGTACGTGTTAGGGTTAGGGTAGTGATTAAACCTATCCCACTCTCTAGATACCCCTTAGCACATAAAGGAATATTATTTGGGGGTCCAGCCATGGAGAAGAGTTTAGACACTAGGATTAGATAAGGAACACACCCATTATAAAGAAATCACATTAGGATTCTCTTTTTAAGCTGTTCCTTAAAACACTAGTGCTTAGGAAATCTATTGGATTCAGAAGCAGTCAAGGGTAGCCTAGGGTTAGGTTTAGGCTTAGGGTTAGGCTTAGGGTACGGCTTAGGGTACGTGTTCGGGGAGGGCTTCGGGTACGGCGTAGGGTATGGGTTAGGGTTAGGGTTAGGGTTAGTGTTAGGGTTAGGGCTCGGTTTAGGGTACGGGTTAGGATTAGGGTACGTGTTAGGGTTAGGGTAGGGGTTAGGGTTAGGGTACGCGTTACGGTTAGGGTAGTTATTAAACCTATCCCACTCTCTAGATACCCCTTAGCACGTAAAGGAATATTATTTGGGGGTCCAGCCATGGAGAAGAGTTTAGACACTAAGATAATATAAGGAACACACACATTATAAAGAAATCACATTAGGATTCTCTTTTTAAGCTGTTCCTTAAAACACTAGTGCTTAGGAAATCTATTGGAGGCAGAAGCAGTCAAGGGTAGCCTAGGGTTAGGGTTAGGCTTAGGGTTAGGCTTAGGGTACGCCTTAGGGTACGGGTTCGGGGAGGGCTTCGGGTACGGCGTAGGGTATGGGTTAGGGTTAGGGTTAGGGTTAGTGTTAGGGTTAGGGCTCAGTTTAGGGTACGGGTTAGGATTAGGGTACGTGTTAGGGTTAGGGTAGGGGTTAGGGTTAGGGTACGCGTTAGGGTTAGGGTAGTTATTAAACCTATCCCACTCTCTAGATACCCCTTAGCACGTAAAGGAATATTATTTGGGGGTCCAGCCATGGAGAAGAGTTTAGACACTAAGATAATATAAGGAACACACACATTATAAAGAAATCACATTAGGATTCTCTTTTTAAGCTGTTCCTTAAAACACTAGTGCTTAGGAAATCTATTGGAGGCAGAAGCAGTCAAGGGTAGCCTAGGGTTAGGGTTAGGCTTCGGGTTAGGCTTAGGGTACGGCTTAGGGTACGGGTTCGGGGAGGGCTTCGGGTACGGCGTAGGGTATGGGTTAGGGTTAGGGTTAGGGTTAGTGTTAGGGTTAGGGCTCGGTTTAGGGTACGGGTTAGGATTAGGGTACGTGTTAGGGCTAGGGTAGGGGTTAGGGTTAGGGTACGCGTTAGGGTTAGGGTAGTGATTAAACCTATCCCACTCTCTAGATACCCCTTAGCACATAAAGGAATATTATTTGGGGGTCCAGCCATGGAGAAGAGTTTAGACACTAGGATTAGATAAGGAACACATCCATTATAAAGAAATCACATTAGGATTCTCTTTTTAAGCTGTTCCTTAAAACACTAGTGCTTAGGAAATCTATTGGAGGCAGAAGCAGTCAAGGGTAGCCTAGGGTTAGGGTTAGGCTTAGGGTTAGGCTTAGGGTACGGATTAGGGTACGTGTTCGGGGAGGGCTTCGGGTACGGCGTAGGGTATGGGTTAGAGTTAGGGTTAGGGTTAGTGTTAGGGTTAGGGCTCGGTTTAGGGTAGGGGTTAGGATTAGGGTACGTGTTAGGGTTAGGGTAGGGGTTAGGGTTAGGGTACGCGTTACAGTTAGGGTAGTTATTAAACCTATCCCACTCTCTAGATACCCCTTAGCATGTAAAGGAATATTATTTGGGGGTCCAGCCATGGAGAAGAGTTTAGGCACTAAGATAAGATAAGGAACACACCCATTATAAAGAAATCACATTAGGATTCTCTTTTTAAGCTGTTCCTTAAAACACTAGTGCTTAGGAAATCTATTGGAGGCAGAAGCAGTCAAGGGTAGCCTAGGGTTAGGGTTAGGCTTAGGGTTAGGCTTAGGGTACGGCTTAGGGTACGGGTTCGGGGAGGGCTTCGGTTGCGGCGTAGGGTATGGGTTAGGGTTAGGGTTAGGGTTAGTGTTAGGGTTAGGGCTCGGTTTAGGGTACGGGTTAGGATTAGGGTACGTGTTAAGGCTAGGGTAGGGGTTAGGGTTAGGGTACGCGTTAGGGTTAGGGTAGTGATTAAACCTATCCCACTCTCTAGATACCCCTTAGCACATAAAGGAATATTATTTGGGGGTCCAGCCATGGAGAAGAGTTTAGACACTAGGATTAGATAAGGAACACACCCATTATAAAGAAATCACATTAGGATTCTCTTTTTAAGCTGTTCCTTAAAACACTAGTGCTTAGGAAATCTATTGGAGGCAGAAGCAGTCAAGGGTAGCCTAGGGTTAGGGTTAGGCTTAGGGTTCGGCTTAGGGTACGCCTTAGGGTACGGGTTCGGGGACGGCTTCGGGTACGGCGTAGGGTATGGGTTAGGGTTAGGGTTAGGGTTAGTGTTAGGGTTAGGGCTCGGTTTGGGGTACGGGTTAGGATTAGGGTACGTGTTATTGTTAGGGTAGGGGTTAGGGTTAGGGTACGCGTTAGGGTTAGGTTAGTTATTAAACCAATCCCACTCTCTAGATACCCCTTAGCACGTAAAGGAATATTATTTGGGGGTCCAGCCATGGAGAAGAGTTTAGACACTAAGATAATATAAGGAACACACCCATTATAAAGAAATCACATTAGGATTCTCTTTTTAAGCTGTTCCTTAAAACACTAGTGCTTAGGAAATCTATTGGAGGCAGAAGCAGTCAAGGGTAGCCTAGGGTTAGGGTTAGGCTTAGGGTTAGCCTTAGGGTACGGCTTAGGGTACATGTTCGGGGAGGGCTTCGGGTACGGCGTAGGGTATGGGTTAGGGTTAGGGTTAGGGTTAGTGTTAGGGTTAGGGCTCGGTTTAGGGTACGGGTTAGGATTAGGGTACGTGTTAAGGCTAGGGTAGGGGTTAGGGTTAGGGTACGCGTTAGGGTTAGGGTAGTGATTAAACCTATCCCACTCTCTAGATACCCCTTAGCACATAAAGGAATATTATTTGGGGGTCCAGCCATGGAGAAGAGTTTAGACACTAGGATTAGATAAGGAACACACCCATTATAAAGAAATCACATTAGGATTCTCTTTTTAAGCTGTTCCTTAAAACACTAGTGCTTAGGAAATCTATTGGAGGCAGAAGCAGTCAAGGGTAGCCTAGGGTTAGGGTTAGGCTTAGGGTTCGGCTTAGGGTACGCCTTAGGGTACGGGTTCGGGGACGGCTTCGGGTACGGCGTAGGGTATGGGTTAGGGTTAGGGTTAGGGTTAGTGTTAGGGTTAGGGCTCGGTTTGGGGTACGGGTTAGGATTAGGGTACGTGTTATTGTTAGGGTAGGGGTTAGGGTTAGGGTACGCGTTAGGGTTAGGTTAGTTATTAAACCAATCCCACTCTCTAGATACCCCTTAGCACGTAAAGGAATATTATTTGGGGGTCCAGCCATGGAGAAGAGTTTAGACACTAAGATAATATAAGGAACACACCCATTATAAAGAAATCACATTAGGATTCTCTTTTTAAGCTGTTCCTTAAAACACTAGTGCTTAGGAAATCTATTGGAGGCAGAAGCAGTCAAGGGTAGCCTAGGGTTAGGGTTAGGCTTAGGGTTAGCCTTAGGGTACGGCTTAGGGTACATGTTCGGGGAGGGCTTCGGGTACGGCGTAGGGTATGGGTTAGGGTTAGGGTTAGGGTTAGTGTTAGGGTTAGGGCTCGGTTTAGGGTACAGGTTAGGATTAGGGTACGTGTTAGGGCTAGGGTAGGGGTTAGGGTTAGGGTACGTGTTAGGGTTAGGGTAGTGATTAAACCTATCCCACTCTCTAGATACCCCTTAGCACATAAAGGAATATTATTTGGGGGTCCAGCCATGGAGAAGAGTTTAGACACTAGGATTAGATAAGGAACACACCCATTATAAAGAAATCACATTAGGATTCTCTTTTTAAGCTGTTCCTTAAAACACTAGTGCTTAGGAAATCTATTGGATTCAGAAGCAGTCAAGGGTAGCCTAGGGTTAGGTTTAGGCTTAGGGTTAGGCTTAGGGTACGGCTTAGGGTACGTGTTCGGGGAGGGCTTCGGGTACGGCGTAGGGTATGGG
The DNA here is from genome assembly GCF_965194825.1 of Balaenoptera physalus. Taxonomy (NCBI): domain Eukaryota; kingdom Metazoa; phylum Chordata; class Mammalia; order Artiodactyla; family Balaenopteridae; genus Balaenoptera; species Balaenoptera physalus. The sequence goes on along the minus strand of NW_028126443.1, from coordinate 905,121 downwards.
TTAGGGTTAGGGTTAGGGTTAGTGTTAGGGTTAGGGCTCGGTTTAGGGTACGGGTTAGGATTAGGGTACGTGTTAGGGTTAGGGTAGGGGTTAGGGTTAGGGTACGCGTTACGGTTAGGGTAGTTATTAAACCTATCCCACTCTCTAGATACCCCTTAGCACGTAAAGGAATATTATTTGGGGGTCCAGCCATGGAGAAGAGTTTAGACACTAAGATAATATAAGGAACACACACATTATAAAGAAATCACATTAGGATTCTCTTTTTAAGCTGTTCCTTAAAACACTAGTGCTTAGGAAATCTATTGGAGGCAGAAGCAGTCAAGGGTAGCCTAGGGTTAGGGTTAGGCTTAGGGTTAGGCTTAGGGTACGCCTTAGGGTACGGGTTCGGGGAGGGCTTCGGGTACGGCGTAGGGTATGGGTTAGGGTTAGGGTTAGGGTTAGTGTTAGGGTTAGGGCTCAGTTTAGGGTACGGGTTAGGATTAGGGTACGTGTTAGGGTTAGGGTAGGGGTTAGGGTTAGGGTACGCGTTAGGGTTAGGGTAGTTATTAAACCTATCCCACTCTCTAGATACCCCTTAGCACGTAAAGGAATATTATTTGGGGGTCCAGCCATGGAGAAGAGTTTAGACACTAAGATAATATAAGGAACACACACATTATAAAGAAATCACATTAGGATTCTCTTTTTAAGCTGTTCCTTAAAACACTAGTGCTTAGGAAATCTATTGGAGGCAGAAGCAGTCAAGGGTAGCCTAGGGTTAGGGTTAGGCTTCGGGTTAGGCTTAGGGTACGGCTTAGGGTACGGGTTCGGGGAGGGCTTCGGGTACGGCGTAGGGTATGGGTTAGGGTTAGGGTTAGGGTTAGTGTTAGGGTTAGGGCTCGGTTTAGGGTACGGGTTAGGATTAGGGTACGTGTTAGGGCTAGGGTAGGGGTTAGGGTTAGGGTACGCGTTAGGGTTAGGGTAGTGATTAAACCTATCCCACTCTCTAGATACCCCTTAGCACATAAAGGAATATTATTTGGGGGTCCAGCCATGGAGAAGAGTTTAGACACTAGGATTAGATAAGGAACACATCCATTATAAAGAAATCACATTAGGATTCTCTTTTTAAGCTGTTCCTTAAAACACTAGTGCTTAGGAAATCTATTGGAGGCAGAAGCAGTCAAGGGTAGCCTAGGGTTAGGGTTAGGCTTAGGGTTAGGCTTAGGGTACGGATTAGGGTACGTTTTCGGGGAGGGCTTCGGGTACGGCGTAGGGTATGGGTTAGAGTTAGGGTTAGGGTTAGTGTTAGGGTTAGGGCTCGGTTTAGGGTAGGGGTTAGGATTAGGGTACGTGTTAGGGTTAGGGTAGGGGTTAGGGTTAGGGTACGCGTTACAGTTAGGGTAGTTATTAAACCTATCCCACTCTCTAGATACCCCTTAGCATGTAAAGGAATATTATTTGGGGGTCCAGCCATGGAGAAGAGTTTAGGCACTAAGATAAGATAAGGAACACACCCATTATAAAGAAATCACATTAGGATTCTCTTTTTAAGCTGTTCCTTAAAACACTAGTGCTTAGGAAATCTATTGGAGGCAGAAGCAGTCAAGGGTAGCCTAGGGTTAGGGTTAGGCTTAGGGTTAGGCTTAGGGTACGGCTTAGGGTACGGGTTCGGGGAGGGCTTCGGTTGCGGCGTAGGGTATGGGTTAGGGTTAGGGTTAGGGTTAGTGTTAGGGTTAGGGCTCGGTTTAGGGTACGGGTTAGGATTAGGGTACGTGTTAAGGCTAGGGTAGGGGTTAGGGTTAGGGTACGCGTTAGGGTTAGGGTAGTGATTAAACCTATCCCACTCTCTAGATACCCCTTAGCACATAAAGGAATATTATTTGGGGGTCCAGCCATGGAGAAGAGTTTAGACACTAGGATTAGATAAGGAACACACCCATTATAAAGAAATCACATTAGGATTCTCTTTTTAAGCTGTTCCTTAAAACACTAGTGCTTAGGAAATCTATTGGAGGCAGAAGCAGTCAAGGGTAGCCTAGGGTTAGGGTTAGGCTTAGGGTTCGGCTTAGGGTACGCCTTAGGGTACGGGTTCGGGGACGGCTTCGGGTACGGCGTAGGGTATGGGTTAGGGTTAGGGTTAGGGTTAGTGTTAGGGTTAGGGCTCGGTTTGGGGTACGGGTTAGGATTAGGGTACGTGTTATTGTTAGGGTAGGGGTTAGGGTTAGGGTACGCGTTAGGGTTAGGTTAGTTATTAAACCAATCCCACTCTCTAGATACCCCTTAGCACGTAAAGGAATATTATTTGGGGGTCCAGCCATGGAGAAGAGTTTAGACACTAAGATAATATAAGGAACACACCCATTATAAAGAAATCACATTAGGATTCTCTTTTTAAGCTGTTCCTTAAAACACTAGTGCTTAGGAAATCTATTGGAGGCAGAAGCAGTCAAGGGTAGCCTAGGGTTAGGGTTAGGCTTAGGGTTAGCCTTAGGGTACGGCTTAGGGTACATGTTCGGGGAGGGCTTCGGGTACGGCGTAGGGTATGGGTTAGGGTTAGGGTTAGGGTTAGTGTTAGGGTTAGGGCTCGGTTTAGGGTACAGGTTAGGATTAGGGTACGTGTTAGGGCTAGGGTAGGGGTTAGGGTTAGGGTACGTGTTAGGGTTAGGGTAGTGATTAAACCTATCCCACTCTCTAGATACCCCTTAGCACATAAAGGAATATTATTTGGGGGTCCAGCCATGGAGAAGAGTTTAGACACTAGGATTAGATAAGGAACACACCCATTATAAAGAAATCACATTAGGATTCTCTTTTTAAGCTGTTCCTTAAAACACTAGTGCTTAGGAAATCTATTGGATTCAGAAGCAGTCAAGGGTAGCCTAGGGTTAGGGTTAGGCTTAGGGTTAGGCTTAGGGTACGGCTTAGGGTACGTGTTCGGGGAGGGCTTCGGGTACGGCGTAGGGTATGGGTTAGGGTTAGGGTTAGGGTTAGTGTTAGGGTTAGGGCTCGGTTTAGGGTACGGGTTAGGATTAGGGTACGTGTTAGGGTTAGGGTAGGGGTTAGGGTTAGGGTACGCGTTAGGGTTAGGGTAGTTATTAAACCTATCCCACTCTCTAGATACCCCTTAGCACGTAAAGGAATATTATTTGGGGGTCCAGCCATGGAGAAGAGTTTAGACACTAAGATAATATAAGGAACACACACATTATAAAGAAATCACATTAGGATTCTCTGTTTAAGCTGTTCCTTAAAACCCTAGTGCTTAGGAAATCTATTGGAGGCAGAAGCAGTCAAGGGTAGCCTAGGGTTAGGGTTAGGCTTAGGGTTAGGCTTAGGGTACGGCTTAGGGTACGGGTTTGGGGAGGGCTTCGGGTACGGCGTAGGGTATGGGTTATTGTTAGGGTTAGGGTTAGTGTTAGGGTTAGGGCTCGGTTTAGGGTACGGGTTAGGATTAGGGTACGTGTTAGGGTTAGGGTAGGGGTTAGGGTTATTGTACGCGTTAGGGTTAGGGTAGTTATTAAACCTATCCCACTCTCTAGATACCCCTTAGCACGTAAAGGAATATTATTTGGGGGTCCAGCCATGGAGAAGAGTTTAGACACTAAGATAATATAAGGAACACACACATTATAAAGAAATCACATTAGGATTCTCTTTTTAAGCTGTTCCTTAAAACACTAGTGCTTAGGAAATCTATTGGAGGCAGAAGCAGTCAAGGGTAGCCTAGGGTTAGGGTTAGGCTTAGGGTTAGGCTTAGGGTACGGCTTAGGGTACGGGTTCGGGGAGGGCTTCGGGTACGGCGTAGGGTATGGGTTAGGGTTAGGGTTAGGGTTAGTGTTAGGGTTAGGGCTCGGTTTAGGGTACGGGTTAGGATTAGGGTACGTGTTAGGGCTAGGGTAGGGGTTAGGGTTAGGGTACGCGTTAGGGTTAGGGTAGTGATTAAACCTATCCCACTCTCTACATACCCCTTAGCACATAAAGGAATATTATTTGGGGGTCCAGCCATGGAGAAGAGTTTAGACACTAGGATTAGATAAGGAACACACCCATTATAAAGAAATCACATTAGGATTCTCTTTTTAAGCTGTTCCTTAAAACACTAGTGCTTAGGAAATCTATTGGAGGCAGAAGCAGTCAAGGGTAGCCTAGGGTTAGGGTTAGGCTTAGGGTTAGGCTTAGGGTACGGATTAGGGTACGTGTTCGGGGAGGGCTTCCGGTACGGCGTACGGTATGGGTTAGGGTTAGGGTTAGGGTTAGTGTTAGGGTTAGGGCTCGGTTTAGGTTACGGGTTAGGATTAGGGTACGTGTTAGGGTTAGGGTAGGGGTTAGGGTTAGGGTACGCGTTACGGTTAGGGTAGTTATTAAACCTATCCCACTCTCTAGATACCCCTTAGCACGTAAAGGAATATTATTTGGGGGTCCAGCCATGGAGAAGAGTTTAGACACTAAGATAATATAAGGAACACACACATTATAAAGAAATCACATTAGGATTCTCTTTTTAAGCTGTTCCTTAAAACACTAGTGCTTAGGAAATCTATTGGAGGCAGAAGCAGTGAAGGGTAGCCTAGGGTTAGGGTTAGGCTTAGGGTTAGGCTTAGAGTACGCCTTAGGGTACGGGTTCGGGGAGGGCTTCGGGTACGGCGTAGGGTATGGGTTAGGGTTAGGGTTAGGGTTAGTGTTAGGGTTAGGGCTCGGTTTAGGGTACGGGTTAGGATTAGGGTACGTGTTAGGGTTAGGGTAGTGGTTAGGGTTAGGGTACGCGTTAGGGTTAGGGTAGTTATTAAACCTATCCCACTCTCTACATACCCCTTAGCACGTAAAGGAATATTATTTGGGGGTCCAGCCATGGAGAAGAGTTTAGACACTAAGATAATATAAGGAACACACACATTATAAAGAAATCACATTAGGATTCTCTTTTTAAGCTGTTCCTTAAAACCCTAGTGCTTAGGAAATCTATTGGAGGCAGAAGCAGTCAAGGGTAGCCTAGGGTTAGGGTTAGGCTTAGGGTTAGGCTTAGGGTACGGCTTAGGGTACGGGTTCGGGGAGGGCTTCAGGTACGGCGTAGGGTATGGGTTAGGGTTAGGGTTAGGGTTAGTGTTAGGGTTAGGGCTCGGTTTAGGGTACGGGTTAGGATTAGGGTACGTGTTATTGTTAGGGTAGGGGTTAGGGTTAGGGTACGCGTTAGGGTTAGGGTAGTTATTAAACCAATCCCACTCTCTAGATACCCCTTAGCACGTAAAGGAATATTATTTGGGGGTCCAGCCATGGAGAAGAGTTTAGACACTAAGATAATATAAGGAACACACCCATTATAAAGAAATCACATTAGGATTCTCTTTTTAAGCTGTTCCTTAAAACACTAGTGCTTAGGAAATCTATTGGAGGCAGAAGCAGTCAAGGGTAGCCTAGGGTTAGGGTTAGGCTTAGGGTTAGCCTTAGGGTACGGCTTAGGGTACATGTTCGGGGAGGGCTTCGGGTACGGCGTAGGGTATGGGTTAGGGTTAGGGTTAGGGTTAATGTTAGGGTTAGGGCTCGGTTTAGGGTACGGGTTAGGATTAGGGTACGTGTTAGGGCTAGGGTAGGGGTTAGGGTTAGGGTACGCGTTAGGGTTAGGGTAGTGATTAAACCTATTCCTCTCTCTAGATACCCCTTAGCACATAAAGGAATATTATTTGGGGGTCCAGCCATGGAGAAGAGTTTAGACACTAGGATTAGATAAGGAACACACCCATTATACAGAAATCACATTAGGATTCTCTTTTTAAGCTGTTCCTTAAAACACTAGTGCTTAGGAAATCTATTGGAGGCAGAAGCAGTCAAGGGTAGCCTAGGGTTAGGGTTAGGCTTAGGGTTAGGCTTAGGGTACGGATTAGGGCACGTGTTCGGGGAGGGCTTCGGGTACGGCGTAGGGTATGGGTTAGGGTTAGGGTTAGGGTTAGTGTTAGGGTTAGGGCTCGGTTTAGGGTCCGGGTTAGGATTAGGGTACGTGTTAGGGTTAGGGTAGGGGTTAGGGTTAGGGTACGCGTTACGGTTAGGGTAGTTATTAAACCTATCCCACTCTCTAGATACCCCTTAGCACGTAAAGGAATATTATTTGGGGGTCCAGCCATGGAGAAGAGTTTAGGCATTAAGATAAGATAAGGAACACACCCATTATAAAGAAATCACATTAGGATTCTCTTTTTAAGCTGTTCCTTAAAACACTAGTGCTTAGGAAATCTATTGGAGGCAGAAGCAGTCAAGGGTAGCCTAGGGTTAGGGTTAGGCTTAGGATTAGGCTTAGGGTACGCCTTAGGGTACGGGTTCGGGGAGGGCTTCGGGTACGGCGTAGGGTATGGGTTAGGGTTAGGGTTAGGGTTAGTGTTAGGGTTAGGGCTCGGTTTAGGGTACGGGTTAGGATTAGGGTACGTGTTAGGGTTAGGGTAGGGGTTAGGGTTAGGGTACGCGTTAGGGTTAGGGTAGTTATTAAACCTATCCCACTCTCTACATACCCCTTAGCACGTAAAGGAATATTATTTGGGGGTCCAGCCATGGAGAAGAGTTTAGACACTAAGATAATATTAGGAACACACACATTATAAAGAATTCACATTAGGATTCTCTTTTTAAGCTGTTCCTTAAAACCCTAGTGCTTAGGAAATCTATTGGAGGCAGAAGCAGTCAAGGGTAGCCTAGGGTTAGGGTTAGGCTTAGGGTTAGGCTTAGGGTACGGCTTAGGGTACGGGTTTGGGGAGGGCTTCGGGTACGGCGTAGGGTATGGGTTAGGGTTAGGGTTAGGGTTAGTGTTAGGGTTAGTGCTCGGTTTAGGGTACGGGTTAGGATTAGGGTACGTGTTAGGGTTAGGGTAGTTATTAAACCTATCCCACTCTCTACATACCCCTTAGCACGTAAAGGAATATTATTTGGGGGTCCAGCCATGGAGAAGAATTTAGACACTAAGATAATATAAGGAACACACACATTATAAAGAAATCACATTAGGATTCTCTTTTTAAACTGTTCCTTAAAACCCTAGTGCTTAGGAAATCTATTGGAGGCAGAAGCAGTCAAGGGTAGCCTAGGGTTAGGGTTAGGCTTAGGCTTAGGCTTAGGGTACGGCTTAGGGTACGTGTTCGGGGAGGGCTTCGGGTACGGCATAGGGTATGGGTTAGGGTTAGGGTTAGGGTTAGTGTTAGGGTTAGGGCTCGGTTTAGGGTACAGGTTAGGATTAGGGTACGTGTTAGGGTTAGGGTAGGGGTTAGGGTTAGGGTACGCGTTACGGTTAGGGTAGTTATTAAACCTATCCCACTCTCTAGATACCCCTTAGCACCTAAAGGAATATTATTTGGGGGTCCAGCCATGGAGAAGAGTTTAGGCACTAAGATAAGATAAGGAACACACCCATTATAAAGAAATCACATTAGGATTCTCTTTTTAAGCTGTTCCTTAAAACACTAGTGCTTAGGAAATCTATTGGAGGCAGAAGCAGTCAAGGGTAGCCTAGGGTTAGGGTTAGGCTTCGGGTTAGGCTTAGGGTACGGCTTAGGGTACGGGTTCGGGGAGGGCTTCGGGTACGGCGTAGGGTATGGGTTAGGGTTAGGGTTAGGGTTAGTGTTAGGGTTAGGGCTCGGTTTAGGGTACGGGTTAGGATTAGGGTACGTGTTAGGGCTAGGGTAGGGGTTAGGGTTAGGGTACGCGTTAGGGTTAGGGTAGTGATTAAACCTATCCCACTCTCTAGATACCCCTTAGCACATAAAGGAATATTATTTGGGGGTCCAGCCATGGAGAAGAGTTTAGACACTAGGATTAGATAAGGAACACATCCATTATAAAGAAATCACATTAGGATTCTCTTTTTAAGCTGTTCCTTAAAACACTAGTGCTTAGGAAATCTATTGGAGGCAGAAGCAGTCAAGGGTAGCCTAGGGTTAGGGTTAGGCTTAGGGTTAGGCTTAGGGTACGGATTAGGGTACGTGTTCGGGGAGGGCTTCGGGTACGGCGTAGGGTATGGGTTAGAGTTAGGGTTAGGGTTAGTGTTAGGGTTAGGGCTCGGTTTAGGGTACGGGTTAGGATTAGGGTACGTGTTAGGGTTAGGGTAGGGGTTAGGGTTAGGGTACGCGTTACAGTTAGGGTAGTTATTAAACCTATCCCACTCTCTAGATACCCCTTAGCATGTAAAGGAATATTATTTGGGGGTCCAGCCATGGAGAAGAGTTTAGGCACTAAGATAAGATAAGGAACACACCCATTATAAAGAAATCACATTAGGATTCTCTTTTTAAGCTGTTCCTTAAAACACTAGTGCTTAGGAAATCTATTGGAGGCAGAAGCAGTCAAGGGTAGCCTAGGGTTAGGGTTAGGCTTAGGGTTAGGCTTAGGGTACGGCTTAGGGTACGGGTTCGGGGAGGGCTTCGGTTGCGGCGTAGGGTATGGGTTAGGGTTAGGGTTAGGGTTAGTGTTAGGGTTAGGGCTCGGTTTAGGGTACGGGTTAGGATTAGGGTACGTGTTAAGGCTAGGGTAGGGGTTAGGGTTAGGGTACGCGTTAGGGTTAGGGTAGTGATTAAACCTATCCCACTCTCTAGATACCCCTTAGCACATAAAGGAATATTATTTGGGGGTCCAGCCATGGAGAAGAGTTTAGACACTAGGATTAGATAAGGAACACACCCATTATAAAGAAATCACATTAGGATTCTCTTTTTAAGCTGTTCCTTAAAACACTAGTGCTTAGGAAATCTATTGGAGGCAGAAGCAGTCAAGGGTAGCCTAGGGTTAGGGTTAGGCTTAGGGTTAGGCTTAGGGTACGGATTAGGGTACGTGTTCGGGGAGGGCTTCGGGTACGGCGTAGGGTATGGGTTAGAGTTAGGGTTAGGGTTAGTGTTAGGGTTAGGGCTCGGTTTAGGGTACGGGTTAGGATTAGGGTACGTGTTAGGGTTAGGGTAGGGGTTAGGGTTAGGGTACGCGTTACAGTTAGGGTAGTTATTAAACCTATCCCACTCTCTAGATACCCCTTAGCATGTAAAGGAATATTATTTGGGGGTCCAGCCATGGAGAAGAGTTTAGGCACTAAGATAAGATAAGGAACACACCCATTATAAAGAAATCACATTAGGATTCTCTTTTTAAGCTGTTCCTTAAAACACTAGTGCTTAGGAAATCTATTGGAGGCAGAAGCAGTCAAGGGTAGCCTAGGGTTAGGGTTAGGCTTAGGGTTAGGCTTAGGGTACGGCTTAGGGTACGGGTTCGGGGAGGGCTTCGGTTGCGGCGTAGGGTATGGGTTAGGGTTAGGGTTAGGGTTAGTGTTAGGGTTAGGGCTCGGTTTAGGGTACGGGTTAGGATTAGGGTACGTGTTAAGGCTAGGGTAGGGGTTAGGGTTAGGGTACGCGTTAGGGTTAGGGAAGTGATTAAACCTATCCCACTCTCTAGATACCCCTTAGCACATAAAGGAATATTATTTGGGGGTCCAGCCATGGAGAAGAGTTTAGACACTAGGATTAGATAAGGAACACACCCATTATAAAGAAATCACATTAGGATTCTCTTTTTAAGCTGTTCCTTAAAACACTAGTGCTTAGGAAATCTATTGGAGGCAGAAGCAGTCAAGGGTAGCCTAGGGTTAGGGTTAGGCTTAGGGTTAGGCTTAGGGTACGGATTAGGGTACGTGTTCGGGGAGGGCTTCCGGTACGGCGTACGGTATGGGTTAGGGTTAGGGTTAGGGTTAGTGTTAGGGTTAGGGCTCGGTTTAGGTTACGGGTTAGGATTAGGGTACGTGTTAGGGTTTGGGTAGGGGTTAGGGTTAGGGTACGCGTTACGGTTAGGGTAGTTATTAAACCTATCCCACTCTCTAGATACCCCTTAGCACGTAAAGGAATATTATTTGGGGGTCCAGCCATGGAGAAGAGTTTAGACACTAAGATAATATAAGGAACACACACATTATAAAGAAATCACATTAGGATTCTCTTTTTAAGCTGTTCCTTAAAACACTAGTGCTTAGGAAATCTATTGGAGGCAGAAGCAGTGAAGGGTAGCCTAGGGTTAGGGTTAGGCTTAGGGTTAGGCTTAGAGTACGCCTTAGGGTACGGGTTCGGGGAGGGCTTCGGGTACGGCGTAGGGTATGGGTTAGGGTTAGGGTTAGGGTTAGTGTTAGGGTTAGGGCTCGGTTTAGGGTACGGGTTAGGATTAGGGTACGTGTTAGGGTTAGGGTAGTGGTTAGGGTTAGGGTACGCGTTAGGGTTAGGGTAGTTATTAAACCTATCCCACTCTCTACATACCCCTTAGCACGTAAAGGAATATTATTTGGGGGTCCAGCCATGGAGAAGAGTTTAGACACTAAGATAATATAAGGAACACACACATTATAAAGAAATCACATTAGGATTCTCTTTTTAAGCTGTTCCTTAAAACCCTAGTGCTTAGGAAATCTATTGGAGGCAGAAGCAGTCAAGGGTAGCCTAGGGTTAGGGTTAGGCTTAGGGTTAGGCTTAGGGTACGGCTTAGGGTACGGGTTCGGGGAGGGCTTCAGGTACGGCGTAGGGTATGGGTTAGGGTTAGGGTTAGGGTTAGTGTTAGGGTTAGGGCTCGGTTTAGGGTACGGGTTAGGATTAGGGTACGTGTTATTGTTAGGGTAGGGGTTAGGGTTAGGGTACGCGTTAGGGTTAGGGTAGTTATTAAACCAATCCCACTCTCTAGATACCCCTTAGCACGTAAAGGAATATTATTTGGGGGTCCAGCCATGGAGAAGAGTTTAGACACTAAGATAATATAAGGAACACACCCATTATAAAGAAATCACATTAGGATTCTCTTTTTAAGCTGTTCCTTAAAACACTAGTGCTTAGAAAATCTATTGGAGGCAGAAGCAGTCAAGGGTAGCCTAGGGTTAGGGTTAGGCTTAGGGTTAGCCTTAGGGTACGGCTTAGGGTACATGTTCGGGGAGGGCTTCGGGTACGGCGTAGGGTATGGGTTAGGGTTAGGGTTAGGGTTAATGTTAGGGTTAGGGCTCGGTTTAGGGTACGGGTTAGGATTAGGGTACGTGTTAGGGCTAGGGTAGGGGTTAGGGTTAGGGTACGCGTTAGGGTTAGGGTAGTGATTAAACCTATTCCTCTCTCTAGATACCCCTTAGCACATAAAGGAATATTATTTGGGGGTCCAGCCATGGAGAAGAGTTTAGACACTAGGATTAGATAAGGAACACACCCATTATACAGAAATCACATTAGGATTCTCTTTTTAAGCTGTTCCTTAAAACACTAGTGCTTAGGAAATCTATTGGAGGCAGAAGCAGTCAAGGGTAGCCTAGGGTTAGGGTTAGGCTTAGGGTTAGGCTTAGGGTACGGATTAGGGCACGTGTTCGGGGAGGGCTTCGGGTACGGCGTAGGGTATGGGTTAGGGTTAGGGTTAGGGCTAGTGTTAGGGTTAGGGCTCGGTTTAGGGTCCGGGTTAGGATTAGGGTACGTGTTAGGGTTAGGGTAGGGGTTAGGGTTAGGGTACGCGTTACGGTTAGGGTAGTTATTAAACCTATCCCACTCTCTAGATACCCCTTAGCACGTAAAGGAATATTATTTGGGGGTCCAGCCATGGAGAAGAGTTTAGGCATTAAGATAAGATAAGGAACACACCCATTATAAAGAAATCACATTAGGATTCTCTTTTTAAGCTGTTCCTTAAAACACTAGTGCTTAGGAAATCTATTGGAGGCAGAAGCAGTCAAGGGTAGCCTAGGGTTAGGGTTAGGCTTAGGATTAGGCTTAGGGTACGCCTTAGGGTACGGGTTCGGGGAGGGCTTCGGGTACGGCGTAGGGTATGGGTTAGGGTTAGGGTTAGGGTTAGTGTTAGGGTTAGGGCTCGGTTTAGGGTACGGGTTAGGATTAGGGTACGTGTTAGGGTTAGGGTAGGGGTTAGGGTTAGGGTACGCGTTAGGGTTAGGGTAGTTATTAAACCTATCCCACTCTCTACATACCCCTTAGCACGTAAAGGAATATTATTTGGGGGTCCAGCCATGGAGAAGAGTTTAGACACTAAGATAATATTAGGAACACACACATTATAAAGAATTCACATTAGGATTCTCTTTTTAAGCTGTTCCTTAAAACCCTAGTGCTTAGGAAATCTATTGGAGGCAGAAGCAGTCAAGGGTAGCCTAGGGTTAGGGTTAGGCTTAGGGTTAGGCTTAGGGTACGGCTTAGGGTACGGGTTTGGGGAGGGCTTCGGGTACGGCGTAGGGTATGGGTTAGGGTTAGGGTTAGGGTTAGTGTTAGGGTTAGTGCTCGGTTTAGGGTACGGGTTAGGATTAGGGTACGTGTTAGGGTTAGGGTAGTTATTAAACCTATCCCACTCTCTACATACCCCTTAGCACGTAAAGGAATATTATTTGGGGGTCCAGCCATGGAGAAGAATTTAGACACTAAGATAATATAAGGAACACACACATTATAAAGAAATCACATTAGGATTCTCTTTTTAAGCTGTTCCTTAAAACCCTAGTGCTTAGGAAATCTATTGGAGGCAGAAGCAGTCAAGGGTAGCCTAGGGTTAGGGTTAGGCTTAGGCTTAGGCTTAGGGTACGGCTTAGGGTACGTGTTCGGGGAGGGCTTCGGGTACGGCATAGGGTATGGGTTAGGGTTAGGGTTAGGGTTAGTGTTAGGGTTAGGGCTCGGTTTAGGGTACAGGTTAGGATTAGGGTACGTGTTAGGGTTAGGGTAGGGGTTAGGGTTAGGGTACGCGTTACGGTTAGGGTAGTTATTAAACCTATCCCACTCTCTAGATACCCCTTAGCACCTAAAGGAATATTATTTGGGGGTCCAGCCATGGAGAAGAGTTTAGGCACTAAGATAAGATAAGGAACACACCCATTATAAAGAAATCACATTAGGATTCTCTTTTTAAGCTGTTCCTTAAAACACTAGTGCTTAGGAAATCTATTGGAGGCAGAAGCAGTCAAGGGTAGCCTAGGGTTAGGGTTAGGCTTAGGGTTAGGCTTAGGGTACGCCTTAGGGTACGGTTTCGGGGAGGGCTTCGGGTACGGCGTAGGGTATGGGTTAGGGTTAGGGTTAGGGTTAGTGTTAGGGTTAGGGCTCGGTTTAGGTTACGGGTTAGGATTAAGGTACGTGTTAGGGTTAGAGTAGGGGTTAGGGTTAGGGTACGCGTTAGGGTTAGGTTAGTTATTAAACCTATCCCACTCTCTACATACCCCTTAGCACGTAAAGGAATATTATTTGGGGGTCCAGCCATGGAGAAGAGTTTAGACACTAAGATAATATAAGGAACACACACATTATAAAGAAATCACATAAGGATTCTCTTTTTAAGCTGTTCCTTAAAACCCTAGTGCTTAGGAAATCTATTGGAGGCAGAAGCAGTCAAGGGTAGCCTAGGGTTAGGGTTAGGCTTAGGGTTAGGCTTAGGGTACGGCTTAGGGTACGGGTTTGGGGAGGGCTTCGGGTACGGCGTAGGGTATGGGTTAGGGTTAGGGTTAGGGTTAGTGTTAGGGTTAGGGCTCGGTTTATGGTACGGGTTAGGATTAGGGTACGTGTTAGGGTTAGGGTAGGGGTTAGGGTTAGGGTACGCGTTACGGTTAGGTTAGTTATTAAACCTATCCCACTCTCTAGATACCCCTTAGCACGTAAAGGAATATTATTTGGGGGTCCAGCCATGGAGAAGAGTTTAGGCACTAAGATAAGATAAGGAACACACCCATTATAAAGAAATCACATTAGGATTCTCTTTTTAAGCTGTTCCTTAAAACACTAGTGCTTAGGAAATCTATTGGAGGCAGAAGCAGTCAAGGGTAGCCTAGGGTTAAGGTTAGGCTTAGGGTTAGGCTTAGGGTACGGCTTAGGGTACGGGTTCGGGGAGGGCTTCGGGTACGGCGTAGGGTATGGGTTAGGGTTAGGGTTAGGGTTAGTGTTAGGGTTAGGGCTCGGTTTAGGGTACGGGTTAGGATTAGGGTACGTGTTATTGTTAGGGTAGCGGTTAGGGTTAGGGTACGCGTTAGGGTTAGGGTAGTTATTAAACCAATCCCACTCTCTAGATACCCCTTAGCACGTAAAGGAATATTATTTGGGGGTCCAGCCATGGAGAAGAGTTTAGACACTAAGATAATATAAGGAACACACCCATTATAAAGAAATCACATTAGGATTCTCTTTTTAAGCTGTTCCTTAAAACCCTAGTGCTTAAGAAATCTATTGGAGGCAGAAGCAGTCAAGGGTAGCCTAGGGTTAGGGTTAGGCTTAGGGTTAGGCTTAGGGTACGGCTTAGGGTACGGGTTCGGGGAGGGCTTCGGGTACGGCGTAGGGTATGGGTTAGGGTTAGGGTTAGGGTTAGTGTTAGGGTTAGGGCTCGGTTTAGGGTACGGGTTAGGATTAGGGTACGTGTTAGGGTTAGGGTAGTGGTTAGGGTTAGGGTACGCGTTATGGTTAGGGTAGTTATTAAACCTATCCCACTCTCTAGATACCCCTTAGCACGTAAAGGAATATTATTTGGGGGTCCAGCCATGGAGAAGAGTTTAGACACTAAGATAATATAAGGAACACACACATTATAAAGAAATCACATTAGGATTCTCTTTTTAAGCTGTTCCTTAAAACACTAGTGCTTAGGAAATCTATTGGAGGCAGAAGCAGTCAAGGGTAGCCTAGGGTTAGGGTTAGGCTTAGGGTTAGGCTTAGGGTACGGCTTAGGGTACGGGTTCGGGGAGGGCTTCGGGTACGGCGTAGGGTATGGGTTAGGGTTAGGGTTAGGGTTAGTGTTAGGGTTAGGGCTCGGTTTAGGGTACGGGTTAGGATTAGGGTACGTGTTAGGGTTAGGGTAGGGGTTAGGGTTAGGGTACGCGTTACAGTTAGGGTAGTTATTAAACCTATCCCACTCTCTAGATACCCCTTAGCACGTAAAGGAATATTATTTGGGGGTCCAGCCATGGAGAAGAGTTTAGGCACTAAGATAAGATAAGGAACACACCCATTATAAAGAAATCACATTAGGATTCTCTTTTTAAGCTGTTCCTTAAAACACTAGTGCTTAGGAAATCTATTGGAGGCAGAAGCAGTCAAGGGTAGCCTAGGGTTAGGGTTAGGCTTAGGGTTAGGCTTAGGGTACGCCTTAGGGTACGGGTTCGGGGTGGGCTTCGGGTACGGCGTAGGGTATGGGTTAGGGTTAGGGTTAGGGTTAGTGTTAGGGTTAGGGCTCGGTTTAGGGTACGGGTTAGGATTAGGGTACGTGTTAGGGTTAGGGTAGGGGTTAGGGTTAGGGTACGCGTTAGGTTTAGGGTAGTTATTAATCCTATCCCACTCTCTAGATACCCCTTAGCACGTAAAGGAATATTATTTGGGGGTCCAGCCATGGAGAAGAGTTTAGACACTAAGACAATATAAGGAACACACACATTATAAAGAAATCACATTAGGATTCTCTTTTAAGCTGTTCCTTAAAACCCTAGTCCTTAGGAAATCTATTGGAGGCAGAAGCAGTCAAGGGTAGCCAGGGTTAGGGTTAGGCTTAGGGTTAGGCTTAGGGTACTGGTTTGGGGAGGGCTTCGGGTACCGCGTAGGGTATGGGTTAGGGTTAGGGTTAGGGTTAGTGTTAGGGTTAGGGCTCGGTTTAGGGTACGGGTTAGGATTAGGGTACGTGTTAGGGTTAGGGTAGGGGTTAGGGTTAGGGTACGCGTTAGGGTTAGGGTAGTTATTAAACCTATCCCACTCTCTAGATACCCCTTAGCACGTAAAGGAATATTATTTGGGGGTCCAGCCATGGAGAAGAGTTTAGACACTAAGATAATATAAGGAACACACACATTATAAAGAAATCACATTAGGATTCTCTTTTTAAGCTGTTCCTTAAAACACTAGTGTTTAGGAAATCTATTGGAGGCAGAAGCAGTCAAGGGTAGCCTAGGGTTAGGGTTAGGCTTAGGGTTAGGCTTAGGGTACGGCTTAGGGTACGGGTTCGGGGAGGGCTTCGGGTACGGCGTAGGGTATGGGTTAGGGTTAGGGTTAGGGTTAGTGTTAGGGTTAGGGCTCGGTTTAGGGTACGGGTTAGGATTAGGGTACGTGTTAGGGCTAGGGTAGGGGTTAGGGTTAGGGTACGCGTTAGGGTTAGGGTAGTTATTAAACCTATCCCACTCTCTAGATACCCCTTAGCACGTAAAGGAATATTATTTGGGGGTCCAGCCATGGAGAAGAGTTTAGACACTAAGATAATATAAGGAACACACACATTATAAAGAAATCACATTAGGATTCTCTTTTTAAGCTGTTCCTTAAAACACTAGTGCTTAGGAAATCTATTGGAGGCAGAAGCAGTCAAGGGTAGCCTAGTGTTAGGGTTAGGCTTAGGGTTAGGCTTAGGGTACGCCTTAGGGTACGGGTTCGGGGAGGGCTTCGGGTACGGCGTAGGGTATGGGTTAGGGTTAGGGTTAGGGTTAGTGTTAGGGTTAGGGCTCGGTTTAGGGTACGGGTTAGGATTAGGGTACGTGTTAGGGTTAGGGTAGTGGTTAGGGTTAGGGTACGCGTTAGGGTTAGGGTAGTTATTAAACCTATCCCACTCTCTACATACCCCTTAGCACGTAAAGGAATATTATTTGGGGGTCCAGCCATGGAGAAGAGTTTAGACACTAAGATAATGTAAGGAACACACACATTATAAAGAAATCACATTAGGATTCTCTTTTTAAGCTGTTCCTTAAAACCCTAGTGCTTAGGAAATCTATTGGAGGCAGAAGCAGTCAAGGGTAGCCTAGGGTTAGGGTTAGGCTTAGGGTTAGGCTTAGGGTACGGCTTAGGGTACGGGTTTGGGGAGGGCTTCGGGTACGGCGTAGGGTATGGGTTAGGGTTAGGGTTAGGGTTAGTGTTAGGGTTAGGGCTCGGTTTAGGGTACGGGTTAGGATTAGGGTACGTGTTAGGGTTAGGGTAGGGGTTAGGGTTAGGGTACGCGTTAGGGTTAGGGTAGTTATTAAACCTATCCCACTCTCTAGATACCCCTTAGCACGTAAAGGAATATTATTTGGGGGTCCAGCCATGGAGAAGAGTTTAGACACTAAGATAATATAAGGAACACACACATTATAAAGAAATCACATTAGGATTCTCTGTTTAAGCTGTTCCTTAAAACCCTAGTGCTTAGGAAATCTATTGGAGGCAGAAGCAGTCAAGGGTAGCCTAGGGTTAGGGTTAGGCTTAGGGTTAGGCTTAGGGTACGGCTTAGGGTACGGGTTTGGGGAGGGCTTCGGGTACGGCGTAGGGTATGGGTTATTGTTAGGGTTAGGGTTAGTGTTAGGGTTAGGGCTCGGTTTAGGGTACGGGTTAGGATTAGGGTACGTGTTAGGGTTAGGGTAGGGGTTAGGGTTAGGGTACGCGTTAGGGTTAGGGTAGTTATTAAACCTATCCCACTCTCTAGATACCCCTTAGCACGTAAAGGAATATTATTTGGGGGTCCAGCCATGGAGAAGAGTTTAGACACTAAGATAATATAAGGAACACACACATTATAAAGAAATCACATTAGGATTCTCTTTTTAAGCTGTTCCTTAAAACACTAGTGCTTAGGAAATCTATTGGAGGCAGAAGCAGTCAAGGGTAGCCTAGGGTTAGGGTTAGGCTTAGGGTTAGGCTTAGGGTACGGCTTAGGGTACGGGTTCGGGGAGGGCTTCGGGTACGGCGTAGGGTATGGGTTAGGGTTAGGGTTAGGGTTAGTGTTAGGGTTAGGGCTCGGTTTAGGGTACGGGTTAGGATTAGGGTACGTGTTAGGGCTAGGGTAGGGGTTAGGGTTAGGGTACGCGTTAGGGTTAGGGTAGTGATTAAACCTATCCCACTCTCTACATACCCCTTAGCACATAAAGGAATATTATTTGGGGGTCCAGCCATGGAGAAG
Organism: Balaenoptera physalus; assembly: GCF_965194825.1. Lineage (NCBI taxonomy): Eukaryota > Metazoa > Chordata > Mammalia > Artiodactyla > Balaenopteridae > Balaenoptera > Balaenoptera physalus. The sequence continues at coordinate 887,283 of NW_028126443.1, read as the reverse complement.
AGTTTAGACACTAGGATTAGATAAGGAACACACCCATTATAAAGAAATCACATTAGGATTCTCTTTTTAAGCTGTTCCTTAAAACACTAGTGCTTAGGAAATCTATTGGAGGCAGAAGCAGTGAAGGGTAGCCTAGGGTTAGGGTTAGGCTTAGGGTTAGGCTTAGAGTACGCCTTAGGGTACGGGTTCGGGGAGGGCTTCGGGTACGGCGTAGGGTATGGGTTAGGGTTAGGGTTAGGGTTAGTGTTAGGGTTAGGGCTCGGTTTAGGGTACGGGTTAGGATTAGGGTACGTGTTAGGGTTAGGGTAGTGGTTAGGGTTAGGGTACGCGTTAGGGTTAGGGTAGTTATTAAACCTATCCCACTCTCTACATACCCCTTAGCACGTAAAGGAATATTATTTGGGGGTCCAGCCATGGAGAAGAGTTTAGACACTAAGATAATATAAGGAACACACACATTATAAAGAAATCACATTAGGATTCTCTTTTTAAGCTGTTCCTTAAAACCCTAGTGCTTAGGAAATCTATTGGAGGCAGAAGCAGTCAAGGGTAGCCTAGGGTTAGGGTTAGGCTTAGGGTTAGGCTTAGGGTACGGCTTAGGGTACGGGTTCGGGGAGGGCTTCAGGTACGGCGTAGGGTATGGGTTAGGGTTAGGGTTAGGGTTAGTGTTAGGGTTAGGGCTCGGTTTAGGGTACGGGTTAGGATTAGGGTACGTGTTATTGTTAGGGTAGGGGTTAGGGTTAGGGTACGCGTTAGGGTTAGGGTAGTTATTAAACCAATCCCACTCTCTAGATACCCCTTAGCACGTAAAGGAATATTATTTGGGGGTCCAGCCATGGAGAAGAGTTTAGACACTAAGATAATATAAGGAACACACCCATTATAAAGAAATCACATTAGGATTCTCTTTTTAAGCTGTTCCTTAAAACACTAGTGCTTAGGAAATCTATTGGAGGCAGAAGCAGTCAAGGGTAGCCTAGGGTTAGGGTTAGGCTTAGGGTTAGCCTTAGGGTACGGCTTAGGGTACATGTTCGGGGAGGGCTTCGGGTACGGCGTAGGGTATGGGTTAGGGTTAGGGTTAGGGTTAATGTTAGGGTTAGGGCTCGGTTTAGGGTACGGGTTAGGATTAGGGTACGTGTTAGGGCTAGGGTAGGGGTTAGGGTTAGGGTACGCGTTAGGGTTAGGGTAGTGATTAAACCTATTCCTCTCTCTAGATACCCCTTAGCACATAAAGGAATATTATTTGGGGGTCCAGCCATGGAGAAGAGTTTAGACACTAGGATTAGATAAGGAACACACCCATTATACAGAAATCACATTAGGATTCTCTTTTTAAGCTGTTCCTTAAAACACTAGTGCTTAGGAAATCTATTGGAGGCAGAAGCAGTCAAGGGTAGCCTAGGGTTAGGGTTAGGCTTAGGGTTAGGCTTAGGGTACGGATTAGGGCACGTGTTCGGGGAGGGCTTCGGGTACGGCGTAGGGTATGGGTTAGGGTTAGGGTTAGGGTTAGTGTTAGGGTTAGGGCTCGGTTTAGGGTCCGGGTTAGGATTAGGGTACGTGTTAGGGTTAGGGTAGGGGTTAGGGTTAGGGTACGCGTTACGGTTAGGGTAGTTATTAAACCTATCCCACTCTCTAGATACCCCTTAGCACGTAAAGGAATATTATTTGGGGGTCCAGCCATGGAGAAGAGTTTAGGCATTAAGATAAGATAAGGAACACACCCATTATAAAGAAATCACATTAGGATTCTCTTTTTAAGCTGTTCCTTAAAACACTAGTGCTTAGGAAATCTATTGGAGGCAGAAGCAGTCAAGGGTAGCCTAGGGTTAGGGTTAGGCTTAGGATTAGGCTTAGGGTACGCCTTAGGGTACGGGTTCGGGGAGGGCTTCGGGTACGGCGTAGGGTATGGGTTAGGGTTAGGGTTAGGGTTAGTGTTAGGGTTAGGGCTCGGTTTAGGGTACGGGTTAGGATTAGGGTACGTGTTAGGGTTAGGGTAGGGGTTAGGGTTAGGGTACGCGTTAGGGTTAGGGTAGTTATTAAACCTATCCCACTCTCTACATACCCCTTAGCACGTAAAGGAATATTATTTGGGGGTCCAGCCATGGAGAAGAGTTTAGACACTAAGATAATATTAGGAACACACACATTATAAAGAATTCACATTAGGATTCTCTTTTTAAGCTGTTCCTTAAAACCCTAGTGCTTAGGAAATCTATTGGAGGCAGAAGCAGTCAAGGGTAGCCTAGGGTTAGGGTTAGGCTTAGGGTTAGGCTTAGGGTACGGCTTAGGGTACGGGTTTGGGGAGGGCTTCGGGTACGGCGTAGGGTATGGGTTAGGGTTAGGGTTAGGGTTAGTGTTAGGGTTAGTGCTCGGTTTAGGGTACGGGTTAGGATTAGGGTACGTGTTAGGGTTAGGGTAGTTATTAAACCTATCCCACTCTCTACATACCCCTTAGCACGTAAAGGAATATTATTTGGGGGTCCAGCCATGGAGAAGAATTTAGACACTAAGATAATATAAGGAACACACACATTATAAAGAAATCACATTAGGATTCTCTTTTTAAGCTGTTCCTTAAAACCCTAGTGCTTAGGAAATCTATTGGAGGCAGAAGCAGTCAAGGGTAGCCTAGGGTTAGGGTTAGGCTTAGGCTTAGGCTTAGGGTACGGCTTAGGGTACGTGTTCGGGGAGGGCTTCGGGTACGGCATAGGGTATGGGTTAGGGTTAGGGTTAGGGTTAGTGTTAGGGTTAGGGCTCGGTTTAGGGTACAGGTTAGGATTAGGGTACGTGTTAGGGTTAGGGTAGGGGTTAGGGTTAGGGTACGCGTTACGGTTAGGGTAGTTATTAAACCTATCCCACTCTCTAGATACCCCTTAGCACCTAAAGGAATATTATTTGGGGGTCCAGCCATGGAGAAGAGTTTAGGCACTAAGATAAGATAAGGAACACACCCATTATAAAGAAATCACATTAGGATTCTCTTTTTAAGCTGTTCCTTAAAACACTAGTGCTTAGGAAATCTATTGGAGGCAGAAGCAGTCAAGGGTAGCCTAGGGTTAGGGTTAGGCTTAGGGTTAGGCTTAGGGTACGCCTTAGGGTACGGTTTCGGGGAGGGCTTCGGGTACGGCGTAGGGTATGGGTTAGGGTTAGGGTTAGGGTTAGTGTTAGGGTTAGGGCTCGGTTTAGGTTACGGGTTAGGATTAAGGTACGTGTTAGGGTTAGGGTAGGGGTTAGGGTTAGGGTACGCGTTAGGGTTAGGTTAGTTATTAAACCTATCCCACTCTCTACATACCCCTTAGCACGTAAAGGAATATTATTTGGGGGTCCAGCCATGGAGAAGAGTTTAGACACTAAGATAATATAAGGAACACACACATTATAAAGAAATCACATTAGGATTCTCTTTTTAAGCTGTTCCTTAAAACCCTAGTGCTTAGGAAATCTATTGGAGGCAGAAGCAGTCAAGGGTAGCCTAGGGTTAGGGTTAGGCTTAGGGTTAGGCTTAGGGTACGGCTTAGGGTACGGGTTTGGGGAGGGCTTCGGGTACGGCGTAGGGTATGGGTTAGGGTTAGGGTTAGGGTTAGTGTTAGGGTTAGGGCTCGGTTTAGGGTACGGGTTAGGATTAGGGTACGTGTTAGGGTTAGGGTAGGGGTTAGGGTTAGGGTACGCGTTACGGTTAGGTTAGTTATTAAACCTATCCCACTCTCTAGATACCCCTTAGCACGTAAAGGAATATTATTTGGGGGTCCAGCCATGGAGAAGAGTTTAGGCACTAAGATAAGATAAGGAACACACCCATTATAAAGAAATCACATTAGGATTCTCTTTTTAAGCTGTTCCTTAAAACACTAGTGCTTAGGAAATCTATTGGAGGCAGAAGCAGTCAAGGGTAGCCTAGGGTTAAGGTTAGGCTTAGGGTTAGGCTTAGGGTACGGCTTAGGGTACGGGTTCGGGGAGGGCTTCGGGTACGGCGTAGGGTATGGGTTAGGGTTAGGGTTAGGGTTAGTGTTAGGGTTAGGGCTCGGTTTAGGGTACGGGTTAGGATTAGGGTACGTGTTATTGTTAGGGTAGCGGTTAGGGTTAGGGTACGCGTTAGGGTTAGGGTAGTTATTAAACCAATCCCACTCTCTAGATACCCCTTAGCACGTAAAGGAATATTATTTGGGGGTCCAGCCATGGAGAAGAGTTTAGACACTAAGATAATATAAGGAACACACCCATTATAAAGAAATCACATTAGGATTCTCTTTTTAAGCTGTTCCTTAAAACCCTAGTGCTTAAGAAATCTATTGGCGGCAGAAGCAGTCAAGGGTAGCCTAGGGTTAGGGTTAGGCTTAGGGTTAGGCTTAGGGTACGGCTTAGGGTACGGGTTCGGGGAGGGCTTCGGGTACGGCGTAGGGTATGGGTTAGGGTTAGGGTTAGGGTTAGTGTTAGGGTTAGGGCTCGGTTTAGGGTACGGGTTAGGATTAGGGTACGTGTTAGGGTTAGGGTAGGGGTTAGGGTTAGGGTACGCGTTATGGTTAGGGTAGTTATTAAACCTATCCCACTCTCTAGATACCCCTTAGCACGTAAAGGAATATTATTTGGGGGTCCAGCCATGGAGAAGAGTTTAGACACTAAGATAATATAAGGAACACACACATTATAAAGAAATCACATTAGGATTCTCTTTTTAAGCTGTTCCTTAAAACACTAGTGCTTAGGAAATCTATTGGAGGCAGAAGCAGTCAAGGGTAGCCTAGGGTTAGGGTTAGGCTTAGGGTTAGGCTTAGGGTACGGCTTAGGGTACGGGTTCGGGGAGGGCTTCGGGTACGGCGTAGGGTATGGGTTAGGGTTAGGGTTAGGGTTAGTGTTAGGGTTAGGGCTCGGTTTAGGGTACGGGTTAGGATTAGGGTACGTGTTAGGGTTAGGGTAGGGGTTAGGGTTAGGGTACGCGTTACAGTTAGGGTAGTTATTAAACCTATCCCACTCTCTAGATACCCCTTAGCACGTAAAGGAATATTATTTGGGGGTCCAGCCATGGAGAAGAGTTTAGGCACTAAGATAAGATAAGGAACACACCCATTATAAAGAAATCACATTAGGATTCTCTTTTTAAGCTGTTCCTTAAAACACTAGTGCTTAGGAAATCTATTGGAGGCAGAAGCAGTCAAGGGTAGCCTAGGGTTAGGGTTAGGCTTAGGGTTAGGCTTAGGGTACGCCTTAGGGTACGGGTTCGGGGAGGGCTTCGGGTACGGCGTAGGGTATGGGTTAGGGTTAGGGTTAGGGTTAGTGTTAGGGTTAGGGCTCGGTTTAGGGTACGGGTTAGGATTAGGGTACGTGTTAGGGTTAGGGTAGGGGTTAGGGTTAGGGTACGCGTTAGGTTTAGGGTAGTTATTAATCCTATCCCACTCTCTAGATACCCCTTAGCACGTAAAGGAATATTATTTGGGGGTCCAGCCATGGAGAAGAGTTTAGACACTAAGACAATATAAGGAACACACACATTATAAAGAAATCACATTAGGATTCTCTTTTAAGCTGTTCCTTAAAACCCTAGTCCTTAGGAAATCTATTGGAGGCAGAAGCAGTCAAGGGTAGCCAGGGTTAGGGTTAGGCTTAGGGTTAGGCTTAGGGTACTGGTTTGGGGAGGGCTTCGGGTACCGCGTAGGGTATGGGTTAGGGTTAGGGTTAGGGTTAGTGTTAGGGTTAGGGCTCGGTTTAGGGTACGGGTTAGGATTAGGGTACGTGTTAGGGTTAGGGTAGGGGTTAGGGTTAGGGTACGCGTTAGGGTTAGGGTAGTTATTAAACCTATCCCACTCTCTAGATACCCCTTAGCACGTAAAGGAATATTATTTGGGGGTCCAGCCATGGAGAAGAGTTTAGACACTAAGATAATATAAGGAACACACACATTATAAAGAAATCACATTAGGATTCTCTTTTTAAGCTGTTCCTTAAAACACTAGTGTTTAGGAAATCTATTGGAGGCAGAAGCAGTCAAGGGTAGCCTAGGGTTAGGGTTAGGCTTAGGGTTAGGCTTAGGGTACGGCTTAGGGTACGGGTTCGGGGAGGGCTTCGGGTACGGCGTAGGGTATGGGTTAGGGTTAGGGTTAGGGTTAGTGTTAGGGTTAGGGCTCGGTTTAGGGTACGGGTTAGGATTAGGGTACGTGTTAGGGTTAGGGTAGTGGTTAGGGTTAGGGTACGCGTTAGGGTTAGGGTAGTTATTAAACCTATCCCACTCTCTACATACCCCTTAGCACGTAAAGGAATATTATTTGGGGGTCCAGCCATGGAGAAGAGTTTAGACACTAAGATAATGTAAGGAACACACACATTATAAAGAAATCACATTAGGATTCTCTTTTTAAGCTGTTCCTTAAAACCCTAGTGCTTAGGAAATCTATTGGAGGCAGAAGCAGTCAAGGGTAGCCTAGGGTTAGGGTTAGGCTTAGGGTTAGGCTTAGGGTACGGCTTAGGGTACGGGTTTGGGGAGGGCTTCGGGTAAGGCGTAGGGTATGGGTTAGGGTTAGGGTTAGGGTTAGTGTTAGGGTTAGGGCTCGGTTTAGGGTACGGGTTAGGATTAGGGTACGTGTTAGGGTTAGGGTAGGGGTTAGGGTTAGGGTACGCGTTAGGGTTAGGGTAGTTATTAATCCTATCCCACTCTCTAGATACCCCTTAGCACGTAAAGGAATATTATTTGGGGGTCCAGCCATGGAGAAGAGTTTAGACACTAAGATAATATAAGGAACACACACATTATAAAGAAATCACATTAGGATTCTCTTTTTAAGCTGTTCCTTAAAACCCTAGTGCTTAGGAAATCTATTGGAGGCAGAAGCAGTCAAGGGTAGCCTAGGGTTAGGGTTAGGCTTAGGGTTAGGCTTAGGGTACGGCTTAGGGTACGGGTTTGGGGAGGGCTTCGGGTACGGCGTAGGGTATGGGTTAGGGTTAGGGTTAGGGTTAGGGTTAGGGCTCGGTTTAGGGTACGGGTTAGGATTAGGGTACGTGTTAGGGTTAGGGTAGGGGTTAGGGTTAGGGTACGCGTTAGGGTTAGGGTAGTTATTAAACCTATCCCACTCTCTAGATACCCCTTAGCACGTAAAGGAATATTATTTGGGGGTCCAGCCATGGAGAAGAGTTTAGACACTAAGATAATATAAGGAACACACACATTATAAAGAAATCACATTAGGATTCTCTTTTTAAGCTGTTCCTTAAAACACTAGTGCTTAGGAAATCTATTGGAGGCAGAAGCAGTCAAGGGTAGCCTAGGGTTAGGGTTAGGCTTAGGCTTAGGCTTAGGGTACGGATTAGGGTACGTGTTCAGGGAGGGCTTCGGGTACGGCGTAGGGTATGGGTTAGGGTTAGGGTTAGGGTTAGTGTTAGGGTTAGGGCTCGGTTTAGGGTACGGGTTAGGATTAGGGTACGTGTTAGGGTTAGGGTAGGGGTTAGGGTTAGGGTACACGTTAGGGTTAGGGTAGTTATTAATCCTATCCCACTCTCTAGATACCCCTTAGCACGTAAAGGAATATTATTTGGGGGTCCAGCCATGGAGAAGAGTTTAGACACTAAGATAATATAAGGAACACACACATTATAAAGAAATCACATTAGGATTCTCTTTTTAAGCTGTTCCTTAAAACCCTAGTGCTTAGGAAATCTATTGGAGGCAGAAGCAGTCAAGGGTAGCCTAGGGTTAGGGTTAGGCTTAGGGTTAGGCTTAGGGTACTGGTTTGGGGAGGGCTTCGGGTACCGCGTAGGGTATGGGTTAGGGTTAGGGTTAGGGTTAGTGTTAGGGTTAGGGCTCGGTTTAGGGTACGGGTTAGGATTAGGGTACGTGTTAGGGTTAGGGTAGGGGTTAGGGTTAGGGTACGCGTTAGGGTTAGGGTAGTTATTAAACCTATCCCACTCTCTAGATACCCCTTAGCACGTAAAGGAATATTATTTGGGGGTCCAGCCATGGAGAAGAGTTTAGACACTAAGATAATATAAGGAACACACACATTATAAAGAAATCACATTAGGATTCTCTTTTTAAGCTGTTCCTTAAAACACTAGTGCTTAGGACATCTATTGGAGGCAGAAGCAGTCAAGGGTAGCCTAGGGTTAGGGTTAAGCTTAGGGTTAGGCTTAGGGTACGGCTTAGGGTACGGGTTCGGGGAGGGCTTCGGGTACGGCGTAGGGTATGGGTTAGGGTTAGGGTTAGGGTTAGTGTTAGGGTTAGGGCTCGGTTTAGGGTACGGGTTAGGATTAGGGTACGTGTTAGGGCTAGGGTAGGGGTTAGGGTTAGGGTACGCGTTAGGGTTAGGGTAGTTATTAAACCTATCCCACTCTCTAGATACCCCTTAGCACGTAAAGGAATATTATTTGGGGGTCCAGCCATGGAGAAGAGTTTAGACACTAAGATAATATAAGGAACACACACATTATAAAGAAATCACATTAGGATTCTCTTTTTAAGATGTTCCTTAAAACACTAGTGCTTAGGAAATCTATTGGAGGCAGAAGCAGTCAAGGGTAGCCTAGTGTTAGGGTTAGGCTTAGGGTTAGGCTTAGGGTACGCCTTAGGGTACGGGTTCGGGGAGGGCTTCGGGTACGGCGTAGGGTATGGGTTAGGGTTAGGGTTAGGGTTAGTGTTAGGGTTAGGGCTCGGTTTAGGGTACGGGTTAGGATTAGGGTACGTGTTAGGGTTAGGGTAGTGGTTAGGGTTAGGGTACGCGTTAGGGTTAGGGTAGTTATTAAACCTATCCCACTCTCTACATACCCCTTAGCACGTAAAGGAATATTATTTGGGGGTCCAGCCATGGAGAAGAGTTTAGACACTAAGATAATATAAGGAACACACACATTATAAAGAAATCACATTAGGATTCTCTTTTTAAGCTGTTCCTTAAAACCCTAGTGCTTAGGAAATCTATTGGAGGCAGAAGCAGTCAAGGGAAGCCTAGGGTTAGGGTTAGGCTTAGGGTTAGGCTTAGGGTACGGCTTAGGGTACGGGTTTGGGGAGGGCTTCGGGTACGGCGTAGGGTATGGGTTAGGGTTAGGGTTAGGGTTAGTGTTAGGGTTAGGGCTCGGTTTAGGGTACGGGTTAGGATTAGGGTACGTGTTGGGGTTAGGGTAGGGGTTAGGGTTAGGGTACGCGTTAGGGTTAGGGTAGTTATTAAACCTATCCCACTCTCTAGATACCCCTTAGCAGGTAAAGGAATATTATTTGGGGGTCCAGCCATGGAGAAGAGTTTAGACACTAAGATAATATAAGGAACACACACATTATAAAGAAATCACATTAGGATTCTCTTTTTAAGCTGTTCCTTAAAACCCTAGTGCTTAGGAAATCTATTGGAGGCAGAAGCAGTCAAGGGTAGCCTAGGGTTAGGGTTAGGCTTAGGGTTAGGCTTAGGGTACGGCTTAGGGTACGGGTTTGGGGAGGGCTTCGGGTACGGCGTAGGGTATGGGTTAGGGTTAGGGTTAGGGTTAGGGTTAGGGTTAGGGCTCGGTTTAGGGTACGGGTTACGATTAGGGTACGTGTTAGGGTTAGGGTAGGGGTTAGGGTTAGGGTACGCGTTAGGGTTAGGGTAGTTATTAATCCTATCCCACTCTCTAGATACCCCTTAGCACGTAAAGGAATATTATTTGGGGGTCCAGCCATGGAGAAGAGTTTAGACACTAAGATAATATAAGGAACACACACATTATAAAGAAATCACATTAGGATTCTCTTTTTAAGCTGTTCCTTAAAACCCTAGTGCTTAGGAAATCTATTGGAGGCAGAAGCAGTCAAGGGTAGCCTAGGGTTAGGGTTAGGCTTAGGGTTAGGCTTAGGGTACTGGTTTGGGGAGGGCTTCGGGTACCGCGTAGGGTATGGGTTAGGGTTAGGGTTAGGGTTAGTGTTAGGGTTAGGGCTCGGTTTAGGGTACGGGTTAGGATTAGGGTACGTGTTAGGGTTAGGGTAGGGGTTAGGGTTAGGGTACGCGTTAGGGTTAGGGTAGTTATTAAACCTATCCCACTCTCTAGATACCCCTTAGCACGTAAAGGAATATTATTTGGGGGTCCAGCCATGGAGAAGAGTTTAGACACTAAGATAATATAAGGAACACACACATTATAAAGAAATCACATTAGGATTCTCTTTTTAAGCTGTTCCTTAAAACACTAGTGCTTAGGACATCTATTGGAGGCAGAAGCAGTCAAGGGTAGCCTAGGGTTAGGGTTAAGCTTAGGGTTAGGCTTAGGGTACGGCTTAGGGTACGGGTTCGGGGAGGGCTTCGGGTACGGCGTAGGGTATGGGTTAGGGTTAGGGTTAGGGTTAGTGTTAGGGTTAGGGCTCGGTTTAGGGTACGGGTTAGGATTAGGGTACGTGTTAGGGCTAGGGTAGGGGTTAGGGTTAGGGTACGCGTTAGGGTTAGGGTAGTTATTAAACCTATCCCACTCTCTAGATACCCCTTAGCACGTAAAGGAATATTATTTGGGGGTCCAGCCATGGAGAAGAGTTTAGACACTAAGATAATATAAGGAACACACACATTATAAAGAAATCACATTAGGATTCTCTTTTTAAGCTGTTCCTTAAAACACTAGTGCTTAGGAAATCTATTGGAGGCAGAAGCAGTCAAGGGTAGCCTAGTGTTAGGGTTAGGCTTAGGGTTAGGCTTAGGGTACGCCTTAGGGTACGGGTTCGGGGAGGGCTTCGGGTACGGCGTAGGGTATGGGTTAGGGTTAGGGTTAGGGTTAGTGTTAGGGTTAGGGCTCGGTTTAGGGTACGGGTTAGGATTAGGGTACATGTTAGGGTTAGGGTAGTGGTTAGGGTTAGGGTACGCGTTAGGGTTAGGGTAGTTATTAACCCTATCCCACTCTCTACATACCCCTTAGCACGTAAAGGAATATTATTTGGGGGTCCAGCCATGGAGAAGAGTTTAGACACTAAGATAATATAAGGAACACACACATTATAAAGAAATCACATTAGGATTCTCTTTTTAAGCTGTTCCTTAAAACCCTAGTGCTTAGGAAATCTATTGGAGGCAGAAGCAGTCAAGGGAAGCCTAGGGTTAGGGTTAGGCTTAGGGTTAGGCTTAGGGTACGGCTTAGGGTACGGGTTTGGGGAGGGCTTCGGGTACGGCGTAGGGTATGGGTTAGGGTTAGGGTTAGGGTTAGTGTTAGGGTTAGGGCTCGGTTTAGGGTACGGGTTAGGATTAGGGTACGTGTTGGGGTTAGGGTAGGGGTTAGGGTTAGGGTACGCGTTAGGGTTAGGGTAGTTATTAAACCTATCCCACTCTCTAGATACCCCTTAGCAGGTAAAGGAATATTATTTGGGGGTCCAGCCATGGAGAAGAGTTTAGACACTAAGATAATATAAGGAACACACACATTATAAAGAAATCACATTAGGATTCTCTTTTTAAGCTGTTCCTTAAAACCCTAGTGCTTAGGAAATCTATTGGAGGCAGAAGCAGTCAAGGGTAGCCTAGGGTTAGGGTTAGGCTTAGGGTTAGGCTTAGGGTACGGCTTAGGGTACGGGTTTGGGGAGGGCTTCGGGTACGGCGTAGGGTATGGGTTAGGGTTAGGGTTAGGGTTAGTGTTAGGGTTAGGGCTCGGTTTAGGGTACGGGTTAGGATTAGGGTACGTGTTAGGGTTAGGGTAGGGGTTAGGGTTAGGGTACGCGTTAGGGTTAGGGTAGTTATTAATCCTATCCCACTCTCTAGATACCCCTTAGCACGTAAAGGAATATTATTTGGGGGTCCAGCCATGGAGAAGAGTTTAGACACTAAGATAATATAAGGAACACACACATTATAAAGAAATCACATTAGGATTCTCTTTTTAAGCTGTTCCTTAAAACCCTAGTGCTTAGGAAATCTATTGGAGGCAGAAGCAGTCAAGGGTAGCCTAGGGTTAGGGTTAGGCTTAGGGTTAGGCTTAGGGTACGGCTTAGGGTACGGGTTTGGGGAGGGCTTCGGGTACGGCGTAGGGTATGGGTTAGGGTTAGGGTTAGGGTTAGTGTTAGGGTTAGGGCTCGGTTTAGGGTACGGGTTAGGATTAGGGTACGTGTTAGGGTTAGGGTAGGGGTTAGGGTTAGGGTACGCGTTAGGGTTAGGGTAGTTATTAAACCTATCCCACTCTCTACATACCCCTTAGCACGTAAAGGAATATTATTTGGGGGTCCAGCCATGGAGAAGAGTTTAGACACTAAGATAATATAAGGAACACACACATTATAAAGAAATCACATTAGGATTCTCTTTTTAAGCTGTTCCTTAAAACACTAGTGCTTAGGAAATCTATTGGAGGCAGAAGCAGTCAAGGGTAGCCTAGGGTTAGGGTTAGGCTTAGGCTTAGGCTTAGGGTATGGATTAGGGTACGTGTTCGGGGAGGGCTTCGGGTACGGCGTAGGGGATGGGTTAGGGTTAGGGTTAGGGTTAGTGTTAGGATTAGGGCTCGGTTTAGGGTACGGGTTAGGATTAGGGTACGTGTTAGGGTTAGGGTAGGGGTTAGAGTTAGGGTACGCGTTAGGGTTAGGGTAGTTATTAATCCTATCCCACTCTCTAGATACCCCTTAGCACGTAAAGGAATATTATTTGGGGGTCCAGCCATGGAGAAGAGTTTAGACACTAAGATAATATAAGGAACACACACATTATAAAGAAATCACATTAGGATTCTCTTTTTAAGCTGTTCCTTAAAACCCTAGTGCTTAGGAAATCTATTGGAGGCAGAAGCAGTCAAGGGTAGCCTAGGGTTAGGGTTAGGCTTAGGGTTAGGCTTAGGGTACTGGTTTGGGGAGGGCTTCGGGTACCGCGTAGGGTATGGGTTAGGGTTAGGGTTAGGGTTAGTGTTAGGGTTAGGGCTCGGTTTAGGGTACGGGTTAGGATTAGGGTACGTGTTAGGGTTAGGGTAGGGGTTAGGGTTAGGGTACGCGTTAGGGTTAGGGTAGTTATTAAACCTATCCCACTCTCTAGATACCCCTTAGCACGTAAAGGAATATTATTTGGGGGTCCAGCCATGGAGAAGAGTTTAGACACTAAGATAATATAAGGAACACACACATTATAAAGAAATCACATTAGGATTCTCTTTTTAAGCTGTTCCTTAAAACACTAGTGCTTAGGACATCTATTGGAGGCAGAAGCAGTCAAGGGTAGCCTAGGGTTAGGGTTAAGCTTAGGGTTAGGCTTAGGGTACGGCTTAGGGTACGGGTTCGGGGAGGGCTTCGGGTACGGCGTAGGCTTTGGGTTAGGGTTAGGGTTAGGGTTAGTGTTAGGGTTAGGGCTCGGTTTAGGGTACGGGTTAGGATTAGGGTACGTGTTAGGGTTAGGGTAGGGGTTAGGGTTAGGGTACGCGTTACAGTTAGGGTAGTTATTAAACCTATCCCACTCTCTAGATACCCCTTAGCACGTAAAGGAATATTATTTGGGGGTCCAGCCATGGAGAAGAGTTTAGGCACTAAGATAATATAAGGAACACACACATTATAAAGAAATCACATTAGGATTCTCTTTTTAAGCTGTTCCTTAAAACACTAGTGCTTAGGAAATCTATTGGAGGCAGAAGCAGTCAAGGGTAGCCTAGGGTTAGGGTTAGGCTTAGGGTTAGGCTTAGGGTACTGGTTTGGGGAGGGCTTCGGGTACCGCGTAGGGTATGGGTTAGGGTTAGGGTTAGGGTTAGTGTTAGGGTTAGGGCTCGGTTTAGGGTACGGGTTAGGATTAGGGTACGTGTTAGGGTTAGGGTAGGGGTTAGGGTTAGGGTACGCGTTAGGGTTAGGGTAGTTATTAAACCTATCCCACTCTCTAGATACCCCTTAGCACGTAAAGGAATATTATTTGGGGGTCCAGCCATGGAGAAGAGTTTAGACACTAAGATAATATAAGGAACACACACATTATAAAGAAATCACATTAGGATTCTCTTTTTAAGCTGTTCCTTAAAACACTAGTGCTTAGGACATCTATTGGAGGCAGAAGCAGTCAAGGGTAGCCTAGGGTTAGGGTTAAGCTTAGGGTTAGGCTTAGGGTACGGCTTAGGGTACGGGTTCGGGGAGGGCTTCGGGTACGGCGTAGGGTATGGGTTAGGGTTAGGGTTAGGGTTAGTGTTAGGGTTAGGGCTCGGTTTAGGGTACGGGTTAGGATTAGTGTACGTGTTAGGGTTAGGGTAGGGGTTAGGGTTAGGGTACGCGTTACAGTTAGGGTAGTTATTAAACCTATCCCACTCTCTAGATACCCCTTAGCACGTAAAGGAATATTATTTGGGGGTCCAGCCATGGAGAAGAGTTTAGGCACTAAGATAAGATAAGGAATACACCCATTATAAAGAAATCACATTAGGATTCTCTTTTTAAGCTGTTCCTTAAAACACTAGTGCTTAGGAAATCTATTGGAGGCAGTAGCAGTCAAGGGTAGCCTAGGGTTAGGGTTAGGCTTAGGGTTAGGCTTAGGGTACGCCTTAGGGTACGGGTTCGGGGAGGGCTTCGGGTACGGCGTAGGGTATGGGTTAGGGTTATGGTTAGGGTTAGTGTTAGGGTTAGGGCTCGGTTTAGGGTACGGGTTAGGATTAGGGTAAGTGTTAGGGTTAGGGTAGGGGTTAGGGTTAGGGTACGCGTTAGGGTTAGGGTAGTTATTAATCCTATCCCACTCTCTAGATACCCCTTAGCACGTAAAGGAATATTATTTGGGGGTCCAGCCATGGAGAAGAGTTTAGACACTAAGATAATATAAGGAACACACACATTATAAAGAAATCACATTAGGATTCTCTTTTTAAGCTGTTCCTTAAAACCCTAGTGCTTAGGAAATCTATTGGAGGCAGAAGCAGTCAAGGGTAGCCTAGGGTTAGGGTTAGGCTTAGGGTTAGGCTTAGGGTACTGGTTTGGGGAGGGCTTCGGGTACCGCGTAGGGTATGGGTTAGGGTTAGGGTTAGGGTTAGTGTTAGGGTTAGGGCTCGGTTTAGGGTACGGGTTAGGATTAGGGTACGTGTTAGGGTTAGGGTAGGGGTTAGGGTTAGGGTACGCGTTAGGGTTAGGGTAGTTATTAAACCTATCCCACTCTCTAGATACCCCTTAGCACGTAAAGGAATATTATTTGGGGGTCCAGCCATGGAGAAGAGTTTAGACACTAAGATAATATAAGGAACACACACATTATAAAGAAATCACATTAGGATTCTCTTTTTAAGCTGTTCCTTAAAACCCTAGTGCTTAGGAAATCTATTGGAGGCAGAAGCAGTCAAGGGTAGCCTAGGGTTAGGGTTAGGCTTAGGGTTACGCTTAGGGTACGGCTTAGGGTACGGGTTCGGGGAGGGCTTCGGGTACGGCGTAGGGTATGGGTTAGGGTTAGGGTTAGGGTTAGTGTTAGGGTTAGGGCTCGGTTTAGGGTACGGGTTAGGATTAGGGTACGTGTTAGGGCTAGGGTAGGGGTTAGGGTTAGGGTACGCGTTAGGGTTAGGGTAGTGATTAAACCTATCCCACTCTCTAGATAACCCTTAGCACATAAAGGAATATTATTTGGGGGTCCAGCCATGGAGAAGAGTTTAGACACTAGGATTAGATAAGGAACACACCCATTATAAAGAAATCACATTAGGATTCTCTTTTTAAGCTGTTCCTTAAAACACTAGTGCTTAGGAAATCTATTGGAGGCAGAAGCAGTCAAGGGTAGCCTAGGGTTAGGGTTAGGCTTAGGGTTTGGCTTAGGGTACGGATTAGGGTACGTGTTCGGGGAGGGCTTCGGGTACGGCGTAGGGTATGGGTTAGGGTTAGGGTTAGGGTTAGTGTTAGGGTTAGGGCACGGTTTAGGGTACGGGTTAGGATTAGGGTACGTGTTAGGGTTAGGGTAGGGGTTAGGGTTAGGGTACGCGTTATGGTTAGGGTAGTTATTAAACCTATCCCACTCTCTAGATACCCCTTAGCACGTAAAGGAATATTATTTGGGGGTCCAGCCATGGAGAAGAGTTTAGACACTAAGATAATATAAGGAACACACACATTATAAAGAAATCACATTAGGATTCTCTTTTTAAGCTGTTCCTTAAAACACTAGTGCTTAGGAAATCTATTGGAGGCAGAAGCAGTCAAGGGTAGCCTAGGGTTAGGGTTAGGCTTAGGGTTAGGCTTAGGGTACGGCTTAGGGTACGGGTTTGGGGAGGGCTTCGGGTACGGCGTAGGGTATGGGTTAGGGTTAGGGTTAGGGTTAGTGTTAGGGTTAGGGCTCGGTTTAGGGTACGGGTTAGGATTAGGGTACGTGTTAGGGTTAGGGTAGGGGTTAGGGTTAGGGTACGCGTTAGGGTTAGGGTAGTTATTAAACCTATCCCACTCTCTAGATACCCCTTAGCACGTAAAGGAATATTATTTGGGGGTCCAGCCATGGAGAAGAGTTTAGACACTAAGATAATATAAGGAACACACACAGTATAAAGAAATCACATTAGGATTCTCTTTTTAAGCTGTTCCTTAAAACCCTAGTGCTTAGGAAATCTATTGGAGGCAGAAGCAGTCAAGGGTAGCCTAGGGTTAGGGTTAGGCTTAGGGTTAGGCTTAGGTTACGGCTTAGGGTACGGGTTTGGGGAGGGCTTCGGGTACGGCGTAGGGTATGGGTTAGGGTTAGGGTTAGGGTTACTGTTAGGGTTAGGGCTCGGTTTAGGGTACGGGTTAGGATTAGGGTACGTGTTAGGGTTAGGGTAGGGGTTAGGGTTAGGGTACGCGTTAGGGTTAGGGTAGTTATTAAACCTATCCCACTCTCTAGATACCCCTTAGCACGTAAAGGAATATTATTTGGGGGACCAGCCATGGAGAAGAGTTTAGACACTAAGATAATATAAGGAACACACACATTATAAAGAAATCACATTAGGATTCTCTTTTTAAGCTGTTCCTTAAAACACTAGTGTTTAAGAAATCTATTGGAGGCAGAAGCAGTCAAGGGTAGCCTAGGGTTAGGGTTAGGCTTAGGATTAGGCTTAGGGTACGGCTTAGGGTACGGGTTCGGGGAGGGCTTCGGGTACGGCGTAGGGTATGGGTTAGGGTTAGGGTTAGGGTTAGTGTTAGGGTTAGGGCTCGGTTTAGGGTACGGGTTAGGATTAGGGTACGTGTTAGGGCTAGGGTAGGGGTTAGGGTTAGGGTACGCGTTAGGGTTAGGGTAGTGATTAAACCTATCCCACCCTCTAGATACCCCTTAGCACATAAAGGAATATTATTTGGGGGTCCAGCCATGGAGAAGAGTTTAGACACTAGGATTAGATAAGGAACACACCCATTATAAAGAAATCACATTAGGATTCTCTTTTTAAGCTGTTCCTTAAAACACTAGTGCTTAGGAAATCTATTGGAGGCAGAAGCAGTCAAGGGTAGCCTAGGGTTAGGGTTAGGCTTAGGGTTTGGCTTAGGGTACGGATTAGGGTACGTGTTCGGGGAGGGCTTCGGGTACGGCGTAGGGTATGGGTTAGGGTTAGGGTTAGGGTTAGTGTTAGGGTTAGGGCTCGGTTTAGGGTACGGGTTAGGATTAGGGTACGTGTTAGGGTTAGGGTACGGGTTAGGGTTAGGGTACGCGTTACTGTTAGGGTAGTTATTAAACCTATCCCACTCTCTAGATACCCCTTAGCACGTAAAGGAATATTATTTGGGGGTCCAGCCATGGAGAAGAGTTTAGACACTAAGATAATATAAGGAACACACACATTATAAAGAAATCACATTAGGATTCTCTTTTTAAGCTGTTCCTTAAAACACTAGTGCTTAGGAAATCTATTGGAGGCAGAAGCAGTCAAGGGTAGCCTAGTGTTAGGGTTAGGCTTAGGGATAGGCTTAGGGTACGCCTTAGGGTACGGGTTCGGGGAGGGCTTCGGGTACGGCGTAGGGTATGGGTTAGGGTTAGTGTTAGGGTTAGTGTTTGGGTTAGGGCTCGGTTTAGGGTACGGGTTAGGATTAGGGTACGTGTTAGGGTTAGGGTAGTGGTTAGGGTTAGGGTACGCGTTAGGGTTAGGGTAGTTATTAAACCTATCCCACTCTCTACATACCCCTTAGCACGTAAAGGAATATTATTTGGGGGTCCAGCCATGGAGAAGAGTTTAGACACTAAGATAATATAAGGAACACACACATTATAAAGAAATCACATTAGGATTCTCTTTTTAAGCTGTTCCTTAAAACCCTAGTGCTTAGGAAATCTATTGGAGGCAGAAGCAGTCAAGGGTAGCCTAGGGTTAGGGTTAGGCTTAGGGTACGGCTTAGGGTACGGGTTTGGGGAGGGCTTCGGGTACGGCGTAGGGTATGGGTTAGGGTTAGGGTTAGGGTTAGTGTTAGGGTTAGGGCTCGGTTTAGGGTACGGGTTAGGATTAGGGTACGTGTTAGGGTTAGGGTAGGGGTTAGGGTTAGGGTACGCGTTAGGGTTAGGGTAGTTATTAAACCTATCCCACTCTCTAGATACCCCTTAGCACGTAAAGGAATATTATTTGGGGGTCCAGCCATGGAGAAGAGTTTAGACACTAAGATAATATAAGGAACACACACATTATAAAGAAATCACATTAGGATTCTCTTTTTAAGCTGTTCCTTAAAACACTAGTGCTTAGGAAATCTATTGGAGGCAGAAGCAGTCAAGGGTAGCCTAGGGTTAGGGTTAGGCTTAGGGTTAGGCTTAGGGTACGGCTTAGGGTACGGGTTCGGGGAGGGCTTCGGGTACGGCGTAGGGTATGGGTTAGGGTTAGGGTTAGGGTTAGTGTTAGGGTTAGGGCTCGGTTTAGGGTACGGGTTAGGATTAGGGTACGTGTTAGGGTTAGGGTAGGGGTTAGGGTTAGGGTACGCGTTAGGGTTAGGGTAGTTATTAAACCTATCCCACTCTCTAGATACCCCTTAGCACGTAAAGGAATATTATTTGGGGGTCCAGCCATGGAGAAGAGTTTAGACACTAAGATAATATAAGGAACACACACATTATAAAGAAATCACATTAGGATTCTCTTTTTAAGCTGTTCCTTAAAACACTAGTGCTTAGGAAATCTATTGGAGGCAGAAGCAGTCAAGGGTAGCCTAGGGTTAGGGTTAGGCTTAGGGTTAGGCTTAGGGTACTGGTTTGGGGAGGGCTTCGGGTACCGCGTAGGGTATGGGTTAGGTTTAGGGTTAGGGTTAGTGTTAGGGTTAGGGCTCGGTTTAGGGCACGGGTTAGGATTAGGGTACGTGTTAGGGTTAGGGTAGGGGTTAGGGTTAGGGTACGCGTTAGGGTTAGGGTAGTTATTAAACCTATCCCACTCTCTAGATACCCCTTAGCACATAAAGGAATATTATTTGGGGGTCCAGCCATGGAGAAGAGTTTAGACACTAAGATAATATAAGGAACACACACATTATAAAGAAATCACATTAGGATTCTCTTTTTAAGCTGTTCCTTAAACACTAGTGCTTAGGAAATCTATTGGAGGCAGAAGCAGTCAAGGGTAACCTAGGGTTAGGGTTAGGCTTAGGGTTAGGCTTAGGGTACGGCTTAGGGTACGGGTTCGGGGAGGGCTTCGGGTACGGCGTAGGGTATGGGTTAGGGTTAGGGTTAGGGTTAGTGTTAGGGTTAGGGCTCGGTTTAGGGTATGGGTTAGGATTAGGGTACGTGTTAGGGTTAGGGTAGGGGTTAGGGTTAGGGTACGCGTTACAGTTAGGGTAGTTATTAAACCTATCCCACTCTCTAGATACCCCTTAGCACGTAAAGGAATATTATTTGGGGGTCCAGCCATGGAGAAGAGTTTAGGCACTAAGATAAGATAAGGAACACACCCATTATAAAGAAATCACATTAGGATTCTCTTTTTAAGCTGTTCCTTAAAACACTAGTGCTTAGGAAATCTATTGGAGGCAGAAGCAGTCAAGGGTAGCCTAGGGTTAGGGTTAGGCTTAGGGTTAGGCTTAGGGTACGCCTTAGGGTACGGGTTCGGGGAGGGCTTCGGGTACGGCGTAGGGTATGGGTTAGGGTTAGGGTTAGGGTTAGTGTTAGGGTTAGGGCTCGGTTTAGGGTACGGGTTAGGATTAGGGTACGTGTTAGGGTTAGGGTAGGGGTTAGGGTTAGGGTACGCGTTAGGGTTAGGGTAGTTATTAAACCTATCCCACTCTCTAGATACCCCTTAGCACGTAAAGGAATATTATTTGGGGGTCCAGCCATGGAGAAGAGTTTAGACACTAAGATAATATAAGGAACACACACATTATAAAGAAATCACATTAGGATTCTCTTTTTAAGCTGTTCCTTAAAACACTAGTGCTTAGGAAATCTATTGGAGGCAGAAGCAGTCAAGGGTAGCCTAGGGTTAGGGTTAGGCTTAGGGTTAGGCTTAGGGTACGGCTTAGGGTACGGGTTCGGGGAGGGCTTCGGGTACGGCGTAGGGTATGGGTTAGGGTTAGGGTTAGGGTTAGTGTTAGGGTTAGGGCTCGGTTTAGGGTACGGGTTAGGATTAGGGTACGTGTTAGGGTTAGGGTAGGGGTTAGGGTTAGGGTACGCGTTAGGGTTAGGGTAGTTATTAAACCTATCCCACTCTCTAGATACCCCTTAGCACGTAAAGGAATATTATTTGGGGGTCCAGCCATGGAGAAGAGTTTAGACACTAAGATAATATAAGGAACACACACATTATAAAGAAATCACATTAGGATTCTCTTTTTAAGCTGTTCCTTAAAACACTAGTGCTTAGGAAATCTATTGGAGGCAGAAGCAGTCAAGGGTAGCCTAGGGTTAGGGTTAGGCTTAGGGTTAGGCTTAGGGTACTGGTTTGGGGAGGGCTTCGGGTACCGCGTAGGGTATGGGTTAGGTTTAGGGTTAGGGTTAGTGTTAGGGTTAGGGCTCGGTTTAGGGCACGGGTTAGGATTAGGGTACGTGTTAGGGTTAGGGTAGGGGTTAGGGTTAGGGTACGCGTTAGGGTTAGGGTAGTTATTAAACCTATCCCACTCTCTAGATACCCCTTAGCACATAAAGGAATATTATTTGGGGGTCCAGCCATGGAGAAGAGTTTAGACACTAAGATAATATAAGGAACACACACATTATAAAGAAATCACATTAGGATTCTCTTTTTAAGCTGTTCCTTAAACACTAGTGCTTAGGAAATCTATTGGAGGCAGAAGCAGTCAAGGGTAACCTAGGGTTAGGGTTAGGCTTAGGGTTAGGCTTAGGGTACGGCTTAGGGTACGGGTTCGGGGAGGGCTTCGGGTACGGCGTAGGGTATGGGTTAGGGTTAGGGTTAGGGTTAGTGTTAGGGTTAGGGCTCGGTTTAGGGTATGGGTTAGGATTAGGGTACGTGTTAGGGTTAGGGTAGGGGTTAGGGTTAGGGTACGCGTTACAGTTAGGGTAGTTATTAAACCTATCCCACTCTCTAGATACCCCTTAGCACGTAAAGGAATATTATTTGGGGGTCCAGCCATGGAGAAGAGTTTAGGCACTAAGATAAGATAAGGAACACACCCATTATAAAGAAATCACATTAGGATTCTCTTTTTAAGCTGTTCCTTAAAACACTAGTGCTTAGGAAATCTATTGGAGGCAGAAGCAGTCAAGGGTAGCCTAGGGTTAGGGTTAGGCTTAGGGTTAGGCTTAGGGTACGCCTTAGGGTACGGGTTCGGGGAGGGCTTCGGGTACGGCGTAGGGTATGGGTTAGGGTTAGGGTTAGGGTTAGTGTTAGGGTTAGGGCTCGGTTTAGGGTACGGGTTAGGATTAGGGTACGTGTTAGGGTTAGGGTAGGGGTTAGGGTTAGGGTACGCGTTAGGGTTAGGGTAGTTATTAATCCTATCCCACTCTCTAGATACCCCTTAGCACGTAAAGGAATATTATTTGGGGGTCCAGCCATGGAGAAGAGTTTAGACACTAAGATAATATAAGGAACACACACATTATAAAGAAATCACATTAGGATTCTCTTTTTAAGCTGTTCCTTAAAACCCTAGTGCTTAGGAAATCTATTGGAGGCAGAAGCAGTCAAGGGTAGCCTAGGGTTAGGGTTAGGCTTAGGGTTAGGCTTAGGGTACTGGTTTGGGGAGGGCTTCGGGTACCGCGTAGGGTATGGGTTAGGGTTAGGGTTAGGGTTAGTGTTAGGGTTAGGGCTCGGTTTAGGGTACGGGTTAGGATTAGGGTACGTGTTAGGGTTAGGGTAGGGGTTAGGGTTAGGGTACGCGTTAGGGTTAGGGTAGTTATTAAACCTATCCCACTCTCTAGATACCCCTTAGCACGTAAAGGAATATTATTTGGGGGTCCAGCCATGGAGAAGAGTTTAGACACTAAGATAATATAAGGAACACACACATTATAAAGAAATCACATTAGGATTCTCTTTTTAAGCTGTTCCTTAAAACACTAGTGTTTAGGAAATCTATTGGAGGCAGAAGCAGTCAAGGGTAGCCTAGGGTTAGGGTTAGGCTTAGGGTTAGGGTTAGGGTACGGCTTAGGGTACGGGTTCGGGGAGGGCTTCGGGTACGGCGTAGGGTATGGGTTAGGGTTAGGGTTAGGGTTAGTGTTAGGGTTAGGGCTCGGTTTAGGGTACGGGTTAGGATTAGGGTACGTGTTAGGGCTAGGGTAGGGGTTAGGGTTAGGGTACGCGTTAGGGTTAGGGTAGTGATTAAACCTATCCCACTCTCTAGATACCCCTTAGCACATAAAGGAATATTATTTGGGGGTCCAGCCATGGAGAAGAGTTTAGACACTAGGATTAGATAAGGAACACACCCATTATAAAGAAATCACATTAGGATTCTCTTTTTAAGCTGTTCCTTAAAACACTAGTGCTTAGGAAATCTATTGGAGGCAGAAGCAGTCAAGGGTAGCCTAGGGTTAGGGTTAGGCTTAGGGTTTGGATTAGGGTACGGATTAGGGTACGTGTTCGGGGAGGGCTTCGGGTACGGCGTAGGGTATGGGTTAGGGTTAGGGTTAGGGTTAGTGTTAGGGTTAGGGCTCGGTTTAGGGTACGGGTTAGGATTAGGGTACGTGTTAGGGTTAGGGTAGGGGTTAGGGTTAGGGTACGCGTTATGGTTAGGGTAGTTATTAAACCTATCCCACTCTCTAGATACCCCTTAGCACGTAAAGGAATATTATTTGGGGGTCCAGCCATGGAGAAGAGTTTAGACACTAAGATAATATAAGGAACACACACATTATAAAGAAATCACATTAGGATTCTCTTTTTAAGCTGTTCCTTAAAACACTAGTGCTTAGGACATCTATTGGAGGCAGAAGCAGTCAAGGGTAGCCTAGGGTTAGGGTTAAGCTTAGGGTTAGGCTTAGGGTACGGCTTAGGGTACGGGTTCGGGGAGGGCTTCGGGTACGGCGTAGGGTATGGGTTAGGGTTAGGGTTAGGGTTAGTGTTAGGGTTAGGGCTCGGTTTAGGGTACGGGTTAGGATTAGGGTACGTGTTAGGGCTAGGGTAGGTGTTAGGGTTAGGGTACGCGTTAGGGTTAGGGTAGTTATTAAACCTATCCCACTCTCTAGATACCCCTTAGCACGTAAAGGAATATTATTTGGGGGTCCAGCCATGGAGAAGAGTTTAGACACTAAGATAATATAAGGAACACACACATTATAAAGAAATCACATTAGGATTCTCTTTTTAAGCTGTTCCTTAAAACACTAGTGCTTAGGAAATCTATTGGAGGCAGAAGCAGTCAAGGGTAGCCTAGTGTTAGGGTTAGGCTTAGGGTTAGGCTTAGGGTACGCCTTAGGGTACGGGTTCGGGGAGGGCTTCGGGTACGGCGTAGGGTATGGGTTAGGGTTAGGGTTAGGGTTAGTGTTAGGGTTAGGGCTCGGTTTAGGGTACGGGTTAGGATTAGGGTACGTGTTAGGGTTAGGGTAGTGGTTAGGGTTAGGGTACGCGTTAGGGTTAGGGTAGTTATTAAACCTATCCCACTCTCTACATACCCCTTAGCACGTAAAGGAATATTATTTGGGGGTCCAGCCATGGAGAAGAGTTTAGACACTAAGATAATATAAGGAACACACACATTATAAAGAAATCACATTAGGATTCTCTTTTTAAGCTGTTCCTTAAAACCCTAGTGCTTAGGAAATCTATTGGAGGCAGAAGCAGTCAAGGGAAGCCTAGGGTTAGGGTTAGGCTTAGGGTTAGGCTTAGGGTACGGCTTAGGGTACGGGTTTGGGGAGGGCTTCGGGTACGGCGTAGGGTATGGGTTAGGGTTAGGGTTAGGGTTAGTGTTAGGGTTAGGGCTCGGTTTAGGGTACGGGTTAGGATTAGGGTACGTGTTGGGGTTAGGGTAGGGGTTAGGGTTAGGGTACGCGTTAGGGTTAGGGTAGTTATTAAACCTATCCCACTCTCTAGATACCCCTTAGCAGGTAAAGGAATATTATTTGGGGGTCCAGCCATGGAGAAGAGTTTAGACACTAAGATAATATAAGGAACACACACATTATAAAGAAATCACATTAGGATTCTCTTTTTAAGCTGTTCCTTAAAACCCTAGTGCTTAGGAAATCTATTGGAGGCAGAAGCAGTCAAGGGTAGCCTAGGGTTAGGGTTAGGCTTAGGGTTAGGCTTAGGGTACGGCTTAGGGTACGGGTTTGGGGAGGGCTTCGGGTACGGCGTAGGGTATGGGTTAGGGTTAGGGTTAGGGTTAGTGTTAGGGTTAGGGCTCGGTTTAGGGTACGGGTTAGGATTAGGGTACGTGTTAGGGTTAGGGTAGGGGTTAGGGTTAGGGTACGCGTTAGGGTTAGGGTAGTTATTAATCCTATCCCACTCTCTAGATACCCCTTAGCACGTAAAGGAATATTATTTGGGGGTCCAGCCATGGAGAAGAGTTTAGACACTAAGATAATATAAGGAACACACACATTATAAAGAAATCACATTAGGATTCTCTTTTTAAGCTGTTCCTTAAAACCCTAGTGCTTAGGAAATCTATTGGAGGCAGAAGCAGTCAAGGGTAGCCTAGGGTTAGGGTTAGGCTTAGTGTTAGGCTTAGGGTACGGCTTTGGGGAGGGCTTCGGGTACCGCGTAGGGTATGGGTTAGGGTTAGGGTTAGGGTTAGTGTTAGGGTTAGGGCTCGGTTTAGGGTACGGGTTAGGATTAGGGTACGTGTTAGGGTTAGGGTAGGGGTTAGGGTTAGGGTACGCGTTAGGGTTAGGGTAGTTATTAAACCTATCCCACTCTCTAGATACCCCTTAGCACGTAAAGGAATATTATTTGGGGGTCCAGCCATGGAGAAGAGTTTAGACACTAAGATAATATAAGGAACACACACATTATAAAGAAATCACATTAGGATTCTCTTTTTAAGCTGTTCCTTAAAACACTAGTGCTTAGGACATCTATTGGAGGCAGAAGCAGTCAAGGGTAGCCTAGGGTTAGGGTTAAGCTTAGGGTTAGGCTTAGGGTACGGCTTAGGGTACGGGTTCGGGGAGGGCTTCGGGTACGGCGTAGGGTATGGGTTAGGGTTAGGGTTAGGGTTAGTGTTAGGGTTAGGGCTCGGTTTAGGGTACGGGTTAGGATTAGGGTACGTGTTAGGGTTAGGGTAGGGGTTAGGGTTAGGGTACGCGTTAGGGTTAGGGTAGTTATTAATCCTATCCCACTCTCTAGATACCCCTTAGCACGTAAAGGAATATTATTTGGGGGTCCAGCCATGGAGAAGAGTTTAGACACTAAGATAATATAAGGAACACACACATTATAAAGAAATCACATTAGGATTCTCTTTTTAAGCTGTTCCTTAAAACCCTAGTGCTTAGGAAATCTATTGGAGGCAGAAGCAGTCAAGGGTAGCCTAGGGTTAGGGTTAGGCTTAGGGTTAGGCTTAGGGTACTGGTTTGGGGAGGGCTTCGGGTAGCGCGTAGGGTATGGGTTAGGGTTAGGGTTAGGGTTAGTGTTAGGGTTAGGGCTCGGTTTAGGGTACGGGTTAGGATTAGGGTACGTGTTAGGGTTAGGGTAGGGGTTAGGGTTAGGGTACGCGTTAGGGTTAGGGTAGTTATTAAACCTATCCCACTCTCTAGATACCCCTTAGCACGTAAAGGAATATTATTTGGGGGTCCAGCCATGGAGAAGAGTTTAGACACTAAGATAATATAAGGAACACACACATTATAAAGAAATCACATTAGGATTCTCTTTTTAAGCTGTTCCTTAAAACACTAGTGCTTAGGACATCTATTGGAGGCAGAAGCAGTCAAGGGTAGCCTAGGGTTAGGGTTAAGCTTAGGGTTAGGCTTAGGGTATGGCTTAGGGTACGGGTTCGGGGAGGGCTTCGGGTACGGCGTAGGGTATGGGTTAGGGTTAGGGTTAGGGTTAGTGTTAGGATTAGGGCTCGGTTTAGGGTACGGGTTAGGATTAGGGTACGTGTTAGGGTTAGGGTAGGGGTTAGGGTTAGGGTACGCGTTACAGTTAGGGTAGTTATTAAACCTATCCCACTCTCTAGATACCCCTTAGCACGTAAAGGAATATTATTTGGGGGTCCAGCCATGGAGAAGAGTTTAGGCACTAAGATAAGATAAGGAATACACCCATTATAAAGAAATCACATTAGGATTCTCTTTTTAAGCTGTTCCTTAAAACACTAGTGCTTAGGAAATCTATTGGAGGCAGAAGCAGTCAAGGGTAGCCTAGGGTTAGGGTTAGGCTTAGGGTTAGGCTTAGGGTACGCCTTAGGGTACGGGTTCGGGGAGGGCTTCGGGTACGGCGTAGGGTATGGGTTAGGGTTATGGTTAGGGTTAGTGTTAGGGTTAGGGCTCGGTTTAGGGTACGGGTTAGGATTAGGGTAAGTGTTAGGGTTAGGGTAGGGGTTAGGGTTAGGGTACGCGTTAGGGTTAGGGTAGTTATTAATCCTATCCCACTCTCTAGATACCCCTTAGCACGTAAAGGAATATTATTTGGGGGTCCAGCCATGGAGAAGAGTTTAGACACTAAGATAATATAAGGAACACACACATTATAAAGAAATCACATTAGGATTCTCTTTTTAAGCTGTTCCTTAAAACCCTAGTGCTTAGGAAATCTATTGGAGGCAGAAGCAGTCAAGGGTAGCCTAGGGTTAGGGTTAGGCTTAGGGTTAGGCTTAGGGTACTGGTTTGGGGAGGGCTTCGGGTACCGCGTAGGGTATGGGTTAGGGTTAGGGTTAGGGTTAGTGTTAGGGTTAGGGCTCGGTTTAGGGTACGGGTTAGGATTAGGGTACGTGTTAGGGTTAGGGTAGGGGTTAGGGTTAGGGTACGCGTTAGGGTTAGGGTAGTTATTAAACCTATCCCACTCTCTAGATACCCCTTAGCACGTAAAGGAATATTATTTGGGGGTCCAGCCATGGAGAAGAGTTTAGACACTAAGATAATATAAGGAACACACACATTATAAAGAAATCACATTAGGATTCTCTTTTTAAGCTGTTCCTTAAAACACTAGTGTTTAGGAAATCTATTGGAGGCAGAAGCAGTCAAGGGTAGCCTAGGGTTAGGGTTAGGCTTAGGGTTAGGGTTAGGGTACGGCTTAGGGTACGGGTTCGGGGAGGGCTTCGGGTACGGCGTAGGGTATGGGTTAGGGTTAGGGTTAGGGTTAGTGTTAGGGTTAGGGCTCGGTTTAGGGTACGGGTTAGGATTAGGGTACGTGTTAGGGCTAGGGTAGGGGTTAGGGTTAGGGTACGCGTTAGGGTTAGGGTAGTGATTAAACCTATCCCACTCTCTAGATAACCCTTAGCACATAAAGGAATATTATTTGGGGGTCCAGCCATGGAGAAGAGTTTAGACACTAGGATTAGATAAGGAACACACCCATTATAAAGAAATCACATTAGGATTCTCTTTTTAAGCTGTTCCTTAAAACACTAGTGCTTAGGAAATCTATTGGAGGCAGAAGCAGTCAAGGGTAGCCTAGGGTTAGGGTTAGGCTTAGGGTTTGGCTTAGGGTACGGATTAGGGTACGTGTTCGGGGAGGGCTTCAGGTACGGCGTAGGGTATGGGTTAGGGTTAGGGTTAGGGTTAGTGTTAGGGTTAGGGCTCGGTTTAGGGTACGGGTTAGGATTAGGGTACGTGTTAGGGTTAGGGTAGGGGTTAGGGTTAGGGTACGCGTTATGGTTAGGGTAGTTATTAAACCTATCCCACTCTCTAGATACCCCTTAGCACGTAAAGGAATATTATTTGGGGGTCCAGCCATGGAGAAGAGTTTAGACACTAAGATAATATAAGGAACACACACATTATAAAGAAATCACATTAGGATTCTCTTTTTAAGCTGTTCCTTAAAACACTAGTGCTTAGGAAATCTATTGGAGGCAGAAGCAGTCAAGGGTAGCCTAGGGTTAGGGTTAGGCTTAGGGTTAGGCTTAGGGTACGGCTTAGGGTACGGGTTTGGGGAGGGCTTCGGGTACGGCGTAGGGTATGGGTTAGGGTTAGGGTTAGGGTTAGTGTTAGGGTTAGGGCTCGGTTTAGGGTACGGGTTAGGATTAGGGTACGTGTTAGGGTTAGGGTAGGGGTTAGGGTTAGGGTACGCGTTAGGGTTAGGGTAGTTATTAAACCTATCCCACTCTCTAGATACCCCTTAGCACGTAAAGGAATATTATGTGGGGGTCCAGCCATGGAGAAGAGTTTAGACACTAAGATAATATAAGGAACACACACATTATAAAGAAATCACATTAGGATTCTCTTTTTAAGCTGTTCCTTAAAACACTAGTGCTTAGGACATCTATTGGAGGCAGAAGCAGTCAAGGGTAGCCTAGGGTTAGGGTTAAGCTTAGGGTTAGGCTTAGGGTACGGCTTAGGGTACGGGTTCGGGGAGGGCTTCGGGTACGGCGTAGGGTATGGGTTAGGGTTAGGGTTAGGGTTAGTGTTAGGGTTAGGGCTCGGTTTAGGGTACGGGTTAGGATTAGGGTACGTGTTAGGGTTAGGGTAGGGGTTAGGGTTAGGGTACGCGTTAGGGTTAGGGTAGTTATTAATCCTATCCCACTCTCTAGATACCCCTTAGCACGTAAAGGAATATTATTTGGGGGTCCAGCCATGGAGAAGAGTTTAGACACTAAGATAATATAAGGAACACACACATTATAAAGAAATCACATTAGGATTCTCTTTTTAAGCTGTTCCTTAAAACCCTAGTGCTTAGGAAATCTATTGGAGGCAGAAGCAGTCAAGGGTAGCCTAGGGTTAGGGTTAGGCTTAGGGTTAGGCTTAGGGTACTGGTTTGGGGAGGGCTTCGGGTAGCGCGTAGGGTATGGGTTAGGGTTAGGGTTAGGGTTAGTGTTAGGGTTAGGGCTCGGTTTAGGGTACGGGTTAGGATTAGGGTACGTGTTAGGGTTAGGGTAGGGGTTAGGGTTAGGGTACGCGTTAGGGTTAGGGTAGTTATTAAACCTATCCCACTCTCTAGATACCCCTTAGCACGTAAAGGAATATTATTTGGGGGTCCAGCCATGGAGAAGAGTTTAGACACTAAGATAATATAAGGAACACACACATTATAAAGAAATCACATTAGGATTCTCTTTTTAAGCTGTTCCTTAAAACACTAGTGCTTAGGACATCTATTGGAGGCAGAAGCAGTCAAGGGTAGCCTAGGGTTAGGGTTAAGCTTAGGGTTAGGCTTAGGGTACGGCTTAGGGTACGGGTTCGGGGAGGGCTTCGGGTACGGCGTAGGGTATGGGTTAGGGTTAGGGTTAGGGTTAGTGTTAGGATTAGGGCTCGGTTTAGGGTACGGGTTAGGATTAGGGTACGTGTTAGGGTTAGGGTAGGGGTTAGGGTTAGGGTACGCGTTACAGTTAGGGTAGTTATTAAACCTATCCCACTCTCTAGATACCCCTTAGCACGTAAAGGAATATTATTTGGGGGTCCAGCCATGGAGAAGAGTTTAGGCACTAAGATAAGATAAGGAATACACCCATTATAAAGAAATCACATTAGGATTCTCTTTTTAAGCTGTTCCTTAAAACACTAGTGCTTAGGAAATCTATTGGAGGCAGAAGCAGTCAAGGGTAGCCTAGGGTTAGGGTTAGGCTTAGGGTTAGGCTTAGGGTACGCCTTAGGGTACGGGTTCGGGGAGGGCTTCGGGTACGGCGTAGGGTATGGGTTAGGGTTATGGTTAGGGTTAGTGTTAGGGTTAGGGCTCGGTTTAGGGTACGGGTTAGGATTAGGGTAAGTGTTAGGGTTAGGGTAGGGGTTAGGGTTAGGGTACGCGTTAGGGTTAGGGTAGTTATTAATCCTATCCCACTCTCTAGATACCCCTTAGCACGTAAAGGAATATTATTTGGGGGTCCAGCCATGGAGAAGAGTTTAGACACTAAGATAATATAAGGAACACACACATTATAAAGAAATCACATTAGGATTCTCTTTTTAAGCTGTTCCTTAAAACCCTAGTGCTTAGGAAATCTATTGGAGGCAGAAGCAGTCAAGGGTAGCCTAGGGTTAGGGTTAGGCTTAGGGTTAGGCTTAGGGTACTGGTTTGGGGAGGGCTTCGGGTACCGCGTAGGGTATGGGTTAGGGTTAGGGTTAGGGTTAGTGTTAGGGTTAGGGCTCGGTTTAGGGTACGGGTTAGGATTAGGGTACGTGTTAGGGTTAGGGTAGGGGTTAGGGTTAGGGTACGCGTTAGGGTTAGGGTAGTTATTAAACCTATCCCACTCTCTAGATACCCCTTAGCACGTAAAGGAATATTATTTGGGGGTCCAGCCATGGAGAAGAGTTTAGACAGTAAGATAATATAAGGAACACACACATTATAAAGAAATCACATTAGGATTCTCTTTTTAAGCTGTTCCTTAAAACACTAGTGTTTAGGAAATCTATTGGAGGCAGAAGCAGTCAAGGGTAGCCTAGGGTTAGGGTTAGGCTTAGGGTTAGGGTTAGGGTACGGCTTAGGGTACGGGTTCGGGGAGGGCTTCGGGTACGGCGTAGGGTATGGGTTAGGGTTAGGGTTAGGGTTAGTGTTAGGGTTAGGGCTCGGTTTAGGGTACGGGTTAGGATTAGGGTACGTGTTAGGGCTAGGGTAGGGGTTAGGGTTAGGGTACGCGTTAGGGTTAGGGTAGTGATTAAACCTATCCCACTCTCTAGATAACCCTTAGCACATAAAGGAATATTATTTGGGGGTCCAGCCATGGAGAAGAGTTTAGACACTAGGATTAGATAAGGAACACACCCATTATAAAGAAATCACATTAGGATTCTCTTTTTAAGCTGTTCCTTAAAACACTAGTGCTTAGGAAATCTATTGGAGGCAGAAGCAGTCAAGGGTAGCCTAGGGTTAGGGTTAGGCTTAGGGTTTGGCTTAGGGTACGGATTAGGGTACGTGTTCGGGGAGGGCTTCAGGTACGGCGTAGGGTATGGGTTAGGGTTAGGGTTAGGGTTAGTGTTAGGGTTAGGGCTCGGTTTAGGGTACGGGTTAGGATTAGGGTACGTGTTAGGGTTAGGGTAGGGGTTAGGGTTAGGGTACGCGTTATGGTTAGGGTAGTTATTAAACCTATCCCACTCTCTAGATACCCCTTAGCACGTAAAGGAATATTATTTGGGGGTCCAGCCATGGAGAAGAGTTTAGACACTAAGATAATATAAGGAACACACACATTATAAAGAAATCACATTAGGATTCTCTTTTTAAGCTGTTCCTTAAAACACTAGTGCTTAGGAAATCTATTGGAGGCAGAAGCAGTCAAGGGTAGCCTAGGGTTAGGGTTAGGCTTAGGGTTAGGCTTAGGGTACGGCTTAGGGTACGGGTTTGGGGAGGGCTTCGGGTACGGCGTAGGGTATGGGTTAGGGTTAGGGTTAGGGTTAGTGTTAGGGTTAGGGCTCGGTTTAGGGTACGGGTTAGGATTAGGGTACGTGTTAGGGTTAGGGTAGGGGTTAGGGTTAGGGTACGCGTTAGGGTTAGGGTAGTTATTAAACCTATCCCACTCTCTAGATACCCCTTAGCACGTAAAGGAATATTATGTGGGGGTCCAGCCATGGAGAAGAGTTTAGACACTAAGATAATATAAGGAACACACACAGTATAAAGAAATCACATTAGGATTCTCTTTTTAAGCTGTTCCTTAAAACCCTAGTGCTTAGGAAATCTATTGGAGGCAGAAGCAGTCAAGGGTAGCCTAGGGTTAGGGTTAGGCTTAGGGTTAGGCTTAGGTTACGGCTTAGGATACGGGTTTGGGGAGGGCTTCGGGTACGGCGTAGGGTATGGGTTAGGGTTAGGGTTAGGGTTAGTGTTAGGGTTAGGGCTCGGTTTAGGGTACGGGTTAGGATTAGGGTACGTGTTAGGGTTAGGGTAGGGGTTAGGGTTAGGGTACGCGTTAGGGTTAGGGTAGTTATTAAACCTATCCCACTCTCTAGATACCCCTTAGCACGTAAAGGAATATTATTTGGGGGTCCAGCCATGGAGAAGAGTTTAGACACTAAGATAATATAAGGAACACACACATTATAAAGAAATCACATTAGGATTCTCTTTTTAAGCTGTTCCTTAAAACACTAGTGTTTAGGAAATCTATTGGAGGCAGAAGCAGTCAAGGGTAGCCTAGGGTTAGGGTTAGGCTTAGGGTTAGGCTTAGGGTACGGCTTAGGGTACGGGTTCGGGGAGGTCTTCGGGTACGGCGTAGGGTATGGGTTAGGGTTAGGGTTAGGGTTAGTGTTAGGGTTAGGGCTCGGTTTAGGGTACGGGTTAGGATTAGGGTACGTGTTAGGGCTAGGGTAGGGGTTAGGGTTAGGGTACGCGTTAGGGTTAGGGTAGTTATTAAACCTATCCCACTCTCTACATACCCCTTAGCACGTAAAGGAATATTATTTGGGGGTCCAGCCATGGAGAAGAGTTTAGACACTAAGATAATATAAGGAACACACACATTATAAAGAAATCACATTAGGATTCTCTTTTTAAGCTGTTCCTTAAAACCCTAGTGCTTAGGAAATCTATTGGAGGCAGAAGCAGTCAAGGGTAGCCTAGGGTTAGGGTTAGGCTTAGGGTACGGCTTAGGGTACGGGTTTGGGGAGGGCTTCGGGTACGGCGTAGGGTATGGGTTAGGGTTAGGGTTAGGGTTAGTGTTAGGGTTAGGGCTCGGTTTAGGGTACGGGTTAGGATTAGGGTACGTGTTAGGATTAGGGTAGGGGTTAGGGTTAGGGTACGCATTAGGGTTAGGGTAGTTATTAAACCTATCCCACTCTCTAGATACCCCTTAGCACGTAAAGGAATATTATTTGGGGGTCCAGCCATGGAGAAGAGTTTAGACACTAAGATAATATAAGGAACACACACATTATAAAGAAATCACATTAGGATTCTCTTTTTAAGCTGTTCCTTAAAACCCTAGTGCTTAGGAAATCTATTGGAGGCAGAAGCAGTCAAGGGTAGCCTAGGGTTAGGGTTAGGCTTAGGGTTAGGCTTAGGGTACGGCTTAGGGTACGGGTTCGGGGAGGGCTTCGGGTACGGCGTAGGGTATGGGTTAGGGTTAGGGTTAGGGTTAGTGTTAGGGTTAGGGCTCGGTTTAGGGTACGGGTTAGGATTAGGGTACGTGTTAGGGTTAGGGTAGGGGTTAGGGTTAGGGTACGCGTTAGGGTTAGGGTAGTTATTAAACCTATCCCACTCTCTAGATACCCCTTAGCACGTAAAGGAATATTATTTGGGGGTCCAGCCATGGAGAAGAGTTTAGACACTAAGATAATATAAGGAACACACACATTATAAAGAAATCACATTAGGATTCTCTTTTTAAGCTGTTCCTTAAAACACTAGTGCTTAGGAAATCTATTGGAGGCAGAAGCAGTCAAGGGTAGCCTAGGGTTAGGGTTAGGCTTAGGGTTAGGCTTAGGGTACTGGTTTGGGGAGGGCTTCGGGTACCGCGTAGGGTATGGGTTAGGTTTAGGGTTAGGGTTAGTGTTAGGGTTAGGGCTCGGTTTAGGGTACGGGTTAGGATTAGGGTACGTGTTAGGGTTAGGGTAGGGGTTAGGGTTAGGGTACGCGTTAGGGTTAGGGTAGTTATTAAACCTATCCCACTCTCTAGATACCCCTTAGCACATAAAGGAATATTATTTGGGGGTCCAGCCATGGAGAAGAGTTTAGACACTAAGATAATATAAGGAACACACACATTATAAAGAAATCACATTAGGATTCTCTTTTTAAGCTGTTCCTTAAACACTAGTGCTTAGGAAATCTATTGGAGGCAGAAGCAGTCAAGGGTAGCCTAGGGTTAGGGTTAGGCTTAGGGTTAGGCTTAGGGTACGGCTTAGGGTACGGGTTCGGGGAGGGCTTCGGGTACGGCGTAGGGTATGGGTTAGGGTTAGGGTTAGGGTTAGTGTTAGGGTTAGGGCTCGGTTTAGGGTATGGGTTAGGATTAGGGTACGTGTTAGGGTTAGGGTAGGGGTTAGGGTTAGGGTACGCGTTACAGTTAGGGTAGTTATTAAACCTATCCCACTCTCTAGATACCCCTTAGCACGTAAAGGAATATTATTTGGGGGTCCAGCCATGGAGAAGAGTTTAGGCACTAAGATAAGATAAGGAACACACCCATTATAAAGAAATCACATTAGGATTCTCTTTTTAAGCTGTTCCTTAAAACCCTAGTGCTTAGGAAATCTATTGGAGGCAGAAGCAGTCAAGGGTAGCCTAGGGTTAGGGTTAGGCTTAGGGTTAGGCTTAGGGTACGCCTTAGGGTACGGGTTCGGGGAGGGCTTCGGGTACGGCGTAGGGTATGGGTTAGGGTTAGGGTTAGGGTTAGTGTTAGGGTTAGGGCTCGGTTTAGGGTACGGGTTAGGATTAGGGTACGTGTTAGGGTTAGGGTAGGGGTTAGGGTTAGGGTACGCGTTAGGGTTAGGGTAGTTATTAATCCTATCCCACTCTCTAGATACCCCTTAGCACGTAAAGGAATATTATTTGGGGGTCCAGCCATGGAGAAGAGTTTAGACACTAAGATAATATAAGGAACACACACATTATAAAGAAATCACATTAGGATTCTCTTTTTAAGCTGTTCCTTAAAACCCTAGTGCTTAGGAAATCTATTGGAGGCAGAAGCAGTCAAGGGTAGCCTAGGGTTAGGGTTAGGCTTAGGGTTAGGCTTAGGGTACTGGTTTGGGGAGGGCTTCGGGTACCGCGTAGGGTATGGGTTAGGGTTAGGGTTAGGGTTAGTGTTAGGGTTAGGGC
Source organism: Balaenoptera physalus (assembly GCF_965194825.1). Taxonomy (NCBI): domain Eukaryota; kingdom Metazoa; phylum Chordata; class Mammalia; order Artiodactyla; family Balaenopteridae; genus Balaenoptera; species Balaenoptera physalus. The sequence goes on along the minus strand of NW_028126443.1, from coordinate 852,261 downwards.
TCGGTTTAGGGTACGGGTTAGGATTAGGGTACGTGTTAGGGTTAGGGTAGGGGTTAGGGTTAGGGTAGGCGTTAGGGTTAGGGTAGTTATTAAACCTATCCCACTCTCTAGATACCCCTTAGCACGTAAAGGAATATTATTTGGGGGTCCAGCCATGGAGAAGAGTTTAGACACTAAGATAATATAAGGAACACACACATTGTAAAGAAATCACATTAGGATTCTCTTTTTAAGCTGTTCCTTAAAACACTAGTGTTTAGGAAATCTATTGGAGGCAGAAGCAGTCAAGGGTAGCCTAGGGTTAGGGTTAGGCTTAGGGTTAGGCTTAGGGTACGGCTTAGGGTACGGGTTCGGGGAGGGCTTCGGGTACGGCGTAGGGTATGGGTTAGGGTTAGGGTTAGGGTTAGTGTTAGGGTTAGGGCTCGGTTTAGGGTACGGGTTAGGATTAGGGTACGTGTTAGGGCTAGGGTAGGGGTTAGGGTTAGGGTACGCGTTAGGGTTAGGGTAGTGATTAAACCTATCCCACTCTCTAGATACCCCTTAGCACATAAAGGAATATTATTTGGGGGTCCAGCCATGGAGAAGAGTTTAGACACTAGGATTAGATAAGGAACACACCCATTATAAAGAAATCACATTAGGATTCTCTTTTTAAGCTGTTCCTTAAAACACTAGTGCTTAGGAAATCTATTGGAGGCAGAAGCAGTCAAGGGTAGCCTAGGGTTAGGGTTAGGCTTAGGGTTTGGCTTAGGGTACGGATTAGGGTACGTGTTCGGGGAGGGCTTCGGGTACGGCGTAGGGTATGGGTTAGGGTTAGGGTTAGGGTTAGTGTTAGGGTTAGGGCTCGGTTTAGGGTACGGGTTAGGATTAGGGTACGTGTTAGGGTTAGGGTAGGGGTTAGGGTTAGGGTACGCGTTATGGTTAGGGTAGTTATTAAACCTATCCCACTCTCTAGATACCCCTTAGCACGTAAAGGAATATTATTTGGGGGTCCAGCCATGGAGAAGAGTTTAGACACTAAGATAATATAAGGAACACACACATTATAAAGAAATCACATTAGGATTCTCTTTTTAAGCTGTTCCTTAAAACACTAGTGCTTAGGAAATCTATTGGAGGCAGAAGCAGTCAAGGGTAGCCTAGGGTTAGGGTTAGGCTTAGGGTTAGGCTTAGGGTACGGCTTAGGGTACGGGATTGCGGAGGGCTTCGGGTACGGCGTAGGGTATGGGTTAGGGTTAGGGTTAGGGTTAGTGTTAGGGTTAGGGCTCGGTTTAGGGTACGGGTTAGGATTAGGGTACGTGTTAGGGTTAGGGTAGGGGTTAGGGTTAGGGTACGCGTTAGGGTTAGGGTAGTTATTAAAACTATCCCACTCTCTAGATACCCCTTAGCACGTAAAGGAATATTATTTGGGGGTCCAGCCATGGAGAAGAGTTTAGACACTAAGATAATATAAGGAACACACACAGTATAAAGAAATCACATTAGGATTCTCTTTTTAAGCTGTTCCTTAAAACCCTAGTGCTTAGGAAATCTATTGGAGGCAGAAGCAGTCAAGGGTAGCCTAGGGTTAGGGTTAGGCTTAGGGTTAGGCTTAGGGTACGGCTTAGGGTACGGGTTTGGGGAGGGCTTCGGGTACGGCGTAGGGTATGGGTTAGGGTTAGGGTTAGGGTTAGGGTTAGGGTTAGGGCTCGGTTTAGGGTACGGGTTAGGATTAGGGTACGTGTTAGGGTTAGGGTAGGGGTTAGGGTTAGGGTACGCGTTAGGGTTAGGGTAGTTATTAAACCTATCCCACTCTCTAGATACCCCTTAGCACGTAAAGGAATATTATTTGGGGGTCCAGCCATGGAGAAGAGTTTAGACACTAAGATAATATAAGGAACACACACATTATAAAGAAATCACATTAGGATTCTCTTTTTAAGCTGTTCCTTAAAACACTAGTGTTTAGGAAATCTATTGGAGGCAGAAGCAGTCAAGGGTAGCCTAGGGTTAGGGTTAGGCTTAGGGTTAGGCTTAGGGTACGGCTTAGGGTACGGGTTCGGGGAGGGCTTCGGGTACGGCGTAGGGTATGGGTTAGGGTTAGGGTTAGGGTTAGTGTTAGGGTTAGGGCTCGGTTTAGGGTACGGGTTAGGATTAGGGTACGTGTTAGGGCTAGGGTAGGGGTTAGGGTTAGGGTACGCGTTAGGGTTAGGGTAGTGATTAAACCTATCCCACTCTCTAGATACCCCTTAGCACATAAAGGAATATTATTTGGGGGTCCAGCCATGGAGAAGAGTTTAGACACTAGGATTAGATAAGGAACACACCCATTATAAAGAAATCACATTAGGATTCTCTTTTTAAGCTGTTCCTTAAAACACTAGTGCTTAGGAAATCTATTGGAGGCAGAAGCAGTCAAGGGTAGCCTAGGGTTAGGGTTAGGCTTAGGGTTTGGCTTAGGGTACGGATTAGGGTACGTGTTCGGGGAGGGCTTCGGGTACGGCGTAGGGTATGGGTTAGGGTTAGGGTTAGGGTTAGTGTTAGGGTTAGGGCTCGGTTTAGGGTACGGGTTAGGATTAGGGTACGTGTTAGGGTTAGGGTACGGGTTAGGGTTAGGGTACGCGTTACTGTTAGGGTAGTTATTAAACCTATCCCACTCTCTAGATACCCCTTAGCACGTAAAGGAATATTATTAGGGGGTCCAGCCATGGAGAAGAGTTTAGACACTAAGATAATATAAGGAACACACACATTATAAAGAAATCACATTAGGATTCTCTTTTTAAGCTGTTCCTTAAAACACTAGTGCTTAGGAAATCTATTGGAGGCAGAAGCAGTCAAGGGTAGCCTAGGGTTAGGGTTAGGCTTAGGGTTAGGCTTAGGGTACGGCTTAGGGTACGGGTTCGGGGAGGGCTTCGGGTACGGCGTAGGGTATGGGTTAGGGTTAGGGTTAGGGTTAGTGTTAGGGTTAGGGCTCGGTTTAGGGTACGGGTTAGGATTAGGGTACGTGTTAGGGTTAGGGTAGGGGTTAGGGTTAGGGTACGCGTTAGGGTTAGGGTAGTTATTAAACCTATCCCACTCTCTAGATACCCCTTAGCACGTAAAGGAATATTATTTGGGGGTCCAGCCATGGAGAAGAGTTTAGACACTAAGATAATATAAGGAACACACACATTATAAAGAAATCACATTAGGATTCTCTTTTTAAGCTGTTCCTTAAAACACTAGTGCTTAGGAAATCTATTGGAGGCAGAAGCAGTCAAGGGTAGCCTAGGGTTAGGGTTAGGCTTAGGGTTTGGCTTAGGGTACGGATTAGGGTACGTGTTCGGGGAGGGCTTCAGGTACGGCGTAGGGTATGGGTTAGGGTTAGGGTTAGGGTTAGTGTTAGGGTTAGGGCTCGGTTTAGGGTACGGGTTAGGATTAGGGTACGTGTTAGGGTTAGGGTAGGGGTTAGGGTTAGGGTACGCGTTATGGTTAGGGTAGTTATTAAACCTATCCCACTCTCTAGATACCCCTTAGCACGTAAAGGAATATTATTTGGGGGTCCAGCCATGGAGAAGAGTTTAGACACTAAGATAATATAAGGAACACACACATTATAAAGAAATCACATTAGGATTCTCTTTTTAAGCTGTTCCTTAAAACACTAGTGCTTAGGAAATCTATTGGAGGCAGAAGCAGTCAAGGGTAGCCTAGGGTTAGGGTTAGGCTTAGGGTTAGGCTTAGGGTACGGCTTAGGGTACGGGTTTGGGGAGGGCTTCGGGTACGGCGTAGGGTATGGGTTAGGGTTAGGGTTAGGGTTAGTGTTAGGGTTAGGGCTCGGTTTAGGGTACGGGTTAGGATTAGGGTACGTGTTAGGGTTAGGGTAGGGGTTAGGGTTAGGGTACGCGTTAGGGTTAGGGTAGTTATTAAACCTATCCCACTCTCTAGATACCCCTTAGCACGTAAAGGAATATTATTTGGGGGTCCAGCCATGGAGAAGAGTTTAGACACTAAGATAATATAAGGAACACACACAGTATAAAGAAATCACATTAGGATTCTCTTTTTAAGCTGTTCCTTAAAACCCTAGTGCTTAGGAAATCTATTGGAGGCAGAAGCAGTCAAGGGTAGCCTAGGGTTAGGGTTAGGCTTAGGGTTAGGCTTAGGTTACGGCTTAGGGTACGGGTTTGGGGAGGGCTTCGGGTACGGCGTAGGGTATGGGTTAGGGTTAGGGTTAGGGTTAGTGTTAGGGTTAGGGCTCGGTTTAGGGTACGGGTTAGGATTAGGGTACGTGTTAGGGTTAGGGTAGGGGTTAGGGTTAGGGTACGCGTTAGGGTTAGGGTAGTTATTAAACCTATCCCACTCTCTAGATACCCCTTAGCACGTAAAGGAATATTATTTGGGGGTCCAGCCATGGAGAAGAGTTTAGACACTAAGATAATATAAGGAACACACACATTATAAAGAAATCACATTAGGATTCTCTTTTTAAGCTGTTCCTTAAAACACTAGTGTTTAGGAAATCTATTGGAGGCAGAAGCAGTCAAGGGTAGCCTAGGGTTAGGGTTAGGCTTAGGGTTAGGCTTAGGGTACGGCTTAGGGTACGGGTTCGGGGAGGGCTTCGGGTACGGCGTAGGGTATGGGTTAGGGTTAGGGTTAGGGTTAGTGTTAGGGTTAGGGCTCGGTTTAGGGTACGGGTTAGGATTAGGGTACGTGTTAGGGCTAGGGTAGGGGTTAGGGTTAGGGTACGCGTTAGGGTTAGGGTAGTTATTAAACCTATCCCACTCTCTACATACCCCTTAGCACGTAAAGGAATATTATTTGGGGGTCCAGCCATGGAGAAGAGTTTAGACACTAAGATAATATAAGGAACACACACATTATAAAGAAATCACATTAGGATTCTCTTTTTAAGCTGTTCCTTAAAACCCTAGTGCTTAGGAAATCTATTGGAGGCAGAAGCAGTCAAGGGTAGCCTAGGGTTAGGGTTAGGCTTAGGGTACGGCTTAGGGTACGGGTTTGGGGAGGGCTTCGGGTACGGCGTAGGGTATGGGTTAGGGTTAGGGTTAGGGTTAGTGTTAGGGTTAGGGCTCGGTTTAGGGTACGGGTTAGGATTAGGGTACGTGTTAGGGTTAGGGTAGGGGTTAGGGTTAGGGTACGCATTAGGGTTAGGGTAGTTATTAAACCTATCCCACTCTCTAGATACCCCTTAGCACGTAAAGGAATATTATTTGGGGGTCCAGCCATGGAGAAGAGTTTAGACACTAAGATAATATAAGGAACACACACATTATAAAGAAATCACATTAGGATTCTCTTTTTAAGCTGTTCCTTAAAACCCTAGTGCTTAGGAAATCTATTGGAGGCAGAAGCAGTCAAGGGTAGCCTAGGGTTAGGGTTAGGCTTAGGGTTAGGCTTAGGGTACGGCTTAGGGTACGGGTTCGGGGAGGGCTTCGGGTACGGCGTAGGGTATGGGTTAGGGTTAGGGTTAGGGTTAGTGTTAGGGTTAGGGCTCGGTTTAGGGTACGGGTTAGGATTAGGGTACGTGTTAGGGTTAGGGTAGGGGTTAGGGTTAGGGTACGCGTTAGGGTTAGGGTAGTTATTAAACCTATCCCACTCTCTAGATACCCCTTAGCACGTAAAGGAATATTATTTGGGGGTCCAGCCATGGAGAAGAGTTTAGACACTAAGATAATATAAGGAACACACACATTATAAAGAAATCACATTAGGATTCTCTTTTTAAGCTGTTCCTTAAAACACTAGTGCTTAGGAAATCTATTGGAGGCAGAAGCAGTCAAGGGTAGCCTAGGGTTAGGGTTAGGCTTAGGGTTAGGCTTAGGGTACTGGTTTGGGGAGGGCTTCGGGTACCGCGTAGGGTATGGGTTAGGTTTAGGGTTAGGGTTAGTGTTAGGGTTAGGGCTCGGTTTAGGGTACGGGTTAGGATTAGGGTACGTGTTAGGGTTAGGGTAGGGGTTAGGGTTAGGGTACGCGTTAGGGTTAGGGTAGTTATTAAACCTATCCCACTCTCTAGATACCCCTTAGCACATAAAGGAATATTATTTGGGGGTCCAGCCATGGAGAAGAGTTTAGACACTAAGATAATATAAGGAACACACACATTATAAAGAAATCACATTAGGATTCTCTTTTTAAGCTGTTCCTTAAACACTAGTGCTTAGGAAATCTATTGGAGGCAGAAGCAGTCAAGGGTAGCCTAGGGTTAGGGTTAGGCTTAGGGTTAGGCTTAGGGTACGGCTTAGGGTACGGGTTCGGGGAGGGCTTCGGGTACGGCGTAGGGTATGGGTTAGGGTTAGGGTTAGGGTTAGTGTTAGGGTTAGGGCTCGGTTTAGGGTATGGGTTAGGATTAGGGTACGTGTTAGGGTTAGGGTAGGGGTTAGGGTTAGGGTACGCGTTACAGTTAGGGTAGTTATTAAACCTATCCCACTCTCTAGATACCCCTTAGCACGTAAAGGAATATTATTTGGGGGTCCAGCCATGGAGAAGAGTTTAGGCACTAAGATAAGATAAGGAACACACCCATTATAAAGAAATCACATTAGGATTCTCTTTTTAAGCTGTTCCTTAAAACACTAGTGCTTAGGAAATCTATTGGAGGCAGAAGCAGTCAAGGGTAGCCTAGGGTTAGGGTTAGGCTTAGGGTTAGGCTTAGGGTACGCCTTAGGGTACGGGTTCGGGGAGGGCTTCGGGTACGGCGTAGGGTATGGGTTAGGGTTAGGGTTAGGGTTAGTGTTAGGGTTAGGGCTCGGTTTAGGGTACGGGTTAGGATTAGGGTACGTGTTAGGGTTAGGGTAGGGGTTAGGGTTAGGGTACGCGTTAGGGTTAGGGTAGTTATTAATCCTATCCCACTCTCTAGATACCCCTTAGCACGTAAAGGAATATTATTTGGGGGTCCAGCCATGGAGAAGAGTTTAGACACTAAGATAATATAAGGAACACACACATTATAAAGAAATCACATTAGGATTCTCTTTTTAAGCTGTTCCTTAAAACCCTAGTGCTTAGGAAATCTATTGGAGGCAGAAGCAGTCAAGGGTAGCCTAGGGTTAGGGTTAGGCTTAGGGTTAGGCTTAGGGTACTGGTTTGGGGAGGGCTTCGGGTACCGCGTAGGGTATGGGTTAGGGTTAGGGTTAGGGTTAGTGTTAGGGTTAGGGCTCGGTTTAGGGTACGGGTTAGGATTAGGGTACGTGTTAGGGTTAGGGTAGGGGTTAGGGTTAGGGTAGGCGTTAGGGTTAGGGTAGTTATTAAACCTATCCCACTCTCTAGATACCCCTTAGCACGTAAAGCAATATTATTTGGGGGTCCAGCCATGGAGAAGAGTTTAGACACTAAGATAATATAAGGAACACACACATTATAAAGAAATCACATTAGGATTCTCTTTTTAAGCTGTTCCTTAAAACACTAGTGTTTAGGAAATCTATTGGAGGCAGAAGCAGTCAAGGGTAGCCTAGGGTTAGGGTTAGGCTTAGGGTTAGGCTTAGGGTACGGCTTAGGGTACGGGTTCGGGGAGGGCTTCGGGTACGGCGTAGGGTATGGGTTAGGGTTAGGGTTAGGGTTAGTGTTAGGGTTAGGGCTCGGTTTAGGGTACGGGTTAGGATTAGGGTACGTGTTAGGGCTAGGGTAGGGGTTAGGGTTAGGGTACGCGTTAGGGTTAGGGTAGTGATTAAACCTATCCCACTCTCTAGATACCCCTTAGCACATAAAGGAATATTATTTGGGGGTCCAGCCATGGAGAAGAGTTTAGACACTAGGATTAGATAAGGAACACACCCATTATAAAGAAATCACATTAGGATTCTCTTTTTAAGCTGTTCCTTAAAACACTAGTGCTTAGGAAATCTATTGGAGGCAGAAGCAGTCAAGGGTAGCCTAGGGTTAGGGTTAGGCTTAGGGTTTGGCTTAGGGTACGGATTAGGGTACGTGTTCGGGGAGGGCTTCGGGTACGGCGTAGGGTATGGGTTAGGGTTAGGGTTAGGGTTAGTGTTAGGGTTAGGGCTCGGTTTAGGGTACGGGTTAGGATTAGGGTACGTGTTAGGGTTAGGGTAGGGGTTAGGGTTAGGGTACGCGTTATGGTTAGGGTAGTTATTAAACCTATCCCACTCTCTAGATACCCCTTAGCACGTAAAGGAATATTATTTGGGGGTCCAGCCATGGAGAAGAGTTTAGACACTAAGATAATATAAGGAACACACACATTATAAAGAAATCACATTAGGATTCTCTTTTTAAGCTGTTCCTTAAAACACTAGTGCTTAGGAAATCTATTGGAGGCAGAAGCAGTCAAGGGTAGCCTAGGGTTAGGGTTAGGCTTAGGGTTAGGCTTAGGGTACGGCTTAGGGTACGGGTTTGCGGAGGGCTTCGGGTACGGCGTAGGGTATGGGTTAGGGTTAGGGTTAGGGTTAGTGTTAGGGTTAGGGCTCGGTTTAGGGTACGGGTTAGGATTAGGGTACGTGTTAGGGTTAGGGTAGGGGTTAGGGTTAGGGTACGCGTTAGGGTTAGGGTAGTTATTAAACCTATCCCACTCTCTAGATACCCCTTAGCACGTAAAGGAATATTATTTGGGGGTCCAGCCATGGAGAAGAGTTTAGACACTAAGATAATATAAGGAACACACACAGTATAAAGAAATCACATTAGGATTCTCTTTTTAAGCTGTTCCTTAAAACCCTAGTGCTTAGGAAATCTATTGGAGGCAGAAGCAGTCAAGGGTAGCCTAGGGTTAGGGTTAGGCTTAGGGTTAGGCTTAGGGTACGGCTTAGGGTACGGGTTTGGGGAGGGCTTCGGGTACGGCGTAGGGTATGGGTTAGGGTTAGGGTTAGGGTTAGTGTTAGGGTTAGGGCTCGGTTTAGGGTACGGGTTAGGATTAGGGTACGTGTTAGGGTTAGGGTAGGGGTTAGGGTTAGGGTACGCGTTAGGGTTAGGGTAGTTATTAAACCTATCCCACTCTCTAGATACCCCTTAGCACGTAAAGGAATATTATTTGGGGGTCCAGCCATGGAGAAGAGTTTAGACACTAAGATAATATAAGGAACACACACATTATAAAGAAATCACATTAGGATTCTCTTTTTAAGCTGTTCCTTAAAACACTAGTGTTTAGGAAATCTATTGGAGGCAGAAGCAGTCAAGGGTAGCCTAGGGTTAGGGTTAGGCTTAGGGTTAGGCTTAGGGTACGGCTTAGGGTACGGGTTCGGGGAGGGCTTCGGGTACGGCGTAGGGTATGGGTTAGGGTTAGGGTTAGGGTTAGTGTTAGGGTTAGGGCTCGGTTTAGGGTACGGGTTAGGATTAGGGTACGTGTTAGGGCTAGGGTAGGGGTTAGGGTTAGGGTACGCGTTAGGTTTAGGGTAGTGATTAAACCTATCCCACTCTCTAGATACCCCTTAGCACATAAAGGAATATTATTTGGGGGTCCAGCCATGGAGAAGAGTTTAGACACTAGGATTAGATAAGGAACACACCCATTATAAAGAAATCACATTAGGATTCTCTTTTTAAGCTGTTCCTTAAAACACTAGTGCTTAGGAAATCTATTGGAGGCAGAAGCAGTCAAGGGTAGCCTAGGGTTAGGGTTAGGCTTAGGGTTTGGCTTAGGGTACGGATTAGGGTACGTGTTCGGGGAGGGCTTCGGGTACGGCGTAGGGTATGGGTTAGGGTTAGGGTTAGGGTTAGTGTTAGGGTTAGGGCTCGGTTTAGGGTACGGGTTAGGATTAGGGTACGTGTTAGGGTTAGGGTACGGGTTAGGGTTAGGGTACGCGTTACTGTTAGGGTAGTTATTAAACCTATCCCACTCTCTAGATACCCCTTAGCACGTAAAGGAATATTATTTGGGGGTCCAGCCATGGAGAAGAGTTTAGACACTAAGATAATATAAGGAACACACACATTATAAAGAAATCACATTAGGATTCTCTTTTTAAGCTGTTCCTTAAAACACTAGTGCTTAGGAAATCTATTGGAGGCAGAAGCAGTCAAGGGTAGCCTAGTGTTAGGGTTAGGCTTAGGGATAGGCTTAGGGTACGCCTTAGGGTACGGGTTCGGGGAGGGCTTCGGGTACGGCGTAGGGTATGGGTTAGGGTTAGGGTTAGGGTTAGTGTTAGGGTTAGGGCTCGGTTTAGGGTACGGGTTAGGATTAGGGTACGTGTTAGGGTTAGGGTAGGGGTTAGGGTTAGGGTACGCGTTAGGGTTAGGGTAGTTATTAAACCTATCCCACTCTCTAGATACCCCTTAGCACGTAAAGGAATATTATTTGGGGGTCCAGCCATGGAGAAGAGTTTAGACACTAAGATAATATAAGGAACACACACATTATAAAGAAATCACATTAGGATTCTCTTTTTAAGCTGTTCCTTAAAACCCTAGTGCTTAGGAAATCTATTGGAGGCAGAAGCAGTCAAGGGTAGCCTAGGGTTAGGGTTAGGCTTAGGGTTAGGCTTAGGGTACGGCTTAGGGTACGGGTTCGGGGAGGGCTTCGGGTACGGCGTAGGGTATGGGTTAGGGTTAGGGTTAGGGTTAGTGTTAGGGTTAGGGCTCGGTTTAGGGTACGGGTTAGGATTAGGGTACGTGTTAGGGTTAGGGTAGGGGTTAGGGTTAGGGTACGCGTTAGGGTTAGGGTAGTTATTAAACCTATCCCACTCTCTAGATACCCCTTAGCACGTAAAGGAATATTATTTGGGGGTCCAGCCATGGAGAAGAGTTTAGACACTAAGATAATATAAGGAACACACACATTATAAAGAAATCACATTAGGATTCTCTTTTTAAGCTGTTCCTTAAAACACTAGTGCTTAGGAAATCTATTGGAGGCAGAAGCAGTCAAGGGTAGCCTACGGTTAGGGTTAGGCTTAGGGTTAGGCTTAGGGTACTGGTTTGGGGAGGGCTTCGGGTACCGCGTAGGGTATGGGTTAGGTTTAGGGTTAGGGTTAGTGTTAGGGTTAGGGCTCGGTTTAGGGTACGGGTTAGGATTAGGGTACGTGTTAGGGTTAGGGTAGGGGTTAGGGTTAGGGTACGCGTTAGAGTTAGGGTAGTTATTAAACCAATCCCACTCTCTAGATACCCCTTAGCACGTAAAGGAATATTATTTGGGGGTCCAGCCATGGAGAAGAGTTTAGGCACTAAGATAAGATAAGGAACACACCCATTATAAAGAAATCACATTAGGATTCTCTTTTTAAGCTGTTCCTTAAAACACTAGTGCTTAGGAAATCTATTGGAGGCAGAAGCAGTCAAGGGTAGCCTAGGGTTAGGGTTAGGCTTAGGGTTAGGCTTAGGGTACGGCTTAGGGTACGGGTTCGGGGAGGGCTTCGGGTACGGCGTAGGGTATGGGTTAGGGTTAGGGTTAGGGTTAGTGTTAGGGTTAGGGCTCGGTTTAGGGTACGGGTTAGGATTAGGGAACGTGTTAGGGTTAGGGTAGGGGTTAGGGTTAGGGTACGCGTTAGGGTTAGGGTAGTTATTAATCCTATCCCACTCTCTAGATACCCCTTAGCACATAAAGGAATATTATTTGGGGGTCCAGCCATGGAGAAGAGTTTAGACACTAAGATAATATAAGGAACACACACATTATAAAGAAATCACATTAGGATTCTCTTTTTAAGCTGTTCCTTAAAACCCTAGTGCTTAGGAAATCTATTGGAGGCAGAAGCAGTCAAGGGTAGCCTAGGGTTAGGGTTAGGCTTAGGGTTAGGCTTAGGGTACTGGTTTGGGGAGGGCTTCGGGTACCGCGTAGGGTATGGGTTAGGGTTAGGGTTAGGGTTAGTGTTAGGGTTAGGGCTCGGTTTAGGGTACGGGTTAGGATTAGGGTACGTGTTAGGGTTAGGGTAGGGGTTAGGGTTAGGGTACGCGTTAGGGTTAGGGTAGTTATTAAACCTATCCCACTCTCTAGATACCCCTTAGCACGTAAAGGAATATTATTTGGGGGTCCAGCCATGGAGAAGAGTTTAGACACTAAGATAATATAAGGAACACACACATTATAAAGAAATCACATTAGGATTCTCTTTTTAAGCTGTTCCTTAAAACACTAGTGTTTAGGAAATCTATTGGAGGCAGAAGCAGTCAAGGGTAGCCTAGGGTTAGGGTTAGGCTTAGGGTTAGGCTTAGGGTACGGCTTAGGGTACGGGTTCGGGGAGGGCTTCTGGTACGGCGTAGGGTATGGGTTAGGGTTAGGGTTAGGGTTAGTGTTAGGGTTAGGGCTCGGTTTAGGGTACGGGTTAGGATTAGGGTACGTGTTAGGGCTAGGGTAGGGGTTAGGGTTAGGGTACGCGTTAGGGTTAGGGTAGTGATTAAACCTATCCCACTCTCTAGATACCCCTTAGCACATAAAGGAATATTATTTGGGGGTCCAGCCATGGAGAAGAGTTTAGACACTAGGATTAGATAAGGAACACACCCATTATAAAGAAATCACATTAGGATTCTCTTTTTAAGCTGTTCCTTAAAACACTAGTGCTTAGGAAATCTATTGGAGGCAGAAGCAGTCAAGGGTAGCCTAGGGTTAGGGTTAGGCTTAGGGTTTGGCTTAGGGTACGGATTAGGGTACGTGTTCGGGGAGGGCTTCGGGTACGGCGTAGGGTATGGGTTAGGGTTAGGGTTAGGGTTAGTGTTAGGGTTAGGGCTCGGTTTAGGGTACGGGTTAGGATTAGGGTACGTGTTAGGGTTAGGGTACGGGTTAGGGTTAGGGTACGCGTTACTGTTAGGGTAGTTATTAAACCTATCCCACTCTCTAGATACCCCTTAGCACGTAAAGGAATATTATTTGGGGGTCCAGCCATGGAGAAGAGTTTAGACACTAAGATAATATAAGGAACACACACATTATAAAGAAATCACATTAGGATTCTCTTTTTAAGCTGTTCCTTAAAACACTAGTGCTTAGGAAATCTATTGGAGGCAGAAGCAGTCAAGGGTAGCCTAGTGTTAGGGTTAGGCTTAGGGATAGGCTTAGGGTACGCCTTAGGGTACGGGTTCGGGGAGGGCTTCGGGTACGGCGTAGGGTATGGGTTAGGGTTAGGGTTAGGGTTAGTGTTTGGGTTAGGGCTCGGTTTAGGGTACGGGTTAGGATTAGGGTACGTGTTAGGGTTAGGGTAGTGGTTAGGGTTAGGGTACGCGTTAGGGTTAGGGTAGTTATTAAACCTATCCCACTCTCTACATACCCCTTAGCACGTAAAGGAATATTATTTGGGGGTCCAGCCATGGAGAAGAGTTTAGACACTAAGATAATATAAGGAACACACACATTATAAAGAAATCACATTAGGATTCTCTTTTTAAGCTGTTCCTTAAAACCCTAGTGCTTAGGAAATCTATTGGAGGCAGAAGCAGTCAAGGGTAGCCTAGGGTTAGGGTTAGGCTTAGGGTACGGCTTAGGGTACGGGTTTGGGGAGGGCTTCGGGTACGGCGTAGGGTATGGGTTAGGGTTAGGGTTAGGGTTAGTGTTAGGGTTAGGGCTCGGTTTAGGGTACGGGTTAGGATTAGGGTACGTGTTAGGGTTAGGGTAGGGGTTAGGGTTAGGGTACGCGTTAGGGTTAGGGTAGTTATTAAACCTATCCCACTCTCTAGATACCCCTTAGCACGTAAAGGAATATTATTTGGGGGTCCAGCCATGGAGAAGAGTTTAGACACTAAGATAATATAAGGAACACACACATTATAAAGAAATCACATTAGGATTCTCTTTTTAAGCTGTTCCTTAAAACCCTAGTGCTTAGGAAATCTATTGGAGGCAGAAGCAGTCAAGGGTAGCCTAGGTTTAGGGTTAGGCTTAGGGTTAGGCTTAGGGTACGGATTAGGGTACGGGTTCGGGGAGGGCTTCGGGTACGGCGTAGGGTATGGGTTAGGGTTAGGGTTAGGGTTAGTGTTAGGGTTAGGGCTCGGTTTAGGGTACGGGTTAGGATTAGGGTACGTGTTAGGGTTAGGGTAGGGGTTAGGGTTAGGGTACGCGTTAGGGTTAGGGTAGTTATTAAACCTATCCCACTCTCTAGATACCCCTTAGCACGTAAAGGAATATTATTTGGGGGTCCAGCCATGGAGAAGAGTTTAGACACTAAGATAATATAAGGAACACACACATTATAAAGAAATCACATTAGGATTCTCTTTTTAAGCTGTTCCTTAAAACACTAGTGCTTAGGAAATCTATTGGAGGCAGAAGCAGTCAAGGGTAGCCTAGGGTTAGGGTTAGGCTTAGGGTTAGGCTTAGGGTACTGGTTTGGGGAGGGCTTCGGGTACCGCGTAGGGTATGGGTTAGGTTTAGGGTTAGGGTTAGTGTTAGGGTTAGGGCTCGGTTTAGGGTACGGGTTAGGATTAGGGTACGTGTTAGGGTTAGGGTAGGGGTTAGGGTTAGGGTACGCGTTAGGGTTAGGGTAGTTATTAAACCTATCCCACTCTCTAGATACCCCTTAGCACATAAAGGAATATTATTTGGGGGTCCAGCCATGGAGAAGAGTTTAGACACTAAGATAATATAAGGAACACACACATTATAAAGAAATCACATTAGGATTCTCTTTTTAAGCTGTTCCTTAAAACACTAGTGCTTAGGAAATCTATTGGAGGCAGAAGCAGTCAAGGGTAGCCTAGGGTTAGGGTTAGGCTTAGGGTTAGGCTTAGGGTACGGCTTAGGGTACGGGTTCGGGGAGGGCTTCGGGTACGGCGTAGGGTATGGGTTAGGGTTAGGGTTAGGGTTAGTGTTAGGGTTAGGGCTCGGTTTAGGGTACGGGTTAGGATTAGGGTACGTGTTAGGGCTAGGGTAGGGGTTAGGGTTAGGGTACGCGTTAGGGTTAGGGTAGTGATTAAACCTATCCCACTCTCTAGATACCCCTTAGCACATAAAGGAATATTATTTGGGGGTCCAGCCATGGAGAAGAGTTTAGACACTAGGATTAGATAAGGAACACACCCATTATAAAGAAATCACATTAGGATTCTCTTTTTAAGCTGTTCCTTAAAACACTAGTGCTTAGGAAATCTATTGGAGGCAGAAGCAGTCAAGGGTAGCCTAGGGTTAGGGTTAGGCTTAGGGTTTGGCTTAGGGTACGGATTAGGGTACGTGTTCGGGGAGGGCTTCGGGTACGGCGTAGGGTATGGGTTAGGGTTAGGGTTAGGGTTAGTGTTAGGGTTAGGGCTCGGTTTAGGGTACGGGTTAGGATTAGGGTACGTGTTAGGGTTAGGGTAGGGGTTAGGGTTAGGATACGCGTTACGGTTAGGGTAGTTATTAAACCTATCCCACTCTCTACATACCCCTTAGCACGTAAAGGAATATTATTTGGGGGTCCAGCCATGGAGAAGAGTTTAGACACTAAGATAATATAAGGAACACACACATTATAAAGAAATCACATTAGGATTCTCTTTTTAAGCTGTTCCTTAAAACCCTAGTGCTTAGGAAATCTATTGGAGGCAGAAGCAGTCAAGGGTAGCCTAGGGTTAGGGTTAGGCTTAGGGTTAGGCTTAGGGTACTGGTTTGGGGAGGGCTTCGGGTACCGCGTAGGGTATGGGTTAGGGTTAGGGTTAGGGTTAGTGTTAGGGTTAGGGCTCGGTTTAGGGTACGGGTTAGGATTAGGGTACGTGTTAGGGTTAGGGTAGGGGTTAGGGTTAGGGTACGCGTTAGGGTTAGGGTAGTTATTAAACCTATCCCACTCTCTAGATACCCCTTAGCACATAAAGGAATATTATTTGGGGGTCCAGCCATGGAGAAGAGTTTAGACACTAAGATAATATAAGGAACACACACATTATAAAGAAATCACATTAGGATTCTCTTTTTAAGCTGTTCCTTAAACACTAGTGCTTAGGAAATCTATTGGAGGCAGAAGCAGTCAAGGGTAGCCTAGGGTTAGGGTTAGGCTTAGGGTTAGGCTTAGGGTACGGCTTAGGGTACGGGTTCGGGGAGGGCTTCGGGTACGGCGTAGGGTATGGGTTAGGGTTAGGGTTAGGGTTAGTGTTAGGGTTAGGGCTCGGTTTAGGGTACGGGTTAGGATTAGGGTACGTGTTAGGGTTAGGGTAGGGGTTAGGGTTAGGGTACGCGTTACAGTTAGGGTAGTTATTAAACCTATCCCACTCTCTAGATACCCCTTAGCACGTAAAGGAATATTATTTGGGGGTCCAGCCATGGAGAAGAGTTTAGGCACTAAGATAAGATAAGGAACACACCCATTATAAAGAAATCACATTAGGATTCTCTTTTTAAGCTGTTCCTTAAAACACTAGTGCTTAGGAAATCTATTGGAGGCAGAAGCAGTCAAGGGTAGCCTAGGGTTAGGGTTAGGCTTAGGGTTAGGCTTAGGGTACGCCTTAGGGTACGGGTTCGGGGAGGGCTTCGGGTACGGCGTAGGGTATGGGTTAGGGTTAGGGTTAGGGTTAGTGTTAAGGTTAGGGCTCGGTTTAGGGTACGGGTTAGGATTAGGGTACGTGTTAGGGTTAGGGTAGTGGTTAGGGTTAGGGTACGCGTTAGGGTTAGGGTAGTTATTAAACCTATCCCACTCTCTACATACGCCTTAGCACGTAAAGGAATATTATTTGGGGGTCCAGCCATGGAGAAGAGTTTAGACACTAAGATAATATAAGGAACACACACATTATAAAGAAATCACATTAGGATTCTCTTTTTAAGCTGTTCCTTAAAACCCTAGTGCTTAGGAAATCTATTGGAGGCAGAAGCAGTCAAGGGTAGCCTAGGGTTAGGGTTAGGCTTAGGGTTAGGCTTAGGGTACGGCTTAGGGTACGGGTTTGGGGAGGGCTTCGGGTACGGCGTAGGGTATGGGTTAGGGTTAGGGTTAGGGTTAGTGTTAGGGTTAGGGCTCGGTTTAGGGTACGGGTTAGGATTAGGGTACGTGTTAGGGTTAGGGTAGGGGTTAGGGTTAGGGTACGCGTTAGGGTTAGGGTAGTTATTAAACCTATCCCACTCTCTAGATACCCCTTAGCACGTAAAGGAATATTATTTGGGGGTCCAGCCATGGAGAAGAGTTTAGACACTAAGATAATATAAGGAACACACACATTATAAAGAAATCACATTAGGATTCTCTTTTTAAGCTGTTCCTTAAAACCCTAGTGCTTAGGAAATCTATTGGAGGCAGAAGCAGTCAAGGGTAGCCTAGGGTTAGGGTTAGGCTTAGGGTTAGGCTTAGGGTACGGCTTAGGGTACGGGTTTGGGGAGGGCTTCGGGTACGGCGTAGGGTATGGGTTAGGGTTAGGGTTAGGGTTAGTGTTAGGGTTAGGGCTCGGTTTAGGGTACGGGTTAGGATTAGGGTACGTGTTAGGGTTAGGGTAGGGGTTAGGGTTAGGGTACGCGTTAGGGTTAGGGTAGTTATTAAACCTATCCCACTCTCTAGATACCCCTTAGCACGTAAAGGAATATTATTTGGGGGTCCAGCCATGGAGAAGAGTTTAGACACTAAGATAATATAAGGAACACACACATTATAAAGAAATCACATTAGGATTCTCTTTTTAAGCTGTTCCTTAAAACCCTAGTGCTTAGGAAATCTATTGGAGGCAGAAGCAGTCAAGGGTAGCCTAGGGTTAGGGTTAGGCTTAGGGTTAGGCTTAGGGTACGGCTTAGGGTACGGGTTTGGGGAGGGCTTCGGGTACGGCGTAGGGTATGGGTTAGGGTTAGGGTTAGGGTTAGTGTTAGGGTTAGGGCTCGGTTTAGGGTACGGGTTAGGATTAGGGTACGTGTTAGGGTTAGGGTAGGGGTTAGGGTTAGGGTACGCGTTAGGGTTAGGGTAGTTATTAAACCTATCCCACTCTCTAGATACCCCTTAGCACGTAAAGGAATATTATTTGGGGGTCCAGCCATGGAGAAGAGTTTAGACACTAAGATAATATAAGGAACACACACATTATAAAGAAATCACATTAGGATTCTCTTTTTAAGCTGTTCCTTAAAACCCTAGTGCTTAGGAAATCTATTGGAGGCAGAAGCAGTCAAGGGTAGCCTAGGGTTAGGGTTAGGCTTAGGGTTAGGCTTAGGGTACTGGTTTGGGGAGGGCTTCGGGTACCGCGTAGGGTATGGGTTAGGGTTAGGGTTAGGGTTAGTGTTAGGGTTAGGGCTCGGTTTAGGGTACGGGTTAGGATTAGGGTACGTGTTAGGGTTAGGGTAAGGGTTAGGGTTAGGGTACGTGTTAGAGTTATGGTAGTTATTAAACCTATCCCACTCTCTAGATACCCCTTAGCACGTAAAGGAATATTATTTGGGGGTCCAGCCATGGAGAAGAGTTTAGACACTAAGATAATATAAGGAACACACACATTATAAAGAAATCACATTAGGATTCTCTTTTTAAGCTGTTCCTTAAAACACTAGTGTTTAGGAAATCTATTGGAGGCAGAAGCAGTCAAGGGTAGCCTAGGGTTAGGGTTAGGCTTAGGGTTAGGCTTAGGGTACGGCTTAGGGTACGGGTTCGGGGAGGGCTTCGGGTACGGCGTAGGGTATGGGTTAGGGTTAGGGTTAGGGTTAGTGTTAGGGTTAGGGCTCGGTTTAGGGTGCGGGTTAGGATTAGGGTACGTTTTAGGGCTAGGGTAGGGGTTAGGGTTAGGGTACGCGTTAGGGTTAGGGTAGTGATTAAACCTATCCCACTCTCTAGATACCCCTTAGCACATAAAGGAATATTATTTGGGGGTCCAGCCATGGAGAAGAGTTTAGACACTAGGATTAGATAAGGAACACACCCATTATAAAGAAATAACATTAGGATTCTCTTTTTAAGCTGTTCCTTAAAACACTAGTGCTTAGGAAATCTATTGGAGGCAGAAGCAGTCAAGGGTAGCCTAGGGTTAGGGTTAGGCTTAGGGTTTGGCTTAGGGTACGGATTAGGGTACGTGTTCGAGGAGGGCTTCGGGTACGGCGTAGGGTATGGGTTAGGGTTAGGGTTAGGGTTAGTGTTAGGTTTAGGGCTCGGTTTAGGGTACGGGTTAGGATTAGGGTACGTGTTAGGGTTAGGGTAGGGGTTAGGGTTAGGGTACGCGTTACGGTTAGGGTAGTTATTAAACCTATCCCACTCTCTAGATACCCCTTAGCACGTAAAGGAATATTATTTGGGGGTCCAGCCATGGAGAAGAGTTTAGACACTAAGATAATATAAGGAACACACACATTATAAAGAAATCACATTAGGATTCTCTTTTTAAGCTGTTCCTTAAAACACTAGTGCTTAGGAAATCTATTGGAGGCAGAAGCAGTCAAGGGTAGCCTAGGGTTAGGTTTAGGCTTAGGGTTAGGCTTAGGGTACGCCTTAGGGTACGGGTTCGGGGAGGGCTTCGGGTACGGCGTAGGGTATGGGTTAGGGTTAGGGTTAGGGTTAGTGTTAGGGTTAGGGATCGGTTTAGGGTACGGGTTAGGATTAGGGTACGTGTTAGGGTTAGGGTAGTGGTTAGGGTTAGGGTACGCGTTAGGGTTAGGGTAGTTATTAAACTTATCCCACTCTCTACATACCCCTTAGCACGTAAAGGAATATTATTTGGGGGTCCAGCCATGGAGAAGAGTTTAGACACTAAGATAATATAAGGAACACACACCTTATAAAGAAATCACATTAGGATTCTCTTTTTAAGCTGTTCCTTAAAACCCTAGTGCTTAGGAAATCTATTGGAGGCAGAAGCAGTCAAGGGTAGCCTAGGGTTAGGGTTAGGCTTAGGGTACGGCTTAGGGTACGGGTTTGGGGAGGGCTTCGGGTACGGCGTAGGGTATGGGTTAGGGTTAGGGTTAGGGTTAGTGTTAGGGTTAGGGCTCGGTTTAGGGTACGGGTTAGGATTAGGGTACGTGTTAGGGTTAGGGTAGGGGTTAGGGTTAGGGTACGCGTTAGGGTTAGGGTAGTTATTAAACCTATCCCACTCTCTAGATACCCCTTAGCACGTAAAGGAATATTATTTGGGGGTCCAGCCATGGAGAAGAGTTTAGACACTAAGATAATATAAGGAACACACACATTATAAAGAAATCACATTAGGATTCTCTTTTTAAGCTGTTCCTTAAAACCCTAGTGCTTAGGAAATCTATTGGAGGCAGAAGCAGTCAAGGGTAGCCTAGGGTTAGGGTTAGGCTTAGGGTTAGGCTTAGGGTACGGCTTAGGGTACGGGTTTGGGGAGGGCTTCGGGTACGGCGTAGGGTATGGGTTAGGGTTAGGGTTAGGGTTAGTGTTAGGGGTAGGGCTCGGTTTAGGGTACGGGTTAGGATTAGGGTACGTGTTAGGGTTAGGGTAGGGGTTAGGGTTAGGGTACGCGTTAGGGTTAGGGTAGTTATTAAACCTATCCCACTCTCTAGATACCCCTTAGCACGTAAAGGAATATTATTTGGGGGTCCAGCCATGGAGAAGAGTTTAGACACTAAGATAATATAAGGAACACACCCATTATAAAGAAATCACATTAGGATTCTCTTTTTAAGCTGTTCCTTAAAACACTAGTGCTTAGGAAATCTATTGGAGGCAGAAGCAGTCAAGGGTAGCCTAGGGTTAGGGTTAGGCTTAGGCTTAGGCTTAGGGTACGGATTAGGGTACGTGTTTTGGGAGGGCTTCGGGTACGGCGTAGGGTATGGGTTAGGGTTAGGGTTAGGGTTAGTGTTAGGGTTAGGGCTCGGTTTAGGGTACGGGTTAGGATTAGGGTACGTGTTAGGGTTAGGGTAGGGGTTAGGGTTAGGGTACGCGTTACGGATAGGGTAGTTATTAAACCTATCCCACTCTCTAGATACCCCTTAGCACGTAAAGGAATATTATTTGGGGGTCCAGCCATGGAGAAGAGTTTAGACACTAAGATAATATAAGGAACACACCCATTATAAAGAAATCACATTAGGATTCTCTTTTTAAGCTGTTCCTTAAAACACTAGTGCTTAGGAAATCTATTGGAGGCAGAAGCAGTCAAGGGTAGCCTAGGGTTAGGGTTAGGCTTAGGCTTAGGCTTAGGGTATGGATTAGGGTACGTGTTCGGGGAGGGCTTCGGGTATGGCGTAGGGTATGGGTTAGGGTTAGGGTTAGGGTTAGTGTTAGGGTTAGGGCTCGGTTTAGGGTACGGGTTAGGATTAGGGTACGTGTTAGGGTTAGGGTAGGGGTTAGGGTTAGGGTACGCGTTAGGGTTAGGGTAGTTATTAATCCTATCCCACTCTCTAGATACCCCTTAGCACGTAAAGGAATATTATTTGGGGGTCCAGCCATGGAGAAGAGTGTAGACACTAAGATAATATAAGGAACACACACATTATAAAGAAATCACATTAGGATTCTCTTTTTAAGCTGTTCCTTAAAACCCTAGTGCTTAGGAAATCTATTGGAGGCAGAAGCAGTCAAGGGTAGCCTAGGGTTAGGGTTAGGCTTAGGGTTAGGCTTAGGGTACTGGTTTGGGGAGGGCTTCGGGTACCGCGTAGGGTATGGGTTAGGGTTAGGGTTAGGGTTAGTGTTAGGGTTAGGGCTCGTTTTAGGGTACGGGTTAGGATTAGGGTACGTGTTAGGGTTAGGGTAGGGGTTAGGGTTAGGGTACGCGTTAGGGTTAGGGTAGTTATTAAACCTATCCCACTCTCTAGATACCCCTTAGCACGTAAAGGAATATTATTTGGGGGTCCAGCCATGGAGAAGAGTTTAGACACTAAGATAATATAAGGAACACACACATTATAAAGAAATCACATTAGGATTCTCTTTTTAAGCTGTTCCTTAAAACACTAGTGTTTAGGAAATCTATTGGAGGCAGAAGCAGTCAAGGGTAGCCTAGGGTTAGGGTTAGGCTTAGGGTTAGGCTTAGGGTACGGCTTAGGGTACGGGTTCGGGGAGGGCTTCGGGTACGGCGTAGGGTATGGGTTAGGGTTAGGGTTAGGGTTAGTGTTAGGGTTAGGGCTCGGTTTAGGGTACGGGTTAGGATTAGGGTACGTGTTAGGGCTAGGGTAGGGGTTAGGGTTAGGGTACGCGTTAGGGTTAGGGTAGTGATTAAACCTATCCCACTCTCTAGATACCCCTTAGCACGTAAAGGAATATTATTTGGGGGTCCAGCCATGGAGAAGAGTTTAGACACTAAGATAATATAAGGAACACACACATTATAAAGAAATCACATTAGGATTCTCTTTTTAAGCTGTTACTTAAAACCCTAGTGCTTAGGAAATCTATTGGAGGCAGAAGCAGTCAAGGGTAGCC
The DNA here is from genome assembly GCF_965194825.1 of Balaenoptera physalus. NCBI lineage: Eukaryota > Metazoa > Chordata > Mammalia > Artiodactyla > Balaenopteridae > Balaenoptera > Balaenoptera physalus. The sequence goes on along the minus strand of NW_028126443.1, from coordinate 830,155 downwards.
TAGGGTTAGGGTTAGGCTTAGGGTTAGGCTTAGGGTACGGCTTAGGGTACGGGTTTGGGGAGGGCTTCGGGTACGGCGTAGGGTATGGGTTAGGGTTAGGGTTAGGGTTAGGGTTAGGGTTAGGGCTCGGTTTAGGGTACGGGTTAGGATTAGGGTACGTGTTAGGGTTAGGGTAGGGGTTAGGGTTAGGGTACGCGTTAGGGTTAGGGTAGTTATTAAACCTATCCCACTCTCTAGATACCCCTTAGCACGTAAAGGAATATTATTTGGGGGTCCAGCCATGGAGAAGAGTTTAGACACTAAGATAATATAAGGAACACACACATTATAAAGAAATCACATTAGGATTCTCTTTTTAAGCTGTTCCTTAAAACACTAGTGCTTAGGAAATCTATTGGAGGCAGAAGCAGTCAAGGGTAGCCTAGGGTTAGGGTTAGGCTTAGGGTACGGCTTAGGGTACGGGTTCGGGGAGGGCTTCGGCTAAGGCGTAGGTTATGGGTTAGGGTTAGGGTTAGGGTTAGTGTTAGGGTTAGGGCTCGGTTTAGGGTACGGGTTAGGATTAGGGTACGTGTTAGGGCTAGGGTAGGGGTTAGGGTTAGGGTACGCGTTAGGGTTAGGGTAGTGATTAAACCTATCCCACTCTCTAGATACCCCTTAGCACATAAAGGAATATTATTTGGGGGTCCAGCCATGGAGAAGAGTTTAGACACTAGGATTAGATAAGGAACACACCCATTATAAAGAAATCACATTAGGATTCTCTTTTTAAGCTGTTCCTTAAAACACTAGTGCTTAGGAAATCTATTGGAGGCAGAAGCAGTCAAGGGTAGCCTAGGGTTAGGGTTAGGCTTAGGCTTAGGCTTAGGGTACGGATTAGGGTACGTGTTCGGGGAGGGCTTCGGGTACGGCGTAGGGTATGGGTTAGGGTTAGGGTTAGGGTTAGTGTTAGGTTAGGGCTCGGTTTAGGGTACGGGTTAGGATTAGGGTACGTGTTAGGGTTAGGGTAGGGGTTAGGGTTAGGGTACGCGTTACAGTTAGGGTAGTTATTAAACCTATCCCACTCTCTAGATACCCCTTAGCACGTAAAGGAATATTATTTGGGGGTCCAGCCATGGAGAAGAGTTTAGGCACTAAGATAAGATAAGGAACACACCCATTATAAAGAAATCACATTAGGATTCTCTTTTTAAGCTGTTCCTTAAAACACTAGTGCTTAGGAAATCTATTGGAGGCAGAAGCAGTCAAGGGTAGCCTAGGGTTAAGGTTAGGCTTAGGGTTAGGCTTAGGGTACGGCTTAGGGTACGGGTTCGGGGAGGGCTTCGGGTACGGCGTAGGGTATGGGTTAGGGTTAGGGTTAGGGTTAGTGTTAGGGTTAGGGCTCGGTTTAGGGTACGGGTTAGGATTAGGGTACGTGTTATTGTTAGAGTAGGGGTTAGGGTTAGGGTACGCGTTAGGGTTAGGGTAGTTATTAAACCAATCCCACTCTCTAGATACCCCTTAGCACGTAAAGGAATATTATTTGGGGGTCCAGCCATGGAGAAGAGTTTAGACACTAAGATAATATAAGGAACACACCCATTATAAAGAAATCACATTAGGATTCTCTTTTTAAGCTGTTCCTTAAAACACTAGTGCTTAGGAAATCTATTGGAGGCAGAAGCAGTCAAGGGTAGCCTAGGGTTAGGGTTAGGCTTAGGGTTAGCCTTAGGGTACGGCTTAGGGTACATGTTCGGGGAGGGCTTCGGGTACGGCGTAGGGTATGGGTTAGGGTTAGGGTTAGGGTTAGTGTTAGGGTTAGGGCTCGGTTTAGGGTACGGGTTAGAATTAGGGTACGTGTTAGGGCTAGGGTAGGGGTTAGGGTTAGGGTACGCGTTAGGGTTAGGGTAGTGATTAAACCTATTCCACTCTCTAGATACCCCTTAGCACATAAAGGAATATTATTTGGGGGTCCAGCCATGGAGAAGAGTTTAGACACTAGGATTAGATAAGGAACACACCCATTATACAGAAATCACATTAGGATTCTCTTTTTAAGCTGTTCCTTAAAACACTAGTGCTTAGGAAATCTATTGGAGGCAGAAGCAGTCAAGGGTAGCCTAGGTTTAGGGTTAGGCTTAGGGTTAGGCTTAGGGTACGGATTAGGGTACGTGTTCGGGGAGGGCTTCGGGTACGGCGTAGGGTATGGGTTAGGGTTAGGGTTAGGGTTAGTGTTAGGGTTAGGGCTCGGTTTAGGGTACGGGTTAGGATTAGGGTACGTGTTAGGGTTAGGGTAGGGGTTAGGGTTAGGGTACGCATTACGGTTAGGGTAGTTATTAAACCTATCCCACTCTCTAGATACCCCTTAGCACGTAAAGGAATATTATTTGGTGGTCCAGCCATGGAGAAGAGTTTAGGCACTAAGATAAGGAACACACCCATTATAAAGAAATCACATTAGGATTCTCTTTTTAAGCTGTTCCTTAAAACACTAGTGCTTAGGAAATCTATTGGAGGCAGAAGCAGTCAAGGGTAGCCTAGGGTTAGGGTTAGGCTTAGGGTTAGGCTTAGGGTACGCCTTAGGGTACGGGTTTGGGGAGGGCATCGGGTACGGCGTAGGGTATGGGTTAGGGTTAGGGTTAGGGTTAGTGTTAGGGTTAGGGCTCGGTTTAGGGTACGGGTTAGGATTAGGGTACGTGTTAGGGTTAGGGTAGGGGTTAGGGTTAGGGTACGCGTTAGGGTTAGGGTAGTTTTTAAACCTATCCCACTCTCTACATACCCCTTAGCACGTAAAGGAATATTATTTGGGGGTCCAGCCATGGAGAAGAGTTTAGACACTAAGATAATATAAGGAACACACACATTATAAAGAAATCACATTAGGATTCTCTTTTTAAGCTGTTCCTTAAAACCCTAGTGCTTAGGAAATCTATTGGAGGCAGAAGCAGTCAAGGGTAGCCTAGGGTTAGGGTTAGGCTTAGGGTTAGGCTTAGGGTACTGGTTTGGGGAGGGCTTCGGGTACCGCGTAGGGTATGGGTTAGGGTTAGGGTTAGGGTTAGTGTTAGGGTTAGGGCTCGGTTTAGGGTACGGGTTAGGATTAGGGTACGTGTTAGGGTTAGGGTAGGGGTTAGGGTTAGGGTACGCGTTAGGGTTAGGGTAGTTATTAAACCTATCCCACTCTCTAGATACCCCTTAGCACGTAAAGGAATATTATTTGGGGGTCCAGCCATGGAGAAGAGTTTAGACACTAAGATAATATAAGGAACACACACATTATAAAGAAATCACATTAGGATTCTCTTTTTAAGCTGTTCCTTAAAACACTAGTGTTTAGGAAATCTATTGGAGGCAGAAGCAGTCAAGGGTAGCCTAGGGTTAGGGTTAGGCTTAGGGTTAGGCTTAGGGTACGGCTTAGGGTACGGGTTCGGGGAGGGCTTCGGGTACGGCGTAGGGTATGGGTTAGGGTTAGGGTTAGGGTTAGTGTTAGGGTTAGGGCTCGGTTTAGGGTACGGGTTAGGATTAGGGTACGTGTTAGGGCTAGGGTAGGGGTTAGGGTTAGGGTACGCGTTAGGGTTAGGGTAGTGATTAAACCTATCCCACTCTCTAGATACCCCTTAGCACATAAAGGAATATTATTTGGGGGTCCAGCCATGGAGAAGAGTTTAGACACTAGGATTAGATAAGGAACACACCCATTATAAAGAAATCACATTAGGATTCTCTTTTTAAGCTGTTCCTTAAAACACTAGTGCTTAGGAAATCTATTGGAGGCAGAAGCAGTCAAGGGTAGCCTAGGGTTAGGGTTAGGCTTAGGGTTTGGCTTAGGGTACGGATTAGGGTACGTGTTCGGGGAGGGCTTCGGGTACGGCGTAGGGTATGGGTTAGGGTTAGGGTTAGGGTTAGTGTTAGGGTTAGGGCTCGGTTTAGGGTACGGGTTAGGATTAGGGTACGTGTTAGGGTTAGGGTAGGGGTTAGGGTTAGGGTACGCGTTACGGTTAGGGTAGTTATTAAACCTATCCCACTCTCTAGATACCCCTTAGCACGTAAAGGAATATTATTTGAGGGTCCAGCCATGGAGAAGAGTTTAGACACTAAGATAATATAAGGAACACACACATTATAAAGAAATCACATTAGGATTCTCTTTTTAAGCTGTTCCTTAAAACACTAGTGCTTAGGAAATCTATTGGAGGCAGAAGCAGTCAAGGGTAGCCTAGGGTTAGGGTTAGGCTTAGGGTTAGGCTTAGGGTACGCCTTAGGGTACGGGTTCGGGGAGGGCTTCGGGTACGGCGTAGGGTATGCGTTAGGGTTAGGGTTAGGGTTAGTGTTAGGGTTAGGGCTCGGTTTAGGGTACGGGTTAGGATTAGGGTACGTGTTAGGGTTAGGGTAGTGGTTAGGGTTAGGGTACGCGTTAGGGTTAGGGTAGTTATTAAACCTATCCCACTCTCTACATACCCCTTAGCACGTAAAGGAATATTATTTGGGGGTCCAGCCATGGAGAAGAGTTTAGACACTAAGATAATATAAGGAACACACACATTATAAAGAAATCACATTAGGATTCTCTTTTTAATCTGTTCCTTAAAACCCTAGTGCTTAGGAAATCTATTGGAGGCAGAAGCAGTCAAGGGTAGCCTAGGGTTAGGGTTAGGCTTAGGGTTAGGCTTAGGGTACGGCTTAGGGTACGGGTTTGGGGAGGGCTTCGGGTACGGCGTAGGGTATGGGTTAGGGTTAGGGTTAGGGTTAGTGTTAGGGTTAGGGCTCGGTTTAGGGTACGGGTTAGGATTAGGGTACGTGTTAGGGTTAGGGTAGGGGTTAGGGTTAGGGTACGCGTTAGGGTTAGGGTAGTTATTAAACCTATCCCACTCTCTAGATACCCCTTAGCACGTAAAGGAATATTATTTGGGGGTCCAGCCATGGAGAAGAGTTTAGACACTAAGATAATATAAGGAACACACACATTATAAAGAAATCACATTAGGATTCTCTTTTTAAGCTGTTCCTTAAAACCCTAGTGCTTAGGAAATCTATTGGAGGCAGAAGCAGTCAAGGGTAGCCTAGGGTTAGGGTTAGGCTTAGGGTTAGGCTTAGGGTACTGGTTTGGGGTGGGCTTCGGGTACCGCGTAGGGTATGGGTTAGGGTTAGGGTTAGGGTTAGTGTTAGGGTTAGGGCTCGGTTTAGGGTACGGGTTAGGATTAGGGTACGTGTTAGGGTTAGGGTAGTGGTTAGGGTTAGGGTACGCGTTAGGGTTAGGGTAGTTATTAAACCTATCCCACTCTCTAGATACCCCTTAGCACGTAAAGGAATATTATTTGGGGGTCCAGCCATGGAGAAGAGTTTAGACACTAAGATAATATAAGGAACACACACATTATAAAGAAATCACATTAGGATTCTCTTTTTAAGCTGTTCCTTAAAACACTAGTGTTTAGGAAATCTATTGGAGGCAGAAGCAGTCAAGGGTAGCCTAGGGTTAGGGTTAGGCTTAGGGTTAGGCTTAGGGTACGGCTTAGGGTACGGGTTCTGGGAGGGCTTCGGGTACGGCGTAGGGTATGGGTTAGGGTTAGGGTTAGGGTTAGTGTTAGGGTTAGGGCTCGGTTTAGGGTACGGGTTAGGATTAGGGTACGTGTTAGGGCTAGGGTAGGGGTTAGGGTTAGGGTACGCGTTAGGGTTAGGGTAGTGATTAAACCTATCCCACTCTCTACATACCCCTTAGCACATAAAGGAATATTATTTGGGGGTCCAGCCATGGAGAAGAGTTTAGACACTAGGATTAGATAAGGAACACACCCATTATAAAGAAATCACATTAGGATTCTCTTTTTAAGCTGTTCCTTAAAACACTAGTGCTTAGGAAATCTATTGGAGGCAGAAGCAGTCAAGGGTAGCCTAGGGTTAGGGTTAGGCTTAGGGTTAGGCTTAGGGTACGCCTTAGGGTACGGGTTCGGGGAGGGCTTCGGGTACGGCGTAGGGTATGGGTTAGGGTTAGGGTTAGGGTTAGTGTTAGGGTTAGGGCTCGGTTTAGGTTACGGGTTAGGATTAGGGTACGTGTTAGGGTTAGGGTAGTGGTTAGGGTTAGGGTACGCGTTAGGGTTAGGGTAGTTATTAAACCTATCCCACTCTCTACATACCCCTTAGCACGTAAAGGAATATTATTTGGGGGTCCAGCCATGGAGAAGAGTTTAGACACTAAGATAATATAAGGAACACACACATTATAAAGAAATCACATTAGGATTCTCTTTTTAAGCTGTTCCTTAAAACCCTAGTGCTTAGGAAATCTATTGGAGGCAGAAGCAGTCAAGGGTAGCCTAGGGTTAGGGTTAGGCTTAGGGTTAGGCTTAGGGTACGGCTTAGGGTACGGGTTTGGGGAGGGCTTTGGGTACGGCGTAGGGTATGGGTTAGGGTTAGGGTTAGGGTTAGTGTTAGGGTTAGGGCTCGGTTTAGGGTACGGGTTAGGATTAGGGTACGTGTTAGGGTTAGGGTAGGGGTTAGGGTTAGGGTACGCGTTAGGGTTAGGGTAGTTATTAAACCTATCCCACTCTCTAGATACCCCTTAGCACGTAAAGGAATATTATTTGGGGGTCCAGCCATGGAGAAGAGTTTAGACACTAAGATAATATAAGGAACACACACATTATAAAGAAATCACATTAGGATTCTCTTTTTAAGCTGTTCCTTAAAACACTAGTGCTTAGGAAATCTATTGGAGGCAGAAGCAGTCAAGTGTAGCCTAGGGTTAGGGTTAGGCTTAGGGTTAGGCTTAGGGTACGGCTTAGGGTACGGGTTCGGGGAGGGCTTCGGGTACGGCGTAGGGTATGGGTTAGGGTTAGGGTTAGGGTTAGTGTTAGGGTTAGGGCTCGGTTTAGGGTACGGGTTAGGATTAGGGTACGTGTTAGGGCTAGGGTACGGGTTAGGGTTAGGGTACGCGTTAGGGTTAGGGTAGTGATTAAACCTATCCCACTCTCTAGATACCCCTTAGCACATAAAGGAATATTATTTGGGGGTCCAGCCATGGAGAAGAGTTTAGACACTAGGATTAGATAAGGAACACACCCATTATAAAGAAATCACATTAGGATTCTCTTTTTAAGCTGTTCCTTAAAACACTAGTGCTTAGGAAATCTATTGGAGGCAGAAGCAGTCAAGGGTAGCCTAGGGTTAGGGTTAGGCTTAGGCTTAGGCTTAGGGTACGGATTAGGGTACGTGTTCGGGGAGGGCTTCGGGTACGGCGTAGGGTATGGGTTAGGGTTAGGGTTAGGGTTAGTGTTAGGGTTAGGGCTCGGTTTAGGGTACGGGTTAGGATTAGGTTACGTGTTAGGGTTAGGGTAGGGGTTAGGGTTAGGGTACGCGTTAGGGTTAGGGTAGTTATTAAACCTATCCCACTCTCTAGATACCCCTTAGCACGTAAAGGAATATTATTTGGGGGTCCAGCCATGGAGAAGAGTTTAGACACTAAGATAATATAAGGAACACACACATTATAAAGAAATCACATTAGGATTCTCTTTTTAAGCTGTTCCTTAAAACACTAGTGTTTAGGAAATCTATTGGAGGCAGAAGCAGTCAAGGGTAGCCTAGGGTTAGGGTTAGGCTTAGGATTAGGCTTAGGGTACGGCTTAGGGTACGGGTTCGGGGAGGGCTTCGGGTACGGCGTAGGGTATGGGTTAGGGTTAGGGTTAGGGTTAGTGTTAGGGTTAGGGCTCGGTTTAGGGTACGGGTTAGGATTAGGGTACGTGTTAGGGCTAGGGTAGGGGTTAGGGTTAGGGTATGCGTTAGGGTTAGGGTAGTGATTAAACCTATCCCACTCTCTAGATACCCCTTAGCACGTAAAGGAATATTATTTGGGGGTCCAGCCATGGAGAAGAGTTTAGACACTAGGATTAGATAAGGAACACACCCATTATAAAGAAATCACATTAGGATTCTCTTTTTAAGCTGTTCCTTAAAACACTAGTGCTTAGGAAATCTATTGGAGGCAGAAGCAGTCAAGGGTAGCCTAGGGTTAGGGTTAGGCTTAGGGTTAGGCTTAGGGTACGCCTTAGGGTACGGGTTCGGGGAGGGCTTCGGGTACGGCGTAGGGTATGGGTTAGGGTTAGGGTTAGGGTTAGTGTTAGGGTTAGGGCTCGGTTTAGGTTACGGGTTAGGATTAGGGTACGTGTTAGGGTTAGGGTAGTGGTTAGGGTTAGGGTACGCGTTAGGGTTAGGGTAGTTATTAAACCTATCCCACTCTCTAGATACCCCTTAGCACGTAAAGGAATATTATTTGGGGGTCCAGCCATGGAGAAGAGTTTAGACACTAAGATAATATAAGGAACACACACATTATAAAGAAATCACATTAGGATTCTCTTTTTAAGCTGTTCCTTAAAACCCTAGTGCTTAGGAAATCTATTGGAGGCAGAAGCAGTCAAGGGTAGCCTAGGGTTAGGGTTAGGCTTAGGGTTAGGCTTAGGGTACGGCTTAGGGTACGGGTTTGGGGAGGGCTTCGGGTACGGCGTAGGGTATGGGTTAGGGTTAGGGTTAGGGTTAGTGTTAGGGTTAGGGCTCGGTTTAGGGTACGGGTTAGGATTAGGGTACGTGTTAGGGTTAGGGTAGGGGTTAGGGTTAGGGTACGCGTTAGGGTTAGGGTAGTTATTAAACCTATCCCACTCTCTAGATACCCCTTAGCACGTAAAGGAATATTATTTGGGGGTCCAGCCATGGAGAAGAGTTTAGACACTAAGATAATATAAGGAACACACACATTATAAAGAAATCACATTAGGATTCTCTTTTTAAGCTGTTCCTTAAAACACTAGTGTTTAGGAAATCTATTGGAGGCAGAAGCAGTCAAGGGTAGCCTAGGGTTAGGGTTAGGCTTAGGGTTAGGCTTAGGGTACGGCTTAGGGTACGGGTTCGGGGAGGGCTTCGGGTACGGCGTAGGGTATGGGTTAGGGTTAGGGTTAGGGTTAGTGTTAGGGTTAGGGCTCGGTTTAGGGTACGGGTTAGGATTAGGGTACGTGTTAGGGCTAGGGTAGGGGTTAGGGTTAGGGTACGCGTTAGGGTTAGGGTAGTGATTAAACCTATCCCACTCTCTAGATACCCCTTAGCACGTAAAGGAATATTATTTGGGGGTCCAGCCATGGAGAAGAGTTTAGACACTAAGATAATATAAGGAACACACACATTATAAAGAAATCACATTAGGATTCTCTTTTTAAGCTGTTACTTAAAACCCTAGTGCTTAGGAAATCTATTGGAGGCAGAAGCAGTCAAGGGTAGCCTAGGGTTAGGGTTAGGCTTAGGGTTAGGCTTAGGGTACGGCTTAGGGTACGGGTTTGGGGAGGGCTTCTGGTACGGCGTAGGGTATGGGTTAGGGTTAGGGTTAGGGTTAGGGTTAGGGTTAGGGCTCGGTTTAGGGTACGGGTTAGGATTAGGGTACGTGTTAGGGTTAGGGTAGGGGTTAGGGTTAGGGTACGCGTTAGGGTTAGGGTAGTTATTAAACCTATCCCACTCTCTAGATACCCCTTAGCACGTAAAGGAATATTATTTGGGGGTCCAGCCATGGAGAAGAGTTTAGACACTAAGATAATATAAGGAACACACACATTATAAAGAAATCACATTAGGATTCTCTTTTTAAGCTGTTCCTTAAAACACTAGTGCTTAGGAAATCTATTGGAGGCAGAAGCAGTCAAGGGTAGCCTAGGGTTAGGGTTAGGCTTAGGGTACGGCTTAGGGTACGGGTTCGGGGAGGGCTTCGGCTACGGCGTAGGTTATGGGTTAGGGTTAGGGTTAGGGTTAGTGTTAGGGTTAGGGCTCGGTTTAGGGTACGGGTTAGGATTAGGGTACGTGTTAGGGCTAGGGTAGGGGTTAGGGTTAGGGTACGCGTTAGGGTTAGGGTAGTGATTAAACCTATCCCACTCTCTAGATACCCCTTAGCACATAAAGGAATATTATTTGGGGGTCCAGCCATGGAGAAGAGTTTAGACACTAGGATTAGATAAGGAACACACCCATTATAAAGAAATCACATTAGGATTCTCTTTTTAAGCTGTTCCTTAAAACACTAGTGCTTAGGAAATCTATTGGAGGCAGAAGCAGTCAAGGGTAGCCTAGGGTTAGGGTTAGGCTTAGGCTTAGGCTTAGGGTACGGATTAGGGTACGTGTTCGGGGAGGGCTTCGGGTACGGCGTAGGGTATGGGTTAGGGTTAGGGTTAGGGTTAGTGTTAGGTTAGGGCTCGGTTTAGGGTACGGGTTAGGATTAGGGTACGTGTTAGGGTTAGGGTAGGGGTTAGGGTTAGGGTACGCGTTACAGTTAGGGTAGTTATTAAACCTATCCCACTCTCTAGATACCCCTTAGCACGTAAAGGAATATTATTTGGGGGTCCAGCCATGGAGAAGAGTTTAGGCACTAAGATAAGATAAGGAACACACCCATTATAAAGAAATCACATTAGGATTCTCTTTTTAAGCTGTTCCTTAAAACACTAGTGCTTAGGAAATCTATTGGAGGCAGAAGCAGTCAAGGGTAGCCTAGGGTTAAGGTTAGGCTTAGGGTTAGGCTTAGGGTACGGCTTAGGGTACGGGTTCGGGGAGGGCTTCGGGTACGGCGTAGGGTATGGGTTAGGGTTAGGGTTAGGGTTAGTGTTAGGGTTAGGGCTCGGTTTAGGGTACGGGTTAGGATTAGGGTACGTGTTATTGTTAGAGTAGGGGTTAGGGTTAGGGTACGCGTTAGGGTTAGGGTAGTTATTAAACCAATCCCACTCTCTAGATACCCCTTAGCACGTAAAGGAATATTATTTGGGGGTCCAGCCATGGAGAAGAGTTTAGACACTAAGATAATATAAGGAACACACCCATTATAAAGAAATCACATTAGGATTCTCTTTTTAAGCTGTTCCTTAAAACACTAGTGCTTAGGAAATCTATTGGAGGCAGAAGCAGTCAAGGGTAGCCTAGGGTTAGGGTTAGGCTTAGGGTTAGCCTTAGGGTACGGCTTAGGGTACATGTTCGGGGAGGGCTTCGGGTACGGCGTAGGGTATGGGTTAGGGTTAGGGTTAGGGTTAGTGTTAGGGTTAGGGCTCGGTTTAGGGTACGGGTTAGAATTAGGGTACGTGTTAGGGCTAGGGTAGGGGTTAGGGTTAGGGTACGCGTTAGGGTTAGGGTAGTGATTAAACCTATTCCACTCTCTAGATACCCCTTAGCACATAAAGGAATATTATTTGGGGGTCCAGCCATGGAGAAGAGTTTAGACACTAGGATTAGATAAGGAACACACCCATTATACAGAAATCACATTAGGATTCTCTTTTTAAGCTGTTCCTTAAAACACTAGTGCTTAGGAAATCTATTGGAGGCAGAAGCAGTCAAGGGTAGCCTAGGTTTAGGGTTAGGCTTAGGGTTAGGCTTAGGGTACGGATTAGGGTACGTGTTCGGGGAGGGCTTCGGGTACGGCGTAGGGTATGGGTTAGGGTTAGGGTTAGGGTTAGTGTTAGGGTTAGGGCTCGGTTTAGGGTACGGGTTAGGATTAGGGTACGTGTTAGGGTTAGGGTAGGGGTTAGGGTTAGGGTACGCATTACGGTTAGGGTAGTTATTAAACCTATCCCACTCTCTAGATACCCCTTAGCACGTAAAGGAATATTATTTGGTGGTCCAGCCATGGAGAAGAGTTTAGGCACTAAGATAAGGAACACACCCATTATAAAGAAATCACATTAGGATTCTCTTTTTAAGCTGTTCCTTAAAACACTAGTGCTTAGGAAATCTATTGGAGGCAGAAGCAGTCAAGGGTAGCCTAGGGTTAGGGTTAGGCTTAGGGTTAGGCTTAGGGTACGCCTTAGGGTACGGGTTTGGGGAGGGCATCGGGTACGGCGTAGGGTATGGGTTAGGGTTAGGGTTAGGGTTAGTGTTAGGGTTAGGGCTCGGTTTAGGGTACGGGTTAGGATTAGGGTACGTGTTAGGGTTAGGGTAGGGGTTAGGGTTAGGGTACGCGTTAGGGTTAGGGTAGTTTTTAAACCTATCCCACTCTCTACATACCCCTTAGCACGTAAAGGAATATTATTTGGGGGTCCAGCCATGGAGAAGAGTTTAGACACTAAGATAATATAAGGAACACACACATTATAAAGAAATCACATTAGGATTCTCTTTTTAAGCTGTTCCTTAAAACCCTAGTGCTTAGGAAATCTATTGGAGGCAGAAGCAGTCAAGGGTAGCCTAGGGTTAGGGTTAGGCTTAGGGTTAGGCTGAGGGTACTGGTTTGGGGAGGGCTTCGGGTACCGCGTAGGGTATGGGTTAGGGTTAGGGTTAGGGTTAGTGTTAGGGTTAGGGCTCGGTTTAGGGTACGGGTTAGGATTAGGGTACGTGTTAGGGTTAGGGTAGGGGTTAGGGTTAGGGTACGCGTTAGGGTTAGGGTAGTTATTAAACCTATCCCACTCTCTAGATACCCCTTAGCACGTAAAGGAATATTATTTGGGGGTCCAGCCATGGAGAAGAGTTTAGACACTAAGATAATATAAGGAACACACACATTATAAAGAAATCACATTAGGATTCTCTTTTTAAGCTGTTCCTTAAAACACTAGTGTTTAGGAAATCTATTGGAGGCAGAAGCAGTCAAGGGTAGCCTAGGGTTAGGGTTAGGCTTAGGGTTAGGCTTAGGGTACGGCTTAGGGTACGGGTTCGGGGAGGGCTTCGGGTACGGCGTAGGGTATGGGTTAGGGTTAGGGTTAGGGTTAGTGTTAGGGTTAGGGCTCGGTTTAGGGTACGGGTTAGGATTAGGGTACGTGTTAGGGCTAGGGTAGGGGTTAGGGTTAGGGTACGCGTTAGGGTTAGGGTAGTGATTAAACCTATCCCACTCTCTAGATACCCCTTAGCACATAAAGGAATATTATTTGGGGGTCCAGCCATGGAGAAGAGTTTAGACACTAGGATTAGATAAGGAACACACCCATTATAAAGAAATCACATTAGGATTCTCTTTTTAAGCTGTTCCTTAAAACACTAGTGCTTAGGAAATCTATTGGAGGCAGAAGCAGTCAAGGGTAGCCTAGGGTTAGGGTTAGGCTTAGGGTTTGGCTTAGGGTACGGATTAGGGTACGTGTTCGGGGAGGGCTTCGGGTACGGCGTAGGGTATGGGTTAGGGTTAGGGTTAGGGTTAGTGTTAGGTTAGGGCTCGGTTTAGGGTACGGGTTAGGATTAGGGTACGTGTTAGGGTTAGGGTAGGGGTTAGGGTTAGGGTACGCGTTACGGTTAGGGTAGTTATTAAACCTATCCCACTCTCTAGATACCCCTTAGCACGTAAAGGAATATTATTTGAGGGTCCAGCCATGGAGAAGAGTTTAGACACTAAGATAATATAAGGAACACACACATTATAAAGAAATCACATTAGGATTCTCTTTTTAAGCTGTTCCTTAAAACACTAGTGCTTAGGAAATCTATTGGAGGCAGAAGCAGTCAAGGGTAGCCTAGGGTTAGGGTTAGGCTTAGGGTTAGGCTTAGGGTACGCCTTAGGGTACGGGTTCGGGGAGGGCTTCGGGTACGGCGTAGGGTATGCGTTAGGGTTAGGGTTAGGGTTAGTGTTAGGGTTAGGGCTCGGTTTAGGGTACGGGTTAGGATTAGGGTACGTGTTAGGGTTAGGGTAGTGGTTAGGGTTAGGGTACGCGTTAGGGTTAGGGTAGTTATTAAACCTATCCCACTCTCTACATACCCCTTAGCACGTAAAGGAATATTATTTGGGGGTCCAGCCATGGAGAAGAGTTTAGACACTAAGATAATATAAGGAACACACACATTATAAAGAAATCACATTAGGATTCTCTTTTTAATCTGTTCCTTAAAACCCTAGTGCTTAGGAAATCTATTGGAGGCAGAAGCAGTCAAGGGTAGCCTAGGGTTAGGGTTAGGCTTAGGGTTAGGCTTAGGGTACGGCTTAGGGTACGGGTTTGGGGAGGGCTTCGGGTACGGCGTAGGGTATGGGTTAGGGTTAGGGTTAGGGTTAGTGTTAGGGTTAGGGCTCGGTTTAGGGTACGGGTTAGGATTAGGGTACGTGTTAGGGTTAGGGTAGGGGTTAGGGTTAGGGTACGCGTTAGGGTTAGGGTAGTTATTAAACCTATCCCACTCTCTAGATACCCCTTAGCACGTAAAGGAATATTATTTGGGGGTCCAGCCATGGAGAAGAGTTTAGACACTAAGATAATATAAGGAACACACACATTATAAAGAAATCACATTAGGATTCTCTTTTTAAGCTGTTCCTTAAAACCCTAGTGCTTAGGAAATCTATTGGAGGCAGAAGCAGTCAAGGGTAGCCTAGGGTTAGGGTTAGGCTTAGGGTTAGGCTTAGGGTACTGGTTTGGGGTGGGCTTCGGGTACCGCGTAGGGTATGGGTTAGGGTTAGGGTTAGGGTTAGTGTTAGGGTTAGGGCTCGGTTTAGGGTACGGGTTAGGATTAGGGTACGTGTTAGGGTTAGGGTAGTGGTTAGGGTTAGGGTACGCGTTAGGGTTAGGGTAGTTATTAAACCTATCCCACTCTCTAGATACCCCTTAGCACGTAAAGGAATATTATTTGGGGGTCCAGCCATGGAGAAGAGTTTAGACACTAAGATAATATAAGGAACACACACATTATAAAGAAATCACATTAGGATTCTCTTTTTAAGCTGTTCCTTAAAACACTAGTGTTTAGGAAATCTATTGGAGGCAGAAGCAGTCAAGGGTAGCCTAGGGTTAGGGTTAGGCTTAGGGTTAGGCTTAGGGTACGGCTTAGGGTACGGGTTCTGGGAGGGCTTCGGGTACGGCGTAGGGTATGGGTTAGGGTTAGGGTTAGGGTTAGTGTTAGGGTTAGGGCTCGGTTTAGGGTACGGGTTAGGATTAGGGTACGTGTTAGGGCTAGGGTAGGGGTTAGGGTTAGGGTACGCGTTAGGGTTAGGGTAGTGATTAAACCTATCCCACTCTCTACATACCCCTTAGCACATAAAGGAATATTATTTGGGGGTCCAGCCATGGAGAAGAGTTTAGACACTAGGATTAGATAAGGAACACACCCATTATAAAGAAATCACATTAGGATTCTCTTTTTAAGCTGTTCCTTAAAACACTAGTGCTTAGGAAATCTATTGGAGGCAGAAGCAGTCAAGGGTAGCCTAGGGTTAGGGTTAGGCTTAGGGTTAGGCTTAGGGTACGCCTTAGGGTACGGGTTCGGGGAGGGCTTCGGGTACGGCGTAGGGTATGGGTTAGGGTTAGGGTTAGGGTTAGTGTTAGGGTTAGGGCTCGGTTTAGGTTACGGGTTAGGATTAGGGTACGTGTTAGGGTTAGGGTAGTGGTTAGGGTTAGGGTACGCGTTAGGGTTAGGGTAGTTATTAAACCTATCCCACTCTCTACATACCCCTTAGCACGTAAAGGAATATTATTTGGGGGTCCAGCCATGGAGAAGAGTTTAGACACTAAGATAATATAAGGAACACACACATTATAAAGAAATCACATTAGGATTCTCTTTTTAAGCTGTTCCTTAAAACCCTAGTGCTTAGGAAATCTATTGGAGGCAGAAGCAGTCAAGGGTAGCCTAGGGTTAGGGTTAGGCTTAGGGTTAGGCTTAGGGTACGGCTTAGGGTACGGGTTTGGGGAGGGCTTTGGGTACGGCGTAGGGTATGGGTTAGGGTTAGGGTTAGGGTTAGTGTTAGGGTTAGGGCTCGGTTTAGGGTACGGGTTAGGATTAGGGTACGTGTTAGGGTTAGGGTAGGGGTTAGGGTTAGGGTACGCGTTAGGGTTAGGGTAGTTATTAAACCTATCCCACTCTCTAGATACCCCTTAGCACGTAAAGGAATATTATTTGGGGGTCCAGCCATGGAGAAGAGTTTAGACACTAAGATAATATAAGGAACACACACATTATAAAGAAATCACATTAGGATTCTCTTTTTAAGCTGTTCCTTAAAACACTAGTGCTTAGGAAATCTATTGGAGGCAGAAGCAGTCAAGTGTAGCCTAGGGTTAGGGTTAGGCTTAGGGTTAGGCTTAGGGTACGGCTTAGGGTACGGGTTCGGGGAGGGCTTCGGGTACGGCGTAGGGTATGGGTTAGGGTTAGGGTTAGGGTTAGTGTTAGGGTTAGGGCTCGGTTTAGGGTACGGGTTAGGATTAGGGTACGTGTTAGGGCTAGGGTACGGGTTAGGGTTAGGGTACGCGTTAGGGTTAGGGTAGTGATTAAACCTATCCCACTCTCTAGATACCCCTTAGCACATAAAGGAATATTATTTGGGGGTCCAGCCATGGAGAAGAGTTTAGACACTAGGATTAGATAAGGAACACACCCATTATAAAGAAATCACATTAGGATTCTCTTTTTAAGCTGTTCCTTAAAACACTAGTGCTTAGGAAATCTATTGGAGGCAGAAGCAGTCAAGGGTAGCCTAGGGTTAGGGTTAGGCTTAGGCTTAGGCTTAGGGTACGGATTAGGGTACGTGTTCGGGGAGGGCTTCGGGTACGGCGTAGGGTATGGGTTAGGGTTAGGGTTAGGGTTAGTTTTAGGGTTAGGGCTCGGTTTAGGGTACGGGTTAGGATTAGGTTACGTGTTAGGGTTAGGGTAGGGGTTAGGGTTAGGGTACGCGTTAGGGTTAGGGTAGTTATTAAACCTATCCCACTCTCTAGATACCCCTTAGCACGTAAAGGAATATTATTTGGGGGTCCAGCCATGGAGAAGAGTTTAGACACTAAGATAATATAAGGAACACACACATTATAAAGAAATCACATTAGGATTCTCTTTTTAAGCTGTTCCTTAAAACACTAGTGTTTAGGAAATCTATTGGAGGCAGAAGCAGTCAAGGGTAGCCTAGGGTTAGGGTTAGGCTTAGGATTAGGCTTAGGGTACGGCTTAGGGTACGGGTTCGGGGAGGGCTTCGGGTACGGCGTAGGGTATGGGTTAGGGTTAGGGTTAGGGTTAGTGTTAGGGTTAGGGCTCGGTTTAGGGTACGGGTTAGGATTAGGGTACGTGTTAGGGCTAGGGTAGGGGTTAGGGTTAGGGTACGCGTTAGGGTTAGGGTAGTGATTAAACCTATCCCACTCTCTAGATACCCCTTAGCACATAAAGGAATATTATTTGGGGGTCCAGCCATGGAGAAGAGTTTAGACACTAGGATTAGATAAGGAACACACCCATTATAAAGAAATCACATTAGGATTCTCTTTTTAAGCTGTTCCTTAAAACACTAGTGCTTAGGAAATCTATTGGAGGCAGAAGCAGTCAAGGGTAGCCTAGGGTTAGGGTTAGGCTTAGGGCTTGGCTTAGGGTACGGATTAGGGTACGTGTTCGGGGAGGGCTTCGGGTACGGCGTAGGGTATGGGTTAGGGTTAGGGTTAGGGTTAGTGTTAGGGTTAGGGCTCGGTTTAGGGTACGGGTTAGGATTAGGGTACGTGTTAGGGTTAGGGTAGGGGTTAGGGTTAGGGTACGCGTTACGGTTAGGGTAGTTATTAAACCTATCCCACTCTCTAGATACCCCTTAGCACGTAAAGGAATATTATTTGAGGGTCCAGCCATGGAGAAGAGTTTAGACACTAAGATAATATAAGGAACACACACATTATAAAGAAATCACATTAGGATTCTCTTTTTAAGCTGTTCCTTAAAACACTAGTGCTTAGGAAATCTATTGGAGGCAGAAGCAGTCAAGGGTAGCCTAGGGTTAGGGTTAGGCTTAGGGTTAGGCTTAGGGTACGCCTTAGGGTACGGGTTCGGGGAGGGCTTCGGGTACGGCGTAGGGTATGGGTTAGGGTTAGGGTTAGGGTTAGTGTTAGGGTTAGGGCTCGGTTTAGGTTACGGGTTAGGATTAGGGTACGTGTTAGGGTTAGGGTAGTGGTTAGGGTTAGGGTACGCGTTAGGGTTAGGGTAGTTATTAAACCTATCCCACTCTCTAGATACCCCTTAGCACGTAAAGGAATATTATTTGGGGGTCCAGCCATGGAGAAGAGTTTAGACACTAAGATAATATAAGGAACACACACATTATAAAGAAATCACATTAGGATTCTCTTTTTAAGCTGTTCCTTAAAACCCTAGTGCTTAGGAAATCTATTGGAGGCAGAAGCAGTCAAGGGTAGCCTAGGGTTAGGGTTAGGCTTAGGGTTAGGCTTAGGGTACGGCTTAGGGTACGGGTTTGGGGAGGGCTTCGGGTACGGCGTAGGGTATGGGTTAGGGTTAGGGTTAGGGTTAGTGTTAGGGTTAGGGCTCGGTTTAGGGTACGGGTTAGGATTAGGGTACGTGTTAGGGTTAGGGTAGGGGTTAGGGTTAGGGTACGCGTTAGGGTTAGGGTAGTTATTAAACCTATCCCACTCTCTAGATACCCCTTAGCACGTAAAGGAATATTATTTGGGGGTCCAGCCATGGAGAAGAGTTTAGACACTAAGATAATATAAGGAACACACACATTATAAAGAAATCACATTAGGATTCTCTTTTTAAGCTGTTCCTTAAAACCCTAGTGCTTAGGAAATCTATTGGAGGCAGAAGCAGTCAAGGGTAGCCTAGGGTTAGGGTTAGGCTTAGGGTTAGGCTTAGGGTACGGCTTAGGGTACGGGTTTGGGGAGGGCTTCGGGTACGGCGTAGGGTATGGGTTAGGGTTAGGGTTAGGGTTAGTGTTAGGGTTAGGGCTCGGTTTAGGGTACGGGTTAGGATTAGGGTACGTGTTAGGGTTAGGGTAGGGGTTAGGGTTAGGGTACGCGTTAGGGTTAGGGTAGTTATTAAACCTATCCCACTCTCTAGATACCCCTTAGCACGTAAAGGAATATTATTTGGGGGTCCAGCCATGGAGAAGAGTTTAGACACTAAGATAATATAAGGAACACACACATTATAAAGAAATCACATTAGGATTCTCTTTTTAAGCTGTTCCTTAAAACACTAGTGCTTAGGAAATCTATTGGAGGCAGAAGCAGTCAAGGGTAGCCTAGGGTTAGGGTTAGGCTTAGGGTTAGGCTTAGGGTACGGCTTAGGGTACGGGTTCGGGGAGGGCTTCGGGTACGGCGTAGGGTATGGGTTAGGGTTAGGGTTAGGGTTAGTGTTAGGGTTAGGGCTCGGTTTAGGGTACGGGTTAGGATTAGGGTACGTGTTAGGGCTAGGGTAGGGGTTAGGGTTAGGGTACGCGTTAGGGTTAGGGTAGTGATTAAACCTATCCCACTCTCTAGATACCCCTTAGCACATAAAGGAATATTATTTGGGGGTCCAGCCATGGAGAAGAGTTTAGACACTAGGATTAGATAAGGAACACACCCATTATAAAGAAATCACATTAGGATTCTCTTTTTAAGCTGTTCCTTAAAACACTAGTGCTTAGGAAATCTATTGGAGGCAGAAGCAGTCAAGGGTAGCCTAGGGTTAGGGTTAGGCTTAGGCTTAGGCTTAGGGTACGGATTAGGGTACGTGTTCGGGGAGGGCTTCGGGTACGGCGTAGGGTATGGGTTAGGGTTAGGGTTAGGGTTAGTGTTAGGGTTAGGGCTCGGTTTAGGGTACGGGTTAGGATTAGGGTACGTGTTAGGGTTAGGGTAGGGGTTAGGGTTAGGGTACGCGTTAGGGTTAGGGTAGTTATTAAACCTATTCCACTCTCTAGATACCCCTTAGCACGTAAAGGAATATTATTTGGGGGTCCAGCCATGGAGAAGAGTTTAGACACTAAGATAATATAAGGAACACACACATTATAAAGAAATCACATTAGGATTCTCTTTTTAAGCTGTTCCTTAAAACACTAGTGTTTAGGAAATCTATTGGAGGCTGAAGCAGTCAAGGGTAGCCTAGGGTTAGGGTTAGGCTTAGGGTTAGGCTTAGGGTACGGCTTAGGGTACGGGTTCGGGGAGGGCTTCGGCTACGGCGTAGGGTATGGGTTAGGGTTAGGGTTAGGGTTAGTGTTAGGGTTAGGGCTCGGTTTAGGGTACGGGTTAGGATTAGGGTACGTGTTAGGGCTAGGGTAGGGGTTAGGGTTAGGGTACGCGTTAGGGTTAGGGTAGTGATTAAACCTATCCCACTCTCTAGATACCCCTTAGCACATAAAGGAATATTATTTGGGGGTCCAGCCATGGAGAAGAGTTTAGACACTAGGATTAGATAAGGAACACACCCATTATAAAGAAATCACATTAGGATTCTCTTTTTAAGCTGTTCCTTAAAACACTAGTGCTTAGGAAATCTATTGGAGGCAGAAGCAGTCAAGGGTAGCCTAGGGTTAGGGTTAGGCTTAGGGTTTGGCTTAGGGTACGGATTAGGGTACGTGTTCGGGGAGGGCTTCGGGTACGGCGTAGGGTATGGGTTAGGGTTAGGGTTAGGGTTAGTGTTAGGTTTAGGGCTCGGTTTAGGGTACGGGTTAGGATTAGGGTACGTGTTAGGGTTAGGGTAGGGGTTAGGGTTAGGGTACGCGTTACGGTTAGGGTAGTTATTAAACCTATCCCACTCTCTAGATACCCCTTAGCACGTAAAGGAATATTATTTGGGGGTCCAGCCATGGAGAAGAGTTTAGACACTAAGATAATATAAGGAACACACACATTATAAAGAAATCACATTAGGATTCTCTTTTTAAGCTGTTCCTTAAAACACTAGTGTTTAGGAAATCTATTGGAGGCAGAAGCAGTCAAGGGTAGCCTAGGGTTAGGGTTAGGCTTAGGATTAGGCTTAGGGTACGGCTTAGGGTACGGGTTCGGGGAGGGCTTCGGGTACGGCGTAGGGTATGGGTTAGGGTTAGGGTTAGGGTTAGTGTTAGGGTTAGGGCTCGGTTTAGGGTACGGGTTAGGATTAGGGTACGTGTTAGGGCTAGGGTAGGGGTTAGGGTTAGGGTACGCGTTAGGGTTAGGGTAGTGATTAAACCTATCCCACTCTCTAGATACCCCTTAGCACATAAAGGAATATTATTTGGGGGTCCAGCCATGGAGAAGAGTTTAGACACTAGGATTAGATAAGGAACACACCCATTATAAAGAAATCACATTAGGATTCTCTTTTTAAGCTGTTCCTTAAAACACTAGTGCTTAGGAAATCTATTGGAGGCAGAAGCAGTCAAGGGTAGCCTAGGGTTAGGGTTAGGCTTAGGGTTTGGCTTAGGGTACGGATTAGGGTACGTGTTCGGGGAGGGCTTCGGGTACGGCGTAGGGTATGGGTTAGGGTTAGGGTTAGGGTTAGTGTTAGGGTTAGGGCTCGGTTTAGGGTACGGGTTAGGATTAGGGTACGTGTTAGGGTTAGGGTAGTGGTTAGGGTTAGGGTACGCGTTAGGGTTAGGGTAGTTATTAAACCTATCCCACTCTCTACATACCCCTTAGCACGTAAAGGAATATTATTTGGGGGTCCAGCCATGGAGAAGAGTTTAGACACTAAGATAATATAAGGAACACACACATTATAAAGAAATCACATTAGGATTCTCTTTTTAAGCTGTTCCTTAAAGCCCTAGTGCTTAGGAAATCTATTGGAGGCAGAAGCAGTCAAGGGTAGCCTAGGGTTAGGGTTAGGCTTAGGGTTAGGCTTAGGGTACGGCTTAGGGTACGGGTTCTGGGAGGGCTTCGGGTACGGCGTAGGGTATGGGTTAGGGTTAGGGTTAGGGTTAGTGTTAGGGTTAGGGCTTGGTTTAGGGTACGGGTTAGGATTAGGGTACGTGTTAGGGCTAGGGTAGGGGTTAGGGTTAGGGTACGCGTTAGGGTTAGGGTAGTGATTAAACCTATCCCACTCTCTAGATACCCCTTAGCACATAAAGGAATATTATTTGGGGGTCCAGCCATGGAGAAGAGTTTAGACACTAGGATTAGATAAGGAACACACCCATTATAAAGAAATCACATTAGGATTCTCTTTTTAAGCTGTTCCTTAAAACACTAGTGCTTAGGAAATCTATTGGAGGCAGAAGCAGTCAAGGGTAGCCTAGGGTTAGGGTTAGGCTTAGGGCTTGGCTTAGGGTACGGATTAGGGTACGTGTTCGGGGAGGGCTTCGGGTACGGCGTAGGGTATGGGTTAGGGTTAGGGTTAGGGTTAGTGTTAGGGTTAGGGCTCGGTTTATGGTACGGGTTAGGATTAGGGTACGTGTTAGGGTTAGGGTAGGGGTTAGGGTTAGGGTACGCGTTACGGTTAGGGTAGTTATTAAACCTATCCCACTCTCTAGATACCCCTTAGCACGTAAAGGAATATTATTTGAGGGTCCAGCCATGGAGAAGAGTTTAGACACTAAGATAATATAAGGAACACACACATTATAAAGAAATCACATTAGGATTCTCTTTTTAAGCTGTTCCTTAAAACACTAGTGCTTAGGAAATCTATTGGAGGCAGAAGCAGTCAAGGGTAGCCTAGGGTTAGGGTTAGGCTTAGGGTTAGGCTTAGGGTACGCCTTAGGGTACGGGTTCGGGGAGGGCTTCGGGTACGGCGTAGGGTATGGGTTAGGGTTAGGGTTAGGGTTAGTGTTAGGGTTAGGGCTCGGTTTAGGTTACGGGTTAGGATTAGGGTACGTGTTAGGGTTAGGGTAGTGGTTAGGGTTAGGGTACGCGTTAGGGTTAGGGTAGTTATTAAACCTATCCCACTCTCTACATACCCCTTAGCACGTAAAGGAATATTATTTGGGGGTCCAGCCATGGAGAAGAGTTTAGACACTAAGATAATATAAGGAACACACACATTATAAAGAAATCACATTAGGATTCTCTTTTTAAGCTGTTCCTTAAAACCCTAGTGCTTAGGAAATCTATTGGAGGCAGAAGCAGTCAAGGGTAGCCTAGGGTTAGGGTTAGGCTTAGGGTTAGGCTTAGGGTACGGCTTAGGGTACGGGTTTGGGGAGGGCTTCGGGTACGGCGTAGGGTATGGGTTAGGGTTAGGGTTAGGGTTAGTGTTAGGGTTAGGGCTCGGTTTAGGGTACGGGTTAGGATTAGGGTACGTGTTAGGGTTAGGGTAGGGGTTAGGGTTAGGGTACGCGTTAGGGTTAGGGTAGTTATTAAACCTATCCCACTCTCTAGATACCCCTTAGCACGTAAAGGAATATTATTTGGGGGTCCAGCCATGGAGAAGAGTTTAGACACTAAGATAATATAAGGAACACACACATTATAAAGAAATCACATTAGGATTCTCTTTTTAAGCTGTTCCTTAAAACACTAGTGCTTAGGAAATCTATTGGAGGCAGAAGCAGTCAAGGGTAGCCTAGGGTTAGGGTTAGGCTTAGGGTTAGGCTTAGGGTACGCCTTAGGGTACGGGTTCGGGGAGGGCTTCGGGTACGGCGTAGGGTATGGGTTAGGGTTAGGGTTAGGGTTAGTGTTAGGGTTAGGGCTCGGTTTAGGTTACGGGTTAGGATTAGGGTACGTGTTAGGGTTAGGGTAGTGGTTAGGGTTAGGGTACGCGTTAGGGTTAGGGTAGTTATTAAACCTATCCCACTCTCTAGATACCCCTTAGCACGTAAAGGAATATTATTTGGGGGTCCAGCCATGGAGAAGAGTTTAGACACTAAGATAATATAAGGAACACACACATTATAAAGAAATCACATTAGGATTCTCTTTTTAAGCTGTTCCTTAAAACCCTAGTGCTTAGGAAATCTATTGGAGGCAGAAGCAGTCAAGGGTAGCCTAGGGTTAGGGTTAGGCTTAGGGTTAGGCTTAGGGTACGGCTTAGGGTACGGGTTTGGGGAGGGCTTCGGGTACGGCGTAGGGTATGGGTTAGGGTTAGGGTTAGGGTTAGTGTTAGGGTTAGGGCTCGGTTTAGGGTACGGGTTAGGATTAGGGTACGTGTTAGGGTTAGGGTAGGGGTTAGGGTTAGGGTACGCGTTAGGGTTAGGGTAGTTATTAAACCTATCCCACTCTCTAGATACCCCTTAGCACGTAAAGGAATATTATTTGGGGGTCCAGCCATGGAGAAGAGTTTAGACACTAAGATAATATAAGGAACACACACATTATAAAGAAATCACATTAGGATTCTCTTTTTAAGCTGTTCCTTAAAACCCTAGTGCTTAGGAAATCTATTGGAGGCAGAAGCAGTCAAGGGTAGCCTAGGGTTAGGGTTAGGCTTAGGGTTAGGCTTAGGGTACGGCTTAGGGTACGGGTTTGGGGAGGGCTTCGGGTACGGCGTAGGGTATGGGTTAGGGTTAGGGTTAGGGTTAGTGTTAGGGTTAGGGCTCGGTTTAGGGTACGGGTTAGGATTAGGGTACGTGTTAGGGTTAGGGTAGGGGTTAGGGTTAGGGTACGCGTTAGGGTTAGGGTAGTTATTAAACCTATCCCACTCTCTAGATACCCCTTAGCACGTAAAGGAATATTATTTGGGGGTCCAGCCATGGAGAAGAGTTTAGACACTAAGATAATATAAGGAACACACACATTATAAAGAAATCACATTAGGATTCTCTTTTTAAGCTGTTCCTTAAAACACTAGTGCTTAGGAAATCTATTGGAGGCAGAAGCAGTCAAGGGTAGCCTAGGGTTAGGGTTAGGCTTAGGGTTAGGCTTAGGGTACGGCTTAGGGTACGGGTTCGGGGAGGGCTTCGGGTACGGCGTAGGGTATGGGTTAGGGTTAGGGTTAGGGTTAGTGTTAGGGTTAGGGCTCGGTTTAGGGTACGGGTTAGGATTAGGGTACGTGTTAGGGCTAGGGTAGGGGTTAGGGTTAGGGTACGCGTTAGGGTTAGGGTAGTGATTAAACCTATCCCACTCTCTAGATACCCCTTAGCACATAAAGGAATATTATTTGGGGGTCCAGCCATGGAGAAGAGTTTAGACACTAGGATTAGATAAGGAACACACCCATTATAAAGAAATCACATTAGGATTCTCTTTTTAAGCTGTTCCTTAAAACACTAGTGCTTAGGAAATCTATTGGAGGCAGAAGCAGTCAAGGGTAGCCTAGGGTTAGGGTTAGGCTTAGGCTTAGGCTTAGGGTACGGATTAGGGTACGTGTTCGGGGAGGGCTTCGGGTACGGCGTAGGGTATGGGTTAGGGTTAGGGTTAGGGTTAGTGTTAGGGTTAGGGCTCGGTTTAGGGTACGGGTTAGGATTAGGGTACGTGTTAGGGTTAGGGTAGGGGTTAGGGTTAGGGTACGCGTTAGGGTTAGGGTAGTTATTAAACCTATTCCACTCTCTAGATACCCCTTAGCACGTAAAGGAATATTATTTGGGGGTCCAGCCATGGAGAAGAGTTTAGACACTAAGATAATATAAGGAACACACACATTATAAAGAAATCACATTAGGATTCTCTTTTTAAGCTGTTCCTTAAAACACTAGTGTTTAGGAAATCTATTGGAGGCTGAAGCAGTCAAGGGTAGCCTAGGGTTAGGGTTAGGCTTAGGGTTAGGCTTAGGGTACGGCTTAGGGTACGGGTTCGGGGAGGGCTTCGGCTACGGCGTAGGGTATGGGTTAGGGTTAGGGTTAGGGTTAGTGTTAGGGTTAGGGCTCGGTTTAGGGTACGGGTTAGGATTAGGGTACGTGTTAGGGCTAGGGTAGGGGTTAGGGTTAGGGTACGCGTTAGGGTTAGGGTAGTGATTAAACCTATCCCACTCTCTAGATACCCCTTAGCACATAAAGGAATATTATTTGGGGGTCCAGCCATGGAGAAGAGTTTAGACACTAGGATTAGATAAGGAACACACCCATTATAAAGAAATCACATTAGGATTCTCTTTTTAAGCTGTTCCTTAAAACACTAGTGCTTAGGAAATCTATTGGAGGCAGAAGCAGTCAAGGGTAGCCTAGGGTTAGGGTTAGGCTTAGGGTTTGGCTTAGGGTACGGATTAGGGTACGTGTTCGGGGAGGGCTTCGGGTACGGCGTAGGGTATGGGTTAGGGTTAGGGTTAGGGTTAGTGTTAGGTTTAGGGCTCGGTTTAGGGTACGGGTTAGGATTAGGGTACGTGTTAGGGTTAGGGTAGGGGTTAGGGTTAGGGTACGCGTTACGGTTAGGGTAGTTATTAAACCTATCCCACTCTCTAGATACCCCTTAGCACGTAAAGGAATATTATTTGGGGGTCCAGCCATGGAGAAGAGTTTAGACACTAAGATAATATAAGGAACACACACATTATAAAGAAATCACATTAGGATTCTCTTTTTAAGCTGTTCCTTAAAACACTAGTGTTTAGGAAATCTATTGGAGGCAGAAGCAGTCAAGGGTAGCCTAGGGTTAGGGTTAGGCTTAGGATTAGGCTTAGGGTACGGCTTAGGGTACGGGTTCGGGGAGGGCTTCGGGTACGGCGTAGGGTATGGGTTAGGGTTAGGGTTAGGGTTAGTGTTAGGGTTAGGGCTCGGTTTAGGGTACGGGTTAGGATTAGGGTACGTGTTAGGGCTAGGGTAGGGGTTAGGGTTAGGGTACGCGTTAGGGTTAGGGTAGTGATTAAACCTATCCCACTCTCTAGATACCCCTTAGCACATAAAGGAATATTATTTGGGGGTCCAGCCATGGAGAAGAGTTTAGACACTAGGATTAGATAAGGAACACACCCATTATAAAGAAATCACATTAGGATTCTCTTTTTAAGCTGTTCCTTAAAACACTAGTGCTTAGGAAATCTATTGGAGGCAGAAGCAGTCAAGGGTAGCCTAGGGTTAGGGTTAGGCTTAGGGTTTGGCTTAGGGTACGGATTAGGGTACGTGTTCGGGGAGGGCTTCGGGTACGGCGTAGGGTATGGGTTAGGGTTAGGGTTAGGGTTAGTGTTAGGGTTAGGGCTCGGTTTAGGGTACGGGTTAGGATTAGGGTACGTGTTAGGGTTAGGGTAGTGGTTAGGGTTAGGGTACGCGTTAGGGTTAGGGTAGTTATTAAACCTATCCCACTCTCTACATACCCCTTAGCACGTAAAGGAATATTATTTGGGGGTCCAGCCATGGAGAAGAGTTTAGACACTAAGATAATATAAGGAACACACACATTATAAAGAAATCACATTAGGATTCTCTTTTTAAGCTGTTCCTTAAAGCCCTAGTGCTTAGGAAATCTATTGGAGGCAGAAGCAGTCAAGGGTAGCCTAGGGTTAGGGTTAGGCTTAGGGTTAGGCTTAGGGTACGGCTTAGGGTACGGGTTCTGGGAGGGCTTCGGGTACGGCGTAGGGTATGGGTTAGGGTTAGGGTTAGGGTTAGTGTTAGGGTTAGGGCTTGGTTTAGGGTACGGGTTAGGATTAGGGTACGTGTTAGGGCTAGGGTAGGGGTTAGGGTTAGGGTACGCGTTAGGGTTAGGGTAGTGATTAAACCTATCCCACTCTCTAGATACCCCTTAGCACATAAAGGAATATTATTTGGGGGTCCAGCCATGGAGAAGAGTTTAGACACTAGGATTAGATAAGGAACACACCCATTATAAAGAAATCACATTAGGATTCTCTTTTTAAGCTGTTCCTTAAAACACTAGTGCTTAGGAAATCTATTGGAGGCAGAAGCAGTCAAGGGTAGCCTAGGGTTAGGGTTAGGCTTAGGGCTTGGCTTAGGGTACGGATTAGGGTACGTGTTCGGGGAGGGCTTCGGGTACGGCGTAGGGTATGGGTTAGGGTTAGGGTTAGGGTTAGTGTTAGGGTTAGGGCTCGGTTTATGGTACGGGTTAGGATTAGGGTACGTGTTAGGGTTAGGGTAGGGGTTAGGGTTAGGGTACGCGTTACGGTTAGGGTAGTTATTAAACCTATCCCACTCTCTAGATACCCCTTAGCACGTAAAGGAATATTATTTGAGGGTCCAGCCATGGAGAAGAGTTTAGACACTAAGATAATATAAGGAACACACACATTATAAAGAAATCACATTAGGATTCTCTTTTTAAGCTGTTCCTTAAAACACTAGTGCTTAGGAAATCTATTGGAGGCAGAAGCAGTCAAGGGTAGCCTAGGGTTAGGGTTAGGCTTAGGGTTAGGCTTAGGGTACGCCTTAGGGTACGGGTTCGGGGAGGGCTTCGGGTACGGCGTAGGGTATGGGTTAGGGTTAGGGTTAGGGTTAGTGTTAGGGTTAGGGCTCGGTTTAGGTTACGGGTTAGGATTAGGGTACGTGTTAGGGTTAGGGTAGTGGTTAGGGTTAGGGTACGCGTTAGGGTTAGGGTAGTTATTAAACCTATCCCACTCTCTACATACCCCTTAGCACGTAAAGGAATATTATTTGGGGGTCCAGCCATGGAGAAGAGTTTAGACACTAAGATAATATAAGGAACACACACATTATAAAGAAATCACATTAGGATTCTCTTTTTAAGCTGTTCCTTAAAACCCTAGTGCTTAGGAAATCTATTGGAGGCAGAAGCAGTCAAGGGTAGCCTAGGGTTAGGGTTAGGCTTAGGGTTAGGCTTAGGGTACGGCTTAGGGTACGGGTTTGGGGAGGGCTTCGGGTACGGCGTAGGGTATGGGTTAGGGTTAGGGTTAGGGTTAGTGTTAGGGTTAGGGCTCGGTTTAGGGTACGGGTTAGGATTAGGGTACGTGTTAGGGTTAGGGTAGGGGTTAGGGTTAGGGTACGCGTTAGGGTTAGGGTAGTTATTAAACCTATCCCACTCTCTAGATACCCCTTAGCACGTAAAGGAATATTATTTGGGGGTCCAGCCATGGAGAAGAGTTTAGACACTAAGATAATATAAGGAACACACACATTATAAAGAAATCACATTAGGATTCTCTTTTTAAGCTGTTCCTTAAAACCCTAGTGCTTAGGAAATCTATTGGAGGCAGAAGCAGTCAAGGGTAGCCTAGGGTTAGGGTTAGGCTTAGGGTTAGGCTTAGGGTACGGCTTAGGGTACGGGTTTGGGGAGGGCTTCGGGTACGGCGTAGGGTATGGGTTAGGGTTAGGGTTAGGGTTAGTGTTAGGGTTAGGGCTCGGTTTAGGGTACGGGTTAGGATTAGGGTACGTGTTAGGGTTAGGGTAGGGGTTAGGGTTAGGGTACGCGTTAGGGTTAGGGTAGTTATTAAACCTATCCCACTCTCTAGATACCCCTTAGCACGTAAAGGAATATTATTTGGGGGTCCAGCCATGGAGAAGAGTTTAGACACTAAGATAATATAAGGAACACACACATTATAAAGAAATCACATTAGGATTCTCTTTTTAAGCTGTTCCTTAAAACACTAGTGCTTAGGAAATCTATTGGAGGCAGAAGCAGTCAAGGGTAGCCTAGGATTAGGGTTAGGCTTAGGGTTAGGCTTAGGGTACGGCTTAGGGTACGGGTTCGGGGAGGGCTTCGGGTACGGCGTAGGGTATGGGTTAGGGTTAGGGTTAGGGTTAGTGTTAGGGTTAGGGCTCGGTTTAGGGTACGGGTTAGGATTAGGGTACGTGTTAGGGCTAGGGTAGGGGTTAGGGTTAGGGTACGCGTTAGGGTTAGGGTAGTGATTAAACCTATCCCACTCTCTAGATACCCCTTAGCACATAAAGGAATATTATTTGGGGGTCCAGCCATGGAGAAGAGTTTAGACACTAGGATTAGATAAGGAACACACCCATTATAAAGAAATCACATTAGGATTCTCTTTTTAAGCTGTTCCTTAAAACACTAGTGCTTAGGAAATCTATTGGAGGCAGAAGCAGTCAAGGGTAGCCTAGGGTTAGGGTTAGGCTTAGGCTTAGGCTTAGGGTACGGATTAGGGTACGTGTTCGGGGAGGGCTTCGGGTACGGCGTAGGGTATGGGTTAGGGTTAGGGTTAGGGTTAGTGTTAGGGTTAGGGCTCGGTTTAGGGTACGGGTTAGGATTAGGGTACGTGTTAGGGTTAGGGTAGGGGTTAGGGTTAGGGTACGCGTTAGGGTTAGGGTAGTTATTAAACCTATTCCACTCTCTAGATACCCCTTAGCACGTAAAGGAATATTATTTGGGGGTCCAGCCATGGAGAAGAGTTTAGACACTAAGATAATATAAGGAACACACACATTATAAAGAAATCACATTAGGATTCTCTTTTTAAGCTGTTCCTTAAAACACTAGTGTTTAGGAAATCTATTGGAGGCTGAAGCAGTCAAGGGTAGCCTAGGGTTAGGGTTAGGCTTAGGGTTAGGCTTAGGGTACGGCTTAGGGTACGGGTTCGGGGAGGGCTTCGGCTACGGCGTAGGGTATGGGTTAGGGTTAGGGTTAGGGTTAGTGTTAGGGTTAGGGCTCGGTTTAGGGTACGGGTTAGGATTAGGGTACGTGTTAGGGCTAGGGTAGGGGTTAGGGTTAGGGTACGCGTTAGGGTTAGGGTAGTGATTAAACCTATCCCACTCTCTAGATACCCCTTAGCACATAAAGGAATATTATTTGGGGGTCCAGCCATGGAGAAGAGTTTAGACACTAGGATTAGATAAGGAACACACCCATTATAAAGAAATCACATTAGGATTCTCTTTTTAAGCTGTTCCTTAAAACACTAGTGCTTAGGAAATCTATTGGAGGCAGAAGCAGTCAAGGGTAGCCTAGGGTTAGGGTTAGGCTTAGGGTTTGGCTTAGGGTACGGATTAGGGTACGTGTTCGGGGAGGGCTTCGGGTACGGCGTAGGGTATGGGTTAGGGTTAGGGTTAGGGTTAGTGTTAGGTTTAGGGCTCGGTTTAGGGTACGGGTTAGGATTAGGGTACGTGTTAGGGTTAGGGTAGGGGTTAGGGTTAGGGTACGCGTTACGGTTAGGGTAGTTATTAAACCTATCCCACTCTCTAGATACCCCTTAGCACGTAAAGGAATATTATTTGGGGGTCCAGCCATGGAGAAGAGTTTAGACACTAAGATAAGATAAGGAACACACCCATTATAAAGAAATCACATTAGGATTCTCTTTTTAAGCTGTTCCTTAAAACACTAGTGCTTAGGAAATCTATTGGAGGCAGAAGCAGTCAAGGGTAGCCTAGGGTTAGGGTTAGGCTTAGGGTTAGGCTTAGGGTACGCCTTAGGGTACGGGTTCGGGGAGGGCTTCGGGTACGGCGTAGGGTATGGGTTAGGGTTAGGGTTAGGGTTAGTGTTAGGGTTAGGGCTCGGTTTAGGGTACGGGTTAGGATTAGGGTACGTGTTAGGGTTAGGGTAGTGGTTAGGGTTAGGGTACGCGTTAGGGTTAGGGTAGTTATTAAACCTATCCCACTCTCTACATACCCCTTAGCACGTAAAGGAATATTATTTGGGGGTCCAGCCATGGAGAAGAGTTTAGACACTAGGATTAGATAAGGAACACACCCATTATAAAGAAATCACATTAGGATTCTCTTTTTAAGCTGTTCCTTAAAACACTAGTGCTTAGGAAATCTATTGGAGGCAGAAGCAGTCAAGGGTAGCCTAGGGTTAGGGTTAGGCTTAGGGTTTGGCTTAGGGTACGGATTAGGGTACGTGTTCGGGGAGGGCTTCGGGTACGGCGTAGGGTATGGGTTAGGGTTAGGGTTAGGGTTAGTGTTAGGGTTAGGGCTCGGTTTAGGGTACGGGTTAGGATTAGGGTACGTGTTAGGGTTAGGGTAGTGGTTAGGGTTAGGGTACGCGTTAGGGTTAGGGTAGTTATTAAACCTATCCCACTCTCTACATACCCCTTAGCACGTAAAGGAATATTATTTGGGGGTCCAGCCATGGAGAAGAGTTTAGACACTAAGATAATATAAGGAACACACACATTATAAAGAAATCACATTAGGATTCTCTTTTTAAGCTGTTCCTTAAAGCCCTAGTGCTTAGGAAATCTATTGGAGGCAGAAGCAGTCAAGGGTAGCCTAGGGTTAGGGTTAGGCTTAGGGTTAGGCTTAGGGTACGGCTTAGGGTACGGGTTCTGGGAGGGCTTCGGGTACGGCGTAGGGTATGGGTTAGGGTTAGGGTTAGGGTTAGTGTTAGGGTTAGGGCTTGGTTTAGGGTACGGGTTAGGATTAGGGTACGTGTTAGGGCTAGGGTAGGGGTTAGGGTTAGGGTACGCGTTAGGGTTAGGGTAGTGATTAAACCTATCCCACTCTCTAGATACCCCTTAGCACATAAAGGAATATTATTTGGGGGTCCAGCCATGGAGAAGAGTTTAGACACTAGGATTAGATAAGGAACACACCCATTATAAAGAAATCACATTAGGATTCTCTTTTTAAGCTGTTCCTTAAAACACTAGTGCTTAGGAAATCTATTGGAGGCAGAAGCAGTCAAGGGTAGCCTAGGGTTAGGGTTAGGCTTAGGGTTTGGCTTAGGGTACGGATTAGGGTACGTGTTCGGGGAGGGCTTCGGGTACGGCGTAGGGTATGGGTTAGGGTTAGGGTTAGGGTTAGTGTTAGGTTTAGGGCTCGGTTTAGGGTACGGGTTAGGATTAGGGTACGTGTTAGGGTTAGGGTAGGGGTTAGGGTTAGGGTACGCGTTACGGTTAGGGTAGTTATTAAACCTATCCCACTCTCTAGATACCCCTTAGCACGTAAAGGAATATTATTTGGGGGTCCAGCCATGGAGAAGAGTTTAGACACTAAGATAATATAAGGAACACACACATTATAAAGAAATCACATTAGGATTCTCTTTTTAAGCTGTTCCTTAAAACACTAGTGTTTAGGAAATCTATTGGAGGCAGAAGCAGTCAAGGGTAGCCTAGGGTTAGGGTTAGGCTTAGGATTAGGCTTAGGGTACGGCTTAGGGTACGGGTTCGGGGAGGGCTTCGGGTACGGCGTAGGGTATGGGTTAGGGTTAGGGTTAGGGTTAGTGTTAGGGTTAGGGCTCGGTTTAGGGTACGGGTTAGGATTAGGGTACGTGTTAGGGCTAGGGTAGGGGTTAGGGTTAGGGTACGCGTTAGGGTTAGGGTAGTGATTAAACCTATCCCACTCTCTAGATACCCCTTAGCACATAAAGGAATATTATTTGGGGGTCCAGCCATGGAGAAGAGTTTAGACACTAGGATTAGATAAGGAACACACCCATTATAAAGAAATCACATTAGGATTCTCTTTTTAAGCTGTTCCTTAAAACACTAGTGCTTAGGAAATCTATTGGAGGCAGAAGCAGTCAAGGGTAGCCTAGGGTTAGGGTTAGGCTTAGGGTTTGGCTTAGGGTACGGATTAGGGTACGTGTTCGGGGAGGGCTTCGGGTACGGCGTAGGGTATGGGTTAGGGTTAGGGTTAGGGTTAGTGTTAGGGTTAGGGCTCGGTTTAGGGTACGGGTTAGGATTAGGGTACGTGTTAGGGTTAGGGTAGTGGTTAGGGTTAGGGTACGCGTTAGGGTTAGGGTAGTTATTAAACCTATCCCACTCTCTACATACCCCTTAGCACGTAAAGGAATATTATTTGGGGGTCCAGCCATGGAGAAGAGTTTAGACACTAAGATAATATAAGGAACACACACATTATAAAGAAATCACATTAGGATTCTCTTTTTAAGCTGTTCCTTAAAGCCCTAGTGCTTAGGAAATCTATTGGAGGCAGAAGCAGTCAAGGGTAGCCTAGGGTTAGGGTTAGGCTTAGGGTTAGGCTTAGGGTACGGCTTAGGGTACGGGTTCTGGGAGGGCTTCGGGTACGGCGTAGGGTATGGGTTAGGGTTAGGGTTAGGGTTAGTGTTAGGGTTAGGGCTTGGTTTAGGGTACGGGTTAGGATTAGGGTACGTGTTAGGGCTAGGGTAGGGGTTAGGGTTAGGGTACGCGTTAGGGTTAGGGTAGTGATTAAACCTATCCCACTCTCTAGATACCCCTTAGCACATAAAGGAATATTATTTGGGGGTCCAGCCATGGAGAAGAGTTTAGACACTAGGATTAGATAAGGAACACACCCATTATAAAGAAATCACATTAGGATTCTCTTTTTAAGCTGTTCCTTAAAACACTAGTGCTTAGGAAATCTATTGGAGGCAGAAGCAGTCAAGGGTAGCCTAGGGTTAGGGTTAGGCTTAGGGCTTGGCTTAGGGTACGGATTAGGGTACGTGTTCGGGGAGGGCTTCGGGTACGGCGTAGGGTATGGGTTAGGGTTAGGGTTAGGGTTAGTGTTAGGGTTAGGGCTCGGTTTATGGTACGGGTTAGGATTAGGGTACGTGTTAGGGTTAGGGTAGGGGTTAGGGTTAGGGTACGCGTTACGGTTAGGGTAGTTATTAAACCTATCCCACTCTCTAGATACCCCTTAGCACGTAAAGGAATATTATTTGAGGGTCCAGCCATGGAGAAGAGTTTAGACACTAAGATAATATAAGGAACACACACATTATAAAGAAATCACATTAGGATTCTCTTTTTAAGCTGTTCCTTAAAACACTAGTGCTTAGGAAATCTATTGGAGGCAGAAGCAGTCAAGGGTAGCCTAGGGTTAGGGTTAGGCTTAGGGTTAGGCTTAGGGTACGCCTTAGGGTACGGGTTCGGGGAGGGCTTCGGGTACGGCGTAGGGTATGGGTTAGGGTTAGGGTTAGGGTTAGTGTTAGGGTTAGGGCTCGGTTTAGGTTACGGGTTAGGATTAGGGTACGTGTTAGGGTTAGGGTAGTGGTTAGGGTTAGGGTACGCGTTAGGGTTAGGGTAGTTATTAAACCTATCCCACTCTCTACATACCCCTTAGCACGTAAAGGAATATTATTTGGGGGTCCAGCCATGGAGAAGAGTTTAGACACTAAGATAATATAAGGAACACACACATTATAAAGAAATCACATTAGGATTCTCTTTTTAAGCTGTTCCTTAAAACCCTAGTGCTTAGGAAATCTATTGGAGGCAGAAGCAGTCAAGGGTAGCCTAGGGTTAGGGTTAGGCTTAGGGTTAGGCTTAGGGTACGGCTTAGGGTACGGGTTTGGGGAGGGCTTCGGGTACGGCGTAGGGTATGGGTTAGGGTTAGGGTTAGGGTTAGTGTTAGGGTTAGGGCTCGGTTTAGGGTACGGGTTAGGATTAGGGTACGTGTTAGGGTTAGGGTAGGGGTTAGGGTTAGGGTACGCGTTAGGGTTAGGGTAGTTATTAAACCTATCCCACTCTCTAGATACCCCTTAGCACGTAAAGGAATATTATTTGGGGGTCCAGCCATGGAGAAGAGTTTAGACACTAAGATAATATAAGGAACACACACATTATAAAGAAATCACATTAGGATTCTCTTTTTAAGCTGTTCCTTAAAACCCTAGTGCTTAGGAAATCTATTGGAGGCAGAAGCAGTCAAGGGTAGCCTAGGGTTAGGGTTAGGCTTAGGGTTAGGCTTAGGGTACGGCTTAGGGTACGGGTTTGGGGAGGGCTTCGGGTACGGCGTAGGGTATGGGTTAGGGTTAGGGTTAGGGTTAGTGTTAGGGTTAGGGCTCGGTTTAGGGTACGGGTTAGGATTAGGGTACGTGTTAGGGTTAGGGTAGGGGTTAGGGTTAGGGTACGCGTTAGGGTTAGGGTAGTTATTAAACCTATCCCACTCTCTAGATACCCCTTAGCACGTAAAGGAATATTATTTGGGGGTCCAGCCATGGAGAAGAGTTTAGACACTAAGATAATATAAGGAACACACACATTATAAAGAAATCACATTAGGATTCTCTTTTTAAGCTGTTCCTTAAAACACTAGTGCTTAGGAAATCTATTGGAGGCAGAAGCAGTCAAGGGTAGCCTAGGATTAGGGTTAGGCTTAGGGTTAGGCTTAGGGTACGGCTTAGGGTACGGGTTCGGGGAGGGCTTCGGGTACGGCGTAGGGTATGGGTTAGGGTTAGGGTTAGGGTTAGTGTTAGGGTTAGGGCTCGGTTTAGGGTACGGGTTAGGATTAGGGTACGTGTTAGGGCTAGGGTAGGGGTTAGGGTTAGGGTACGCGTTAGGGTTAGGGTAGTGATTAAACCTATCCCACTCTCTAGATACCCCTTAGCACATAAAGGAATATTATTTGGGGGTCCAGCCATGGAGAAGAGTTTAGACACTAGGATTAGATAAGGAACACACCCATTATAAAGAAATCACATTAGGATTCTCTTTTTAAGCTGTTCCTTAAAACACTAGTGCTTAGGAAATCTATTGGAGGCAGAAGCAGTCAAGGGTAGCCTAGGGTTAGGGTTAGGCTTAGGCTTAGGCTTAGGGTACGGATTAGGGTACGTGTTCGGGGAGGGCTTCGGGTACGGCGTAGGGTATGGGTTAGGGTTAGGGTTAGGGTTAGTGTTAGGGTTAGGGCTCGGTTTAGGGTACGGGTTAGGATTAGGGTACGTGTTAGGGTTAGGGTAGGGGTTAGGGTTAGGGTACGCGTTAGGGTTAGGGTAGTTATTAAACCTATTCCACTCTCTAGATACCCCTTAGCACGTAAAGGAATATTATTTGGGGGTCCAGCCATGGAGAAGAGTTTAGACACTAAGATAATATAAGGAACACACACATTATAAAGAAATCACATTAGGATTCTCTTTTTAAGCTGTTCCTTAAAACACTAGTGTTTAGGAAATCTATTGGAGGCTGAAGCAGTCAAGGGTAGCCTAGGGTTAGGGTTAGGCTTAGGGTTAGGCTTAGGGTACGGCTTAGGGTACGGGTTCGGGGAGGGCTTCGGCTACGGCGTAGGGTATGGGTTAGGGTTAGGGTTAGGGTTAGTGTTAGGGTTAGGGCTCGGTTTAGGGTACGGGTTAGGATTAGGGTACGTGTTAGGGCTAGGGTAGGGGTTAGGGTTAGGGTACGCGTTAGGGTTAGGGTAGTGATTAAACCTATCCCACTCTCTAGATACCCCTTAGCACATAAAGGAATATTATTTGGGGGTCCAGCCATGGAGAAGAGTTTAGACACTAGGATTAGATAAGGAACACACCCATTATAAAGAAATCACATTAGGATTCTCTTTTTAAGCTGTTCCTTAAAACACTAGTGCTTAGGAAATCTATTGGAGGCAGAAGCAGTCAAGGGTAGCCTAGGGTTAGGGTTAGGCTTAGGGTTTGGCTTAGGGTACGGATTAGGGTACGTGTTCGGGGAGGGCTTCGGGTACGGCGTAGGGTATGGGTTAGGGTTAGGGTTAGGGTTAGTGTTAGGTTTAGGGCTCGGTTTAGGGTACGGGTTAGGATTAGGGTACGTGTTAGGGTTAGGGTAGGGGTTAGGGTTAGGGTACGCGTTACGGTTAGGGTAGTTATTAAACCTATCCCACTCTCTAGATACCCCTTAGCACGTAAAGGAATATTATTTGGGGGTCCAGCCATGGAGAAGAGTTTAGACACTAAGATAAGATAAGGAACACACCCATTATAAAGAAATCACATTAGGATTCTCTTTTTAAGCTGTTCCTTAAAACACTAGTGCTTAGGAAATCTATTGGAGGCAGAAGCAGTCAAGGGTAGCCTAGGGTTAGGGTTAGGCTTAGGGTTAGGCTTAGGGTACGCCTTAGGGTACGGGTTCGGGGAGGGCTTCGGGTACGGCGTAGGGTATGGGTTAGGGTTAGGGTTAGGGTTAGTGTTAGGGTTAGGGCTCGGTTTAGGGTACGGGTTAGGATTAGGGTACGTGTTAGGGTTAGGGTAGTGGTTAGGGTTAGGGTACGCGTTAGGGTTAGGGTAGTTATTAAACCTATCCCACTCTCTACATACCCCTTAGCACGTAAAGGAATATTATTTGGGGGTCCAGCCATGGAGAAGAGTTTAGACACTAGGATTAGATAAGGAACACACCCATTATAAAGAAATCACATTAGGATTCTCTTTTTAAGCTGTTCCTTAAAACACTAGTGCTTAGGAAATCTATTGGAGGCAGAAGCAGTCAAGGGTAGCCTAGGGTTAGGGTTAGGCTTAGGGTTTGGCTTAGGGTACGGATTAGGGTACGTGTTCGGGGAGGGCTTCGGGTACGGCGTAGGGTATGGGTTAGGGTTAGGGTTAGGGTTAGTGTTAGGGTTAGGGCTCGGTTTAGGGTACGGGTTAGGATTAGGGTACGTGTTAGGGTTAGGGTAGTGGTTAGGGTTAGGGTACGCGTTAGGGTTAGGGTAGTTATTAAACCTATCCCACTCTCTACATACCCCTTAGCACGTAAAGGAATATTATTTGGGGGTCCAGCCATGGAGAAGAGTTTAGACACTAAGATAATATAAGGAACACACACATTATAAAGAAATCACATTAGGATTCTCTTTTTAAGCTGTTCCTTAAAGCCCTAGTGCTTAGGAAATCTATTGGAGGCAGAAGCAGTCAAGGGTAGCCTAGGGTTAGGGTTAGGCTTAGGGTTAGGCTTAGGGTACGGCTTAGGGTACGGGTTCTGGGAGGGCTTCGGGTACGGCGTAGGGTATGGGTTAGGGTTAGGGTTAGGGTTAGTGTTAGGGTTAGGGCTTGGTTTAGGGTACGGGTTAGGATTAGGGTACGTGTTAGGGCTAGGGTAGGGGTTAGGGTTAGGGTACGCGTTAGGGTTAGGGTAGTGATTAAACCTATCCCACTCTCTAGATACCCCTTAGCACATAAAGGAATATTATTTGGGGGTCCAGCCATGGAGAAGAGTTTAGACACTAGGATTAGATAAGGAACACACCCATTATAAAGAAATCACATTAGGATTCTCTTTTTAAGCTGTTCCTTAAAACACTAGTGCTTAGGAAATCTATTGGAGGCAGAAGCAGTCAAGGGTAGCCTAGGGTTAGGGTTAGGCTTAGGGCTTGGCTTAGGGTACGGATTAGGGTACGTGTTCGGGGAGGGCTTCGGGTACGGCGTAGGGTATGGGTTAGGGTTAGGGTTAGGGTTAGTGTTAGGGTTAGGGCTCGGTTTATGGTACGGGTTAGGATTAGGGTACGTGTTAGGGTTAGGGTAGGGGTTAGGGTTAGGGTACGCGTTACGGTTAGGGTAGTTATTAAACCTATCCCACTCTCTAGATACCCCTTAGCACGTAAAGGAATATTATTTGAGGGTCCAGCCATGGAGAAGAGTTTAGACACTAAGATAATATAAGGAACACACACATTATAAAGAAATCACATTAGGATTCTCTTTTTAAGCTGTTCCTTAAAACACTAGTGCTTAGGAAATCTATTGGAGGCAGAAGCAGTCAAGGGTAGCCTAGGGTTAGGGTTAGGCTTAGGGTTAGGCTTAGGGTACGCCTTAGGGTACGGGTTCGGGGAGGGCTTCGGGTACGGCGTAGGGTATGGGTTAGGGTTAGGGTTAGGGTTAGTGTTAGGGTTAGGGCTCGGTTTAGGTTACGGGTTAGGATTAGGGTACGTGTTAGGGTTAGGGTAGTGGTTAGGGTTAGGGTACGCGTTAGGGTTAGGGTAGTTATTAAACCTATCCCACTCTCTACATACCCCTTAGCACGTAAAGGAATATTATTTGGGGGTCCAGCCATGGAGAAGAGTTTAGACACTAAGATAATATAAGGAACACACACATTATAAAGAAATCACATTAGGATTCTCTTTTTAAGCTGTTCCTTAAAACCCTAGTGCTTAGGAAATCTATTGGAGGCAGAAGCAGTCAAGGGTAGCCTAGGGTTAGGGTTAGGCTTAGGGTTAGGCTTAGGGTACGGCTTAGGGTACGGGTTTGGGGAGGGCTTCGGGTACGGCGTAGGGTATGGGTTAGGGTTAGGGTTAGGGTTAGTGTTAGGGTTAGGGCTCGGTTTAGGGTACGGGTTAGGATTAGGGTACGTGTTAGGGTTAGGGTAGGGGTTAGGGTTAGGGTACGCGTTAGGGTTAGGGTAGTTATTAAACCTATCCCACTCTCTAGATACCCCTTAGCACGTAAAGGAATATTATTTGGGGGTCCAGCCATGGAGAAGAGTTTAGACACTAAGATAATATAAGGAACACACACATTATAAAGAAATCACATTAGGATTCTCTTTTTAAGCTGTTCCTTAAAACCCTAGTGCTTAGGAAATCTATTGGAGGCAGAAGCAGTCAAGGGTAGCCTAGGGTTAGGGTTAGGCTTAGGGTTAGGCTTAGGGTACGGCTTAGGGTACGGGTTTGGGGAGGGCTTCGGGTACGGCGTAGGGTATGGGTTAGGGTTAGGGTTAGGGTTAGTGTTAGGGTTAGGGCTCGGTTTAGGGTACGGGTTAGGATTAGGGTACGTGTTAGGGTTAGGGTAGGGGTTAGGGTTAGGGTACGCGTTAGGGTTAGGGTAGTTATTAAACCTATCCCACTCTCTAGATACCCCTTAGCACGTAAAGGAATATTATTTGGGGGTCCAGCCATGGAGAAGAGTTTAGACACTAAGATAATATAAGGAACACACACATTATAAAGAAATCACATTAGGATTCTCTTTTTAAGCTGTTCCTTAAAACACTAGTGCTTAGGAAATCTATTGGAGGCAGAAGCAGTCAAGGGTAGCCTAGGGTTAGGGTTAGGCTTAGGGTTAGGCTTAGGGTACGGCTTAGGGTACGGGTTCGGGGAGGGCTTCGGGTACGGCGTAGGGTATGGGTTAGGGTTAGGGTTAGGGTTAGTGTTAGGGTTAGGGCTCGGTTTAGGGTACGGGTTAGGATTAGGGTACGTGTTAGGGCTAGGGTAGGGGTTAGGGTTAGGGTACGCGTTAGGGTTA
Organism: Balaenoptera physalus; assembly: GCF_965194825.1. NCBI lineage: Eukaryota > Metazoa > Chordata > Mammalia > Artiodactyla > Balaenopteridae > Balaenoptera > Balaenoptera physalus. The sequence goes on along the minus strand of NW_028126443.1, from coordinate 789,944 downwards.
GGGTAGTGATTAAACCTATCCCACTCTCTAGATACCCCTTAGCACATAAAGGAATATTATTTGGGGGTCCAGCCATGGAGAAGAGTTTAGACACTAGGATTAGATAAGGAACACACCCATTATAAAGAAATCACATTAGGATTCTCTTTTTAAGCTGTTCCTTAAAACACTAGTGCTTAGGAAATCTATTGGAGGCAGAAGCAGTCAAGGGTAGCCTAGGGTTAGGGTTAGGCTTAGGCTTAGGCTTAGGGTACGGATTAGGGTACGTGTTCGGGGAGGGCTTCGGGTACGGCGTAGGGTATGGGTTAGGGTTAGGGTTAGGGTTAGTGTTAGGGTTAGGGCTCGGTTTAGGGTACGGGTTAGGATTAGGGTACGTGTTAGGGTTAGGGTAGGGGTTAGGGTTAGGGTACGCGTTAGGGTTAGGGTAGTTATTAAACCTATTCCACTCTCTAGATACCCCTTAGCACGTAAAGGAATATTATTTGGGGGTCCAGCCATGGAGAAGAGTTTAGACACTAAGATAATATAAGGAACACACACATTATAAAGAAATCACATTAGGATTCTCTTTTTAAGCTGTTCCTTAAAACACTAGTGTTTAGGAAATCTATTGGAGGCTGAAGCAGTCAAGGGTAGCCTAGGGTTAGGGTTAGGCTTAGGGTTAGGCTTAGGGTACGGCTTAGGGTACGGGTTCGGGGAGGGCTTCGGCTACGGCGTAGGGTATGGGTTAGGGTTAGGGTTAGGGTTAGTGTTAGGGTTAGGGCTCGGTTTAGGGTACGGGTTAGGATTAGGGTACGTGTTAGGGCTAGGGTAGGGGTTAGGGTTAGGGTACGCGTTAGGGTTAGGGTAGTGATTAAACCTATCCCACTCTCTAGATACCCCTTAGCACATAAAGGAATATTATTTGGGGGTCCAGCCATGGAGAAGAGTTTAGACACTAGGATTAGATAAGGAACACACCCATTATAAAGAAATCACATTAGGATTCTCTTTTTAAGCTGTTCCTTAAAACACTAGTGCTTAGGAAATCTATTGGAGGCAGAAGCAGTCAAGGGTAGCCTAGGGTTAGGGTTAGGCTTAGGGTTTGGCTTAGGGTACGGATTAGGGTACGTGTTCGGGGAGGGCTTCGGGTACGGCGTAGGGTATGGGTTAGGGTTAGGGTTAGGGTTAGTGTTAGGTTTAGGGCTCGGTTTAGGGTACGGGTTAGGATTAGGGTACGTGTTAGGGTTAGGGTAGGGGTTAGGGTTAGGGTACGCGTTACGGTTAGGGTAGTTATTAAACCTATCCCACTCTCTAGATACCCCTTAGCACGTAAAGGAATATTATTTGGGGGTCCAGCCATGGAGAAGAGTTTAGACACTAAGATAAGATAAGGAACACACACATTATAAAGAAATCACATTAGGATTCTCTTTTTAAGCTGTTCCTTAAAACACTAGTGCTTAGGAAATCTATTGGAGGCAGAAGCAGTCAAGGGTAGCCTAGGGTTAGGGTTAGGCTTAGGGTTAGGCTTAGGGTACGCCTTAGGGTACGGGTTCGGGGAGGGCTTCGGGTACGGCGTAGGGTATGGGTTAGGGTTAGGGTTAGGGTTAGTGTTAGGGTTAGGGCTCGGTTTAGGGTACGGGTTAGGATTAGGGTACGTGTTAGGGTTAGGGTAGTGGTTAGGGTTAGGGTACGCGTTAGGGTTAGGGTAGTTATTAAACCTATCCCACTCTCTACATACCCCTTAGCACGTAAAGGAATATTATTTGGGGGTCCAGCCATGGAGAAGAGTTTAGACACTAAGATAATATAAGGAACACACCCATTATAAAGAAATCACATTAGGATTCTCTTTTTAAGCTGTTCCTTAAAGCCCTAGTGCTTAGGAAATCTATTGGAGGCAGAAGCAGTCAAGGGTAGCCTAGGGTTAGGGTTAGGCTTAGGGTTAGGCTTAGGGTACGGCTTAGGGTACGGGTTTGGGGAGGGCTTCGGGTACGGCGTAGGGTATGGGTTAGGGTTAGGGTTAGGGTTAGTGTTAGGGTTAGGGCTCGGTTTAGGGTACGGGTTAGGATTAGGGTACGTGTTAGGGTTAGGGTAGGGGTTAGGTTTAGGGTACGCGTTAGGGTTAGGGTAGTTATTAAACCTATCCCACTCTCTAGATACCCCTTAGCACGTAAAGGAATATTATTTGGGGGTCCAGCCATGGAGAAGAGTTTAGACACTAAGATAATATAAGGAACACACCCATTATAAAGAAATCACATTAGGATTCTCTTTTTAAGCTGTTCCTTAAAACCCTAGTGCTTAGGAAATCTATTGGAGGCAGAAGCAGTCAAGGGTAGCCTAGGGTTAGGGTTAGGCTTAGGGTTAGGCTTAGGGTACGGCTTAGGGTACGGGTTTGGGGAGGGCTTCGGGTACGGCGTAGGGTATGGGTTAGGGTTAGGGTTAGGGTTAGTGTTAGGGTTAGGGCTCGGTTTAGGGTAAGGGTTAGGATTAGGGTACGTGTTAGGGTTAGGGTAGGGGTTAGGGTTAGGGTACGCGTTAGGGTTAGGGTAGTTATTAAACCTATCCCACTCTCTAGATACCCCTTAGCACGTAAAGGAATATTATTTGGGGGTCCAGCCATGGAGAAGAGTTTAGGCACTAAGATAATATAAGGAACACACACATTATAAAGAAATCACATTAGGATTCTCTTTTTAAGCTGTTCCTTAAAACACTAGTGCTTAGGAAATCTATTGGAGGCAGAAGCAGTCAAGGGTAGCCTAGGGTTAGGGTTAGGCTTAGGCTTAGGCTTAGGGTACGGATTAGGGTACGTGTTCGGGGAGGGCTTCGGGTACGGCGTAGGGTATGGGTTAGGGTTAGGGTTAGGGTTAGTGTTAGGGTTAGGGCGCGGTTTAGGGTACGGGTTAGGATTAGGGTACGTGTTAGGGTTAGGGTAGGGGTTAGGGTTAGGGTACGCGTTACAGTTAGGGTAGTTATTAAACCTATCCCACTCTCTAGATACCCCGTAGCACGTAAAGGAATATTATTTGGGGGTCCAGCCATGGAGAAGAGTTTAGACACTAAGATAATATAAGGAACACACACATTATAAAGAAATCACATTAGGATTCTCTTTTTAAGCTGTTCCTTAAAACCCTAGTGCTTAGGAAATCTATTGGAGGCAGAAGCAGTCAAGGGTAGCCTAGGGTTAGGGTTAGGCTTAGGGTACGCCTTAGGGTACGGGTTCGGGGAGGGCTTCGGGTACGGCGTAGGGTATGGGTTAGGGTTAGGGTTAGGGTTAGTGTTAGGGTTAGGGCTCGGTTTAGGGTACGGGTTAGGATTAGGGTACGTGTTAGGGTTAGGGTAGGGGTTAGGGTTAGGGTACGCGTTAGGGTTAGGGTAGTTATTAAACCTATCCCACTCTCTACATACCCCTTAGCACGTAAGGAATATTATTTGGGGGTCCAGCCATGGAGAAGAGTTTAGACACTAAGATAATATAAGGAACACACACATTATAAAGAAATCACATTAGGATTCTCTTTTTAAGCTGTTCCTTAAAACCCTAGTGCTTAGGAAATCTATTGGAGGCAGAAGCAGTCAAGGGTAGCCTAGGGTTAGGGTTAGGCTTAGGGTTAGGCTTAGGGTACGGCTTAGGGTACGGGTTTGGGGAGGGCATCGGGTACGGCGTAGGGTATGGGTTAGGGTTAGGGTTAGGGTTAGTGTTAGGGTTAGGGCTCGGTTTAGGGTACGGGTTAGGATTAGGGTACGTGTTAGGGCTAGGGTAGGGGTTAGGGTTATGGTACGCGTTAGGGTTAGGGTAGTTATTAAACCTATCCCACTCTCTACATACCCCTTAGCACGTAATGGAATATTATTTGGGGGTCCAGCCATGGAGAAGAGTTTAGACACTAAGATAATATAAGGAACACACACATTATAAAGAAATCACATTAGGATTCTCTTTTTAAGCTGTTCCTTAAAACCCTAGTGCTTAGGAAATCTATTGGAGGCAGAAGCAGTCAAGGGTAGCCTAGGGTTAGGGTTAGGCTTAGGGTTAGGCTTAGGGTACGGCTTAGGGTACGTGTTCGGGGAGGGCTTCGGGTACGGCGTAGGGTATGGGTTAGGGTTAGGGTTAGGGTTAGTGTTAGGGTTAGGGCTCGGTTTAGGGTACGGGTTAGGATTAGGGTACGTGTTAGGGTTAGGGTAGGGGTTAGGGTTAGGGTACGCGTTACGGTTAGGGTAGTTATTAAACCTATCCCACTCTCTAGATACCCCTTAGCACCTAAAGGAATATTATTTGGGGGTCCAGCCATGGAGAAGAGTTTAGGCACTAGGATTAGATAAGGAACACACCCATTATAAAGAAATCACATTAGGATTCTCTTTTTAAGCTGTTCCTTAAAACACTAGTGCTTAGGAAATCTATTGGAGGCAGAAGCAGTCAAGGGTAGCCTAGGGTTAGGGTTAGGCTTAGGGTTTGGCTTAGGGTACGGATTAGGGTACGTGTTCGGGGAGGGCTTCGGGTACGGCGTAGGGTATGGGTTAGGGTTAGGGTTAGGGTTAGTGTTAGGTTTAGGGCTCGGTTTAGGGTACGGGTTAGGATTAGGTTACGTGTTAGGGTTAGGGTAGGTGTTAGGGTTAGGGTACGCGTTACGGTTAGGGTAGTTATTAAACCTATCCCACTCTCTAGATACCCCTTAGCACGTAAAGGAATATTATTTGGGGGTCCAGCCATGGAGAAGAGTTTAGACACTAAGATAATATAAGGAACACACACATTATAAAGAAATCACATTAGGATTCTCTTTTTAAGCTGTTCCTTAAAACACTAGTGCTTAGGAAATCTATTGGAGGCAGAAGCAGTCAAGGGTAGCCTAGGGTTAGGGTTAGGCTTAGGGTTAGGCTTAGGGTACGCCTTAGGGTACGGGTTCGGGGAGGGCTTCGGGTACGGCGTAGGGTATGGGTTAGGGTTAGGGTTAGGGTTAGTGTTAGGGTTAGGGCTCGGTTTAGGGTACGGGTTAGGATTAAGGTACGTGTTAGGGTTAGGGTAGTGGTTAGGGTTAGGGTACGCGTTAGGGTTAGGGTAGTTATTAAACCTATCCCACTCTCTACATACCCCTTAGCACGTAAAGGAATATTATTTGGGGGTCCAGCCATGGAGAAGAGTTTAGACACTAAGATAATATAAGGAACACACCCATTATAAAGAAATCACATTAGGATTCTCTTTTTAAGCTGTTCCTTAAAGCCCTAGTGCTTAGGAAATCTATTGGAGGCAGAAGCAGTCAAGGGTAGCCTAGGGTTAGGGTTAGGCTTAGGGTTAGGCTTAGGGTACGGCTTAGGGTACGGGTTCGGGGAGGGCTTCGGGTACGGCGTAGGGTATGGGTTAGGGTTAGGGTTAGGGTTAGTGTTAGGGTTAGGGCTCGGTTTAGGGTACGGGTTAGGATTAGGGTACGTGTTAGGGTTAGGGTAGGGGTTAGGTTTAGGGTACGCGTTAGGGTTAGGGTAGTTATTAAACCTATCCCACTCTCTAGATACCCCTTAGCACATAAAGGAATATTATTTGGGGGTCCAGCCATGGAGAAGAGTTTAGACACTAAGATAATATAAGGAACACACCCATTATAAAGAAATCACATTAGGATTCTCTTTTTAAGCTGTTCCTTAAAACCCTAGTGCTTAGGAAATCTATTGGAGGCAGAAGCAGTCAAGGGTAGCCTAGGGTTAGGGTTAGGCTTAGGGTTAGGCTTAGGGTACGGCTTAGGGTACAGGTTTGGGGAGGGCTTCGGGTACGGCGTAGGGTATGGGTTAGGGTTAGGGTTAGGGTTAGTGTTAGGGTTAGGGCTCGGTTTAGGGTACGGGTTAGGATTAGGGTACGTGTTAGGGTTAGGGTAGGTGTTAGGGTTAGGGTACGCGTTAGGGTTAGGGTAGTTATTAAACCTATCCCACTCTCTAGATACCCCTTAGCACGTAAAGGAATATTATTTGGGGGTCCAGCCATGGAGAAGAGTTTAGACACTAGGATTAGATAAGGAACACACCCATTATAAAGAAATCACTTTAGGATTCTCTTTTTAAGCTGTTCCTTAAAACACTAGTGCTTAGGAAATCTATTGGAGGCAGAAGCAGTCAAGGGTAGCCTAGGGTTAGGGTTAGGCTTAGGGTTAGGCTTAGGGTACGGCTTAGGGTACGTGTTCGGGGAGGGCTTCGGGTACGGCGTAGGGTATGGGTTAGGGTTAGGGTTAGGGTTAGTGTTAGGGTTAGGGCTCGGTTTAGGGTACGGGTTAGGATTAGGGTACGTGTTAGGGTTAGGGTAGGGGTTAGGGTTAGGGTACGCGTTACGGTTAGGGTAGTTATTAAACCTATCCCACTCTCTAGATACCCCTTAGCACCTAAAGGAATATTATTTGGGGGTCCAGCCATGGAGAAGAGTTTAGGCACTAGGATTAGATAAGGAACACACCCATTATAAAGAAATCACATTAGGATTCTCTTTTTAAGCTGTTCCTTAAAACACTAGTGCTTAGGAAATCTATTGGAGGCAGAAGCAGTCAAGGGTAGCCTAGGGTTAGGGTTAGGCTTAGGGTTTGGCTTAGGGTACGGATTAGGGTACGTGTTCGGGGAGGGCTTCGGGTACGGCGTAGGGTATGGGTTAGGGTTAGGGTTAGGGTTAGTGTTAGGTTTAGGGCTCGGTTTAGGGTACGGGTTAGGATTAGGTTACGTGTTAGGGTTAGGGTAGGTGTTAGGGTTAGGGTACGCGTTACGGTTAGGGTAGTTATTAAACCTATCCCACTCTCTAGATACCCCTTAGCACGTAAAGGAATATTATTTGGGGGTCCAGCCATGGAGAAGAGTTTAGACACTAAGATAATATAAGGAACACACACATTATAAAGAAATCACATTAGGATTCTCTTTTTAAGCTGTTCCTTAAAACACTAGTGCTTAGGAAATCTATTGGAGGCAGAAGCAGTCAAGGGTAGCCTAGGGTTAGGGTTAGGCTTAGGGTTAGGCTTAGGGTACGCCTTAGGGTACGGGTTCGGGGAGGGCTTCGGGTACGGCGTAGGGTATGGGTTAGGGTTAGGGTTAGGGTTAGTGTTAGGGTTAGGGCTCGGTTTAGGGTACGGGTTAGGATTAAGGTACGTGTTAGGGTTAGGGTAGTGGTTAGGGTTAGGGTACGCGTTAGGGTTAGGGTAGTTATTAAACCTATCCCACTCTCTACATACCCCTTAGCACGTAAAGGAATATTATTTGGGGGTCCAGCCATGGAGAAGAGTTTAGACACTAAGATAATATAAGGAACACACCCATTATAAAGAAATCACATTAGGATTCTCTTTTTAAGCTGTTCCTTAAAGCCCTAGTGCTTAGGAAATCTATTGGAGGCAGAAGCAGTCAAGGGTAGCCTAGGGTTAGGGTTAGGCTTAGGGTTAGGCTTAGGGTACGGCTTAGGGTACGGGTTTGGGGAGGGCTTCGGGTACGGCGTAGGGTATGGGTAAGGGTTAGGGTTAGGGTTAGTGTTAGGGTTAGGGCTCGGTTTAGGGTACGGGTTAGGATTAGGGTACGTGTTAGGGTTAGGGTAGGGGTTAGGTTTAGGGTACGCGTTAGGGTTAGGGTAGTTATTAAACCTATCCCACTCTCTAGATACCCCTTAGCACGTAAAGGAATATTATTTGGGGGTCCAGCCATGGAGAAGAGTTTAGACACTAAGATAATATAAGGAACACACACATTATAAAGAAATCACATTAGGATTCTCTTTTTAAGCTGTTCCTTAAAACACTAGTGCTTAGGAAATCTATTGGAGGCAGAAGCAGTCAAGGGTAGCCTAGGGTTAGGGTTAGGCTTAGGGTTAGGCTTAGGGTACGGCTTAGGGTACGGGTTCGGGGAGGGCTTCGGGTACGGCGTAGGGTATGGGTTAGGGTTAGGGTTAGGGTTAGTGTTAGGGTTAGGCCTCGGTTTAGGGTACGGGTTAGGATTAGGGTACGTGTTAGGGCTAGGGTAGGGGTTAGGGTTAGGGTACGCGTTAGGGTTAGGGTAGTGATTAAACCTATCCCACTCTCTAGATACCCCTTAGCACATAAAGGAATATTATTTGGGGGTCCAGCCATGGAGAAGAGTTTAGACACTAGGATTAGATAAGGAACACACCCATTATAAAGAAATCACTTTAGGATTCTCTTTTTAAGCTGTTCCTTAAAACACTAGTGCTTAGGAAATCTATTGGAGGCAGAAGCAGTCAAGGGTAGCCTAGGGTTAGGGTTAGGCTTAGGGTTAGGCTTAGGGTACGGCTTAGGGTACGTGTTCGGGGAGGGCTTCGGGTACGGCGTAGGGTATGGGTTAGGGTTAGGGTTAGGGTTAGTGTTAGGGTTAGGGCTCGGTTTAGGGTACGGGTTAGGATTAGGGTACGTGTTAGGGTTAGGGTAGGGGTTAGGGTTAGGGTACGCGTTACGGTTAGGGTAGTTATTAAACCTATCCCACTCTCTAGATACCCCTTAGCACCTAAAGGAATATTATTTGGGGGTCCAGCCATGGAGAAGAGTTTAGGCACTAGGATTAGATAAGGAACACACCCATTATAAAGAAATCACATTAGGATTCTCTTTTTAAGCTGTTCCTTAAAACACTAGTGCTTAGGAAATCTATTGGAGGCAGAAGCAGTCAAGGGTAGCCTAGGGTTAGGGTTAGGCTTAGGGTTTGGCTTAGGGTACGGATTAGGGTACGTGTTCGGGGAGGGCTTCGGGTACGGCGTAGGGTATGGGTTAGGGTTAGGGTTAGGGTTAGTGTTAGGTTTAGGGCTCGGTTTAGGGTACGGGTTAGGATTAGGTTACGTGTTAGGGTTAGGGTAGGTGTTAGGGTTAGGGTACGCGTTACGGTTAGGGTAGTTATTAAACCTATCCCACTCTCTAGATACCCCTTAGCACGTAAAGGAATATTATTTGGGGGTCCAGCCATGGAGAAGAGTTTAGACACTAAGATAATATAAGGAACACACACATTATAAAGAAATCACATTAGGATTCTCTTTTTAAGCTGTTCCTTAAAACACTAGTGCTTAGGAAATCTATTGGAGGCAGAAGCAGTCAAGGGTAGCCTAGGGTTAGGGTTAGGCTTAGGGTTAGGCTTAGGGTACCCCTTAGGGTACGGGTTCGGGGAGGGCTTCGGGTACGGCGTAGGGTATGGGTTAGGGTTAGGGTTAGGGTTAGTGTTAGGGTTAGGGCTCGGTTTAGGGTACGGGTTAGGATTAAGGTACGTGTTAGGGTTAGGGTAGTGGTTAGGGTTAGGGTACGCGTTAGGGTTAGGGTAGTTATTAAACCTATCCCACTCTCTACATACCCCTTAGCACGTAAAGGAATATTATTTGGGGGTCCAGCCATGGAGAAGAGTTTAGACACTAAGATAATATAAGGAACACACCCATTATAAAGAAATCACATTAGGATTCTCTTTTTAAGCTGTTCCTTAAAGCCCTAGTGCTTAGGAAATCTATTGGAGGCAGAAGCAGTCAAGGGTAGCCTAGGGTTAGGGTTAGGCTTAGGGTTAGGCTTAGGGTACGGCTTAGGGTACGGGTTTGGGGAGGGCTTCGGGTACGGCGTAGGGTATGGGTTAGGGTTAGGGTTAGGGTTAGTGTTAGGGTTAGGGCTCGGTTTAGGGTACGGGTTAGGATTAGGGTACGTGTTAGGGTTAGGGTAGGGGTTAGGTTTAGGGTACGCGTTAGGGTTAGGGTAGTTATTAAACCTATCCCACTCTCTAGATACCCCTTAGCACGTAAAGGAATATTATTTGGGGGTCCAGCCATGGAGAAGAGTTTAGACACTAAGATAATATAAGGAACACACCCATTATAAAGAAATCACATTAGGATTCTCTTTTTAAGCTGTTCCTTAAAACCCTAGTGCTTAGGAAATCTATTGGAGGCAGAAGCAGTCAAGGGTAGCCTAGGGTTAGGGTTAGGCTTAGGGTTAGGCTTAGGGTACGGCTTAGGGTACGGGTTTGGGGAGGGCTTCGGGTACGGCGTAGGGTATGGGTTAGGGTTAGGGTTAGGGTTAGTGTTAGGGTTAGGGCTCGGTTTAGGGTAAGGGTTAGGATTAGGGTACGTGTTAGGGTTAGGGTAGGGGTTAGGGTTAGGGTACGCGTTAGGGTTAGGGTAGTTATTAAACCTATCCCACTCTCTAGATACCCCTTAGCACGTAAAGGAATATTATTTGGGGGTCCAGCCATGGAGAAGAGTTTAGGCACTAAGATAATATAAGGAACACACACATTATAAAGAAATCACATTAGGATTCTCTTTTTAAGCTGTTCCTTAAAACACTAGTGCTTAGGAAATCTATTGGAGGCAGAAGCAGTCAAGGGTAGCCTAGGGTTAGGGTTAGGCTTAGGGTTAGGCTTAGGGTACGGCTTAGGGTACGGGTTCGGGGAGGGCTTCGGGTACGGCGTAGGGTATGGGTTAGGGTTAGGGTTAGGGTTAGTGTTAGGGTTAGGGCTCGGTTTAGGGTACGGGTTAGGATTAGGGTACGTGTTAGGGCTAGGGTAGGGGTTAGGGTTAGGGTACGCGTTAGGGTTAGGGTAGTGATTAAACCTATCCCACTCTCTAGATACCCCTTAGCACATAAAGGAATATTATTTGGGGGTCCAGCCATGGAGAAGAGTTTAGACACTAGGATTAGATAAGGAACACACCCATTATAAAGAAATCACATTAGGATTCTCTTTTTAAGCTGTTCCTTAAAACACTAGTGCTTAGGAAATCTATTGGAGGCAGAAGCAGTCAAGGGTAGCCTAGGGTTAGGGTTAGGCTTAGGCTTAGGCTTAGGGTACGGATTAGGGTACGTGTTCGGGGAGGGCTTCGGGTACGGCGTAGGGTATGGGTTAGGGTTAGGGTTAGGGTTAGTGTTAGGGTTAGGGCGCGGTTTAGGGTACGGGTTAGGATTAGGGTACGTGTTAGGGTTAGGGTAGGGGTTAGGGTTAGGGTACGCGTTACAGTTAGGGTAGTTATTAAACCTATCCCACTCTCTAGATACCCCGTAGCACGTAAAGGAATATTATTTGGGGGTCCAGCCATGGAGAAGAGTTTAGACACTAAGATAATATAAGGAACACACACATTATAAAGAAATCACATTAGGATTCTCTTTTTAAGCTGTTCCTTAAAACCCTAGTGCTTAGGAAATCTATTGGAGGCAGAAGCAGTCAAGGGTAGCCTAGGGTTAGGGTTAGGCTTAGGGTACGCCTTAGGGTACGGGTTCGGGGAGGGCTTCGGGTACGGCGTAGGGTATGGGTTAGGGTTAGGGTTAGGGTTAGTGTTAGGGTTAGGGCTCGGTTTAGGGTACGGGTTAGGATTAGGGTACGTGTTAGGGTTAGGGTAGGGGTTAGGGTTAGGGTACGCGTTAGGGTTAGGGTAGTTATTAAACCTATCCCACTCTCTACATACCCCTTAGCACGTAAGGAATATTATTTGGGGGTCCAGCCATGGAGAAGAGTTTAGACACTAAGATAATATAAGGAACACACACATTATAAAGAAATCACATTAGGATTCTCTTTTTAAGCTGTTCCTTAAAACCCTAGTGCTTAGGAAATCTATTGGAGGCAGAAGCAGTCAAGGGTAGCCTAGGGTTAGGGTTAGGCTTAGGGTTAGGCTTAGGGTACGGCTTAGGGTACGGGTTTGGGGAGGGCATCGGGTACGGCGTAGGGTATGGGTTAGGGTTAGGGTTAGGGTTAGTGTTAGGGTTAGGGCTCGGTTTAGGGTACGGGTTAGGATTAGGGTACGTGTTAGGGCTAGGGTAGGGGTTAGGGTTATGGTACGCGTTAGGGTTAGGGTAGTTATTAAACCTATCCCACTCTCTACATACCCCTTAGCACGTAATGGAATATTATTTGGGGGTCCAGCCATGGAGAAGAGTTTAGACACTAAGATAATATAAGGAACACACACATTATAAAGAAATCACATTAGGATTCTCTTTTTAAGCTGTTCCTTAAAACCCTAGTGCTTAGGAAATCTATTGGAGGCAGAAGCAGTCAAGGGTAGCCTAGGGTTAGGGTTAGGCTTAGGGTTAGGCTTAGGGTACGGCTTAGGGTACGTGTTCGGGGAGGGCTTCGGGTACGGCGTAGGGTATGGGTTAGGGTTAGGGTTAGGGTTAGTGTTAGGGTTAGGGCTCGGTTTAGGGTACGGGTTAGGATTAGGGTACGTGTTAGGGTTAGGGTAGGGGTTAGGGTTAGGGTACGCGTTACGGTTAGGGTAGTTATTAAACCTATCCCACTCTCTAGATACCCCTTAGCACCTAAAGGAATATTATTTGGGGGTCCAGCCATGGAGAAGAGTTTAGGCACTAGGATTAGATAAGGAACACACCCATTATAAAGAAATCACATTAGGATTCTCTTTTTAAGCTGTTCCTTAAAACACTAGTGCTTAGGAAATCTATTGAAGGCAGAAGCAGTCAAGGGTAGCCTAGGGTTAGGGTTAGGCTTAGGGTTTGGCTTAGGGTACGGATTAGGGTACGTGTTCGGGGAGGGCTTCGGGTACGGCGTAGGGTATGGGTTAGGGTTAGGGTTAGGGTTAGTGTTAGGTTTAGGGCTCGGTTTAGGGTACGGGTTAGGATTAGGTTACGTGTTAGGGTTAGGGTAGGTGTTAGGGTTAGGGTACGCGTTACGGTTAGGGTAGTTATTAAACCTATCCCACTCTCTAGATACCCCTTAGCACGTAAAGGAATATTATTTGGGGGTCCAGCCATGGAGAAGAGTTTAGACACTAAGATAATATAAGGAACACACACATTATAAAGAAATCACATTAGGATTCTCTTTTTAAGCTGTTCCTTAAAACACTAGTGCTTAGGAAATCTATTGGAGGCAGAAGCAGTCAAGGGTAGCCTAGGGTTAGGGTTAGGCTTAGGGTTAGGCTTAGGGTACGCCTTAGGGTACGGGTTCGGGGAGGGCTTCGGGTACGGCGTAGGGTATGGGTTAGGGTTAGGGTTAGGGTTAGTGTTAGGGTTAGGGCTCGGTTTAGGGTACGGGTTAGGATTAAGGTACGTGTTAGGGTTAGGGTAGTGGTTAGGGTTAGGGTACGCGTTAGGGTTAGGGTAGTTATTAAACCTATCCCACTCTCTACATACCCCTTAGCACGTAAAGGAATATTATTTGGGGGTCCAGCCATGGAGAAGAGTTTAGACACTAAGATAATATAAGGAACACACCCATTATAAAGAAATCACATTAGGATTCTCTTTTTAAGCTGTTCCTTAAAACCCTAGTGCTTAGGAAATCTATTGGAGGCAGAAGCAGTCAAGGGTAGCCTAGGGTTAGGGTTAGGCTTAGGGTTAGGCTTAGGGTACGGCTTAGGGTACAGGTTTGGGGAGGGCTTCGGGTACGGCGTAGGGTATGGGTTAGGGTTAGGGTTAGGGTTAGTGTTAGGGTTAGGGCTCGGTTTAGGGTACGGGTTAGGATTAGGGTACGTGTTAGGGTTAGGGTAGGTGTTAGGGTTAGGGTACGCGTTAGGGTTAGGGTAGTTATTAAACCTATCCCACTCTCTAGATACCCCTTAGCACGTAAAGGAATATTATTTGGGGGTCCAGCCATGGAGAAGAGTTTAGACACTAAGATAATATAAGGAACACACACATTATAAAGAAATCACATTAGGATTCTCTTTTTAAGCTGTTCCTTAAAACACTAGTGCTTAGGAAATCTATTGGAGGCAGAAGCAGTCAAGGGTAGCCTAGGGTTAGGGTTAGGCTTAGGGTTAGGCTTAGGGTACGGCTTAGGGTACGGGTTCGGGGAGGGCTTCGGGTACGGCGTAGGGTATGGGTTAGGGTTAGGGTTAGGGTTAGTGTTAGGGTTAGGGCTCGGTTTAGGGTACGGGTTAGGATTAGGGTACGTGTTAGGGCTAGGGTAGGGGTTAGGGTTAGGGTACGCGTTAGGGTTAGGGTAGTGATTAAACCTATCCCACTCTCTAGATACCCCTTAGCACATAAAGGAATATTATTTGGGGGTCCAGCCATGGAGAAGAGTTTAGACACTAGGATTAGATAAGGAACACACCCATTATAAAGAAATCACTTTAGGATTCTCTTTTTAAGCTGTTCCTTAAAACACTAGTGCTTAGGAAATCTATTGGAGGCAGAAGCAGTCAAGGGTAGCCTAGGGTTAGGGTTAGGCTTAGGGTTAGGCTTAGGGTACGGCTTAGGGTACGTGTTCGGGGAGGGCTTCGGGTACGGCGTAGGGTATGGGTTAGGGTTAGGGTTAGGGTTAGTGTTAGGGTTAGGGCTCGGTTTAGGGTACGGGTTAGGATTAGGGTACGTGTTAGGGTTAGGGTAGGGGTTAGGGTTAGGGTACGCGTTACGGTTAGGGTAGTTATTAAACCTATCCCACTCTCTAGATACCCCTTAGCACCTAAAGGAATATTATTTGGGGGTCCAGCCATGGAGAAGAGTTTAGGCACTAGGATTAGATAAGGAACACACCCATTATAAAGAAATCACATTAGGATTCTCTTTTTAAGCTGTTCCTTAAAACACTAGTGCTTAGGAAATCTATTGGAGGCAGAAGCAGTCAAGGGTAGCCTAGGGTTAGGGTTAGGCTTAGGGTTTGGCTTAGGGTACGGATTAGGGTACGTGTTCGGGGAGGGCTTCGGGTACGGCGTAGGGTATGGGTTAGGGTTAGGGTTAGGGTTAGTGTTAGGTTTAGGGCTCGGTTTAGGGTACGGGTTAGGATTAGGTTACGTGTTAGGGTTAGGGTAGGTGTTAGGGTTAGGGTACGCGTTACGGTTAGGGTAGTTATTAAACCTATCCCACTCTCTAGATACCCCTTAGCACGTAAAGGAATATTATTTGGGGGTCCAGCCATGGAGAAGAGTTTAGACACTAAGATAATATAAGGAACACACACATTATAAAGAAATCACATTAGGATTCTCTTTTTAAGCTGTTCCTTAAAACACTAGTGCTTAGGAAATCTATTGGAGGCAGAAGCAGTCAAGGGTAGCCTAGGGTTAGGGTTAGGCTTAGGGTTAGGCTTAGGGTACGCCTTAGGGTACGGGTTCGGGGAGGGCTTCGGGTACGGCGTAGGGTATGGGTTAGGGTTAGGGTTAGGGTTAGTGTTAGGGTTAGGGCTCGGTTTAGGGTACGGGTTAGGATTAAGGTACGTGTTAGGGTTAGGGTAGTGGTTAGGGTTAGGGTACGCGTTAGGGTTAGGGTAGTTATTAAACCTATCCCACTCTCTACATACCCCTTAGCACGTAAAGGAATATTATTTGGGGGTCCAGCCATGGAGAAGAGTTTAGACACTAAGATAATATAAGGAACACACCCATTATAAAGAAATCACATTAGGATTCTCTTTTTAAGCTGTTCCTTAAAGCCCTAGTGCTTAGGAAATCTATTGGAGGCAGAAGCAGTCAAGGGTAGCCTAGGGTTAGGGTTAGGCTTAGGGTTAGGCTTAGGGTACGGCTTAGGGTACGGGTTTGGGGAGGGCTTCGGGTACGGCGTAGGGTATGGGTTAGGGTTAGGGTTAGGGTTAGTGTTAGGGTTAGGGCTCGGTTTAGGGTACGGGTTAGGATTAGGGTACGTGTTAGGGTTAGGGTAGGGGTTAGGTTTAGGGTACGCGTTAGGGTTAGGGTAGTTATTAAACCTATCCCACTCTCTAGATACCCCTTAGCACGTAAAGGAATATTATTTGGGGGTCCA
This sequence comes from Balaenoptera physalus, assembly GCF_965194825.1. NCBI lineage: Eukaryota > Metazoa > Chordata > Mammalia > Artiodactyla > Balaenopteridae > Balaenoptera > Balaenoptera physalus. The sequence goes on along the minus strand of NW_028126443.1, from coordinate 774,285 downwards.
GCCATGGAGAAGAGTTTAGACACTAAGATAATATAAGGAACACACCCATTATAAAGAAATCACATTAGGATTCTCTTTTTAAGCTGTTCCTTAAAACCCTAGTGCTTAGGAAATCTATTGGAGGCAGAAGCAGTCAAGGGTAGCCTAGGGTTAGGGTTAGGCTTAGGGTTAGGCTTAGGGTACGGCTTAGGGTACGGGTTTGGGGAGGGCTTCGGGTACGGCGTAGGGTATGGGTTAGGGTTAGGGTTAGGGTTAGTGTTAGGGTTAGGGCTCGGTTTAGGGTACGGGTTAGGATTAGGGTACGTGTTAGGGTTAGGGTAGGGGTTAGGGTTAGGGTACGCGTTAGGGTTAGGGTAGTTATTAAACCTATCCCACTCTCTAGATACCCCTTAGCACGTAAAGGAATATTATTTGGGGGTCCAGCCATGGAGAAGAGTTTAGACACTAAGATAATATAAGGAACACACACATTATAAAGAAATCACATTAGGATTCTCTTTTTAAGCTGTTCCTTAAAACACTAGTGCTTAGGAAATCTATTGGAGGCAGAAGCAGTCAAGGGTAGCCTAGGGTTAGGGTTAGGCTTAGGGTTAGGCTTAGGGTACGGCTTAGGGTACGTGTTCGGGGAGGGCTTCGGGTACGGCGTAGGGTATGGGTTAGGGTTAGGGTTAGGGTTAGTGTTAGGGTTAGGGCTCGGTTTAGGGTACGGGTTAGGATTAGGGTACGTGTTAGGGCTAGGGTAGGGGTTAGGGTTAGGGTACGCGTTAGGGTTAGGGTAGTGATTAAACCTATCCCACTCTCTAGATACCCCTTAGCACATAAAGGAATATTATTTGGGGGTCCAGCCATGGAGAAGAGTTTAGACACTAAGATAATATAAGGAACACACACATTATAAAGAAATCACATTAGGATTCTCTTTTTAAGCTGTTCCTTAAAACCCTAGTGCTTAGGAAATCTATTGGAGGCAGAAGCAGTCAAGGGTAGCCTAGGGTTAGGGTTAGGCTTAGGGTACGCCTTAGGGTACGGGTTCGGGGAGGGCTTCGGGTACGGCGTAGGGTATGGGTTAGGGTTAGGGTTAGGGTTAGTGTTAGGGTTAGGGCTCGGTTTAGGGTACGGGTTAGGATTAGGGTACGTGTTAGGGTTAGGGTAGGGGTTAGGGTTAGGGTACGCGTTAGGGTTAGGGTAGTTATTAAACCTATCCCACTCTCTACATACCCCTTAGCACGTAAGGAATATTATTTGGGGGTCCAGCCATGGAGAAGAGTTTAGACACTAAGATAATATAAGGAACACACACATTATAAAGAAATCACATTAGGATTCTCTTTTTAAGCTGTTCCTTAAAACCCTAGTGCTTAGGAAATCTATTGGAGGCAGAAGCAGTCAAGGGTAGCCTAGGGTTAGGGTTAGGCTTAGGGTTAGGCTTAGGGTACGGCTTAGGGTACGGGTTTGGGGAGGGCATCGGGTACGGCGTAGGGTATGGGTTAGGGTTAGGGTTAGGGTTAGTGTTAGGGTTAGGGCTCGGTTTAGGGTACGGGTTAGGATTAGGGTACGTGTTAGGGCTAGGGTAGGGGTTAGGGTTATGGTACGCGTTAGGGTTAGGGTAGTTATTAAACCTATCCCACTCTCTACATACCCCTTAGCACGTAATGGAATATCATTTGGGGGTCCAGCCATGGAGAAGAGTTTAGACACTAAGATAATATAAGGAACACACACATTATAAAGAAATCACATTAGGATTCTCTTTTTAAGCTGTTCCTTAAAACCCTAGTGCTTAGGAAATCTATTGGAGGCAGAAGCAGTCAAGGGTAGCCTAGGGTTAGGGTTAGGCTTAGGGTTAGGCTTAGGGTACGGCTTAGGGTACGTGTTCGGGGAGGGCTTCGGGTACGGCGTAGGGTATGGGTTAGGGTTAGGGTTAGGGTTAGTGTTAGGGTTAGGGCTCGGTTTAGGGTACGGGTTAGGATTAGGGTACGTGTTAGGGTTAGGGTAGGGGTTAGGGTTAGGGTACGCGTTACGGTTAGGGTAGTTATTAAACCTATCCCACTCTCTAGATACCCCTTAGCACCTAAAGGAATATTATTTGGGGGTCCAGCCATGGAGAAGAGTTTAGGCACTAGGATTAGATAAGGAACACACCCATTATAAAGAAATCACATTAGGATTCTCTTTTTAAGCTGTTCCTTAAAACACTAGTGCTTAGGAAATCTATTGGAGGCAGAAGCAGTCAAGGGTAGCCTAGGGTTAGGGTTAGGCTTAGGGTTTGGCTTAGGGTACGGATTAGGGTACGTGTTCGGGGAGGGCTTCGGGTACGGCGTAGGGTATGGGTTAGGGTTAGGGTTAGGGTTAGTGTTAGGTTTAGGGCTCGGTTTAGGGTACGGGTTAGGATTAGGTTACGTGTTAGGGTTAGGGTAGGTGTTAGGGTTAGGGTACGCGTTACGGTTAGGGTAGTTATTAAACCTATCCCACTCTCTAGATACCCCTTAGCACGTAAAGAAATATTATTTGGGGGTCCAGCCATGGAGAAGAGTTTAGACACTAAGATAATATAAGGAACACACACATTATAAAGAAATCACATTAGGATTCTCTTTTTAAGCTGTTCCTTAAAACACTAGTGCTTAGGAAATCTATTGGAGGCAGAAGCAGTCAAGGGTAGCCTAGGGTTAGGGTTAGGCTTAGGGTTAGGCTTAGGGTACGCCTTAGGGTACGGGTTCGGGGAGGGCTTCGGGTACGGCGTAGGGTATGGGTTAGGGTTAGGGTTAGGGTTAGTGTTAGGGTTAGGGCTCGGTTTAGGGTACGGGTTAGGATTAAGGTACGTGTTAGGGTTAGGGTAGTGGTTAGGGTTAGGGTACGCGTTAGGGTTAGGGTAGTTATTAAACCTATCCCACTCTCTACATACCCCTTAGCACGTAAAGGAATATTATTTGGGGGTCCAGCCATGGAGAAGAGTTTAGACACTAAGATAATATAAGGAACACACCCATTATAAAGAAATCACATTAGGATTCTCTTTTTAAGCTGTTCCTTAAAGCCCTAGTGCTTAGGAAATCTATTGGAGGCAGAAGCAGTCAAGGGTAGCCTAGGGTTAGGGTTAGGCTTAGGGTTAGGCTTAGGGTACGGCTTAGGGTACGGGTTTGGGGAGGGCTTCGGGTACGGCGTAGGGTATGGGTTAGGGTTAGGGTTAGGGTTAGTGTTAGGGTTAGGGCTCGGTTTAGGGTACGGGTTAGGATTAGGGTACGTGTTAGGGTTAGGGTAGGGGTTAGGTTTAGGGTACGCGTTAGGGTTAGGGTAGTTATTAAACCTATCCCACTCTCTAGATACCCCTTAGCACGTAAAGGAATATTATTTGGGGGTCCAGCCATGGAGAAGAGTTTAGACACTAAGATAATATAAGGAACACACCCATTATAAAGAAATCACATTAGGATTCTCTTTTTAAGCTGTTCCTTAAAACCCTAGTGCTTAGGAAATCTATTGGAGGCAGAAGCAGTCAAGGGTAGCCTAGGGTTAGGGTTAGGCTTAGGGTTAGGCTTAGGGTACGGCTTAGGGTACAGGTTTGGGGAGGGCTTCGGGTACGGCGTAGGGTATGGGTTAGGGTTAGGGTTAGGGTTAGTGTTAGGGTTAGGGCTCGGTTTAGGGTACGGGTTAGGATTAGGGTACGTGTTAGGGTTAGGGTAGGTGTTAGGGTTAGGGTACGCGTTAGGGTTAGGGTAGTTATTAAACCTATCCCACTCTCTAGATACCCCTTAGCACGTAAAGGAATATTATTTGGGGGTCCAGCCATGGAGAAGAGTTTAGACACTAAGATAATATAAGGAACACACACATTATAAAGAAATCACATTAGGATTCTCTTTTTAAGCTGTTCCTTAAAACACTAGTGCTTAGGAAATCTATTGGAGGCAGAAGCAGTCAAGGGTAGCCTAGGGTTAGGGTTAGGCTTAGGGTTAGGCTTAGGGTACGGCTTAGGGTACGGGTTCGGGGAGGGCTTCGGGTACGGCGTAGGGTATGGGTTAGGGTTAGGGTTAGGGTTAGTGTTAGGGTTAGGGCTCGGTTTAGGGTACGGGTTAGGATTAGGGTACGTGTTAGGGCTAGGGTAGGGGTTAGGGTTAGGGTACGCGTTAGGGTTAGGGTAGTGATTAAACCTATCCCACTCTCTAGATACCCCTTAGCACATAAAGGAATATTATTTGGGGGTCCAGCCATGGAGAAGAGTTTAGACACTAGGATTAGATAAGGAACACACCCATTATAAAGAAATCACTTTAGGATTCTCTTTTTAAGCTGTTCCTTAAAACACTAGTGCTTAGGAAATCTATTGGAGGCAGAAGCAGTCAAGGGTAGCCTAGGGTTAGGGTTAGGCTTAGGGTTAGGCTTAGGGTACGGCTTAGGGTACGTGTTCGGGGAGGGCTTCGGGTACGGCGTAGGGTATGGGTTAGGGTTAGGGTTAGGGTTAGTGTTAGGGTTAGGGCTCGGTTTAGGGTACGGGTTAGGATTAGGGTACGTGTTAGGGTTAGGGTAGGGGTTAGGGTTAGGGTACGCGTTACGGTTAGGGTAGTTATTAAACCTATCCCACTCTCTAGATACCCCTTAGCACCTAAAGGAATATTATTTGGGGGTCCAGCCATGGAGAAGAGTTTAGGCACTAGGATTAGATAAGGAACACACCCATTATAAAGAAATCACATTAGGATTCTCTTTTTAAGCTGTTCCTTAAAACACTAGTGCTTAGGAAATCTATTGGAGGCAGAAGCAGTCAAGGGTAGCCTAGGGTTAGGGTTAGGCTTAGGGTTTGGCTTAGGGTACGGATTAGGGTACGTGTTCGGGGAGGGCTTCGGGTACGGCGTAGGGTATGGGTTAGGGTTAGGGTTAGGGTTAGTGTTAGGTTTAGGGCTCGGTTTAGGGTACGGGTTAGGATTAGGTTACGTGTTAGGGTTAGGGTAGGTGTTAGGGTTAGGGTACGCGTTACGGTTAGGGTAGTTATTAAACCTATCCCACTCTCTAGATACCCCTTAGCACGTAAAGGAATATTATTTGGGGGTCCAGCCATGGAGAAGAGTTTAGACACTAAGATAATATAAGGAACACACACATTATAAAGAAATCACATTAGGATTCTCTTTTTAAGCTGTTCCTTAAAACACTAGTGCTTAGGAAATCTATTGGAGGCAGAAGCAGTCAAGGGTAGCCTAGGGTTAGGGTTAGGCTTAGGGTTAGGCTTAGGGTACGCCTTAGGGTACGGGTTCGGGGAGGGCTTCGGGTACGGCGTAGGGTATGGGTTAGGGTTAGGGTTAGGGTTAGTGTTAGGGTTAGGGCTCGGTTTAGGGTACGGGTTAGGATTAAGGTACGTGTTAGGGTTAGGGTAGTGGTTAGGGTTAGGGTACGCGTTAGGGTTAGGGTAGTTATTAAACCTATCCCACTCTCTACATACCCCTTAGCACGTAAAGGAATATTATTTGGGGGTCCAGCCATGGAGAAGAGTTTAGACACTAAGATAATATAAGGAACACACCCATTATAAAGAAATCACATTAGGATTCTCTTTTTAAGCTGTTCCTTAAAGCCCTAGTGCTTAGGAAATCTATTGGAGGCAGAAGCAGTCAAGGGTAGCCTAGGGTTAGGGTTAGGCTTAGGGTTAGGCTTAGGGTACGGCTTAGGGTACGGGTTTGGGGAGGGCTTCGGGTACGGCGTAGGGTATGGGTTAGGGTTAGGGTTAGGGTTAGTGTTAGGGTTAGGGCTCGGTTTAGGGTACGGGTTAGGATTAGGGTACGTGTTAGGGTTAGGGTAGGGGTTAGGTTTAGGGTACGCGTTAGGGTTAGGGTAGTTATTAAACGTATCCCACTCTCTAGATACCCCTTAGCACGTAAAGGAATATTATTTGGGGGTCCAGCCATGGAGAAGAGTTTAGACACTAAGATAATATAAGGAACACACCCATTATAAAGAAATCACATTAGGATTCTCTTTTTAAGCTGTTCCTTAAAACCCTAGTGCTTAGGAAATCTATTGGAGGCAGAAGCAGTCAAGGGTAGCCTAGGGTTAGGGTTAGGCTTAGGGTTAGGCTTAGGGTACGGCTTAGGGTACGGGTTTGGGGAGGGCTTCGGGTACGGCGTAGGGTATGGGTTAGGGTTAGGGTTAGGGTTAGTGTTAGGGTTAGGGCTCGGTTTAGGGTACGGGTTAGGATTAGGGTACGTGTTAGGGTTAGGGTAGGGGTTAGGGTTAGGGTACGCGTTAGGGTTAGGGTAGTTATTAAACCTATCCCACTCTCTAGATACCCCTTAGCACGTAAAGGAATATTATTTGGGGGTCCAGCCATGGAGAAGAGTTTAGACACTAAGATAATATAAGGAACACACACATTATAAAGAAATCACATTAGGATTCTCTTTTTAAGCTGTTCCTTAAAACACTAGTGCTTAGGAAATCTATTGGAGGCAGAAGCAGTCAAGGGTAGCCTAGGGTTAGGGTTAGGCTTAGGGTTAGGCTTAGGGTACGGCTTAGGGTACGTGTTCGGGGAGGGCTTCGGGTACGGCGTAGGGTATGGGTTAGGGTTAGGGTTAGGGTTAGTGTTAGGGTTAGGGCTCGGTTTAGGGTACGGGTTAGGATTAGGGTACGTGTTAGGGCTAGGGTAGGGGTTAGGGTTAGGGTACGCGTTAGGGTTAGGGTAGTGATTAAACCTATCCCACTCTCTAGATACCCCTTAGCACATAAAGGAATATTATTTGGGGGTCCAGCCATGGAGAAGAGTTTAGACACTAAGATAATATAAGGAACACACACATTATAAAGAAATCACATTAGGATTCTCTTTTTAAGCTGTTCCTTAAAACCCTAGTGCTTAGGAAATCTATTGGAGGCAGAAGCAGTCAAGGGTAGCCTAGGGTTAGGGTTAGGCTTAGGGTACGCCTTAGGGTACGGGTTCGGGGAGGGCTTCGGGTACGGCGTAGGGTATGGGTTAGGGTTAGGGTTAGGGTTAGTGTTAGGGTTAGGGCTCGGTTTAGGGTACGGGTTAGGATTAGGGTACGTGTTAGGGTTAGGGTAGGGGTTAGGGTTAGGGTACGCGTTAGGGTTAGGGTAGTTATTAAACCTATCCCACTCTCTACATACCCCTTAGCACGTAAGGAATATTATTTGGGGGTCCAGCCATGGAGAAGAGTTTAGACACTAAGATAATATAAGGAACACACACATTATAAAGAAATCACATTAGGATTCTCTTTTTAAGCTGTTCCTTAAAACCCTAGTGCTTAGGAAATCTATTGGAGGCAGAAGCAGTCAAGGGTAGCCTAGGGTTAGGGTTAGGCTTAGGGTTAGGCTTAGGGTACGGCTTAGGGTACGGGTTTGGGGAGGGCATCGGGTACGGCGTAGGGTATGGGTTAGGGTTAGGGTTAGGGTTAGTGTTAGGGTTAGGGCTCGGTTTAGGGTACGGGTTAGGATTAGGGTACGTGTTAGGGCTAGGGTAGGGGTTAGGGTTATGGTACGCGTTAGGGTTAGGGTAGTTATTAAACCTATCCCACTCTCTACATACCCCTTAGCACGTAATGGAATATTATTTGGGGGTCCAGCCATGGAGAAGAGTTTAGACACTAAGATAATATAAGGAACACACACATTATAAAGAAATCACATTAGGATTCTCTTTTTAAGCTGTTCCTTAAAACCCTAGTGCTTAGGAAATCTATTGGAGGCAGAAGCAGTCAAGGGTAGCCTAGGGTTAGGGTTAGGCTTAGGGTTAGGCTTAGGGTACGGCTTAGGGTACGTGTTCGGGGAGGGCTTCGGGTACGGCGTAGGGTATGGGTTAGGGTTAGGGTTAGGGTTAGTGTTAGGGTTAGGGCTCGGTTTAGGGTACGGGTTAGGATTAGGGTACGTGTTAGGGTTAGGGTAGGGGTTAGGGTTAGGGTACGCGTTACGGTTAGGGTAGTTATTAAACCTATCCCACTCTCTAGATACCCCTTAGCACCTAAAGGAATATTATTTGGGGGTCCAGCCATGGAGAAGAGTTTAGGCACTAGGATTAGATAAGGAACACACCCATTATAAAGAAATCACATTAGGATTCTCTTTTTAAGCTGTTCCTTAAAACACTAGTGCTTAGGAAATCTATTGGAGGCAGAAGCAGTCAAGGGTAGCCTAGGGTTAGGGTTAGGCTTAGGGTTTGGCTTAGGGTACGGATTAGGGTACGTGTTCGGGGAGGGCTTCGGGTACGGCGTAGGGTATGGGTTAGGGTTAGGGTTAGGGTTAGTGTTAGGTTTAGGGCTCGGTTTAGGGTACGGGTTAGGATTAGGTTACGTGTTAGGGTTAGGGTAGGTGTTAGGGTTAGGGTACGCGTTACGGTTAGGGTAGTTATTAAACCTATCCCACTCTCTAGATACCCCTTAGCACGTAAAGAAATATTATTTGGGGGTCCAGCCATGGAGAAGAGTTTAGACACTAAGATAATATAAGGAACACACACATTATAAAGAAATCACATTAGGATTCTCTTTTTAAGCTGTTCCTTAAAACACTAGTGCTTAGGAAATCTATTGGAGGCAGAAGCAGTCAAGGGTAGCCTAGGGTTAGGGTTAGGCTTAGGGTTAGGCTTAGGGTACGCCTTAGGGTACGGGTTCGGGGAGGGCTTCGGGTACGGCGTAGGGTATGGGTTAGGGTTAGGGTTAGGGTTAGTGTTAGGGTTAGGGCTCGGTTTAGGGTACGGGTTAGGATTAAGGTACGTGTTAGGGTTAGGTTAGTGGTTAGGGTTAGGGTACGCGTTAGGGTTAGGGTAGTTATTAAACCTATCCCACTCTCTACATACCCCTTAGCACGTAAAGGAATATTATTTGGGGGTCCAGCCATGGAGAAGAGTTTAGACACTAAGATAATATAAGGAACACACCCATTATAAAGAAATCACATTAGGATTCTCTTTTTAAGCTGTTCCTTAAAGCCCTAGTGCTTAGGAAATCTATTGGAGGCAGAAGCAGTCAAGGGTAGCCTAGGGTTAGGGTTAGGCTTAGGGTTAGGCTTAGGGTACGGCTTAGGGTACGGGTTTGGGGAGGGCTTCGGGTACGGCGTAGGGTATGGGTTAGGGTTAGGGTTAGGGTTAGTGTTAGGGTTAGGGCTCGGTTTAGGGTACGGGTTAGGATTAGGGTACGTGTTAGGGTTAGGGTAGGGGTTAGGTTTAGGGTACGCGTTAGGGTTAGGGTAGTTATTAAACCTATCCCACTCTCTAGATACCCCTTAGCACGTAAAGGAATATTATTTGGGGGTCCAGCCATGGAGAAGAGTTTAGACACTAAGATAATATAAGGAACACACCCATTATAAAGAAATCACATTAGGATTCTCTTTTTAAGCTGTTCCTTAAAACCCTAGTGCTTAGGAAATCTATTGGAGGCAGAAGCAGTCAAGGGTAGCCTAGGGTTAGGGTTAGGCTTAGGGTTAGGCTTAGGGTACGGCTTAGGGTACAGGTTTGGGGAGGGCTTCGGGTACGGCGTAGGGTATGGGTTAGGGTTAGGGTTAGGGTTAGTGTTAGGGTTAGGGCTCGGTTTAGGGTACGGGTTAGGATTAGGGTACGTGTTAGGGTTAGGGTAGGTGTTAGGGTTAGGGTACGCGTTAGGGTTAGGGTAGTTATTAAACCTATCCCACTCTCTAGATACCCCTTAGCACGTAAAGGAATATTATTTGGGGGTCCAGCCATGGAGAAGAGTTTAGACACTAAGATAATATAAGGAACACACACATTATAAAGAAATCACATTAGGATTCTCTTTTTAAGCTGTTCCTTAAAACACTAGTGCTTAGGAAATCTATTGGAGGCAGAAGCAGTCAAGGGTAGCCTAGGGTTAGGGTTAGGCTTAGGGTTAGGCTTAGGGTACGGCTTAGGGTACGGGTTCGGGGAGGGCTTCGGGTACGGCGTAGGGTATGGGTTAGGGTTAGGGTTAGGGTTAGTGTTAGGGTTAGGGCTCGGTTTAGGGTACGGGTTAGGATTAGGGTACGTGTTAGGGCTAGGGTAGGGGTTAGGGTTAGGGTACGCGTTAGGGTTAGGGTAGTGATTAAACCTATCCCACTCTCTAGATACCCCTTAGCACATAAAGGAATATTATTTGGGGGTCCAGCCATGGAGAAGAGTTTAGACACTAGGATTAGATAAGGAACACACCCATTATAAAGAAATCACTTTAGGATTCTCTTTTTAAGCTGTTCCTTAAAACACTAGTGCTTAGGAAATCTATTGGAGGCAGAAGCAGTCAAGGGTAGCCTAGGGTTAGGGTTAGGCTTAGGGTTAGGCTTAGGGTACGGCTTAGGGTACGTGTTCGGGGAGGGCTTCGGGTACGGCGTAGGGTATGGGTTAGGGTTAGGGTTAGGGTTAGTGTTAGGGTTAGGGCTCGGTTTAGGGTACGGGTTAGGATTAGGGTACGTGTTAGGGTTAGGGTAGGGGTTAGGGTTAGGGTACGCGTTACGGTTAGGGTAGTTATTAAACCTATCCCACTCTCTAGATACCCCTTAGCACCTAAAGGAATATTATTTGGGGGTCCAGCCATGGAGAAGAGTTTAGGCACTAGGATTAGATAAGGAACACACCCATTATAAAGAAATCACATTAGGATTCTCTTTTTAAGCTGTTCCTTAAAACACTAGTGCTTAGGAAATCTATTGGAGGCAGAAGCAGTCAAGGGTAGCCTAGGGTTAGGGTTAGGCTTAGGGTTTGGCTTAGGGTACGGATTAGGGTACGTGTTCGGGGAGGGCTTCGGGTACGGCGTAGGGTATGGGTTAGGGTTAGGGTTAGGGTTAGTGTTAGGTTTAGGGCTCGGTTTAGGGTACGGGTTAGGATTAGGTTACGTGTTAGGGTTAGGGTAGGTGTTAGGGTTAGGGTACGCGTTACGGTTAGGGTAGTTATTAAACCTATCCCACTCTCTAGATACCCCTTAGCACGTAAAGGAATATTATTTGGGGGTCCAGCCATGGAGAAGAGTTTAGACACTAAGATAATATAAGGAACACACACATTATAAAGAAATCACATTAGGATTCTCTTTTTAAGCTGTTCCTTAAAACACTAGTGCTTAGGAAATCTATTGGAGGCAGAAGCAGTCAAGGGTAGCCTAGGGTTAGGGTTAGGCTTAGGGTTAGGCTTAGGGTACGCCTTAGGGTACGGGTTCGGGGAGGGCTTCGGGTACGGCGTAGGGTATGGGTTAGGGTTAGGGTTAGGGTTAGTGTTAGGGTTAGGGCTCGGTTTAGGGTACGGGTTAGGATTAAGGTACGTGTTAGGGTTAGGGTAGTGGTTAGGGTTAGGGTACGCGTTAGGGTTAGGGTAGTTATTAAACCTATCCCACTCTCTACATACCCCTTAGCACGTAAAGGAATATTATTTGGGGGTCCAGCCATGGAGAAGAGTTTAGACACTAAGATAATATAAGGAACACACCCATTATAAAGAAATCACATTAGGATTCTCTTTTTAAGCTGTTCCTTAAAGCCCTAGTGCTTAGGAAATCTATTGGAGGCAGAAGCAGTCAAGGGTAGCCTAGGGTTAGGGTTAGGCTTAGGGTTAGGCTTAGGGTACGGCTTAGGGTACGGGTTTGGGGAGGGCTTCGGGTACGGCGTAGGGTATGGGTTAGGGTTAGGGTTAGGGTTAGTGTTAGGGTTAGGGCTCGGTTTAGGGTACGGGTTAGGATTAGGGTACGTGTTAGGGTTAGGGTAGGGGTTAGGTTTAGGGTACGCGTTAGGGTTAGGGTAGTTATTAAACCTATCCCACTCTCTAGATACCCCTTAGCACGTAAAGGAATATTATTTGGGGGTCCAGCCATGGAGAAGAGTTTAGACACTAAGATAATATAAGGAACACACCCATTATAAAGAAATCACATTAGGATTCTCTTTTTAAGCTGTTCCTTAAAGCCCTAGTGCTTAGGAAATCTATTGGAGGCAGAAGCAGTCAAGGGTAGCCTAGGGTTAGGGTTAGGCTTAGGGTTAGGCTTAGGGTACGGCTTAGGGTACGGGTTTGGGGAGGGCTTCGGGTACGGCGTAGGGTATGGGTTAGGGTTAGGGTTAGGGTTAGTGTTAGGGTTAGGGCTCGGTTTAGGGTACGGGTTAGGATTAGGGTACGTGTTAGGGTTAGGGTAGGGGTTAGGTTTAGGGTACGCGTTAGGGTTAGGGTAGTTATTAAACCTATCCCACTCTCTAGATACCCCTTAGCACGTAAAGGAATATTATTTGGGGGTCCAGCCATGGAGAAGAGTTTAGACACTAAGATAATATAAGGAACACACCCATTATAAAGAAATCACATTAGGATTCTCTTTTTAAGCTGTTCCTTAAAACCCTAGTGCTTAGGAAATCTATTGGAGGCAGAAGCAGTCAAGGGTAGCCTAGGGTTAGGGTTAGGCTTAGGGTTAGGCTTAGGGTACGGCTTAGGGTACGGGTTTGGGGAGGGCTTCGGGTACGGCGTAGGGTATGGGTTAGGGTTAGGGTTAGGGTTAGTGTTAGGGTTAGGGCTCGGTTTAGGGTAAGGGTTAGGATTAGGGTACGTGTTAGGGTTAGGGTAGGGGTTAGGGTTAGGGTACGCGTTAGGGTTAGGGTAGTTATTAAACCTATCCCACTCTCTAGATACCCCTTAGCACGTAAAGGAATATTATTTGGGGGTCCAGCCATGGAGAAGAGTTTAGGCACTAAGATAATATAAGGAACACACACATTATAAAGAAATCACATTAGGATTCTCTTTTTAAGCTGTTCCTTAAAACACTAGTGCTTAGGAAATCTATTGGAGGCAGAAGCAGTCAAGGGTAGCCTAGGGTTAGGGTTAGGCTTAGGGTTAGGCTTAGGGTACGGCTTAGGGTACGGGTTCGGGGAGGGCTTCGGGTACGGCGTAGGGTATGGGTTAGGGTTAGGGTTAGGGTTAGTGTTAGGGTTAGGGCTCGGTTTAGGGTACGGGTTAGGATTAGGGTACGTGTTAGGGCTAGGGTAGGGGTTAGGGTTAGGGTACGCGTTAGGGTTAGGGTAGTGATTAAACCTATCCCACTCTCTAGATACCCCTTAGCACATAAAGGAATATTATTTGGGGGTCCAGCCTTGGAGAAGAGTTTAGACACTAGGATTAGATAAGGAACACACCCATTATAAAGAAATCACATTAGGATTCTCTTTTTAAGCTGTTCCTTAAAACACTAGTGCTTAGGAAATCTATTGGAGGCAGAAGCAGTCAAGGGTAGCCTAGGGTTAGGGTTAGGCTTAGGCTTAGGCTTAGGGTACGGATTAGGGTACGTGTTCGGGGAGGGCTTCGGGTACGGCGTAGGGTATGGGTTAGGGTTAGGGTTAGGGTTAGTGTTAGGGTTAGGGCGCGGTTTAGGGTACGGGTTAGGATTAGGGTACGTGTTAGGGTTAGGGTAGGGGTTAGGGTTAGGGTACGCGTTACAGTTAGGGTAGTTATTAAACCTATCCCACTCTCTAGATACCCCGTAGCACGTAAAGGAATATTATTTGGGGGTCCAGCCATGGAGAAGAGTTTAGACACTAAGATAATATAAGGAACACACACATTATAAAGAAATCACATTAGGATTCTCTTTTTAAGCTGTTCCTTAAAACCCTAGTGCTTAGGAAATCTATTGGAGGCAGAAGCAGTCAAGGGTAGCCTAGGGTTAGGGTTAGGCTTAGGGTACGCCTTAGGGTACGGGTTCGGGGAGGGCTTCGGGTACGGCGTAGGGTATGGGTTAGGGTTAGGGTTAGGGTTAGTGTTAGGGTTAGGGCTCGGTTTAGGGTACGGGTTAGGATTAGGGTACGTGTTAGGGTTAGGGTAGGGGTTAGGGTTAGGGTACGCGTTAGGGTTAGGGTAGTTATTAAACCTATCCCACTCTCTACATACCCCTTAGCACGTAAGGAATATTATTTGGGGGTCCAGCCATGGAGAAGAGTTTAGACACTAAGATAATATAAGAACACACACATTATAAAGAAATCACATTAGGATTCTCTTTTTAAGCTGTTCCTTAAAACCCTAGTGCTTAGGAAATCTATTGGAGGCAGAAGCAGTCAAGGGTAGCCTAGGGTTAGGGTTAGGCTTAGGGTTAGGCTTAGGGTACGGCTTAGGGTACGGGTTTGGGGAGGGCATCGGGTACGGCGTAGGGTATGGGTTAGGGTTAGGGTTAGGGTTAGTGTTAGGGTTAGGGCTCGGTTTAGGGTACGGGTTAGGATTAGGGTACGTGTTAGGGCTAGGGTAGGGGTTAGGGTTATGGTACGCGTTAGGGTTAGGGTAGTTATTAAACCTATCCCACTCTCTACATACCCCTTAGCACGTAATGGAATATTATTTGGGGGTCCAGCCATGGAGAAGAGTTTAGACACTAAGATAATATAAGGAACACACACATTATAAAGAAATCACATTAGGATTCTCTTTTTAAGCTGTTCCTTAAAACCCTAGTGCTTAGGAAATCTATTGGAGGCAGAAGCAGTCAAGGGTAGCCTAGGGTTAGGGTTAGGCTTAGGGTTAGGCTTAGGGTACGGCTTAGGGTACGTGTTCGGGGAGGGCTTCGGGTACGGCGTAGGGTATGGGTTAGGGTTAGGGTTAGGGTTAGTGTTAGGGTTAGGGCTCGGTTTAGGGTACGGGTTAGGATTAGGGTACGTGTTAGGGTTAGGGTAGGGGTTAGGGTTAGGGTACGCGTTACGGTTAGGGTAGTTATTAAACCTATCCCACTCTCTAGATACCCCTTAGCACCTAAAGGAATATTATTTGGGGGTCCAGCCATGGAGAAGAGTTTAGGCACTAGGATTAGATAAGGAACACACCCATTATAAAGAAATCACATTAGGATTCTCTTTTTAAGCTGTTCCTTAAAACACTAGTGCTTAGGAAATCTATTGAAGGCAGAAGCAGTCAAGGGTAGCCTAGGGTTAGGGTTAGGCTTAGGGTTTGGCTTAGGGTACGGATTAGGGTACGTGTTCGGGGAGGGCTTCGGGTACGGCGTAGGGTATGGGTTAGGGTTAGGGTTAGGGTTAGTGTTAGGTTTAGAGCTCGGTTTAGGGTACGGGTTAGGATTAGGTTACGTGTTAGGGTTAGGGTAGGTGTTAGGGTTAGGGTACGCGTTACGGTTAGGGTAGTTATTAAACCTATCCCACTCTCTAGATACCCCTTAGCACGTAAAGGAATATTATTTGGGGGTCCAGCCATGGAGAAGAGTTTAGACACTAAGATAATATAAGGAACACACACATTATAAAGAAATCACATTAGGATTCTCTTTTTAAGCTGTTCCTTAAAACACTAGTGCTTAGGAAATCTATTGGAGGCAGAAGCAGTCAAGGGTAGCCTAGGGTTAGGGTTAGGCTTAGGGTTAGGCTTAGGGTACGCCTTAGGGTACGGGTTCGGGGAGGGCTTCGGGTACGGCGTAGGGTATGGGTTAGGGTTAGGGTTAGGGTTAGTGTTAGGGTTAGGGCTCGGTTTAGGGTACGGGTTAGGATTAAGGTACGTGTTAGGGTTAGGGTAGTGGTTAGGGTTAGGGTACGCGTTAGGGTTAGGGTAGTTATTAAACCTATCCCACTCTCTACATACCCCTTAGCACGTAAAGGAATATTATTTGGGGGTCCAGCCATGGAGAAGAGTTTAGACACTAAGATAATATAAGGAACACACCCATTATAAAGAAATCACATTAGGATTCTCTTTTTAAGCTGTTCCTTAAAGCCCTAGTGCTTAGGAAATCTATTGGAGGCAGAAGCAGTCAAGGGTAGCCTAGGGTTAGGGTTAGGCTTAGGGTTAGGCTTAGGGTACGGCTTAGGGTACGGGTTTGGGGAGGGCTTCGGGTACGGCGTAGGGTATGGGTTAGGGTTAGGGTTAGGGTTAGTGTTAGGGTTAGGGCTCGGTTTAGGGTACGGGTTAGGATTAGGGTACGTGTTAGGGTTAGGGTAGGGGTTAGGTTTAGGGTACGCGTTAGGGTTAGGGTAGTTATTAAACCTATCCCACTCTCTAGATACCCCTTAGCACGTAAAGGAATATTATTTGGGGGTCCAGCCATGGAGAAGAGTTTAGACACTAAGATAATATAAGGAACACACCCATTATAAAGAAATCACATTAGGATTCTCTTTTTAAGCTGTTCCTTAAAACCCTAGTGCTTAGGAAATCTATTGGAGGCAGAAGCAGTCAAGGGTAGCCTAGGGTTAGGGTTAGGCTTAGGGTTAGGCTTAGGGTACGGCTTAGGGTACAGGTTTGGGGAGGGCTTCGGGTACGGCGTAGGGTATGGGTTAGGGTTAGGGTTAGGGTTAGTGTTAGGGTTAGGGCTCGGTTTAGGGTACGGGTTAGGATTAGGGTACGTGTTAGGGTTAGGGTAGGTGTTAGGGTTAGGGTACGCGTTAGGGTTAGGGTAGTTATTAAACCTATCCCACTCTCTAGATACCCCTTAGCACGTAAAGGAATATTATTTGGGGGTCCAGCCATGGAGAAGAGTTTAGACACTAAGATAATATAAGGAACACACACATTATAAAGAAATCACATTAGGATTCTCTTTTTAAGCTGTTCCTTAAAACACTAGTGCTTAGGAAATCTATTGGAGGCAGAAGCAGTCAAGGGTAGCCTAGGGTTAGGGTTAGGCTTAGGGTTAGGCTTAGGGTACGGCTTAGGGTACGGGTTCGGGGAGGGCTTCGGGTACGGCGTAGGGTATGGGTTAGGGTTAGGGTTAGGGTTAGTGTTAGGGTTAGGGCTCGGTTTAGGGTACGGGTTAGGATTAGGGTACGTGTTAGGGCTAGGGTAGGGGTTAGGGTTAGGGTACGCGTTAGGGTTAGGGTAGTGATTAAACCTATCCCACTCTCTAGATACCCCTTAGCACATAAAGGAATATTATTTGGGGGTCCAGCCATGGAGAAGAGTTTAGACACTAGGATTAGATAAGGAACACACCCATTATAAAGAAATCACTTTAGGATTCTCTTTTTAAGCTGTTCCTTAAAACACTAGTGCTTAGGAAATCTATTGGAGGCAGAAGCAGTCAAGGGTAGCCTAGGGTTAGGGTTAGGCTTAGGGTTAGGCTTAGGGTACGGCTTAGGGTACGTGTTCGGGGAGGGCTTCGGGTACGGCGTAGGGTATGGGTTAGGGTTAGGGTTAGGGTTAGTGTTAGGGTTAGGGCTCGGTTTAGGGTACGGGTTAGGATTAGGGTACGTGTTAGGGTTAGGGTAGGGGTTAGGGTTAGGGTACGCGTTACGGTTAGGGTAGTTATTAAACCTATCCCACTCTCTAGATACCCCTTAGCACCTAAAGGAATATTATTTGGGGGTTCAGCCATGGAGAAGAGTTTAGGCACTAGGATTAGATAAGGAACACACCCATTATAAAGAAATCACATTAGGATTCTCTTTTTAAGCTGTTCCTTAAAACACTAGTGCTTAGGAAATCTATTGGAGGCAGAAGCAGTCAAGGGTAGCCTAGGGTTAGGGTTAGGCTTAGGGTTTGGCTTAGGGTACGGATTAGGGTACGTGTTCGGGGAGGGCTTCGGGTACGGCGTAGGGTATGGGTTAGGGTTAGGGTTAGGGTTAGTGTTAGGTTTAGGGCTCGGTTTAGGGTACGGGTTAGGATTAGGTTACGTGTTAGGGTTAGGGTAGGTGTTAGGGTTAGGGTACGCGTTACGGTTAGGGTAGTTATTAAACCTATCCCACTCTCTAGATACCCCTTAGCACGTAAAGGAATATTATTTGGGGGTCCAGCCATGGAGAAGAGTTTAGACACTAAGATAATATAAGGAACACACACATTATAAAGAAATCACATTAGGATTCTCTTTTTAAGCTGTTCCTTAAAACACTAGTGCTTAGGAAATCTATTGGAGGCAGAAGCAGTCAAGGGTAGCCTAGGGTTAGGGTTAGGCTTAGGGTTAGGCTTAGGGTACGCCTTAGGGTACGGGTTCGGGGAGGGCTTCGGGTACGGCGTAGGGTATGGGTTAGGGTTAGGGTTAGGGTTAGTGTTAGGGTTAGGGCTCGGTTTAGGGTACGGGTTAGGATTAAGGTACGTGTTAGGGTTAGGGTAGTGGTTAGGGTTAGGGTACGCGTTAGGGTTAGGGTAGTTATTAAACCTATCCCACTCTCTACATACCCCTTAGCACGTAAAGGAATATTATTTGGGGGTCCAGCCATGGAGAAGAGTTTAGACACTAAGATAATATAAGGAACACACCCATTATAAAGAAATCACATTAGGATTCTCTTTTTAAGCTGTTCCTTAAAGCCCTAGTGCTTAGGAAATCTATTGGAGGCAGAAGCAGTCAAGGGTAGCCTAGGGTTAGGGTTAGGCTTAGGGTTAGGCTTAGGGTACGGCTTAGGGTACGGGTTTGGGGAGGGCTTCGGGTACGGCGTAGGGTATGGGTTAGGGTTAGGGTTAGGGTTAGTGTTAGGGTTAGGGCTCGGTTTAGGGTACGGGTTAGGATTAGGGTACGTGTTAGGGTTAGGGTAGGGGTTAGGTTTAGGGTACGCGTTAGGGTTAGGGTAGTTATTAAACCTATCCCACTCTCTAGATACCCCTTAGCACGTAAAGGAATATTATTTGGGGGTCCAGCCATGGAGAAGAGTTTAGACACTAAGATAATATAAGGAACACACCCATTATAAAGAAATCACATTAGGATTCTCTTTTTAAGCTGTTCCTTAAAACCCTAGTGCTTAGGAAATCTATTGGAGGCAGAAGCAGTCAAGGGTAGCCTAGGGTTAGGGTTAGGCTTAGGGTTAGGCTTAGGGTACGGCTTAGGGTACGGGTTTGGGGAGGGCTTCGGGTACGGCGTAGGGTATGGGTTAGGGTTAGGGTTAGGGTTAGTGTTAGGGTTAGGGCTCGGTTTAGGGTACGGGTTAGGATTAGGGTACGTGTTAGGGTTAGGGTAGGGGTTAGGGTTAGGGTACGCGTTAGGGTTAGGGTAGTTATTAAACCTATCCCACTCTCTAGATACCCCTTAGCACGTAAAGGAATATTATTTGGGGGTCCAGCCATGGAGAAGAGTTTAGACACTAAGATAATATAAGGAACACACACATTATAAAGAAATCACATTAGGATTCTCTTTTTAAGCTGTTCCTTAAAACACTAGTGCTTAGGAAATCTATTGGAGGCAGAAGCAGTCAAGGGTAGCCTAGGGTTAGGGTTAGGCTTAGGGTTAGGCTTAGGGTACGGCTTAGGGTACGGGTTCGGGGAGGGCTTCGGGTACGGCGTAGGGTATGGGTTAGGGTTAGGGTTAGGGTTAGTGTTAGGGTTAGGGCTCGGTTTAGGGTACGGGTTAGGATTAGGGTACGTGTTAGGGCTAGGGTAGGGGTTAGGGTTAGGGTACGCGTTAGGGTTAGGGTAGTGATTAAACCTATCCCACTCTCTAGATACCCCTTAGCACATAAAGGAATATTATTTGGGGGTCCAGCCATGGAGAAGAGTTTAGACACTAGGATTAGATAAGGAACACACCCATTATAAAGAAATCACTTTAGGATTCTCTTTTTAAGCTGTTCCTTAAAACACTAGTGCTTAGGAAATCTATTGGAGGCAGAAGCAGTCAAGGGTAGCCTAGGGTTAGGGTTAGGCTTAGGGTTAGGCTTAGGGTACGGCTTAGGGTACGTGTTCGGGGAGGGCTTCGGGTACGGCGTAGGGTATGGGTTAGGGTTAGGGTTAGGGTTAGTGTTAGGGTTAGGGCTCGGTTTAGGGTACGGGTTAGGATTAGGGTACGTGTTAGGGTTAGGGTAGGGGTTAGGGTTAGGGTACGCGTTACGGTTAGGGTAGTTATTAAACCTATCCCACTCTCTAGATACCCCTTAGCACCTAAAGGAATATTATTTGGGGGTTCAGCCATGGAGAAGAGTTTAGGCACTAGGATTAGATAAGGAACACACCCATTATAAAGAAATCACATTAGGATTCTCTTTTTAAGCTGTTCCTTAAAACACTAGTGCTTAGGAAATCTATTGGAGGCAGAAGCAGTCAAGGGTAGCCTAGGGTTAGGGTTAGGCTTAGGGTTTGGCTTAGGGTACGGATTAGGGTACGTGTTCGGGGAGGGCTTCGGGTACGGCGTAGGGTATGGGTTAGGGTTAGGGTTAGGGTTAGTGTTAGGTTTAGGGCTCGGTTTAGGGTACGGGTTAGGATTAGGTTACGTGTTAGGGTTAGGGTAGGTGTTAGGGTTAGGGTACGCGTTACGGTTAGGGTAGTTATTAAACCTATCCCACTCTCTAGATACCCCTTAGCACGTAAAGGAATATTATTTGGGGGTCCAGCCATGGAGAAGAGTTTAGACACTAAGATAATATAAGGAACACACACATTATAAAGAAATCACATTAGGATTCTCTTTTTAAGCTGTTCCTTAAAACACTAGTGCTTAGGAAATCTATTGGAGGCAGAAGCAGTCAAGGGTAGCCTAGGGTTAGGGTTAGGCTTAGGGTTAGGCTTAGGGTACGCCTTAGGGTACGGGTTCGGGGAGGGCTTCGGGTACGGCGTAGGGTATGGGTTAGGGTTAGGGTTAGGGTTAGTGTTAGGGTTAGGGCTCGGTTTAGGGTACGGGTTAGGATTAAGGTACGTGTTAGGGTTAGGGTAGTGGTTAGGGTTAGGGTACGCGTTAGGGTTAGGGTAGTTATTAAACCTATCCCACTCTCTACATACCCCTTAGCACGTAAAGGAATATTATTTGGGGGTCCAGCCATGGAGAAGAGTTTAGACACTAAGATAATATAAGGAACACACCCATTATAAAGAAATCACATTAGGATTCTCTTTTTAAGCTGTTCCTTAAAGCCCTAGTGCTTAGGAAATCTATTGGAGGCAGAAGCAGTCAAGGGTAGCCTAGGGTTAGGGTTAGGCTTAGGGTTAGGCTTAGGGTACGGCTTAGGGTACGGGTTTGGGGAGGGCTTCGGGTACGGCGTAGGGTATGGGTTAGGGTTAGGGTTAGGGTTAGTGTTAGGGTTAGGGCTCGGTTTAGGGTACGGGTTAGGATTAGGGTACGTGTTAGGGTTAGGGTAGGGGTTAGGTTTAGGGTACGCGTTAGGGTTAGGGTAGTTATTAAACCTATCCCACTCTCTAGATACCCCTTAGCACGTAAAGGAATATTATTTGGGGGTCCAGCCATGGAGAAGAGTTTAGACACTAAGATAATATAAGGAACACACCCATTATAAAGAAATCACATTAGGATTCTCTTTTTAAGCTGTTCCTTAAAACCCTAGTGCTTAGGAAATCTATTGGAGGCAGAAGCAGTCAAGGGTAGCCTAGGGTTAGGGTTAGGCTTAGGGTTAGGCTTAGGGTACGGCTTAGGGTACGGGTTTGGGGAGGGCTTCGGGTACGGCGTAGGGTATGGGTTAGGGTTAGGGTTAGGGTTAGTGTTAGGGTTAGGGCTCGGTTTAGGGTACGGGTTAGGATTAGGGTACGTGTTAGGGTTAGGGTAGGGGTTAGGGTTAGGGTACGCGTTAGGGTTAGGGTAGTTATTAAACCTATCCCACTCTCTAGATACCCCTTAGCACGTAAAGGAATATTATTTGGGGGTCCAGCCATGGAGAAGAGTTTAGACACTAAGATAATATAAGGAACACACACATTATAAAGAAATCACATTAGGATTCTCTTTTTAAGCTGTTCCTTAAAACACTAGTGCTTAGGAAATCTATTGGAGGCAGAAGCAGTCAAGGGTAGCCTAGGGTTAGGGTTAGGCTTAGGGTTAGGCTTAGGGTACGGCTTAGGGTACGTGTTCGGGGAGGGCTTCGGGTACGGCGTAGGGTATGGGTTAGGGTTAGGGTTAGGGTTAGTGTTAGGGTTAGGGCTCGGTTTAGGGTACGGGTTAGGATTAGGGTACGTGTTAGGGCTAGGGTAGGGGTTAGGGTTAGGGTACGCGTTAGGGTTAGGGTAGTGATTAAACCTATCCCACTCTCTAGATACCCCTTAGCACATAAAGGAATATTATTTGGGGGTCCAGCCATGGAGAAGAGTTTAGACACTAGGATTAGATAAGGAACACACCCATTATAAAGAAATCACATTAGGATTCTCTTTTTAAGCTGTTCCTTAAAACACTAGTTCTTAGGAAATCTATTGGAGGCAGAAGCAGTCAAGGGTAGCCTAGGGTTAGGGTTAGGCTTAGGCTTAGGCTTAGGGTACGGATTAGGGTACGTGTTCGGGGAGGGCTTCGGGTACGGCGTAGGGTATGGGTTAGGGTTAGGGTTAGGGTTAGTGTTAGGGTTAGGGCGCGGTTTAGGGTACGGGTTAGGATTAGGGTACGTGTTAGGGTTAGGGTAGGGGTTAGGGTTAGGGTACGCGTTACAGTTAGGGTAGTTATTAAACCTATCCCACTCTCTAGATACCCCGTAGCACGTAAAGGAATATTATTTGGGGGTCCAGCCATGGAGAAGAGTTTAGACACTAAGATAATATAAGGAACACACACATTATAAAGAAATCACATTAGGATTCTCTTTTTAAGCTGTTCCTTAAAACCCTAGTGCTTAGAAAATCTATTGGAGGCAGAAGCAGTCAAGGGTAGCCTAGGGTTAGGGTTAGGCTTAGGGTACGCCTTAGGGTACGGGTTCGGGGAGGGCTTCGGGTACGGCGTAGGGTATGGGTTAGGGTTAGGGTTAGGGTTAGTGTTAGGGTTAGGGCTCGGTTTAGGGTACGGGTTAGGATTAGGGTACGTGTTAGGGTTAGGGTAGGGGTTAGGGTTAGGGTACGCGTTAGGGTTAGGGTAGTTATTAAACCTATCCCACTCTCTACATACCCCTTAGCACGTAAGGAATATTATTTGGGGGTCCAGCCATGGAGAAGAGTTTAGACACTAAGATAATATAAGGAACACACACATTATAAAGAAATCACATTAGGATTCTCTTTTTAAGCTGTTCCTTAAAACCCTAGTGCTTAGGAAATCTATTGGAGGCAGAAGCAGTCAAGGGTAGCCTAGGGTTAGGGTTAGGCTTAGGGTTAGGCTTAGGGTACGGCATAGGGTACGGGTTTGGGGAGGGCATCGGGTACGGCGTAGGGTATGGGTTAGGGTTAGGGTTAGGGTTAGTGTTAGGGTTAGGGCTCGGTTTAGGGTACGGGTTAGGATTAGGGTACGTGTTAGGGCTAGGGTAGGGGTTAGGGTTATGGTACGCGTTAGGGTTAGGGTAGTTATTAAACCTATCCCACTCTCTACATACCCCTTAGCACGTAAAGGAATATTATTTGGGGGTCCAGCCATGGAGAAGAGTTTAGACACTAAGATAATATAAGGAACACACACATTATAAAGAAATCACATTAGGATTCTCTTTTTAAGCTGTTCCTTAAAACCCTAGTGCTTAGGAAATCTATTGGAGGCAGAAGCAGTCAAGGGTAGCCTAGGGTTAGGGTTAGGCTTAGGGTTAGGCTTAGGGTACGGCTTAGGGTACGTGTTCGGGGAGGGCTTCGGGTACGCCGTAGGGTATGGGTTAGGGTTAGGGTTAGGGTTAGTGTTAGGGTTAGGGCTCGGTTTAGGGTACGGGTTAGGATTAGGGTACGTGTTAGGGTTAGGGTAGGGGTTAGGGTTAGGGTACGCGTTACGGTTAGGGTAGTTATTAAACCTATCCCACTCTCTAGATACCCCTTAGCACCTAAAGGAATATTATTTGGGGGTCCAGCCATGGAGAAGAGTTTAGGCACTAAGATAAGATAAGGAACACTCCCATTATAAAGAAATCACATTAGGATTCTCTTTTTAAGCTGTTCCTTAAAACACTAGTGCTTAGGAAATCTATTGGAGGCAGAAGCAGTCAAGGGTAGCCTAGGGTTAGGGTTAGGCTTAGGGTTAGGCTTAGGGTACGCCTTAGGGTACGGGTTCGGGGAGGGCTTCGGGTACGGCGTAGGGTATGGGTTAGGGTTAGGGTTAGGGTTAGTGTTAGGGTTAGGGCTCGGTTTAGGGTACGGGTTAGGATTAGGGTACGTGTTAGGGTTAGGGTAGGGGTTAGGGTTAGGGTATGCGTTAGGGTTAGGGTAGTTATTAAACCTATCCCACTCTCTACATACCCCTTAGCACGTAAAGGAATATTATTTTGGGGTCCAGCCATGGAGAAGAGTTTAGACACTAAGATAATATAAGGAACACACACATTATAAAGAAATCACATTAGGATTCTCTTTTTAAGCTGTTCCTTAAAACCCTAGTGCTTAGGAAATCTATTGGAGGCAGAAGCAGTCAAGGGTAGCCTAGGGTTAGGGTTAGGCTTAGGGTTAGGCTTAGAGTACGGCTTAGGGTACGGGTTTGGGGAGGGCTTCGGGTACGGCGTAGGGTATGGGTTAGGGTTAGGGTTAGGGTTAGTGTTAGGGTTGGGGCTCGGTTTAGGGTACGGGTTAGGATTAGGGTACGTGTTAGGGTTAGGGTAGGGGTTAGGGTTAGGGTACGCGTTAGGGTTAGGGTAGTTATTAAACCTATCCCACTCTCTAGATACCCCTTAGCACGTAAAGGAATATTATTTGGGGGTCCAGCCATGGAGAAGAGTTTAGGCACTAAGATAAGATAAGGAACACACCCATTATAAAGAAATCACATTAGGATTCTCTTTTTAAGCTGTTCCTTAAAACACTAGTGCTTAGGAAATCTATTGGAGGCAGAAGCAGTCAAGGGTAGCCTAGGGTTAAGGTTAGGCTTAGGGTTAGGCTTAGGGTACGGCTTAGGGTACGGGTTCGGGGAGGGCTTCGGGTACGGCGTAGGGTATGGGTTAGTGTTAGGGTTAGGGATAGTGTTAGGGTTAGGGCTCGGTTTAGGGTACGGGTTAGGATTAGGGTACGTGCTATTGTTAGGGTAGGGGTTAGGGTTAGGGTACGCGTTAGGGTTAGGGTAGTTATTAAACTAATCCCACTCTCTAGATACCCCTTAGCACGTAAAGGAATATTATTTGGGGGTCCAGCCATGGAGAAGAGTTTAGACACTAAGATAATATAAGGAACACACCCATTATAAAGAAATCACATTAGGATTCTCTTTTTAAGCTGTTCCTTAAAACCCTAGTGCTTAGGAAATCTATTGGAGGCAGAAGCAGTCAAGGGTAGCCTAGGGTTAGGGTTAGGCTTAGGGTTAGGCTTAGGGTACGGCTTAGGGAACGGGTTTGGGGAGGGCTTCGGGTACGGCGTAGGGTATGGGTTAGGGTTAGGGTTAGGGTTAGTGTTAGGGTTAGGGCTCGGTTTAGGGTACGGGTTAGGATTAGGTTACGTGTTAGGGTTAGGGTAGGGGTTAGGGTTAGGGTACGCGTTACGGTTAGGGTAGTTATTAAACCTATCCCACTCTCTACATACCCCTTAGCACGTAAAGGAATATTATTTGGGGGTCCAGCCATGGAGAAGAGTTTAGACACTAAGATAATATAAGGAACACACACATTATAAAGAAATCACATTAGGATTCTCTTTTTAAGCTGTTCCTTAAAACACTAGTGCTTAGGAAATCTATTGGAGGCAGAAGCAGTCAAGGGTAGCCTAGGGTTAGGGTTAGGCTTATGGTTAGGCTTAGGGTACGGGTTCGGGGAGGGCTTCGGGTACGGCGTAGGGTATGGTTTAGGGTTAGGGTTAGGGTTAGTGTTAGGGTTAGGGCTCGGTTTAGGGTACGGGTTAGGATTAGGGCACGTTGTAGGGCTAGGGTAGGGGTAAGGGTTAGGGTACGCGTTAGGGTTAGGGTAGTGATTAAACCTATCCCACTCTCTAGATACCCCTTAGCACATAAAGGAATATTATTTGGGGGTCCAGCCATGGAGAAGAGTTTAGACACTAGGATTAGATAAGGAACACACCCATTATAAAGAAATCACATTAGGATTCTCTTTTTAAGCTGTTCCTTAAAACACTAGTGCTTAGGAAATCTATTGGATTCAGAAGCAGTCAAGGGTAGCCTAGGGTTAGGGTTAGGCTTAGGGTTAGGCTTAGGGTACGCCTTAGGGTACGGGTTCGGGGAGGGCTTCGGGTACGGCGTAGGGTTAGGGTTAGGGTTAGTGTTATGGTTAGGGCTCGGTTTAGGGTACGGGTTAGGATTAGGGTACGTGTTAGGGCTAGGGTAGGGGTTAGGGTTAGGGTACGCGTTAGGGTTAGGTTAGTGATTAAACCTATCCCACTCTCTAGATACCCCTTAGCACATAAAGGAATATTATTTGGGGGTCCAGCCATGGAGAAGAGTTTAGACACTAGGATTAGATAAGGAACACACCCATTATAAAGAAATCACATTAGGATTCTCTTTTTAAGGTGTTCCTTAAAACACTAGTGCTTAGGAAATCTATTGGATTCAGAAGCAGTCAAGGGTAGCCTAGGGTTAGGGTTAGGCTTAGGGTTAGGCTTAGGGTACGGCTTAGGGTACGTGTTCGGGGAGGGCTTCGGGTACGGCGTAGGGTATGGGTTAGGGTTAGGGTTAGGGTTAGTGTTAGGGTTAGGGCTCGGTTTAGGGTACGGGTTAGGATTAGGGTACGTGTTAGGGTTAGGGTAGGGGTTAGGGTTAGGGTACGCGTTACGGTTAGGGTAGTTATTAAACCTATCCCACTCTCTAGATACCCCTTAGCACGTAAAGGAATATTATTTGGGGGTCCACCCATGGAGAAGAGTTTAGGCACTAAGATAAGATAAGGAACACACCCATTATAAAGAAATCACTTTAGGATTCTCTTTTTAAGCTGTTCCTTAAAACACTAGTGCTTAGGAAATCTATTGGAGGCAGAAGCAGTCAAGGGTAGCCTAGGGTTAGGGTTAGGCTTAGGGTTAGGCTTAGGGTACGCCTTAGGGTACGGGTTCGGGGAGGGCTTCGGGTACGGCGTAGGGTATGGGTTAGGGTTAGGGTTAGGGTTAGTGTTAGGGTTAGGGCTCGGTTTAGGGTACGGGTTAGGATTAGGGTACGTGTTAGGGTTAGGGTAGGGGTTAGGGTTAGGGTATGCGTTAGGGTTAGGGTAGTTATTAAACCTATCCCACTCTCTACATACCCCTTAGCACGTAAAGGAATATTATTTGGGGGTCCAGCCATGGAGAAGAGTTTAGACACTAAGATAATATAAGGAACACACACATTATAAAGAAATCACATTAGGATTCTCTTTTTAAGCTGTTCCTTAAAACCCTAGTGCTTAGGAAATCTATTGGAGGCAGAAGCAGTCAAGGGTAGCCTAGGGTTAGGGTTAGGCTTAGGGTTAGGCTTAGAGTACGGCTTAGGGTACGGGTTTGGGGAGGGCTTCGGGTACGGCGTAGGGTATGGGTTAGGGTTAGGGTTAGGGTTAGTGTTAGGGTTGGGGCTCGGTTTAGGGTACGGGTTAGGATTAGGGTACGTGTTAGGGTTAGGGTAGGGGTTAGGGTTAGGGTACGCGTTACGGTTAGGGTAGTTATTAAACCTATCCCACTCTCTAGATACCCCTTAGCACGTAAAGGAATATTATTTGGGGGTCCAGCCATGGAGAAGAGTTTAGGCACTAAGATAAGATAAGGAACACACCCATTATAAAGAAATCACATTAGGATTCTCTTTTTAAGCTGTTCCTTAAAACACTAGTGCTTAGGAAATCTATTGGAGGCAGAAGCAGTCAAGGGTAGCCTAGGGTTAAGGTTAGGCTTAGGGTTAGGCTTAGGGTACGGCTTAGGGTACGGGTTCGGGGAGGGCTTCGGGTACGGCGTAGGGTATGGGTTAGTGTTAGGGTTAGGGATAGTGTTAGGGTTAGGGCTCGGTTTAGGGTACGGGTTAGGATTAGGGTACGTGTTATTGTTAGGGTAGGGGTTAGGGTTAGGGTACGCGTTAGGGTTAGGGTAGTTATTAAACTAATCCCACTCTCTAGATACCCCTTAGCACGTAAAGGAATATTATTTGGGGGTCCAGCCATGGAGAAGAGTTTAGACACTAAGATAATATAAGGAACACACCCATTATAAAGAAATCACATTAGGATTCTCTTTTTAAGCTGTTCCTTAAAACCCTAGTGCTTAGGAAATCTATTGGAGACAGAAGCAGTCAAGGGTAGCCTAGGGTTAGGGTTAGGCTTAGGGTTAGGCTTAGGGTACGGCTTAGGGAACGGGTTTGGGGAGGGCTTCGGGTACGGCGTAGGGTATGGGTTAGGGTTAGGGTTAGGGTTAGTGTTAGGGTTAGGGCTCGGTTTAGGGTACGGGTTAGGATTAGGTTACGTGTTAGGGTTAGGGTAGGGGTTAGGGTTAGGGTACGCGTTACGGTTAGGGTAGTTATTAAACCTATCCCACTCTCTACATACCCCTTAGCACGTAAAGGAATATTATTTGGGGGTCCAGCCATGGAGAAGAGTTTAGACACTAAGATAATATAAGGAACACACACATTATAAAGAAATCACATTAGGATTCTCTTTTTAAGCTGTTCCTTAAAACACTAGTGCTTAGGAAATCTATTGGAGGCAGAAGCAGTCAAGGGTAGCCTAGGGTTAGGGTTAGGCTTATGGTTAGGCTTAGGGTACGGGTTCGGGGAGGGCTTCGGGTACGGCGTAGGGTATGGTTTAGGGTTAGGGTTAGGGTTAGTGTTAGGGTTAGGGCTCGGTTTAGGGTACGGGTTAGGATTAGGGCACGTTGTAGGGCTAGGGTAGGGGTAAGGGTTAGGGTACGCGTTAGGGTTAGGGTAGTGATTAAACCTATCCCACTCTCTAGATACCCCTTAGCACATAAAGGAATATTATTTGGGGGTCCAGCCATGGAGAAGAGTTTAGACACTAGGATTAGATAAGGAACACACCCATTATAAAGAAATCACATTAGGATTCTCTTTTTAAGCTGTTCCTTAAAACACTAGTGCTTAGGAAATCTATTGGATTCAGAAGCAGTCAAGGGTAGCCTAGGGTTAGGGTTAGGCTTAGGGTTAGGCTTAGGGTACGCCTTAGGGTACGGGTTCGGGGAGGGCTTCGGGTACGGCGTAGGGTTAGGGTTAGGGTTAGTGTTATGGTTAGGGCTCGGTTTAGGGTACGGGTTAGGATTAGGGTACGTGTTAGGGCTAGGGTAGGGGTTAGGGTTAGGGTACGCGTTAGGGTTAGGTTAGTGATTAAACCTATCCCACTCTCTAGATACCCCTTAGCACATAAAGGAATATTATTTGGGGGTCCAGCCATGGAGAAGAGTTTAGACACTAGGATTAGATAAGGAACACACCCATTATAAAGAAATCACATTAGGATTCTCTTTTTAAGGTGTTCCTTAAAACACTAGTGCTTAGGAAATCTATTGGATTCAGAAGCAGTCAAGGGTAGCCTAGGGTTAGGGTCAGGCTTAGGGTTAGGCTTAGGGTACGGCTTAGGGTACGTGTTCGGGGAGGGCTTCGGGTACGGCGTAGGGTATGGGTTAGGGTTAGGGTTAGGGTTAGTGTTAGGGTTAGGGCTCGGTTTAGGGTACGGGTTAGGATTAGGGTACGTGTTAGGGTTAGGGTAGGGGTTAGGGTTAGGGTACGCGTTACGGTTAGGGTAGTTATTAAACCTATCCCACTCTCTAGATACCCCTTAGCACGTAAAGGAATATTATTTGGGGGTCCAGCCATGGAGAAGAGTTTAGGCACTAAGATAAGATAAGGAACACACCCATTATAAAGAAATCACTTTAGGATTCTCTTTTTAAGCTGTTCCTTAAAACACTAGTGCTTAGGAAATCTATTGGAGGCAGAAGCAGTCAAGGGTAGCCTAGGGTTAGGGTTAGGC
Organism: Balaenoptera physalus; assembly: GCF_965194825.1. NCBI lineage: Eukaryota > Metazoa > Chordata > Mammalia > Artiodactyla > Balaenopteridae > Balaenoptera > Balaenoptera physalus. The sequence goes on along the minus strand of NW_028126443.1, from coordinate 744,684 downwards.
TTAGGGTTAGGCTTAGGGTACGCCTTAGGGTACGGGTTCGGGGAGGGCTTCGGGTACGGCGTAGGGTATGTTTTAGGTTTAGGGTTAGGGTTAGTGTTAGGGTTAGGGCTCGGTTTAGGGTACGGGTTAGGATTAGGGTACGTGTTAGGGTTAGGGTAGGGGTTAGCGTTAGGGTACGCGTTAGGGTTAGGGTAGTTATTAAACCTATCCCACTCTCTAGATACCCCTTAGCACGTAAAGGAATATTATTTGGGGGTCCAGCCATGGAGAAGAGTTTAGACACTAAGATAATATAAGGAACACACACATTATAAAGAAATCACATTAGGATTCTCTTTTTAAGCTGTTCCTTAAAACACTAGTGCTTAGGAAATCTATAGGAGGCAGAAGCAGTCAAGGGTAGCCTAGGGCTAGTGTTAGGCTTATGGTTAGGCTTAGGGTACGGCTTAGGGTACGGGTTCGGGGAGGGCTTCGTGTACGGCGTAGGGTATGGGTTAGGGTTAGGGTTAGTGTTAGGGTTAGGGCTCGGTTTAGGGTACGGGTTAGGATTAGGGTACGTGTTAGGGCTAGGGTAGGGGTTAGGGTTAGGGTACGTGTTAGGGTTAGGGTAGTGATTAAACCTATCCCACTCTCTAGATACCCCTTAGCACATAAAGGAATATTATTTGGGGGTCCAGCCATGGAGAAGAGTTTAGACACTAAGATAATATAAGGAACACACACATTATAAAGAAATCACATTAGGATTCTCTTTTTAAGCTGTTCCTTAAAACACTAGTGCTTAGGAAATCTATTGGAGGCAGAAGCAGTCAAGGGTAGCCTAGGGTTAGGGTTAGGCTTATGGTTAGGCTTAGGGTACGGGTTCGGGGAGGGCTTCGGGTACGGCGTAGGGTATGGGTTAGGGTTAGGGTTAGTGTTAGGGTTAGGGCTCGGTTTAGGGTACGGGTTAGGATTAGGGCACGTTGTAGGGCTAGGGTAGGGGTAAGGGTTAGGGTACGCGTTAGGGTTAGGGTAGTGATTAAACCTATCCCACTCTCTAGATACCCCTTAGCACATAAAGGAATATTATTTCGGGGTCCAGCCATGGAGAAGAGTTTAGACACTAGGATTAGATAAGGAACACACCCATTATAAAGAAATCACATTAGGATTCTCTTTTTAAGCTGTTCCTTAAAACACTAGTGCTTAGGAAATCTATTGGATTCAGAAGCAGTCAAGGGTAGCCTAGGGTTAGGGTTAGGCTTAGGGTTAGGCTTAGGGTACGCCTTAGGGTACGGGTTCGGGGAGGGCTTCGGGTACGGCGTAGGGTTAGGGTTAGGGTTAGTGTTATGGTTAGGGCTCGGTTTAGGGTACGGGTTAGGATTAGGGTACGTGTTAGGGCTAGGGTAGGGGTTAGGGTTAGGGTACGCGTTAGGGTTAGGGTAGTGATTAAACCTATCCCACTCTCTAGATACCCCTTAGCACATAAAGGAATATTATTTGGGGGTCCAGCCATGGAGAAGAGTTTAGACACTAGGATTAGATAAGGAACACACCCATTATAAAGAAATCACATTAGGATTCTCTTTTTAAGGTGTTCCTTAAAACACTAGTGCTTAGGAAATCTATTGGATTCAGAAGCAGTCAAGGGTAGCCTAGGGTTAGGGTTAGGCTTAGGGTTAGGCTTAGGGTACGGCTTAGGGTACGTGTTCGGGGAGGGCTTCGGGTACGGCGTAGGGTATGCGTTAGGGTTAGGGTTAGGGTTAGTGTTAGGGTTAGGGCTCGGTTTAGGGTACGGGTTAGGATTAGGGTACGTGTTAGGGTTAGGGTAGGGGTTAGGGTTAGGGTACGCGTTACGGTTAGGGTAGTTATTAAACCTATCCCACTCTCTAGATACCCCTTAGCACGTAAAGGAATATTATTTGGGGGTCCAGCCATGGAGAAGAGTTTAGGCACTAAGATAAGATAAGGAACACACCCATTATAAAGAAATCACTTTAGGATTCTCTTTTTAAGCTGTTCCTTAAAACACTAGTGCTTAGGAAATCTATTGGAGGCAGAAGCAGTCAAGGGTAGCCTAGGGTTAGGGTTAGGCTTAGGGTTAGGCTTAGGGTACGCCTTAGGGTACGGGTTCGGGGAGGGCTTCGGGTACGGCGTAGGGTATGTGTTAGGTTTAGGGTTAGGGTTAGTGTTAGGGTTAGGGCTCGGTTTAGGGTACGGGTTAGGATTAGGGTACGTGTTAGGGTTAGGGTAGGGGTTAGCGTTAGGGTACGCGTTAGGGTTAGGGTAGTTATTAAACCTATCCCACTCTCTAGATACCCCTTAGCACGTAAAGGAATATTATTTGGGGGTCCAGCCATGGAGAAGAGTTTAGACACTAAGATAATATAAGGAACACACACATTATAAAGAAATCACATTAGGATTCTCTTTTTAAGCTGTTCCTTAAAACACTAGTGCTTAGGAAATCTATAGGAGGCAGAAGCAGTCAAGGGTAGCCTAGGGCTAGTGTTAGGCTTATGGTTAGGCTTAGGGTACGGCTTAGGGTACGGGTTCGGGGAGGGCTTCGTGTACGGCGTAGGGTATGGGTTAGGGTTAGGGTTAGTGTTAGGGTTAGGGCTCGGTTTAGGGTACGGGTTAGGATTAGGGTACGTGTTAGGGCTAGGGTAGGGGTTAGGGTTAGGGTACGTGTTAGGGTTAGGGTAGTGATTAACCCTATCCCACTCTCTAGATACCCCTTAGCACATAAAGGAATATTATTTGGGGGTCCAGCCATGGAGAAGAGTTTAGACACTAGGATTAGATAAGGAACACACCCATTATAAAGAAATCACATTAGGATTCTCTTTTTAAGCTGTTCCTTAAAACACTAGTGCTTAGGAAATCTATTGGTTCAGAAGCAGTCAAGGGTAGCCTAGGGTTAGGGTTAGGCTTAGGGTTAGGCTTAGGGTACGGCTTAGGGTACGGGTTCGGGGAGGGCTTCGGGTACGGCGTAGGGTATGGGTTAGGGTTAGGGTTAGGGTTAGTGTTAGGGTTAGGGCTCGGTTTAGGGTACGGGTTAGGATTAGGGTACGTGTTAGGGTTAGGGTAGGGGTTAGGGTTAGGGTACGCGTTACGGTTAGGGTAGTTATTAAACCTATCCCACTCTCTAGATACCCCTTAGCACGTAAAGGAATATTATTTGGGGGTCCAGCCATGGAGAAGAGTTTAGGCACTAAGATAAGATAAGGAACACACCCATTATAAAGAAATCACATTAGGATTCTCTTTTTAAGCTGTTCCTTAAAACACTAGTGCTTAGGAAATCTATTGGAGGCAGAAGCAGTCAAGGGTAGCCTAGGGTTAGGGTTAGGCTTAGGGTTAGGCTTAGGGTACGCCTTAGGGTACGGGTTCGGGGAGGGCTTCGGGTACGTCGTAGGGTATGGGTTAGGGTTAGGGTTAGGGTTAGTGTTAGGGTTAGGGCTCGGTTTAGGGGACGGGTTAGGATTAGGGTACGTGTTAGGGTTAGGGTAGGGGTTAGGGTTAGGGTACGCGTTAGGGTTAGGGTAGTTATTAAACCTATCCCACTCTCTAGATACCCCTTAGCACGTAAAGGAATATTATTTGGGGGTCCAGCCATGGAGAAGAGTTTAGACACTAAGATAATATAAGGAACACACACATTATAAAGAAATCACATTAGGATTCTCTTTTTAAGCTGTTCCTTAAAACCCTAGTGCTTAGGAAATCTATTGGAGGCAGAAGCAGTCAAGGGTAGCCTAGGGTTAGGGTTAGGCTTAGGGTTAGGCTTAGGGTACGGCTTAGGGTACGGGTTCGGGGAGGGCTTCGGGTACGGCGTAGGGTATGCGTTAGGGTTAGGGTTAGGGTTAGTGATAGGGTTAGGGCTCGGTTTAGGCTACGGGTTAGGATTAGGGTACATGTTAGGGTTAGGGTAGGGGTTAGCGTTAGGGTACGCATTAGGGTTAGGGTAGTTATTAAACCTATCCCACTTTCTAGTTACCCCTTAGCACGTAATGGAATATTATTTGGGGGTCCAGCCATGGAGAAGAGTTTAGACACTAGGATTAGATAAGGAACCCACCCATTATAAAGAAATCACATTAGGATTCTCTTTTTAAGCTGTTCCTTAAAACACTAGTGCTTAGGAAATCTATTGGAGGCAGAAGCAGTCAAGGGTAGCCTAGGGTTAGGGTTAGGCTTAGGGTTAGGCTTATGGTACGTCTTAGGGTACGTGTTCGGGGAGGGCTTCAGGTATGGCGTAGGGTATTGGTTAGGGTTAGGGTTAGGGTTAGTGTTAGGGTTAGGGCTCGGTTTAGGGTACGGGTTAGGATTAGGGTACGTGTTAGGGTTAGGGTAGGGGTTAGGGTTAGGGTACGCGTTAGGGTTAGGGTAGTTATTAAACCTATCCCACTCTCTAGATACCCCTTAGCACGTAAAGGAATATTATTTGGGGGTCCAGCCATGGAGAAGAGTTTAGACACTAAGATAATATAAGGAACACACAAATTATAAAGAAATCACATTAGGATTCTCTTTTTAAGCTGTTCCTTAAAACACTAGTGCTTAGGAAATCTATTGGAGGCAGAAGCAGTCAAGGGTAGCCTAGGGTTAGGGTTAGGCTTAGGGTTAGGCTTAGGTTACGGCTTAGGTTACGGGTTCGGGGAGGGCTTCGGGTACGGCGTAGGGTATGGGTTAGGGTTAGGGTTAGTGTTAGGGTTAGGGCTCGGTTTAGGGTACGGGTTAGGATTAGGGTACGTGTTAGGGTTAGGGTAGGGGTTAGGGTTAGGGTACGCGTTACGTTTAAGGTAGTTACTAAACCTATCCCACTCTCTAGATACCCCTTAGCACGTAAAGGAATATTATTTGGGGGTCCAGCCATGGAGAAGAGTTTAGGCACTAAGATAAGATAAGGAACACACCCATTATAAAGAAATCACATTAGGATTCTCTTTTTAAGCTGTTCCTTAAAACACTAGTGCTTAGGAAATCTATTGGAGGCAGAAGCAGTCAAGGGTAGCCTAGGGTTAAGGTTAGGCTTAGGGTTAGGCTTAGGGTACGGCTTAGGGTACGGGTTCGGGGAGGGCTTCGGGTACGGCGTAGGGTATGGGTTAGGGTTAGGGTTAGGGTTAGTGTTAGGGTTAGGGCTCGGTTTAGGGTACGGGTTAGTATTAGGGTACGTGTTATTGTTAGTGTAGGGGTTAGGGTTAGGGTACGCGTTAGGGTTAGGGTAGTTATTAAACCAATCCCACTCTCTACATACCCCTTAGCACGTAAAGGAATATTATTTGGGGGTCCAGCCATGGAGAAGAGTTTAGACACTAAGAAAATATAAGGAACACACCCATTATAAAGAAATCACATTAGGATTCTCTTTTTAAGCTGTTCCTTAAAACACTAGTGCTTAGGAAATCTATTGGAGGCAGAAGCAGTCAAGGGTAGCCTAGGGTTAGGGTTAGGCTTAGGTTTAGGCTTAGGGTACGGCTTAGGGTACATGTTCGGGGAGGGCTTCGGGTACGGCGTAGGGTATGGGTTAGGGTTAGGGTTAGGGTTAGTGTTAGGGTTAGGGCTCGGTTTAGGGTACGGGTTAGGATTAGGGTACGTGTTAGGGCTAGGGTAGGGGTTAGGGTTAGGGTACGCGTTAGGGTTAGGGTAGTGATTAAACCTATCCCACTCTCTAGATACCCCTTAGCACATAAAGGAATATTATTTGGGTGTCCAGCCATGGAGAAGAGTTTAGACACTAGGATTAGATAAGGAACACACCCATTATACAGAAATCACATTAGGATTCTCTTTTTAAGCTGTTCCTTAAAACACTAGTGCTTAGGAAATCTATTGGAGGCAGAAGCAGTCAAGGGTAGCCTAGGGTTAGTGTTAGGCTTAGGGTTAGGCTTAGGGTACGCCTTAGGATACGGGTTTGGGGAGGGCTTCGGGTACGGCGTAGGGTATGGGTTAGGGTTAGGGTTAGGGTTAGTGTTAGGGTTAGGGCTCGGTTTAGGGTACGGGTTAGGATTAGGGTACTTGTTAGGGTTAGGGTAGGGGTTAGCGTTAGGGTACGCGTTAGGGTTAGGGTAGTTATTAAACCTATCCCACTCTCTAGATACCCCTTAGCACGTAAAGGAATATTATTTGGGGGTCCAGCCATGGAGAAGAGTTTAGACACTAAGATAATATAAGGAACACACACATTATAAAGAAATCACATTAGGATTCTCTTTTTAAGCTGTTCCTTAAAACACTAGTGCTTAGGAAATCTATTGGAGGCAGAAGCAGTCAAGGGTAGCCTAGGGTTAGGGTTAGGCTTATGGTTAGGCTTAGGGTACGGGTTCGGGGAGGGCTTCGGGTACGGCGTAGGGTATGGGTTAGGGTTAGTGTTAGGGTTAGGGCTCGGTTTAGGGTACGGGTTAGGATTAGGGCACGTTGTAGGGCTAGGGTAGGGGTTAGGGTTAGGGTACGCGTTAGGGTTATTGTAGTGATTAAACCTATCCCACTCTCTAGATACCCCTTAGCACATAAAGGAATATTATTTGGGGGTCCAGCCATGGAGAAGAGTTTAGACACTAGGATTAGATAAGGAACACACCCATTATAAAGAAATCACATTAGGATTCTCTTTTTAAGCTGTTCCTTAAAACACTAGTGCTTAGGAAATCTATTGGATTCAGAAGCAGTCAAGGGTAGCCTAGGGTTAGGGTTAGGCTTAGGGTTAGGCTTAGGGTACGCCTTAGGTTACGGGTTCGGGGAGGGCTTCGGATACGGCGTAGGGTTAGGGTTAGGGTTAGTGTTATGGTTAGGGCTCGGTTTAGGGTACGGGTTAGGATTAGGGTACGTGTTAGGGCTAGGGTAGGGGTTAGGGTTAGGGTACGTGTTAGGGTTAGGGTAGTGATTAAACCTATCCCACTCTCTAGATACCCCTTAGCACATAAAGGAATATTATTTGGGGGTCCAGCCATGGAGAAGAGTTTAGACACTAGGATTAGATAAGGAACACACCCATTATAAAGAAATCACATTAGGATTCTCTTTTTAAGCTGTTCCTTAAAACACTAGTGCTTAGGAAATCTATTGGATTCAGAAGCAGTCAAGGGTAGCCTAGGGTTAGGGTTAGGCTTAGGGTTAGGCTTAGGGTACGGCTTAGGGTACGTGTTCGGGGAGGGCTTCGGGTACGGCGTAGGGTATGGGTTAGGGTTAGGGTTAGGGTTAGTGTTAGGGTTAGGGCTCGGTTTACGGTACGGGTTAGGATTAGGGTACGTGTTAGGGTTAGGGTAGGGGTTAGGGTTAGGGTACGCGTTACGGTTAGGGTAGTTATTAAACCTATCCCACTCTCTAGATACCCCTTAGCACGTAAAGGAATATTATTTGGGGGTCCAGCCATGGAGAAGAGTTTAGGCACTAAGATAAGATAAGGAACACACCCATTATAAAGAAATCACTTTAGGATTCTCTTTTTAAGCTGTTCCTTAAAACACTAGTGCTTAGGAAATCTATTGGAGGCAGAAGCAGTCAAGGGTAGCCTAGGGTTAGGGTTAGGCTTAGGGTTAGGCTTAGGGTACGCCTTAGGGTACGGGTTCGGGGAGGGCTTCGGGTACGGCGTAGGGTATGTGTTAGGTTTAGTGTTAGGGTTAGTGTTAGGGTTAGGGCTCGGTTTAGGGTACGGGTTAGGATTAGGGTACGTGTTAGGGTTAGGGTAGGGGTTAGCGTTAGGGTACGCGTTAGGGTTAGGGTAGTTATTAAACCTATCCCACTCTCTAGATACCCCTTAGCACGTAAAGGAATATTATTTGGGGGTCCAGCCATGGAGAAGAGTTTAGACACTAAGATAATATAAGGAACACACACATTATAAAGAAATCACATTAGGATTCTCTTTTTAAGCTGTTCCTTAAAACACTAGTGCTTAGGAAATCTATAGGAGGCAGAAGCAGTCAAGGGTAGCCTAGGGCTAGGGTTAGGCTTATGGTTAGGCTTAGGGTACGGCTTAGGGTACGGGTTCGGGGAGGGCTTCGGGTACGGCGTAGGGTATGGGTTAGGGTTAGGGTTAGTGTTAGGGTTAGGGCTCTGTTTAGGGTACGGGTTAGGATTAGGGTACGTGTTAGGGCTAGGGTAGGGGTTAGGGTTAGGGTACGTGTTAGGGTTAGGGTAGTGATTAAACCTATCCCACTCTCTAGATACCCCTTAGCACATAAAGGAATATTATTTGGGGGTCCAGCCATGGAGAAGAGTTTAGACACTAGGATTAGATAAGGAACACACCCATTATAAAGAAATCACATTAGGATTCTCTTTTTAAGCTGTTCCTTAAAACACTAGTGCTTAGGAAATCTATTGGTTCAGAAGCAGTCAAGGGTAGCCTAGGGTTAGGGTTAGGCTTAGGGTTAGGCTTAGGGTACGGCTTAGGGTACGGGTTCGGGGAGGGCTTCGGGTACGGCGTAGGGTATGGGTTAGGGTTAGGGTTAGGGTTAGTGTTAGGGTTAGGGCTCGGTTTAGGGTACGGGTTAGGATTAGGGTACGTGTTAGGGTTAGGGTAGGTGTTAGGGTTAGGGTACGCGTTACGGTTAGGGTAGTTATTAAACCTATCCCACTCTCTAGATACCCCTTAGCACGTAAAGGAATATTATTTGGGGGTCCAGCCATGGAGAAGAGTTTAGGCACTAAGATAAGATAAGGAACACACCCATTATAAAGAAATCACATTAGGATTCTCTTTTTAAGCTGTTCCTTAAAACACTAGTGCTTAGGAAATCTATTGGAGGCAAAAGCAGTCAAGGGTAGCCTAGGGTTAGGGTTAGGCTTAGGGTTAGGCTTAGGGTACGCCTTAGGGTACGGGTTCGGGGAGGGCTTCGGGTACGTCGTAGGGTATGGGTTAGGGTTAGGGTTAGGGTTAGTGTTAGGGTTAGGGCTCGGTTTAGGGGACGGGTTAGGATTAGGGTACGTGTTAGGGTTAGGGTAGGGGTTAGGGTTAGGGTACGCGTTAGGGTTAGGGTAGTTATTAAACCTATCCCACTCTCTAGATACCCCTTAGCACGTAAAGGAATATTATTTGGGGGTCCAGCCATGGAGAAGAGTTTAGACACTAAGATAATATAAGGAACACACACATTATAAAGAAATCACATTAGGATTCTCTTTTTAAGCTGTTCCTTAAAACCCTAGTGCTTAGGAAATCTATTGGAGGCAGAAGCAGTCAAGGGTAGCCTAGGGTTAGGGTTAGGCTTAGGGTTAGGCTTAGGGTACGGCTTAGGGTACGGGTTCGGGGAGGGCTTCGGGTACGGCGTAGGGTATGGGTTAGGGTTAGGGTTAGGGTTAGTGATAGGGTTAGGGCTCGGTTTAGGGTACGGGTTAGGATTAGGGTACATGTTAGGGTTAGGGTAGGGGTTAGCGTTAGGGTACGCATTAGGGTTAGGGTAGTTATTAAACCTATCCCACTTTCTAGTTACCCCTTAGCACGTAATGGAATATTATTTGGGGGTCCAGCCATGGAGAAGAGTTTAGACACTAGGATTAGATAAGGAACCCACCCATTATAAAGAAATCACATTAGGATTCTCTTTTTAAGCTGTTCCTTAAAACACTAGTGCTTAGGAAATCTATTGGAGGCAGAAGCAGTCAAGGGTAGCCTAGGGTTAGGGTTAGGCTTAGGGTTAGGCTTATGGTACGTCTTAGGGTACGTGTTCGGGGAGGGCTTCAGGTATGGCGTAGGGTATTGGTTAGGGTTAGGGTTAGGGTTAGTGTTAGGGTTAGGGCTCGGTTTAGGGTACGGGTTAGGATTAGGGTACGTGTTAGGGTTAGGGTAGGGGTTAGGGTTAGGGTACGCGTTAGGGTTAGGGTAGTTATTAAACCTATCCCACTCTCTAGATACCCCTTAGCACGTAAAGGAATATTATTTGGGGGTCCAGCCATGGAGAAGAGTTTAGACACTAAGATAATATAAGGAACACACAAATTATAAAGAAATCACATTAGGATTCTCTTTTTAAGCTGTTCCTTAAAACACTAGTGCTTAGGAAATCTATTGGAGGCAGAAGCAGTCAAGGGTAGCCTAGGGTTAGGGTTAGGCTTAGGGTTAGGCTTAGGTTACGGCTTAGGTTACGGGTTCGGGGAGGGCTTCGGGTACGGCGTAGGGTATGGGTTAGGGTTAGGGTTAGTGTTAGGGTTAGGGCTCGGTTTAGGGTACGGGTTAGGATTAGGGTACGTGTTAGGGTTAGGGTAGGGGTTAGGGTTAGGGTACGCGTTACGTTTAAGGTAGTTACTAAACCTATCCCACTCTCTAGATACCCCTTAGCACGTAAAGGAATATTATTTGGGGGTCCAGCCATGGAGAAGAGTTTAGGCACTAAGATAAGATAAGGAACACACCCATTATAAAGAAATCACATTAGGATTCTCTTTTTAAGCTGTTCCTTAAAACACTAGTGCTTAGGAAATCTATTGGAGGCAGAAGCAGTCAAGGGTAGCCTAGGGTTAAGGTTAGGCTTAGGGTTAGGCTTAGGGTACGGCTTAGGGTACGGGTTCGGGGAGGGCTTCGGGTACGGCGTAGGGTATGGGTTAGGGTTAGGGTTAGGGTTAGTGTTAGGGTTAGGGCTCGGTTTAGGGTACGGGTTAGTATTAGGGTACGTGTTATTGTTAGTGTAGGGGTTAGGGTTAGGGTACGCGTTAGGGTTAGGGTAGTTATTAAACCAATCCCACTCTCTACATACCCCTTAGCACGTAAAGGAATATTATTTGGGGGTCCAGCCATGGAGAAGAGTTTAGACACTAAGAAAATATAAGGAACACACCCATTATAAAGAAATCACATTAGGATTCTCTTTTTAAGCTGTTCCTTAAAACACTAGTGCTTAGGAAATCTATTGGAGGCAGAAGCAGTCAAGGGTAGCCTAGGGTTAGGGTTAGGCTTAGGTTTAGGCTTAGGGTACGGCTTAGGGTACATGTTCGGGGAGGGCTTCGGGTACGGCGTAGGGTATGGGTTAGGGTTAGGGTTAGGGTTAGTGTTAGGGTTAGGGCTCGGTTTAGGGTACGGGTTAGGATTAGGGTACGTGTTAGGGCTAGGGTAGGGGTTAGGGTTAGGGTACGCGTTAGGGTTAGGGTAGTGATTAAACCTATCCCACTCTCTAGATACCCCTTAGCACATAAAGGAATATTATTTGGGTGTCCAGCCATGGAGAAGAGTTTAGACACTAGGATTAGATAAGGAACACACCCATTATACAGAAATCACATTAGGATTCTCTTTTTAAGCTGTTCCTTAAAACACTAGTGCTTAGGAAATCTATTGGAGGCAGAAGCAGTCAAGGGTAGCCTAGGGTTAGTGTTAGGCTTAGGGTTAGGCTTAGGGTACGCCTTAGGATACGGGTTTGGGGAGGGCTTCGGGTACGGCGTAGGGTATGGGTTAGGGTTAGGGTTAGGGTTAGTGTTAGGGTTAGGGCTCGGTTTAGGGTACGGGTTAGGATTAGGGTACTTGTTAGGGTTAGGGTAGGGGTTAGCGTTAGGGTACGCGTTAGGGTTAGGGTAGTTATTAAACCTATCCCACTCTCTAGATACCCCTTAGCACGTAAAGGAATATTATTTGGGGGTCCAGCCATGGAGAAGAGTTTAGACACTAAGATAATATAAGGAACACACACATTATAAAGAAATCACATTAGGATTCTCTTTTTAAGCTGTTCCTTAAAACACTAGTGCTTAGGAAATCTATTGGAGGCAGAAGCAGTCAAGGGTAGCCTAGGGTTAGGGTTAGGCTTATGGTTAGGCTTAGGGTACGGGTTCGGGGAGGGCTTCGGGTACGGCGTAGGGTATGGGTTAGGGTTAGTGTTAGGGTTAGGGCTCGGTTTAGGGTACGGGTTAGGATTAGGGCACGTTGTAGGGCTAGGGTAGGGGTTAGGGTTAGGGTACGCGTTAGGGTTATTGTAGTGATTAAACCTATCCCACTCTCTAGATACCCCTTAGCACATAAAGGAATATTATTTGGGGGTCCAGCCATGGAGAAGAGTTTAGACACTAGGATTAGATAAGGAACACACCCATTATAAAGAAATCACATTAGGATTCTCTTTTTAAGCTGTTCCTTAAAACACTAGTGCTTAGGAAATCTATTGGATTCAGAAGCAGTCAAGGGTAGCCTAGGGTTAGGGTTAGGCTTAGGGTTAGGCTTAGGGTACGCCTTAGGTTACGGGTTCGGGGAGGGCTTCGGATACGGCGTAGGGTTAGGGTTAGGGTTAGTGTTATGGTTAGGGCTCGGTTTAGGGTACGGGTTAGGATTAGGGTACGTGTTAGGGCTAGGGTAGGGGTTAGGGTTAGGGTACGTGTTAGGGTTAGGGTAGTGATTAAACCTATCCCACTCTCTAGATACCCCTTAGCACATAAAGGAATATTATTTGGGGGTCCAGCCATGGAGAAGAGTTTAGACACTAGGATTAGATAAGGAACACACCCATTATAAAGAAATCACATTAGGATTCTCTTTTTAAGCTGTTCCTTAAAACACTAGTGCTTAGGAAATCTATTGGATTCAGAAGCAGTCAAGGGTAGCCTAGGGTTAGGGTTAGGCTTAGGGTTAGGCTTAGGGTACGGCTTAGGGTACGTGTTCGGGGAGGGCTTCGGGTACGGCGTAGGGTATGGGTTAGGGTTAGGGTTAGGGTTAGTGTTAGGGTTAGGGCTCGGTTTACGGTACGGGTTAGGATTAGGGTACGTGTTAGGGTTAGGGTAGGGGTTAGGGTTAGGGTACGCGTTACGGTTAGGGTAGTTATTAAACCTATCCCACTCTCTAGATACCCCTTAGCACGTAAAGGAATATTATTTGGGGGTCCAGCCATGGAGAAGAGTTTAGGCACTAAGATAAGATAAGGAACACACCCATTATAAAGAAATCACTTTAGGATTCTCTTTTTAAGCTGTTCCTTAAAACACTAGTGCTTAGGAAATCTATTGGAGGCAGAAGCAGTCAAGGGTAGCCTAGGGTTAGGGTTAGGCTTAGGGTTAGGCTTAGGGTACGCCTTAGGGTACGGGTTCGGGGAGGGCTTCGGGTACGGCGTAGGGTATGTGTTAGGTTTAGTGTTAGGGTTAGTGTTAGGGTTAGGGCTCGGTTTAGGGTACGGGTTAGGATTAGGGTACGTGTTAGGGTTAGGGTAGGGGTTAGCGTTAGGGTACGCGTTAGGGTTAGGGTAGTTATTAAACCTATCCCACTCTCTAGATACCCCTTAGCACGTAAAGGAATATTATTTGGGGGTCCAGCCATGGAGAAGAGTTTAGACACTAAGATAATATAAGGAACACACACATTATAAAGAAATCACATTAGGATTCTCTTTTTAAGCTGTTCCTTAAAACACTAGTGCTTAGGAAATCTATAGGAGGCAGAAGCAGTCAAGGGTAGCCTAGGGCTAGGGTTAGGCTTATGGTTAGGCTTAGGGTACGGCTTAGGGTACGGGTTCGGGGAGGGCTTCGGGTACGGCGTAGGGTATGGGTTAGGGTTAGGGTTAGTGTTAGGGTTAGGGCTCTGTTTAGGGTACGGGTTAGGATTAGGGTACGTGTTAGGGCTAGGGTAGGGGTTAGGGTTAGGGTACGTGTTAGGGTTAGGGTAGTGATTAAACCTATCCCACTCTCTAGATACCCCTTAGCACATAAAGGAATATTATTTGGGGGTCCAGCCATGGAGAAGAGTTTAGACACTAGGATTAGATAAGGAACACACCCATTATAAAGAAATCACATTAGGATTCTCTTTTTAAGCTGTTCCTTAAAACACTAGTGCTTAGGAAATCTATTGGTTCAGAAGCAGTCAAGGGTAGCCTAGGGTTAGGGTTAGGCTTAGGGTTAGGCTTAGGGTACGGCTTAGGGTACGGGTTCGGGGAGGGCTTCGGGTACGGCGTAGGGTATGGGTTAGGGTTAGGGTTAGGGTTAGTGTTAGGGTTAGGGCTCGGTTTAGGGTACGGGTTAGGATTAGGGTACGTGTTAGGGTTAGGGTAGGTGTTAGGGTTAGGGTACGCGTTACGGTTAGGGTAGTTATTAAACCTATCCCACTCTCTAGATACCCCTTAGCACGTAAAGGAATATTATTTGGGGGTCCAGCCATGGAGAAGAGTTTAGGCACTAAGATAAGATAAGGAACACACCCATTATAAAGAAATCACATTAGGATTCTCTTTTTAAGCTGTTCCTTAAAACACTAGTGCTTAGGAAATCTATTGGAGGCAAAAGCAGTCAAGGGTAGCCTAGGGTTAGGGTTAGGCTTAGGGTTAGGCTTAGGGTACGCCTTAGGGTACGGGTTCGGGGAGGGCTTCGGGTACGTCGTAGGGTATGGGTTAGGGTTAGGGTTAGGGTTAGTGTTAGGGTTAAGGCTCGGTTTAGGGGACGGGTTAGGATTAGGGTACGTGTTAGGGTTAGGGTAGGGGTTAGGGTTAGGGTACGCGTTAGGGTTAGGGTAGTTATTAAACCTATCCCACTCTCTAGATACCCCTTAGCACGTAAAGGAATATTATTTGGGGGTCCAGCCATGGAGAAGAGTTTAGACACTAAGATAATATAAGGAACACACACATTATAAAGAAATCACATTAGGATTCTCTTTTTAAGCTGTTCCTTAAAACCCTAGTGCTTAGGAAATCTATTGGAGGCAGAAGCAGTCAAGGGTAGCCTAGGGTTAGGGTTAGGCTTAGGGTTAGGCTTAGGGTACGGCTTAGGGTACGGGTTCGGGGAGGGCTTCGGGTACGGCGTAGGGTATGGGTTAGGGTTAGGGTTAGGGTTAGTGATAGGGTTAGGGCTCGGTTTAGGGTACGGGTTAGGATTAGTGTACATGTTAGGGTTAGGGTAGGGGTTAGCGTTAGGGTACGCATTAGGGTTAGGGTAGTTATTAAACCTATCCCACTTTCTAGTTACCCCTTAGCACGTAATGGAATATTATTTGGGGGTCCAGCCATGGAGAAGAGTTTAGACACTAGGATTAGATAAGGAACCCACCCATTATAAAGAAATCACATTAGGATTCTCTTTTTAAGCTGTTCCTTAAAACACTAGTGCTTAGGAAATCTATTGGAGGCAGAAGCAGTCAAGGGTAGCCTAGGGTTAGGGTTAGGCTTAGGGTTAGGCTTATGGTACGTCTTAGGGTACGTGTTCGGGGAGGGCTTCGGGTATGGCGTAGGGTATTGGTTAGGGTTAGGGTTAGGGTTAGTGTTAGGGTTAGGGCTCGGTTTAGGGTACGGGTTAGGATTAGGGTACGTGTTAGGGTTAGGGTAGGGGTTAGGGTTAGGGTACGCGTTAGGGTTAGGGTAGTTATTAAACCTATCCCACTCTCTAGATACCCCTTAGCACGTAAAGGAATATTATTTGGGGGTCCAGCCATGGAGAAGAGTTTAGACACTAAGATAATATAAGGAACACACACATTATAAAGAAATCACATTAGGATTCTCTTTTTAAGCTGTTCCTTAAAACACTAGTGCTTAGGAAATCTATTGGAGGCAGAAGCAGTCAAGTGTAGCCTAGGGTTAGGGTTAGGCTTAGGGTTAGGCTTAGGTTACGGCTTAGGTTACGGGTTCGGGGAGGGCTTCGGGTACGGCGTAGGGTATGAGTTAGGGTTAGGGTTAGTGTTAGGGTTAGGGCTCGGTTTAGGGTACGGTTTAGGATTAGGGTACGTGTTAGGGTTAGGGTAGGGGTTAGGGTTAGGGTACGTGTTAGGGTTAGGGTAGTGATTAAACCTTTCCCACTCTCTAGATACCCCTTAGCACATAAAGGAATATTATTTGGGGGTCCAGCCATGGAGAAGAGTTTAGACACTAGGATTAGATAAGGAACACACCCATTATAAAGAAATCATATTAGGATTCTCTTTTTAAGCTGTTCCTTAAAACACTAGTGCTTAGGAAATCTATTGGAGGCAGAAGCAGTCAAGGGTAGCCGAGGGTTAGGGTTAGGCTTAGGGTACGGCTTAGGGTACGTGTTCGGGGAGGGCTTCGGGTACGGCGTAGGGTATGGGTTAGGGTTATGGTTAGGGTTAGTGTTAGGGTTAGGGCTCGGTTTAGGGTACCGGTTAGGATTAGGGTACGTTTTAGGGTTAGGGTAGGGGTTAGGGTTAGTGTACGCGTTACGGTTAGGGTAGTTATTAAACCTATCCCACTCTCTAGATACCCCTTAGCACGTAAAGGAATATTATTTGGGAGTCCAGCCATGGAGAAGAGTTTAGACACTAAGATAATATAAGGAACACACACATTATAAAGAAATCACATTAGGATTCTCTTTTTAAGCTGTTCCTTAAAACACTAGTGCTTAGGAAATCTATTGGAGGCAGAAGAAATCAAGGGTAGCCTAGGGTTAGGGTTAGGCTTAGGGTTAGGCTTAGGGTATGGCTTAGGGTACGGGTTCGGGGTGGGCTTCGGGTACGGCGTAGGGTATGGGTTAGGGTTAGGGTTAGGGTTAGTGTTAGGGTTAGGGCTCGGTTTAGGGTATGGGTTAGGATTAGGGTACGTGTTAGGGTTAGGGTAGGGGTTAGGGTTAGGGTACGCGTTAGGGTTAGGGTAGTGATTAAACCTATGCCACTCTCTAGATAACCCTTAGCACATAAAGGAATATTATTTGGGGGTCCAGCCGTGCAGAAGTGTTTAGACACTAGGATTAGATAAGGAACACACCCATTATAAAGAAATCACATTAGGATTCTCTTTTTAAGCTCTTCCTTAAAACACTAGTGCTTAGGAAATCTATTGGAGGCAGAAGCAGTCAAGGGTAGCCTAGGGTTAGGGTTAGGCTTAGGGTTAGGCTTAGGGTACGGCTTAGGGTACGGGTTCGGGGAGGGCTTCGGGTACGGCGTAGGGTATGGGTTAGGGTTAGGGTTAGAGTTAGTGTTAGGGTTAGGGCTCGGTTTAGGGTACGGGTTAGGTTTAGGGTACGTGTTAGGGTTAGGGTAGGGGTTAGCGTTAGGGTACGCGTTAGGGTTAGGGTAGTTATTAAGCCTATCCCACTCCCTAGTTACCCCTTAGCACGTAAAGGAATATTATTTGGGGGTCCAGCCATGGAGAAGAGTTTAGACACTAGGATAAGATAAGGAACACACCCATTATAAAGAAATCACATTAGGATTCTCTTTTTAAGCTGTTCCTTAAAACCCTAGTGCTTAGGAAATCTATTGGAGGCAGAAGCAGTCAAGGGTAGCCTAGGGTTAGGGTTAGGCTTAGGGTTAGGCTTAGGGTACGGCTTAGGGTACGGGTTTGGGGAGGGCTTCGGGTACGGCGTAGGGTATGGGTTAGGGTTAGGGTTAGGGGTAGTGTTAGGGTTAGGGCTCGGTTTAGGGTAAGGGTTAGGATTAGGGTACGTGTTAGGGTTAGGGTAGGGGTTAGGGTTAGGGTACGCGTTAGGGTTAGGGTAGTTATTAAACCTATCCCACTCTCTAGATACCCCTTAGCACGTAAAGGAATATTATTTGGGGGTCCAGCCATGGAGAAGAGTTTAGACACTAAGATAATATAAGGAACACACACATTATAAAGAAATCACATTAGGATTCTCTTTTTAAGCTGTTCCTTAAAACACTAGTGCTTAGGAAATCTATTGGAGGCAGAAGCAGTCAAGGGTAGCCTAGGGTTAGGGTTAGGCTTAGGGTTAGGCTTAGGGTACGGCTTAGGGTACGGGTTCGGGGAGGGCTTCGGGTACGGCGTAGGGTATGGGTTAGGGTTAGGGTTAGGGTTAGTGTTAGGGTTAGGGCTCGGTTTAGGGTACGGGTTAGGATTAGGGTACGTGTTAGGGCTAGGGTAGGGGTTAGGGTTAGGGTACGCGTTAGGGTTAGGGTAGTGATTAAACCTATCCCACTCTCTAGATACCCCTTAGCACATAAAGGAATATTATTTGGGGGTCCAGCCATGGAGAAGAGTTTAGACACTAGGATTAGATAAGGAACACACCCATTATAAAGAAATCACATTAGGATTCTCTTTTTAAGCTGTTCCTTAAAACACTAGTGCTTAGGAAATCTATTGGAGGCAGAAGCAGTCAAGGGTAGCCTAGGGTTAGGGTTAGGCTTAGGCTTAGGCTTAGGGTACGGATTAGGGTACGTGTTCGGGGAGGGCTTCGGGTACGGCGTAGGGTATGGGTTAGGGTTAGGGTTAGGGTTAGTGTTAGGGTTAGGGCGCGGTTTAGGGTACGGGTTAGGATTAGGGTACGTGTTAGGGTTAGGGTAGGGGTTAGGGTTAGGGTACGCGTTACAGTTAGGGTAGTTATTAAACCTATCCCACTCTCTAGATACCCCGTAGCACGTAAAGGAATATTATTTGGGGGTCCAGCCATGGAGAAGAGTTTAGACACTAAGATAATATAAGGAACACACACATTATAAAGAAATCACATTAGGATTCTCTTTTTAAGCTGTTCCTTAAAACCCTAGTGCTTAGGAAATCTTTTGGAGGCAGAAGCAGTCAAGGGTAGCCTAGGGTTAGGGTTAGGCTTAGGGTACGCCTTAGGGTACGGGTTCGGGGAGGGCTTCGGGTACGGCGTAGGGTATGGGTTAGGGTTAGGGTTAGGGTTAGTGTTAGGGTTAGGGCTCGGTTTAGGGTACGGGTTAGGATTAGGGTACGTGTTAGGGTTAGGGTAGGGGTTAGGGTTAGGGTACGCGTTAGGGTTAGGGTAGTTATTAAACCTATCCCACTCTCTACATACCCCTTAGCACGTAAGGAATATTATTTGGGGGTCCAGCCATGGAGAAGAGTTTAGACACTAAGATAATATAAGGAACACACACATTATAAAGAAATCACATTAGGATTCTCTTTTTAAGCTGTTCCTTAAAACCCTAGTGCTTAGGAAATCTATTGGAGGCAGAAGCAGTCAAGGGTAGCCTAGGGTTAGGGTTAGGCTTAGGGTTAGGCTTAGGGTACGGCTTTGGGTACGGGTTTGGGGAGGGCATCGGGTACGGCGTAGGGTATGGGTTAGGGTTAGGGTTAGGGTTAGTGTTAGGGTTAGGGCTCGGTTTAGGGTACGGGTTAGGATTAGGGTACGTGTTAGGGCTAGGGTAGGGGTTAGGGTTATGGTACGCGTTAGGGTTAGGGTAGTTATTAAACCTATCCCACTCTCTACATACCCCTTAGCACGTAAAGGAATATTATTTGGGGGTCCAGCCATGGAGAAGAGTTTAGACACTAAGATAATATAAGGAACACACACATTATAAAGAAATCACATTAGGATTCTCTTTTTAAGCTGTTCCTTAAAACCCTAGTGCTTAGGAAATCTATTGGAGGCAGAAGCAGTCAAGGGTAGCCTAGGGTTAGGGTTAGGCTTAGGGTTAGGCTTAGGGTACGGCTTAGGGTACGTGTTCGGGGAGGGCTTCGGGTACGGCGTAGGGTATGGGTTAGGGTTAGGGTTAGGGTTAGTGTTAGGGTTAGGGCTCGGTTTAGGGTACGGGTTAGGATTAGGGTACGTGTTAGGGTTAGGGTAGGGGTTAGGGTTAGGGTACGCGTTACGGTTAGGGTAGTTATTAAACCTATCCCACTCTCTAGATACCCCTTAGCACCTAAAGGAATATTATTTGGGGGTCCAGCCATGGAGAAGAGTTTAGGCACTAGGATTAGATAAGGAACACACCCATTATAAAGAAATCACATTAGGATTCTCTTTTTAAGCTGTTCCTTAAAACACTAGTGCTTAGGAAATCTATTGGAGGCAGAAGCAGTCAAGGGTAGCCTAGGGTTAGGGTTAGGCTTAGGGTTTGGCTTAGGGTACGGATTAGGGTACGTGTTCGGGGAGGGCTTCGGGTACGGCGTAGGGTATGGGTTAGGGTTAGGGTTAGGGTTAGTGTTAGGTTTAGGGCTCGGTTTAGGGTACGGGTTAGGATTAGGGTACGTGTTAGGGTTAGGGTAGGTGTTAGGGTTAGGGTACGCGTTACGGTTAGGGTAGTTATTAAACCTATCCCACTCTCTAGATACCCCTTAGCACGTAAAGGAATATTATTTGGGGGTCCAGCCATGGAGAAGAGTTTAGACACTAGGATTAGATAAGGAACACACCCATTATAAAGAAATCACATTAGGATTCTCTTTTTAAGCTGTTCCTTAAAACACTAGTGCTTAGGAAATCTATTGGAGGCAGAAGCAGTCAAGGGTAGCCTAGGGTTAGGGTTAGGCTTAGGGTTAGGCTTAGGGTACGCCTTAGGGTACGGGTTCGGGGAGGGCTTCGGGTACGGCGTAGGGTATGGGTTAGGGTTAGGGTTAGGGTTAGTGTTAGGGTTAGGGCTCGGTTTAGGGTACGGGTTAGGATTAGGGTACGTGTTAGGGTTAGGGTAGGGGTTAGGGTTAGGGTACGCGTTACGGTTAGGGTAGTTATTAAACCTACCCCACTCTCTAGATACCCCTTATCACCTAAAGGAATATTATTTGGGGGTCCAGCCATGGAGAAGAGTTTAGGCACTAGGATTAGATAAGGAACACACCCATTATAAAGAAATCACATTAGGATTCTCTTTTTAAGCTGTTCCTTAAAACACTAGTGCTTAGGAAATCTATTGGAGGCAGAAGCAGTCAAGGGTAGCCTAGGGTTAGGGTTAGGCTTAGGGTTTGGCTTAGGGTACGGATTAGGGTACGTGTTCGGGGAGGGCTTCGGGTACGGCGTAGGGTATGGGTTAGGGTTAGGGTTAGGGTTAGTGTTAGGTTTAGGGCTCGGTTTAGGGTACGGGTTAGGATTAGGGTACGTGTTAGGGTTAGGGTAGGTGTTAGGGTTAGGGTACGCGTTACGGTTAGGGTAGTTATTAAACCTATCCCACTCTCTAGATACCCCTTAGCACGTAAAGGAATATTATTTGGGGGTCCAGCCATGGAGAAGAGTTTAGACACTAAGATAATATAAGGAACACACACATTATAAAGAAATCACATTAGGATTCTCTTTTTAAGCTGTTCCTTAAAACACTAGTGCTTAGGAAATCTATTGGAGGCAGAAGCAGTCAAGGGTAGCCTAGGGTTAGGGTTAGGCTTAGGGTTAGGCTTAGAGTACGCCTTAGGGTACGGGTTCGGGGAGGGCTTCGGGTACGGCGTAGGGTATGGGTTAGGGTTAGGGTTAGGATTAGTGTTAGGGTTAGGGCTCGGTTTAGGGTACGGGTTAGGATTAAGGTACGTGTTAGGGTTAGGGTAGTGGTTAGGGTTAGGGTACGCGTTAGGGTTAGGGTAGTTATTAAACCTATCCCACTCTCTACATACCCCTTAGCACGTAAAGGAATATTATTTGGGGGTCCAGCCATGGAGAAGAGTTTAGACACTAAGATAATATAAGGAACACACCCATTATAAAGAAATCACATTAGGATTCTCTTTTTAAGCTGTTCCTTAAAGCCCTAGTGCTTAGGAAATCTATTGGAGGAGGAAGCAGTCAAGGGTAGCCTAGGGTTAGGGTTAGGCTTAGGGTTAGGCTTAGGGTACGGCTTAGGGTACGGGTTTGGGGAGGGCTTCGGGTACGGCGTAGGGTATGGGTTAGGGTTAGGGTTAGGGTTAGTGTTAGGGTTAGGGCTCGGTTTAGGGTAAGGGTTAGGATTAGGGTACGTGTTAGGGTTAGGGTAGGGGTTAGGGTTAGGGTACGCGTTAGGGTTAGGGTAGTTATTAAACCTATCCCACTCTCTAGATACCCCTTAGCACGTAAAGGAATATTATTTGGGGGTCCAGCCATGGAGAAGAGTTTAGACACTAAGATAATATAAGGAACACACCCATTATAAAGAAATCACATTAGGATTCTCTTTTTAAGCTGTTCCTTAAAACCCTAGTGCTTAGCAAATCTATTGGAGGCAGAAGCAGTCAAGGGTAGCCTAGGGTTAGGGTTAGGCTTAGGGTTAGGCTTAGGGTACGGCTTAGGGTACGGGTTTGGGGAGGGCTTCGGGTACGGCGTAGGGTATGGGTTAGGGTTAGGGTTAGGGTTAGTGTTAGGGTTAGGGCTCGGTTTAGGGTAAGGGTTAGGATTAGGGTACGTGTTAGGGTTAGGGTAGGGGTTAGGGTTAGGGTACGCGTTAGGGTTAGGGTAGTTATTAAACCTATCCCACTCTCTAGATACCCCTTAGCACGTAAAGGAATATTATTTGGGGGTCCAGCCATGGAGAAGAGTTTAGACACTAAGATAATATAAGGAACACACACATTATAAAGAAATCACATTAGGATTCTCTTTTTAAGCTGTTCCTTAAAACACTAGTGCTTAGGAAATCTATTGGAGGCAGAAGCAGTCAAGGGTAGCCTAGGGTTAGGGTTAGGCTTAGGGTTAGGCTTAGGGTACGGCTTAGGGTACGGGTTCGGGGAGGGCTTCGGGTACGGCGTAGGGTATGGGTTAGGGTTAGGGTTAGGGTTAGTGTTAGGGTTAGGGCTCGGTTTAGGGTACGGGTTAGGATTAGGGTACGTGTTAGGGCTAGGGTAGGGGTTAGGGTTAGGGTACGCGTTAGGGTTAGGGTAGTGATTAAACCTATCCCACTCTCTAGATACCCCTTAGCACATAAAGGAATATTATTTGGGGGTCCAGCCATGGAGAAGAGTTTAGACACTAGGATTAGATAAGGAACACACCCATTATAAAGAAATCACATTAGGATTCTCTTTTTAAGCTGTTCCTTAAAACACTAGTGCTTAGGAAATCTATTGGAGGCAGAAGCAGTCAAGGGTAGCCTAGGGTTAGGGTTAGGCTTAGGCTTAGGCTTAGGGTACGGATTAGGGTACGTGTTCGGGGAGGGCTTCGGGTACGGCGTAGGGTATGGGTTAGGGTTAGGGTTAGGGTTAGTGTTAGGGTTAGGGCGCGGTTTAGGGTACGGGTTAGGATTAGGGTACGTGTTAGGGTTAGGGTAGGGGTTAGGGTTAGGGTACGCGTTACAGTTAGGGTAGTTATTAAACCTATCCCACTCTCTAGATACCCCGTAGCACGTAAAGGAATATTATTTGGGGGTCCAGCCATGGAGAAGAGTTTAGACACTAAGATAATATAAGGAACACACACATTATAAAGAAATCACATTAGGATTCTCTTTTTAAGCTGTTCCTTAAAACCCTAGTGCTTAGGAAATCTATTGGAGGCAGAAGCAGTCAAGGGTAGCCTAGGGTTAGGGTTAGGCTTAGGGTACGCCTTAGGGTACGGGTTCGGGGAGGGCTTCGGGTACGGCGTAGGGTATGGGTTAGGGTTAGGGTTAGGGTTAGTGTTAGGGTTAGGGCTCGGTTTAGGGTACGGGTTAGGATTAGGGTACGTGTTAGGGTTAGGGTAGGGGTTAGGGTTAGGGTACGCGTTAGGGTTAGGGTAGTTATTAAACCTATCCCACTCTCTACATACCCCTTAGCACGTAAGGAATATTATTTGGGGGTCCAGCCATGGAGAAGAGTTTAGACACTAAGATAATATAAGGAACACACACATTATAAAGAAATCACATTAGGATTCTCTTTTTAAGCTGTTCCTTAAAACCCTAGTGCTTAGGAAATCTATTGGAGGCAGAAGCAGTCAAGGGTAGCCTAGGGTTAGGGTTAGGCTTAGGGTTAGGCTTAGGGTACGGCTTTGGGTACGGGTTTGGGGAGGGCATTGGGTACGGCGTAGGGTATGGGTTAGGGTTAGGGTTAGGGTTAGTGTTAGGGTTAGGGCTCGGTTTAGGGTACGGGTTAGGATTAGGGTACGTGTTAGGGCTAGGGTAGGGGTTAGGGTTATGGTACGCGTTAGGGTTAGGGTAGTTATTAAACCTATCCCACTCTCTACATACCCCTTAGCACGTAAAGGAATATTATTTGGGGGTCCAGCCATGGAGAAGAGTTTAGACACTAAGATAATATAAGGAACACACACATTATAAAGAAATCACATTAGGATTCTCTTTTTAAGCTGTTCCTTAAAACCCTAGTGCTTAGGAAATCTATTGGAGGCAGAAGCAGTCAAGGGTAGCCTAGGGTTAGGGTTAGGCTTAGGGTTTGGCTTAGGGTACGGATTAGGGTACGTGTTCGGGGAGGGCTTCGGGTACGGCGTAGGGTATGGGTTAGGGTTAGGGTTAGGGTTAGTGTTAGGTTTAGGGCTCGGTTTAGGGTACGGGTTAGGATTAGGGTACGTGTTAGGGTTAGGGTAGGTGTTAGGGTTAGGGTACGCGTTACGGTTAGGGTAGTTATTAAACCTATCCCACTCTCTAGATACCCCTTAGCACGTAAAGGAATATTATTTGGGGGTCCAGCCATGGAGAAGAGTTTAGACACTAAGATAATATAAGGAACACACACATTATAAAGAAATCACATTAGGATTCTCTTTTTAAGCTGTTCCTTAAAACACTAGTGCTTAGGAAATCTATTGGAGGCAGAAGCAGTCAAGGGTAGCCTAGGGTTAGGGTTAGGCTTAGGGTTAGGCTTAGGGTACGCCTTAGGGTACGGGTTCGGGGAGGGCTTCGGGTACGGCGTAGGGTATGGGTTAGGGTTAGGGTTAGGGTTAGTGTTAGGGTTAGGGCTCGGTTTAGGGTACGGGTTAGGATTAGGGTACGTGTTAGGGTTAGGGTAGGGGTTAGGGTTAGGGTACGCGTTACGGTTAGGGTAGTTATTAAACCTACCCCACTCTCTAGATACCCCTTAGCACCTAAAGGAATATTATTTGGGGGTCCAGCCATGGAGAAGAGTTTAGGCACTAGGATTAGATAAGGAACACACCCATTATAAAGAAATCACATTAGGATTCTCTTTTTAAGCTGTTCCTTAAAACACTAGTGCTTAGGAAATCTATTGGAGGCAGAAGCAGTCAAGGGTAGCCTAGTGTTAGGGTTAGGCTTAGGGTTTGGCTTAGGGTACGGATTAGGGTACGTGTTCGGGGAGGGCTTCGGGTACGGCGTAGGGTATGGTTTAGGGTTAGGGTTAGGGTTAGTGTTAGGTTTAGGGCTCGGTTTAGGGTACGGGTTAGGATTAGGGTACGTGTTAGGGTTAGGGTAGGTGTTAGGGTTAGGGTACGCGTTACGGTTAGGGTAGTTATTAAACCTATCCCACTCTCTAGATACCCCTTAGCACGTAAAGGAATATTATTTGGGGGTCCAGCCATGGAGAAGAGTTTAGACACTAAGATAATATAAGGAACACACACATTATAAAGAAATCACATTAGGATTCTCTTTTTAAGCTGTTCCTTAAAACACTAGTGCTTAGGAAATCTATTGGAGGCAGAAGCAGTCAAGGGTAGCCTAGGGTTAGGGTTAGGCTTAGGGTTAGGCTTAGAGTACGCCTTAGGGTACGGGTTCGGGGAGGGCTTCGGGTACGGCGTAGGGTATGGGTTAGGGTTAGGGTTAGGATTAGTGTTAGGGTTAGGGCTCGGTTTAGGGTACGGGTTAGGATTAAGGTACGTGTTAGGGTTAGGGTAGTGGTTAGGGTTAGGGTACGCGTTAGGGTTAGGGTAGTTATTAAACCTATCCCACTCTCTACATACCCCTTAGCACGTAAAGGAATATTATTTGGGGGTCCAGCCATGGAGAAGAGTTTAGACACTAAGATAATATAAGGAACACACCCATTATAAAGAAATCACATTAGGATTCTCTTTTTAAGCTGTTCCTTAAAGCCCTAGTGCTTAGGAAATCTATTGGAGGCAGAAGCAGTCAAGGGTAGCCTAGGGTTAGGGTTAGGCTTAGGGTTAGGCTTAGGGTACGGCTTAGGGTACGGGTTTGGGGAGGGCTTCGGGTACGGCGTAGGGTATGGGTTAGGATTAGGGTTAGGGTTAGTGTTAGGGTTAGGGCTCGGTTTAGGGTACGGGTTAGGATTAGGGTACGTGTTAGGGTTAGGGTAGGGGTTAGGTTTAGGGTACGCGTTAGGGTTAGGGTAGTTATTAAACCTATCCCACTCTCTAGATACCCCTTAGCACGTAAAGGAATATTATTTGGGGGTCCAGCCATGGAGAAGAGTTTAGACACTAAGATAATATAAGGAACACACCCATTATAAAGAAATCACATTAGGATTCTCTTTTTAAGCTGTTCCTTAAAACCCTAGTGCTTAGCAAATCTATTGGAGGCAGAAGCAGTCAAGGGTAGCCTAGGGTTAGGGTTAGGCTTAGGGTTAGGCTTAGGGTACGGCTTAGGGTACGGGTTTGGGGAGGGCTTCGGGTACGGCGTAGGGTATGGGTTAGGGTTAGGGTTAGGGTTAGTGTTAGGGTTAGGGCTCGGTTTAGGGTAAGGGTTAGGATTAGGGTACGTGTTAGGGTTAGGGTAGGGGTTAGGGTTAGGGTACGCGTTAGGGTTAGGGTAGTTATTAAACCTATCCCACTCTCTAGATACCCCTTAGCACGTAAAGGAATATTATTTGGGGGTCCAGCCATGGAGAAGAGTTTAGACACTAAGATAATATAAGGAACACACACATTATAAAGAAATCACATTAGGATTCTCTTTTTAAGCTGTTCCTTAAAACACTAGTGCTTAGGAAATCTATTGGAGGCAGAAGCAGTCAAGGGTAGCCTAGGGTTAGGGTTAGGCTTAGGGTTAGGCTTAGGGTACGGCTTAGGGTACGGGTTCGGGGAGGGCTTCGGGTACGGCGTAGGGTATGGGTTAGGGTTAGGGTTAGGGTTAGTGTTAGGGTTAGGGCTCGGTTTAGGGTACGGGTTAGGATTAGGGTACGTGTTAGGGCTAGGGTAGGGGTTAGGGTTAGGGTACGCGTTAGGGTTAGGGTAGTGATTAAACCTATCCCACTCTCTAGATACCCCTTAGCACATAAAGGAATATTATTTGGGGGTCCAGCCATGGAGAAGAGTTTAGACACTAGGATTAGATAAGGAACACACCCATTATAAAGAAATCACATTAGGATTCTCTTTTTAAGCTGTTCCTTAAAACCCTAGTGCTTAGGAAATCTATTGGAGGCAGAAGCAGTCAAGGGTAGCCTAGGGTTAGGGTTAGGCTTAGGGTACGCCTTAGGGTACGGGTTCGGGGAGGGCTTCGGGTACGGCGTAGGGTATGGGTTAGGGTTAGGGTTAGGGTTAGTGTTAGGGTTAGGGCTCGGTTTAGGGTACGGGTTAGGATTAGGGTACGTGTTAGGGTTAGGGTAGGGGTTAGGGTTAGGGTACGCGTTAGGGTTAGGGTAGTTATTAAACCTATCCCACTCTCTACATACCCCTTAGCACGTAAGGAATATTATTTGGGGGTCCAGCCATGGAGAAGAGTTTAGACACTAAGATAATATAAGGAACACACAAATTATAAAGAAATCACATTAGGATTCTCTTTTTAAGCTGTTCCTTAAAACACTAGTGCTTAGGAAATCTATTGGAGGCAGAAGCAGTCAAGGGTAGCCTAGGGTTAGGGTTAGGCTTATGGTTAGGCTTAGGGTACGGGTTCGGGGAGGGCTTCGGGTACGGCGTAGGGTATGGGTTAGGGTTAGTGTTAGGGTTAGGGCTCGGTTTAGGGTACGGGTTAGGATTAGGGCACGTTGTAGGGCTAGGGTAGGGGTTAGGGTTAGGGTACGCGTTAGGGTTATTGTAGTGATTAAACCTATCCCACTCTCTAGATACCCCTTAGCACATAAAGGAATATTATTTGGGGGTCCAGCCATGGAGAAGAGTTTAGACACTAGGATTAGATAAGGAACACACCCATTATAAAGAAATCACATTAGGATTCTCTTTTTAAGCTGTTCCTTAAAACACTAGTGCTTAGGAAATCTATTGGATTCAGAAGCAGTCAAGGGTAGCCTAGGGTTAGGGTTAGGCTTAGGGTTAGGCTTAGGGTACGCCTTAGGGTACGGGTTCGGGGAGGGCTTCGGATACGGCGTAGGGTTAGGGTTAGGGTTAGTGTTATGGTTAGGGCTCGGTTTAGGGTACGGGTTAGGATTAGGGTACGTGTTAGGGCTAGGGTAGGGGTTAGGGTTAGGGTACGTGTTAGGGTTAGGGTAGTGATTAAACCTATCCCACTCTCTAGATACCCCTTAGCACATAAAGGAATATTATTTGGGGGTCCAGCCATGGAGAAGAGTTTAGATACTAGGATTAGATAAGGAACACACCCATTATAAAGAAATCACATTAGGATTCTCTTTTTAAGCTGTTCCTTAAAACACTAGTGCTTAGGAAATCTATTGGATTCAGAAGCAGTCAAGGGTAGCCTAGGGTTAGGGTTAGGCTTAGGGTTAGGCTTAGGGTACGGCTTAGGGTACGTGTTCGGGGAGGGCTTCGGGTACGGCGTAGGGTATGGGTTAGGGTTAGGGTTAGGGTTAGTGTTAAGGTTAGGGCTCGGTTTACGGTACGGGTTAGGATTAGGGTACGTGTTAGGGTTAGGGTAGGGGTTAGGGTTAGGGTACGCGTTACGGTTAGGGTAGTTATTAAACCTATCCCACTCTCTAGATACCCCTTAGCACGTAAAGGAATATTATTTGGGGGTCCAGCCATGGAGAAGAGTTTAGGCACTAAGATAAGATAAGGAACACACCCATTATAAAGAAATCACTTTAGGATTCTCTTTTTAAGCTGTTCCTTAAAACACTAGTGCTTAGGAAATCTATTGGAGGCAGAAGCAGTCAAGGGTAGCCTAGGGTTAGGGTTAGGCTTAGGGTTAGGCTTAGGGTACGCCTTAGGGTACGGGTTCGGGGAGGGCTTCGGGTACGGCGTAGGGTATGTGTTAGGTTTAGTGTTAGGGTTAGTGTTAGGGTTAGGGCTCGGTTTAGGGTACGGGTTAGGATTAGGGTACGTGTTAGGGTTAGGGTAGGGGTTAGCGTTAGGGTACGCGTTAGGGTTAGGGTAGTTATTAAACCTATCCCACTCTCTAGATACCCCTTAGCACGTAAAGGAATATTATTTGGGGGTCCAGCCATGGAGAAGAGTTTAGACACTAAGATAATATAAGGAACACACACATTATAAAGAAATCACATTAGGATTCTCTTTTTAAGCTGTTCCTTAAAACACTAGTGCTTAGGAAATCTATAGGAGGCAGAAGCAGTCAAGGGTAGCCTAGGGCTAGGGTTAGGCTTATGGTTAGGCTTAGGGTACGGCTTAGGGTACGGGTTCGGGGAGGGCTTCGGGTACGGCGTAGGGTATGGGTTAGGGTTAGGGTTAGTGTTAGGGTTAGGGCTCGGTTTAGGGTACGGGTTAGGATTAGGGTACGTGTTAGGGCTAGGGTAGGGGTTAGGGTTAGGGTACGTGTTAGGGTTAGGGTAGTGATTAAACCTATCCCACTCTCTAGATACCCCTTAGCACATAAAGGAATATTATTTGGGGGTCCAGCCATGGAGAAGAGTTTAGACACTAGGATTAGATAAGGAACACACCCATTATAAAGAAATCACATTAGGATTCTCTTTTTAAGCTGTTCCTTAAAACACTAGTGCTTAGGAAATCTATTGGTTCAGAAGCAGTCAAGGGTAGCCTAGGGTTAGGGTTAGGCTTAGGGTTAGGCTTAGGGTACGGCTTAGGGTACGGGTTCGGGGAGGGCTTCGGGTACGGCGTAGGGTATGGGTTAGGGTTAGGGTTAGGGTTAGTGTTAGGGTTAGGGCTCGGTTTAGGGTACGGGTTAGGATTAGGGTACGTGTTAGGGTTAGGGTAGGGGTTAGGGTTAGGGTACGCGTTACGGTTAGGGTAGTTATTAAACCTATCCCACTCTCTAGATACCCCTTAGCACGTAAAGGAATATTATTTGGGGGTCCAGCCATGGAGAAGAGTTTAGGCACTAAGATAAGATAAGGAACACACCCATTATAAAGAAATCACATTAGGATTCTCTTTTTAAGCTGTTCCTTAAAACACTAGTGCTTAGGAAATCTATTGGAGGCAAAAGCAGTCAAGGGTAGCCTAGGGTTAGGGTTAGGCTTAGGGTTAGGCTTAGGGTACGCCTTAGGGTACGGGTTCGGGGAGGGCTTCGGGTACGTCGTAGGGTATGGGTTAGGGTTAGGGTTAGGGTTAGTGTTAGGGTTAGGGCTCGGTTTAGGGGACGGGTTAGGATTAGGGTACGTGTTAGGGTTAGGGTAGGGGTTAGGGTTAGGGTACGCGTTAGGGTTAGGGTAGTTATTAAACCTATCCCACTCTCTAGATACCCCTTAGCACGTAAAGGAATATTATTTGGGGGTCCAGCCATGGAGAAGAGTTTAGACACTAAGATAATATAAGGAACACACACATTATAAAGAAATCACATTAGGATTCTCTTTTTAAGCTGTTCCTTAAAACCCTAGTGCTTAGGAAATCTATTGGAGGCAGAAGCAGTCAAGGGTAGCCTAGGGTTAGGGTTAGGCTTAGGGTTAGGCTTAGGGTACGGCTTAGGGTACGGGTTCGGGGAGGGCTTCGGGTACGGCGTAGGGTATGGGTTAGGGTTAGGGTTAGGGTTAGTGATAGGGTTAGGGCTCGGTTTAGGGTACGGGTTAGGATTAGGGTACATGTTAGGGTTAGGGTAGGGGTTAGCGTTAGGGTACGCATTAGGGTTAGGGTAGTTATTAAACCTATCCCACTTTCTAGTTACCCCTTAGCACGTAATGGAATATTATTTGGGGGTCCAGCCATGGAGAAGAGTTTAGACACTAGGATTAGATAAGGAACCCACCCATTATAAAGAAATCACATTAGGATTCTCTTTTTAAGCTGTTCCTTAAAACACTAGTGCTTAGGAAATCTATTGGAGGCAGAAGCAGTCAAGGGTAGCCTAGGGTTAGGGTTAGGCTTAGGGTTAGGCTTATGGTACGTCTTAGGGTACGTGTTCGGGGAGGGCTTCGGGTATGGCGTAGGGTATTGGTTAGGGTTAGGGTTAGGGTTAGTGTTAGGGTTAGGGCTCGGTTTAGGGTACGGGTTAGGATTAGGGTACGTGTTAGGGTTAGGGTAGGGGTTAGGGTTAGGGTACGCGTTAGGGTTAGGGTAGTTATTAAACCTATCCCACTCTCTAGATACCCCTTAGCACGTAAAGGAATATTATTTGGGGGTCCAGCCATGGAGAAGAGTTTAGACACTAAGATAATATAAGGAACACACACATTATAAAGAAATCACATTAGGATTCTCTTTTTAAGCTGTTCCTTAAAACACTAGTGCTTAGGAAATCTATTGGAGGCAGAAGCAGTCAAGTGTAGCCTAGGGTTAGGGTTAGGCTTAGGGTTAGGCTTAGGTTACGGCTTAGGTTACGGGTTCGGGGAGGGCTTCGGGTACGGCGTAGGGTATGAGTTAGGGTTAGGGTTAGTGTTAGGGTTAGGGCTCGGTTTAGGGTACGGGTTAGGATTAGGGTACGTGTTAGGGTTAGGGTAGGGGTTAGGGTTAGGGTACGTGTTAGGGTTAGGGTAGTGATTAAACCTTTCCCACTCTCTAGATACCCCTTAGCACATAAAGGAATATTATTTGGGGGTCCAGCCATGGAGAAGAGTTTAGACACTAGAATTAGATAAGGAACACACCCATTATAAAGAAATCATATTAGGATTCTCTTTTTAAGCTGTTCCTTAAAACACTAGTGCTTAGGAAATCTATTGGAGGCAGAAGCAGTCAAGGGTAGCCGAGGGTTAGGGTTAGGCTTAGGGTACGGCTTAGGGTACGTGTTCGGGGAGGGCTTCGGGTACGGCGTAGGGTATGGGTTAGGGTTAGGGTTAGGGTTAGTGTTAGGGTTAGGGCTCGGTTTAGGGTACCGGTTAGGATTAGGGTACGTTTTAGGGTTAGGGTAGGGGTTAGGGTTAGTGTACGCGTTACGGTTAGGGTAGTTATTAAACCTATCCCACTCTCTAGATACCCCTTAGCACGTAAAGGAATATTATTTGGGAGTCCAGCCATGGAGAAGAGTTTAGACACTAAGATAATATAAGGAACACACACATTATAAAGAAATCACATTAGGATTCTCTTTTTAAGCTGTTCCTTAAAACACTAGTGCTTAGGAAATCTATTGGAGGCAGAAGAAATCAAGGGTAGCCTAGGGTTAGGGTTAGGCTTAGGGTTAGGCTTAGGGTATGGCTTAGGGTACGGGTTCGGGGTGGGCTTCGGGTACGGCGTAGGGTATGGGTTAGGGTTAGGGTTAGGGTTAGTGTTAGGGTTAGGGCTCGGTTTAGGGTATGGGTTAGGATTAGGGTACGTGTTAGGGTTAGGGTAGGGGTTAGGGTTAGGGTACGCGTTAGGGTTAGGTTAGTGATTAAACCTATGCCACTCTCTAGATAACCCTTAGCACATAAAGGAATATTATTTGGGGGTCCAGCCGTGCAGAAGTGTTTAGACACTAGGATTAGATAAGGAACACACCCATTATAAAGAAATCACATTAGGATTCTCTTTTTAAGCTGTTCCTTAAAACACTAGTGCTTAGGAAATCTATTGGAGGCAGAAGCAGTCAAGGGTAGCCTAGGGTTAGGGTTAGGCTTAGGGTTAGGCTTAGGGTACGGCTTAGGGTACGGGTTCGGGGAGGGCTTCGGGTACGGCGTAGGGTATGGGTTAGGGTTAGGGTTAGGGTTAGTGTTAGGGTTAGGGCTCGGTTTAGGGTACGGGTTAGGTTTAGGGTACGTGTTAGGGTTAGGGTAGGGGTTAGCGTTAGGGTACGCGTTAGGGTTAGGGTAGTTATTAAGCCTATCCCACTCCCTAGTTACCCCTTAGCACGTAAAGGAATATTATTTGGGGGTCCAGCCATGGAGAAGAGTTTAGACACTAGGATAAGATAAGGAACACACCCATTATAAAGAAATCACATTAGGATTCTCTTTTTAAGCTGTTCCTTAAAACCCTAGTGCTTAGGAAATCTATTGGAGGCAGAAGCAGTCAAGGGTAGCCTAGGGTTAGGGTTAGGCTTAGGCTTAGGCTTAGGGTACGGATTAGGGTACGTGTTCGGGGAGGGCTTCGGGTACGGCGTAGGGTATGGGTTAGGGTTAGGGTTAGGGTTAGTGTTAGGGTTAGGGCGCGGTTTAGGGTACGTGTTAGGATTAGGGTACGTGTTAGGGTTAGGGTAGGGGTTAGGGTTAGGGTACGCGTTACAGTTAGGGTAGTTATTAAACCTATCCCACTCTCTAGATACCCCGTAGCACGTAAAGGAATATTATTTGGGGGTCCAGCCATGGAGAAGAGTTTAGACACTAAGATAATATAAGGAACACACACATTATAAAGAAATCACATTAGGATTCTCTTTTTAAGCTGTTCCTTAAAACCCTAGTGCTTAGGAAATCTATTGGAGGCAGAAGCAGTCAAGGGTAGCCTAGGGTTAGGGTTAGGCTTAGGGTACGCCTTAGGGTACGGGTTCGGGGAGGGCTTCGGGTACGGCGTAGGGTATGGGTTAGGGTTAGGGTTAGGGTTAGTGTTAGGGTTAGGGCTCGGTTTAGGGTACGGGTTAGGATTAGGGTACGTGTTAGGGTTAGGGTAGGGGTTAGGGTTAGGGTACGCGTTAGGGTTAGGGTAGTTATTAAACCTATCCCACTCTCTACATACCCCTTAGCACGTAAGGAATATTATTTGGGGGTCCAGCCATGGAGAAGAGTTTAGACACTAAGATAATATAAGGAACACACACATTATAAAGAAATCACATTAGGATTCTCTTTTTAAGCTGTTCCTTAAAACCCTAGTGCTTAGGAAATCTATTGGAGGCAGAAGCAGTCAAGGGTAGCCTAGGGTTAGGGTTAGGCTTAGGGTTAGGCTTAGGGTACGGCTTAGGGTACGGGTTTGGGGAGGGCATCGGGTACGGCGTAGGGTATGGGTTAGGGTTAGGGTTAGGGTTAGTGTTAGGGTTAGGGCTCGGTTTAGGGTACGGGTTAGGATTAGGGTACGTGTTAGGGCTAGGGTAGGGGTTAGGGTTATGGTACGCGTTAGGGTTAGGGTAGTTATTAAACCTATCCCACTCTCTACATACCCCTTAGCACGTAAAGGAATATTATTTGGGGGTCCAGCCATGGAGAAGAGTTTAGACACTAAGATAATATAAGGAACACACACATTATAAAGAAATCACATTAGGATTCTCTTTTTAAGCTGTTCCTTAAAACCCTAGTGCTTAGGAAATCTATTGGAGGCAGAAGCAGTCAAGGGTAGCCTAGGGTTAGGGTTAGGCTTAGGGTTAGGCTTAGGGTACGGCTTAGGGTACGTGTTCGGGGAGGGCTTCGGGTACGGCGTAGGGTATGGGTTAGGGTTAGGGTTAGGGTTAGTGTTAGGGTTAGGGCTCGGTTTAGGGTACGGGTTAGGATTAGGGTACGTGTTAGGGGTAGGGTAGGGGTTAGGGTTAGGGTACGCGTTACGGTTAGGGTAGTTATTAAACCTATCCCACTCTCTAGATACCCCTTAGCACCTAAAGGAATATTATTTGGGGGTCCAGCCATGGAGAAGAGTTTAGGCACTAGGATTAGATAAGGAACACACCCATTATAAAGAAATCACATTAGGATTCTCTTTTTAAGCTGTTCCTTAAAACACTAGTGCTTAGGAAATCTATTGGAGGCAGAAGCAGTCAAGGGTAGCCTAGGGTTAGGGTTAGGCTTAGGGTTTGGCTTAGGGTACGGATTAGGGTACGTGTTCGGGGAGGGCTTCGGGTACGGCGTAGGGTATGGGTTAGGGTTAGGGTTAGGGTTAGTGTTAGGTTTAGGGCTCGGTTTAGGGTACGGGTTAGGATTAGGGTACGTGTTAGGGTTAGGGTAGGTGTTAGGGTTAGGGTACGCGTTACGGTTAGGGTAGTTATTAAACCTATCCCACTCTCTAGATACCCCTTAGCACGTAAAGGAATATTATTTGGGGGTCCAGCCATGGAGAAGAGTTTAGACACTAAGATAATATAAGGAACACACACATTATAAAGAAATCACATTAGGATTCTCTTTTTAAGCTGTTCCTTAAAACACTAGTGCTTAGGAAATCTATTGTAGGCAGAAGCAGTCAAGGGTAGCCTAGGGTTAGGGTTAGGCTTAGGGTTAGGCTTAGGGTACGCCTTAGGGTACGGGTTCGGGGAGGGCTTCGGGTACGGCGTAGGGTATGGGTTAGGGTTAGGGTTAGGGTTAGTGTTAGGGTTAGGGCTCGGTTTAGGGTACGGGTTAGGATTAGGGTACGTGTTAGGGTTAGGGTAGGGGTTAGGGTTATGGTACGCGTTACAGTTAGGGTAGTTATTAAACCTATCCCACTCTCTAGATACCCCTTAGCACCTAAAGGAATATTATTTGGGGGTCCAGCCATGGAGAAGAGTTTAGGCACTAGGATTAGATAAGGAACACACCCATTATAAAGAAATCACATTAGGATTCTCTTTTTAAGCTGTTCCTTAAAACACTAGTGCTTAGGAAATCTATTGGAGGCAGAAGCAGTCAAGGGTAGCCTAGGGTTAGGGTTAGGCTTAGGGTTTGGCTTAGGGTACAGATTAGGGTACGTGTTCGGGGAGGGCTTCGGGTACGGCGTAGGGTATGGGTTAGGGTTAGGGTTAGGGTTAGTGTTAGGTTTAGGGCTCGGTTTAGGGTACGGGTTAGGATTAGGGTACGTGTTAGGGTTAGGGTAGGTGTTAGGGTTAGGGTACGCGTTACGGTTAGGGTAGTTATTAAACCTATCCCACTCTCTAGATACCCCTTAGCACGTAAAGGAATATTATTTGGGGGTCCAGCCATGGAGAAGAGTTTAGACACTAAGATAATATAAGGAACACACACATTATAAAGAAATCACATTAGGATTCTCTTTTTAAGCTGTTCCTTAAAACACTAGTGCTTAGGAAATCTATTGGAGGCAGAAGCAGTCAAGGGTAGCCTAGGGTTAGGGTTAGGCTTAGGGTTAGGCTTCGGGTACGCCTTAGGGTACGGGTTCGGGGAGGGCTTCGGGTACGGCCTAGGGTATGGGTTAGGGTTAGGGTTAGGGTTAGTGTTAGGGTTAGGGCTCGGTTTAGGGTACGGGTTAGGATTAAGGTACGTGTTAGGGTTAGGGTAGTGGTTAGGGTTATTGTACGCGTTAGGGTTAGGGTAGTTATTAAACCTATCCCACTCTCTACATACCCCTTAGCACGTAAAGGAATATTATTTGGGGGTCCAGCCATGGAGAAGAGTTTAGACACTAAGATAATATAAGGAACACACCCATTATAAAGAAATCACATTAGGATTCTCTTTTTAAGCTGTTCCTTAAAGCCCTAGTGCTTAGGAAATCTATTGGAGGCAGAAGCAGTCAAGGGTAGCCTAGGGTTAGGGTTAGGCTTAGGGTTAGGCTTAGGGTACGGCTTAGGGTACGGGTTTGGGGAGGGCTTCGGGTACGGCGTAGGGTATGGGTTAGGGTTAGGGTTAGGGTTAGTGTTAGGGTTAGGGCTCGGTTTAGGGTACGGGTTAGGATTAGGGTACGTGTTAGGGTTAGGGTAGGGGTTAGGTTTAGGGTACGCGTTAGGGTTAGGGTAGTTATTAAACCTATCCCACTCTCTAGATACCCCTTAGCACGTAAAGGAATATTATTTGGGGGTCCAGCCATGGAGAAGAGTTTAGACACTAAGATAATATAAGGAACACACCCATTATAAAGAAATCACATTAGAATTCTCTTTTTAAGCTGTTCCTTAAAACCCTAGTGCTTAGCAAATCTATTGGAGGCAGAAGCAGTCAAGGGTAGCCTAGGGTTAGGGTTAGGCTTAGGGTTAGGCTTAGGGTACGGCTTAGGGTACGGGTTTGGGGAGGGCTTCGGGTACGGCGTAGGGTATGGGTTAGGGTTAGGGTTAGGGTTAGTGTTAGGGTTAGGGCTCGGTTTAGGGTAAGGGTTAGGATTAGGGTACGTGTTAGGGTTAGGGTAGGGGTTAGGGTTAGGGTACGCGTTAGGGTTAGGGTAGTTATTAAACCTATCCCACTCTCTAGATACCCCTTAGCACGTAAAGGAATATTATTTGGGGGTCCAGCCATGGAGAAGAGTTTAGACACTAAGATAATATAAGGAACACACACATTATAAAGAAATCACATTAGGATTCTCTTTTTAAGCTGTTCGTTAAAACACTAGTGCTTAGGAAATCTATTGGAGGCAGAAGCAGTCAAGGGTAGCCTAGGGTTAGGGTTAGGCTTAGGGTTAGGCTTAGGGTACGGCTTAGGGTACGGGTTCGGGGAGGGCTTCGGGTACGGCGTAGGGTATGGGTTAGGGTTAGGGTTAGGGTTAGTGTTAGGGTTAGGGCTCGGTTTAGGGTACGGGTTAGGATTAGGGTACGTGTTAGGGCTAGGGTAGGGGTTAGGGTTAGGGTACGCGTTAGGGTTAGGGTAGTGATTAAACCTATCCCACTCTCTAGATACCCCTTAGCACATAAAGGAATATTATTTGGGGGTCCAGCCATGGAGAAGAGTTTAGACACTAGGATTAGATAAGGAACACACCCATTATAAAGAAATCACATTAGGATTCTCTTTTTAAGCTGTTCCTTAAAACACTAGTGCTTAGGAAATCTATTGGAGGCAGAAGCAGTCAAGGGTAGCCTAGGGTTAGGGTTAGGCTTAGGCTTAGGCTTAGGGTACGGATTAGGGTACGTGTTCGGGGAGGGCTTCGGGTACGGCGTAGGGTATGGGTTAGGGTTAGGGTTAGGGTTAGTGTTAGGGTTAGGGCGCGGTTTAGGGTACGGGTTAGGATTAGGGTACGTGTTAGGGTTAGGGTAGGGGTTAGGGTTAGGGTACGCGTTACAGTTAGGGTAGTTATTAAACCTATCCCACTCTCTAGATACCCCGTAGCACGTAAAGGAATATTATTTGGGGGTCCAGCCATGGAGAAGAGTTTAGACACTAAGATAATATAAGGAACACACACATTATAAAGAAATCACATTAGGATTCTCTTTTTAAGCTGTTCCTTAAAACCCTAGTGCTTAGGAAATCTATTGGAGGCAGAAGCAGTCAAGGGTAGCCTAGGGTTAGGGTTAGGCTTAGGGTACGCCTTAGGGTACGGGTTCGGGGAGGGCTTCGGGTACGGCGTAGGGTATGGGTTAGGGTTAGGGTTAGGGTTAGTGTTAGGGTTAGGGCTCGGTTTAGGGTACGGGTTAGGATTAGGGTACGTGTTAGGGTTAGGGTAGGGGTTAGGGTTAGGGTACGCGTTAGGGTTAGGGTAGTTATTAAACCTATCCCACTCTCTACATACCCCTTAGCACGTAAGGAATATTATTTGGGGGTCCAGCCATGGAGAAGAGTTTAGACACTAAGATAATATAAGGAACACACACATTATAAAGAAATCACATTAGGATTCTCTTTTTAAGCTGTTCCTTAAAACCCTAGTGCTTAGGAAATCTATTGGAGGCAGAAGCAGTCAAGGGTAGCCTAGGGTTAGGGTTAGGCTTAGGGTTAGGCTTAGGGTACGGCTTAGGGTACGGGTTTGGGGAGGGCATCGGGTACGGCGTAGGGTATGGGTTAGGGTTAGGGTTAGGGTTAGTGTTAGGGTTAGGGCTCGGTTTAGGGTACGGGTTAGGATTAGGGTACGTGTTAGGGCTAGGGTAGGGGTTAGGGTTATGGTACGCGTTAGGGTTAGGGTAGTTATTAAACCTATCCCACTCTCTACATACCCCTTAGCACGTAAAGGAATATTATTTGGGGGTCCAGCCATGGAGAAGAGTTTAGACACTAAGATAATATAAGGAACACACACATTATAAAGAAATCACATTAGGATTCTCTTTTTAAGCTGTTCCTTAAAACCCTAGTGCTTAGGAAATCTATTGGAGGCAGAAGCAGTCAAGGGTAGCCTAGGGTTAGGGTTAGGCTTAGGGTTAGGCTTAGGGTACGGCTTAGGGTACGTGTTCGGGGAGGGCTTCGGGTACGGCGTAGGGTATGGGTTAGGGTTAGGGTTAGGGTTAGTGTTAGGGTTAGGGCTCGGTTTAGGGTACGGGTTAGGATTAGGGTACGTGTTAGGGTTAGGGTAGGGGTTAGGGTTAGGGTACGCGTTACGGTTAGGGTAGTTATTAAACCTATCCCACTCTCTAGATACCCCTTAGCACCTAAAGGAATATTATTTGGGGGTCCAGCCATGGAGAAGAGTTTAGGCACTAAGATAAGATAAGGAACACACCCATTATAAAGAAATCACATTAGGATTCTCTTTTTAAGCTGTTCCTTAAAACACTAGTGCTTAGGAAATCTATTGGAGGCAGAAGCAGTCAAGGGTAGCCTAGGGTTAGGGTTAGGCTTAGGGTTAGGCTTAGGGTACGCCTTAGGGTACGGGTTCGGGGAGGGCTTCGGGTACGGCGTAGGGTATGGGTTAGGGTTAGGGTTAGGGTTAGTGTTAGGGTTAGGGCTCGGTTTAGGGTACGGGTTAGGATTAGGGTACGTGTTAGGGTTAGGGTAGGGGTTAGGGTTAGGGTATGCGTTAGGGTTAGGGTAGTTATTAAACCTATCCCACTCTC
This sequence comes from Balaenoptera physalus, assembly GCF_965194825.1. Classification (NCBI taxonomy): domain Eukaryota; kingdom Metazoa; phylum Chordata; class Mammalia; order Artiodactyla; family Balaenopteridae; genus Balaenoptera; species Balaenoptera physalus. Next base: position 705,506 of record NW_028126443.1, on the reverse strand, counting down.
TACATACCCCTTAGCACGTAAAGGAATATTATTTGGGGGTCCAGCCATGGAGAAGAGTTTAGACACTAAGATAATATAAGGAACACACACATTATAAAGAAATCACATTAGGATTCTCTTTTTAAGCTGTTCCTTAAAACCCTAGTGCTTAGGAAATCTATTGGAGGCAGAAGCAGTCAAGGGTAGCCTAGGGTTAGGGTTAGGCTTAGGGTTAGGCTTAGGGTACGGCTTAGGGTACGGGTTTGGGGAGGGCTTCGGGTACGGCGTAGGGTATGGGTTAGGGTTAGGGTTAGGGTTAGTGTTAGGGTTGGGGCTCGGTTTAGGGTACGGGTTAGGATTAGGGTACGTGTTAGGGTTAGGGTAGGGGTTAGGGTTAGGGTACGCGTTACGGTTAGGGTAGTTATTAAACCTATCCCACTCTCTAGATACCCCTTAGCACGTAAAGGAATATTATTTGGGGGTCCAGCCATGGAGAAGAGTTTAGGCACTAAGATAAGATAAGGAACACACCCATTATAAAGAAATCACATTAGGATTCTCTTTTTAAGCTGTTCCTTAAAACACTAGTGCTTAGGAAATCTATTGGAGGCAGAAGCAGTCAAGGGTAGCCTAGGGTTAAGGTTAGGCTTAGGGTTAGGCTTAGGGTACGGCTTAGGGTACGGGTTCGGGGAGGGCTTCGGGTACGGCGTAGGGTATGGGTTAGGGTTAGGGTTAGGGATAGTGTTAGGGTTAGGGCTCGGTTTAGGGTACGGGTTAGGATTAGGGTACGTGTTATTGTTAGGGTAGGGGTTAGGGTTAGGGTACGCGTTAGGGTTAGGGTAGTTATTAAACTAATCCCACTCTCTAGATACCCCTTAGCACGTAAAGGAATATTATTTGGGGGTCCAGCCATGGAGAAGAGTTTAGACACGAAGATAATATAAGGAACACACCCATTATAAAGAAATCACATTAGGATTCTCTTTTTAAGCTGTTCCTTAAAACCCTAGTGCTTAGGAAATCTATTGGAGGCAGAAGCAGTCAAGGGTAGCCTAGGGTTAGGGTTAGGCTTAGGGTTAGGCTTAGGGTACGGCTTAGGGAACGGGTTTGGGGAGGGCTTCGGGTACGGCGTAGGGTATGGGTTAGGGTTAGGGTTAGGGTTAGTGTTAGGGTTAGGGCTCGGTTTAGGGTACGGGTTAGGATTAGGTTACGTGTTAGGGTTAGGGTAGGGGTTAGGGTTAGGGTACGCGTTACGGTTAGGGTAGTTATTAAACCTATCCCACTCTCTACATACCCCTTAGCACGTAAAGGAATATTATTTGGGGGTCCAGCCATGGAGAAGAGTTTAGACACTAAGATAATATAAGGAACACACACATTATAAAGAAATCACATTAGGATTCTCTTTTTAAGCTGTTCCTTAAAACCCTAGTGCTTAGGAAATCTATTGGAGGCAGAAGCAGTCAAGGGTAGCCTAGGGTTAGGGTTAGGCTTAGGGTTAGGCTTAGGGTACGGCTTAGGGTACGGGTTTGGGGAGGGCTTCGGGTACGGCGTAGGGTATGGGTTAGGGTTAGGGTTAGGGTTAGTGTTAGGGTTAGGGCTCGGTTTAGGGTACGGGTTAGGATTAGGGTACGTGTTAGGGTTAGGGTAGGGGTTAGCGTTAGGGTACGCGTTAGGGTTAGGGTAGTTATTAAACCTATCCCACTCTCTAGATACCCCTTAGCACGTAAAGGAATATTATTTGGGGGTCCAGCCATGGAGAAGAGTTTAGACACTAAGATAATATAAGGAACACACACATTATAAAGAAATCACATTAGGATTCTCTTTTTAAGCTGTTCCTTAAAACACTAGTGCTTAGGAAATCTATTGGAGGCAGAAGCAGTCAAGGGTAGCCTAGGGTTAGGGTTAGGCTTATGGTTAGGCTTAGGGTACGGGTTCGGGGAGGGCTTCGGGTACGGCGTAGGGTATGGTTTAGGGTTAGGGTTAGGGTTAGTGTTAGGGTTAGGGCTCGGTTTAGGGTACGGGTTAGGATTAGGGCACGTTGTAGGGCTAGGGTAGGGGTAAGGGTTAGGGTACGCGTTAGGGTTAGGGTAGTGATTAAACCTATCCCACTCTCTAGATACCCCTTAGCACATAAAGGAATATTATTTGGGGGTCCAGCCATGGAGAAGAGTTTAGACACTAGGATTAGATAAGGAACACACCCATTATAAAGAAATCACATTAGGATTCTCTTTTTAAGCTGTTCCTTAAAACACTAGTGCTTAGGAAATCTATTGGATTCAGAAGCAGTCAAGGGTAGCCTAGGGTTAGGGTTAGGCTTAGGGTTAGGCTTAGGGTACGCCTTAGGGTACGGGTTCGGGGAGGGCTTCGGGTACGGCGTAGGGTTAGGGTTAGGGTTAGTGTTATGGTTAGGGCTCGGTTTAGGGTACGGGTTAGGATTAGGGTACGTGTTAGGGCTAGGGTAGGGGTTAGGGTTAGGGTACGCGTTAGGGTTAGGTTAGTGATTAAACCTATCCCACTCTCTAGATACCCCTTAGCACATAAAGGAATATTATTTGGGGGTCCAGCCATGGAGAAGAGTTTAGACACTAGGATTAGATAAGGAACACACCCATTATAAAGAAATCACATTAGGATTCTCTTTTTAAGGTGTTCCTTAAAACACTAGTGCTTAGGAAATCTATTGGATTCAGAAGCAGTCAAGGGTAGCCTAGGGTTAGGGTTAGGCTTAGGGTTAGGCTTAGGGTACGGCTTAGGGTACGTGTTCGGGGAGGGCTTCGGGTACGGCGTAGGGTATGGGTTAGGGTTAGGGTTAGGGTTAGTGTTAGGGTTAGGGCTCGGTTTAGGGTACGGGTTAGGATTAGGGTACGTGTTAGGGTTAGGGTAGGGGTTAGGGTTAGGGTACGCGTTACGGTTAGGGTAGTTATTAAACCTATCCCACTCTCTAGATACCCCTTAGCACGTAAAGGAATATTATTTGGGGGTCCAGCCATGGAGAAGAGTTTAGGCACTAAGATAAGATAAGGAACACACCCATTATAAAGAAATCACTTTAGGATTCTCTTTTTAAGCTGTTCCTTAAAACACTAGTGCTTAGGAAATATATTGGAGGCAGAAGCAGTCAAGGGTAGCCTAGGGTTAGGGTTAGGCTTAGGGTTAGGCTTAGGGTACGCCTTAGGGTACGGGTTCGGGGAGGGCTTCGGGTACGGCGTAGGTTATGTGTTAGGTTTAGGGTTAGGGTTAGTGTTAGGGTTAGGGCTCGGTTTAGGGTACGGGTTAGGATTAGGGTACGTGTTAGGGTTAGGGTAGGGGTTAGCGTTAGGGTACGCGTTAGGGTTAGGGTAGTTATTAAACCTATCCCACTCTCTAGATACCCCTTAGCACGTAAAGGAATATTATTTGGGGGTCCAGCCATGGAGAAGAGTTTAGACACTAAGATAATATAAGGAACACACACATTATAAAGAAATCACATTAGGATTCTCTTTTTAAGCTGTTCCTTAAAACACTAGTGCTTAGGAAATCTATAGGAGGCAGAAGCAGTCAAGGGTAGCCTAGGGCTAGTGTTAGGCTTATGGTTAGGCTTAGGGTACGGCTTAGGGTACGGGTTCGGGGAGGGCTTCGTGTACGGCGTAGGGTATGGGTTAGGGTTAGGGTTAGTGTTAGGGTTAGGGCTCGGTTTAGGGTACGGGTTAGGATTAGGGTACGTGTTAGGGCTAGGGTAGGGGTTAGGGTTAGGGTACGTGTTAGGGTTAGGGTAGTGATTAAACCTATCCCACTCTCTAGATACCCCTTAGCACATAAAGGAATATTATTTGGGGGTCCAGCCATGGAGAAGAGTTTAGACACTAAGATAATATAAGGAACACACACATTATAAAGAAATCACATTAGGATTCTCTTTTTAAGCTGTTCCTTAAAACACTAGTGCTTAGGAAATCTATTGGAGGCAGAAGCAGTCAAGGGTAGCCTAGGGTTAGGGTTAGGCTTATGGTTAGGCTTAGGGTACGGGTTCGGGGAGGGCTTCGGGTACGGCGTAGGGTATGGGTTAGGGTTAGGGTTAGTGTTAGGGTTAGGGCTCGGTTTAGGGTACGGGTTAGGATTAGGGCACGTTGTAGGGCTAGGGTAGGGGTAAGGGTTAGGGTACGCGTTAGGGTTAGGGTAGTGATTAAACCTATCCCACTCTCTAGATACCCCTTAGCACATAAAGGAATATTATTTGGGGGTCCAGCCATGGAGAAGAGTTTAGACACTAGGATTAGATAAGGAACACACCCATTATAAAGAAATCACATTAGGATTCTCTTTTTAAGCTGTTCCTTAAAACACTAGTGCTTAGGAAATCTATTGGATTCAGAAGCAGTCAAGGGTAGCCTAGGGTTAGGGTTAGGCTTAGGGTTAGGCTTAGGGTACGGCTTAGGGTACGTGTTCGGGGAGGGCTTCGGGTACGGCGTAGGGTATGGGTTAGGGTTAGGGTTAGGGTTAGTGTTAGGGTTAGGGCTCGGTTTAGGGTACGGGTTAGGATTAGGGTACGTGTTAGGGTTAGGGTAGGGGTTAGGGTTAGGGTACGCGTTACGGTTAGGGTAGTTATTAAACCTATCCCACTCTCTAGATACCCCTTAGCACGTAAAGGAATATTATTTGGGGGTCCAGCCATGGAGAAGAGTTTAGGCACTAAGATAAGATAAGGAACACACCCATTATAAAGAAATCACTTTAGGATTCTCTTTTTAAGCTGTTCCTTAAAACACTAGTGCTTAGGAAATCTATTGGAGGCAGAAGCAGTCAAGGGTAGCCTAGGGTTAGGGTTAGGCTTAGGGTTAGGCTTAGGGTACGCCTTAGGGTACGGGTTCGGGGAGGGCTTCGGGTACGGCGTAGGGTATGTGTTAGGTTTAGGGTTAGGGTTAGTGTTAGGGTTAGGGCTCGGTTTAGGGTACGGGTTAGGATTAGGGTACGTGTTAGGGTTAGGGTAGGGGTTAGCGTTAGGGTACGCGTTAGGGTTAGGGTAGTTATTAAACCTATCCCACTCTCTAGATACCCCTTAGCACGTAAAGGAATATTATTTGGGGGTCCAGCCATGGAGAAGAGTTTAGACACTAAGATAATATAAGGAACACACACATTATAAAGAAATCACATTAGGATTCTCTTTTTAAGCTGTTCCTTAAAACACTAGTGCTTAGGAAATCTATTGGAGGCAGAAGCAGTCAAGGGTAGCCTAGGGTTAGGGTTAGGCTTAGGGTTAGGCTTAGGGTACGCCTTAGGGTACGGGTTCGGGGAGGGCTTCGGGTACGTCGTAGGGTATGGGTTAGGGTTAGGGTTAGGGTTAGTGTTAGGGTTAGGGCTCGGTTTAGGGGACGGGTTAGGATTAGGGTACGTGTTAGGGTTAGGGTAGGGGTTAGGGTTAGGGTACGCGTTAGGGTTAGGGTAGTTATTAAACCTATCCCACTCTCTAGATACCCCTTAGCACGTAAAGGAATATTATTTGGGGGTCCAGCCATGGAGAAGAGTTTAGACACTAAGATAATATAAGGAACACACACATTATAAAGAAATCACATTAGGATTCTCTTTTTAAGCTGTTCCTTAAAACCCTAGTGCTTAGGAAATCTATTGGAGGCAGAAGCAGTCAAGGGTAGCCTAGGGTTAGGGTTAGGCTTAGGGTTAGGCTTAGGGTACGGCTTAGGGTACGGGTTCGGGGAGGGCTTCGGGTACGGCGTAGGGTATGGGTTAGGGTTAGGGTTAGGGTTAGTGATAGGGTTAGGGCTCGGTTTAGGGTACGGGTTAGGATTAGGGTACATGTTAGGGTTAGGGTAGGGGTTAGCGTTAGGGTACGCATTAGGGTTAGGGTAGTTATTAAACCTATCCCACTCTCTAGATACCCCTTAGCACATAAAAGAATATTATTTGGGGGTCCAGCCATGGAGAAGAGTTTAGACACTAGGATTAGATAAGGAACCCACCCATTATAAAGAAATCACATTAGGATTCTCTTTTTAAGCTGTTCCTTAAAACACTAGTGCTTAGGAAATCTATTGGAGGCAGAAGCAGTCAAGGGTAGCCTAGGGTTAGGGTTAGGGTTAGGGTTAGGCTTATGGTACGTCTTAGGGTACGTGTTCGGGGAGGGCTTCGGGTATGGCGTAGGGTATTGGTTAGGGTTAGGGTTAGGGTTAGTGTTAGGGTTAGGGCTCGGTTTAGGGTACGGGTTAGGATTAGGGTACGTGTTAGGGTTAGGGTAGGGGTTAGGGTTAGGGTACGCGTTAGGGTTAGGGTAGTTATTAAACCTATCCCACTCTCTAGATACCCCTTAGCACGTAAAGGAATATTATTTGGGGGTCCAGCCATGGAGAAGAGTTTAGACACTAAGATAATATAAGGAACACACAAATTATAAAGAAATCACATTAGGATTCTCTTTTTAAGCTGTTCCTTAAAACACTAGTGCTTAGGAAATCTATTGGAGGCAGAAGCAGTCAAGGGTAGCCTAGGGTTAGGGTTAGGCTTAGGGTTAGGCTTAGGTTACGGCTTAGGTTACGGGTTCGGGGAGGGCTTCGGGTACGGCGTAGGGTATGGGTTAGGGTTAGGGTTAGTGTTAGGGTTAGGGCTCGGTTTAGGGTACGGGTTAGGATTAGGGTACGTGTTAGGGTTAGGGTAGGGGTTAGGGTTAGGGTACGCGTTACGTTTAAGGTAGTTATTAAACCTATCCCACTCTCTAGATACCCCTTAGCACGTAAAGGAATATTATTTGGGGGTCCAGCCATGGAGAAGAGTTTAGGCACTAAGATAAGATAAGGAACACACCCATTATAAAGAAATCACATTAGGATTCTCTTTTTAAGCTGTTCCTTAAAACACTAGTGCTTAGGAAATCTATTGGAGGCAGAAGCAGTCAAGGGTAGCCTAGGGTTAGGGTTAGGCTTATGGTTAGGCTTAGGGTACGGGTTCGGGGAGGGCTTCGGGTACGGCGTAGGGTATGGGTTAGGGTTAGGGTTAGTGTTAGGGTTAGGGCTCGGTTTAGGGTACGGGTTAGGATTAGGGCACGTTGTAGGGCTAGGGTAGGGGTAAGGGTTAGGGTACGCGTTAGGGTTAGGGTAGTGATTAAACCTATCCCACTCTCTAGATACCCCTTAGCACATAAAGGAATATTATTTGGGGGTCCAGCCATGGAGAAGAGTTTAGACACTAGGATTAGATAAGGAACACACCCATTATAAAGAAATCACATTAGGATTCTCTTTTTAAGCTGTTCCTTAAAACACTAGTGCTTAGGAAATCTATTGGATTCAGAAGCAGTCAAGGGTAGCCTAGGGTTAGGGTTAGGCTTAGGGTTAGGCTTAGGGTACGCCTTAGGGTACGGGTTCGGGGAGGGCTTCGGGTACGGCGTAGGGTTAGGGTTAGGGTTAGTGTTATGGTTAGGGCTCGGTTTAGGGTACGGGTTAGGATTAGGGTACGTGTTAGGGCTAGGGTAGGGGTTAGGGTTAGGGTACGCGTTAGGGTTAGGGTAGTGATTAAACCTATCCCACTCTCTAGATACCCCTTAGCACATAAAGGAATATTATTTGGGGGTCCAGCCATGGAGAAGAGTTTAGACACTAGGATTAGATAAGGAACACACCCATTATAAAGAAATCACATTAGGATTCTCTTTTTAAGGTGTTCCTTAAAACACTAGTGCTTAGGAAATCTATTGGATTCAGAAGCAGTCAAGGGTAGCCTAGGGTTAGGGTTAGGCTTAGGGTTAGGCTTAGGGTACGGCTTAGGGTACGTGTTCGGGGAGGGCTTCGGGTACGGCGTAGGGTATGGGTTAGGGTTAGGGTTAGGGTTAGTGTTAGGGTTAGGGCTCGGTTTAGGGTACGGGTTAGGATTAGGGTACGTGTTAGGGTTAGGGTAGGGGTTAGGGTTAGGGTACGCGTTACGGTTAGGGTAGTTATTAAACCTATCCCACTCTCTAGATACCCCTTAGCACGTAAAGGAATATTATTTGGGGGTCCAGCCATGGAGAAGAGTTTAGGCACTAAGATAAGATAAGGAACACACCCATTATAAAGAAATCACTTTAGGATTCTCTTTTTAAGCTGTTCCTTAAAACACTAGTGCTTAGGAAATCTATTGGAGGCAGAAGCAGTCAAGGGTAGCCTAGGGTTAGGGTTAGGCTTAGGGTTAGGCTTAGGGTACGCCTTAGGGTACGGGTTCGGGGAGGGCTTCGGGTACGGCGCAGGGTATGTGTTAGGTTTAGGGTTAGGGTTAGTGTTAGGGTTAGGGCTCGGTTTAGGGTACGGGTTAGGATTAGGGTACGTGTTAGGGTTAGGGTAGGGGTTAGCGTTAGGGTACGCGTTAGGGTTAGGGTAGTTATTAAACCTATCCCACTCTCTAGATACCCCTTAGCACGTAAAGGAATATTATTTGGGGGTCCAGCCATGGAGAAGAGTTTAGACACTAAGATAATATAAGGAACACACACATTATAAAGAAATCACATTAGGATTCTCTTTTTAAGCTGTTCCTTAAAACACTAGTGCTTAGGAAATCTATTGGAGGCAGAAGCAGTCAAGGGTAGCCTAGGGTTAGGGTTAGGCTTAGGGTTAGGCTTAGGGTACGCCTTAGGGTACGGGTTCGGGGAGGGCTTCGGGTACGTCGTAGGGTATGGGTTAGGGTTAGGGTTAGGGTTAGTGTTAGGGTTAGGGCTCGGTTTAGGGGACGGGTTAGGATTAGGGTACGTGTTAGGGTTAGGGTAGGGGTTAGGGTTAGGGTACGCGTTAGGGTTAGGGTAGTTATTAAACCTATCCCACTCTCTAGATACCCCTTAGCACGTAAAGGAATATTATTTGGGGGTCCAGCCATGGAGAAGAGTTTAGACACTAAGATAATATAAGGAACACACACATTATAAAGAAATCACATTAGGATTCTCTTTTTAAGCTGTTCCTTAAAACCCTAGTGCTTAGGAAATCTATTGGAGGCAGAAGCAGTCAAGGGTAGCCTAGGGTTAGGGTTAGGCTTAGGGTTAGGCTTAGGGTACGGCTTAGGGTACGGGTTCGGGGAGGGCTTCGGGTACGGCGTAGGGTATGGGTTAGGGTTAGGGTTAGGGTTAGTGATAGGGTTAGGGCTCGGTTTAGGGTACGGGTTAGGATTAGGGTACATGTTAGGGTTAGGGTAGGGGTTAGCGTTAGGGTACGCATTAGGGTTAGGGTAGTTATTAAACCTATCCCACTCTCTAGATACCCCTTAGCACATAAAAGAATATTATTTGGGGGTCCAGCCATGGAGAAGAGTTTAGACACTAGGATTAGATAAGGAACCCACCCATTATAAAGAAATCACATTAGGATTCTCTTTTTAAGCTGTTCCTTAAAACACTAGTGCTTAGGAAATCTATTGGAGGCAGAAGCAGTCAAGGGTAGCCTAGGGTTAGGGTTAGGGTTAGGGTTAGGCTTATGGTACGTCTTAGGGTACGTGTTCGGGGAGGGCTTCGGGTATGGCGTAGGGTATTGGTTAGGGTTAGGGTTAGGGTTAGTGTTAGGGTTAGGGCTCGGTTTAGGGTACGGGTTAGGATTAGGGTACGTGTTAGGGTTAGGGTAGGGGTTAGGGTTAGGTTACGCGTTAGGGTTAGGGTAGTTATTAAACCTATCCCACTCTCTAGATACCCCTTAGCACGTAAAGGAATATTATTTGGGGGTCCAGCCATGGAGAAGAGTTTAGACACTAAGATAATATAAGGAACACACAAATTATAAAGAAATCACATTAGGATTCTCTTTTTAAGCTGTTCCTTAAAACACTAGTGCTTAGGAAATCTATTGGAGGCAGAAGCAGTCAAGGGTAGCCTAGGGTTAGGGTTAGGCTTAGGGTTAGGCTTAGGTTACGGCTTAGGTTACGGGTTCGGGGAGGGCTTCGGGTACGGCGTAGGGTATGGGTTAGGGTTAGGGTTAGTGTTAGGGTTAGGGCTCGGTTTAGGGTACGGGTTAGGATTAGGGTACGTGTTAGGGTTAGGGTAGGGGTTAGGGTTAGGGTACGCGTTACGTTTAAGGTAGTTATTAAACCTATCCCACTCTCTAGATACCCCTTAGCACGTAAAGGAATATTATTTGGGGGTCCAGCCATGGAGAAGAGTTTAGGCACTAAGATAAGATAAGGAACACACCCATTATAAAGAAATCACATTAGGATTCTCTTTTTAAGCTGTTCCTTAAAACACTAGTGCTTAGGAAATCTATTGGAGGCAGAAGCAGTCAAGGGTAGCCTAGGGTTAAGGTTAGGCTTAGGGTTAGGCTTAGGGTACGGCTTAGGGTACGGGTTCGGGGAGGGCTTCGGGTACGGCGTAGGGTATGGGTTAGGGTTAGGGTTAGGGTTAGTGTTAGGGTTAGGGCTCGGTTTAGGGTACGGGTTAGTATTAGGGTACGTGTTATTGTTAGTGTAGGGGTTAGGGTTAGGGTACGCGTTAGGGTTAGGGTAGTTATTAAACCAATCCCACTCTCTACATACCCCTTAGCACGTAAAGGAATATTATTTGGGGGTCCAGCCATTGAGAAGAGTTTAGACACTAAGATAATATAAGGAACACACCCATTATAAAGAAATCACATTAGGATTCTCTTTTTAAGCTGTTCCTTAAAACACTAGTGCTTAGGAAATCTATTGGAGGCAGAAGCAGTCAAGGGTAGCCTAGGGTTAGGGTTAGGCTTAGGTTTAGGCTTAGGGTACGGCTTAGGGTACATGTTCGGGGAGGGCTTCGGGTACGGCGTAGGGTATGGGTTAGGGTTAGGGTTAGGGTTAGTGTTAGGGTTAGGGCTCGGTTTAGGGTACGGGTTAGGATTAGGGTACGTGTTAGGGCTAGGGTAGGGGTTAGGGTTAGGGTACGCGTTAGGGTTAGGGTAGTGATTAAACCTATCCCACTCTCTAGATACCCCTTAGCACATAAAGGAATATTATTTGGGTGTCCAGCCATGGAGAAGAGTTTAGACACTAGGATTAGATAAGGAACACACCCATTATACACAAATCACATTAGGATTCTCTTTTTAAGCTGTTCCTTAAAACACTAGTGCTTAGGAAATCTATTGGAGGCAGAAGCAGTCAAGGGTAGCCTAGAGTTAGTGTTAGGCTTAGGGTTAGGCTTAGGGTACGCCTTAGGATACGGGTTTGGGGAGGGCTTCGGGTACGGCGTAGGGTATGGGTTAGGGTTAGGGTTAGGGTTAGTGTTAGGGTTAGGGCTCGGTTTAGGGTACGGGTTAGGATTAGGGTACTTGTTAGGGTTAGGGTAGGGGTTAGCGTTAGGGTACGCGTTAGGGTTAGGGTAGTTATTAAACCTATCCCACTCTCTAGATACCCCTTAGCACGTAAAGGAATATTATTTGGGGGTCCAGCCATGGAGAAGAGTTTAGACACTAAGATAATATAAGGAACACACACATTATAAAGAAATCACATTAGGATTCTCTTTTTAAGCTGTTCCTTAAAACACTAGTGCTTAGGAAATCTATTGGAGGCAGAAGCAGTCAAGGGTAGCCTAGGGTTAGGGTTAGGCTTATGGTTAGGCTTAGGGTACGGGTTCGGGGAGGGCTTCGGGTACGGCGTAGGGTATGGGTTAGGGTTAGTGTTAGGGTTAGGGCTCGGTTTAGGGTACGGGTTAGGATTAGGGCACGTTGTAGGGCTAGGGTAGGGGTTAGGGTTAGGGTACGCGTTAGGGTTATTGTAGTGATTAAACCTATCCCACTCTCTAGATACCCCTTAGCACATAAAGGAATATTATTTGGGGGTCCAGCCATGGAGAAGAGTTTAGACACTAGGATTAGATAAGGAACACACCCATTATAAAGAAATCACATTAGGATTCTCTTTTTAAGCTGTTCCTTAAAACACTAGTGCTTAGGAAATCTATTGGATTCAGAAGCAGTCAAGGGTAGCCTAGGGTTAGGGTTAGGCTTAGGGTTAGGCTTAGGGTACGCCTTAGGGTACGGGTTCGGGGAGGGCTTCGGATACGGCGTAGGGTTAGGGTTAGGGTTAGTGTTATGGTTAGGGCTCGGTTTAGGGTACGGGTTAGGATTAGGGTACGTGTTAGGGCTAGGGTAGGGGTTAGGGTTAGGGTACGTGTTAGGGTTAGGGTAGTGATTAAACCTATCCCACTCTCTAGATACCCCTTAGCACATAAAGGTATATTATTTGGGGGTCCAGCCATGGAGAAGAGTTTAGACACTAGGATTAGATAAGGAACACACCCATTATAAAGAAATCACATTAGGATTCTCTTTTTAAGCTGTTCCTTAAAACACTAGTGCTTAGGAAATCTATTGGATTCAGAAGCAGTCAAGGGTAGCCTAGGGTTAGGGTTAGGCTTAGGGTTAGGCTTAGGGTACGGCTTAGGGTACGTGTTCGGGGAGGGCTTCGGGTACGGCGTAGGGTATGGGTTAGGGTTAGGGTTATGGTTAGTGTTAGGGTTAGGGCTCGGTTTACGGTACGGGTTAGGATTAGGGTACGTGTTAGGGTTAGGGTAGGGGTTAGGGTTAGGGTACGCGTTACGGTTAGGGTAGTTATTAAACCTATCCCACTCTCTAGATACCCCTTAGCACGTAAAGGAATATTATTTGGGGGTCCAGCCATGGAGAAGAGTTTAGGCACTAAGATAAGATAAGGAACACACCCATTATAAAGAAATCACTTTAGGATTCTCTTTTTAAGCTCTTCCTTAAAACACTAGTGCTTAGGAAATCTATTGGAGGCAGAAGCAGTCAAGGGTAGCCTAGGGTTAGGGTTAGGCTTAGGGTTAGGCTTAGGGTACGCCTTAGGGTACGGGTTCGGGGAGGGCTTCGGGTACGGCGTAGGGTATGTGTTAGGTTTAGTGTTAGGGTTAGTGTTAGGGTTAGGGCTCGGTTTAGGGTACGGGTTAGGATTAGGGTACGTGTTAGGGTTAGGGTAGGGGTTAGCGTTAGGGTACGCGTTAGGGTTAGGGTAGTTATTAAACCTATCCCACTCTCTAGATACCCCTTAGCACGTAAAGGAATATTATTTGGGGGTCCAGCCATGGAGAAGAGTTTAGACACTAAGATAATATAAGGAACACACACATTATAAAGAAATCACATTAGGATTCTCTTTTTAAGCTGTTCCTTAAAACACTAGTGCTTAGGAAATCTATAGGAGGCAGAAGCAGTCAAGGGTAGCCTAGGGCTAGTGTTAGGCTTATGGTTAGGCTTAGGGTACGGCTTAGGGTACGGGTTCGGGGAGGGCTTCGTGTACGGCGTAGGGTATGGGTTAGGGTTAGGGTTAGTGTTAGGGTTAGGGCTCGGTTTAGGGTACGGGTTAGGATTAGGGTACGTGTTAGGGCTAGGGTAGGGGTTAGGGTTAGGGTACGTGTTAGGGTTAGGGTAGTGATTAAACCTATCCCACTCTCTAGATACCCCTTAGCACATAAAGGAATATTATTTGGGGTTCCAGCCATGGAGAAGAGTTTAGACACTAAGATAATATAAGGAACACACACATTATAAAGAAATCACATTAGGATTCTCTTTTTAAGCTGTTCCTTAAAACACTAGTGCTTAGGAAATCTATTGGAGGCAGAAGCAGTCAAGGGTAGCCTAGGGTTAGGGTTAGGCTTATGGTTAGGCTTAGGGTACGGGTTCGGGGAGGGCTTCGGGTACGGCGTAGGGTATGGGTTAGGGTTAGGGTTAGTGTTAGGGTTAGGGCTCGGTTTAGGGTACGGGTTAGGATTAGGGCACGTTGTAGGGCTAGGGTAGGGGTAAGGGTTAGGGTACGCGTTAGGGTTAGGGTAGTGATTAAACCTATCCCACTCTCTAGATACCCCTTAGCACATAAAGGAATATTATTTGGGGGTCCAGCCATGGAGAAGAGTTTAGACACTAGGATTAGATAAGGAACACACCCATTATAAAGAAATCACATTAGGATTCTCTTTTTAAGCTGTTCCTTAAAACACTAGTGCTTAGGAAATCTATTGGATTCAGAAGCAGTCAAGGGTAGCCTAGGGTTAGGGTTAGGCTTAGGGTTAGGCTTAGGGTACGCCTTAGGGTACGGGTTCGGGGAGGGCTTCGGGTACAGCGTAGGGTTAGGGTTAGGGTTAGTGTTATGGTTAGGGCTCGGTTTAGGGTACGGGTTAGGATTAGGGTACGTGTTAGGGCTAGGGTAGGGGTTAGGGTTAGGGTACGCGTTAGGGTTAGGGTAGTGATTAAACCTATCCCACTCTCTAGATACCCCTTAGCACATAAAGGAATATTATTTGGGGGTCCAGCCATGGAGAAGAGTTTAGACACTAGGATTAGATAAGGAACACACCCATTATAAAGAAATCACATTAGGATTCTCTTTTTAAGGTGTTCCTTAAAACACTAGTGCTTAGGAAATCTATTGGATTCAGAAGCAGTCAAGGGTAGCCTAGGGTTAGGGTTAGGCTTAGGGTTAGGCTTAGGGTACGGCTTAGGGTACGTGTTCGGGGAGGGCTTCGGGTACGGCGTAGGGTATGGGTTAGGGTTAGGTTTAGGGTTAGTGTTAGGGTTAGGGCTCGGTTTAGGGTACGGGTTAGGATTAGGGTACGTGTTAGGGTTAGGGTAGGGGTTAGGGTTAGGGTACGCGTTACGGTTAGGGTAGTTATTAAACCTATCCCACTCTCTAGATACCCCTTAGCACGTAAAGGAATATTATTTGGGGGTCCAGCCATGGAGAAGAGTTTAGGCACTAAGATAAGATAAGGAACACACCCATTATAAAGAAATCACTTTAGGATTCTCTTTTTAAGCTGTTCCTTAAAACACTAGTGCTTAGGAAATCTATTGGAGGCAGAAGCAGTCAAGGGTAGCCTAGGGTTAGGGTTAGGCTTAGGGTTAGGCTTAGGGTACGCCTTAGGGTACGGGTTCGGGGAGGGCTTCGGGTACGGCGTAGGGTATGTGTTAGGTTTAGGGTTAGGGTTAGTGTTAGGGTTAGGGCTCGGTTTAGGGTACGGGTTAGGATTAGGGTACGTGTTAGGGTTAGGGTAGGGGTTAGCGTTAGGGTACGCGTTAGGGTTAGGGTAGTTATTAAACCTATCCCACTCTCTAGATACCCCTTAGCACGTAAAGGAATATTATTTGGGGGTCCAGCCATGGAGAAGAGTTTAGACACTAAGATAATATAAGGAACACACACATTATAAAGAAATCACATTAGGATTCTCTTTTTAAGCTGTTCCTTAAAACACTAGTGCTTAGGAAATCTATAGGAGGCAGAAGCAGTCAAGGGTAGCCTAGGGCTAGTGTTAGGCTTATGGTTAGGCTTAGGGTACGGCTTAGGGTACGGGTTCGGGGAGGGCTTCGTGTACGGCGTAGGGTATGGGTTAGGGTTAGGGTTAGTGTTAGGGTTAGGGCTCGGTTTAGGGTATGGGTTAGGATTAGGGTACGTGTTAGGGCTAGGGTAGGGGTTAGGGTTAGGGTACGTGTTAGGGTTAGGGTAGTGATTAAACCTATCCCACTCTCTAGATACCCCTTAGCACATAAAGGAATATTATTTGGGGGTCCAGCCATGGAGAAGAGTTTAGACACTAGGATTAGATAAGGAACACACCCATTATAAAGAAATCACATTAGGATTCTCTTTTTAAGCTGTTCCTTAAAACACTAGTGCTTAGGAAATCTATTGGAGGCAGAAGCAGTCAAGGGTAGCCTAGGGTTAGGGTTAGGCTTAGGGTTAGGCTTAGGGTACGCCTTAGGGTACGGGTTCGGGGAGGGCTTCGGGTACGTCGTAGGGTATGGGTTAGGGTTAGGGTTAGGGTTAGTGTTAGGGTTAGGGCTCGGTTTAGGGGACGGGTTAGGATTAGGGTACGTGTTAGGGTTAGGGTAGGGGTTAGGGTTAGGGTACGCGTTAGGGTTAGGGTAGTTATTAAACCTATCCCACTCTCTAGATACCCCTTAGCACGTAAAGGAATATTATTTGGGGGTCCAGCCATGGAGAAGAGTTTAGACACTAAGATAATATAAGGAACACACACATTATAAAGAAATCACATTAGGATTCTCTTTTTAAGCTGTTCCTTAAAACCCTAGTGCTTAGGAAATCTATTGGAGGCAGAAGCAGTCAAGGGTAGCCTAGGGTTAGGGTTAGGCTTAGGGTTAGGCTTAGGGTACGGCTTAGGGTACGGGTTCGGGGAGGGCTTCGGGTACGGCGTAGGGTATGGGTTAGGGTTAGGGTTAGGGTTAGTGATAGGGTTAGGGCTCGGTTTAGGGTACGGGTTAGGATTAGGGTACATGTTAGGGTTAGGGTAGGGGTTAGCGTTAGGGTACGCATTAGGGTTAGGGTAGTTATTAAACCTATCCCACTTTCTAGTTACCCCTTAGCACGTAATGGAATATTATTTGGGGGTCCAGCCATGGAGAAGAGTTTAGACACTAGGATTAGATAAGGAACCCACCCATTATAAAGAAATCACATTAGGATTCTCTTTTTAAGCTGTTCCTTAAAACACTAGTGCTTAGGAAATCTATTGGAGGCAGAAGCAGTCAAGGGTAGCCTAGGGTTAGGGTTAGGCTTAGGGTTAGGCTTAGGGTACGCCTTAGGGTACGGGTTCGGGGAGGGCTTCGGGTACGTCGTAGGGTATGGGTTAGGGTTAGGGTTAGGGTTAGTGTTAGGGTTAGGGCTCGGTTTAGGGGACGGGTTAGGATTAGGGTACGTGTTAGGGTTAGGGTAGGGGTTAGGGTTAGGGTACGCGTTAGGGTTAGGGTAGTTATTAAACCTATCCCACTCTCTAGATACCCCTTAGCACGTAAAGGAATATTATTTGGGGGTCCAGCCATGGAGAAGAGTTTAGACACTAAGATAATATAAGGAACACACACATTATAAAGAAATCACATTAGGATTCTCTTTTTAAGCTGTTCCTTAAAACCCTAGTGCTTAGGAAATCTATTGGAGGCAGAAGCAGTCAAGGGTAGCCTAGGGTTAGGGTTAGGCTTAGGGTTAGGCTTAGGGTACGGCTTAGGGTACGGGTTCGGGGAGGGCTTCGGGTACGGCGTAGGGTATGGGTTAGGGTTAGGGTTAGGGTTAGTGATAGGGTTAGGGCTCGGTTTAGGGTACGGGTTAGGATTAGGGTACATGTTAGGGTTAGGGTAGGGGTTAGCGTTAGGGTACGCATTAGGGTTAGGGTAGTTATTAAACCTATCCCACTTTCTAGTTACCCCTTAGCACGTAATGGAATATTATTTGGGGGTCCAGCCATGGAGAAGAGTTTAGACACTAGGATTAGATAAGGAACCCACCCATTATAAAGAAATCACATTAGGATTCTCTTTTTAAGCTGTTCCTTAAAACACTAGTGCTTAGGAAATCTATTGGAGGCAGAAGCAGTCAAGGGTAGCCTAGGGTTAGGGTTAGGCTTAGGGTTAGGCTTATGGTACGTCTTAGGGTACGTGTTCGGGGAGGGCTTCGGGTATGGCGTAGGGTATTGGTTAGGGTTAGGGTTAGGGTTAGTGTTAGGGTTAGGGCTCGGTTTAGGGTACGGGTTAGGATTAGGGTACGTGTTAGGGTTAGGGTAGGGGTTAGGGTTAGGGTACGCGTTACGTTTAAGGTAGTTATTAAACCTATCCCACTCTCTAGATACCCCTTAGCACGTAAAGGAATATTATTTGGGGGTCCAGCCATGGAGAAGAGTTTAGGCACTAAGATAAGATAAGGAACACACCCATTATAAAGAAATCACATTAGGATTCTCTTTTTAAGCTGTTCCTTAAAACACTAGTGCTTAGGAAATCTATTGGAGGCAGAAGCAGTCAAGGGTAGCCTAGGGTTAAGGTTAGGCTTAGGGTTAGGCTTAGGGTACGGCTTAGGGTACGGGTTCGGGGAGGGCTTCGGGTACGGCGTAGGGTATGGGTTAGGGTTAGGGTTAGGGTTAGTGTTAGGGTTAGGGCTCGGTTTAGGGTACGGGTTAGTATTAGGGTACGTGTTATTGTTAGTGTAGGGGTTAGGGTTAGGGTACGCGTTAGGGTTAGGGTAGTTATTAAACCAATCCCACTCTCTACATACCCCTTAGCACGTAAAGGAATATTATTTGGGGGTCCAGCCATGGAGAAGAGTTTAGACACTAAGATAATATAAGGAACACACCCATTATAAAGAAATCACATTAGGATTCTCTTTTTAAGCTGTTCCTTAAAACACTAGTGCTTAGGAAATCTATTGGAGGCAGAAGCAGTCAAGGGTAGCCTAGGGTTAGGGTTAGGCTTAGGTTTAGGCTTAGGGTACGGCTTAGGGTACATGTTCGGGGAGGGCTTCGGGTACGGCGTAGGGTATGGGTTAGGGTTAGGGTTAGGGTTAGTGTTAGGGTTAGGGCTCGGTTTAGGGTACGGGTTAGGATTAGGGTACGTGTTAGGGCTAGGGTAGGGGTTAGGGTTAGGGTACGCGTTAGGGTTAGGGTAGTGATTAAACCTATCCCACTCTCTAGATACCCCTTAGCACATAAAGGAATATTATTTGGGGGTCCAGCCATGGAGAAGAGTTTAGACACTAGGATTAGATAAGGAACACACCCATTATAAAGAAATCACATTAGGATTCTCTTTTTAAGCTGTTCCTTAAAACACTAGTGCTTAGGAAATCTATTGGATTCAGAAGCAGTCAAGGGTAGCCTAGGGTTAGGGTTAGGCTTAGGGTTAGGCTTAGGGTACGCCTTAGGGTACGGGTTCTGGGAGGGCTTCGGATACGGCGTAGGGTTAGGGTTAGGGTTAGTGTTATGGTTAGGGCTCGGTTTAGGGTACGGGTTAGGATTAGGGTACGTGTTAGGGCTAGGGTAGGGGTTAGGGTTAGGGTACGTGTTAGGGTTAGGGTAGTGATTAAACCTATCCCACTCTCTAGATACCCCTTAGCACATAAAGGTATATTATTTGGGGGTCCAGCCATGGAGAAGAGTTTAGACACTAGGATTAGATAAGGAACACACCCATTATAAAGAAATCACATTAGGATTCTCTTTTTAAGCTGTTCCTTAAAACACTAGTGCTTAGGAAATCTATTGGATTCAGAAGCAGTCAAGGGTAGCCTAGGGTTAGGGTTAGGCTTAGGGTTAGGCTTAGGGTACGGCTTAGGGTACGTGTTCGGGGAGGGCTTCGGGTACGGCGTAGGGTATGGGTTAGGGTTAGGGTTAGGGTTAGTGTTAGGGTTAGGGCTCGGTTTAGGGTACGGGTTAGGATTAGGGTACGTGTTAGGGTTAGGGTAGGGGTTAGGGTTAGGGTACGCGTTACGGTTAGGGTAGTTATTAAACCTATCCCACTCTCTAGATACCCCTTAGCACGTAAAGGAATATTATTTGGGGGTCCAGCCATGGAGAAGAGTTTAGGCACTAAGATAAGATAAGGAACACACCCATTATAAAGAAATCACTTTAGGATTCTCTTTTTAAGCTGTTCCTTAAAACACTAGTGCTTAGGAAATCTATTGGAGGCAGAAGCAGTCAAGGGTAGCCTAGGGTTAGGGTTAGGCTTAGGGTTAGGCTTAGGGTACGCCTTAGGGTACGGGTTCGGGGAGGGCTTCGGGTACGGCGTAGGGTATGTGTTAGGTTTAGTGTTAGGGTTAGTGTTAGGGTTAGGGCTCGGTTTAGGGTACGGGTTAGGATTAGGGTACGTGTTAGGGTTAGGGTAGGGGTTAGCGTTAGGGTACGCGTTAGGGTTAGGGTAGTTATTAAACCTATCCCACTCTCTAGATACCCCTTAGCACGTAAAGGAATATTATTTGGGGGTCCAGGCATGGAGAAGAGTTTAGACACTAAGATAATATAAGGAACACACACATTATAAAGAAATCACATTAGGATTCTCTTTTTAAGCTGTTCCTTAAAACACTAGTGCTTAGGAAATCTATAGGAGGCAGAAGCAGTCAAGGGTAGCCTAGGGCTAGGGTTAGGCTTATGGTTAGGCTTAGGGTACGGCTTAGGGTACGGGTTCGGGGAGGGCTTCGGGTACGGCGTAGGGTATGGGTTAGGGTTAGGGTTAGTGTTAGGGTTAGGGCTCGGTTTAGGGTACGGGTTAGGATTAGGGTACGTGTTAGGGCTAGGGTAGGGGTTAGGGTTAGGGTACGTGTTAGGGTTAGGGTAGTGATTAAACCTATCCCACTCTCTAGATACCCCTTAGCACATAAAGGAATATTATTTGGGGGTCCAGCCATGGAGAAGAGTTTAGACACTAGGATTAGATAAGGAACACACCCATTATAAAGAAATCACATTAGGATTCTCTTTTTAAGCTGTTCCTTAAAACACTAGTGCTTAGGAAATCTATTGGAGGCAGAAGCAGTCAAGGGTAGCCTAGGGTTAGGGTTAGGCTTAGGGTTAGGCTTAGGGTACGGCTTAGGGTACGGGTTCGGGGAGGGCTTCGGGTACGGCGTAGGGTATGGGTTAGGGTTAGGGTTAGGGTTAGTGTTAGGGTTAGGGCTCGGTTTAGGGTACGGGTTAGGATTAGGGTACGTGTTAGGGTTAGGGTAGGGGTTAGGGTTAGGGTACGCGTTACGGTTAGGGTAGTTATTAAACCTATCCCACTCTCTAGATACCCCTTAGCACGTAAAGGAATATTATTTGGGGGTCCAGCCATGGAGAAGAGTTTAGGCACTAAGATAAGATAAGGAACACACCCATTATAAAGAAATCACATTAGGATTCTCTTTTTAAGCTGTTCCTTAAAACACTAGTGCTTAGGAAATCTATTGGAGGCAAAAGCAGTCAAGGGTAGCCTAGGGTTAGGGTTAGGCTTAGGGTTAGGCTTAGGGTACGCCTTAGGGTACGGGTTCGGGGAGGGCTTCGGGTACGTCGTAGGGTATGGGTTAGGGTTAGGGTTAGGGTTAGTGTTAGGGTTAGGGCTCGGTTTAGGGGACGGGTTAGGATTAGGGTACGTGTTAGGGTTAGGGTAGGGGTTAGGGTTAGGGTACGCGTTAGGGTTAGGGTAGTTATTAAACCTATCCCACTCTCTAGATACCCCGTAGCACGTAAAGGAATATTATTTGGGGGTCCAGCCATGGAGAAGAGTTTAGACACTAATATAATATAAGGAACACACACATTATAAAGAAATCACATTAGGATTCTCTTTTTAAGCTGTTCCTTAAAACCCTAGTGCTTAGGAAATCTATTGGAGGCAGAAGCAGTCAAGGGTAGCCTAGGGTTAGGGTTAGGCTTAGGGTTAGGCTTAGGGTACGGCTTAGGGTACGGGTTCGGGGAGGGCTTCGGGTACGGCGTAGGGTATGGGTTAGGGTTAGGGTTAGGGTTAGTGATAGGGTTAGGGCTCGGTTTAGGGTACGGGTTAGGATTAGGGTACATGTTAGGGTTAGGGTAGGGGTTAGCGTTAGGGTACGCATTAGGGTTAGGGTAGTTATTAAACCTATCCCACTTTCTAGTTACCCCTTAGCACGTAATGGAATATTATTTGGGGGTCCAGCCATGGAGAAGAGTTTAGACACTAGGATTAGATAAGGAACCCACCCATTATAAAGAAATCACATTAGGATTCTCTTTTTAAGCTGTTCCTTAAAACACTAGTGCTTAGGAAATCTATTGGAGGCAGAAGCAGTCAAGGGTAGCCTAGGGTTAGGGTTAGGCTTAGGGTTAGGCTTATGGTACGTCTTAGGGTACGTGTTCGGGGAGGGCTTCGGGTATGGCGTAGGGTATTGGTTAGGGTTAGGGTTAGGGTTAGTGTTAGGGTTAGGGCTCGGTTTAGGGTACGGGTTAGGATTAGGGTACGTGTTAGGGTTAGGGTAGGGGTTAGGGTTAGGGTACGCGTTAGGGTTAGGGTAGTTATTAAACCTATCCCACTCTCTAGATACCCCTTAGCACGTAAAGGAATATTATTTGGGGGTCCAGCCATGGAGAAGAGTTTAGACACTAAGATAATATAAGGAACACACACATTATAAAGAAATCACATTAGGATTCTCTTTTTAAGCTGTTCCTTAAAACACTAGTGCTTAGGAAATCTATTGGAGGCAGAAGCAGTCAAGGGTAGCCTAGGGTTAGGGTTAGGCTTAGGGTTAGGCTTAGGTTACGGCTTAGGTTACGGGTTCGGGGAGGGCTTCGGGTACGGCGTAGGGTATGAGTTAGGGTTAGGGTTAGTGTTAGGGTTAGGGCTCGGTTTAGGGTACGGGTTAGGATTAGGGTACGTGTTAGGGTTAGGGTAGGGGTTAGGGTTAGGGTACGTGTTAGGGTTAGGGTAGTGATTAAACCTTTCCCACTCTCTAGATACCCCTTAGCACATAAAGGAATATTATTTGGGGGTCCAGCCATGGAGAAGAGTTTAGACACTAGGATTAGATAAGGAACACACCCATTATAAAGAAATCATATTAGGATTCTCTTTTTAAGCTGTTCCTTAAAACACTAGTGCTTAGGAAATCTATTGGAGGCAGAAGCAGTCAAGGGTAGCCGAGGGTTAGGGTTAGGCTTAGGGTACGGCTTAGGGTACGTGTTCGGGGAGGGCTTCGGGTACGGCGTAGGGTATGGGTTAGGGTTAGGGTTAGGGTTAGTGTTAGGGTTAGGGCTCGGTTTAGGGTACCGGTTAGGATTAGGGTACGTTTTAGGGTTAGGGTAGGGGTTAGGGTTAGTGTACGCGTTACGGTTAGGGTAGTTATTAAACCTATCCCACTCTCTAGATACCCCTTAGCACGTAAAGGAATATTATTTGGGAGTCCAGCCATGGAGAAGAGTTTAGACACTAAGATAATATAAGGAACACACACATTATAAAGAAATCACATTAGGATTCTCTTTTTAAGCTGTTCCTTAAAACACTAGTGCTTAGGAAATCTATTGGAGGCAGAAGAAATCAAGGGTAGCCTAGGGTTAGGGTTAGGCTTAGGGTTAGGCTTAGGGTATGGCTTAGGGTACGGGTTCGGCGTGGGCTTCGGGTACGGCGTAGGGTATGGGTTAGGGTTAGGGTTAGGGTTAGTGTTAGGGTTAGGGCTCGGTTTAGGGTATGGGTTAGGATTAGGGTACGTGTTAGGGTTAGGGTAGGGGTTAGGGTTAGGGTACGCGTTAGGGTTAGGGTAGTGATTAAACCTATGCCACTCTCTAGATAACCCTTAGCACATAAAGGAATATTATTTGGGGGTCGAGCCGTGCAGAAGTGTTTAGACACTAGGATTAGATAAGGAACACACCCATTATAAAGAAATCACATTAGGATTCTCTTTTTAAGCTCTTCCTTAAAACACTAGTGCTTAGGAAATCTATTGGAGGCAGAAGCAGTCAAGGGTAGCCTAGGGTTAGGGTTAGGCTTAGGGTTAGGCTTAGGGTACGGCTTAGGGTACGGGTTCGGGGAGGGCTTCGGGTACGGCGTAGGGTATGGGTTAGGGTTAGGGTTAGGGTTAGTGTTAGGGTTAGGGCTCGGTTTAGGGTACGGGTTAGGTTTAGGGTACGTGTTAGGGTTAGGGTAGGGGTTAGCGTTAGGGTACGCGTTAGGGTTAGGGTAGTTATTAAGCCTATCCCACTCCCTAGTTACCCCTTAGCACGTAAAGGAATATTATTTGGGGGTCCAGCCATGGAGAAGAGTTTAGACACTAGGATTAGATAAGGAACACACCCATTATAAAGAAATCACATTAGGATTCTCTTTTTAAGCTGTTCCTTAAAACACTAGTGCTTAGGAAATCTGTTGGAGGCAGAAGCAGTCAAGGGTAGCCTAGGGTTAGGGTTAGGCTTAGGGTACGGCTTAGGGTACGGGTTCGGGGAGGGCTTCGGGTACGACGTAGGGTATGGGTTAGGGTTAGGGTTAGGGTTAGTGTTAGGGTTAGGGCTCGGTTTAGGGTACGGGTTAGGATTAGGGTACGTGTTAGGGTTAGGGTAGGGGTTAGGGTTAGGGTACGCGTTAGGGTTAGGGTAGTTTTTAAACCTATCCCACTCTCTAGATACCCCTTAGCACGTAAAGGAATATTATTTGGGGGTCCAGCCATGGAGAAGAGTTTAGACACTAAGATAATATAAGGAACACACACATTATAAAGAAATCACATTAGGATTCTCTTTTTAAGCTGTTCCTTAAAACACTAGTGCTTAGGAAATCTATTGGAGGCAGAAGCAGTCAAGGGTAGCCTACGGTTAGGGTTAGGCTTAGGGTTAGGCTTAGGGTACGGCTTAGGGTACGGGTTCGGGAAGGGCTTCGGGAACGGCGTAAGGTATGGGTTAGGGTTAGGGATAGGGTTAGTGTTAGGGATAGGCCTTGGTTTAGGGTACGGGTTAGGATTAGGGTACGTGTTAGGGTTAGGGTAGGGGTTAGGGTTAGGGTACGCGTTAGGGTTAGGGTAGTTATTAAACCTATCCCACTCTCTAGATACCCCTTAGCACGTAAAGGAATATTATTTGGGGGTCCAGCCATGGAGAAGAGTTTAGACACTAAGATAATATAAGGAACACACCCATTATAAAGAAATCACATTAGGATTCTCTTTTTAAGCTGTTCCTTAAAACCCTAGTGCTTAGGAAATCTATTGGAGGCAGAAGCAGTCAAGGGTAGCCTAGGGTTAGGGTTAGGCTTAGGGTTAGGCTTAGGGTACGGCTTAGGGAACGGGTTTGGGGAGGGCTTCGGGTACGGCGTAGGGTATGGGTTAGGGTTAGGGTTAGGGTTAGTGTTAGGGTTAGGGCTCGGTTTAGGGTACGGGTTAGGATTAGGTTACGTGTTAGGGTTAGGGTAGGGGTTAGGGTTAGGGTACGCGTTACGGTTAGGGTAGTTATTAAACCTATCCCACTCTCTACATACCCCTTAGCACGTAAAGGAATATTATTTGGGGGTCCAGCCATGGAGAAGAGTTTAGACACTAAGATAATATAAGGAACACACACATTATAAAGAAATCACATTAGGATTCTCTTTTTAAGCTGTTCCTTAAAACCCTAGTGCTTAGGAAATCTATTGGAGGCAGAAGCAGTCAAGGGTAGCCTAGGGTTAGGGTTAGGCTTAGGGTCAGGCTTAGGGTACGGCTTAGGGTACGGGTTTGGGGAGGGCTTCGGGTACGGCGTAGGGTATGGGTTAGGGTTAGGGTTAGGGTTAGTGTTAGGGTTAGGGCTCGGTTTAGGGTACGGGTTAGGATTAGGGTACGTGTTAGGGTTAGGGTAGGGGTTAGCGTTAGGGTACGCGTTAGGGTTAGGGTAGTTATTAAACCTATCCCACTCTCTAGATACCCCTTAGCACGTAAAGGAATATTATTTGGGGGTCCAGCCATGGAGAAGAGTTTAGACACTAAGATAATATAAGGAACACACACATTATAAAGAAATCACATTAGGATTCTCTTTTTAAGCTGTTCCTTAAAACACTAGTGCTTAGGAAATCTATTGGAGGCAGAAGCAGTCAAGGGTAGCCTAGGGTTAGGGTTAGGCTTATGGTTAGGCTTAGGGTACGGGTTCGGGGAGGGCTTCGGGTACGGCGTAGAGTATGGTTTAGGGTTAGGGTTAGGGTTAGTGTTAGGGTTAGGGCTCGGTTTAGGGTACGGGTTAGGATTAGGGCACGTTGTAGGGCTAGGGTAGGGGTAAGGGTTAGGTTACGCGTTAGGATTAGGGTAGTGATTAAACCTATCCCACTCTCTAGATACCCCTTAGCACATAAAGGAATATTATTTGGGGGTCCAGCCATGGAGAAGAGTTTAGACACTAGGATTAGATAAGGAACACACCCATTATAAAGAAATCACATTAGGATTCTCTTTTTAAGCTGTTCCTTAAAACACTAGTGCTTAGGAAATCTATTGGATTCAGAAGCAGTCAAGGGTAGCCTAGGGTTAGGGTTAGGCTTAGGGTTAGGCTTAGGGTACTCCTTAGGGTACGGGTTCGGGGAGGGCTTCGGGTACGGCGTAGGGTTAGGGTTAGGGTTAGTGTTATGGTTAGGGCTCGGTTTAGGGTACGGGTTAGGATTAAGGTACGTGTTAGGGCTAGGGTAGGGGTTAGGGTTAGGGTACGCGTTAGGGTTAGGTTAGTGATTAAACCTATCCCACTCTCTAGATACCCCTTAGCACATAAAGGAATATTATTTGGGGGTCCAGCCATGGAGAAGAGTTTAGACACTAGGATTAGATAAGGAACACACCCATTATAAAGAAATCACATTAGGATTCTCTTTTTAAGGTGTTCCTTAAAACACTAGTGCTTAGGAAATCTATTGGATTCAGAAGCAGTCAAGGGTAGCCTAGGGTTAGGGTTAGGCTTAGGGTTAGGCTTAGGGTACGGCTTAGGGTACGTGTTCGGGGAGGGCTTCGGGTACGGCGTAGGGTATGGGTTAGGGTTAGGGTTAGGGTTAGTGTTAGGGTTAGGGCTCGGTTTAGGGTACGGGTTAGGATTAGGGTACGTGTTAGGGTTAGGGTAGGGGTTAGGGTTAGGGTACGCGTTACGGTTAGGGTAGTTATTAAACCTATCCCACTCTCTAGATACCCCTTAGCACGTAAAGGAATATTATTTGGGGGTCCAGCCATGGAGAAGAGTTTAGGCACTAAGATAAGATAAGGAACACACCCATTATAAACAAATCACTTTAGGATTCTCTTTTTAAGCTGTTCCTTAAAACACTAGTGCTTAGGAAATCTATTGGAGGCAGAAGCAGTCAAGGGTAGCCTAGGGTTAGGGTTAGGCTTAGGGTTAGGCTTAGGGTACGCCTTAGGGTACGGGTTCGGGGAGGGCTTCGGGTACGGCGTAGGGTATGTGTTAGGTTTAGGGTTAGGGTTAGTGTTAGGGTTAGGGCTCGGTTTAGGGTACGGGTTAGAATTAGGGTACGTGTTAGGGTTAGGGTAGGGGTTAGCGTTAGGGTACGCGTTAGGGTTAGGGTAGTTATTAAACCTATCCCACTCTCTAGATACCCCTTAGCACGTAAAGGAATATTATTTGGGGGTCCAGCCATGGAGAAGAGTTTAGACACTAAGATAATATAAGGAACACACACATTATAAAGAAATCACATTAGGATTCTCTTTTTAAGCTGTTCCTTAAAACACTAGTGCTTAGGAAATCTATAGGAGGCAGAAGCAGTCAAGGGTAGCCTAGGGCTAGTGTTAGGCTTATGGTTAGGCTTAGGGTACGGCTTAGGGTACGGGTTCGGGGAGGGCTTCGTGTACGGCGTAGGGTATGGGTTAGGGTTAGGGTTAGTGTTAGGGTTAGGGCTCGGTTTAGGGTACGGGTTAGGATTAGGGTACGTGTTAGGGCTAGGGTAGGGGTTAGGGTTAGGGTACGTGTTAGGGTTAGGGTAGTGATTAAACCTATCCCACTCTCTAGATACCCCTTAGCACATAAAGGAATATTATTTGGGGGTCCAGCCATGGAGAAGAGTTTAGACACTAAGATAATATAAGGAACACACACATTATAAAGAAATCACATTAGGATTCTCTTTTTAAGCTGTTCCTTAAAACACTAGTGCTTAGGAAATCTATAGGAGGCAGAAGCAGTCAAGGGTAGCCTAGGGCTAGTGTTAGGCTTATGGTTAGGCTTAGGGTACGGCTTAGGGTACGGGTTCGGGGAGGGCTTCGGGTACGGCGTAGGGTATGGGTTAGGGTTAGGGTTAGGGTTAGTGATAGGGTTAGGGCTCGGTTTAGGGTACGGGTTAGGATTAGGGTACATGTTAGGGTTAGGGTAGGGGTTAGCGTTAGGGTACGCATTAGGGTTAGGGTAGTTATTAAACCTATCCCACTTTCTAGTTACCCCTTAGCACGTAATGGAATATTATTTGGGGGTCCAGCCATGGAGAAGAGTTTAGACACTAGGATTAGATAAGGAACCCACCCATTATAAAGAAATCACATTAGGATTCTCTTTTTAAGCTGTTCCTTAAAACACTAGTGCTTAGGAAATCTATTGGAGGCAGAAGCAGTCAAGGGTAGCCTAGGGTTAGGGTTAGGCTTAGGGTTAGGCTTATGGTACGTCTTAGGGTACGTGTTCGGGGAGGGCTTCGGGTATGGCGTAGGGTATTGGTTAGGGTTAGGGTTAGGGTTAGTGTTAGGGTTAGGGCTCGGTTTAGGGTACGGGTTAGGATTAGGGTACGTGTTAGGGTTAGGGTAGGGGTTAGGGTTAGGGTACGCGTTAGGGTTAGGGTAGTTATTAAACCTATCCCACTCTCTAGATACCCCTTAGCACGTAAAGGAATATTATTTGGGAGTCCAGCCATGGAGAAGAGTTTAGACACTAAGATAATATAAGGAACACACAAATTATAAAGAAATCACATTAGGATTCTCTTTTTAAGCTGTTCCTTAAAACACTAGTGCTTAGGAAATCTATTGGAGGCAGAAGCAGTCAAGGGTAGCCTAGGGTTAGGGTTAGGCTTAGGGTTAGGCTTAGGTTACGGCTTAGGTTACGGGTTCGGGGAGGGCTTCGGGTACGGCGTAGGGTATGGGTTAGGGTTAGGGTTAGTGTTAGGGTTAGGGCTCGGTTTAGGGTACGGGTTAGGATTAGGGTACGTGTTAGGGTTATGGTAGGGGTTAGGGTTAGGGTACGCGTTACGTTTAAGGTAGTTATTAAACCTATCCCACTCTCTAGATACCCCTTAGCACGTAAAGGAATATTATTTGGGGGTCCAGCCATGGAGAAGAGTTTAGGCACTAAGATAAGATAAGGAACACACCCATTATAAAGAAATCACATTAGGATTCTCTTTTTAAGCTGTTCCTTAAAACACTAGTGCTTAGGAAATCTATTGGAGGCAGAAGCAGTCAAGGGTAGCCTAGGGTTAAGGTTAGGCTTAGGGTTAGGCTTAGGGTTCGGCTTAGGGTACGGGTTCGGGGAGGGCTTCGGGTACGGCGTAGGGTATGGGTTAGGGTTAGGGTTAGGGTTAGTGTTAGGGTTAGGGCTCGGTTTAGGGTACGGGTTAGTATTAGGGTACGTGTTATTGTTAGTGTAGGGGTTAGGGTTAGGGTACGCGTTAGGGTTAGGGTAGTTATTAAACCAATCCCACTCTCTACATACCCCTTAGCACGTAAAGGAATATTATTTGGGGGTCCAGCCATGGAGAAGGGTTTAGACACTAAGATAATATAAGGAACACACCCATTATAAAGAAATCACATTAGGATTCTCTTTTTAAGCTGTTCCTTAAAACACTAGTGCTTAGGAAATCTATTGGAGGCAGAAGCAGTCAAGGGTAGCCTAGGGTTAGGGTTAGGCTTAGGTTTAGACTTAGGGTACGGCTTAGGGTACATGTTCGGGGAGGGCTTCGGGTACGGCGTAGGGTATGGGTTAGGGTTAGGTTTAGGGTTAGTGTTAGGGTTAGGGCTCGGTTTAGGGTACGGGTTAGGATTAGGGTACGTGTTAGGGCTAGGGTAGGGGTTAGGGTTAGGGTACGCGTTAGGGTTAGGGTAGTGATTAAACCTATCCCACTCTCTAGATACCCCTTAGCACATAAAGGAATATTATTTGGGTGTCCAGCCATGGAGAAGAGTTTAGACACTAGGATTAGATAAGGAACACACCCATTATACAGAAATCACATTAGGATTCTCTTTTTAAGCTGTTCCTTAAAACACTAGTGCTTAGGAAATCTATTGGAGGCAGAAGCAGTCAAGGGTAGCCTATGGTTAGTGTTAGGCTTAGGGTTAGGCTTAGGGTACGCCTTAGGATACGGGTTTGGGGAGGGCTTCGGGTACGGCGTAGGGTATGGGTTAGGGTTAGGGTTAGGGTTAGTGTTAGGGTTAGGGCTCGGTTTAGGGTACGGGTTAGGATTAGGGTACGTGTTAGGGTTAGGGTAGGGGTTAGCGTTAGGGTACGCGTTAGGGTTAGGGTAGTTATTAAACCTATCCCACTCTCTAGATACCCCTTAGCACGTAAAGGAATATTATTTGGGGGTCCAGCCATGGAGAAGAGTTTAGACACTAAGATAATATAAGGAACACACACATTATAAAGAAATCACATTAGGATTCTCTTTTTAAGCTGTTCCTTAAAACACTAGTGCTTAGGAAATCTATAGGAGGCAGAAGCAGTCAAGGGTAGCCTAGGGCTAGTGTTAGGCTTATGGTTAGGCTTAGGGTACGGCTTAGGGTACGGGTTCGGGGAGGGCTTCGGGTACGGCGTAGGGTATGGGTTAGGGTTAGGGTTAGTGTTAGGGTTAGGGCTTGGTTTAGGGTACGGGTTAGGATTAGGGTACGTGTTAAGGCTAGGGTAGGGGTTAGGGTTAGGGTACGTGTTAGGGTTAGGGTAGTGATTAAACCTATCCCACTCTCTAGATACCCCTTAGCACATAAAGGAATATTATTTGGGGGTCCAGCCATGGAGAAGAGTTTAGACACTAGGATTAGATAAGGAACACACCCATTATAAAGAAATCACATTAGGATTCTCTTTTTAAGCTGTTCCTTAAAACACTAGTGCTTAGGAAATCTATTGGTTCAGAAGCAGTCAAGGGTAGCCTAGGGTTAGGGTTAGGCTTAGGGTTAGGCTTAGGGTACGGCTTAGGGTACGGGTTCGGGGAGGGCTTCGGGTACGGCGTAGGGTATGGGTTAGGGTTAGGGTTAGGGTTAGTGTTAGGGTTAGGGCTCGGTTTAGGGTACGGGTTAGGATTAGGGTACGTGTTAGGGTTAGGGTAGGGGTTAGGGTTAGGGTACGCGTTACGGTTAGGGTAGTTATTAAACCTATCCCACTCTCTAGATACCCCTTAGCACGTAAAGGAATATTATTTGGGGGTCCAGCCATGGAGAAGAGTTTAGGCACTAAGATAAGATAAGGAACACACCCATTATAAAGAAATCACATTAGGATTCTCTTTTTAAGCTGTTCCTTAAAACACTAGTGCTTAGGAAATCTATTGGAGGCAGAAGCAGTCAAGGGTAGCCTAGGGTTAGGGTTAGGCTTAGGGTTAGGCTTAGGGTACGCCTTAGGGTACGGGTTCGGGGAGGGCTTCGGGTACGTCGTAGGGTATGGGTTAGGGTTAGGGTTAGGGTTAGTGTTAGGGTTAGGGCTCGGTTTAGGGGACGGGTTAGGATTAGGGTACGTGTTAGGGTTAGGGTAGGGGTTAGGGTTAGGGTACGCGTTAGGGTTAGGGTAGTTATTAAACCTATCCCACTCTCTAGATACCCCTTAGCACGTAAAGGAATATTATTTGGGGGTCCAGCCATGGAGAAGAGTTTAGACACTAAGATAATATAAGGAACACACACATTATAAAGAAATCACATTAGGATTCTCTTTTTAAGCTGTTCCTTAAAACCCTAGTGCTTAGGAAATCTATTGGAGGCAGAAGCAGTCAAGGGTAGCCTAGGGTTAGGGTTAGGCTTAGGGTTAGGCTTAGGGTACGGCTTAGGGTACGGGTTCGGGGAGGGCTTCGGGTACGGCGTAGGGTATGGGTTAGGGTTAGGGTTAGGGTTAGTGATAGGGTTAGGGCTCGGTTTAGGGTACGGGTTAGGATTAGGGTACATGTTAGGGTTAGGGTAGGGGTTAGCGTTAGGGTACGCATTAGGGTTAGGGTAGTTATTAAACCTATCCCACTTTCTAGTTACCCCTTAGCACGTAATGGAATATTATTTGGGGGTCCAGCCATGGAGAAGAGTTTAGACACTAGGATTAGATAAGGAACCCACCCATTATAAAGAAATCACATTAGGATTCTCTTTTTAAGCTGTTCCTTAAAACACTAGTGCTTAGGAAATCTATTGGAGGCAGAAGCAGTCAAGGGTAGCCTAGGGTTAGGGTTAGGCTTAGGGTTAGGCTTATGGTACGTCTTAGGGTACGTGTTCGGGGAGGGCTTCGGGTATGGCATAGGGTATTGGTTAGGGTTAGGGTTAGGGTTAGTGTTAGGGTTAGGACTCGGTTTAGGGTACGGGTTAGGATTAGGGTACGTGTTAGGGTTAGGGTAGGGGTTAGGGTTAGGGTACGCGTTAGGGTTAGGGTAGTTATTAAATCTATCCCACTCTCTAGATACCCCTTAGCACGTAAAGGAATATTATTTGGGGGTCCAGCCATGGAGAAGAGTTTAGACACTAAGATAATATAAGGAACACACAAATTATAAAGAAATCACATTAGGATTCTCTTTTTAAGCTGTTCCTTAAAACACTAGTGCTTAGGAAATCTATTGGAGGCAGAAGCAGTCAAGGGTAGCCTAGGGTTAGGGTTAGGCTTAGGGTTAGGCTTAGGTTACGGCTTAGGTTACGGGTTCGGGGAGGGCTTCGGGTACGGCGTAGGGTATGGGTTAGGGTTAGGGTTAGTGTTAGGGTTAGGGCTCGGTTTAGGGTACGGGTTAGGATTAGGGTACGTGTTAGGGTTATGGTAGGGGTTAGGGTTAGGGTACGCGTTACGTTTAAGGTAGTTATTAAACCTATCCCACTCTCTAGATACCCCTTAGCACGTAAAGGAATATTATTTGGGGGTCCAGCCATGGAGAAGAGTTTAGGCACTAAGATAAGATAAGGAACACACCCATTATAAAGAAATCACATTAGGATTCTCTTTTTAAGCTGTTCCTTAAAACACTAGTGCTTAGGAAATCTATTGGAGGCAGAAGCAGTCAAGGGTAGCCTAGGGTTAAGGTTAGGCTTAGGGTTAGGCTTAGGGTACGGCTTAGGGTACGGGTTCGGGGAGGGCTTCGGGTACGGCGTAGGGTATGGGTTAGGGTTAGGGTTAGGGTTAGTGTTAGGGTTAGGGCTCGGTTTAGGGTACGGGTTAGTATTAGGGTACGTGTTATTGTTAGTGTAGGGGTTAGGGTTAGGGTACGCGTTAGGGTTAGGGTAGTTATTAAACCAATCCCACTCTCTACATACCCCTTAGCACGTAAAGGAATATTATTTGGGGGTCCAGCCATGGAGAAGAGTTTAGACACTAAGATAATATAAGGAACACACCCATTATAAAGAAATCACATTAGGATTCTCTTTTTAAGCTGTTCCTTAAAACACTAGTGCTTAGGAAATCTATTGGAGGCAGAAGCAGTCAAGGGTAGCCTAGGGTTAGGGTTAGGCTTAGGTTTAGGCTTAGGGTACGGCTTAGGGTACATGTTCGGGGAGGGCTTCGGGTACGGCGTAGGGTATGGGTTAGGGTTAGGGTTAGGGTTAGTGTTAGGGTTAGGGCTCGGTTTAGGGTACGGGTTAGGATTAGGGTACGTGTTAGGGCTAGGGTAGGGGTTAGGGTTAGGGTACGCGTTAGGGTTAGGGTAGTGATTAAACCTATCCCACTCTCTAGATACCCCTTAGCACATAAAGGAATATTATTTGGGTGTCCAGCCATGGAGAAGAGTTTAGACACTAGGATTAGATAAGGAACACACCCATTATACAGAAATCACATTAGGATTCTCTTTTTAAGCTGTTCCTTAAAACACTAGTGCTTAGGAAATCTATTGGAGGCAGAAGCAGTCAAGGGTAGCCTAGGGTTAGTGTTAGGCTTAGGGTTAGGCTTAGGGTACGCCTTAGGATACGGGTTTGGGGAGGGCTTCGGGTACGGCGTAGGGTATGGGTTAGGGTTAGGGTTAGGGTTAGTGTTAGGGTTAGGGCTCGGTTTAGGGTACGGGTTAGGATTAGGGTACTTGTTAGGGTTAGGGTAGGGGTTAGCGTTAGGGTACGCGTTAGGGTTAGGGTAGTTATTAAACCTATCCCACTCTCTAGATACCCCTTAGCACGTAAAGGAATATTATTTGGGGGTCCAGCCATGGAGAAGAGTTTAGACACTAAGATAATATAAGGAACACACACATTATAAAGAAATCACATTAGGATTCTCTTTTTAAGCTGTTCCTTAAAACACTAGTGCTTAGGAAATCTATTGGAGGCAGAAGCAGTCAAGGGTAGCCTAGGGTTAGGGTTAGGCTTATGGTTAGGCTTAGGGTACGGGTTCGGGGAGGGCTTCGGGTACGGCGTAGGGTATGGGTTAGGGTTAGTGTTAGGGTTAGGGCTCGGTTTAGGGTACGGGTTAGGATTAGGGCACGTTGTAGGGCTAGGGTAGGGGTTAGGGTTAGGGTACGCGTTAGGGTTATTGTAGTGATTAAACCTATCCCACTCTCTAGATACCCCTTAGCACATAAAGGAATATTATTTGGGGGTCCAGCCATGGAGAAGAGTTTAGACACTAGGATTAGATAAGGAACACACCCATTATAAAGAAATCACATTAGGATTCTCTTTTTAAGCTGTTCCTTAAAACACTAGTGCTTAGGAAATCTATTGGATTCAGAAGCAGTCAAGGGTAGCCTAGGGTTAGGGTTAGGCTTAGGGTTAGGCTTAGGGTACGCCTTAGGGTACGGGTTCGGGGAGGGCTTCGGATACTGCGTAGGGTTAGGGTTAGGGTTAGTGTTATGGTTAGGGCTCGGTTTAGGGTACGGGTTAGGATTAGGGTACGTGTTAGGGCTAGGGTAGGGGTTAGGGTTAGGGTACGTGTTAGGGTTAGGGTAGTGATTAAACCTATCCCACTCTCTAGATACCCCTTAGCACATGAAGGAATATTATTTGGGTGTCCAGCCATTGAGAAGAGTTTAGACACTAGGATTAGATAAGGAACACACCCATTATAAAGAAATCACATTAGGATTCTCTTTTTAAGCTGTTCCTTAAAACACTAGTGCTTAGGAAATCTATTGGATTCAGAAGCAGTCAAGGGTAGCCTAGGGTTAGGGTTAGGCTTAGGGTTAGGCTTAGGGTACGGCTTAGGGTACGTGTTCGGGGAGGGCTTCGGGTACGGCGTAGGGTATGGGTTAGGGTTAGGGTTAGGGTTAGTGTTAGGGTTAGGGCTCGGTTTACGGTACGGGTTAGGATTAGGGTACGTGTTAGGGTTAGGGTAGGGGTTAGGGTTAGGGTACGCGTTACGGTTAGGGTAGTTATTAAACCTATCCCACTCTCTAGATACCCCTTAGCACGTAAAGGAATATTATTTGGGGGTCCAGCCATGGAGAAGAGTTTAGGCACTAAGATAAGATAAGGAACACACCCATTATAAAGAAATCACTTTAGGATTCTCTTTTTAAGCTGTTCCTTAAAACACTAGTGCTTAGGAAATCTATTGGAGGCAGAAGCAGTCAAGGGTAGCCTAGGGTTAGGGTTAGGCTTAGGGTTAGGCTTAGGGTACGCCTTAGGGTACGGGTTCGGGGAGGGCTTCGGGTACGGCGTAGGGTATGTGTTAGGTTTAGTGTTAGGGTTAGTGTTAGGGTTAGGGCTCGGTTTAGGGTACGGGTTAGGATTAGGGTACGTGTTAGGGTTAGGGTAGGGGTTAGCGTTAGGGTACGCGTTAGGGTTAGGGTAGTTATTAAACCTATCCCACTCTCTAGATACCCCTTAGCACGTAAAGGAATATTATTTGGGGGTCCAGCCATGGAGAAGAGTTTAGACACTAAGATAATATAAGGAACACACACATTATAAAGAAATCACATTAGGATTCTCTTTTTAAGCTGTTCCTTAAAACACTAGTGCTTAGGAAATCTATAGGAGGCAGAAGCAGTCAAGGGTAGCCTAGGGCTAGGGTTAGGCTTATGGTTAGGCTTAGGGTACGGCTTAGGGTACGGGTTCGGGGAGGGCTTCGGGTACGGCGTAGGGTATGGGTTAGGGTTAGGGTTAGGGTTAGTGTTAGGGTTAGGGCTCGGTTTAGGGTACGGGTTAGGATTAGGGTACGTGTTAGGGTTAGGGTAGGGGTTAGGGTTAGGGTACGCGTTACGGTTAGGGTAGTTATTAAACCTATCCCACTCTCTAGATACCCCTTAGCACGTAAAGGAATATTATTTGGGGGTCCAGCCATGGAGAAGAGTTTAGGCACTAAGATAAGATAAGGAACACACCCATTATACAGAAATCACATTAGGATTCTCTTTTTAAGCTGTTCCTTAAAACACTAGTGCTTAGGAAATCTATTGGAGGCAAAAGCAGTCAAGGGTAGCCTAGGGTTAGGGTTAGGCTTAGGGTTAGGCTTAGGGTACGCCTTAGGGTACGGGTTCGGGGAGGGCTTCGGGTACGTCGTAGGGTATGGGTTAGGGTTAGGGTTAGGGTTAGTGTTAGGGTTAGGGCTCGGTTTAGGGGACGGGTTAGGATTAGGGTACGTGTTAGGGTTAGGGTAGGGGTTAGGGTTAGGGTACGCGTTAGGGTTAGGGTAGTTATTAAACCTATCCCACTCTCTAGATACCCCTTAGCACGTAAAGGAATATTATTTGGGGGTCCAGCCATGGAGAAGAGTTTAGACACTAAGATAATATAAGGAACACACACATTATAAAGAAATCACATTAGGATTCTCTTTTTAAGCTGTTCCTTAAAACCCTAGTGCTTAGGAAATCTATTGGAGGCAGAAGCAGTCAAGGGTAGCCTAGGGTTAGGGTTAGGCTTAGGGTTAGGCTTTGGGTACGGCTTAGGGTACGGGTTCAGGGAGGGCTTCGGGTACGGCGTAGGGTATGGGTTAGGGTTAGGGTTAGGGTTAGTGATAGGGTTAGGGCTCGGTTTAGGGTACGGGTTAGGATTAGGGTACATGTTAGGGTTAGGGTAGGGGTTAGCGTTAGGGTACGCATTAGGGTTAGGGTAGTTATTAAACCTATCCCACTTTCTAGTTACCCCTTAGCACGTAATGGAATATTATTTGGGGGTCCAGCCATGGAGAAGAGTTTAGACACTAGGATTAGATAAGGAACCCACCCATTATAAAGAAATCACATTAGGATTCTCTTTTTAAGCTGTTCCTTAAAACACTAGTGCTTAGGAAATCTATTGGAGGCAGAAGCAGTCAAGGGTAGCCTAGGGTTAGGGTTAGGCTTAGGGTTAGGCTTATGGTACGTCTTAGGGTACGTGTTCGGGGAGGGCTTCGGGTATGGCGTAGGGTATTGGTTAGGGTTAGGGTTAGGGTTAGTGTTAGGGTTAGGGCTCGGTTTAGGGTATGGGTTAGGATTAGGGTACGTGTTAGGGTTAGGGTAGGGGTTAGGGTTAGGGTACGCGTTAGGGTTAGGGTAGTTATTAAACCTATCCCACTCTCTAGATACCCCTTAGCACGTAAAGGAATATTATTTGGGGGTCCAGCCATGGAGAAGAGTTTAGACACTAAGATAATATAAGGAACACACACATTATAAAGAAATCACATTAGGATTCTCTTTTTAAGCTGTTCCTTAAAACACTAGTGCTTAGGAAATCTATTGGAGGCAGAAGCAGTCAAGGGTAGCCTAGGGTTAGGGTTAGGCTTAGGGTTAGGCTTAGGTTACGGCTTAGGTTACGGGTTCGGGGAGGGCTTCGGGTACGGCGTAGGGTATGAGTTAGGGTTAGGGTTAGTGTTAGGGTTAGGGCTCGGTTTAGGGTACGGGTTAGGATTAGGGTACGTGTTAGGGTTAGGGTAGGGGTTAGGGTTAGGGTACGTGTTAGGGTTAGGGTAGTGATTAAACCTTTCCCACTCTCTAGATACCCCTTAGCACATAAAGGAATATTATTTGGGGGTCCAGCCATGGAGAAGAGTTTAGACACTAGGATTAGATAAGGAACACACCCATTATAAAGAAATCATATTAGGATTCTCTTTTTAAGCTGTTCCTTAAAACACTAGTGCTTAGGAAATCTATTGGAGGCAGAAGCAGTCAAGGGTAGCCTAGGGTTAGGGTTAGGCTTAGGGTTAGGCTTAGGGTACGGCTTAGGGTACGGGTTCGGGGAGGGCTTCGGGTACGGCGTAGGGTATGGGTTAGGGTTAGGGTTAGGGTTAGTGTTAGGGTTAGGGCTCGGTTTAGGGTACGGGTTAGGTTTAGGGTACGTGTTAGGGTTAGGGTAGGGGTTAGCGTTAGGGTACGCGTTAGGGTTAGGGTAGTTATTAAGCCTATCCCACTCCCTAGTTACCCCTTAGCACGTAAAGGAATATTATTTGGGGGTCCAGCCATGGAGAAGAGTTTAGACACTAGGATAAGATAAGGAACACACCCATTATAAAGAAATCACATTAGGATTCTCTTTTTAAGCTGTTCCTTAAAACACTAGTGCTTAGGAAATCTATTGGAGGCAGAAGCAGTCAAGGGTAGCCTAGGGTTAGGGTTAGGCTTAGGGTACGGCTTAGGGTACGGGTTCGGGGAGGGCTTCGGGTACGACGTAGGGTATGGGTTAGGGTTAGGGTTAGTGTTAGGGTTAGGGCTCGGTTTAGGGTACGGGTTAGGATTAGGGTACGTGTTAGGCTTAGGGTAGGGGTTAGGGTTAGGGTACGCGTTAGGGTTAGGGTAGTTTTTAAACCTATCCCACTCTCTAGATACCCCTTAGCACGTAAAGGAATATTATTTGGGGGTCCAGCCATGGAGAAGAGTTTAGACACTAAGATAATATAAGGAACACACACATTATAAAGAAATCACATTAGGATTCTCTTTTTAAGCTGTTCCTTAAAACACTAGTGCTTAGGAAATCTATTGGAGGCAGAAGCAGTCAACGGTAGCCTAGGGTAAGGGTTAGGCTTAGGGTTAGGCTTAGGGTACGGATTAGGGTACGTGTTCGGGGAGGGCTTCGGGTACGGCGTAGGGTATGGGTTAGGGTTAGGGTTAGGGTTAGTGTTAGGGTTAGGGCTCGGTTTAGGGTACGGGTTAGGATTAGGGTACGTGTTAGGGTTAGGGTAGGGGTTAGGGTTAGGGTACGTGTTAGGGTTAGGGTAGTTATTAAACCTATCCCACTCTCTAGATTCCCCTTAGCACGTAAAGGAATATTATTTGGGGGTCCAGCCATGGAGAAGAGTTTAGACACTAAGATAATATAAGGAATACACACATTATAAAGAAATCACATTAGGATTCTCTTTTTAAGCTGTTCCTTAAAACACTAGTGCTTAGGAAATCTATTGGAGGCAGAAGCAGTCAAGGGTAGCCTACGGTTAGGGTTAGGCTTAGGGTTAGGCTTAGGGTACGGCTTAGGGTACGGGTTCGGGAAGGGCTTCGGGAACGGCGTAAGGTATGGGTTAGGGTTAGGGATAGGGTTAGTGTTAGGGATAGGCCTTGGTTTAGGGTACGGGTTAGGATTAGGGTACGTGTTAGGGTTAGGGTAGGGGTTAGGGTTAGGGTACGCGTTAGGGTTAGGGTAGTTATTAAACCTATCCCACTCTCTAGATACCCCTTAGCACGTAAAGGAATATTATTTGGGGGTCCAGCCATGGAGAAGAGTTTAGACACTAAGATAATATAAGGAATACATACATTATAAAGAAATCACATTAGGATTCTCTTTTTAAGCTGTTCCTTAAAACACTAGTGCTTAGGAAATCTATTGGAGGCAGAAGCAGTCAAGGGTAGCCTAGGGTTAGGGTTAGGCTTAGGGTTAGGCTTAGGGTACGGCTTAGGGTACGTGTTCGGGGAGGGCTTCGGGTACGGCGTAGGGTATGGGTTAGGGTTAGGGTTAGGGTTAGTGTTAGGGTTAGGGCTCGGTTTAGGGTACGGGTTAGGATTAGGGTACGTTTTAGGGTTAGAGTAGGGGTTAGGGTTAGGGTACGCGTTACGGTTAGGGTAGTTATTAAACCTATCCCACTCTCTAGATAGCCCTTAGCACGTAAAGGAATATTATTTGGGGGTCCAGCCATGGAGAAGAGTTTAGACACTAAGATAATATAAGGAACACACACATTATAAAGAAATCACATTAGGATTCTCTTTTTAAGCTGTTCCTTAAAACACTAGTGCTTAGGAAATCTATTGGAGGCAGAAGCAGTCAAGGGTAGCCTAGGGTTAGGGTTAGGCTTAGGGTTAGGCTTAGGGTACGGCTTAGGGTACGGGTTCGGGGAGGGCTTTGGGTACGGTGTAGGGTATGGGTTAGGGTTAGGGTTAGGGTTAGTGTTAGGGTTAGGGCTCGGTTTAGGGTACGGGTTAGGATTAGGGTACGTGTTAGGGTTAGGGTAGGGGTTAGCGTTAGGGTACGCGTTAGGGTTAGGGTAGTTATTAAACCTATCCCACTCTCTAGTTACCCCTTATCACATAAAGTAATATTATTTGGGGGTCCAGCCATGGAGAAGAGTTTAGACACTAGGATTAGATAAGGAACACACCCATTATAAAGAAATCACATTAGGATTCTCTTTTTAAGCTGTTCCTTAAAACACTAGTGCTTAGGAAATCTATTGGAGGCAGAAGCAGTCAAGGGTAGCCTAGGGTTAGGGTTAGGCTTAGGGTTAGGCTTAGGGTACGGCTTAGGGTACGTGTTCGGGGAGGGCTTCGGGTACGGCGTAGGGTATGGGTTAGGGTTAGGGTTAGGGTTAGTGTTAGGGTTAGGGCTCGATTTAGGGTACGGGTTAGGATTAGGGTACGTTTTAGGGTTAGGGTAGGGGTTAGGGTTAGGGTACGCGTTACGGTTAGGGTAGTTATTAAACCTAGCCCACACTCTAGATACCCCTTAGCACGTAAAGGAATATTATTTGGGGGTCCAGCCATGGAGAAGAGTTTAGACACTAAGATAATATAAGGAACACACACATTATAAAGAAATCACATTAGGATTCTCTTTTTAAGCTGTTCCTTAAAACACTAGTGCTTAGGAAATCTATTGGAGGCAGAAGCAGTCAAGGGTAGCCTAGGGTTAGGGTTAGGCTTAGGGTTAGGCTTAGGGTACGGATTAGGGTACGGGTTCGGGGAGGGCTTCGGGTACGGTGTAGGGTATGGGTTAGGGTTAGGGTTAGGGTTAGTGTTAGGGTTAGGGCTCGGTTTAGGGTACGGGTTAGGATTAGGGTACGTGTTAGGGTTAGGGTAGGGGTTAGTGTTAGGGTACGCGTTAGGGTTAGGGTAGTTATTAAACCTATCCCACTCTCTAGTTACCCCTTAGCACGTAAAGGAATATTATTTGGGGGTCCAGCCATGGAGAAGAGTTTAGACACTAGGAAAAGATAAGGAACACACCCATTATAAAGAAATCACATTAGGATTCTCTTTTTAAGCTGTTCCTTAAAACACTAGTGCTTAGGAAATCTATTGGAGGCAGAAGCAGTCAAGGGTAGCCTAGGGTTAGGGTTAGGCTTAGGGTTAGGCTTAGGGTACGGCTTAGGGTACGGGTTCGGGGAGGGCTTCGGGTACGGCGTAGGGTATGGGTTAGGGTTAGGGTTAGGGTTAGTGTTAGGGTTAGGGCTCGGTTTTGGGTACGGGTTAGGATTAGGGTACGTGTTAGTGTTAGGGTAGGGGTTAGGGTTAGGGTACGCGTTAGGGTTAGGGTAGGTATTAAACCTATCCCACTCTCTAGATACCCCTTAGCACGTAAAGGAATATTATTTGGGGGTCCAGCCATGGAGAAGAGTTTAGACACTAAGATAATATAAGGAACACACACATTATAAAGAAATCACATTAGGATTCTCTTTTTAAGCTGTTCCTTAAAACACTAGTGCTTAGGAAATCTATTGGAGGCAGAAGCAGTCAAGGGTAGCCTAGGGTTAGGGTTAGGCTTAGGGTTAGGCTTAGGGTACGCCTTAGGGTACGGGTTCGGGGAGGGCTTCGGGTACGGCGTAGGGTATGGGTTAGGGTTAGGGTTAGGGTTAGTGTTAGGGTTAGGGCTCGGTTTAGGGTACGGGTTAGGATTAGGGTACGTGTTAGGGTTAGGGTAGGGGTTAGGGTTAGGGTACGCGTTAGGGTTAGGGTAGTTATTGAACCTATCCCACTCTCTAGATACCCCTTAGCACGTAAAGGAATATTATTTGGGGGTCCAGCCATGGAGAAGAGTTTAGACACTAAGATAATATAAGGAACACACACATTATAAAGAAATCACATTAGGATTCTCTTTTTAAGCTGTTCCTTAAAACACTAGTGCTTAGGAAATCTATTGGAGGCAGAAGCAGTCAAGGGTAGCCTAGGGTTAGGGTTAGGCTTATGGTTAGGCTTAGGGTACGGGTTCGGGGAGGGCTTCGGGTACGGCGTAGGGTATGGGTTAGGGTTAGGGTTAGTGTTAGGGTTAGGGCTCGGTTTAGGGTACGGGTTAGGATTAGGGCACGTTGTAGGGCTAGGGTAGGGGTAAGGGTTAGGGTACGCGTTAGGGTTAGGGTAGTGATTAAACCTATCCCACTCTCTAGATACCCCTTAGCACATAAAGGAATATTATTTGGGGGTCCAGCCATGGAGAAGAGTTTAGACACTAGGATTAGATAAGGAACACACCCATTATAAAGAAATCACATTAGGATTCTCTCTTTAAGCTGTTCCTTAAAACACTAGTGCTTAGGAAATCTATTGGATTCAGAAGCAGTCAAGGGTAGCCTAGGGTTAGGGTTAGGCTTAGGGTTAGGCTTAGGGTACGCCTTAGGGTACGGGTTCGGGGAGGGCTTCGGGTACAGCGTAGGGTTAGGGTTAGGGTTAGTGTTATGGTTAGGGCTCGGTTTAGGGTACGGGTTAGGATTAGGGTACGTGTTAGGGCTAGGGTAGGGGTTAGGGTTAGGGTACGCGTTAGGGTTAGGGTAGTGATTAAACCTATCCCACTCTCTAGATACCCCTTAGCACATAATGAATATTATTTGGGGGTCCAGCCATGGAGAAGAGTTTAGACACTAGGATTAGATAAGGAACACACCCATTATAAAGAAATCACATTAGGATTCTCTTTTTAAGGTGTTCCTTAAAACACTAGTGCTTAGGAAATCTATTGGATTCAGAAGCAGTCAAGGGTAGCCTAGGGTTAGGGTTAGGCTTAGGGTTAGGCTTAGGGTACGGCTTAGGGTACGTGTTCGGGGAGGGCTTCGGGTACGGCGTAGGGTATGGGTTAGGGTTAGGTTTAGGGTTAGTGTTAGGGTTAGGGCTCGGTTTAGGGTACGGGTTAGGATAAGGGTACGTGTTAGGGTTAGGGTAGGGGTTAGGGTTAGGGTACGCGTTACGGTTAGGGTAGTTATTAAACCTATCCCACTCTCTAGATACCCCTTAGCACGTAAAGGAATATTATTTGGGGGTCCAGCCATGGAGAAGAGTTTAGGCACTAAGATAAGATAAGGAACACACCCATTATAAAGAAATCACTTTAGGATTCTCTTTTTAAGCTGTTCCTTAAAACACTAGTGCTTAGGAAATCTATTGGAGGCAGAAGCAGTCAAGGGTAGCCTAGGGTTAGGGTTAGGCTTAGGGTTAGGCTTAGGGTACGCCTTAGGGTACGGGTTCGGGGAGGGCTTCGGGTACGGCGTAGGGTATGTGTTAGGTTTAGGGTTAGGGTTAGTGTTAGGGTTAGGGCTCGGTTTAGGGTACGG
This sequence comes from Balaenoptera physalus, assembly GCF_965194825.1. Lineage (NCBI taxonomy): Eukaryota > Metazoa > Chordata > Mammalia > Artiodactyla > Balaenopteridae > Balaenoptera > Balaenoptera physalus. Next base: position 662,488 of record NW_028126443.1, on the reverse strand, counting down.
GTTAGGATTAGGGTACGTGTTAGGGTTAGGGTAGGGGTTAGCGTTAGGGTACGCGTTAGGGTTAGGGTAGTTATTAAACCTATCCCACTCTCTAGATACCCCTTAGCACGTAAAGGAATATTATTTGGGGGTCCAGCCATGGAGAAGAGTTTAGACACTAAGATAATATAAGGAACACACACATTATAAAGAAATCACATTAGGATTCTCTTTTTAAGCTGTTCCTTAAAACACTAGTGCTTAGGAAATCTATAGGAGGCAGAAGCAGTCAAGGGTAGCCTAGGGCTAGTGTTAGGCTTATGGTTAGGCTTAGGGTACGGCTTAGGGTACGGGTTCGGGGAGGGCTTCGTGTACGGCGTAGGGTATGGGTTAGGGTTAGGGTTAGTGTTAGGGTTAGGGCTCGGTTTAGGGTATGGGTTAGGATTAGGGTACGTGTTAGGGCTAGGGTAGGGGTTAGGGTTAGGGTACGTGTTAGGGTTAGGGTAGTGATTAAACCTATCCCACTCTCTAGATACCCCTTAGCACATAAAGGAATATTATTTGGGGGTCCAGCCATGGAGAAGAGTTTAGACACTAGGATTAGATAAGGAACACACCCATTATAAAGAAATCACATTAGGATTCTCTTTTTAAGCTGTTCCTTAAAACACTAGTGCTTAGGAAATCTATTGGAGGCAGAAGCAGTCAAGGGTAGCCTAGGGTTAGGGTTAGGCTTAGGGTTAGGCTTAGGGTACGCCTTAGGGTACGGGTTCGGGGAGGGCTTCGGGTACGTCGTAGGGTATGGGTTAGGGTTAGGGTTAGGGTTAGTGTTAGGGTTAGGGCTCGGTTTAGGGGACGGGTTAGGATTAGGGTACGTGTTAGGGTTAGGGTAGGGGTTAGGGTTAGGGTACGCGTTAGGGTTAGGGTAGTTATTAAACCTATCCCACTCTCTAGATACCCCTTAGCACGTAAAGGAATATTATTTGGGGGTCCAGCCATGGAGAAGAGTTTAGACACTAAGATAATATAAGGAACACACACATTATAAAGAAATCACATTAGGATTCTCTTTTTAAGCTGTTCCTTAAAACCCTAGTGCTTAGGAAATCTATTGGAGGCAGAAGCAGTCAAGGGTAGCCTAGGGTTAGGGTTAGGCTTAGGGTTAGGCTTAGGGTACGGCTTAGGGTACGGGTTCGGGGAGGGCTTCGGGTACGGCGTAGGGTATGGGTTAGGGTTAGGGTTAGGGTTAGTGATAGGGTTAGGGCTCGGTTTAGGGTACGGGTTAGGATTAGGGTACATGTTAGGGTTAGGGTAGGGGTTAGCGTTAGGGTACGCATTAGGGTTAGGGTAGTTATTAAACCTATCCCACTTTCTAGTTACCCCTTAGCACGTAATGGAATATTATTTGGGGGTCCAGCCATGGAGAAGAGTTTAGACACTAGGATTAGATAAGGAACCCACCCATTATAAAGAAATCACATTAGGATTCTCTTTTTAAGCTGTTCCTTAAAACACTAGTGCTTAGGAAATCTATTGGAGGCAGAAGCAGTCAAGGGTAGCCTAGGGTTAGGGTTAGGCTTAGGGTTAGGCTTATGGTACGTCTTAGGGTACGTGTTCGGGGAGGGCTTCGGGTATGGCGTAGGGTATTGGTTAGGGTTAGGGTTAGGGTTAGTGTTAGGGTTAGGGCTCGGTTTAGGGTACGGGTTAGGATTAGGGTACGTGTTAGGGTTAGGGTAGGGGTTAGGGTTAGGGTACGCGTTAGGGTTAGGGTAGTTATTAAACCTATCCCACTCTCTAGATACCCCTTAGCACGTAAAGGAATATTATTTGGGGGTCCAGCCATGGAGAAGAGTTTAGACACTAAGATAATATAAGGAACACACAAATTATAAAGAAATCACATTAGGATTCTCTTTTTAAGCTGTTCCTTAAAACACTAGTGCTTAGGAAATCTATTGGAGGCAGAAGCAGTCAAGGGTAGCCTAGGGTTAGGGTTAGGCTTAGGGTTAGGCTTAGGTTACGGCTTAGGTTACGGGTTCGGGGAGGGCTTCGGGTACGGCGTAGGGTATGGGTTAGGGTTAGGGTTAGTGTTAGGGTTAGGGCTCGGTTTAGGGTACGGGTTAGGATTAGGGTACGTGTTAGGGTTAGGGTAGGGGTTAGGGTTAGGGTACGCGTTACGTTTAAGGTAGTTATTAAACCTATCCCACTCTCTAGATACCCCTTAGCACGTAAAGGAATATTATTTGGGGGTCCAGCCATGGAGAAGAGTTTAGGCACTAAGATAAGATAAGGAACACACCCATTATAAAGAAATCACATTAGGATTCTCTTTTTAAGCTGTTCCTTAAAACACTAGTGCTTAGGAAATCTATTGGAGGCAGAAGCAGTCAAGGGTAGCCTAGGGTTAAGGTTAGGCTTAGGGTTAGGCTTAGGGTACGGCTTAGGGTACGGGTTCGGGGAGGGCTTCGGGTACGGCGTAGGGTATGGGTTAGGGTTAGGGTTAGGGTTAGTGTTAGGGTTAGGGCTCGGTTTAGGGTACGGGTTAGTATTAGGGTACGTGTTATTGTTAGTGTAGGGGTTAGGTTTAGGGTACGCGTTAGGGTTAGGGTAGTTATTAAACCAATCCCACTCTCTACATACCCCTTAGCACGTAAAGGAATATTATTTGGGGGTCCAGCCATGGAGAAGAGTTTAGACACTAAGATAATATAAGGAACACACCCATTATAAAGAAATCACATTAGGATTCTCTTTTTAAGCTGTTCCTTAAAACACTAGTGCTTAGGAAATCTATTGGAGGCAGAAGCAGTCAAGGGTAGCCTAGGGTTAGGGTTAGGCTTAGGTTTAGGCTTAGGGTACGGCTTAGGGTACATGTTCGGGGAGGGCTTCGGGTACGGCGTAGGGTATGGGTTAGGGTTAGGGTTAGGGTTAGTGTTAGGGTTAGGGCTCGGTTTAGGGTACGGGTTAGGATTAGGGTACGTGTTAGGGCTAGGGTAGGGGTTAGGGTTAGGGTACGCGTTAGGGTTAGGGTAGTGATTAAACCTATCCCACTCTCTAGATACCCCTTAGCACATAAAGGAATATTATTTGGGGGTCCAGCCATGGAGAAGAGTTTAGACACTAGGATTAGATAAGGAACACACCCATTATAAAGAAATCACATTAGGATTCTCTTTTTAAGCTGTTCCTTAAAACACTAGTGCTTAGGAAATCTATTGGATTCAGAAGCAGTCAAGGGTAGCCTAGGGTTAGGGTTAGGCTTAGGGTTAGGCTTAGGGTACGCCTTAGGGTACGTGTTCGGGGAGGGCTTCGGGTACGGCGTAGGGTATGGGTTAGGGTTAGGGTTAGGGTTAGTGTTAGGGTTAGGGCTCGGTTTAGGGTACGGGTTAGGATTAGGGTACGTTTTAGGGTTAGAGTAGGGGTTAGGGTTAGGGTACGCGTTACGGTTAGGGTAGTTATTAAACCTATCCCACTCTCTAGATAGCCCTTAGCACGTAAAGGAATATTATTTGGGGGTCCAGCCATGGAGAAGAGTTTAGACACTAAGATAATATAAGGAACACACACATTATAAAGAAATCACATTAGGATTCTCTTTTTAAGCTGTTCCTTAAAACACTAGTGCTTAGGAAATCTATTGGAGGCAGAAGCAGTCAAGGGTAGCCTAGGGTTAGGGTTAGGCTTAGGGTTAGGCTTAGGGTACGGCTTAGGGTACGGGTTCGGGGAGGGCTTTGGGTACGGTGTAGGGTATGGGTTAGGGTTAGGGTTAGGGTTAGTGTTAGGGTTAGGGCTCGGTTTAGGGTACGGGTTAGGATTAGGGTACGTGTTAGGGTTAGGGTAGGGGTTAGCGTTAGGGTACGCGTTAGGGTTAGGGTAGTTATTAAACCTATCCCACTCTCTAGTTACCCCTTATCACATAAAGTAATATTATTTGGGGGTCCAGCCATGGAGAAGAGTTTAGACACTAGGATTAGATAAGGAACACACCCATTATAAAGAAATCACATTAGGATTCTCTTTTTAAGCTGTTCCTTAAAACACTAGTGCTTAGGAAATCTATTGGAGGCAGAAGCAGTCAAGGGTAGCCTAGGGTTAGGGTTAGGCTTAGGGTTAGGCTTATGGTACGTCTTAGGGTACGTGTTCGGGGAGGGCTTCGGGTATGGCGTAGGGTATTGGTTAGGGTTAGGGTTAGGGTTAGTGTTAGGGTTAGGGCTCGGTTTAGGGTACGGGTTAGGATTAGGGTACGTGTTAGGGTTAGGGTAGGGGTTAGGGTTAGGGTACGCGTTAGGGTTAGGGTAGTTATTAAACCTATCCCACTCTCTAGATACCCCTTAGCACATAAAGGAATATTATTTGGGGGTCCAGCCATGGAGAAGAGTTTAGACACTAGGATTAGATAAGGAACACACCCATTATAAAGAAATCACATTAGGATTCTCTTTTTAAGCTGTTCCTTAAAACACTAGTGCTTAGGAAATCTATTGGAGGCAGAAGCAGTCAAGGGTAGCCTAGGGTTAGGGTTAGGCTTAGGGTTAGGCTTAGGGTACGGCTTAGGGTACGGGTTCGGGGAGGGCTTCGGGTACGGCGTAGGGTATGGGTTAGGGTTAGGGTTAGGGTTAGTGTTAGGGTTAGGGCTCGGTTTAGGGTACGGGTTAGGATTAGGGTACGTGTTAGGGTTAGGGTAGGGGTTAGGGTTAGGGTACGCGTTACGGTTAGGGTAGTTATTAAACCTATCCCACTCTCTAGATACCCCTTAGCACGTAAAGGAATATTATTTGGGGGTCCAGCCATGGAGAAGAGTTTAGGCACTAAGATAAGATAAGGAACACACCCATTATAAAGAAATCACATTAGGATTCTCTTTTTAAGCTGTTCCTTAAAACACTAGTGCTTAGGAAATCTATTGGAGGCAAAAGCAGTCAAGGGTAGCCTAGGGTTAGGGTTAGGCTTAGGGTTAGGCTTAGGGTACGCCTTAGGGTACGGGTTCGGGGAGGGCTTCGGGTACGTCGTAGGGTATGGGTTAGGGTTAGGGTTAGGGTTAGTGTTAGGGTTAGGGCTCGGTTTAGGGGACGGGTTAGGATTAGGGTACGTGTTAGGGTTAGGGTAGGGGTTAGGGTTAGGGTACGCGTTAGGGTTAGGGTAGTTATTAAACCTATCCCACTCTCTAGATACCCCGTAGCACGTAAAGGAATATTATTTGGGGGTCCAGCCATGGAGAAGAGTTTAGACACTAATATAATATAAGGAACACACACATTATAAAGAAATCACATTAGGATTCTCTTTTTAAGCTGTTCCTTAAAACCCTAGTGCTTAGGAAATCTATTGGAGGCAGAAGCAGTCAAGGGTAGCCTAGGGTTAGGGTTAGGCTTAGGGTTAGGCTTAGGGTACGGCTTAGGGTACGGGTTCGGGGAGGGCTTCGGGTACGGCGTAGGGTATGGGTTAGGGTTAGGGTTAGGGTTAGTGATAGGGTTAGGGCTCGGTTTAGGGTACGGGTTAGGATTAGGGTACATGTTAGGGTTAGGGTAGGGGTTAGCGTTAGGGTACGCATTAGGGTTAGGGTAGTTATTAAACCTATCCCACTTTCTAGTTACCCCTTAACACGTAATGGAATATTATTTGGGGGTCCAGCCATGGAGAAGAGTTTAGACACTAGGATTAGATAAGGAACCCACCCATTATAAAGAAATCACATTAGGATTCTCTTTTTAAGCTGTTCCTTAAAACACTAGTGCTTAGGAAATCTATTGGAGGCAGAAGCAGTCAAGGGTAGCCTAGGGTTAGGGTTAGGCTTAGGGTTAGGCTTATGGTACGTCTTAGGGTACGTGTTCGGGGAGGGCTTCGGGTATGGCGTAGGGTATTGGTTAGGGTTAGGGTTAGTGTTAGGGTTAGGGCTCGGTTTAGGGTACGGGTTAGGATTAGGGTACGTGTTAGGGTTAGGGTAGGGGTTAGGGTTAGGGTACGCGTTAGGGTTAGGGTAGTTATTAAACCTATCCCACTCTCTAGATACCCCTTAGCACGTAAAGGAATATTATTTGGGGGTCCAGCCATGGAGAAGAGTTTAGACACTAAGATAATATAAGGAACACACACATTATAAAGAAATCACATTAGGATTCTCTTTTTAAGCTGTTCCTTAAAACACTAGTGCTTAGGAAATCTATTGGAGGCAGAAGCAGTCAAGGGTAGCCTAGGGTTAGGGTTAGGCTTAGGGTTAGGCTTAGGTTACGGCTTAGGTTACGGGTTCGGGGAGGGCTTCGGGTACGGCGTAGGGTATGAGTTAGGGTTAGGGTTAGTGTTAGGGTTAGGGCTCGGTTTAGGGTACGGGTTAGGATTAGGGTACGTGTTAGGGTTAGGGTAGGGGTTAGGGTTAGGGTACGTGTTAGGGTTAGGGTAGTGATTAAACCTTTCCCACTCTCTAGATACCCCTTAGCACATAAAGGAATATTATTTGGGGGTCCAGCCATGGAGAAGAGTTTAGACACTAGGATTAGATAAGGAACACACCCATTATAAAGAAATCATATTAGGATTCTCTTTTTAAGCTGTTCCTTAAAACACTAGTGCTTAGGAAATCTATTGGAGGCAGAAGCAGTCAAGGGTAGCCGAGGGTTAGGGTTAGGCTTAGGGTACGGCTTAGGGTACGTGTTCTGGGAGGGCTTCGGGTACGGCGTAGGGTATGGGTTAGGGTTAGGGTTAGGGTTAGTGTTAGGGTTAGGGCTCGGTTTAGGGTACCGGTTAGGATTAGGGTACGTTTTAGGGTTAGGGTAGGGGTTAGGGTTAGTGTACGCGTTACGGTTAGGGTAGTTATTAAACCTATCCCACTCTCTAGATACCCCTTAGCACGTAAAGGAATATTATTTGGGAGTCCAGCCATGGAGAAGAGTTTAGACACTAAGATAATATAAGGAACACACACATTATAAAGAAATCACATTAGGATTCTCTTTTTAAGCTGTTCCTTAAAACACTAGTGCTTAGGAAATCTATTGGAGGCAGAAGAAATCAAGGGTAGCCTAGGGTTAGGGTTAGGCTTAGGGTTAGGCTTAGGGTATGGCTTAGGGTACGGGTTCGGGGTGGGCTTCGGGTACGGCGTAGGGTATGGGTTAGGGTTAGGGTTAGGGTTAGTGTTAGGGTTAGGGCTCGGTTTAGGGTATGGGTTAGGATTAGGGTACGTGTTAGGGTTAGGGTAGGGGTTAGGGTTAGGGTACGCGTTAGGGTTAGGGTAGTGATTAAACCTATGCCACTCTCTAGATAACCCTTAGCACATAAAGGAATATTATTTGGGGGTCGAGCCGTGCAGAAGTGTTTAGACACTAGGATTAGATAAGGAACACACCCATTATAAAGAAATCACATTAGGATTCTCTTTTTAAGCTCTTCCTTAAAACACTAGTGCTTAGGAAATCTATTGGAGGCAGAAGCAGTCAAGGGTAGCCTAGGGTTAGGGTTAGGCTTAGGGTTAGGCTTAGGGTACGGCTTAGGGTACGGGTTCGGGGAGGGCTTCGGGTACGGCGTAGGGTATGGGTTAGGGTTAGGGTTAGGGTTAGTGTTAGGGTTAGGGCTCGGTTTAGGGTACGGGTTAGGTTTAGGGTACGTGTTAGGGTTAGGGTAGGGGTTAGCGTTAGGGTACGCGTTAGGGTTAGGGTAGTTATTAAGCCTATCCCACTCCCTAGTTACCCCTTAGCACGTAAAGGAATATTATTTGGGGGTCCAGCCATGGAGAAGAGTTTAGACACTAGGATTAGATAAGGAACACACCCATTATAAAGAAATCACATTAGGATTCTCTTTTTAAGCTGTTCCTTAAAACACTAGTGCTTAGGAAATCTATTGGAGGCAGAAGCAGTCAAGGGTAGCCTAGGGTTAGGGTTAGGCTTAGGGTACGGCTTAGGGTACGGGTTCGGGGAGGGCTTCGGGTACGACGTAGGGTATGGGTTAGGGTTAGGGTTAGGGTTAGTGTTAGGGTTAGGGCTCGGTTTAGGGTACGGGTTAGGATTAGGGTACGTGTTAGGGTTAGGGTAGGGGTTAGGGTTAGGGTACGCGTTAGGGTTAGGGTAGTTTTTAAACCTATCCCACTCTCTAGATACCCCTTAGCACGTAAAGGAATATTATTTGGGGGTCCAGCCATGGAGAAGAGTTTAGACACTAAGATAATATAAGGAACACACACATTATAAAGAAATCACATTAGGATTCTCTTTTTAAGCTGTTCCTTAAAACACTAGTGCTTAGGAAATCTATTGGAGGCAGAAGCAGTCAACGGTAGCCTAGGGTAAGGGTTAGGCTTAGGGTTAGGCTTAGGGTACGGATTAGGGTACGTGTTCGGGGAGGGCTTCGGGTACGGCGTAGGGTATGGGTTAGGGTTAGGGTTAGGGTTAGTGTTAGGGTTAGGGCTCGGTTTAGGGTACGGGTTAGGATTAGGGTACGTGTTAGGGTTAGGGTAGGGGTTAGGGTTAGGGTACGTGTTAGGGTTAGGGTAGTTATTAAACCTATCCCACTCTCTAGATTCCCCTTAGCACGTAAAGGAATATTATTTGGGGGTCCAGCCATGGAGAAGAGTTTAGACACTAAGATAATATAAGGAATACACACATTATAAAGAAATCACATTAGGATTCTCTTTTTAAGCTGTTCCTTAAAACACTAGTGCTTAGGAAATCTATTGGAGGCAGAAGCAGTCAAGGGTAGCCTACGGTTAGGGTTAGGCTTAGGGTTAGGCTTAGGGTACGGCTTAGGGTACGGGTTCGGGAAGGGCTTCGGGAACGGCGTAAGGTATGGGTTAGGGTTAGGGATAGGGTTAGTGTTAGGGATAGGCCTTGGTTTAGGGTACGGGTTAGGATTAGGGTACGTGTTAGGGTTAGGGTAGGGGTTAGGGTTAGGGTACGCATTAGGGTTAGGGTAGTTATTAAACCTATCCCACTCTCTAGATACCCCTTAGCACGTAAAGGAATATTATTTGGGGGTCCAGCCATGGAGAAGAGTTTAGACACTAAGATAATATAAGGAACACACCCATTATAAAGAAATCACATTAGGATTCTCTTTTTAAGCTGTTCCTTAAAACCCTAGTGCTTAGGAAATCTATTGGAGGCAGAAGCAGTCAAGGGTAGCCTAGGGTTAGGGTTAGGCTTAGGGTTAGGCTTAGGGTACGGCTTAGGGAACGGGTTTGGGGAGGGCTTCGGGTACGGCGTAGGGTATGGGTTAGGGTTAGGGTTAGGGTTAGTGTTAGGGTTAGGGCTCGGTTTAGGGTACGGGTTAGGATTAGGTTACGTGTTAGGGTTAGGGTACGGGTTAGGGTTAGGGTACGCGTTACGGTTAGGGTAGTTATTAAACCTATCCCACTCTCTACATACCCCTTAGCACGTAAAGGAATATTATTTGGGGGTCCAGCCATGGAGAAGAGTTTAGACACTAAGATAATATAAGGAACACACACATTATAAAGAAATCACATTAGGATTCTCTTTTTAAGCTGTTCCTTAAAACCCTAGTGCTTAGGAAATCTATTGGAGGCAGAAGCAGTCAAGGGTAGCCTAGGGTTAGGGTTAGGCTTAGGGTTAGGCTTAGGGTACGGCTTAGGGTACGGGTTTGGGGAGGGCTTCGGGTACGGCGTAGGGTATGGGTTAGGGTTAGGGTTAGGGTTAGTGTTAGGGTTAGGGCTCGGTTTAGGGTACGGGTTAGGATTAGGGTACGTGTTAGGGTTAGGGTAGGGGTTAGCGTTAGGGTACGCGTTAGGGTTAGGGTAGTTATTAAACCTATCCCACTCTCTAGATACCCCTTAGCACGTAAAGGAATATTATTTGGGGGTCCAGCCATGGAGAAGAGTTTAGACACTAAGATAATATAAGGAACACACACATTATAAAGAAATCACATTAGGATTCTCTTTTTAAGCTGTTCCTTAAAACACTAGTGCTTAGGAAATCTATTGGAGGCAGAAGCAGTCAAGGGTAGCCTAGGGTTAGGGTTAGGCTTATGGTTAGGCTTAGGGTACGGGTTCGGGGAGGGCTTCGGGTACGGCGTAGAGTATGGTTTAGGGTTAGGGTTAGGGTTAGTGTTAGGGTTAGGGCTCGGTTTAGGGTACGGGTTAGGATTAGGGCACGTTGTAGGGCTAGGGTAGGGGTAAGGGTTAGGGTACGCGTTAGGATTAGGGTAGTGATTAAACCTATCCCACTCTCTAGATACCCCTTAGCACATAAAGGAATATTATTTGGGGGTCCAGCCATGGAGAAGAGTTTAGACACTAGGATTAGATAAGGAACACACCCATTATAAAGAAATCACATTAGGATTCTCTTTTTAAGCTGTTCCTTAAAACACTAGTGCTTAGGAAATCTATTGGATTCAGAAGCAGTCAAGGGTAGCCTAGGGTTAGGGTTAGGCTTAGGGTTAGGCTTAGGGTACGCCTTAGGGTACGGGTTCGGGGAGGGCTTCGGGTACGGCGTAGGGTTAGGGTTAGGGTTAGTGTTATGGTTAGGGCTCGGTTTAGGGTACGGGTTAGGATTAGGGTACGTGTTAGGGCTAGGGTAGGGGTTAGGGTTAGGGTACGCGTTAGGGTTAGGTTAGTGATTAAACCTATCCCACTCTCTAGATACCCCTTAGCACATAAAGGAATATTATTTGGGGGTCCAGCCATGGAGAAGAGTTTAGACACTAGGATTAGATAAGGAACACACCCATTATAAAGAAATCACATTAGGATTCTCTTTTTAAGGTGTTCCTTAAAACACTAGTGCTTAGGAAATCTATTGGATTCAGAAGCAGTCAAGGGTAGCCTAGGGTTAGGGTTAGGCTTAGGGTTAGGCTTAGGGTACGGCTTAGGGTACGTGTTCGGGGAGGGCTTCGGGTACGGCGTAGGGTATGGGTTAGGGTTAGGGTTAGGGTTAGTGTTAGGGTTAGGGCTCGGTTTAGGGTACGGGTTAGGATTAGGGTACGTGTTAGGGTTAGGGTAGGGGTTAGGGTTAGGGTACGCGTTACGGTTAGGGTAGTTATTAAACCTATCCCACTCTCTAGATACCCCTTAGCACGTAAAGGAATATTATTTGGGGGTCCAGCCATGGAGAAGAGTTTAGGCACTAAGATAAGATAAGGAACACACCCATTATAAACAAATCACTTTAGGATTCTCTTTTTAAGCTGTTCCTTAAAACACTAGTGCTTAGGAAATCTATTGGAGGCAGAAGCAGTCAAGGGTAGCCTAGGGTTAGGGTTAGGCTTAGGGTTAGGCTTAGGGTACGCCTTAGGGTACGGGTTCGGGGAGGGCTTCGGGTACGGCGTAGGGTATGTGTTAGGTTTAGGGTTAGGGTTAGTGTTAGGGTTAGGGCTCGGTTTAGGGTACGGGTTAGAATTAGGGTACGTGTTAGGGTTAGGGTAGGGGTTAGCGTTAGGGTACGCGTTAGGGTTAGGGTAGTTATTAAACCTATCCCACTCTCTAGATACCCCTTAGCACGTAAAGGAATATTATTTGGGGGTCCAGCCATGGAGAAGAGTTTAGACACTAAGATAATATAAGGAACACACACATTATAAAGAAATCACATTAGGATTCTCTTTTTAAGCTGTTCCTTAAAACACTAGTGCTTAGAAAATCTATAGGAGGCAGAAGCAGTCAAGGGTAGCCTAGGGCTAGTGTTAGGCTTATGGTTAGGCTTAGGGTACGGCTTAGGGTACGGGTTCGGGGAGGGCTTCGTGTACGGCGTAGGGTATGGGTTAGGGTTAGGGTTAGTGTTAGGGTTAGGGCTCGGTTTAGGGTACGGGTTAGGATTAGGGTACGTGTTAGGGCTAGGGTAGGGGTTAGGGTTAGGGTACGTGTTAGGGTTAGGGTAGTGATTAAACCTATCCCACTCTCTAGATACCCCTTAGCACATAAAGGAATATTATTTGGGGGTCCAGCCATGGAGAAGAGTTTAGACACTAAGATAATATAAGGAACACACACATTATAAAGAAATCACATTAGGATTCTCTTTTTAAGCTGTTCCTTAAAACACTAGTGCTTAGGAAATCTATAGGAGGCAGAAGCAGTCAAGGGTAGCCTAGGGCTAGTGTTAGGCTTATGGTTAGGCTTAGGGTACGGCTTAGGGTACGGGTTCGGGGAGGGCTTCGGGTACGGCGTAGGGTATGGGTTAGGGTTAGGGTTAGGGTTAGTGATAGGGTTAGGGCTCGGTTTAGGGTACGGGTTAGGATTAGGGTACATGTTAGGGTTAGGGTAGGGGTTAGCGTTAGGGTACGCATTAGGGTTAGGGTAGTTATTAAACCTATCCCACTTTCTAGTTACCCCTTAGCACGTAATGGAATATTATTTGGGGGTCCAGCCATGGAGAAGAGTTTAGACACTAGGATTAGATAAGGAACCCACCCATTATAAAGAAATCACATTAGGATTCTCTTTTTAAGCTGTTCCTTAAAACACTAGTGCTTAGGAAATCTATTGGAGGCAGAAGCAGTCAAGGGTAGCCTAGGGTTAGGGTTAGGCTTAGGGTTAGGCTTATGGTACGTCTTAGGGTACGTGTTCGGGGAGGGCTTCGGGTATGGCGTAGGGTATTGGTTAGGGTTAGGGTTAGGGTTAGTGTTAGGGTTAGGGCTCGGTTTAGGGTACGGGTTAGGATTAGGGTACGTGTTAGGGTTAGGGTAGGGGTTAGGGTTAGGGTACGCGTTAGGGTTAGGGTAGTTATTAAACCTATCCCACTCTCTAGATACCCCTTAGCACGTAAAGGAATATTATTTGGGAGTCCAGCCATGGAGAAGAGTTTAGACACTAAGATAATATAAGGAACACACAAATTATAAAGAAATCACATTAGGATTCTCTTTTTAAGCTGTTCCTTAAAACACTAGTGCTTAGGAAATCTATTGGAGGCAGAAGCAGTCAAGGGTAGCCTAGGGTTAGGGTTAGGCTTAGGGTTAGGCTTAGGTTACGGCTTAGGTTACGGGTTCGGGGAGGGCTTCGGGTACGGCGTAGGGTATGGGTTAGGGTTAGGGTTAGTGTTAGGGTTAGGGCTCGGTTTAGGGTACGGGTTAGGATTAGGGTACGTGTTAGGGTTATGGTAGGGGTTAGGGTTAGGGTACGCGTTACGTTTAAGGTAGTTATTAAACCTATCCCACTCTCTAGATACCCCTTAGCACGTAAAGGAATATTATTTGGGGGTCCAGCCATGGAGAAGAGTTTAGGCACTAAGATAAGATAAGGAACACACCCATTATAAAGAAATCACATTAGGATTCTCTTTTTAAGCTGTTCCTTAAAACACTAGTGCTTAGGAAATCTATTGGAGGCAGAAGCAGTCAAGGGTAGCCTAGGGTTAAGGTTAGGCTTAGGGTTAGGCTTAGGGTACGGCTTAGGGTACGGGTTCGGGGAGGGCTTCGGGTACGGCGTAGGGTATGGGTTAGGGTTAGGGTTAGGGTTAGTGTTAGGGTTAGGGCTCGGTTTAGGGTACGGGTTAGTATTAGGGTACGTGTTATTGTTAGTGTAGGGGTTAGGGTTAGGGTACGCGTTAGGGTTAGGGTAGTTATTAAACCAATCCCACTCTCTACATACCCCTTAGCACGTAAAGGAATATTATTTGGGGGTCCAGCCATGGAGAAGGGTTTAGACACTAAGATAATATAAGGAACACACCCATTATAAAGAAATCACATTAGGATTCTCTTTTTAAGCTGTTCCTTAAAACACTAGTGCTTAGGAAATCTATTGGAGGCAGAAGCAGTCAAGGGTAGCCTAGGGTTAGGGTTAGGCTTAGGTTTAGACTTAGGGTACGGCTTAGGGTACATGTTCGGGGAGGGCTTCGGGTACGGCGTAGGGTATGGGTTAGGGTTAGGTTTAGGGTTAGTGTTAGGGTTAGGGCTCGGTTTAGGGTACGGGTTAGGATTAGGGTACGTGTTAGGGCTAGGGTAGGGGTTAGGGTTAGGGTACGCGTTAGGGTTAGGGTAGTGATTAAACCTATCCCACTCTCTAGATACCCCTTAGCACATAAAGGAATATTATTTGGGTGTCCAGCCATGGAGAAGAGTTTAGACACTAGGATTAGATAAGGAACACACCCATTATACAGAAATCACATTAGGATTCTCTTTTTAAGCTGTTCCTTAAAACACTAGTGCTTAGGAAATCTATTGGAGGCAGAAGCAGTCAAGGGTAGCCTAGGGTTAGTGTTAGGCTTAGGGTTAGGCTTAGGGTACGCCTTAGGATACGGGTTTGGGGAGGGCTTCGGGTACGGCGTAGGGTATGGGTTAGGGTTAGGGTTAGGGTTAGTGTTAGGGTTAGGGCTCGGTTTAGGGTACGGGTTAGGATTAGGGTACGTGTTAGGGTTAGGGTAGGGGTTAGCGTTAGGGTACGCGTTAGGGTTAGGGTAGTTATTAAACCTATCCCACTCTCTAGATACCCCTTAGCACGTAAAGGAATATTATTTGGGGGTCCAGCCATGGAGAAGAGTTTAGACACTAAGATAATATAAGGAACACACACATTATAAAGAAATCACATTAGGATTCTCTTTTTAAGCTGTTCCTTAAAACACTAGTGCTTAGGAAATCTATAGGAGGCAGAAGCAGTCAAGGGTAGCCTAGGGCTAGTGTTAGGCTTATGGTTAGGCTTAGGGTACGGCTTAGGGTACGGGTTCGGGGAGGGCTTCGGGTACGGCGTAGGGTATGGGTTAGGGTTAGGGTTAGTGTTAGGGTTAGGGCTTGGTTTAGGGTACGGGTTAGGATTAGGGTACGTGTTAGGGCTAGGGTAGGGGTTAGGGTTAGGGTACGTGTTAGGGTTAGGGTAGTGATTAAACCTATCCCACTCTCTAGATACCCCTTAGCACATAAAGGAATATTATTTGGGGGTCCAGCCATGGAGAAGAGTTTAGACACTAGGATTAGATAAGGAACACACCCATTATAAAGAAATCACATTAGGATTCTCTTTTTAAGCTGTTCCTTAAAACACTAGTGCTTAGGAAATCTATTGGTTCAGAAGCAGTCAAGGGTAGCCTAGGGTTAGGGTTAGGCTTAGGGTTAGGCTTAGGGTACGGCTTAGGGTACGGGTTCGGGGAGGGCTTCGGGTACGGCGTAGGGTATGGGTTAGGGTTAGGGTTAGGGTTAGTGTTAGGGTTAGGGCTCGGTTTAGGGTACGGGTTAGGATTAGGGTACGTGTTAGGGTTAGGGTAGGGGTTAGGGTTAGGGTACGCGTTACGGTTAGGGTAGTTATTAAACCTATCCCACTCTCTAGATACCCCTTAGCACGTAAAGGAATATTATTTGGGGGTCCAGCCATGGAGAAGAGTTTAGGCACTAAGATAAGATAAGGAACACACCCATTATAAAGAAATCACATTAGGATTCTCTTTTTAAGCTGTTCCTTAAAACACTAGTGCTTAGGAAATCTATTGGAGGCAGAAGCAGTCAAGGGTAGCCTAGGGTTAGGGTTAGGCTTAGGGTTAGGCTTAGGGTACGCCTTAGGGTACGGGTTCGGGGAGGGCTTCGGGTACGTCGTAGGGTATGGGTTAGGGTTAGGGTTAGGGTTAGTGTTAGGGTTAGGGCTCGGTTTAGGGGACGGGTTAGGATTAGGGTACGTGTTAGGGTTAGGGTAGGGGTTAGGGTTAGGGTACGCGTTAGGGTTAGGGTAGTTATTAAACCTATCCCACTCTCTAGATACCCCTTAGCACGTAAAGGAATATTATTTGGGGGTCCAGCCATGGAGAAGAGTTTAGACACTAAGATAATATAAGGAACACACACATTATAAAGAAATCACATTAGGATTCTCTTTTTAAGCTGTTCCTTAAAACCCTAGTGCTTAGGAAATCTATTGGAGGCAGAAGCAGTCAAGGGTAGCCTAGGGTTAGGGTTAGGCTTAGGGTTAGGCTTAGGGTACGGCTTAGGGTACGGGTTCGGGGAGGGCTTCGGGTACGGCGTAGGGTATGGGTTAGGGTTAGGGTTAGGGTTAGTGATAGGGTTAGGGCTCGGTTTAGGGTACGGGTTAGGATTAGGGTACATGTTAGGGTTAGGGTAGGGGTTAGCGTTAGGGTACGCATTAGGGTTAGGGTAGTTATTAAACCTATCCCACTTTCTAGTTACCCCTTAGCACGTAATGGAATATTATTTGGGGGTCCAGCCATGGAGAAGAGTTTAGACACTAGGATTAGATAAGGAACCCACCCATTATAAAGAAATCACATTAGGATTCTCTTTTTAAGCTGTTCCTTAAAACACTAGTGCTTAGGAAATCTATTGGAGGCAGAAGCAGTCAAGGGTAGCCTAGGGTTAGGGTTAGGCTTAGGGTTAGGCTTATGGTACGTCTTAGGGTACGTGTTCGGGGAGGGCTTCGGGTATGGCGTAGGGTATTGGTTAGGGTTAGGGTTAGGGTTAGTGTTAGGGTTAGGACTCGGTTTAGGGTACGGGTTAGGATTAGGGTACGTGTTAGGGTTAGGGTAGGGGTTAGGGTTAGGGTACGCGTTAGGGTTAGGGTAGTTATTAAACCTATCCCACTCTCTAGATACCCCTTAGCACGTAAAGGAATATTATTTGGGGGTCCAGCCATGGAGAAGAGTTTAGACACTAAGATAATATAAGGAACACACAAATTATAAAGAAATCACATTAGGATTCTCTTTTTAAGCTGTTCCTTAAAACACTAGTGCTTAGGAAATCTATTGGAGGCAGAAGCAGTCAAGGGTAGCCTAGGGTTAGGGTTAGGCTTAGGGTTAGGCTTAGGTTACGGCTTAGGTTACGGGTTCGGGGAGGGCTTCGGGTACGGCGTAGGGTATGGGTTAGGGTTAGGGTTAGTGTTAGGGTTAGGGCTCGGTTTAGGGTACGGGTTAGGATTAGGGTACGTGTTAGGGTTATGGTAGGGGTTAGGGTTAGGGTACGCGTTACGTTTAAGGTAGTTATTAAACCTATCCCACTCTCTAGATACCCCTTAGCACGTAAAGGAATATTATTTGGGGGTCCAGCCATGGAGAAGAGTTTAGGCACTAAGATAAGATAAGGAACACACCCATTATAAAGAAATCACATTAGGATTCTCTTTTTAAGCTGTTCCTTAAAACACTAGTGCTTAGGAAATCTATTGGAGGCAGAAGCAGTCAAGGGTAGCCTAGGGTTAAGGTTAGGCTTAGGGTTAGGCTTAGGGTACGGCTTAGGGTACGGGTTCGGGGAGGGCTTCGGGTACGGCGTAGGGTATGGGTTAGGGTTAGGGTTAGGGTTAGTGTTAGGGTTAGGGCTCGGTTTAGGGTACGGGTTAGTATTAGGGTACGTGTTATTGTTAGTGTAGGGGTTAGGGTTAGGGTACGCGTTAGGGTTAGGGTAGTTATTAAACCAATCCCACTCTCTACATACCCCTTAGCACGTAAAGGAATATTATTTGGGGGTCCAGCCATGGAGAAGAGTTTAGACACTAAGATAATATAAGGAACACACCCATTATAAAGAAATCACATTAGGATTCTCTTTTTAAGCTGTTCCTTAAAACACTAGTGCTTAGGAAATCTATTGGAGGCAGAAGCAGTCAAGGGTAGCCTAGGGTTAGGGTTAGGCTTAGGTTTAGGCTTAGGGTACGGCTTAGGGTACATGTTCGGGGAGGGCTTCGGGTACGGCGTAGGGTATGGGTTAGGGTTAGGGTTAGGGTTAGTGTTAGGGTTAGGGCTCGGTTTAGGGTACGGGTTAGGATTAGGGTACGTGTTAGGGCTAGGGTAGGGGTTAGGGTTAGGGTACGCGTTAGGGTTAGGGTAGTGATTAAACCTATCCCACTCTCTAGATACCCCTTAGCACATAAAGGAATATTATTTGGGTGTCCAGCCATGGAGAAGAGTTTAGACACTAGGATTAGATAAGGAACACACCCATTATACAGAAATCACATTAGGATTCTCTTTTTAAGCTGTTCCTTAAAACACTAGTGCTTAGGAAATCTATTGGAGGCAGAAGCAGTCAAGGGTAGCCTAGGGTTAGTGTTAGGCTTAGGGTTAGGCTTAGGGTACGCCTTAGGATACGGGTTTGGGGAGGGCTTCGGGTACGGCGTAGGGTATGGGTTAGGGTTAGGGTTAGGGTTAGTGTTAGGGTTAGGGCTCGGTTTAGGGTACGGGTTAGGATTAGGGTACTTGTTAGGGTTAGGGTAGGGGTTAGCGTTAGGGTACGCGTTAGGGTTAGGGTAGTTATTAAACCTATCCCACTCTCTAGATACCCCTTAGCACGTAAAGGAATATTATTTGGGGGTCCAGCCATGGAGAAGAGTTTAGACACTAAGATAATATAAGGAACACACACATTATAAAGAAATCACATTAGGATTCTCTTTTTAAGCTGTTCCTTAAAACACTAGTGCTTAGGAAATCTATTGGAGGCAGAAGCAGTCAAGGGTAGCCTAGGGTTAGGGTTAGGCTTATGGTTAGGCTTAGGGTACGGGTTCGGGGAGGGCTTCGGGTACGGCGTAGGGTATGGGTTAGGGTTAGTGTTAGGGTTAGGGCTCGGTTTAGGGTACGGGTTAGGATTAGGGCACGTTGTAGGGCTAGGGTAGGGGTTAGGGTTAGGGTACGCGTTAGGGTTATTGTAGTGATTAAACCTATCCCACTCTCTAGATACCCCTTAGCACATAAAGGAATATTATTTGGGGGTCCAGCCATGGAGAAGAGTTTAGACACTAGGATTAGATAAGGAACACACCCATTATAAAGAAATCACATTAGGATTCTCTTTTTAAGCTGTTCCTTAAAACACTAGTGCTTAGGAAATCTATTGGATTCAGAAGCAGTCAAGGGTAGCCTAGGGTTAGGGTTAGGCTTAGGGTTAGGCTTAGGGTACGCCTTAGGGTACGGGTTCGGGGAGGGCTTCGGATACGGCGTAGGGTTAGGGTTAGGGTTAGTGTTATGGTTAGGGCTCGGTTTAGGGTACGGGTTAGGATTAGGGTACGTGTTAGGGCTAGGGTAGGGGTTAGGGTTAGGGTACGTGTTAGGGTTAGGGTAGTGATTAAACCTATCCCACTCTCTAGATACCCCTTAGCACATAAAGGAATATTATTTGGGGGTCCAGCCATGGAGAAGTGTTTAGACACTAGGATTAGATAAGGAACACACCCATTATAAAGAAATCACATTAGGATTCTCTTTTTAAGCTGTTCCTTAAAACACTAGTGCTTAGGAAATCTATTGGATTCAGAAGCAGTCAAGGGTAGCCTAGGGTTAGGGTTAGGCTTAGGGTTAGGCTTAGGGTACGGCTTAGGGTACGTGTTCGGGGAGGGCTTCGGGTACGGCGTAGGGTATGGGTTAGGGTTAGGGTTAGGGTTAGTGTTAGGGTTAGGGCTCGGTTTACGGTACGGGTTAGGATTAGGGTACGTGTTAGGGTTAGGGTAGGGGTTAGGGTTAGGGTACGCGTTACGGTTAGGGTAGTTATTAAACCTATCCCACTCTCTAGATACCCCTTAGCACGTAAAGGAATATTATTTGGGGGTCCAGCCATGGAGAAGAGTTTAGGCACTAAGATAAGATAAGGAACACACCCATTATAAAGAAATCACTTTAGGATTCTCTTTTTAAGCTGTTCCTTAAAACACTAGTGCTTAGGAAATCTATTGGAGGCAGAAGCAGTCAAGGGTAGCCTAGGGTTAGGGTTAGGCTTAGGGTTAGGCTTAGGGTACGCCTTAGGGTACGGGTTCGGGGAGGGCTTCGGGTACGGCGTAGGGTATGTGTTAGGTTTAGTGTTAGGGTTAGTGTTAGGGTTAGGGCTCGGTTTAGGGTACGGGTTAGGATTAGGGTACGTGTTAGGGTTAGGGTAGGGGTTAGCGTTAGGGTACGCGTTAGGGTTAGGGTAGTTATTAAACCTATCCCACTCTCTAGATACCCCTTAGCACGTAAAGGAATATTATTTGGGGGTCCAGCCATGGAGAAGAGTTTAGACACTAAGATAATATAAGGAACACACACATTATAAAGAAATCACATTAGGATTCTCTTTTTAAGCTGTTCCTTAAAACACTAGTGCTTAGGAAATCTATAGGAGGCAGAAGCAGTCAAGGGTAGCCTAGGGCTAGGGTTAGGCTTATGGTTAGGCTTAGGGTACGGCTTAGGGTACGGGTTCGGGGAGGGCTTCGGGTACGGCGTAGGGTATGGGTTAGGGTTAGGGTTAGGGTTAGTGTTAGGGTTAGGGCTCGGTTTAGGGTACGGGTTAGGATTAGGGTACGTGTTAGGGTTAGGGTAGGGGTTAGGGTTAGGGTACGCGTTACGGTTAGGGTAGTTATTAAACCTATCCCACTCTCTAGATACCCCTTAGCACGTAAAGGAATATTATTTGGGGGTCCAGCCATGGAGAAGAGTTTAGGCACTAAGATAAGATAAGGAACACACCCATTATACAGAAATCACATTAGGATTCTCTTTTTAAGCTGTTCCTTAAAACACTAGTGCTTAGGAAATCTATTGGAGGCAAAAGCAGTCAAGGGTAGCCTAGGGTTAGGGTTAGGCTTAGGGTTAGGCTTAGGGTACGCCTTAGGGTACGGGTTCGGGGAGGGCTTCGGGTACGTCGTAGGGTATGGGTTAGGGTTAGGGTTAGGGTTAGTGTTAGGGTTAGGGCTCGGTTTAGGGGACGGGTTAGGATTAGGGTACGTGTTAGGGTTAGGGTAGGGGTTAGGGTTAGGGTACGCGTTAGGGTTAGGGTAGTTATTAAACCTATCCCACTCTCTAGATACCCCTTAGCACGTAAAGGAATATTATTTGGGGGTCCAGCCATGGAGAAGAGTTTAGACACTAAGATAATATAAGGAACACACACATTATAAAGAAATCACATTAGGATTCTCTTTTTAAGCTGTTCCTTAAAACCCTAGTGCTTAGGAAATCTATTGGAGGCAGAAGCAGTCAAGGGTAGCCTAGGGTTAGGGTTAGGCTTAGGGTTAGGCTTTGGGTACGGCTTAGGGTACGGGTTCAGGGAGGGCTTCGGGTACGGCGTAGGGTATGGGTTAGGGTTAGGGTTAGGGTTAGTGATAGGGTTAGGGCTCGGTTTAGGGTACGGGTTAGGATTAGGGTACATGTTAGGGTTAGGGTAGGGGTTAGCGTTAGGGTACGCATTAGGGTTAGGGTAGTTATTAAACCTATCCCACTTTCTAGTTACCCCTTAGCACGTAATGGAATATTATTTGGGGGTCCAGCCATGGAGAAGAGTTTAGACACTAGGATTAGATAAGGAACCCACCCATTATAAAGAAATCACATTAGGATTCTCTTTTTAAGCTGTTCCTTAAAACACTAGTGCTTAGGAAATCTATTGGAGGCAGAAGCAGTCAAGGGTAGCCTAGGGTTAGGGTTAGGCTTAGGGTTAGGCTTATGGTACGTCTTAGGGTACGTGTTCGGGGAGGGCTTCGGGTATGGCGTAGGGTATTGGTTAGGGTTAGGGTTAGGGTTAGTGTTAGGGTTAGGGCTCGGTTTAGGGTATGGGTTAGGATTAGGGTACGTGTTAGGGTTAGGGTAGGGGTTAGGGTTAGGGTACGCGTTAGGGTTAGGGTAGTTATTAAACCTATCCCACTCTCTAGATACCCCTTAGCACGTAAAGGAATATTATTTGGGGGTCCAGCCATGGAGAAGAGTTTAGACACTAAGATAATATAAGGAACACACACATTATAAAGAAATCACATTAGGATTCTCTTTTTAAGCTGTTCCTTAAAACACTAGTGCTTAGGAAATCTATTGGAGGCAGAAGCAGTCAAGGGTAGCCTAGGGTTAGGGTTAGGCTTAGGGTTAGGCTTAGGTTACGGCTTAGGTTACGGGTTCGGGGAGGGCTTCGGGTACGGCGTAGGGTATGAGTTAGGGTTAGGGTTAGTGTTAGGGTTAGGGCTCGGTTTAGGGTACGGGTTAGGATTAGGGTACGTGTTAGGGTTAGGGTAGGGGTTAGGGTTAGGGTACGTGTTAGGGTTAGGGTAGTGATTAAACCTTTCCCACTCTCTAGATACCCCTTAGCACATAAAGGAATATTATTTGGGGGTCCAGCCATGGAGAAGAGTTTAGACACTAGGATTAGATAAGGAACACACCCATTATAAAGAAATCATATTAGGATTCTCTTTTTAAGCTGTTCCTTAAAACACTAGTGCTTAGGAAATCTATTGGAGGCAGAAGCAGTCAAGGGTAGCCGAGGGTTAGGGTTAGGCTTAGGGTACGGCTTAGGGTACGTGTTCGGGGAGGGCTTCGGGTACGGCGTAGGGTATGGGTTAGGGTTAGGGTTAGGGTTAGTGTTAGGGTTAGGGCTCGGTTTAGGGTACCGGTTAGGATTAGGGTACGTTTTAGGGTTAGGGTAGGGGTTAGGGTTAGTGTACGCGTTACGGTTAGGGTAGTTATTAAACCTATCCCACTCTCTAGATACCCCTTAGCACGTAAAGGAATATTATTTGGGAGTCCAGCCATGGAGAAGAGTTTAGACACTAAGATAATATAAGGAACACACCCATTATAAAGAAATCACATTAGGATTCTCTTTTTAAGCTGTTCCTTAAAACACTAGTGCTTAGGAAATCTATTGGAGGCAGAAGAAATCAAGGGTAGCCTAGGGTTAGGGTTAGGCTTAGGGTTAGGCTTAGGGTATGGCTTAGGGTACGGGTTCGGGGTGGGCTTCGGGTACGGCGTAGGGTATGGGTTAGGGTTAGGGTTAGGGTTAGTGTTAGGGTTAGGGCTCGGTTTAGGGTATGGGTTAGGATTAGGGTACGTGTTAGGGTTAGGGTAGGGGTTAGGGTTAGGGTACGCGTTAGGGTTAGGGTAGTGATTAAACCTATGCCACTCTCTAGATAACCCTTAGCACATAAAGGAATATTATTTGGGGGTCCAGCCGTGCAGAAGTGTTTAGACACTAGGATTAGATAAGGAACACACCCATTATAAAGAAATCACATTAGGATTCTCTTTTTAAGCTCTTCCTTAAAACACTAGTGCTTAGGAAATCTATTGGAGGCAGAAGCAGTCAAGGGTAGCCTAGGGTTAGGGTTAGGCTTAGGGTTAGGCTTAGGGTACGGCTTAGGGTACGGGTTCGGGGAGGGCTTCGGGTACGGCGTAGGGTATGGGTTAGGGTTAGGGTTAGGGTTAGTGTTAGGGTTAGGGCTCGGTTTAGGGTACGGGTTAGGTTTAGGGTACGTGTTAGGGTTAGGGTAGGGGTTAGCGTTAGGGTACGCGTTAGGGTTAGGGTAGTTATTAAGCCTATCCCACTCCCTAGTTACCCCTTAGCACGTAAAGGAATATTATTTGGGGGTCCAGCCATGGAGAAGAGTTTAGACACTAGGATAAGATAAGGAACACACCCATTATAAAGAAATCACATTAGGATTCTCTTTTTAAGCTGTTCCTTAAAACACTAGTGCTTAGGAAATCTATTGGAGGCAGAAGCAGTCAAGGGTAGCCTAGGGTTAGGGTTAGGCTTAGGGTACGGCTTAGGGTACGGGTTCGGGGAGGGCTTCGGGTACGACGTAGGGTATGGGTTAGGGTTAGGGTTAGGGTTAGTGTTAGGGTTAGGGCTCGGTTTAGGGTACGGGTTAGGATTAGGGTACGTGTTAGGGTTAGGGTAGGGGTTAGGGTTAGGGTACGCGTTAGGGTTAGGGTAGTTTTTAAACCTATCCCACTCTCTAGATACCCCTTAGCACGTAAAGGAATATTATTTGGGGGTCCAGCCATGGAGAAGAGTTTAGACACTAAGATAATATAAGGAACACACACATTATAAAGAAATCACATTAGGATTCTCTTTTTAAGCTGTTCCTTAAAACACTAGTGCTTAGGAAATCTATTGGAGGCAGAAGCAGTCAAGGGTAGCCTAGGGTTAGGGTTAGGCTTAGGTTTAGGCTTAGGGTACGGCTTAGGGTACATGTTCGGGGAGGGCTTCGGGTACGGCGTAGGGTATGGGTTAGGGTTAGGGTTAGGGTTAGTGTTAGGGTTAGGGCTCGGTTTAGGGTACGGGTTAGGATTAGAGTACGTGTTAGGGCTAGGGTAGGGGTTAGGGTTAGGGTACGCGTTAGGGTTAGGGTAGTGATTAAACCTATCCCACTCTCTAGATACCCCTTAGCACATAAAGGAATATTATTTGGGTGTCCAGCCATGGAGAAGAGTTTAGACACTAGGATTAGATAAGGAACACACCCATTATACAGAAATCACATTAGGATTCTCTTTTTAAGCTGTTCCTTAAAACACTAGTGCTTAGGAAATCTATTGGAGGCAGAAGCAGTCAAGGGTAGCCTAGGGTTAGTGTTAGGCTTAGGGTTAGGCTTAGGGTACGCCTTAGGATACGGGTTTGGGGAGGGCTTCGGGTACGGCGTAGGGTATGGGTTAGGGTTAGGGTTAGGGTTAGTGTTAGGGTTAGGGCTCGGTTTAGGGTACGGGTTAGGATTAGGGTACTTGTTAGGGTTAGGGTAGGGGTAAGCGTTAGGGTACGCGTTAGGGTTAGGGTAGTTATTAAACCTATCCCACTCTCTAGATACCCCTTAGCACGTAAAGGAATATTATTTGGGGGTCCAGCCATGGAGAAGAGTTTAGACACTAAGATAATATAAGGAACACACACATTATAAAGAAATCACATTAGGATTCTCTTTTTAAGCTGTTCCTTAAAACACTAGTGCTTAGGAAATCTATTGGAGGCAGAAGCAGTCAAGGGTAGCCTAGGGTTAGGGTTAGGCTTATGGTTAGGCTTAGGGTACGGGTTCGGGGAGGGCTTCGGGTACGGCGTAGGGTATGGGTTAGGGTTAGTGTTAGGGTTAGGGCTCGGTTTAGGGTACGGGTTAGGATTAGGGCACGTTGTAGGGCTAGGGTAGGGGTTAGGGTTAGGGTACGCGTTAGGGTTATTGTAGTGATTAAACCTATCCCACTCTCTAGATACCCCTTAGCACATAAAGGAATATTATTTGGGGGTCCAGCCATGGAGAAGAGTTTAGACACTAGGATTAGATAAGGAACACACCCATTATAAAGAAATCACATTAGGATTCTCTTTTTAAGCTGTTCCTTAAAACACTAGTGCTTAGGAAATCTATTGGATTCAGAAGCAGTCAAGGGTAGCCTAGGGTTAGGGTTAGGCTTAGGGTTAGGCTTAGGGTACGCCTTAGGGTACGGGTTCGGGGAGGGCTTCGGATACGGCGTAGGGTTAGGGTTAGGGTTAGTGTTATGGTTAGGGCTCGGTTTAGGGTACGGGTTAGGATTAGGGTACGTGTTAGGGCTAGGGTAGGGGTTAGGGTTAGGGTACGTGTTAGGGTTAGGGTAGTGATTAAACCTATCCCACTCTCTAGATACCCCTTAGCACATAAAGGAATATTATTTGGGGGTCCAGCCATGGAGAAGTGTTTAGACACTAGGATTAGATAAGGAACACACCCATTATAAAGAAATCACATTAGGATTCTCTTTTTAAGCTGTTCCTTAAAACACTAGTGCTTAGGAAATCTATTGGATTCAGAAGCAGTCAAGGGTAGCCTAGGGTTAGGGTTAGGCTTAGGGTTAGGCTTAGGGTACGGCTTAGGGTACGTGTTCGGGGAGGGCTTCGGGTACGGCGTAGGGTATGGGTTAGGGTTAGGGTTAGGGTTAGTGTTAGGGTTAGGGCTCGGTTTACGGTACGGGTTAGGATTAGGGTACGTGTTAGGGTTAGGGTAGGGGTTAGGGTTAGGGTACGCGTTACGGTTAGGGTAGTTATTAAACCTATCCCACTCTCTAGATACCCCTTAGCACGTAAAGGAATATTATTTGGGGGTCCAGCCATGGAGAAGAGTTTAGGCACTAAGATAAGATAAGGAACACACCCATTATAAAGAAATCACTTTAGGATTCTCTTTTTAAGCTGTTCCTTAAAACACTAGTGCTTAGGAAATCTATTGGAGGCAGAAGCAGTCAAGGGTAGCCTAGGGTTAGGGTTAGGCTTAGGGTTAGGCTTAGGGTACGCCTTAGGGTACGGGTTCGGGGAGGGCTTCGGGTACGGCGTAGGGTATGTGTTAGGTTTAGTGTTAGGGTTAGTGTTAGGGTTAGGGCTCGGTTTAGGGTACGGGTTAGGATTAGGGTACGTGTTAGGGTTAGGGTAGGGGTTAGCGTTAGGGTACGCGTTAGGGTTAGGGTAGTTATTAAACCTATCCCACTCTCTAGATACCCCTTAGCACGTAAAGGAATATTATTTGGGGGTCCAGCCATGGAGAAGAGTTTAGACACTAAGATAATATAAGGAACACACACATTATAAAGAAATCACATTAGGATTCTCTTTTTAAGCTGTTCCTTAAAACACTAGTGCTTAGGAAATCTATAGGAGGCAGAAGCAGTCAAGGGTAGCCTAGGGCTAGGGTTAGGCTTATGGTTAGGCTTAGGGTACGGCTTAGGGTACGGGTTCGGGGAGGGCTTCGGGTACGGCGTAGGGTATGGGTTAGGGTTAGGGTTAGGGTTAGTGTTAGGGTTAGGGCTCGGTTTAGGGTACGGGTTAGGATTAGGGTACGTGTTAGGGTTAGGGTAGGGGTTAGGGTTAGGGTACGCGTTACGGTTAGGGTAGTTATTAAACCTATCCCACTCTCTAGATACCCCTTAGCACGTAAAGGAATATTATTTGGGGGTCCAGCCATGGAGAAGAGTTTAGGCACTAAGATAAGATAAGGAACACACCCATTATACAGAAATCACATTAGGATTCTCTTTTTAAGCTGTTCCTTAAAACACTAGTGCTTAGGAAATCTATTGGAGGCAAAAGCAGTCAAGGGTAGCCTAGGGTTAGGGTTAGGCTTAGGGTTAGGCTTAGGGTACGCCTTAGGGTACGGGTTCGGGGAGGGCTTCGGGTACGTCGTAGGGTATGGGTTAGGGTTAGGGTTAGGGTTAGTGTTAGGGTTAGGGCTCGGTTTAGGGGACGGGTTAGGATTAGGGTACGTGTTAGGGTTAGGGTAGGGGTTAGGGTTAGGGTACGCGTTAGGGTTAGGGTAGTTATTAAACCTATCCCACTCTCTAGATACCCCTTAGCACGTAAAGGAATATTATTTGGGGGTCCAGCCATGGAGAAGAGTTTAGACACTAAGATAATATAAGGAACACACACATTATAAAGAAATCACATTAGGATTCTCTTTTTAAGCTGTTCCTTAAAACCCTAGTGCTTAGGAAATCTATTGGAGGCAGAAGCAGTCAAGGGTAGCCTAGGGTTAGGGTTAGGCTTAGGGTTAGGCTTTGGGTACGGCTTAGGGTACGGGTTCAGGGAGGGCTTCGGGTACGGCGTAGGGTATGGGTTAGGGTTAGGGTTAGGGTTAGTGATAGGGTTAGGGCTCGGTTTAGGGTACGGGTTAGGATTAGGGTACATGTTAGGGTTAGGGTAGGGGTTAGCGTTAGGGTACGCATTAGGGTTAGGGTAGTTATTAAACCTATCCCACTTTCTAGTTACCCCTTAGCACGTAATGGAATATTATTTGGGGGTCCAGCCATGGAGAAGAGTTTAGACACTAGGATTAGATAAGGAACCCACCCATTATAAAGAAATCACATTAGGATTCTCTTTTTAAGCTGTTCCTTAAAACACTAGTGCTTAGGAAATCTATTGGAGGCAGAAGCAGTCAAGGGTAGCCTAGGGTTAGGGTTAGGCTTAGGGTTAGGCTTATGGTACGTCTTAGGGTACGTGTTCGGGGAGGGCTTCGGGTATGGCGTAGGGTATTGGTTAGGGTTAGGGTTAGGGTTAGTGTTAGGGTTAGGGCTCGGTTTAGGGTATGGGTTAGGATTAGGGTACGTGTTAGGGTTAGGGTAGGGGTTAGGGTTAGGGTACGCGTTAGGGTTAGGGTAGTTATTAAACCTATCCCACTCTCTAGATACCCCTTAGCACGTAAAGGAATATTATTTGGGGGTCCAGCCATGGAGAAGAGTTTAGACACTAAGATAATATAAGGAACACACACATTATAAAGAAATCACATTAGGATTCTCTTTTTAAGCTGTTCCTTAAAACACTAGTGCTTAGGAAATCTATTGGAGGCAGAAGCAGTCAAGGGTAGCCTAGGGTTAGGGTTAGGCTTAGGGTTAGGCTTAGGTTACGGCTTAGGTTACGGGTTCGGGGAGGGCTTCGGGTACGGCGTAGGGTATGAGTTAGGGTTAGGGTTAGTGTTAGGGTTAGGGCTCGGTTTAGGGTACGGGTTAGGATTAGGGTACGTGTTAGGGTTAGGGTAGGGGTTAGGGTTAGGGTACGTGTTAGGGTTAGGGTAGTGATTAAACCTTTCCCACTCTCTAGATACCCCTTAGCACATAAAGGAATATTATTTGGGGGTCCAGCCATGGAGAAGAGTTTAGACACTAGGATTAGATAAGGAACACACCCATTATAAAGAAATCATATTAGGATTCTCTTTTTAAGCTGTTCCTTAAAACACTAGTGCTTAGGAAATCTATTGGAGGCAGAAGCAGTCAAGGGTAGCCGAGGGTTAGGGTTAGGCTTAGGGTACGGCTTAGGGTACGTGTTCGGGGAGGGCTTCGGGTACGGCGTAGGGTATGGGTTAGGGTTAGGGTTAGGGTTAGTGTTAGGGTTAGGGCTCGGTTTAGGGTACCGGTTAGGATTAGGGTACGTTTTAGGATTAGGGTAGGGGTTAGGGTTAGTGTACGCGTTACGGTTAGGGTAGTTATTAAACCTATCCCACTCTCTAGATACCCCTTAGCACGTAAAGGAATATTATTTGGGAGTCCAGCCATGGAGAAGAGTTTAGACACTAAGATAATATAAGGAACACACCCATTATAAAGAAATCACATTAGGATTCTCTTTTTAAGCTGTTCCTTAAAACACTAGTGCTTAGGAAATCTATTGGAGGCAGAAGAAATCAAGGGTAGCCTAGGGTTAGGGTTAGGCTTAGGGTTAGGCTTAGGGTATGGCTTAGGGTACGGGTTCGGGGTGGGCTTCGGGTACGGCGTAGGGTATGGGTTAGGGTTAGGGTTAGGGTTAGTGTTAGGGTTAGGGCTCGGTTTAGGGTATGGGTTAGGATTAGGGTACGTGTTAGGGTTAGGGTAGTGGTTAGGGTTAGGGTACGCGTTAGGGTTAGGGTAGTGATTAAACCTATGCCACTCTCTAGATAACCCTTAGCACATAAAGGAATATTATTTGGGGGTCCAGCCGTGCAGAAGTGTTTAGACACTAGGATTAGATAAGGAACACACCCATTATAAAGAAATCACATTAGGATTCTCTTTTTAAGCTCTTCCTTAAAACACTAGTGCTTAGGAAATCTATTGGAGGCAGAAGCAGTCAAGGGTAGCCTAGGGTTAGGGTTAGGCTTAGGGTTAGGCTTAGGGTACGGCTTAGGGTACGGGTTCGGGGAGGGCTTCGGGTACGGCGTAGGGTATGGGTTAGGGTTAGGGTTAGGGTTAGTGTTAGGGTTAGGGCTCGGTTTAGGGTACGGGTTAGGTTTAGGGTACGTGTTAGGGTTAGGGTAGGGGTTAGCGTTAGGGTACGCGTTAGGGTTAGGGTAGTTATTAAGCCTATCCCACTCCCTAGTTACCCCTTAGCACGTAAAGGAATATTATTTGGGGGTCCAGCCATGGAGAAGAGTTTAGACACTAGGATAAGATAAGGAACACACCCATTATAAAGAAATCACATTAGGATTCTCTTTTTAAGCTGTTCCTTAAAACACTAGTGCTTAGGAAATCTATTGGAGGCAGAAGCAGTCAAGGGTAGCCTAGGGTTAGGGTTAGGCTTAGGGTACGGCTTAGGGTACGGGTTCGGGGAGGGCTTCGGGTACGACGTAGGGTATGGGTTAGGGTTAGGGTTAGGGTTAGTGTTAGGGTTAGGGCTCGGTTTAGGGTACGGGTTAGGATTAGGGTACGTGTTAGGGTTAGGGTAGGGGTTAGGGTTAGGGTACGCGTTAGGGTTAGGGTAGTTTTTAAACCTATCCCACTCTCTAGATACCCCTTAGCACGTAAAGGAATATTATTTGGGGGTCCAGCCATGGAGAAGAGTTTAGACACTAAGATAATATAAGGAACACACACATTATAAAGAAATCACATTAGGATTCTCTTTTTAAGCTGTTCCTTAAAACACTAGTGCTTAGGAAATCTATTGGAGGCAGAAGCAGTCAACGGTAGCCTAGGGTAAGGGTTAGGCTTAGGGTTAGGCTTAGGGTACGGATTAGGGTACGTGTTCGGGGAGGGCTTCGGGTACGGCGTAGGGTATGGGTTAGGGTTAGGGTTAGGGTTAGTGTTAGGGTTAGGGCTCGGTTTAGGGTACGGGTTAGGATTAGGGTACGTGTTAGGGTTAGGGTAGGGGTTAGGGTTAGGGTACGTGTTAGGGTTAGGGTAGTTATTAAACCTATCCCACTCTCTAGATTCCCCTTAGCACGTAAAGGAATATTATTTGGGGGTCCAGCCATGGAGAAGAGTTTAGACACTAAGATAATATAAGGAATACACACATTATAAAGAAATCACATTAGGATTCTCTTTTTAAGCTGTTCCTTAAAACACTAGTGCTTAGGAAATCTATTGGAGGCAGAAGCAGTCAAGGGTAGCCTACGGTTAGGGTTAGGCTTAGGGTTAGGCTTAGGGTACGGCTTAGGGTACGGGTTCGGGAAGGGCTTCGGGAACGGCGTAAGGTATGGGTTAGGGTTAGGGATAGGGTTAGTGTTAGGGATAGGCCTTGGTTTAGGGTACGGGTTAGGATTAGGGTACGTGTTAGGGTTAGGGTAGGGGTTAGGGTTAGGGTACGCGTTAGGGTTAGGGTAGTTATTAAACCTATCCCACTCTCTAGATACCCCTTAGCACGTAAAGGAATATTATTTGGGGGTCCAGCCATGGAGAAGAGTTTAGACACTAAGATAATATAAGGAATACATACATTATAAAGAAATCACATTAGGATTCTCTTTTTAAGCTGTTCCTTAAAACACTAGTGCTTAGGAAATCTATTGGAGGCAGAAGCAGTCAAGGGTAGCCTAGGGTTAGGGTTAGGCTTAGGGTTAGGCTTAGGGTACGGCTTAGGGTACGTGTTCGGGGAGGGCTTCGGGTACGGCGTAGGGTATGGGTTAGGGTTAGGGTTAGGGTTAGTGTTAGGGTTAGGGCTCGGTTTAGGGTACGGGTTAGGATTAGGGTACGTTTTAGGGTTAGAGTAGGGGTTAGGGTTAGGGTACGCGTTACGGTTAGGGTAGTTATTAAACCTATCCCACTCTCTAGATAGCCCTTAGCACGTAAAGGAATATTATTTGGGGGTCCAGCCATGGAGAAGAGTTTAGACACTAAGATAATATAAGGAACACACACATTATAAAGAAATCACATTAGGATTCTCTTTTTAAGCTGTTCCTTAAAACACTAGTGCTTAGGAAATCTATTGGAGGCAGAAGCAGTCAAGGGTAGCCTAGGGTTAGGGTTAGGCTTAGGGTTAGGCTTAGGGTACGGCTTAGGGTACGGGTTCGGGGAGGGCTTTGGGTACGGTGTAGGGTATGGGTTAGGGTTAGGGTTAGGGTTAGTGTTAGGGTTAGGGCTCGGTTTAGGGTACGGGTTAGGATTAGGGTACGTGTTAGGGTTAGGGTAGGGGTTAGCGTTAGGGTACGCGTTAGGGTTAGGGTAGTTATTAAACCTATCCCACTCTCTAGTTACCCCTTAGCACATAAAGTAATATTATTTGGGGGTCCAGCCATGGAGAAGAGTTTAGACACTAGGATTAGATAAGGAACACACCCATTATAAAGAAATCACATTAGGATTCTCTTTTTAAGCTGTTCCTTAAAACACTAGTGCTTAGGAAATCTATTGGAGGCAGAAGCAGTCAAGGGTAGCCTAGGGTTAGGGTTAGGCTTAGGGTTAGGCTTAGGGTACGGCTTAGGGTACGTGTTCGGGGAGGGCTTCGGGTACGGCGTAGGGTATGGGTTAGGGTTAGGGTTAGGGTTAGTGTTAGGGTTAGGGCTCGATTTAGGGTACGGGTTAGGATTAGGGTACGTTTTAGGGTTAGGGTAGGGGTTAGGGTTAGGGTACGCGTTACGGTTAGGGTAGTTATTAAACCTAGCCCACACTCTAGATACCCCTTAGCACGTAAAGGAATATTATTTGGGGGTCCAGCCATGGAGAAGAGTTTAGACACTAAGATAATATAAGGAACACACACATTATAAAGAAATCACATTAGGATTCTCTTTTTAAGCTGTTCCTTAAAACACTAGTGCTTAGGAAATCTATTGGATTCAGAAGCAGTCAAGGGTAGCCTAGGGTTAGGGTTAGGCTTAGGGTTAGGCTTAGGGTACGCCTTAGGGTACGGGTTCGGGGAGGGCTTCGGATACGGCGTAGGGTTAGGGTTAGGGTTAGTGTTATGGTTAGGGCTCGGTTTAGGGTACGGGTTAGGATTAGGGTACGTGTTAGGGCTAGGGTAGGGGTTAGGGTTAGGGTACGTGTTAGGGTTAGGGTAGTGATTAAACCTATCCCACTCTCTAGATACCCCTTAGCACATAAAGGAATATTATTTGGGGGTCCAGCCATGGAGAAGTGTTTAGACACTAGGATTAGATAAGGAACACACCCATTATAAAGAAATCACATTAGGATTCTCTTTTTAAGCTGTTCCTTAAAACACTAGTGCTTAGGAAATCTATTGGATTCAGAAGCAGTCAAGGGTAGCCTAGGGTTAGGGTTAGGCTTAGGGTTAGGCTTAGGGTACGGCTTAGGGTACGTGTTCGGGGAGGGCTTCGGGTACGGCGTAGGGTATGGGTTAGGGTTAGGGTTAGGGTTAGTGTTAGGGTTAGGGCTCGGTTTACGGTACGGGTTAGGATTAGGGTACGTGTTAGGGTTAGGGTAGGGGTTAGGGTTAGGGTACGCGTTACGGTTAGGGTAGTTATTAAACCTATCCCACTCTCTAGATACCCCTTAGCACGTAAAGGAATATTATTTGGGGGTCCAGCCATGGAGAAGAGTTTAGGCACTAAGATAAGATAAGGAACACACCCATTATAAAGAAATCACTTTAGGATTCTCTTTTTAAGCTGTTCCTTAAAACACTAGTGCTTAGGAAATCTATTGGAGGCAGAAGCAGTCAAGGGTAGCCTAGGGTTAGGGTTAGGCTTAGGGTTAGGCTTAGGGTACGCCTTAGGGTACGGGTTCGGGGAGGGCTTCGGGTACGGCGTAGGGTATGTGTTAGGTTTAGTGTTAGGGTTAGTGTTAGGGTTAGGGCTCGGTTTAGGGTACGGGTTAGGATTAGGGTACGTGTTAGGGTTAGGGTAGGGGTTAGCGTTAGGGTACGCGTTAGGGTTAGGGTAGTTATTAAACCTATCCCACTCTCTAGATACCCCTTAGCACGTAAAGGAATATTATTTGGGGGTCCAGCCATGGAGAAGAGTTTAGACACTAAGATAATATAAGGAACACACACATTATAAAGAAATCACATTAGGATTCTCTTTTTAAGCTGTTCCTTAAAACACTAGTGCTTAGGAAATCTATAGGAGGCAGAAGCAGTCAAGGGTAGCCTAGGGCTAGGGTTAGGCTTATGGTTAGGCTTAGGGTACGGCTTAGGGTACGGGTTCGGGGAGGGCTTCGGGTACGGCGTAGGGTATGGGTTAGGGTTAGGGTTAGGGTTAGTGTTAGGGTTAGGGCTCGGTTTAGGGTACGGGTTAGGATTAGGGTACGTGTTAGGGTTAGGGTAGGGGTTAGGGTTAGGGTACGCGTTACGGTTAGGGTAGTTATTAAACCTATCCCACTCTCTAGATACCCCTTAGCACGTAAAGGAATATTATTTGGGGGTCCAGCCATGGAGAAGAGTTTAGGCACTAAGATAAGATAAGGAACACACCCATTATACAGAAATCACATTAGGATTCTCTTTTTAAGCTGTTCCTTAAAACACTAGTGCTTAGGAAATCTATTGGAGGCAAAAGCAGTCAAGGGTAGCCTAGGGTTAGGGTTAGGCTTAGGGTTAGGCTTAGGGTACGCCTTAGGGTACGGGTTCGGGGAGGGCTTCGGGTACGTCGTAGGGTATGGGTTAGGGTTAGGGTTAGGGTTAGTGTTAGGGTTAGGGCTCGGTTTAGGGGACGGGTTAGGATTAGGGTACGTGTTAGGGTTAGGGTAGGGGTTAGGGTTAGGGTACGCGTTAGGGTTAGGGTAGTTATTAAACCTATCCCACTCTCTAGATACCCCTTAGCACGTAAAGGAATATTATTTGGGGGTCCAGCCATGGAGAAGAGTTTAGACACTAAGATAATATAAGGAACACACACATTATAAAGAAATCACATTAGGATTCTCTTTTTAAGCTGTTCCTTAAAACCCTAGTGCTTAGGAAATCTATTGGAGGCAGAAGCAGTCAAGGGTAGCCTAGGGTTAGGGTTAGGCTTAGGGTTAGGCTTTGGGTACGGCTTAGGGTACGGGTTCAGGGAGGGCTTCGGGTACGGCGTAGGGTATGGGTTAGGGTTAGGGTTAGGGTTAGTGATAGGGTTAGGGCTCGGTTTAGGGTACGGGTTAGGATTAGGGTACATGTTAGGGTTAGGGTAGGGGTTAGCGTTAGGGTACGCATTAGGGTTAGGGTAGTTATTAAACCTATCCCACTTTCTAGTTACCCCTTAGCACGTAATGGAATATTATTTGGGGGTCCAGCCATGGAGAAGAGTTTAGACACTAGGATTAGATAAGGAACCCACCCATTATAAAGAAATCACATTAGGATTCTCTTTTTAAGCTGTTCCTTAAAACACTAGTGCTTAGGAAATCTATTGGAGGCAGAAGCAGTCAAGGGTAGCCTAGGGTTAGGGTTAGGCTTAGGGTTAGGCTTATGGTACGTCTTAGGGTACGTGTTCGGGGAGGGCTTCGGGTATGGCGTAGGGTATTGGTTAGGGTTAGGGTTAGGGTTAGTGTTAGGGTTAGGGCTCGGTTTAGGGTATGGGTTAGGATTAGGGTACGTGTTAGGGTTAGGGTAGGGGTTAGGGTTAGGGTACGCGTTAGGGTTAGGGTAGTTATTAAACCTATCCCACTCTCTAGATACCCCTTAGCACGTAAAGGAATATTATTTGGGGGTCCAGCCATGGAGAAGAGTTTAGACACTAAGATAATATAAGGAACACACACATTATAAAGAAATCACATTAGGATTCTCTTTTTAAGCTGTTCCTTAAAACACTAGTGCTTAGGAAATCTATTGGAGGCAGAAGCAGTCAAGGGTAGCCTAGGGTTAGGGTTAGGCTTAGGGTTAGGCTTAGGTTACGGCTTAGGTTACGGGTTCGGGGAGGGCTTCGGGTACGGCGTAGGGTATGAGTTAGGGTTAGGGTTAGTGTTAGGGTTAGGGCTCGGTTTAGGGTACGGGTTAGGATTAGGGTACGTGTTAGGGTTAGGGTAGGGGTTAGGGTTAGGGTACGTGTTAGGGTTAGGGTAGTGATTAAACCTTTCCCACTCTCTAGATACCCCTTAGCACATAAAGGAATATTATTTGGGGGTCCAGCCATGGAGAAGAGTTTAGACACTAGGATTAGATAAGGAACACACCCATTATAAAGAAATCATATTAGGATTCTCTTTTTAAGCTGTTCCTTAAAACACTAGTGCTTAGGAAATCTATTGGAGGCAGAAGCAGTCAAGGGTAGCCGAGGGTTAGGGTTAGGCTTAGGGTACGGCTTAGGGTACGTGTTCGGGGAGGGCTTCGGGTACGGCGTAGGGTATGGGTTAGGGTTAGGGTTAGGGTTAGTGTTAGGGTTAGGGCTCGGTTTAGGGTACCGGTTAGGATTAGGGTACGTTTTAGGGTTAGGGTAGGGGTTAGGGTTAGTGTACGCGTTACGGTTAGGGTAGTTATTAAACCTATCCCACTCTCTAGATACCCCTTAGCACGTAAAGGAATATTATTTGGGAGTCCAGCCATGGAGAAGAGTTTAGACACTAAGATAATATAAGGAACACACCCATTATAAAGAAATCACATTAGGATTCTCTTTTTAAGCTGTTCCTTAAAACACTAGTGCTTAGGAAATCTATTGGAGGCAGAAGAAATCAAGGGTAGCCTAGGGTTAGGGTTAGGCTTAGGGTTAGGCTTAGGGTATGGCTTAGGGTACGGGTTCGGGGTGGGCTTCGGGTACGGCGTAGGGTATGGGTTAGGGTTAGGGTTAGGGTTAGTGTTAGGGTTAGGGCTCGGTTTAGGGTATGGGTTAGGATTAGGGTACGTGTTAGGGTTAGGGTAGGGGTTAGGGTTAGGGTACGCGTTAGGGTTAGGGTAGTGATTAAACCTATGCCACTCTCTAGATAACCCTTAGCACATAAAGGAATATTATTTGGGGGTCCAGCCGTGCAGAAGTGTTTAGACACTAGGATTAGATAAGGAACACACCCATTATAAAGAAATCACATTAGGATTCTCTTTTTAAGCTCTTCCTTAAAACACTAGTGCTTAGGAAATCTATTGGAGGCAGAAGCAGTCAAGGGTAGCCTAGGGTTAGGGTTAGGCTTAGGGTTAGGCTTAGGGTACGGCTTAGGGTACGGGTTCGGGGAGGGCTTCGGGTACGGCGTAGGGTATGGGTTAGGGTTAGGGTTAGGGTTAGTGTTAGGGTTAGGGCTCGGTTTAGGGTACGGGTTAGGTTTAGGGTACGTGTTAGGGTTAGGGTAGGGGTTAGCGTTAGGGTACGCGTTAGGGTTAGGGTAGTTATTAAGCCTATCCCACTCCCTAGTTACCCCTTAGCACGTAAAGGAATATTATTTGGGGGTCCAGCCATGGAGAAGAGTTTAGACACTAGGATAAGATAAGGAACACACCCATTATAAAGAAATCACATTAGGATTCTCTTTTTAAGCTGTTCCTTAAAACACTAGTGCTTAGGAAATCTATTGGAGGCAGAAGCTGTCAAGGGTAGCCTAGGGTTAGGGTTAGGCTTAGGGTACGGCTTAGGGTACGGGTTCGGGGAGGGCTTCGGGTACGACGTAGGGTATGGGTTAGGGTTAGGGTTAGGGTTAGTGTTAGGGTTAGGGCTCGGTTTAGGGTACGGGTTAGGATTAGGGTACGTGTTAGGGTTAGGGTAGGGGTTAGGGTTAGGGTACGCGTTAGGGTTAGGGTAGTTTTTAAACCTATCCCACTCTCTAGATACCCCTTAGCACGTAAAGGAATATTATTTGGGGGTCCAGCCATGGAGAAGAGTTTAGACACTAAGATAATATAAGGAACACACACATTATAAAGAAATCACATTAGGATTCTCTTTTTAAGCTGTTCCTTAAAACACTAGTGCTTAGGAAATCTATTGGAGGCAGAAGCAGTCAACGGTAGCCTAGGGTAAGGGTTAGGCTTAGGGTTAGGCTTAGGGTACGGATTAGGGTACGTGTTCGGGGAGGGCTTCGGGTACGGCGTAGGGTATGGGTTAGGGTTAGGGTTAGGGTTAGTGTTAGGGTTAGGGCTCGGTTTAGGGTACGGGTTAGGATTAGGGTACGTGTTAGGGTTAGGGTAGGGGTTAGGGTTAGGGTACGTGTTAGGGTTAGGGTAGTTATTAAACCTATCCCACTCTCTAGATTCCCCTTAGCACGTAAAGGAATATTATTTGGGGGTCCAGCCATGGAGAAGAGTTTAGACACTAAGATAATATAAGGAATACACACATTATAAAGAAATCACATTAGGATTCTCTTTTTAAGCTGTTCCTTAAAACACTAGTGCTTAGGAAATCTATTGGAGGCAGAAGCAGTCAAGGGTAGCCTACGGTTAGGGTTAGGCTTAGGGTTAGGCTTAGGGTACGGCTTAGGGTACGGGTTCGGGAAGGGCTTCGGGAACGGCGTAAGGTATGGGTTAGGGTTAGGGATAGGGTTAGTGTTAGGGATAGGCCTTGGTTTAGGGTACGGGTTAGGATTAGGGTACGTGTTAGGGTTAGGGTAGGGGTTAGGGTTAGGGTACGCGTTAGGGTTAGGGTAGTTATTAAACCTATCCCACTCTCTAGATACCCCTTAGCACGTAAAGGAATATTATTTGGGGGTCCAGCCATGGAGAAGAGTTTAGACACTAAGATAATATAAGGAATACATACATTATAAAGAAATCACATTAGGATTCTCTTTTTAAGCTGTTCCTTAAAACACTAGTGCTTAGGAAATCTATTGGAGGCAGAAGCAGTCAAGGGTAGCCTAGGGTTAGGGTTAGGCTTAGGGTTAGGCTTAGGGTACGGCTTAGGGTACGTGTTCGGGGAGGGCTTCGGGTACGGCGTAGGGTATGGGTTAGGGTTAGGGTTAGGGTTAGTGTTAGGGTTAGGGCTCGGTTTAGGGTACGGGTTAGGATTAGGGTACGTTTTAGGGTTAGAGTAGGGGTTAGGGTTAGGGTACGCGTTACGGTTAGGGTAGTTATTAAACCTATCCCACTCTCTAGATAGCCCTTAGCACGTAAAGGAATATTATTTGGGGGTCCAGCCATGGAGAAGAGTTTAGACACTAAGATAATATAAGGAACACACACATTATAAAGAAATCACATTAGGATTCTCTTTTTAAGCTGTTCCTTAAAACACTAGTGCTTAGGAAATCTATTGGAGGCAGAAGCAGTCAAGGGTAGCCTAGGGTTAGGGTTAGGCTTAGGGTTAGGCTTAGGGTACGGCTTAGGGTACGGGTTCGGGGAGGGCTTTGGGTACGGTGTAGGGTATGGGTTAGGGTTAGGGTTAGGGTTAGTGTTAGGGTTAGGGCTCGGTTTAGGGTACGGGTTAGGATTAGGGTACGTGTTAGGGTTAGGGTAGGGGTTAGCGTTAGGGTACGCGTTAGGGTTAGGGTAGTTATTAAACCTATCCCACTCTCTAGTTACCCCTTAGCACATAAAGTAATATTATTTGGGGGTCCAGCCATGGAGAAG
Source organism: Balaenoptera physalus (assembly GCF_965194825.1). NCBI lineage: Eukaryota > Metazoa > Chordata > Mammalia > Artiodactyla > Balaenopteridae > Balaenoptera > Balaenoptera physalus. The sequence continues at coordinate 623,788 of NW_028126443.1, read as the reverse complement.
AGTTTAGACACTAGGATTAGATAAGGAACACACCCATTATAAAGAAATCACATTAGGATTCTCTTTTTAAGCTGTTCCTTAAAACACTAGTGCTTAGGAAATCTATTGGAGGCAGAAGCAGTCAAGGGTAGCCTAGGGTTAGGGTTAGGCTTAGGGTTAGGCTTAGGGTACGGCTTAGGGTACGTGTTCGGGGAGGGCTTCGGGTACGGCGTAGGGTATGGGTTAGGGTTAGGGTTAGGGTTAGTGTTAGGGTTAGGGCTCGATTTAGGGTACGGGTTAGGATTAGGGTACGTTTTAGGGTTAGGGTAGGGGTTAGGGTTAGGGTACGCGTTACGGTTAGGGTAGTTATTAAACCTAGCCCACACTCTAGATACCCCTTAGCACGTAAAGGAATATTATTTGGGGGTCCAGCCATGGAGAAGAGTTTAGACACTAAGATAATATAAGGAACACACACATTATAAAGAAATCACATTAGGATTCTCTTTTTAAGCTGTTCCTTAAAACACTAGTGCTTAGGAAATCTATTGGAGGCAGAAGCAGTCAAGGGTAGCCTAGGGTTAGGGTTAGGCTTAGGGTTAGGCTTAGGGTACGGATTAGGGTACGGGTTCGGGGAGGGCTTCGGGTACGGTGTAGGGTATGGGTTAGGGTTAGGGTTAGGGTTACTGTTAGGGTTAGGGCTCGGTTTAGGGTACGGGTTAGGATTAGGGTACGTGTTAGGGTTAGGGTAGGGGTTAGTGTTAGGGTACGCGTTAGGGTTAGGGTAGTTATTAAACCTATCCCACTCTCTAGTTACCCCTTAGCACGTAAAGGAATATTATTTGGGGGTCCAGCCATGGAGAAGAGTTTAGACACTAGGAAAAGATAAGGAACACACCCATTATAAAGAAATCACATTAGGATTCTCTTTTTAAGCTGTTCCTTAAAACACTAGTGCTTAGGAAATCTATTGGAGGCAGAAGCAGTCAAGGGTAGCCTAGGGTTAGGGTTAGGCTTAGGGTTAGGCTTAGGGTACGGCTTAGGGTACGGGTTCGGGGAGGGCTTCGGGTACGGCGTAGGGTATGGGTTAGAGTTAGGGTTAGGGTTAGTGTTAGGGTTAGGGCTCGGTTTTGGGTACGGGTTAGGATTAGGGTACGTGTTAGTGTTAGGGTAGGGGTTAGGGTTAGGGTATGCGTTAGGGTTAGGGTAGGTATTAAACCTATCCCACTCTCTAGATACCCCTTAGCACGTAAAGGAATATTATTTGGGGGTCCAGCCATGGAGAAGAGTTTAGACACTAAGATAATATAAGGAACACACACATTATAAAGAAATCACATTAGGATTCTCTTTTTAAGCTGTTCCTTAAAACACTAGTGCTTAGGAAATCTATTGGAGGCAGAAGCAGTCAAGGGTAGCCTAGGGTTAGGGTTAGGCTTAGGGTTAGGCTTAGGGTACGCCTTAGGGTACGGGTTCGGGGAGGGCTTCGGGTACGGCGTAGGGTATGGGTTAGGGTTAGGGTTAGGGTTAGTGTTAGGGTTAGGGCTCGGTTTAGGGTACGGGTTAGGATTAGGGTACGTGTTAGGGTTAGGGTAGGGGTTAGGGTTAGGGTACGCGTTAGGGTTAGGGTAGTTATTGAACCTATCCCACTCTCTAGATACCCCTTAGCACGTAAAGGAATATTATTTGGGGGTCCAGCCATGGAGAAGAGTTTAGACACTAAGATAATATAAGGAACACACACATTATAAAGAAATCACATTAGGATTCTCTTTTTAAGCTGTTCCTTAAAACACTAGTGCTTAGGAAATCTATTGGAGGCAGAAGCAGTCAAGGGTAGCCTAGGGTTAGGGTTAGGCTTAGGGTTAGGCTTAGCTTACGGCATAGGGTACGGGTTCGGGGAGGGCTTCGGGTACGGCGTAGGGTATGGGTTAGGGTTAGGGTTAGGGTTAGTGTTAGGGTTAGGGCTCGGTTTAGGGTACGGGTTAGGTTTAGGGTACGTGTTAGGGTTAGGGTAGGGGTTAGCGTTAGGGTACGCGTTAGGGTTAGGGTAGTTATTAAGCCTATCCCACTCCCTAGTTACCCCTTAGCACGTAAAGGAATATTATTTGGGGGTCCAGCCATGGAGAAGAGTTTAGACACTAGGATAAGATAAGGAACACACCCATTATAAAGAAATCACATTAGGATTCTCTTTTTAAGCTGTTCCTTAAAACACTAGTGCTTAGGAAATCTATTGGAGGCAGAAGCAGTCAAGGGTAGCCTAGGGTTAGGGTTAGGCTTAGGGTACGGCTTAGGGTACGGGTTCGGGGAGGGCTTCGGGTACGACGTAGGGTATGGGTTAGGGTTAGGGTTAGGGTTAGTGTTAGGGTTAGGGCTCGGTTTAGGGTACGGGTTAGGATTAGGGTACGTGTTAGGGTTAGGGTAGGGGTTAGGGTTAGGGTACGCGTTAGGGTTAGGGTAGTTTTTAAACCTATCCCACTCTCTAGATACCCCTTAGCACGTAAAGGAATATTATTTGGGGGACCAGCCATGGAGAAGAGTTTAGACACTAAGATAATATAAGGAACACACACATTATAAAGAAATCACATTAGGATTCTCTTTTTAAGCTGTTCCTTAAAACACTAGTGCTTAGGAAATCTATTGGAGGCAGAAGCAGTCAACGGTAGCCTAGGGTAAGGGTTAGGCTTAGGGTTAGGCTTAGGGTACGGATTAGGGTACGTGTTCGGGGAGGGCTTCGGGTACGGCGTAGGGTATGGGTTAGGGTTAGGGTTAGGGTTAGTGTTAGGGTTAGGGCTCGGTTTAGGGTACGGGTTAGGATTAGGGTACGTGTTAGGGTTAGGGTAGGGGTTAGGGTTAGGGTACGTGTTAGGGTTAGGGTAGTTATTAAACCTATCCCACTCTCTAGATACCCCTTAGCACGTAAAGGAATATTATTTGGGGGTCCAGCCATGGAGAAGAGTTTAGACACTAAGATAATATAAGGAATACACACATTATAAAGAAATCACATTAGGATTCTCTTTTTAAGCTGTTCCTTAAAACACTAGTGCTTAGGAAATCTATTGGAGGCAGAAGCAGTCAAGGGTAGCCTACGGTTAGGGTTAGGCTTAGGGTTAGGCTTAGGGTACGGCTTAGGGTACGGGTTCGGGAAGGGCTTCGGGAACGGCGTAAGGTATGGGTTAGGGTTAGGGTTAGGGTTAGTGTTAGGGATAGGCCTTGGTTTAGGGTACGGGTTAGGATTAGGGTACGTGTTAGGGTTAGGGTAGGGGTTAGGGTTAGGGTACGCGTTAGGGTTAGGGTAGTTATTAAACCTATCCCACTCTCTAGATACCCCTTAGCACGTAAAGGAATATTATTTGGGGGTCCAGCCATGGAGAAGAGTTTAGACACTAAGATAATATAAGGAACACATACATTATAAAGAAATCACATTAGGATTCACTTTTTAAGCTGTTCCTTAAAACACTAGTGCTTAGGAAATCTATTGGAGGCAGAAGCAGTCAAGGGTAGCCTAGGGTTAGGGTTAGGCTTAGGGTTAGGCTTAGGGTACGGCTTAGGGTACGTGTTCGGGGAGGGCTTCGGGTACGGCGTAGGGTATGGGTTAGGGTTAGGGTTAGGGTTAGTGTTAGGGTTAGGGCTCGGTTTAGGGTACGGGTTAGGATTAGGGTACGTTTTAGGGTTAGAGTAGGGGTTAGGGTTAGGGTACGCGTTACGGTTAGGGTAGTTATTAAACCTATCCCACTCTCTAGATAGCCCTTAGCACGTAAAGGAATATTATTTGGGGGTCCAGCCATGGAGAAGAGTTTAGACACTAAGATAATATAAGGAACACACACATTATAAAGAAATCACATTAGGATTCTCTTTTTAAGCTGTTCCTTAAAACACTAGTGCTTAGGAAATCTATTGGAGGCAGAAGCAGTCAAGGGTAGCCTAGGGTTAGGGTTAGGCTTAGGGTTAGGCTTAGGGTACGGCTTAGGGTACATGTTCGGGGAGGGCTTCGTGTATGGCGAAGGGTATGGGTTAGCGTTAGGGTTAAGGTTAGTGTTAGGGTTAGGGCTCGGTTTAGGGTACGGGTTAGGATTAGGGTACGTGTTAGGGTTAGGGTAGGGGTTAGGGTTAGGGTACGCGTTACGGATAGGGTAGTTATTAAACCTATCCCACTCTCTAGATACCCCTTAGCACGTAAAGGAATATTATTTGGGGGTCCAGCCATGGAGAAGAGTTTAGACACTAAGATAATATAAGGAACACACACATTATAAAGAAATCACATAAGGATTCTCTTTTTAAGCTGTTCCTTAAAACACTAGTGCTTAGGAAATCTATTGGAGGCAGAAGCAGTCAAGGGTAGCCTAGGGTTAGGGTTAGGCTTAGGGTTAGGCTTACGGTATGGCTTAGGGTACGGGTTCGGGGAGGGCTTCGGGTATGGCGTAGGGTATGGTTTAGGGTTAGGGTTAGTGTTAGGGTTAGGGCTCGGTTTAGGGTACGGGTTAGGATTAGTGTACGTGTTAGTGTTAGGGTAGGGGTTAGGGTTAGGGTACGCGTTAGGGTTAGGGTAGTGATTAAACCTATCCCACTCTCTAGATACCCCTTAGCACATAAAGGAATATTATTTGGGGGTCCAGCCATGGAGAAGAGTTTAGACACTAGGATTAGATAAGGAACACACCCATTATAAAGAAATCACTTTAGGATTTTCTTTTTAAGCTGTTCCTTAAAACACTAGTGCTTAGGAAATCTATTGGAGGCAGAAGCAGTCAAGGGTAGCCTAGGGTTAGGGTTAGGCTTAGGGTTAGGCTTAGGGTACGTGTTCGTGGAGGGCTTCGGGTACGGCGTAGGGTATGGGTTAGGGTTAGGGTTAGGGTTAGTGTTAGGGTTAGGGCTCGGTTTAGGGTACGGGTTAGGATTAGGGTACGTGTTAGGGTTAGGGTAGGGGTTAGGGTTAGGGTACGCGTTACGGTTAGGGTAGTTATTAAACCTATCCCACTCTCTAGATACCCCTTAGCACGTAAAGGAATATTATTTGGGGGTCCAGCCATGGAGAAGAGTTTAGACACTAAGATAATATAAGGAACACACCCATTATAAAGAAATCACATTGGGATTCTCTTTTTAAGCTGTTCCTTAAAACACTAGTGCTTAGGAAATCTACTGGAGGCAGAAGCAGTCAAGGGTAGCCTAGGGTTAGGGTTAGGCTTAGGGTTAGGCTTAGTGTACGGCTTAGGGTACGGGTTCGGAGAGGGCTTCGGGTACGGCGTAGGGTATGGGTTAGGGTTAGGTTTAGGGTTAGTGTTAGGGTTAGGGCTCGGTTTAGGGTACGGGTTAGGTTTAGGTTACGTGTTAGGGTTAGGGTAGGGGTTAGCGTTAGGGTACGCGTTAGGGTTAGGGTAGTTATTAAACCAATCCCACTCTCTAGATACCCCTGAGCACGTAAAGGAATATTATTTGGGGGTCCAGCCATGGAGAAGAGTTTAGACACTAAGATAATATAAGGAACACACCCATTATAAAGAAATCACATTAGGATTCTCTTTTTAAGCTGTTCCTTAAAACACTAGTGATTAGGAAATCTATTGGAGGCAGAAGCAGTCAAGGGTAGCCTAGGGTTAGGGTTAGGCTTAGGGTTAGGCTTAGGGTACGGCTTAGGGTACATGTTCGGGGAGGGCTTCGTGTATGGCGAAGGGTATGGGTTAGCGTTAGGGTTAAGGTTAGTGTTAGGGTTAGGGCTCGGTTTAGGGTACGGGTTAGGATTAGGGTACGTGTTAGGGTTAGGGTAGGGGTTAGGGTTAGGGTACGCGTTACGGATAGGGTAGTTATTAAACCTATCCCACTCTCTAGATACCCCTTAGCACGTAAAGGAATATTATTTGGGGGTCCAGCCATGGAGAAGAGTTTAGACACTAAGATAATATAAGGAACACACACATTATAAAGAAATCACATAAGGATTCTCTTTTTAAGCTGTTCCTTAAAACACTAGTGCTTAGGAAATCTATTGGAGGCAGAAGCAGTCAAGGGTAGCCTAGGGTTAGGGTTAGGCTTAGGGTTAGGCTTAGGGTATGGCTTAGGGTACGGGTTCGGGGAGGGCTTCGGGTATGGCGTAGGGTATGGTTTAGGGTTAGGGTTAGTGTTAGGGTTAGGGCTCGGTTTAGGGTACGGGTTAGGATTAGTGTACGTGTTAGTGTTAGGGTAGGGGTTAGGGTTAGGGTACGCGTTAGGGTTAGGGTAGTGATTAAACCTATCCCACTCTCTAGATACCCCTTAGCACATAAAGGAATATTATTTGGGGGTCCAGCCATGGAGAAGAGTTTAGACACTAGGATTAGATAAGGAACACACCCATTATAAAGAAATCACTTTAGGATTCTCTTTTTAAGCTGTTCCTTAAAACACTAGTGCTTAGGAAATCTATTGGAGGCAGAAGCAGTCAAGGGTAGCCTAGGGTTAGGGTTAGGCTTAGGGTTAGGCTTAGGGTACGGCTTAGGGTACGTGTTCGGGGAGGGCTTCGGGTATGGCGTAGGGTATGGGTTAGGGTTAGGGTTAGGGTTAGTGTTAGGGTTAGGGCTCGGTTTAGGGTACGGGTTAGGATTAGGGTACGTGTTAGGGTTAGGGTAGGGGTTAGGGTTAGGGTACGCGTTACGGTTAGTGTAGTTATTAAACCAATCCCACTCTCTAGATACCCCTGAGCACGTAAAGGAATATTATTTGGGGGTCCAGCCATGGAGAAGAGTTTAGACACTAAGATAATATAAGGAACACCCCCATTATAAAGAAATCACATTAGGATTCTCTTTTTAAGCTGTTCCTTAAAACACTAGTGATTAGGAAATCTATTGGAGGCAGAAGCAGTCAAGGGTAGCCTAGGGTTAGGGTTAGGCTTAGGGTTAGGCTTAGGGTACGGCTTAGGGTACATGTTCGGGGAGGGCTTCGTGTATTGCGAAGGGTATGGGTTAGCGTTAGGGTTAAGGTTAGTGTTAGGGTTAGGGCTCGGTTTAGGGTACGGGTTAGGATTAGGGTACGTGTTAGGGTTAGGGTAGGGGTTAGGGTTAGGGTACGCGTTACGGATAGGGTAGTTATTAAACCTATCCCACTCTCTAGATACCCCTTAGCACGTAAAGGAATATTATTTGGGGGTCCAGCCATGGAGAAGAGTTTAGACACTAAGATAATATAAGGAACACACACATTATAAAGAAATCACATTAGGATTCTCTTTTTAAGCTGTTCCTTAAAACACTAGTGCTTAGGAAATCTATAGGAGGCAGAAGCAGTCAAGGGTAGCCTAGGGTTAGGGTTAGGCTTAGGGTTAGGCTTAGGGTACGGATTAGGGTACGGGTTCGGGGAGGGCTTCGGGTACGGTGTAGGGTATGGGTTAGGGTTAGGGTTAGGGTTAGTGTTAGGGTTAGGGCTCGGTTTAGGGTACGGGTTAGGATTAGGGTACGTGTTAGGGTTAGGGTAGGGGTTAGGGTTAGGGTACGCATTAGGGTTAGGGTAGTTATTAAACCAATCCCACTCTCTAGATACCCCTTAGCACCTAAAGGAATATTATTTGGGGGTCCAGCCATGGAGAAGAGTTTAGACACTAAGATAATATAAGGAACACACACATTATAAAGAAATCACATTAGGATTCTCTTTTTAAGCTGTTCCTTAAAACACTAGTGATTAGGAAATCTATTGGAGGCAGAAGCAGTCAAGGGTAGCCTAGGGTTAGGGTTAGGCTTAGGGTTAGGCTTAGGGTACGGCTTAGGGTACATGTTCGGGGAGGGCTTCGTGTATGGCGAAGGGTATGGGTTAGCGTTAGGGTTAAGGTTAGTGTTAGGGTTAGGGCTCGGTTTAGGGTACGGGTTAGGATTAGGGTACGTGTTAGGGTTAGGGTAGGGGTTAGGGTTAGGGTACGCGTTACGGATAGGGTAGTTATTAAACCTATCCCACTCTCTAGATACCCCTTAGCACGTAAAGGAATATTATTTGGGGGTCCAGCCATGGAGAAGAGTTTAGACACTAAGATAATATAAGGAACACACACATTATAAAGAAATCACATAAGGATTCTCTTTTTAAGCTGTTCCTTAAAACACTAGTGCTTAGGAAATCTATTGGAGGCAGAAGCAGTCAAGGGTAGCCTAGGGTTAGGGTTAGGCTTAGGGTTAGGCTTACGGTATGGCTTAGGGTACGGGTTCGGGGAGGGCTTCGGGTATGGCGTAGGGTATGGTTTAGGGTTAGGGTTAGTGTTAGGGTTAGGGCTCGGTTTAGGGTACGGGTTAGGATTAGTGTACGTGTTAGTGTTAGGGTAGGGGTTAGGGTTAGGGTACGCGTTAGGGTTAGGGTAGTGATTAAACCTATCCCACTCTCTAGATACCCCTTAGCACATAAAGGAATATTATTTGGGGGTCCAGCCATGGAGAAGAGTTTAGACACTAGGATTAGATAAGGAACACACCCATTATAAAGAAATCACTTTAGGATTCTCTTTTTAAGCTGTTCCTTAAAACACTAGTGCTTAGGAAATCTATTGGAGGCAGAAGCAGTCAAGGGTAGCCTAGGGTTAGGGTTAGGCTTAGGGTTAGGCTTAGGGTACGGCTTAGGGTACGTGTTCGTGGAGGGCTTCGGGTACGGCGTAGGGTATGGGTTAGGGTTAGGGTTAGGGTTAGTGTTAGGGTTAGGGCTCGGTTTAGGGTACGGGTTAGGATTAGGGTACGTGTTAGGGTTAGGGTAGGGGTTAGGGTTAGGGTACGCGTTACGGTTAGGGTAGTTATTAAACCTATCCCACTCTCTAGATACCCCTTAGCACGTAAAGGAATATTATTTGGGGGTCCAGCCATGGAGAAGAGTTTAGACACTAAGATAATATAAGGAACACACCCATTATAAAGAAATCACATTAGGATTCTCTTTTTAAGCTGTTCCTTAAAACACTAGTGCTTAGGAAATCTATTGGAGGCAGAAGCAGTCAAGGGTAGCCTAGGGTTAGGGTTAGGCTTAGGGTTAGGCTTAGTGTACGGCTTAGGGTACGGGTTCGGAGAGGGCTTCGGGTACGGCGTAGGGTATGGGTTAGGGTTAGGTTTAGGGTTAGTGTTAGGGTTAGGGCTCGGTTTAGGGTACGGGTTAGGTTTAGGTTACGTGTTAGGGTTAGGGTAGGGGTTAGCGTTAGGGTACGCGTTAGGGTTAGGGTAGTTATTAAACCAATCCCACTCTCTAGATACCCCTGAGCACGTAAAGGAATATTATTTGGGGGTCCAGCCATGGAGAAGAGTTTAGACACTAAGATAATATAAGGAACACACCCATTATAAAGAAATCACATTAGGATTCTCTTTTTAAGCTGTTCCTTAAAACACTAGTGATTAGGAAATCTATTGGAGGCAGAAGCAGTCAAGGGTAGCCTAGGGTTAGGGTTAGGCTTAGGGTTAGGCTTAGGGTACGGCTTAGGGTACATGTTCGGGGAGGGCTTCGTGTATGGCGAAGGGTATGGGTTAGCGTTAGGGTTAAGGTTAGTGTTAGGGTTAGGGCTCGGTTTAGGGTACGGGTTAGGATTAGGGTACGTGTTAGGGTTAGGGTAGGGGTTAGGGTTAGGGTACGCGTTACGGATAGGGTAGTTATTAAACCTATCCCACTCTCTAGATACCCCTTAGCACGTAAAGGAATATTATTTGGGGGTCCAGCCATGGAGAAGAGTTTAGACACTAAGATAATATAAGGAACACACACATTATAAAGAAATCACATAAGGATTCTCTTTTTAAGCTGTTCCTTAAAACACTAGTGCTTAGGAAATCTATTGGAGGCAGAAGCAGTCAAGGGTAGCCTAGGGTTAGGGTTAGGCTTAGGGTTAGGCTTACGGTATGGCTTAGGGTACGGGTTCGGGGAGGGCTTCGGGTATGGCGTAGGGTATGGTTTAGGGTTAGGGTTAGTGTTAGGGTTAGGGCTCGGTTTAGGGTACGGGTTAGGATTAGTGTACGTGTTAGTGTTAGGGTAGGGGTTAGGGTTAGGGTACGCGTTAGGGTTAGGGTAGTGATTAAACCTATCCCACTCTCTAGATACCCCTTAGCACATAAAGGAATATTATTTGGGGGTCCAGCCATGGAGAAGAGTTTAGACACTAGGATTAGATAAGGAACACACCCATTATAAAGAAATCACTTTAGGATTCTCTTTTTAAGCTGTTCCTTAAAACACTAGTGCTTAGGAAATCTATTGGAGGCAGAAGCAGTCAAGGGTAGCCTAGGGTTAGGGTTAGGCTTAGGGTTAGGCTTAAAGTACGGCTTAGGGTACGTGTTCGTGGAGGGCTTCGGGTACGGCGTAGGGTATGGGTTAGGGTTAGGGTTAGGGTTAGTGTTAGGGTTAGGGCTCGGTTTAGGGTACGGGTTAGGATTAGGGTACGTGTTAGGGTTAGGGTAGGGGTTAGGGTTAGGGTACGCGTTACGGTTAGGGTAGTTATTAAACCTATCCCACTCTCTAGATACCCCTTAGCACGTAAAGGAATATTATTTGGGGGTCCAGCCATGGAGAAGAGTTTAGACACTAAGATAATATAAGGAACACACCCATTATAAAGAAATCACATTAGGATTCTCTTTTTAAGCTGTTCCTTAAAACACTAGTGCTTAGGAAATCTATTGGAGGCAGAAGCAGTCAAGGGTAGCCTAGGGTTAGGGTTAGGCTTAGGGTTAGGCTTAGTGTACGGCTTAGGGTACGGGTTCGGAGAGGGCTTCGGGTACGGCGTAGGGTATGGGTTAGGGTTAGGTTTAGGGTTAGTGTTAGGGTTAGGGCTCGGTTTAGGGTACGGGTTAGGTTTAGGTTACGTGTTAGGGTTAGGGTAGGGGTTTGCGTTAGGGTACGCGTTAGGGTTAGGGTAGTTATTAAACCAATCCCACTCTCTAGATACCCCTGAGCACGTAAAGGAATATTATTTGGGGGTCCAGCCATGGAGAAGAGTTTAGACACTAAGATAATATAAGGAACACACCCATTATAAAGAAATCACATTAGGATTCTCTTTTTAAGCTGTTCCTTAAAACACTAGTGATTAGGAAATCTATTGGAGGCAGAAGCAGTCAAGGGTAGCCTAGGGTTAGGGTTAGGCTTAGGGTTAGGCTTAGGGTACGGCTTAGGGTACATGTTCGGGGAGGGCTTCGTGTATTGCGAAGGGTATGGGTTAGCGTTAGGGTTAAGGTTAGTGTTAGGGTTAGGGCTCGGTTTAGGGTACGGGTTAGGATTAGGGTACGTGTTAGGGTTAGGGTAGGGGTTAGGGTTAGGGTACGCGTTACGGATAGGGTAGTTATTAAACCTATCCCACTCTCTAGATACCCCTTAGCACGTAAAGGAATATTATTTGGGGGTCCAGCCATGGAGAAGAGTTTAGACACTAAGATAATATAAGGAACACACACATTATAAAGAAATCACATAAGGATTCTCTTTTTAAGCTGTTCCTTAAAACACTAGTGCTTAGGAAATCTATTGGAGGCAGAAGCAGTCAAGGGTAGCCTAGGGTTAGGGTTAGGCTTAGGGTTAGGCTTAGGGTATGGCTTAGGGTACGGGTTCGGGGAGGGCTTCGGGTATGGCGTAGGGTATGGTTTAGGGTTAGGGTTAGGGCTCGGTTTAGGGTACGGGTTAGGATTAGTGTACGTGTTAGTGTTAGGGTAGGGGTTAGGGTTAGGGTACGCGTTAGGGTTAGGGTAGTGATTAAACCTATCCCACTCTCTAGATACCCCTTAGCACATAAAGGAATATTATTTGGGGGTCCAGCCATGGAGAAGAGTTTAGACACTAGGATTAGATAAGGAACACACCCATTATAAAGAAATCACTATAGGATTCTCTTTTTAAGCTGTTCCTTAAAACACTAGTGCTTAGGAAATCTATTGGAGGCAGAAGCAGTCAAGGGTAGCCTAGGGTTAGGGTTAGGCTTAGGGTTAGGCTTAGGGTACGGCTTAGGGTACGTGTTCGGGGAGGGCTTCGGGTATGGCGTAGGGTATGGGTTAGGGTTAGGGTTAGGGTTAGTGTTAGGGTTAGGGCTCGGTTTAGTGTACGGGTTAGGATTAGGGTACGTGTTAGGGTTAGGGTAGGGGTTAGGGTTAGGGTACGCGTTACGGTTAGTGTAGTTATTAAACCAATCCCACTCTCTAGATACCCCTGAGCACGTAAAGGAATATTATTTGGGGGTCCAGCCATGGAGAAGAGTTTAGACACTAAGATAATATAAGGAACACCCCCATTATAAAGAAATCACATTAGGATTCTCTTTTTAAGCTGTTCCTTAAAACACTAGTGATTAGGAAATCTATTGGAGGCAGAAGCAGTCAAGGGTAGCCTAGGGTTAGGGTTAGGCTTAGGGTTAGGCTTAGGGTACGGCTTAGGGTACATGTTCGGGGAGGGCTTCGTGTATTGCGAAGGGTATGGGTTAGCGTTAGGGTTAAGGTTAGTGTTAGGGTTAGGGCTCGGTTTAGGGTACGGGTTAGGATTAGGGTACGTGTTAGGGTTAGGGTAGGGGTTAGGGTTAGGGTACGCGTTACGGATAGGGTAGTTATTAAACCTATCCCACTCTCTAGATACCCCTTAGCACGTAAAGGAATATTATTTGGGGGTCCAGCCATGGAGAAGAGTTTAGACACTAAGATAATATAAGGAACACACACATTATAAAGAAATCACATAAGGATTCTCTTTTTAAGCTGTTCCTTAAAACACTAGTGCTTAGGAAATCTATTGGAGGCAGAAGCAGTCAAGGGTAGCCTAGGGTTAGGGTTAGGCTTAGGGTTAGGCTTAGGGTATGGCTTAGGGTACGGGTTCGGGGAGGGCTTCGGGTATGGCGTAGGGTATGGTTTAGGGTTAGGGTTAGTGTTAGGGTTAGGGCTCGGTTTAGGGTACGGGTTAGGATTAGTGTACGTGTTAGTGTTAGGGTAGGGGTTAGGGTTAGGGTACGCGTTAGGGTTAGGGTAGTGATTAAACCTATCCCACTCTCTAGATACCCCTTAGCACATAAAGGAATATTATTTGGGGGTCCAGCCATGGAGAAGAGTTTAGACACTAGGATTAGATAAGGAACACACCCATTATAAAGAAATCACTTTAGGATTCTCTTTTTAAGCTGTTCCTTAAAACACTAGTGCTTAGGAAATCTATTGGAGGCAGAAGCAGTCAAGGGTAGCCTAGGGTTAGGGTTAGGCTTAGGGTTAGGCTTAGGGTACGGCTTAGGGTACGTGTTCGGGGAGGGCTTCGGGTACGGCGTAGGGTATGGGTTAGGGTTAGGGTTAGGGTTAGTGTTAGGGTTAGGGCTCGGTTTAGGGTACGGGTTAGGATTAGGGTACGTGTTAGGGTTAGGGTAGGGGTTAGGGTTAGGGTACGCGTTACGGTTAGGGTAGTTATTAAACCTATCCCACTCTCTAGATACCCCTTAGCACGTAAAGGAATATTATTTGGGGGTCCAGCCATGGAGAAGAGTTTAGACACTAAGATAATATAAGGAACACACCCATTATAAAGAAATCACATTAGGATTCTCTTTTTAAGCTGTTCCTTAAAACACTAGTGCTTAGGAAATCTATTGGAGGCAGAAGCAGTCAAGGGTAGCCTAGGGTTAGGGTTAGGCTTAGGGTTAGGCTTAGTGTACGGCTTAGGGTACGGGTTCGGAGAGGGCTTCGGGTACGGCGTAGGGTATGGGTTAGGGTTAGGTTTAGGGTTAGTTTTAGGGTTAGGGCTCGGTTTAGGGTACGGGTTAGGTTTAGGTTACGTGTTAGGGTTAGGGTAGGGGTTAGCGTTAGGGTACGCGTTAGGGTTAGGGTAGTTATTAAACCAATCCCACTCTCTAGATACCCCTGAGCACGTAAAGGAATATTATTTGGGGGTCCAGCCATGGAGAAGAGTTTAGACACTAAGATAATATAAGGAACACACCCATTATAAAGAAATCACATTAGGATTCTCTTTTTAAGCTGTTCCTTAAAACACTAGTGATTAGGAAATCTATTGGAGGCAGAAGCAGTCAAGGGTAGCCTAGGGTTAGGGTTAGGCTTAGGGTTAGGCTTAGGGTACGGCTTAGGGTACATGTTCGGGGAGGGCTTCGTGTATGGCGAAGGGTATGGGTTAGCGTTAGGGTTAAGGTTAGTGTTAGGGTTAGGGCTCGGTTTAGGGTACGGGTTAGGATTAGGGTACGTGTTAGGGTTAGGGTAGGGGTTAGGGTTAGGGTACGCGTTACGGATAGGGTAGTTATTAAACCTATCCCACTCTCTAGATACCCCTTAGCACGTAAAGGAATATTATTTGGGGGTCCAGCCATGGAGAAGAGTTTAGACACTAAGATAATATAAGGAACACACACATTATAAAGAAATCACATAAGGATTCTCTTTTTAAGCTGTTCCTTAAAACACTAGTGCTTAGGAAATCTATTGGAGGCAGAAGCAGTCAAGGGTAGCCTAGGGTTAGGGTTAGGCTTAGGGTTAGGCTTAGGGTATGGCTTAGGGTACGGGTTCGGGGAGGGCTTCGGGTATGGCGTAGGGTATGGTTTAGGGTTAGGGTTAGTGTTAGGGTTAGGGCTCGGTTTAGGGTACGGATTAGGATTAGTGTACGTGTTAGTGTTAGGGTAGGGGTTAGGGTTAGGGTACGCGTTAGGGTTAGGGTAGTGATTAAACCTATCCCACTCTCTAGATACCCCTTAGCACATAAAGGAATATTATTTGGGGGTCCAGCCATGGAGAAGAGTTTAGACACTAGGATTAGATAAGGAACACACCCATTATAAAGAAATCACTTTAGGATTCTCTTTTTAAGCTGTTCCTTAAAACACTAGTGCTTAGGAAATCTATTGGAGGCAGAAGCAGTCAAGGGTAGCCTAGGGTTAGGGTTAGGCTTAGGGTTAGGCTTAGGGTACGGCTTAGGGTACGTGTTCGGGGAGGGCTTCGGGTACGGCGTAGGGTATGGGTTAGGGTTAGGGTTAGGGTTAATGTTAGGGTTAGGGCTCGGTTTAGGGTACGGGTTAGGATTAGGGTACGTGTTAGGGTTAGGGTAGGGGTTAGGGTTAGGGTACGCGTTACGGTTAGGTTAGTTATTAAACCTATCCCACTCTCTAGATACCCCTTAGCACGTAAAGGAATATTATTTGGGCGTCCAGCCATGGAGAAGAGTTTAGACACTAAGATAATATAAGGAACACACCCATTATAAAGAAATCACATTAGGATTCTCTTTTTAAGCTGTTCCTTAAAACACTAGTGCTTAGGAAATCTATTGGAGGCAGAAGCAGTCAAGGGTAGCCTAGGGTTAGGGTTAGGCTTAGGGTTAGGCTTAGTGTACGGCTTAGGGTACGGGTTCGGAGAGGGCTTCGGGTACGGCGTAGGGTATGGGTTAGGGTTAGGTTTAGGGGTAGTGTTAGGGTTAGGGCTCGGTTTAGGGTACGGGTTAGGTTTAGGTTACGTGTTAGGGTTAGGGTAGGGGTTAGCGTTAGGGTACGCGTTAGGGTTAGGGTAGTTATTAAACCAATCCCACTCTCTAGATACCCCTGAGCACGTAAAGGAATATTATTTGGGGGTCCAGCCATGGAGAAGAGTTTAGACACTAAGATAATATAAGGAACACACCCATTATAAAGAAATCACTTTAGGATTCTCTTTTTAAGCTGTTCCTTAAAACACTAGTGCTTAGGAAATCTATTGGAGGCAGAAGCAGTCAAGGGTAGCCTAGGGTTAGGGTTAGGCTTAGGGTACGGCTTAGGGTACGGCTTAGGGTACGTGTTCGGGGAGGGCTTCGGGTATGGCGTAGGGTATGGGTTAGGGTTAGGGTTAGGGTTAGTGTTAGGGTTAGGGCTCGGTTTAGGGTACGGGTTAGGATTAGGGTACGTGTTAGGGTTAGGGTAGGGGTTAGGGTTAGGGTACGCGTTACAGTTAGGGTAGTTATTAAACCAATCCCACTCTCTAGATACCCCTGAGCACGTAAAGGAATATTATTTGGGGGTCCAGCCATGGAGAAGAGTTTAGACACTAAGATAATATAAGGAACACACCCATTATAAAGAAATCACATTAGGATTCTCTTTTTAAGCTGTTCCTTAAAACACTAGTGATTAGGAAATCTATTGGAGGCAGAAGCAGTCAAGGGTAGCCTAGGGTTAGGGTTAGGCTTAGGGTTAGGCTTAGGGTACGGCTTAGGGTACATGTTCGGGGAGGGCTTCGTGTATTGCGAAGGGTATGGGTTAGCGTTAGGGTTAAGGTTAGTGTTAGGGTTAGGGCTCGGTTTAGGGTACGGGTTAGGATTAGGGTACGTGTTAGGGTTAGGGTAGGGGTTAGGGTTAGGGTACGCGTTACGGATAGGGTAGTTATTAAACCTATCCCACTCTCTAGATACCCCTTAGCACGTAAAGGAATATTATTTGGGGGTCCAGCCATGGAGAAGAGTTTAGACACTAAGATAATATAAGGAACACACACATTATAAAGAAATCACATAAGGATTCTCTTTTTAAGCTGTTCCTTAAAACACTAGTGCTTAGGAAATCTATTGGAGGCAGAAGCAGTCAAGGGTAGCCTAGGGTTAGGGTTAGGCTTAGGGTTAGGCTTAGGGTATGGCTTAGGGTACGGGTTCGGGGAGGGCTTCGGGTATGGCGTAGGGTATGGTTTAGGGTTAGGGTTAGTGTTAGGGTTAGGGCTCGGTTTAGGGTACGGGTTAGGATTAGTGTACGTGTTAGTGTTAGGGTAGGGGTTAGGGTTAGGGTACGCGTTAGGGATAGGGTAGTGATTAAACCTATCCCACTCTCTAGATACCCCTTAGCACATAAAGGAATATTATTTGGGGGTCCAGCCATGGAGAAGAGTTTAGACACTAGGATTAGATAAGGAACACACCCATTATAAAGAAATCACTTTAGGATTCTCTTTTTAAGCTGTTCCTTAAAACACTAGTGCTTAGGAAATCTATTGGAGGCAGAAGCAGACAAGGGTAGCCTAGGGTTAGGGTTAGGCTTAGGGTTAGGCTTAGGGTACGGCTTAGGGTACGTGTTCGGGGAGGGCTTCGGGTACGGCGTAGGGTATGGGTTAGGGTTAGGGTTAGGGTTAGTGTTAGGGTTAGGGCTCGGTTTAGGGTACGGGTTAGGATTAGGGTACGTGTTAGGGTTAGGGTAGGGGTTGGGTTAGGGTACGCGTTACGGTTAGGGTAGTTATTAAACCTATCCCACTCTCTAGATACCCCTTAGCACGTAAAGGAATATTATTTGGGGGTCCAGCCATGGAGAAGAGTTTAGACACTAAGATAATATAAGGAACACACCCATTATAAAGAAATCACATTAGGATTCTCTTTTTAAGCTGTTCCTTAAAACACTAGTGCTTAGGAAATCTATTGGAGGCAGAAGCAGTCAAGGGTAGCCTAGGGTTAGGGTTAGGCTTAGGGTTAGGCTTAGTGTACGGCTTAGGGTACGGGTTCGGAGAGGGCTTCGGGTACGGCGTAGGGTATGGGTTAGGGTTAGGTTTAGGGTTAGTGTTAGGGTTAGGGCTCGGTTTAGGGTACGGGTTAGGTTTAGGTTACGTGTTAGGGTTAGGGTAGCGGTTAGCGTTAGGGTACGCGTTAGGGTTAGGGTAGTTATTAAACCAATCCCACTCTCTAGATACCCCTGAGCACGTAAAGGAATATTATTTGGGGGTCCAGCCATGGAGAAGAGTTTAGACACTAAGATAATATAAGGAACACACCCATTATAAAGAAATCACATTAGGATTCTCTTTTTAAGCTGTTCCTTAAAACACTAGTGATTAGGAAATCTATTGGAGGCAGAAGCAGTCAAGGGTAGCCTAGGGTTAGGGTTAGGCTTAGGGTTAGGCTTAGGGTACGGCTTAGGGTACATGTTCGGGGAGGGCTTCGTGTATGGCGAAGGGTATGTGTTAGCGTTAGGGTTAAGGTTAGTGTTAGGGTTAGGGCTCGGTTTAGGGTACGGGTTAGGATTAGGGTACGTGTTAGGGTTAGGGTAGGGGTTAGGGTTAGGGTACGCGTTACGGATAGGGTAGTTATTAAACCTATCCCACTCTCTAGATACCCCTTAGCACGTAAAGGAATATTATTTGGGGGTCCAGCCATGGAGAAGAGTTTAGACACTAAGATAATATAAGGAACACACACATTATAAAGAAATCACATAAGGATTCTCTTTTTAAGCTGTTCCTTAAAACACTAGTGCTTAGGAAATCTATTGGAGGCAGAAGCAGTCAAGGGTAGCCTAGGGTTAGGGTTAGGCTTAGGGTTAGGCTTAGGGTATGGCTTAGGGTACGGGTTCGGGGAGGGCTTCGGGTATGGCGTAGGGTATGGTTTAGGGTTAGGGTTAGTGTTAGGGTTAGGGCTCGGTTTAGGGTACGGGTTAGGATTAGTGTACGTGTTAGTGTTAGGGTAGGGGTTAGGGTTAGGGTACGCGTTAGGGTTAGGGTAGTTATTAAACCAATCCCACTCTCTAGATACCCCTGAGCACGTAAAGGAATATTATTTGGGGGTCCAGCCATGGAGAAGAGTTTAGACACTAAGATAATATAAGGAACACACCCATTATAAAGAAATCACATTAGGATTCTCTTTTTAAGCTGTTCCTTAAAACACTAGTGATTAGGAAATCTATTGGAGGCAGAAGCAGTCAAGGGTAGCCTAGGGTTAGGGTTAGGCTTAGGGTTAGGCTTAGGGTACGGCTTAGGGTACATGTTCGGGGAGGGCTTCGTGTATGGCGAAGGGTATGGGTTAGCGTTAGGGTTAAGGTTAGTGTTAGGGTTAGGGCTCGGTTTAGGGTACGGGTTAGGATTAGGGTACGTGTTAGGGTTAGGGTAGGGGTTAGGGTTAGGGTACGCGTTACGGATAGGGTAGTTATTAAACCTATCCCACTCTCTAGATACCCCTTAGCACGTAAAGGAATATTATTTGGGGGTCCAGCCATGGAGAAGAGTTTAGACACTAAGATAATATAAGGAACACACACATTATAAAGAAATCACATAAGGATTCTCTTTTTAAGCTGTTCCTTAAAACACTAGTGCTTAGGAAATCTATTGGAGGCAGAAGCAGTCAAGGGTAGCCTAGGGTTAGGGTTAGGCTTAGGGTTAGGCTTAGGGTATGGCTTAGGGTACGGGTTCGGGGAGGGCTTCGGGTATGGCGTAGGGTATGGTTTAGGGTTAGGGTTAGTGTTAGGGTTAGGGCTCGGTTTAGGGTACGGATTAGGATTAGTGTACGTGTTAGTGTTAGGGTAGGGGTTAGGGTTAGGGTACGCGTTAGGGTTAGGGTAGTGATTAAACCTATCCCACTCTCTAGATACCCCTTAGCACATAAAGGAATATTATTTGGGGGTCCAGCCATGGAGAAGAGTTTAGACACTAGGATTAGATAAGGAACACACCCATTATAAAGAAATCACTTTAGGATTCTCTTTGTAAGCTGTTCCTTAAAACACTAGTGCTTAGGAAATCTATTGGAGGCAGAAGCAGTCAAGGGTAGCCTAGGGTTAGGGTTAGGCTTAGGGTTAGGCTTAGGGTACGGCTTAGGGTACGTGTTCGGGGAGGGCTTCGGGTACGGCGTAGGGTATGGGTTAGGGTTAGGGTTAGGGTTAATGTTAGGGTTAGGGCTCGGTTTAGGGTACGGGTTAGGATTAGGGTACGTGTTAGGGTTAGGGTAGGGGTTAGGGTTAGGGTACGCGTTACGGTTAGGGTAGTTATTAAACCTATCCCACTCTCTAGATACCCCTTAGCACGTAAAGGAATATTATTTGGGCGTCCAGCCATGGAGAAGAGTTTAGACACTAAGATAATATAAGGAACACACCCATTATAAAGAAATCACATTAGGATTCTCTTTTTAAGCTGTTCCTTAAAACACTAGTGCTTAGGAAATCTATTGGAGGCAGAAGCAGTCAAGGGTAGCCTAGGGTTAGGGTTAGGCTTAGGGTTAGGCTTAGTGTACGGCTTAGGGTACGGGTTCGGAGAGGGCTTCGGGTACGGCGTAGGGTATGGGTTAGGGTTAGGTTTAGGGGTAGTGTTAGGGTTAGGGCTCGGTTTAGGGTACGGGTTAGGTTTAGGTTACGTGTTAGGGTTAGGGTAGGGGTTAGCGTTAGGGTACGCGTTAGGGTTAGGGTAGTTATTAAACCAATCCCACTCTCTAGATACCCCTGAGCACGTAAAGGAATATTATTTGGGGGTCCAGCCATGGAGAAGAGTTTAGACACTAAGATAATATAAGGAACACACCCATTATAAAGAAATCACTTTAGGATTCTCTTTTTAAGCTGTTCCTTAAAACACTAGTGCTTAGGAAATCTATTGGAGGCAGAAGCAGTCAAGGGTAGCCTAGGGTTAGGGTTAGGCTTAGGGTACGGCTTAGGGTACGGCTTAGGGTACGTGTTCGGGGAGGGCTTCGGGTATGGCGTAGGGTATGGGTTAGGGTTAGGGTTAGGGTTAGTGTTAGGGTTAGGGCTCGGTTTAGGGTACGGGTTAGGATTAGGGTACGTGTTAGGGTTAGGGTAGGGGTTAGGGTTAGGGTACGCGTTACAGTTAGGGTAGTTATTAAACCAATCCCACTCTCTAGATACCCCTGAGCACGTAAAGGAATATTATTTGGGGGTCCAGCCATGGAGAAGAGTTTAGACACTAAGATAATATAAGGAACACACCCATTATAAAGAAATCACATTAGGATTCTCTTTTTAAGCTGTTCCTTAAAACACTAGTGATTAGGAAATCTATTGGAGGCAGAAGCAGTCAAGGGTAGCCTAGGGTTAGGGTTAGGCTTAGGGTTAGGCTTAGGGTACGGCTTAGGGTACATGTTCGGGGAGGGCTTCGTGTATTGCGAAGGGTATGGGTTAGCGTTAGGGTTAAGGTTAGTGTTAGGGTTAGGGCTCGGTTTAGGGTACGGGTTAGGATTAGGGTACGTGTTAGGGTTAGGGTAGGGGTTAGGGTTAGGGTACGCGTTACGGATAGGGTAGTTATTAAACCTATCCCACTCTCTAGATACCCCTTAGCACGTAAAGGAATATTATTTGGGGGTCCAGCCATGGAGAAGAGTTTAGACACTAAGATAATATAAGGAACACACACATTATAAAGAAATCACATAAGGATTCTCTTTTTAAGCTGTTCCTTAAAACACTAGTGCTTAGGAAATCTATTGGAGGCAGAAGCAGTCAAGGGTAGCCTAGGGTTAGGGTTAGGCTTAGGGTTAGGCTTAGGGTATGGCTTAGGGTACGGGTTCGGGGAGGGCTTCGGGTATGGCGTAGGGTATGGTTTAGGGTTAGGGTTAGTGTTAGGGTTAGGGCTCGGTTTAGGGTACGGGTTAGGATTAGTGTACGTGTTAGTGTTAGGGTAGGGGTTAGGGTTAGGGTACGCGTTAGGGATAGGGTAGTGATTAAACCTATCCCACTCTCTAGATACCCCTTAGCACATAAAGGAATATTATTTGGGGGTCCAGCCATGGAGAAGAGTTTAGACACTAGGATTAGATAAGGAACACACCCATTATAAAGAAATCACTTTAGGATTCTCTTTTTAAGCTGTTCCTTAAAACACTAGTGCTTAGGAAATCTATTGGAGGCAGAAGCAGTCAAGGGTAGCCTAGGGTTAGGGTTAGGCTTAGGGTTAGGCTTAGGGTACGGCTTAGGGTACGTGTTCGGGGAGGGCTTCGGGTACGGCGTAGGGTATGGGTTAGGGTTAGGGTTAGGGTTAGTGTTAGGGTTAGGGCTCGGTTTAGGGTACGGGTTAGGATTAGGGTACGTGTTAGGGTTAGGGTAGGGGTTAGGGTTAGGGTACGCGTTACGGTTAGGGTAGTTATTAAACCTATCCCACTCTCTAGATACCCCTTAGCACGTAAAGGAATATTATTTGGGGGTCCAGCCATGGAGAAGAGTTTAGACACTAAGATAATATAAGGAACACACCCATTATAAAGAAATCACATTAGGATTCTCTTTTTAAGCTGTTCCTTAAAACACTAGTGCTTAGGAAATCTATTGGAGGCAGAAGCAGTCAAGGGTAGCCTAGGGTTAGGGTTAGGCTTAGGGTTAGGCTTAGTGTACGGCTTAGGGTACGGTTTCGGAGAGGGCTTCGGGTACGGCGTAGGGTATGGGTTAGGGTTAGGTTTAGGGTTAGTTTTAGGGTTAGGGCTCGGTTTAGGGTACGGGTTAGGTTTAGGTTACGTGTTAGGGTTAGGGTAGGGGTTAGGGTTAGGGTACGCGTTAGGGTTAGGGTAGTTATTAAACCAATCCCACTCTCTAGATACCCCTGAGCACGTAAAGGAATATTATTTGGGGGTCCAGCCATGGAGAAGAGTTTAGACACTAAGATAATATAAGGAACACACCCATTATAAAGAAATCACATTAGGATTCTCTTTTTAAGCTGTTCCTTAAAACACTAGTGATTAGGAAATCTATTGGAGGCAGAAGCAGTCAAGGGTAGCCTAGGGTTAGGGTTAGGCTTAGGGTTAGGCTTAGGGTACGGCTTAGGGTACATGTTCGGGGAAGGCTTCGTGTATGGCGAAGGGTATGTGTTAGCGTTAGGGTTAAGGTTAGTGTTAGGGTTAGGGCTCGGTTTAGGGTACGGGTTAGGATTAGGGTACGTGTTAGGGTTAGGGTAGGGGTTAGGGTTAGGGTACGCGTTACGGATAGGGTAGTTATTAAACCTATCCCACTCTCTAGATACCCCTTAGCACGTAAAGGAATATTATTTGGGGGTCCAGCCATGGAGAAGAGTTTAGACACTAAGATAATATAAGGAACACACACATTATAAAGAAATCACATAAGGATTCTCTTTTTAAGCTGTTCCTTAAAACACTAGTGCTTAGGAAATCTATTGGAGGCAGAAGCAGTCAAGGGTAGCCTAGGGTTAGGGTTAGGCTTAGGGTTAGGCTTAGGGTATGGCTTAGGGTACGGGTTCGGGGA
The DNA here is from genome assembly GCF_965194825.1 of Balaenoptera physalus. Lineage (NCBI taxonomy): Eukaryota > Metazoa > Chordata > Mammalia > Artiodactyla > Balaenopteridae > Balaenoptera > Balaenoptera physalus. Next base: position 600,909 of record NW_028126443.1, on the reverse strand, counting down.
GGGCTTCGGGTATGGCGTAGGGTATGGTTTAGGGTTAGGGTTAGTGTTAGGGTTAGGGCTCGGTTTAGGGTACGGGTTAGGATTAGTGTACGTGTTAGTGTTAGGGTAGGGGTTAGGGTTAGGGTACGCGTTAGGGTTAGGGTAGTGATTAAACCTATCCCACTCTCTAGATACCCCTTAGCACATAAAGGAATATTATTTGGGGGTCCAGCCATGGAGAAGAGTTTAGACACTAGGATTAGATAAGGAACACACCCATTATAAAGAAATCACTTTAGGATTCTCTTTTTAAGCTGTTCCTTAAAACACTAGTGCTTAGGAAATCTATTGGAGGCAGAAGCAGACAAGGGTAGCCTAGGGTTAGGGTTAGGCTTAGGGTTAGGCTTAGGGTACGGCTTAGGGTACGTGTTCGGGGAGGGCTTCGGGTACGGCGTAGGGTATGGGTTAGGGTTAGGGTTAGGGTTAGTGTTAGGGTTAGGGCTCGGTTTAGGGTACGGGTTAGGATTAGGGTACGTGTTAGGGTTAGGGTAGGGGTTGGGTTAGGGTACGCGTTACGGTTAGGGTAGTTATTAAACCTATCCCACTCTCTAGATACCCCTTAGCACGTAAAGGAATATTATTTGGGGGTCCAGCCATGGAGAAGAGTTTAGACACTAAGATAATATAAGGAACACACCCATTATAAAGAAATCACATTAGGATTCTCTTTTTAAGCTGTTCCTTAAAACACTAGTGCTTAGGAAATCTATTGGAGGCAGAAGCAGTCAAGGGTAGCCTAGGGTTAGGGTTAGGCTTAGGGTTAGGCTTAGTGTACGGCTTAGGGTACGGGTTCGGAGAGGGCTTCGGGTACGGCGTAGGGTATGGGTTAGGGTTAGGTTTAGGGTTAGTGTTAGGGTTAGGGCTCGGTTTAGGGTACGGGTTAGGTTTAGGTTACGTGTTAGGGTTAGGGTAGCGGTTAGCGTTAGGGTACGCGTTAGGGTTAGGGTAGTTATTAAACCAATCCCACTCTCTAGATACCCCTGAGCACGTAAAGGAATATTATTTGGGGGTCCAGCCATGGAGAAGAGTTTAGACACTAAGATAATATAAGGAACACACCCATTATAAAGAAATCACATTAGGATTCTCTTTTTAAGCTGTTCCTTAAAACACTAGTGATTAGGAAATCTATTGGAGGCAGAAGCAGTCAAGGGTAGCCTAGGGTTAGGGTTAGGCTTAGGGTTAGGCTTAGGGTACGGCTTAGGGTACATGTTCGGGGAGGGCTTCGTGTATGGCGAAGGGTATGTGTTAGCGTTAGGGTTAAGGTTAGTGTTAGGGTTAGGGCTCGGTTTAGGGTACGGGTTAGGATTAGGGTACGTGTTAGGGTTAGGGTAGGGGTTAGGGTTAGGGTACGCGTTACGGATAGGGTAGTTATTAAACCTATCCCACTCTCTAGATACCCCTTAGCACGTAAAGGAATATTATTTGGGGGTCCAGCCATGGAGAAGAGTTTAGACACTAAGATAATATAAGGAACACACACATTATAAAGAAATCACATAAGGATTCTCTTTTTAAGCTGTTCCTTAAAACACTAGTGCTTAGGAAATCTATTGGAGGCAGAAGCAGTCAAGGGTAGCCTAGGGTTAGGGTTAGGCTTAGGGTTAGGCTTAGGGTATGGCTTAGGGTACGGGTTCGGGGAGGGCTTCGGGTATGGCGTAGGGTATGGTTTAGGGTTAGGGTTAGTGTTAGGGTTAGGGCTCGGTTTAGGGTACGGGTTAGGATTAGTGTACGTGTTAGTGTTAGGGTAGGGGTTAGGGTTAGGGTACGCGTTAGGGTTAGGGTAGTTATTAAACCAATCCCACTCTCTAGATACCCCTGAGCACGTAAAGGAATATTATTTGGGGGTCCAGCCATGGAGAAGAGTTTAGACACTAAGATAATATAAGGAACACACCCATTATAAAGAAATCACATTAGGATTCTCTTTTTAAGCTGTTCCTTAAAACACTAGTGATTAGGAAATCTATTGGAGGCAGAAGCAGTCAAGGGTAGCCTAGGGTTAGGGTTAGGCTTAGGGTTAGGCTTAGGGTACGGCTTAGGGTACATGTTCGGGGAGGGCTTCGTGTATGGCGAAGGGTATGGGTTAGCGTTAGGGTTAAGGTTAGTGTTAGGGTTAGGGCTCGGTTTAGGGTACGGGTTAGGATTAGGGTACGTGTTAGGGTTAGGGTAGGGGTTAGGGTTAGGGTACGCGTTACGGATAGGGTAGTTATTAAACCTATCCCACTCTCTAGATACCCCTTAGCACGTAAAGGAATATTATTTGGGGGTCCAGCCATGGAGAAGAGTTTAGACACTAAGATAATATAAGGAACACACACATTATAAAGAAATCACATAAGGATTCTCTTTTTAAGCTGTTCCTTAAAACACTAGTGCTTAGGAAATCTATTGGAGGCAGAAGCAGTCAAGGGTAGCCTAGGGTTAGGGTTAGGCTTAGGGTTAGGCTTAGGGTATGGCTTAGGGTACGGGTTCGGGGAGGGCTTCGGATATGGCGTAGGGTATGGTTTAGGGTTAGGGTTAGTGTTAGGGTTAGGGCTCGGTTTAGGGTACGGGTTAGGATTAGTGTACGTGTTAGTGTTAGGGTAGGGGTTAGGGTTAGGGTACGCGTTAGGGTTAGGGTAGTGATTAAACCTATCCCACTCTCTAGATACCCCTTAGCACATAAAGGAATATTATTTGGGGGTCCAGCCATGGAGAAGAGTTTAGACACTAGGATTAGATAAGGAACACACCCATTATAAAGAAATCACTTTAGGATTCTCTTTTTAAGCTGTTCCTTAAAACACTAGTGCTTAGGAAATCTATTGGAGGCAGAAGCAGTCAAGGGTAGCCTAGGGTTAGGGTTAGGCTTAGGGTTAGGCTTAGGGTACGGCTTAGGGTACGTGTTCGGGGAGGGCTTCGGGTACGGCGTAGGGTATGGGTTAGGGTTAGGGTTAGGGTTAGTGTTAGGGTTAGGGCTCGGTTTAGGGTACGGGTTAGGATTAGGGTACGTGTTAGGGTTAGGGTAGGGGTTAGGGTTAGGGTACGCGTTACGGTTAGGGTAGTTATTAAACCTATCCCACTCTCTAGATACCCCTTAGCACGTAAAGGAATATTATTTGGGGGTCCAGCCATGGAGAAGAGTTTAGACACTAAGATAATATAAGGAACACACCCATTATAAAGAAATCACATTAGGATTCTCTTTTTAAGCTGTTCCTTAAAACACTAGTGCTTAGGAAATCTATTGGAGGCAGAAGCAGTCAAGGGTAGCCTCGGGTTAGGGTTAGGCTTAGGGTTAGGCTTAGTGTACGGCTTAGGGTACGGGTTCGGAGAGGGCTTCGGGTACGGCGTAGGGTATGGGTTAGGGTTAGGTTTAGGGTTAGTGTTAGGGTTAGGGCTCGGTTTAGGGTACGGGTTAGGTTTAGGTTACGTGTTAGGGTTAGGGTAGGGGTTAGCGTTAGGGTACGCGTTAGGGTTAGGGTAGTTATTAAACCAATCCCACTCTCTAGATACCCCTGAGCACGTAAAGGAATATTATTTGGGGGTCCAGCCATGGAGAAGAGTTTAGACACTAAGATAATATAAGGAACACACCCATTATAAAGAAATCACATTAGGATTCTCTTTTTAAGCTGTTCCTTAAAACACTAGTGATTAGGAAATCTATTGGAGGCAGAAGCAGTCAAGGGTAGCCTAGGGTTAGGGTTAGGCTTAGGGTTAGGCTTAGGGTACGGCTTAGGGTACATGTTCGGGGAGGGCTTCGTGTATGGCGAAGGGTATGTGTTAGCGTTAGGGTTAAGGTTAGTGTTAGGGTTAGGGCTCGGTTTAGGGTACGGGTTAGGATTAGGGTACGTGTTAGGGTTAGGGTAGGGGTTAGGGTTAGGGTACGCGTTACGGATAGGATAGTTATTAAACCTATCCCACTCTCTAGATACCCCTTAGCACGTAAAGGAATATTATTTGGGGGTCCAGCCATGGAGAAGAGTTTAGACACTAAGATAATATAAGGAACACACACATTATAAAGAAATCACATAAGGATTCTCTTTTTAAGCTGTTCCTTAAAACACTAGTGCTTAGGAAATCTATTGGAGGCAGAAGCAGTCAAGGGTAGCCTAGGGTTAGGGTTAGGCTTAGGGTTAGGCTTAGGGTATGGCTTAGGGTACGGGTTCGGGGAGGGCTTCGGGTATGGCGTAGGGTATGGTTTAGGGTTAGGGTTAGTGTTAGGGTTAGGGCTCGGTTTAGGGTACGGGTTAGGATTAGTGTACGTGTTAGTGTTAGGGTAGGGGTTAGGGTTAGGGTACGCGTTAGGGTTAGGGTAGTGATTAAACCTATCCCACTCTCTAGATACCCCTTAGCACATAAAGGAATATTATTTGGGGGTCCAGCCATGGAGAAGAGTTTAGACACTAGGATTAGATAAGGAACACACCCATTATAAAGAAATCACTTTAGGATTCTCTTTTTAAGCTGTTCCTTAAAACACTAGTGCTTAGGAAATCTATTGGAGGCAGAAGCAGTCAAGGGTAGCCTAGGGTTAGGGTTAGGCTTAGGGTTAGGCTTAGGGTACGGCTTAGGGTACGTGTTCGGGGAGGGCTTCGGGTACGGCGTAGGGTATGGGTTAGGGTTAGGGTTAGGGTTAGTGTTAGGGTTAGGGCTCGGTTTAGGGTACGGGTTAGGATTAGGGTACGTGTTAGGGTTAGGGTAGGGGTTAGGGTTAGGGTACGCGTTACGGTTAGGGTAGTTATTAAACCTATCCCACTCTCTAGATACCCCTTAGCACGTAAAGGAATATTATTTGGGGGTCCAGCCATGGAGAAGAGTTTAGACACTAAGATAATATAAGGAACACACCCATTATAAAGAAATCACATTAGGATTCTCTTTTTAAGCTGTTCCTTAAAACACTAGTGCTTAGGAAATCTATTGGAGGCAGAAGCAGTCAAGGGTAGCCTAGGGTTATGGTTAGGCTTAGGGTTAGGCTTAGTGTACGGCTTAGGGTACGGGTTCGGAGAGGGCTTCGGGTACGGCGTAGGGTATGGGTTAGGGTTAGGTTTAGGGTTAGTGTTAGGGTTAGGGCTCGGTTTAGGGTACGGGTTAGGTTTAGGTTACGTGTTAGGGTTAGGGTAGGGGTTAGCGTTAGGGTACGCGTTAGGGTTAGGGTAGTTATTAAACCAATCCCACTCTCTAGATACCCCTGAGCACGTAAAGGAATATTATTTGGGGGTCCAGCCATGGAGAAGAGTTTAGACACTAAGATAATATAAGGAACACAACCATTATAAAGAAATCACTTTAGGATTCTCTTTTTAAGCTGTTCCTTAAAACACTAGTGCTTAGGAAATCTATTGGAGGCAGAAGCAGTCAAGGGTAGCCTAGGGTTAGGGTTAGGCTTAGGGTTAGGCTTAGGGTATGGCTTAGGGTACGGGTTCGGGGAGGGCTTCGGGTATGGCGTAGGGTATGGTTTAGGGTTAGGGTTAGTGTTAGGGTTAGGGCTCGGTTTAGGGTACGGGTTAGGATTAGTGTACGTGTTAGTGTTAGGGTAGGGGTTAGGGTTAGGGTACGCGTTAGGGTTAGGGTAGTGATTAAACCTATCCCACTCTCTAGATACCCCTTAGCACATAAAGGAATATTATTTGGGGGTCCAGCCATGGAGAAGAGTTTAGACACTAGGATTAGATAAGGAACACACCCATTATAAAGAAATCACTTTAGGATTCTCTTTTTAAGCTGTTCCTTAAAACACTAGTGCTTAGGAAATCTATTGGAGGCAGAAGCAGTCAAGGGTAGCCTAGGGTTAGGGTTAGGCTTAGGGTTAGGCTTAGGGTACGGCTTAGGGTACGGGTTCGGGGAGGGCTTCGGGTACGGTGTAGGGTATGGGTTAGGGTTAGGGTTAGGGTTAGTGTTAGGGTTAGGGCTCGGTTTAGGGTACGGGTTAGGATTAGGGTACGTGTTAGGGTTAGGGTAGGGGTTAGGGTTAGGGTACGCGTTACGGTTAGGGTAGTGATTAAACCTATCCCACTCTCTAGTTACCCCTTAGCACGTAAAGGAATATTATTTGGGGGTCCAGCCATGGAGAAGAGTTTAGACACTAGGAAAAGATAAGGAACACACCCATTATAAAGAAATCACATTAGGATTCTCTTTTTAAGCTGTTCCTTAAAACACTAGTGCTTAGGAAATCTATTGGAGGCAGAAGCAGTCAAGGGTAGCCTAGGGTTAGGGTTAGGCTTAGGGTTAGGCTTAGGGTACGGCTTAGGGTACGGGTTCGGGGAGGGCTTCGGGTACGGCGTAGGGTATGGGTTAGGGTTAGGGTTAGGGTTAGTGTTAGGGTTAGGGCTCGGTTTAGGGTACGGGTTAGGATTAGGGTACGTGTTAGTGTTAGGGTAGGGGTTAGGGTTAGGGTACGCGTTAGGGTTAGGGTAGGTATTAAACCTATCCCACTCTCTAGATACCCCTTAGCACGTAAAGGAATATTATTTGGGGGTCCAGCCATGGAGAAGAGTTTAGACACTAAGATAATATAAGGAACACACACATTATAAAGAAATCACATTAGGATTCTCTTTTTAAGCTGTTCCTTAAAACACTAGTGCTTAGGAAATCTATTGGAAGCAGAAGCAGTCAAGGGTAGCCTAGGGTTAGGGTTAGGCTTAGGGTTAGGCTTAGGGTACGGCTTAGGGTACGGGTTCGGGGAGGGCTTCGGGTACGGCGTAGGGTATGGGTTAGGGTTAGGGTTAGGGTTAGTGTTAGGGTTAGGGCTCGGTTTAGGGGACGGGTTAGGATTAGGGTACGTGTTAGGGTTAGGGTAGGGGTTAGGGTTAGGGTACGCGTTAGGGTTAGGGTAGTTATTAAACCTATCCCACTCTCTAGATACCCCTTAGCACGTAAAGGAATATTATTTGGGGGTCCAGCCATGGAGAAGAGTTTAGACACTAAGATAATATAAGGAACACACACATTATAAAGAAATCACATTAGGATTCTCTTTTTAAGCTGTTCCTTAAAACACTAGTGCTTAGGAAATCTATTGGAGGCAGAAGCAGTCAAGGGTAGCCTAGGGTTAGGGTTAGGCTTAGGGTTAGGCTTAGGGTACGGCTTAGGGTACGGGTTCGGGGAGGGCTTCGGGTACGGCGTAGGGTATGAGTTAGGGTTAGGGTTAGGGTTAGTGTTAGGGTTAGGGCTCGGTTTAGGGTACGGGTTAGGATTAGTGTACGTGTTAGGGTTAGGGAAGGGGTTAGGGTTAGGGTACGCGTTAGGCTTAGGGTAGTGATTAAACCTATCCCACTCTCTAGATACCCCTTAGCACATAAAGGAATATTATTTGGTTGTCCAGCCATGGAGAAGAGTTTAGACACTAGGATTAGAGAAGGAACCCACCCATTATAAAGAAATCACATTAGGATTCTCTTTTTAAGCTGTTCCTTAAAACACTAGTGCTTAGGAAATCTATTGGAGGCAGAAGCAGTCAAGGGTAGCCTACGGTTAGGGTTAGGCTTAGGGTTAGGCTTAGGGTACGGCTTAGGGTACGGGTTCGGGAAGGGCTTCGGGTACGGCGTAGGGTATGGGTTAGGGTTAGGGTTAGGGTTAGGGCTCGGTTTAGGGTACGGGTTAGGATTAGGGTACGTGTTAGGGTTAGGGTAGGGGTTAGGGTTAGGGTACGCGTTAGGGTTAGGGTAGGTATTAAACCTATCCCACTCTCTAGATACCCCTTAGCACGTAAAGGAATATTATTTGGGGGTCCAGCCATGGAGAAGAGTTTAGACACTAAGATAATATAAGGAACACACACATTATAAAGAAATCACATTAGGATTCTCTTTTTAAGCTGTTCCTTAAAACACTAGTGCTTAGGAAATCTATTGGAGGCAGAAGCAGTCAAGGGTAGCCTAGGGTTAGGGTTAGGCTTAGGGTTAGGCTTAGGGTACGGCTTAGGGTACGGGTTCGGGGAGGGCTTCGGGTACGGTGTAGGGTATGGGTTAGGGTTAGGGTTAGGGTTAGTGTTAGGGTTAGGGCTCGGTTTAGGGTACGGGTTAGGATTAGGGTACGTGTTAGGGTTAGGGTAGGGGTTAGCGTTAGGGTACGCGTTAGGGTTAGGGTAGTTATTAAACCTATCCCACTCTCTAGTTACCCCTTAGCACGTAAAGGAATATTATTTGGGGGTCCAGCCATGGAGAAGAGTTTAGACACTAGGAAAAGATAAGGAACACACCCATTATAAAGAAATCACATTAGGATTCTCTTTTTAAGCTGTTCCTTAAAACACTAGTGCTTAGGAAATCTATTGGAGGCAGAAGCAGTCAAGGGTAGCCTAGGGTTAGGGTTAGGCTTAGGGTTAGGCTTAGGGTACGGCTTAGGGTACGGGTTCGGGGAGGGCTTCGGGTACGGCGTAGGGTATGGGTTAGGGTTAGGGATAGGGTTAGTGTTAGGGTTAGGGCTCGGTTTAGGGTACGGGTTAGGATTAGGGTACGTGTTAGTGTTAGGGTAGGGGTTAGGGTTAGGGTACGCGTTAGGGTTAGGGTAGGTATTAAACCTATCCCACTCTCTAGATACCCCTTAGCACGTAAAGGAATATTATTTGGGGGTCCAGCCATGGAGAAGAGTTTAGACACTAAGATAATATAAGGAACACACACATTATAAAGAAATCACATTAGGATTCTCTTTTTAAGCTGTTCCTTAAAACACTAGTGCTTAGGAAATCTATTGGAGGCAGAAGCAGTCAAGGGTAGCCTAGGGTTAGGGTTAGGCTTAGGGTTAGGCTTAGGGTACGCCTTAGGGTACGGGTTCGGGGAGGGCTTCGGGTACGGCGTAGGGTATGGGTTAGGGTTAGGGTTAGGGTTAGTGTTAGGGTTAGGGCTCGGTTTAGGGGACGGGTTAGGATTAGGGTACGTGTTAGGGTTAGGGTAGGGGTTAGGGTTAGTGTACGCGTTAGGGTTAGGGTAGTTATTAAACCTATCCCACTCTCTAGATACCCCTTAGCACGTAAAGGAATATTATTTGGGGGTCCAGCCATGGAGAAGAGTTTAGACACTAAGATAATATAAGGAACACACCCATTATAAAGAAATCACATTAGGATTCTCTTTTTAAGCTGTTCCTTAAAACCCTAGTGCTTAGGAAATCTATTGGAGGCAGAAGCAGTCAAGGGTAGCCTAGGGTTAGGTTTAGGCTTAGGGTTAGGCTTAGGGTACGGCTTAGGGTACGGGTTCGGGGAGGGCTTCGGGTACGGCGTAGGGTATGGGTTAGGGTTAGGGTTAGGGTTAGGGCTCGGTTTAGGGTACGGGTTAGGATTAGGGTACGTGTTAGGGTTAGGGTAGGGGTTAGGGTTAGGGTACGCGTTACGGTTAGGGTAGTTATTAAACCTATCCCACTCTCTAGATAGCCCTTAGCACGTAAAGGAATATTATTTGGGGGTCCAGCCATGGAGAAGAGTTTAGACACTAAGATAATATAAGGAACACACACATTATAAAGAAATCACATTAGGATTCTCTTTTTAAGCTGTTCCTTAAAACACTAGTGCTTAGGAAATCTATTGGAGGCAGAAGCAGTCAAGGGTAGCCTAGGGTTAGGGTTAGGCTTAGGGTTAGGCTTAGGGTACGCCTTAGGGTACGGGTTCGGGGAGGGCTTCGGGTACGGCGTAGGGTATGGGTTAGGGTTAGGGTTAGGTTTAGTGTTAGGGTTAGGGCTCGGTTTAGGGTACGGGTTAGGATTAGGGTACGTGTTAGGGTTAGGGTAGGGGTTAGGGTTAGGGTACGCGTTAGGGTTAGGGTAGTTATTAAACCTATCCCACTCTCTAGATACCCCTTAGCACGTAAAGGAATATTATTTGGTGGTCCAGCCATGGAGAAGAGTTTAGACACTAGGAAAAGATAAGGAACACACCCATTATAAAGAAATCACATTAGGATTCTCTTTTTAAGCTGTTCCTTAAAACACTAGTGCTTAGGAAATCTATTGGAGGCAGAAGCAGTCAAGGGTAGCCTAGGGTTAGGGTTAGGCTTAGGGTTAGGCTTAGGGTACGGCTTAGGGTACGGGTTCGGGGAGGGCTTCGGGTACGGCGTAGGGTATGGGTTAGGGTTAGGGTTAGGGTTAGTGTTAGGGTTAGGGCTCGGTTTAGGGTACGGGTTAGGATTAGGGTACGTGTTAGTGTTAGGGTAGGGGTTAGGGTTAGGGTACGCGTTAGGGTTAGGGTAGGTATTAAACCTATCCCACTCTCTAGATACCCCTTAGCACGTAAAGGAATATTATTTGGGGGTCCAGCCATGGAGAAGAGTTTAGACACTAAGATAATATAAGGAACACACACATTATAAAGAAATCACATTAGGATTCTCTTTTTAAGCTGTTCCTTAAAACACTAGTGCTTAGGAAATCTATTGGAGGCAGAAGCAGTCAAGGGTAGCCTAGGGTTAGGGTTAGGCTTAGGGTTAGGCTTAGGGTACGCCTTAGGGTACGGGTTCGGGGAGGGCTTCGGGTACGGCGTAGGGTATGGGTTAGGGTTAGGGTTAGGGTTAGTGTTAGGGTTAGGGCTCGGTTTAGGGGACGGGTTAGGATTAGGGTACGTGTTAGGGTTAGGGTAGGGGTTAGGGTTAGGGTACGCGTTAGGGTTAGGGTAGTTATTAAACCTATCCCACTCTCTAGATACCCCTTAGCACGTAAAGGAATATTATTTGGGGGTCCAGCCATGGAGAAGAGTTTAGACACTAAGATAATATAAGGAACACACACATTATAAAGAAATCACATTAGGATTCTCTTTTTAAGCTGTTCCTTAAAACCCTAGTGCTTAGGAAATCTATTGGAGGCAGAAGCAGTCAAGGGTAGCCTAGGGTTAGGTTTAGGCTTAGGGTTAGGCTTAGGGTACGGCTTAGGGTACGGGTTCGGGGAGGGCTTCGGGTACGGCGTAGGGTATGGGTTAGGGTTAGGGTTAGGTTTAGTGTTAGGGTTAGGGCTCGGTTTAGGGTACGGGTTAGGATTAGGGTACGTGTTAGGGTTAGGGTAGGGGTTAGGGTTAGGGTACGCGTTACGGTTAGGGTAGTTATTAAACCTATCCCACTCTCTAGATAGCCCTTAGCACGTAAAGGAATATTATTTGGGGGTCCAGCCATGGAGAAGAGTTTAGACACTAAGATAATATAAGGAACACACACATTATAAAGAAATCACATTAGGATTCTCTTTTTAAGCTGTTCCTTAAAACACTAGTGCTTAGGAAATCTATTGGAGGCAGAAGCAGTCAAGGGTAGCCTAGGGATAGGGTTAGTCTTAGGGTTAGGCTTAGGGTACGGCTTAGGGTACGGGTTCGGGGAGGGCTTCGGGTACGGTGTAGGGTATGGGTTAGGGTTAGGGTTAGGGTTAGTGTTAGGGTTAGGGCTCGGTTTAGGGTACGGGTTAGGATTAGGGTACGTGTTAGGGTTAGGGTAGGGGTTAGGGTTAGGGTACGCGTTAGGGTTAGGGTAGTTATTAAACCTATCCCACTCTCTAGTTACCCCTTAGCACGTAAAGGAATATTATTTGGGGGTCCAGCCATGGAGAAGAGTTTAGACACTAGGAAAAGATAAGGAACACACCCATTATAAAGAAATCACATTAGGATTCTCTTTTTAAGCTGTTCCTTAAAACCCTAGTGCTTAGGAAATCTATTGGAGGCAGAAGCAGTCAAGGGTAGCCTAGGGTTAGGGTTAGGCTTAGGGTTAGGCTTAGGGTACGGCTTAGGGTACGGGTTCGGGGAGGGCTTCGGGTACGGTGTAGGGTATGGGTTAGGGTTAGGGTTAGGGTTAGTGTTAGGGTTAGGGCTCGGTTTAGGGTACGGGTTAGGATTAGGGTACGTGTTAGGGTTAGGGTAGGGGTTAGCGTTAGGGTACGCGTTAGGGTTAGGGTAGTTATTAAACCTATCCCACTCTCTAGTTACCCCTTAGCACATAAAGGAATATTATTTGGGGGTCCAGCCATGGAGAAGAGTTTAGACACTAGGATTAGATAAGGAACACACCCATTATAAAGAAATCACATTAGGATTCTCTTTTTAAGCTGTTCCTTAAAACACTAGTGCTTAGGAAATCTATTGGAGGCAGAAGCAGTCAAGGGTAGCCTAGGGTTAGGGTTAGGCTTAGGGTTAGGCTTAGGGTACGGCTTAGGGTACGTGTTCGGGGAGGGCTTCGGGTACGGCGTAGGGTATGGGTTAGGGTTAGGGTTAGGGTTAGTGTTAGGGTTAGGGCTCGGTTTAGGGTACGGGTTAGGATTAGGGTACGTTTTAGGGTTAGGGTAGGGGTTAGGGTTAGGGTACGCGTTACGGTTAGGGTAGTTATTAAACCTATCCCACTCTCTAGATACCCCTTAGCACGTAAAGGAATATTATTTGGGGGTCCAGCCATGGAGAAGAGTTTAGACACTAAGATAATATAAGGAACACACACATTATAAAGAAATCACATTAGGATTCCCTTTTTAAGCTGTTCCTTAAAACACTAGTGCTTAGGAAATCTATTGGAGGCAGAAGCAGTCAAGGGTAGCCTAGGGTTAGGGTAAGGCTTAGGGTTAGGCTTAGGGTACGGCTTAGGGTACGGGTTCGGGGAGGGCTTCGGGTACGGTGTAGGGTATGGGTTAGGGTTAGGGTTAGGGTTAGTGTTAGGGTTAGGGCTCGGTTTAGGGTACGGGTTAGGATTAGGGTACGTGTTAGGGTTAGGGTAGGGGTTAGCGTTAGGGTACGCGTTAGGGTTAGGGTAGTTATTAAACCTATCCCACTCTCTAGTTACCCCTTAGCACGTAAAGGAATATTATTTGGGGGTCCAGCCATGGAGAAGAGTTTAGACACTAGGAAAAGATAAGGAACCCACCCATTATAAAGAAATCACATTAGGATTCTCTTTTTAAGCTGTTCCTTAAAACACTAGTGCTTAGGAAATCTATTGGAGGCAGAAGCAGTCAAGGGTAGCCTACGGTTAGGGTTAGGCTTAGGGTTAGGCTTAGGGTACGGCTTAGGGTACGGGTTCGGGAAAGGCTTCGGGTACGGCGTAGGGTATGGGTTAGGGTTAGGGTTAGGGTTAGGGCTCGGTTTAGGGTACGGGTTAGGATTAGGGTACGTTTTAGGGTTAGGGTAGGGGTTAGGGTTAGGGTACGCGTTACGGTTAGGGTAGTTATTAAACCTATCCCACTCCCTAGATACCCCTTAGCACGTAAAGGAATATTATTTGGGGGTCCAGCCATGGAGAAGAGTTTAGACACTAAGATAATATAAGGAACACACACATTATAAAGAAATCACATTAGGATTCTCTTTTTAAGCTGTTCCTTAAAACACTAGTGCTTAGGAAATCTATTGGAGGCAGAAGCAGTCAAGGGTAGCCTAGGGTTAGGGTTAGGCTTAGGGTTAGGCTTAGGGTACGGCTTAGGGTACGGGTTCGGGGAGGGCTTCGGGTACGGTGTAGGGTATGGGTTAGGGTTAGGGTTAGGGTTAGTGTTAGGGTTAGGGCTCGGTTTAGGGTACGGGTTAGGATTAGGGTACGTGTTAGGGTTAGGGTAGGGGTTAGCGTTAGGGTACGCGTTAGGGTTAGGGTAGTTATTAAACCTATCCCACTCTCTAGTTACCCCTTAGCACGTAAAGGAATATTATTTGGGGGTCCAGCCATGGAGAAGAGTTTAGACACTAGGAAAAGATAAGGAACACACCCATTATAAAGAAATCACATTAGGATTCTCTTTTTAAGCTGTTCCTTAAAACACTAGTGCTTAGGAAATCTATTGGAGGCAGAAGCAGTCAAGGGTAGCCTAGGGTTAGGGTTAGGCTTAGGGTTAGGCTTAGGGTACGGCTTAGGGTACGGGTTCGGGGAGGGCTTCGGGTACGGCGTAGGGTATGGGTTAGGGTTAGGGTTAGGGTTAGTGTTAGGGTTAGGGCTCGGTTTAGGGTACGGGTTAGGATTAGGGTACGTGTTAGTGTTAGGGTAGGGGTTAGGGTTAGGGTACGCGTTAGGGTTAGGGTAGGTATTAAACCTATCCCACTCTCTAGATACCCCTTAGCACGTAAAGGAATATTATTTGGGGGTCCAGCCATGGAGAAGAGTTTAGACACTAAGATAATATAAGGAACACACACATTATAAAGAAATCACATTAGGATTCTCTTTTTAAGCTGTTCCTTAAAACACTAGTGCTTAGGAAATCTATTGGAGGCAGAAGCAGTCAAGGGTAGCCTAGGGTTAGGGTTAGGCTTAGGGTTAGGCTTAGGGTACGCCTTAGGGTACGGGTTCGGGGAGGGCTTCGGGTACGGCGTAGGGTATGGGTTAGGGTTAGGGTTAGGGTTAGTGTTAGGGTTAGGGCTCGGTTTAGGGGACGGGTTAGGATTAGGGTACGTGTTAGGGTTAGGGTAGGGGTTAGGGTTAGGGTACGCGTTAGGGTTAGGGTAGTTATTAAACCTATCCCACTCTCTAGATACCCCTTAGCACGTAAAGGAATATTATTTGGGGGTCCAGCCATGGAGAAGAGTTTAGACACTAAGATAATATAAGGAACACACACATTATAAAGAAATCACATTAGGATTCTCTTTTTAAGCTGTTCCTTAAAACCCTAGTGCTTAGGAAATCTATTGGAGGCAGAAGCAGTCAAGGGTAGCCTAGGGTTAGGTTTAGGCTTAGGGTTAGGCTTAGGGTACGGCTTAGGGTACGGGTTCGGGGAGGGCTTCGGGTACGGCGTAGGGTATGGGTTAGGGTTAGGGTTAGGTTTAGTGTTAGGGTTAGGGCTCGGTTTAGGGTACGGGTTAGGATTAGGGTACGTGTTAGGGTTAGGGTAGGGGTTAGGGTTAGGGTACGCGTTACGGTTAGGGTAGTTATTAAACCTATCCCACTCTCTAGATAGCCCTTAGCACGTAAAGGAATATTATTTGGGGGTCCAGCCATGGAGAAGAGTTTAGACACTAAGATAATATAAGGAACACACACATTATAAAGAAATCACATTAGGATTCTCTTTTTAAGCTGTTCCTTAAAACACTAGTGCTTAGGAAATCTATTGGAGGCAGAAGCAGTCAAGGGTAGCCTAGGGATAGGGTTAGTCTTAGGGTTAGGCTTAGGGTACGGCTTAGGGTACGGGTTCGGGGAGGGCTTCGGGTACGGTGTAGGGTATGGGTTAGGGTTAGGGTTAGGGTTAGTGTTCGGGTTAGGGCTCGGTTTAGGGTACGGGTTAGGATTAGGGTACGTGTTAGGGTTAGGGTAGGGGTTAGGGTTAGGGTACGCGTTAGGGTTAGGGTAGTTATTAAACCTATCCCACTCTCTAGTTACCCCTTAGCACGTAAAGGAATATTATTTGGGGGTCCAGCCATGGAGAAGAGTTTAGACACTAGGAAAAGATAAGGAACACACCCATTATAAAGAAATCACATTAGGATTCTCTTTTTAAGCTGTTCCTTAAAACCCTAGTGCTTAGGAAATCTATTGGAGGCAGAAGCAGTCAAGGGTAGCCTAGGGTTAGGGTTAGGCTTAGGGTTAGGCTTAGGGTACGGCTTAGGGTACGGGTTCGGGGAGGGCTTCGGGTACGGTGTAGGGTATGGGTTAGGGTTAGGGTTAGGGTTAGTGTTAGGGTTAGGGCTCGGTTTAGGGTACGGGTTAGGATTAGGGTACATGTTAGGGTTAGGGTAGGGGTTAGCGTTAGGGTACGCGTTAGGGTTAGGGTAGTTATTAAACCTATCCCACTCTCTAGTTACCCCTTAGCACATAAAGGAATATTATTTGGGGGTCCAGCCATGGAGAAGAGTTTAGACACTAGGATTAGATAAGGAACACACCCATTATAAAGAAATCACATTAGGATTCTCTTTTTAAGCTGTTCCTTAAAACACTAGTGCTTAGGAAATCTATTGGAGGCAGAAGCAGTCAAGGGTAGCCTAGGGTTAGGGTTAGGCTTAGGGTTAGGCTTAGGGTACGGCTTAGGGTACGTGTTCGGGGAGGGCTTCGGGTACGGCGTAGGGTATGGGTTAGGGTTAGGGTTAGGGTTAGTGTTAGGGTTAGGGCTCGGTTTAGGGTACGGGTTAGGATTAGGGTACGTTTTAGGGTTAGGGTAGGGGTTAGGGTTAGGGTACGCGTTACGGTTAGGGTAGTTATTAAACCTATCCCACTCTCTAGATACCCCTTAGCACGTAAAGGAATATTATTTGGGGGTCCAGCCATGGAGAAGAGTTTAGACACTAAGATAATATAAGGAACACACACATTATAAAGAAATCACATTAGGATTCCCTTTTTAAGCTGTTCCTTAAAACACTAGTGCTTAGGAAATCTATTGGAGGCAGAAGCAGTCAAGGGTAGCCTAGGGTTAGGGTAAGGCTTAGGGTTAGGCTTAGGGTACGGCTTAGGGTACGGGTTCGGGGAGGGCTTCGGGTACGGTGTAGGGTATGGGTTAGGGTTAGGGTTAGGGTTAGTGTTAGGGTTAGGGCTCGGTTTAGGGTACGGGTTAGGATTAGGGTACGTGTTAGGGTTAGGGTAGGGGTTAGCGTTAGGGTACGCGTTAGGGTTAGGGTAGTTATTAAACCTATCCCACTCTCTAGTTACCCCTTAGCACGTAAAGGAATATTATTTGGGGGTCCAGCCATGGAGAAGAGTTTAGACACTAGGAAAAGTTAAGGAACACACCCATTATAAAGAAATCACATTAGGATTCTCTTTTTAAGCTGTTCCTTAAAACACTAGTGCTTAGGAAATCTATTGGAGGCAGAAGCAGTCAAGGGTAGCCTAGGGTTAGGGTTAGGCTTAGGGTTAGGCTTAGGGTACGGCTTAGGGTACGGGTTCGGGGAGGGCTTCGGGTACGGCGTAGGGTATGGGTTAGGGTTAGGGTTAGGGTTAGTGTTAGGGTTAGGGCTCGGTTTAGGGTACGGGTTAGGATTAGGGTACGTGTTAGTGTTAGGGTAGGGGTTAGGGTTAGGGTACGCGTTAGGGTTAGGGTAGGTATTAAACCTATCCCACTCTCTAGATACCCCTTAGCGCGTAAAGGAATATTATTTGGGGGTGCAGCCATGGAGAAGAGTTTAGACACTAAGATAATATAAGGAACACACACATTATAAAGAAATCACATTAGGATTCTCTTTTTAAGCTGTTCCTTAAAACACTAGTGCTTAGGAAATCTATTGGAGGCAGAAGCAGTCAAGGGTAGCCTAGGGTTAGGGTTAGGCTTAGGGTTAGGCTTAGGGTACGCCTTAGTTTACGGTTTCGGGGAGGGCTTCGGGTACGGCGTAGGGTATGGGTTAGGGTTAGGGTTAGGGTTAGTGTTAGGGTTAGGGCTCGGTTTAGGGGACGGGTTAGGATTAGGGTACGTGTTAGGGTTAGGGTAGGGGTTAGGGTTAGGGTACGCGTTAGGGTTAGGGTAGTTATTAAACCTATCCCACTCTCTAGATACCCCTTAGCACGTAAAGGAATATTATTTGGGGGTCCAGCCATGGAGAAGAGTTTAGACACTAAGATAATATAAGGAACACACACATTATAAAGAAATCACATTAGGATTCTCTTTTTAAGCTGTTCCTTAAAACCCTAGTGCTTAGGAAATCTATTGGAGGCAGAAGCAGTCAAGGGTAGCCTAGGGTTAGGGTTAGGCTTAGGGTTAGGCTTAGGGTACGGCTTAGGGTACGGGTTCGGGGAGGGCTTCGGGTACGGCGTAGGGTATGGGTTAGGGTTAGGGTTAGGTTTAGTGTTAGGGTTAGGGCTCGGTTTAGGGTACGGGTTAGGATTAGGGTACGTGTTAGGGTTAGGGTAGGGGTTAGGGTTAGGGTACGCGTTACGGTTAGGGTAGTTATTAAACCTATCCCACTCTCTAGATAGCCCTTAGCACGTAAAGGAATATTATTTGGGGGTCCAGCCATGGAGAAGAGTTTAGACACTAAGATAATATAAGGAACACACACATTATAAAGAAATCACATTAGGATTCTCTTTTTAAGCTGTTCCTTAAAACACTAGTGCTTAGGAAATCTATTGGAGGCAGAAGCAGTCAAGGGTAGCCTAGGGTTAGGGTTAGTCTTAGGGTTAGGCTTAGGGTACGGCTTAGGGTACGGGTTCGGGGAGGGCTTCGGGTACGGTGTAGGGTATGGGTTAGGGTTAGGTTTAGGGTTAGTTTTAGGGTTAGGGCTCGGTTTAGGGTACGGGTTAGGATTAGGGTACGTGTTAGGGTTAGGGTAGGGGTTAGGGTTAGGGTACGCGTTAGGGTTAGGGTAGTTATTAAACCTATCCCACTCTCTAGTTACCCCTTAGCACGTAAAGGAATATTATTTGGGGGTCCAGCCATGGAGAAGAGTTTAGACACTAGGAAAAGATAAGGAACACACCCATTATAAAGAAATCACATTAGGATTCTCTTTTTAAGCTGTTCCTTAAAACCCTAGTGCTTAGGAAATCTATTGGAGGCAGAAGCAGTCAAGGGTAGCCTAGGGTTAGGGTTAGGCTTAGGGTTAGGCTTAGGGTACGGCTTAGGGTACGGGTTCGGGGAGGGCTTCGGGTACGGTGTAGGGTATGGGTTAGGGTTAGGGTTAGGGTTAGTGTTAGGGTTAGGGCTCGGTTTAGGGTACGGGTTAGGATTAGGGTACGTGTTAGGGTTAGGGTAGGGGTTAGCGTTAGGGTACGCGTTAGGGTTAGGGTAGTTATTAAACCTATCCCACTCTCTAGTTACCCCTTAGCACATAAAGGAATATTATTTGGGGGTCCAGCCATGGAGAAGAGTTTAGACACTAGGATTAGATAAGGAACACACCCATTATAAAGAAATCACATTAGGATTCTCTTTTTAAGCTGTTCCTTAAAACACTAGTGCTTAGGAAATCTATTGGAGGCAGAAGCAGTCAAGGGTAGCCTAGGGTTAGGGTTAGGCTTAGGGTTAGGCTTAGGGTACGGCTTAGGGTACGTGTTCGGGGAGGGCTTCGGGTACGGCGTAGGGTATGGGTTAGGGTTAGGGTTAGGGTTAGTGTTAGGGTTAGGGCTCGGTTTAGGGTACGGGTTAGGATTAGGGTACGTTTTAGGGTTAGGGTAGGGGTTAGGGTTAGGGTACGCGTTACGGTTAGGGTAGTTATTAAACCTATCCCACTCTCTAGATACCCCTTAGCACGTAAAGGAATATTATTTGGGGGTCCAGCCATGGAGAAGAGTTTAGACACTAAGATAATATAAGGAACACACACATTATAAAGAAATCACATTAGGATTCTCTTTTTAAGCTGTTCCTTAAAACACTAGTGCTTAGGAAATCTATTGGAGGCAGAAGCAGTCAAGGGTAGCCTAGGGTTAGGGTAAGGCTTAGGGTTAGGCTTAGGGTACGGCTTAGGGTACGGGTTCGGGGAGGGCTTCGGGTACGGTGTAGGGTATGGGTTAGGGTTAGGGTTAGGGTTAGTGTTAGGGTTAGGGCTCGGTTTAGGGTACGGGTTAGGATTAGGGTACGTGTTAGGGTTAGGGTAGGGGTTAGCGTTAGGGTACGCGTTAGGGTTAGGGTAGTGATTAAACCTATCCCACTCTCTAGTTACCCCTTAGCACGTAAAGGAATATTATTTTGGGGTCCAGCCATGGAGAAGAGTTTAGACACTAGGAAAAGATAAGGAACACACCCATTATAAAGAAATCACATTAGGATTCTCTTTTTAAGCTGTTCCTTAAAACACTAGTGCTTAGGAAATCTATTGGAGGCAGAAGCAGTCAAGGGTAGCCTAGGGTTAGGGTTAGGCTTAGGGTTAGGCTTAGGGTACGGCTTAGGGTACGGGTTCGGGAGGGCTTCGGGTACGGCGTAGGGTATGGGTTAGGGTTAGGGTTAGGGTTAGTGTTAGGGTTAGGGCTCGGTTTAGGGTACGGGTTAGGATTAGGGTACGTGTTAGTGTTAGGGTAGGGGTTAGGGTTAGGGTACGCGTTAGGGTTAGGGTAGTTATTAAACCTATCCCACTCTCTAGATACCCCTTAGCGCGTAAAGGAATATTATTTGGGGGTGCAGCCATGGAGAAGAGTTTAGACACGAAGATAATATAAGGAACACACACATTATAAAGAAATCACATTAGGATTCTCTTTTTAAGCTGTTCCTTAAAACACTAGTGCTTAGGAAATCTATTGGAGGCAGAAGCAGTCAAGGGTAGCCTAGGGTTAGGGTTAGGCTTAGGGTTAGGCTTAGGGTACGCCTTAGGGTACGGTTTCGGGGAGGGCTTCGGGTACGGCGTAGGGTATGGGTTAGGGTTAGGGTTAGGGTTAGTGTTAGGGTTAGGGCTCGGTTTAGGGGACGGGTTAGGATTAGGGTACGTGTTAGGGTTAGGGTAGGGGTTAGGGTTAGGGTACGCGTTAGGGTTAGGGTAGTTATTAAACCTATCCCACTCTCTAGATACCCCTTAGCACGTAAAGGAATATTATTTGGGGGTCCAGCCATGGAGAAGAGTTTAGACACTAAGATAATATAAGGAAAACACACATTATAAAGAAATCACATTAGGATTCTCTTTTTAAGCTGTTCCTTAAAACCCTAGTGCTTAGGAAATCTATTGGAGGCAGAAGCAGTCAAGGGTAGCCTAGGGTTAGGGTTAGGCTTAGGGTTAGGCTTAGGGTACGGCTTAGGGTACGGGTTCGGGGAGGGCTTCGGGTACGGCGTAGGGTATGGGTTAGGGTTAGGGTTAGGTTTAGTGTTAGGGTTAGGGCTCGGTTTAGGGTACGGGTTAGGATTAGGGTACGTGTTAGGGTTAGGGTAGGGGTTAGGGTTAGGGTACGCGTTACGGTTAGGGTAGTTATTAAACCTATCCCACTCTCTAGATAGCCCTTAGCACGTAAAGGAATATTATTTGGGGGTCCAGCCATGGAGAAGAGTTTAGACACTAGGATTAGATAAGGAACCCACCCATTATAAAGAAATCACATTAGGATTCTCTTTTTAAGCTGTTCCTTAAAACACTAGTGCTGAGGAAATCTATTGGAGGCAGAAGCAGTCAAGGGTAGCCTAGGGTTAGGGTTAGTCTTAGGGTTAGGCTTAGGGTACGGCTTAGGGTACGGGTTCGGGAAGGGCTTCGGGTACGGCGTATGGTATGGGTTAGGGTTAGGGTTAGGGTTAGGGCTCGGTTTAGGGTACGGGTTAGGATTAGGGTACGTTTTAGGGTTAGGGTAGGGGTTAGGGTTAGGGTACGCGTTACGGTTAGGGTAGTTATTAAACCTATCCCACTCCCTAGATACCCCTTAGCACGTAAAGGAATATTATTTGGGGGTCCAGCCATGGAGAAGAGTTTAGACACTAGGAAAAGATAAGGAACACACCCATTATAAAGAAATCACATTAGGATTCTCTTTTTAAGCTGTTCCTTAAAACACTAGTGCTTAGGAAATCTATTGGAGGCAGAAGCAGTCAAGGGTAGCCTAGGGTTAGGGTTAGGCTTAGGGTTAGGCTTAGGGTACGGCTTAGGGTACGGGTTCGGGGAGGGCTTCGGGTACGGCGTAGGGTATGGGTTAGGGTTAGGGTTAGGGTTAGTGTTAGGGTTAGGGCTCGGTTTAGGGTACGGGTTAGGATTAGGGTACGTGTTAGTGTTAGGGTAGGGGTTAGGGTTAGGGTACGCGTTAGGGTTAGGGTAGGTATTAAACCTATCCCACTCTCTAGATACCCTTTAGCACGTAAAGGAATATTATTTGGGGGTGCAGCCATGGAGAAGAGTTTAGACACTAAGATAATATAAGGAACACACACATTATAAAGAAATCACATTAGGATTCTCTTTTTAAGCTGTTCCTTAAAACACTAGTGCTTAGGAAATCTATTGGAGGCAGAAGCAGTCAAGGGTAGCCTAGGGTTAGGGTTAGGCTTAGGGTTAGGCTTAGGGTACGCCTTAGGGTACGGGTTCGGGGAGGGCTTCGGGTACGGCGTAGGGTATGGGTTAGGGTTAGGGTTAGTGTTAGGGTTAGGGCTCGGTTTAGGGGACGGGTTAGGATTAGGGTACGTGTTAGGGTTAGGGTAGGGGTTAGGGTTAGGGTACGCGTTAGGGTTAGGGTAGTTATTAAACCTATCCCACTCTCTAGATACCCCTTAGCACGTAAAGGAATATTATTTGGGGGTCCAGCCATGGAGAAGAGTTTAGACACTAAGATAATATAAGGAACACACACATTATAAAGAAATCACATTAGGATTCTCTTTTTAAGCTGTTCCTTAAAACCCTAGTGCTTAGGAAATCTATTGGAGGCAGAAGCAGTCAAGGGTAGCCTAGGGTTAGGGTTAGGCTTAGGGTTAGGCTTAGGGTACGGCTTAGGGTACGGGTTCGGGGAGGGCTTCGGGTACGGCGTAGGGTATGGGTTAGGGTTAGGGTTAGGTTTAGTGTTAGGGTTAGGGCTCGGTTTAGGGTACGGGTTAGGATTAGGGTACGTGTTAGGGTTAGGGTAGGGGTTAGCGTTAGGGTACGCGTTAGGGTTAGGGTAGTTATTAAACCTATCCCACTCTCTAGGTACCCCTTAGCACATAAAGGAATATTATTTGGGGGTCCAGCCATGGAGAAGAGTTTAGACACTAAGATAATATAAGGAACACACACATTATAAAGAAATCACATTAGGATTCTCTTTTTAAGCTGTTCCTTAAAACACTAGTGCTTAGGAAATCTATTGGAGGCAGAAGCAGTCAAGGGTAGCCTAGGGTTAGGGTTAGGCTTAGGGTTAGGCTTAGGGTACGGCTTAGGGTACGGGTTCGGGGAGGGCTTCGGGTACGGCGTAGGGTATGGGTTATGGTTAGTGTTAGGGTTAGTGTTAGGGTTAGGGCTCGGTTTACGTTACGGGTTAGGATTAGGGTACATGTTAGGGTTAGGGTAGGGGTTAGGGTTAGGGTACGCGTTAGGGTTAGGGTAGTTATTAAACCTATCCCACTCTCTAGATACCCCTTAGCACGTAAAGGAATATTATTTGGGGGTCCAGCCATGGAGAAGAGTTTAGACACTAAGATAATATAAGGAACACACCCATTATAAAGAAATCACATTAGGATTCTCTTTTTAAGCTGTTCCTTAAAACACTAGTGCTTAGGAAATCTATTGGAGGCAGAAGCAGTCAAGGGTAGCCTAGGGTTAGGGTTAGGCTTAGGGTTAGGCTTAGGGTACGGCTTAGGGTACGTGTTCGGGGAGGGCTTCGGGTACGGCGTAGGGTATGGGTTAGGGTTAGGGTTAGGGTTAGTGTTAGGGTTAGGGCTCGGTTTAGGGTACGGGTTAGGATTAGGGTACGTGTTAGGGTTAGGGTAGGGGTTAGGGTTAGGGTACGCGTTAGTGTTAGGGTACTGATTAAACCTATCCCACTCTCTAGATACCCCTTAGCACATAAAGGAATATTATTTGGTGGTCCAGCCATGGAGAAGAGTTTAGACACTAGGATTAGATAAGGAACACACCCATTATAAAGAAATCACATTAGGATTCTCTTTTTAAGCTGTTCCTTAAAACACTAGTGCTTAGGAAATCTATTGGAGGCAGAAGCAGTCAAGGGTAGCCTAGGGTTAGGGTTAGGCTTAGGGTTAGGCTTAGGGTATGGCTTAGGGTACGGGTTCGGGGAGGGCTTCGGGTACGGCGTAGGGTATGGGTTAGGGTTAGGGTTAGGGTTAGTGTTAGGGTTAGGGCTCGGTTTAGGGTATGGGTTAGGATTAGGGTACGTGTTAGGGTTAGGGTAGGGGTTAGGGTTAGGGTACGCGTTAGGGTTAGGGTAGTTATTAAACCTATCCCACTCTCCAGATACCCCTTAGCACATAAAGGAATATTATTTGGGGGTCCAGCCGTGCAGAAGAGTTTAGACACTAGGATTAGATAAGGAACACACCCATTATAAAGAAATCACATTAGGATTCTCTTTTTAAGCTCTTCCTTAAAACACTAGTGCTTAGGAAATCTATTGGAGGCAGAAGCAGTCAAGGGTAGCCTAGGGTTAGGGTTAGGCTTAGGGTTAGGCTTAGGGTACGGCTTAGGGTACGGGTTCGGGGAGGGCTTCGGGTACGGCGTAGGGTATGGGTTAGGGTTAGTGTTAGGAATAGGCCTCGGTTTAGGGTACGGGTTAGGATTAGGGTACGTGTTAGGGTTAGGGTAGGGGTTAGGGTTAGGGTACGCGTTAGGGTTAGGGTAGTTATTAAACCTATCCCACTCTCTAGATACCCCTTAGCACGTAAAGGAATATTATTTGGGGGTCCAGCCATGGAGAAGAGTTTAGACACTAAGATAATATAAGGAACACACACATTATAAAGAAATCACATTAGGATTCTCTTTTTAAGCTGTTCCTTAAAACACTAGTGCTTAGGAAATCTATTGGAGGCAGAAGCAGTCAAGGGTAGCCTAGGGTTAGGGTTAGGCTTAGGGTTAGGCTTAGGGTACGGCTTAGGGTACGTGTTCGGGGAGGGCTTCGGGTACGGCGTAGGGTATGGGTTAGGGTTAGGGTTAGGGTTAGTGTTAGGGTTAGGGCTCGGTTTAGGGTACGGGTTAGGATTAGGGTACGTGTTAGGGTTAGAGTAGGGGTTAGGGTTAGGGTACGCGTTACGGTTGGGGTAGTTATTAAACCTATCCCACTCTCTAGATAGCCCTTAGCACGTAAAGGAATATTATTTGGGGGTCCAACCATGGAGAAGAGTTTAGACACTAAGATAATATAAGGAACACACACATTATAAAGAAATCACATTAGGATTCTCTTTTTAAGCTGTTTCTTAAAACACTAGTGCTTAGGAAATCTATTGGAGGCAGAAGCAGTCAAGGGTAGCCTAGGGTTAGGGTTAGGCTTAGGGTTAGGCTTAGGGTACGGCTTAGGGTACGGGTTCGGGGAGGGCTTCGGGTACGGTGTAGGGTATGGGTTAGGGTTAGGGTTAGGGTTAGTGTTAGGGTTAGGGCTCGGTTTAGGGTACGGGTTAGGATTAGGGTACGTGTTAGGGTTAGGGTAGGGGTTAGGGTTAGGGTACGCGTTAGGGTTAGGGTAGTTATTAAACCTATCCCACTCTCTAGTTACCCCTTAGCACGTAAAGGAATATTATTTGGGGGTCCAGCCATGGAGAAGAGTTTAGACACTAGGAAAAGATAAGGAACACACCCATTATAAAGAAATCACATTAGGATTCTCTTTTTAAGCTGTTCCTTAAAACCCTAGTGCTTAGGAAATCTATTGGAGGCAGAAGCAGTCAAGGGTAGCCTAGGGTTAGGGTTAGGCTTAGGGTTAGGCTTAGTGTACGGCTTAGGGTACGGGTTCGGGGAGGACTTCGGGTACGGCGTAGGGTATGGGTTAGGGTTAGGGTTAGTGTTAGGGTTAGGGCTCGGTTTAGGGTACGGGTTAGGTTTAGGGTACGTGTTAGGGTTAGGGTAGGGGTTAGCGTTAGGGTACGCGTTAGGGTTAGGGTAGTTATTAAACCAATCCCACTCTCTAGATACCCCTTAGCACGTAAAGGAATATTATTTGGGGGTCCAGCCATGGAGAAGAGTTTAGACACTAAGATAATATAAGGAACACACACATTATAAAGAAATCACATTAGGATTCTCTTTTTAAGCTGTTCCTTAAAACACTAGTGCTTAGGAAATCTATTGGAGGCAGAAGCAGTCAAGGGTAGCCTAGGGTTAGGGTTAGGCTTAGGGTTAGGCTTAGGGTACGGCTTAGGGTACGGGTTCGGGGAGGGCTTCGGGTACGGTGTAGGGTATGGGTTAGGGTTAGGGTTAGGGTTAGTGTTAGGGTTAGGGCTCGGTTTAGGGTACGGGTTAGGATTAGGGTACGTGTTAGGGTTAGGGTAGGGGTTAGCGTTAGGGTACGCGTTAGGGTTAGGGTAGTTATTAAACCTATTCCACTCTCTAGTTACCCCTTAGCACGTAAAGGAATATTATTTGGGGGTCCAGCCATGGAGAAGAGTTTAGACACTAGGAAAAGATAAGGAACACACCCATTATAAAGAAATCACATTAGGATTCTCTTTTTAAGCTGTTCCTTAAAACACTAGTGCTTAGGAAATCTATTGGAGGCAGAAGCAGTCAAGGGTAGCCTAGGGTTAGGGTTAGGCTTAGGGTTAGGCTTAGGGTACGGCTTAGGGTACGGGTTCGGGGAGGGCTTCGGGTACGGCGTAGGGTATGGGTTAGGGTTAGGGTTAGGGTTAGTGTTAGGGTTAGGGCTCGGTTTAGGGTACGGGTTAGGATTAGGGTACGTGTTAGTGTTAGGGTAGGGGTTAGGGTTAGGGTACGCGTTAGTGTTAGGGTAGGTATTAAACCTATCCCACTCTCTAGATACCCCTTAGCACGTAAAGGAATATTATTTGGATGTCCAGCCATGGAGAAGAGTTTAGACACTAAGATAATGTAAGGAACACACACATTATAAAGAAATCACATTAGGATTCTCTTTTTAAGCTGTTCCTTAAAACACTAGTGCTTAGGAAATCTATTGGAGGCAGAAGCAGTCAAGGGTAGCCTAGGGTTAGGGTTAGGCTTAGGGTTAGGCTTAGGGTACGCCTTAGGGTACGGGTTCGGGGAGGGCTTCGGGTACGGCGTAGGGTATGGGTTAGGGTTAGGGTTAGGGTTAGTGTTAGGGTTAGGGCTCGGTTTAGGGTACGGGTTAGGATTAGGGTACGTGTTAGGGTTAGGGTAGGGGTTAGGGTTAGGGTACGCGTTAGGGTTAGGGTAGTTATTAAACCTATCCCACTCTCTAGATACCCCTTAGCACGTAAAGGAATATTATTTGGGGGTCCAGCCATGGAGAAGAGTTTAGACACTAAGATAATATAAGGAACACACACATTATAAAGAAATCACATTAGGATTCTCTTTTTAAGCTGTTCCTTAAAACCCTAGTGCTTAGGAAATCTATTGGAGGCAGAAGCAGTCAAGGGTAGCCTAGGGTTAGGGTTAGGCTTAGGGTTAGGCTTAGGGTACGGCTTAGGGTACGGGTTCGGGGAGGGCTTCGGGTACGGCGTAGGGTATGGGTTAGGGTTAGGGTTAGGTTTAGTGTTAGGGTTAGGGCTCGGTTTAGGGTACGGGTTAGGATTAGGGTACGTGTTAGGGTTAGGGTAGGGGTTAGGGTTAGGGTACGCGTTAGGGTTAGGGTAGTTATTAAACCTATCCCACTCTCTAGATACCCCTTAGCACGTAAAGGAATATTATTTGGGGGTCCAGCCATGGAGAAGAGTTTAGACACTAAGATAATATAAGGAACACACACATTATAAAGAAATCACATTAGGATTCTCTTTTTAAGCTGTTCCTTAAAACACTAGTGCTTAGGAAATCTATTGGAGGCAGAAGCAGTCAAGGGTAGCCTAGGGTTAGGGTTAGGCTTAGGGTTAGGCTTAGGGTACGGCTTAGGGTACGGGTTAGGGGAGGGCTTCGGGTACGGCGTAGGGTATGGGTTAGGGTTAGGGTTAGGGTTAGTGTTAGGGTTAGGGCTCGGTTTAGGGTACGGGTTAGGATTAGGGTACGTGTTAGGGTTAGGGTAGGGGTTAGGGTTAGGGTACGCATTAGGGTTAGGGTAGTTATTAAACCAATCCCACTCTCTAGATACCCCTTAGCACCTAAAGGAATATTATTTGGGGGTCCAGCCATGGAGAAGAGTTTAGACACTAAGATAATATAAGGAACACACCCATTATAAAGAAATCACATTAGGATTCTCTTTTTAAGCTGTTCCTTAAAACACTAGTGCTTAGGAAATCTATTGGAGGCAGAAGCAGTCAAGGGTAGCCTAGGGTTAGGGTTAGGCTTAGGGTTAGGCTTAGGGTACGGCTTAGGGTACATGTTCGGGGAGGGCTTCGGGTATGGCGAAGGGTATGGGTTAGCGTTAGGGTTAAGGTTAGTGTTAGGGTTAGGGCTCGGTTTAGGGTACGGGTTAGGATTAGGGTACGTGTTAGGGTTAGGGTAGGGGTTAGGGTTAGGGTACGCGTTACGGATAGGGTAGTTATTAAACCTATCCCACTCTCTAGATACCCCTTAGCACGTAAAGGAATATTATTTGGGGGTCCAGCCATGGAGAAGAGTTTAGACACTAAGATAATATAAGGAACACACCCATTATAAAGAAATCACATTAGGATTCTCTTTTTAAGCTGTTCCTTAAAACACTAGTGCTTAGGAAATCTATTGGAGGCAGAAGCAGTCAAGGGTAGCCTAGGGTTAGGGTTAGGCTTAGGTTTAGGCTTAGGGTACGGCTTAGGGTACGGGTTCGGGGAGGGCTTCGGGTACGGGGTAGGGTATGGGTTAGGGTTAGGGTTAGGGTTAGTGATAGGGTTAGGGCTCGGTTTAGGGTACGGGTTAGGATTAGGGTACATGTTAGGGTTAGGGTAGGGGTTAGCGTTAGGGTACGCATTAGGGTTAGGGTAGTTATTAAACCTATCCCACTCTGTAGTTACCCCTTAGCACGTAAAGGAATATTATTTGGGGGTCCAGCCATGGAGAAGAGTTTAGACACTAGGAAAAGATAAGGAACACACCCATTATAAAGAAATCACATTAGGATTCTCTTTTTAAGCTGTTCCTTAAAACACTAGTGCTTAGGAAATCTATTGGAGGCAGAAGCAGTCAAGGGTAGCCTAGGGTTAGGGTTAGGCTTAGGGTTAGGCTTAGGGTACGGCTTAGGGTACGGGTTCGGGGAGGGCTTCGGGTACGGCGTAGGGTATGGGTTAGGGTTAGGGTTAGGGTTAGTGTTAGGGTTAGGGCTCGGTTTAGGGTACGGGTTAGGATTAGGGTACGTGTTAGTGTTAGGGTAGGGGTTAGGGTTAGGGTACGCGTTAGTGTTAGGGTAGGTATTAAACCTATCCCACTCTCTAGATACCCCTTAGCACGTAAAGGAATATTATTTGGGGGTCCAGCCATGGAGAAGAGTTTAGACACTAAGATAATGTAAGGAACACACACATTATAAAGAAATCACATTAGGATTCTCTTTTTAAGCTGTTCCTTAAAACACTAGTGCTTAGGAAATCTATTGGAGGCAGAAGCAGTCAAGGGTAGCCTAGGGTTAGGGTTAGGCTTAGGGTTAGGCTTAGGGTACGCCTTAGGGTACGGGTTCGGGGAGGGCTTCGGGTACGGCGTAGGGTATGGGTTAGGGTTAGGGTTAGGGTTAGTGTTAGGGTTAGGGCTCGGTTTAGGGTACGGGTTAGGATTAGGGTACGTGTTAGGGTTAGGGTAGGGGTTAGGGTTAGGGTACGCGTTAGGGTTAGGGTAGTTATTAAACCTATCCCACTCTCTAGATACCCCTTAGCACGTAAAGGAATATTATTTGGGGGTCCAGCCATGGAGAAGAGTTTAGACACTAAGATAATATAAGGAACACACACATTATAAAGAAATCACATTAGGATTCTCTTTTTAAGCTGTTCCTTAAAACCCTAGTGCTTAGGAAATCTATTGGAGGCAGAAGCAGTCAAGGGTAGCCTAGGGTTAGGGTTAGGCTTAGGGTTAGGCTTAGGGTACGGCTTAGGGTACGGGTTCGGGGAGGGCTTCGGGTACGGCGTAGGGTATGGGTTAGGGTTAGGGTTAGGTTTAGTGTTAGGGTTAGGGCTCGGTTTAGGGTACGGGTTAGGATTAGGGTACGTGTTAGGGTTAGGGTAGGGGTTAGGGTTAGGGTACGCGTTAGGGTTAGGGTAGTTATTAAACCTATCCCACTCTCTAGATACCCCTTAGCACGTAAAGGAATATTATTTGTGGGTCCAGCCATGGAGAAGAGTTTAGACACTAAGATAATATAAGGAACACACACATTATAAAGAAATCACATTAGGATTCTCTTTTTAAGCTGTTCCTTAAAACACTAGTGCTTAGGAAATCTATTGGAGGCAGAAGCAGTCAAGGGTAGCCTAGGGTTAGGGTTAGGCTTAGGGTTAGGCTTAGGGTACGGCTTAGGGTACGGGTTAGGGGAGGGCTTCGGGTACGGCGTAGGGTATGGGTTAGGGTTAGGGTTAGGGTTAGTGTTAGGGTTAGGGCTCGGTTTAGGGTACGGGTTAGGATTAGGGTACGTGTTAGGGTTAGGGTAGGGGTTAGGGTTAGGGTACGCATTAGGGTTAGGGTAGTTATTAAACCAATCCCACTCTCTAGATACCCCTTAGCACCTAAAGGAATATTATTTGGGGGTCCAGCCATGGAGAAGAGTTTAGACACTAAGATAATATAAGGAACACACCCATTATAAAGAAATCACATTAGGATTCTCTTTTTAAGCTGTTCCTTAAAACACTAGTGCTTAGGAAATCTATTGGAGGCAGAAGCAGTCAAGGGTAGCCTAGGGTTAGGGTTAGGCTTAGGGTTAGGCTTAGGGTACGGCTTAGGGTACGGGTTCGGGGAGGGCTTCGGGTACGGCGTAGGGTATGGGTTAGGGTTAGGGTTAGGTTTAGTGTTAGGGTTAGGGCTCGGTTTAGGGTACGGGTTAGGATTAGGGTACGTGTTAGGGTTAGGGTAGGGGTTAGGGTTAGGGTACGCGTTAGGGTTAGGGTAGTTATTAAACCTATCCCACTCTCTAGATACCCCTTAGCACGTAAAGGAATATTATTTGGGGGTCCAGCCATGGAGAAGAGTTTAGACACTAAGATAATATAAGGAACACACACATTATAAAGAAATCACATTAGGATTCTCTTTTTAAGCTGTTCCTTAAAACACTAGTGCTTAGGAAATCTATTGGAGGCAGAAGCAGTCAAGGGTAGCCTAGGGTTAGGGTTAGGCTTAGGGTTAGGCTTAGGGTACGGCTTAGGGTACGGGTTAGGGGAGGGCTTCGGGTACGGCGTAGGGTATGGGTTAGGGTTAGGGTTAGGGTTAGTGTTAGGGTTAGGGCTCGGTTTAGGGTACGGGTTAGGATTAGGGTACGTGTTAGGGTTAGGGTAGGGGTTAGGGTTAGGGTACGCATTAGGGTTAGGGTAGTTATTAAACCAATCCCACTCTCTAGATACCCCTTAGCACCTAAAGGAATATTATTTGGGGGTCCAGCCATGGAGAAGAGTTTAGACACTAAGATAATATAAGGAACACACCCATTATAAAGAAATCACATTAGGATTCTCTTTTTAAGCTGTTCCTTAAAACACTAGTGCTTAGGAAATCTATTGGAGGCAGAAGCAGTCAAGGGTAGCCTAGGGTTAGGGTTAGGCTTAGGGTTAGGCTTAGGGTACGGCTTAGGGTACGTGTTCGGGGAGGGCTTCGGGTACGGCGTAGGGTATGGGTTAGGGTTAGGGTTAGGGTTAGTGTTAGGGTTAGGGCTCGGTTTAGGGTACGGGTTAGGATTAGGGTACGTGTTAGGGTTAGGGTAGGGGTTAGGGTTAGGGTACGCGTTACGGTTAGGGTAGTTATTAAACCTATCCCACTCTCTAGATACCCCTTAGCACGTAAAGGAATATTATTTGGGGGTCCAGCCATGGAGAAGAGTTTAGACACTAAGATAATATAAGGAACACACCCATTATAAAGAAATCACATTAGGATTCTCTTTTTAAGCTGTTCCTTAAAACACTAGTGCTTAGGAAATCTATTGGAGGCAGAAGCAGTCAAGGGTAGCCTAGGGTTAGGGTTAGGCTTAGGTTTAGGCTTAGGGTACGGCTTAGGGTACGGGTTCGGGGAGGGCTTCGGGTACGGGGTAGGGTATGGGTTAGGGTTAGGGTTAGGGTTAGTGATAGGGTTAGGGCTCGGTTTAGGGTACGGGTTAGGATTAGGGTACATGTTAGGGTTAGGGTAGGGGTTAGCGTTAGGGTACGCATTAGGGTTAGGGTAGTTATTAAACCTATCCCACTCTGTAGTTACCCCTTAGCACGTAATGGAATATTATTTGGGGGTCCAGCCATGGAGAAGAGTTTAGACACTAGGAAAAGATAAGGAACACACCCATTATAAAGAAATCACATTAGGATTCTCTTTTTAAGCTGTTCCTTAAAACACTAGTGCTTAGAAAATCTA
Organism: Balaenoptera physalus; assembly: GCF_965194825.1. Taxonomy (NCBI): domain Eukaryota; kingdom Metazoa; phylum Chordata; class Mammalia; order Artiodactyla; family Balaenopteridae; genus Balaenoptera; species Balaenoptera physalus. Next base: position 569,030 of record NW_028126443.1, on the reverse strand, counting down.
TTGGAGGCAGAAGCAGTCAAGGGTAGCCTAGGGTTAGGGTTAGGCTTAGGGTTAGGCTTAGGGTACGGCTTAGGGTACGGGTTCGGGGAGGGCTTCGGGTACGGCGTAGGGTATGGGTTAGGGTTAGGGTTAGGGTTAGTGTTAGGGTTAGGGCTCGGTTTAGGGTACGGGTTAGGATTAGGGTACGTGTTAGGGTTAGGGTAGTTATTAAACCTATCCCACTCTCTAGATACCCCTTAGCACGTAAAGGAATATTATTTGGGGGTCCAGCCATGGAGAAGAGTTTAGACACTAAGATAATATAAGGAACACACCCATTATAAAGAAATCACATTAGGATTCTCTTTTTAAGCTGTTCCTTAAAACACTAGTGCTTAGGAAATCTATTGGAGGCAGAAGCAGTCAAGGGTAGCCTAGGGTTAGGGTTAGGCTTAGGGTTAGGCTTAGGGTACGTCTTAGGGTAGGTGTTCGGGGAGGGCTTCGGGTATGGCGTAGGGTATTGGTTAGGGTTAGGGTTAGGGTTAGTGTTAGGGTTCGGGCTCGGTTTAGGGTACGGGTTAGGATTAGGGTACGTGTTAGGGTTAGGGTAGGGGTGAGGGTTAGGGTACGCGTTAGGGTTAGGGTAGTTATTAAACCTATCCCACTCTCTAGATACCCCTTAGCACGTAAAGGAATATTATTTGGGGGTCCAGCCATGGAGAAGAGTTTAGACACTAAGATAATATAAGGAACACACACAATATAAAGAAATCACATTAGGATTCTCTTTTTAAGCTGTTCCTTAAAACCCTAGTGCTTAGGAAATCTATTGGAGGCAGAAGCAGTCAAGGGTAGCCTAGGGTTAGGGTTAGGCTTAGGGTTAGGCTTAGGGTACGGCTTAGGGTACGGGTTCGGGGAGGGCTTCGGGTACGGCGAAGGGTATGGGTTAGGGTTAGGGTTAGGTTTAGTGTTAGGGTTAGGGCTCGGTTTAGGGTACGGGTTAGGATTAGGGTACGTGTTAGGGTTAGGGTAGGGGTTAGGGTTAGGGTACGCGTTAGGGTTAGGGTAGTTATTAAACCTATCCCACTCTCTAGATACCCCTTAGCACGTAAAGGAATATTATTTGGGGGTCCAGCCATGGAGAAGAGTTTAGACACTAAGATAATATAAGGAACACACACATTATAAAGAAATCACATTAGGATTCTCTTTTTAAGCTGTTCCTTAAAACACTAGTGCTTAGGAAATCTATTGGAGGCAGAAGCAGTCAAGGGTAGCCTAGGGTTAGGGTTAGGCTTAGGGTTAGGCTTAGGGTACGGCTTAGGGTACGGGTTAGGGGAGGGCTTCGGGTACGGCATAGGGTATGGGTTAGGGTTAGGGTTAGGGTTAGTGTTAGGGTTAGGGCTCGGTTTAGGGTACGGGTTAGGATTAGGGTACGTGTTAGGGTTAGGGTAGGGGTTAGGGTTAGGGTACGCATTAGGGTTAGGGTAGTTATTAAACCAATCCCACTCTCTAGATACCCCTTAGCACCTAAAGGAATATTATTTGGGGGTCCAGCCATGGAGAAGAGTTTAGACACTAAGATAATATAAGGAACACACCCATTATAAAGAAATCACATTAGGATTCTCTTTTTAAGCTGTTCCTTAAAACACTAGTGCTTAGGAAATCTATTGGAGGCAGAAGCAGTCAAGGGTAGCCTAGGGTTAGGGTTAGGCTTAGGGTTAGGCTTAGGGTACGGCTTAGGGTACATGTTCGGGGAGGGCTTCGGGTATGGCGAAGGGTATGGGTTAGCGTTAGGGTTAAGGTTAGTGTTAGGGTTAGGGCTCGGTTTAGGGTACGGGTTAGGATTAGGGTACGTGTTAGGGTTAGGGTAGGGGTTAGGGTTAGGGTACGCGTTACGGATAGGGTAGTTATTAAACCTATCCCACTCTCTAGATACCCCTTAGCACGTAAAGGAATATTATTTGGGGGTCCAGCCATGGAGAAGAGTTTAGACACTAAGATAATATAAGGAACACACCCATTATAAAGAAATCACATTAGGATTCTCTTTTTAAGCTGTTCCTTAAAACACTAGTGCTTAGGAAATCTATTGGAGGCAGAAGCAGTCAAGGGTAGCCTAGGGTTAGGGTTAGGCTTAGGTTTAGGCTTAGGGTACGGCTTAGGGTACGGGTTCGGGGAGGGCTTCGGGTACGGGGTAGGGTATGGGTTAGGGTTAGGGTTAGGGTTAGTGATAGGGTTAGGGCTCGGTTTAGGGTACGGGTTAGGATTAGGGTACATGTTAGGGTTAGGGTAGGGGTTAGCGTTAGGGTACGCATTAGGGTTAGGGTAGTTATTAAACCTATCCCACTCTGTAGTTACCCCTTAGCACGTAAAGGAATATTATTTGGGGGTCCAGCCATGGAGAAGAGTTTAGACACTAGGAAAAGATAAGGAACACACCCATTATAAAGAAATCACATTAGGATTCTCTTTTTAAGCTGTTCCTTAAAACACTAGTGCTTAGGAAATCTATTGGAGGCAGAAGCAGTCAAGGGTAGCCTAGGGTTAGGGTTAGGCTTAGGGTTAGGCTTAGGGTACGGCTTAGGGTACGGGTTCGGGGAGGGCTTCGGGTACGGCGTAGGGTATGGGTTAGGGTTAGGGTTAGGGTTAGTGTTAGGGTTAGGGCTCGGTTTAGGGTACGGGTTAGGATTAGGGTACGTGTTAGTGTTAGGGTAGGGGTTAGGGTTAGGGTACGCGTTAGTGTTAGGGTAGGTATTAAACCTATCCCACTCTCTAGATACCCCTTAGCACGTAAAGGAATATTATTTGGGGGTCCAGCCATGGAGAAGAGTTTAGACACTAAGATAATGTAAGGAACACACACATTATAAAGAAATCACATTAGGATTCTCTTTTTAAGCTGTTCCTTAAAACACTAGTGCTTAGGAAATCTATTGGAGGCAGAAGCAGTCAAGGGTAGCCTAGGGTTAGGGTTAGGCTTAGGGTTAGGCTTAGGGTACGCCTTAGGGTACGGGTTCGGGGAGGGCTTCGGGTACGGCGTAGGGTATGGGTTAGGGTTAGGGTTAGGGTTAGTGTTAGGGTTAGGGCTCGGTTTAGGGTACGGGTTAGGATTAGGGTACGTGTTAGGGTTAGGGTAGGGGTTAGGGTTAGGGTACGCGTTAGGGTTAGGGTAGTTATTAAACCTATCCCACTCTCTAGATACCCCTTAGCACGTAAAGGAATATTATTTGGGGGTCCAGCCATGGAGAAGAGTTTAGACACTAAGATAATATAAGGAACACACACATTATAAAGAAATCACATTAGGATTCTCTTTTTAAGCTGTTCCTTAAAACCCTAGTGCTTAGGAAATCTATTGGAGGCAGAAGCAGTCAAGGGTAGCCTAGGGTTAGGGTTAGGCTTAGGGTTAGGCTTAGGGTACGGCTTAGGGTACGGGTTCGGGGAGGGCTTCGGGTACGGCGTAGGGTATGGGTTAGGGTTAGGGTTAGGTTTAGTGTTAGGGTTAGGGCTCGGTTTAGGGTACGGGTTAGGATTAGGGTACGTGTTAGGGTTAGGGTAGGGGTTAGGGTTAGGGTACGCGTTAGGGTTAGGGTAGTTATTAAACCTATCCCACTCTCTAGATACCCCTTAGCACGTAAAGGAATATTATTTGGGGGTCCAGCCATGGAGAAGAGTTTAGACACTAAGATAATATAAGGAACACACACATTATAAAGAAATCACATTAGGATTCTCTTTTTAAGCTGTTCCTTAAAACACTAGTGCTTAGGAAATCTATTGGAGGCAGAAGCAGTCAAGGGTAGCCTAGGGTTAGGGTTAGGCTTAGGGTTAGGCTTAGGGTACGGCTTAGGGTACGGGTTAGGGGAGGGCTTCGGGTACGGCGTAGGGTATGGGTTAGGGTTAGGGTTAGGGTTAGTGTTAGGGTTAGGGCTCGGTTTAGGGTACGGGTTAGGATTAGGGTACGTGTTAGGGTTAGGGTAGGGGTTAGGGTTAGGGTACGCATTAGGGTTAGGGTAGTTATTAAACCAATCCCACTCTCTAGATACCCCTTAGCACCTAAAGGAATATTATTTGGGGGTCCAGCCATGGAGAAGAGTTTAGACACTAAGATAATATAAGGAACACACCCATTATAAAGAAATCACATTAGGATTCTCTTTTTAAGCTGTTCCTTAAAACACTAGTGCTTAGGAAATCTATTGGAGGCAGAAGCAGTCAAGGGTAGCCTAGGGTTAGGGTTAGGCTTAGGGTTAGGCTTAGGGTACGGCTTAGGGTACGGGTTCGGGGAGGGCTTCGGGTACGGCGTAGGGTATGGGTTAGGGTTAGGGTTAGGTTTAGTGTTAGGGTTAGGGCTCGGTTTAGGGTACGGGTTAGGATTAGGGTACGTGTTAGGGTTAGGGTAGGGGTTAGGGTTAGGGTACGCGTTAGGGTTAGGGTAGTTATTAAACCTATCCCACTCTCTAGATACCCCTTAGCACGTAAAGGAATATTATTTGGGGGTCCAGCCATGGAGAAGAGTTTAGACACTAAGATAATATAAGGAACACACACATTATAAAGAAATCACATTAGGATTCTCTTTTTAAGCTGTTCCTTAAAACACTAGTGCTTAGGAAATCTATTGGAGGCAGAAGCAGTCAAGGGTAGCCTAGGGTTAGGGTTAGGCTTAGGGTTAGGCTTAGGGTACGGCTTAGGGTACGGGTTAGGGGAGGGCTTCGGGTACGGCGTAGGGTATGGGTTAGGGTTAGGGTTAGGGTTAGTGTTAGGGTTAGGGCTCGGTTTAGGGTACGGGTTAGGATTAGGGTACGTGTTAGGGTTAGGGTAGGGGTTAGGGTTAGGGTACGCATTAGGGTTAGGGTAGTTATTAAACCAATCCCACTCTCTAGATACCCCTTAGCACCTAAAGGAATATTATTTGGGGGTCCAGCCATGGAGAAGAGTTTAGACACTAAGATAATATAAGGAACACACCCATTATAAAGAAATCACATTAGGATTCTCTTTTTAAGCTGTTCCTTAAAACACTAGTGCTTAGGAAATCTATTGGAGGCAGAAGCAGTCAAGGGTAGCCTAGGGTTAGGGTTAGGCTTAGGGTTAGGCTTAGGGTACGGCTTAGGGTACGTGTTCGGGGAGGGCTTCGGGTACGGCGTAGGGTATGGGTTAGGGTTAGGGTTAGGGTTAGTGTTAGGGTTAGGGCTCGGTTTAGGGTACGGGTTAGGATTAGGGTACGTGTTAGGGTTAGGGTAGGGGTTAGGGTTAGGGTACGCGTTACGGTTAGGGTAGTTATTAAACCTATCCCACTCTCTAGATACCCCTTAGCACGTAAAGGAATATTATTTGGGGGTCCAGCCATGGAGAAGAGTTTAGACACTAAGATAATATAAGGAACACACCCATTATAAAGAAATCACATTAGGATTCTCTTTTTAAGCTGTTCCTTAAAACACTAGTGCTTAGGAAATCTATTGGAGGCAGAAGCAGTCAAGGGTAGCCTAGGGTTAGGGTTAGGCTTAGGTTTAGGCTTAGGGTACGGCTTAGGGTACGGGTTCGGGGAGGGCTTCGGGTACGGGGTAGGGTATGGGTTAGGGTTAGGGTTAGGGTTAGTGATAGGGTTAGGGCTCGGTTTAGGGTACGGGTTAGGATTAGGGTACATGTTAGGGTTAGGGTAGGGGTTAGCGTTAGGGTACGCATTAGGGTTAGGGTAGTTATTAAACCTATCCCACTCTGTAGTTACCCCTTAGCACGTAATGGAATATTATTTGGGGGTCCAGCCATGGAGAAGAGTTTAGACACTAGGAAAAGATAAGGAACACACCCATTATAAAGAAATCACATTAGGATTCTCTTTTTAAGCTGTTCCTTAAAACACTAGTGCTTAGAAAATCTATTGGAGGCAGAAGCAGTCAAGGGTAGCCTAGGGTTAGGGTTAGGCTTAGGGTTAGGCTTAGGGTACGGCTTAGGGTACGGGTTCGGGGAGGGCTTCGGGTACGGCGTAGGGTATGGGTTAGGGTTAGGGTTAGGGTTAGTGTTAGGGTTAGGACTCGGTTTAGGGTACGGGTTAGGATTAGGGTACGTGTTAGGGTTAGGGTAGTTATTAAACCTATCCCACTCTCTAGATACCCCTTAGCACGTAAAGGAATATTATTTGGGGGTCCAGGCATGGAGAAGTGTTTCGACACTAAGATAATATAAGGAACACACACATTATAAAGAAATCACATTAGGATTCTCTTTTTAAGCTGTTCCTTAAAACACTAGTGCTTAGGAAATCTATTGGAGGCAGAAGCAGTCAAGGGTAGCCTACGGTTAGGGTTAGGCTTAGGGTTAGGCTTAGGGTACGGCTTAGGGTACGGGTTCGGGAAGGGCTTCGGGTACGGCGTAGGGTATGGGTTAGGGTTAGGGTTAGGGTTAGTGTTAGGGATAGGCCTCGGTTTAGGGTACGGGTTAGGATTAGGGTACGTGTTAGGGTTAGGGTAGGGGTTAGGGTTAGGGTACGCGTTAGGGTTAGGGTAGTTATTAAACCTATCCCACTCTCTAGATACCCCTTAGCACGTAAAGGAATATTATTTGGGGGTCCAGCCATGGAGAAGAGTTTAGACACTAAGATAATATAAGGAACACACACATTATAAAGAAATCACATAAGGATTCTCTTTTTAAGCTGTTCCTTAAAACACTAGTGCTTAGGAAATCTATTGGAGGCAGAAGCAGTCAAGGGTAGCCTAGGGTTAGGGTTAGGCTTAGGGTTAGGCTTAGGGTACGGCTTAGGGTACGTGTTCGGGGAGGGCTTCGGGTACGGCGTAGGGTATGGGTTAAGGTTAGGGTTAGGGTTAGTGTTAGGGTTAGGGCTCGGTTTAGGGTACGGGTTAGGATTAGGGTACGTGTTAGGGTTAGAGTAGGGGTTAGGGTTAGGGTACGCGTTACGGTTAGGGTAGTTATTAAACCTATCCCACTCTCTAGATAGCCCTTAGCACGTAAAGGAATATTATTTGGGGGTCCAGCCATGGAGAAGAGTTTAGACACTAAGATAATATAAGGAACACACACATTATAAAGAAATCACATTAGGATTCTCTTTTTAAGCTGTTCCTTAAAACACTAGTGCTTAGGAAATCTATTGGAGGCAGAAGCAGTCAAGGGTAGCCTAGGGTTAGGGTTAGGCTTAGGGTTAGGCTTAGGGTACGGCTTAGGTTACGGGTTCGGGGAGGGCTTCGGGTACGGTGTAGGGTATGGGTTAGGTTTAGGGTTAGGGTTAGTGTTAGGGTTAGGGCTCGGTTTAGGGTACGGGTTAGGATTAGGGTACGTGTTAGGGTTAGGGTAGGGGTTAGCGTTAGGGTACGCGTTAGGGTTAGGGTAGTTATTAAACCTATCCCACTCTCTAGTTACCCCTTAGCACGTAAAGGAATATTATTTGGGGGTCCAGCCATGGAGAAGAGTTTAGACACTAGGAAAAGATAAGGAACACACCCATTATAAAGAAATCACATTAGGATTCTCTTTTTAAGCTGTTCCTTAAAACCCTAGTGCTTAGGAAATCTATTGGAGGCAGAAGCAGTCAAGGGTAGCCTAGGGTTAGGGTTAGGCTTAGGGTTAGGCTTAGTGTACGGCTTAGGGTACGGGTTCGGGGAGGGCTTCGGGTACGGCGTAGGGTATGGGTTAGGTTTAGGGTTAGGGTTAGTGTTAGGGTTAGGGCTCGGTTTAGGGTACGGGTTAGGTTTAGGGTACGTGTTAGGGTTAGGTTAGGGGTTAGCGTTAGGGTACGCGTTAGGGTTAGGGTAGTTATTAAACCAATCCCACTCTCTAGATACCCCTGAGCACGTAAAGGAATATTATTTGGGGGTCCAGCCATGGAGAAGTGTTTAGACACTAGGATAAGATAAGGAACACACCCATTATAAAGAAATCACATTAGGATTCTCTTTTTAAGCTGTTCCTTAAAACACTAGTGCTTAGGAAATCTATTGGAGGCAGAAGCAGTCAAGGGTAGCCTAGGGTTAGGGTTAGGCTTAGGGTTAGGCTTAGGGTACGGCTTAGGGTACGGGTTTGGGGAGGGCTTCGGGTACGGCGTAGGGTATGGGTTAGGGTTAGTGTTAGGGTTAGTGTTAGGGTTAGGGCTCGGTTTACGTTACGGGTTAGGATTAGGGTACGTGTTAGGGTTAGGGTAGGGGTTAGGGTTAGGGTACGCGTTAGGGTTAGGGTAGTTATTAAACCTATCCCACTCTCTAGATACCCCTTAGCACGTAAAGGAATATTATTTGGGGGTCCAGCCATGGAGAAGAGTTTAGACACTAAGATAATATAAGGAACACACACATTATAAAGAAATCACATTAGGATTCTTTTTTAAGCTGTTCCTTAAAACACTAGTGCTTAGGAAATCTATTGGAGGCAGAAGCAGTCAAGGGTAGCCTAGGGTTAGTGTTAGGCTTAGGGTTAGGCTTAGGTTACGGCTTAGGTTACGGGTTCGGGGAGGGCTTTGGGTACGGCGTAGGGTATGGGTTAGGGTTAGGGTTAGTGTTAGGGTTAGGGCTCGGTTTAGGGTACGGGTTAGGGTTAGGGTAGGGGTTAGGGTTAGGGTACGTGTTAGGGTTAGGGTAGTGATTAAACCTATCCCACTCTCTAGATACCCCTTAGCACATAAAAGAATATTATTTGGGGGTCCAGCCATGGAGAAGAGTTTAGACACTAGGATTAGATAAGGAACACACCCATTATAAAGAAATCACATTAGGATTCTCTTTTTAAGCTGTTCCTTAAAACACTAGTGCTTAGGAAATCTATTGGAGGCAGAAGCAGTCAAGGGTAGCCTAGGGTTAGGGTTAGGCTTAGGGTTAGGCTTAGGGTACGGCTTAGGGTACGGGTTCGGCGAGGGCTTCGGGTACGGCGTAGGGTATGGGTTAGGGTTAGGGTTAGGGTTAGTGTTAGGGTTAGGGCTCGGTTTAGGGTACGGGTTAGGATTTGGGTACGTGTTAGGGTTAGGGTAGGGGTTAGGGTTAGGGTACGCGTTAGGGTTAGGGTAGTGATTAAACCTATCCCACTCTCTAGATACCCCTTAGCACATAAAGGAATATTATTTGGTTGTCCAGCCATGGAGAAGAGTTTAGACACTAGGATTAGATAAGGAACCCACCCATTATAAAGAAATCACATTAGGATTCTCTTTTTAAGCTCTTCCTTAAAACACTAGTGCTTAGGAAATCTATTGGAGGCAGAAGCAGTCAAGGGTAGCCTAGGGTTAGGGTTAAGCTTAGGGTTAGGCTTAGGGTACGGCTTAGGGTACGGGTTCGGGGAGGGCTTTGGGTACGGTGTAGGGTATGGGTTAGGGTTAGTTTTAGGGTTAGTGTTAGGGTTAGGGCTCGGTTTAGGGTACGGGTTAGGATTAGGGTACGTGTTAGGGTTAGGGTAGGGGTTAGCGTTAGGGTACGCGTTAGGGTTAGGGTAGTTATTAAACCTATCCCACTCTCTAGTTACCCCTTAGCACATAAAGGAATATTATTTGGGGGTCCAGCCATGGAGAAGAGTTTAGACACTAGGATTAGATAAGGAACACACCCATTATAAAGAAATCACATTAGGATTCTCTTTTTAAGCTGTTCCTTAAAACACTAGTGCTTAGGAAATCTATTGGAGGCAGAAGCAGTCAAGGGTAGCCTAGGGTTAGGGTTAGGCTTAGGGTTAGGCTTAGGGTACGGCTTAGGGTACGTGTTCGGGGAGGGCTTCGGGTACGGCGTAGGGTATGGGTTAGGGTTAGGGTTAGGGTTAGTGTTAGGGTTAGGGCTCGGTTTAGGGTACGGGTTAGGATTAGGGTACGTTTTAGGGTTAGGGTAGGGGTTAGGGTTAGGGTACGCGTTACGGTTAGGGTAGTTATTAAACCTATCCCACTCTCTAGATACCCCTTAGCACGTAACGGAATATTATTTGGGGGTCCAGCCATGGAGAAGAGTTTAGACACTAAGATAATATAAGGAACACACACATTATAAAGAAATCACATTAGGATTCTCTTTTTAAGCTGTTCCTTAAAACACTAGTGCTTAGGAAATCTATTGGAGGCAGAAGCAGTCAAGGGTAGCCTAGGGTTAGGGTTAGGCTTAGGGTTAGGCTTAGGGTACGGCTTAGGGTACGGGTTCGGGGAGGGCTTCGGGTACGGTGTAGGGTATGGGTTAGGGTTAGGGTTAGGGTTAGTGTTAGGGTTAGGGCTCGGTTTAGGGTACGGGTTAGGATTAGGGTACGTGTTAGGGTTAGGGTAGGGGTTAGCGTTAGGGTACGCGTTAGGGTTAGGGTAGTTATTAAACCTATCCCACTCTCTAGTTACCCCTTAGCACGTAAAGGAATATTATTTGGGGGTCCAGCCATGGAGAAGAGTTTAGACACTAGGAAAAGATAAGGAACCCACCCATTATAAAGAAATCACATTAGGATTCTCTTTTTAAGCTGTTCCTTAAAACACTAGTGCTTAGGAAATCTATTGGAGGCAGAAGCAGTCAAGGGTAGCCTAGGGTTAGGGTTAGGCTTAGGGTTAGGCTTAGGGTACGGCTTAGGGTACGGGTTCGGGGAGGGCTTCGGGTACGGCGTAGGGTATGGGTTAGGGTTAGGGTTAGTGTTAGGGTTAGGGCTCGTTTTAGGGTACGGGTTAGGATTAGGGTACGTGTTAGTGTTAGGGTAGGGGTTAGGGTTAGGGTACGCGTTAGGGTTAGGGTAGGTATTAAACCTATCCCACTCTCTAGATACCCCTTAGCACGTAAAGGAATATTATTTGGGGGTCCAGCCATGGAGAAGAGTTTAGACACTAAGATAATATAAGGAACACACACATTATAAAGAAATCACATTAGGATTTTCTTTTTAAGCTGTTCCTTAAAACGCTAGTGCTTAGGAAATCTATTGGAGGCAGAAGCAGTCAAGGGTAGCCTAGGGTTAGGGTTAGGCTTAGGGTTAGGCTTAGGGTACGCCTTAGGGTACGGGTTCGGGGAGGGCTTCGGGTACGGCGTAGGGTATGTGTTAGGGTTAGGGTTAGGGTTAGTGTTAGGGTTAGGGCTCGGTTTAGGGGACGGGTTAGGATTAGGGTACGTGTTAGGGTTAGGGTAGGGGTTAGGGTTAGGGTACGCGTTAGGGTTAGGGTAGTTATTAAACCTATCCCACTCTCTAGATACCCCTTAGCACGTAAAGGAATATTATTTGGGGGTCCAGCCATGGAGAAGAGTTTAGACACTAAGATAATATAAGGAACACACACATTATAAAGAAATCACATTAGGATTCTCTTTTTAAGCTGTTCCTTAAAACCCTAGTGCTTAGGAAATCTATTGGAGGCAGAAGCAGTCAAGGGTAGCCTAGGGTTAGGGTTAGGCTTAGGGTTAGGCTTAGGGTACGGCTTAGGGTACGGGTTCGGGGAGGGCTTCGGGTACGGCGTAGGGTATGGGTTAGGGTTAGGGTTAGGTTTAGTGTTAGGGTTAGGGCTCGGTTTAGGGTACGTGTTACGATTAGGGTATGTGTTAGGGTTAGGGTAGGGGTTAGGGTTAGGGTACGCGTTAGGGTTAGGGTAGTTATTAAACCTATCCCACTCTCTAGATACCCCTTAGCACGTAAAGGAATACTATTTGGGGGTCCAGCCATGGAGAAGAGTTTAGACACTAAGATAATATAAGGAACACACACATTATAAAGAAATCACATTAGGATTCTCTTTTTAAGCTGTTCCTTAAAACACTAGTGCTTAGGAAATCTATTGGAGGCAGAAGCAGTCAAGGGTAGCCTAGGGTTAGGGTTAGGCTTAGGGTTAGGCTTAGGGTACGGCTTAGGGTACGGGTTCGGGGAGGGCTTCGGGTACGGCGTAGGGTATGGGTTAGGGTTAGGGTTAGGGTTAGTGTTAGGGTTAGGGCTCGGTTTAAGGTACGGGTTAGGATTAGGGTACGTGTTAGGGTTAGGGTAGGGGTTAGGGTTAGGGTACGCATTAGGGTTAGGGTAGTTATTAAACCAATCCCACTCTCTAGATACCCCTTAGCACCTAAAGGAATATTATTTGGGGGTCCAGCCATGGAGAAGAGTTTAGACACTAAGATAATATAAGGAACACACCCATTATAAAGAAATCACATTAGGATTCTCTTTTTAAGCTGTTCCTTAAAACACTAGTGCTTAGGAAATCTATTGGAGGCAGAAGCAGTCAAGGGTAGCCTAGGGTTAGGGTTAGGCTTAGGGTTAGGCTTAGGGTACGGCTTAGGGTACATGTTCGGGGAGGGCTTCGGGTATGGCGAAGGGTATGGGTTAGCGTTAGGGTTAAGGTTAGTATTAGGGTTAGGGCTCGGTTTAGGGTACGGGTTAGGATTAGGGTACGTGTTAGGGTTAGGGTAGGGGTTAGGGTTAGGGTACGCGTTACGGATAGGGTAGTTATTAAACCTATCCCACTCTCTAGATACCCCTTAGCACGTAAAGGAATATTATTTGGGGGTCCAGCCATGGAGAAGAGTTTAGACACTAAGATAATATAAGGAACACACACATTATAAAGAAATCACATAAGGATTCTCTTTTTAAGCTGTTCCTTAAAACACTAGTGCTTAGGAAATCTATTGGAGGCAGAAGCAGTCAAGGGTAGCCTAGGGTTAGGGTTAGGCTTAGGGTTAGGCTTAGGGTATGGCTTAGGGTACGGGTTTGGGGAGGGCTTCGGGTATGGCGTAGGGTATGGTTTAGGGTTAGGGTTAGTGTTAGGTTTAGGGCTCGGTTTAGGGTACGGGTTTGGATTAGGGTACGTGTTAGTGTTAGGGTAGGGGTTAGGGTTAGGGTACGCGTTAGGGTTAGGGTAGTGATTAAACCTATCCCACTCTCTAGATACCCCTTAGCACATAAAGGAATATTATTTGGGGGTCCAGCCATGGAGAAGAGTTTAGACACTAGGATTAGATAAGGAACACACCCATTATAAAGAAATCACTTTAGGATTCTCTTTTTAAGCTGTTCCTTAAAACACTAGTGCTTAGGAAATCTATTGGAGGCAGAAGCAGTCAAGGGTAGCCTAGGGTTAGGGTTAGGCTTAGGGTTAGGCTTAGGGTACGGCTTAGGGTACGTGTTCGGGGAGGGCTTCGGGTACGGCGTAGGGTATGGGTTAGGGTTAGGGTTAGGGTTAGTGTTAGGGTTAGGGCTCGGTTTAGGGTACGGGTTAGGATTAGGGTACGTGTTAGGGTTAGGGTAGGGGTTAGGGTTAGGGTACGCGTTACGGTTAGGGTAGTTATTAAACCTATCCCACTCTCTAGATACCCCTTAGCACGTAAAGGAATATTATTTGGGGGTCCAGCCATGGAGAAGAGTTTAGACACTAAGATAATATAAGGAACACACCCATTATAAAGAAATCACATTAGGATTCTCTTTTTAAGCTGTTCCTTAAAACACTAGTGCTTAGGAAATCTATTGGAGGCAGAAGCAGTCAAGGGTAGCCTAGGGTTAGGGTTAGGCTTAGGGTTAGGCTTAGTGTACGGCTTAGGGTACGGGTTCGGAGAGGGCTTCGGGTACGGCGTAGGGTATGGGTTAGGGTTAGGGTTAGGGTTAGTGTTAGGGTTCGGGCTCGGTTTAGGGTACGGGTTAGGTTTAGGGTACGTGTTAGGGTTAGGGTAGGGGTTACCGTTAGGGTACGCGTTAGGGTTAGGGTAGTTATTAAACCTATCCCACTCTCTAGATACCCCTTAGCACGTAAAGGAATACTATTTGGGGGTCCAGCCATGGAGAAGAGTTTAGACACTAAGATAATATAAGGAACACACACATTATAAAGAAATCACATTAGGATTCTCTTTTTAAGCTGTTCCTTAAAACACTAGTGCTTAGGAAATCTATTGGAGGCAGAAGCAGTCAAGGGTAGCCTAGGGTTAGGGTTAGGCTTAGGGTTAGGCTTAGGGTACGGCTTAGGGTACGGGTTCGGGGAGGGCTTCGGGTACGGCGTAGGGTATGGGTTAGGGTTAGGGTTAGGGTTAGTGTTAGGGTTAGGGCTCGGTTTAAGGTACGGGTTAGGATTAGGGTACGTGTTAGGGTTAGGGTAGGGGTTAGGGTTAGGGTACGCATTAGGGTTAGGGTAGTTATTAAACCAATCCCACTCTCTAGATACCCCTTAGCACCTAAAGGAATATTATTTGGGGGTCCAGCCATGGAGAAGAGTTTAGACACTAAGATAATATAAGGAACACACCCATTATAAAGAAATCACATTAGGATTCTCTTTTTAAGCTGTTCCTTAAAACACTAGTGCTTAGGAAATCTATTGGAGGCAGAAGCAGTCAAGGGTAGCCTAGGGTTAGGGTTAGGCTTAGGGTTAGGCTTAGGGTACGGCTTAGGGTACATGTTCGGGGAGGGCTTCGGGTATGGCGAAGGGTATGGGTTAGCGTTAGGGTTAAGGTTAGTATTAGGGTTAGGGCTCGGTTTAGGGTACGGGTTAGGATTAGGGTACGTGTTAGGGTTAGGGTAGGGGTTAGGGTTAGGGTACGCGTTACGGATAGGGTAGTTATTAAACCTATCCCACTCTCTAGATACCCCTTAGCACGTAAAGGAATATTATTTGGGGGTCCAGCCATGGAGAAGAGTTTAGACACTAAGATAATATAAGGAACACACACATTATAAAGAAATCACATAAGGATTCTCTTTTTAAGCTGTTCCTTAAAACACTAGTGCTTAGGAAATCTATTGGAGGCAGAAGCAGTCAAGGGTAGCCTAGGGTTAGGGTTAGGCTTAGGGTTAGGCTTAGGGTATGGCTTAGGGTACGGGTTTGGGGAGGGCTTCGGGTATGGCGTAGGGTATGGTTTAGGGTTAGGGTTAGTGTTAGGGTTAGGGCTCGGTTTAGGGTACGGGTTTGGATTAGGGTACGTGTTAGTGTTAGGGTAGGGGTTAGGGTTAGGGTACGCGTTAGGGTTAGGGTAGTGATTAAACCTATCCCACTCTCTAGATACCCCTTAGCACATAAAGGAATATTATTTGGGGGTCCAGCCATGGAGAAGAGTTTAGACACTAGGATTAGATAAGGAACACACCCATTATAAAGAAATCACTTTAGGATTCTCTTTTTAAGCTGTTCCTTAAAACACTAGTGCTTAGGAAATCTATTGGAGGCAGAAGCAGTCAAGGGTAGCCTAGGGTTAGGGTTAGGCTTAGGGTTAGGCTTAGGGTACGGCTTAGGGTACGTGTTCGGGGAGGGCTTCGGGTACGGCGTAGGGTATGGGTTAGGGTTAGGGTTAGGGTTAGTGTTAGGGTTAGGGCTCGGTTTAGGGTACGGGTTAGGATTAGGGTACGTGTTAGGGTTAGGGTAGGGGTTAGGGTTAGGGTACGCGTTACGGTTAGGGTAGTTATTAAACCTATCCCACTCTCTAGATACCCCTTAGCACGTAAAGGAATATTATTTGGGGGTCCAGCCATGGAGAAGAGTTTAGACACTAAGATAATATAAGGAACACACCCATTATAAAGAAATCACATTAGGATTCTCTTTTTAAGCTGTTCCTTAAAACACTAGTGCTTAGGAAATCTATTGGAGGCAGAAGCAGTCAAGGGTAGCCTAGGGTTAGGGTTAGGCTTAGGGTTAGGCTTAGTGTACGGCTTAGGGTACGGGTTCGGAGAGGGCTTCGGGTACGGCGTAGGGTATGGGTTAGGGTTAGGGTTAGGGTTAGTGTTAGGGTTCGGGCTCGGTTTAGGGTACGGGTTAGGTTTAGGGTACGTGTTAGGGTTAGGGTAGGGGTTACCGTTAGGGTACGCGTTAGGGTTAGGGTAGTTATTAAACCAATCCCACTCTCTAGATACCCCTGAGCAAGTAAAGGAATATTATTTGGGGGTCCAGCCATGGAGAAGAGTTTAGACACTAGGATAAGATAAGGAACACACCCATTATAAAGAAATCACATTAGGATTCTCTTTTTAAGCTGTTCCTTAAAACACTAGTGCTTAGGAAATCTATTGGAGGCAGAAGCAGTCAAGGGTAGCCTAGGGTTAGGGTTAGGCTTAGGGTTAGGCTTAGGGTACGGCTTAGGGTACGGGTTCGGGGAGGGCTTCGGGTACGGCGTAGGGTATGGGTTAGGGTTAGTGTTAGGGTTAGTGTTAGGGTTAGGGCTCGGTTTACGTTACGGGTTAGGATTAGGGTACGTGTTAGGGTTAGGGTAGGGGTTAGGTTTAGGGTACGCGTTAGGGTTAGGGTAGTTATTAAACCTATCCCACTCTCTAGATACCCCTTAGCACGTAAAGGAATATTATTTGGGGGTCCAGCCATGGAGAAGAGTTTAGACACTAAGATAATATAAGGAACACACACATTATAAAGAAATCACATTAGGATTCTCTTTTTAAGCTGTTCCTTAAAACACTAGTGCTTAGGAAATCTATTGGAGGCAGAAGCAGTCAAGGGTAGCCTAGGGTTAGGGTTAGGCTTAGGGTTAGGCTTAGGGTACGCCCTAGGGTACGGGTTCGGGGAGGGCTTCGGGTACGGCGTAGGGTATGTGTTAGGGTTAGGGTTAGGGTTAGTGTTAGGGTTAGGGCTCGGTTTAGGGGACGGGTTAGGATTAGGGTACGTGTTAGGGTTAGGGTAGGGGTTAGGGTTAGGGTACGCGTTAGGGTTAGGGTAGTTATTAAACCTATCCCACTCTCTAGATACCCCTTAGCACGTAAAGGAATATTATTTGGGGGTCCAGCCATGGAGAAGAGTTTAGACACTAAGATAATATAAGGAACACACACATTATAAAGAAATCACATTAGGATTCTCTTTTTAAGCTGTTCCTTAAAACCCTAGTGCTTAGGAAATCTATTGGAGGCAGAAGCAGTCAAGGGTAGCCTAGGGTTAGGGTTAGGCTTAGGGTTAGGCTTAGGGTACGGCTTAGGGTACGGGTTCGGGGAGGGCTTCGGGTACGGCGTAGGGTATGGGTTAGGGTTAGGGTTAGGTTTAGTGTTAGGGTTAGGGCTCGGTTTAGGGTACGGGTTAGGATTAGGGTACGTGTTAGGGTTACGGTAGGGGTTAGGGTTAGGGTACGCGTTAGGGTTAGGGTAGTTATTAAACCTATCCCACTCTCTAGATAGCCCTTAGCACGTAAAGGAATATTATTTGGGGGTCCAGCCATGGAGAAGAGTTTAGACACTAAGATAATATAAGGAACACACACATTATAAAGAAATCACATTAGGATTCTCTTTTTAAGCTGTTCCTTAAAACACTAGTGCTTAGGAAATCTATTGGAGGCAGAAGCAGTCAAGGGTAGCCTAGGGTTAGGGTTAGGCTTAGGGTTAGGCTTAGGGTACGGCTTAGGGTACGGGTTCGGGGAGGGCTTCGGGTACGGCGTAGGGTATGGGTTAGGGTTAGGGTTAGGGTTAGTGTTAGGGTTAGGGCTCGGTTTAAGGTACGGGTTACGATTAGGGTACGTGTTAGGGTTAGGGTAGGGGTTAGGGTTAGGGTACGCATTAGGGTTAGGGTAGTTATTAAACCAATCCCACTCTCTAGATACCCCTTAGCACGTAAAGGAATATTATTTGGGGGTCCAGCCATGGAGAAGAGTTTAGACACTAAGATAATATAAGGAACACACCCATTATAAAGAAATCACATTAGGATTCTCTTTTTAAGCTGTTCCTTAAAACACTAGTGCTTAGGAAATCTATTGGAGGCAGAAGCAGTCAAGGGTAGCCTAGGGTTAGGGTTAGGCTTAGGGTTAGGCTTAGGGTACGGCTTAGGGTACGGGTTCGGGGAGGGCTTCGGGTATGGCGTAGGGTATGGTTTAGGGTTAGGGTTAGTGTTAGGGTTAGGGCTCGGTTTAGGGTACGGGTTAGGATTAGGGTACGTGTTAGTGTTAGGGTAGGGGTTAGGGTTAGGGTACGCGTTAGGGTTAGGGTAGTGATTAAACCTATCCCACTCTCTAGATACCCCTTAGCACATAAAGGAATATTATTTGGGGGTCCAGCCATGGAGAAGAGTTTAGACACTAGGATTAGATAAGGAACACACCCATTATAAAGAAATCACTTTAGGATTCTCTTTTTAAGCTGTTCCTTAAAACACTAGTGCTTAGGAAATCTATTGGAGGCAGAAGCAGTCAAGGGTAGCCTAGGGTTAGGGTTAGGCTTAGGGTTAGGCTTAGGGTACGGCTTAGGGTACGTGTTCGGGGAGGGCTTCGGGTACGGCGTAGGGTATGGGTTAGGGTTAGGGTTAGGGTTAGTGTTAGGGTTAGGGCTCGGTTTAGGGTACGGGTTAGGATTAGGGTACGTGTTAGGGTTAGGGTAGGGGTTAGGGTTAGGGTACGCGTTACGGTTAGGGTAGTTATTAAACCTATCCCACTCTCTAGATACCCCTTAGCACGTAAAGGAATATTATTTGGGGGTCCAGCCATGGAGAAGAGTTTAGACACTAAGATAATATAAGGAACACACCCATTATAAAGAAATCACATTAGGATTCTCTTTTTAAGCTGTTCCTTAAAACACTAGTGCTTAGGAAATCTATTGGAGGCAGAAGCAGTCAAGGGTAGCCTAGGGTTAGGGTTAGGCTTAGGTTTAGGCTTAGGGTACGGCTTAGGGTACGGGTTCGGGGAGGGCTTCGGGTACGGGGTAGGGTATGGGTTAGGGTTAGGGTTAGGGTTAGTGATAGGGTTAGGGCTCGGTTTAGGGTACGGGTTAGGATTAGGGTACATGTTAGGGTTAGGGTAGGGGTTAGCGTTAGGGTACGCATTAGGGTTAGGGTAGTTATTAAACCTATCCCACTCTCTAGTTACCCCTTAGCACGTAAAGGAATATTATTTGGGGGTCCAGCCATGGAGAAGAGTTTAGACACTAGGAAAAGATAAGGAACACACCCATTATAAAGAAATCACATTAGGATTCTCTTTTTAAGCTGTTCCTTAAAACACTAGTGCTTAGGAAATCTATTGGAGGCAGAAGCAGTCAAGGGTAGCCTAGGGTTAGGGTTAGGCTTAGGGTTAGGCTTAGGGTACGGCTTAGGGTACGGGTTCGGGGAGGGCTTCGGGTACGGCGTAGGGTATGGGTTAGGGTTAGGGTTAGTGTTAGGGTTAGGGCTCGGTTTAGGGTACGGGTTAGGATTAGGGTACGTGTTAGGGTTAGGGTAGGGGTTAGGGTTAGGGTACGTGTTAGGGTTAGGGTAGTGATTAAACCTATCCCACTCTCTAGATACCCCTTAGCACATAAAAGAATATTATTTGGGGGTCCAGCCATGGAGAAGAGTTTAGACACTAGGATTAGATAAGGAACACACCCATTATAAAGAAATCACATTAGGATTCTCTTTTTAAGCTGTTCTTTAAAACACTAGTGCTTAGGAAATCTATTGGAGGCAGAAGCAGTCAAGGGTAGCCTAGGGTTAGGGTTAGGCTTAGGGTTAGGCTTAGGGTACGGCTTAGGGTACGGGTTCGGGGAGGGCTTCGGGTACGGCGTAGGGTATGGGTTAGGGTTAGGGTTAGGGTTAGTGTTAGGGTTAGGGCTCGGTTTAGGGTATGGGTTAGGATTAGGGTACGTGTTAGGGTTAGGGTAGGGGTTAGGGTTAGGGTACGCATTAGGGTTAGGGTAGTTATTAAACCAATCCCACTCTCTAGATACCCCTTAGCACCTAAAGGAATATTATTTGGGGGTCCAGCCATGGAGAAGGGTTTAGACACTAAGATAATATAAGGAACACACCCATTATAAAGAAATCACATTAGGATTCTCTTTTTAAGCTGTTCCTTAAAACACTAGTGCTTAGGAAATCTATTGGAGGCAGAAGCAGTCAAGGGTAGCCTAGGGTTAGGGTTAGGCTTAGGGTTAGGCTTAGGGTATGGCTTAGGGTACATGTTCAGGGAGGGCTTCGGGTATGGCGAAGGGTATGGGTTAGCGTTAGGGTTAAGGTTAGTGTTAGGGTTAGGGCTCGGTTTAGGGTACGGGTTAGGATTAGGGTACGTGTTAGGGTTAGGGTAGTTATTAAACCTATCCCACTCTCTAGTTACCCCTTAGCACGTAAAGGAATATTATTTGGGGGTCCAGCCATGGAGAAGAGTTTAGACACTAGGAAAAGATAAGGAACACACCCATTATAAAGAAATCACATTAGGATTCTCTTTTTAAGCTGTTCCTTAAAACCCTAGTGCTTAGGAAATCTATTGGAGGCAGAAGCACTCAAGGGTAGCCTAGGGTTAGGGTTAGGCTTAGGGTTAGGCTTAGTGTACGGCTTAGGGTACGGGTTCGGGGAGGGCTTCGGGTACGGCGTAGGGTATGGGTTAGGGTTAGGGTTAGGGTTAGTGTTAGGGTTAGGGCTCGGTTTAGGGTACGGGTTAGGTTTAGGGTACGTGTTAGGGTTAGGGTAGGGGTTAGCGTTAGGGTACGCGTTAGGGTTAGGGTAGTTATTAAACCAATCCCACTCTCTAGATACCCCTTAGCACGTAAAGGAATATTATTTGGGGGTCCAGCCATGGAGAAGAGTTTAGACATTAGGATAAGATAAGGAACACACCCATTATAAAGAAATCACATTAGGATTCTCTTTTTAAGCTGTTCCTTAAAACACTAGTGCTTAGGAAATCTATTGGAGGCAGAAGCAGTCAAGGGTAGCCTAGGGTTAGGGTTAGGCTTAGGGTTAGGCTTAGGGTACGGCTTAGGGTACGGGTTCGGGGAGGGCTTTGGGTACGGTGTAGGGTATGGGTTAGGGTTAGTGTTAGGGTTAGTGTTAGGGTTAGGGCTCGGTTTAGGGTACGGGTTAGGATTAGGGTACGTGTTAGGGTTAGGGTAGGGGTTAGCGTTAGGGTACGCGTTAGGGTTAGGGTAGTTATTAAACCTATCCCACTCTCTAGTTACCCCTTAGCACATAAAGGAATATTATTTGGGGGTCCAGCCATGGAGAAGAGTTTAGACACTAGGATTAGATAAGGAACACACCCATTATAAAGAAATCACATTAGGATTCTCTTTTTAAGCTGTTCCTTAAAACACTAGTGCTTAGGAAATCTATTGGAGGCAGAAGCAGTCAAGGGTAGCCTAGGGTTAGGGTTAGGCTTAGGGTTAGGCTTAGGGTACGGCTTAGGGTACGTGTTCGGGGAGGGCTTCGGGTACGGCGTAGGGTATGGGTTAGGGTTAGGGTTAGGGTTAGTGTTAGGGTTAGGGCTCGGTTTAGGGTACGGGTTAGGATTAGGGTACGTTTTAGGGTTAGGGTAGGGGTTAGGGTTAGGGTACGCGTTACGGTTAGGGTAGTTATTAAACCTATCCCACTCTCTAGATACCCCTTAGCACGTAACGGAATATTATTTGGGGGTCCAGCCATGGAGAAGAGTTTAGACACTAAGATAATATAAGGAACACACACATTATAAAGAAATCACATTAGGATTCTCTTTTTAAGCTGTTCCTTAAAACACTAGTGCTTAGGAAATCTATTGGAGGCAGAAGCAGTCAAGGGTAGCCTAGGGTTAGGGTTAGGCTTAGGGTTAGGCTTAGGGTACGGCTTAGGGTACGGGTTCGGGGAGGGCTTCGGGTACGGTGTAGGGTATGGGTTAGGGTTAGGGTTAGGGTTAGTGTTAGGGTTAGGGCTCGGTTTAGGGTACGGGTTAGGATTAGGGTACGTGTTAGGGTTAGGGTAGGGGTTAGCGTTAGGGTACGCGTTAGGGTTAGGGTAGTTATTAAACCTATCCCACTCTCTAGTTACCCCTTAGCACGTAAAGGAATATTATTTGGGGGTCCAGCCATGGAGAAGAGTTTAGACACTAGGAAAAGATAAGGAACCCACCCATTATAAAGAAATCACATTAGGATTCTCTTTTTAAGCTGTTCCTTAAAACACTAGTGCTTAGGAAATCTATTGGAGGCAGAAGCAGTCAAGGGTAGCCTAGGGTTAGGGTTAGGCTTAGGGTTAGGCTTAGGGTACGGCTTAGGGTACGGGTTCGGGGAGGGCTTCGGGTACGGCGTAGGGTATGGGTTAGGGTTAGGGTTAGTGTTAGGGTTAGGGCTCGTTTTAGGGTACGGGTTAGGATTAGGGTACGTGTTAGTGTTAGGGTAGGGGTTAGGGTTAGGGTACGCGTTAGGGTTAGGGTAGGTATTAAACCTATCCCACTCTCTAGATACCCCTTAGCACGTAAAGGAATATTATTTGGGGGTCCAGCCATGGAGAAGAGTTTAGACACTAAGATAATATAAGGAACACACACATTATAAAGAAATCACATTAGGATTCTCTTTTTAAGCTGTTCCTTAAAACACTAGTGCTTAGGAAATCTATTGGAGGCAGAAGCAGTCAAGGGTAGCCTAGGGTTAGGGTTAGGCTTAGGGTTAGGCTTAGGGTACGCCTTAGGGTACGGGTTCGGGGAGGGCTTCGGGTA
Source organism: Balaenoptera physalus (assembly GCF_965194825.1). Classification (NCBI taxonomy): domain Eukaryota; kingdom Metazoa; phylum Chordata; class Mammalia; order Artiodactyla; family Balaenopteridae; genus Balaenoptera; species Balaenoptera physalus. The sequence goes on along the minus strand of NW_028126443.1, from coordinate 546,732 downwards.
CGGCGTAGGGTATGGGTTAGGGTTAGGGTTAGGGTTAGTGTTAGGGTTAGGGCTCGGTTTAGGGGACGGGTTAGGATTAGGGTACGTGTTAGGGTTAGGGTAGGGGTTAGGGTTAGGGTACGCGTTAGGGTTAGGGTAGTTATTAAACCTATCCCACTCTCTAGATACCCCTTAGCACGTAAAGGAATATTATTTGGGGGTCCAGCCATGGAGAAGAGTTTAGACACTAAGATAATATAAGGAACACACACATTATAAAGAAATCACATTAGGATTCTCTTTTTAAGCTGTTCCTTAAAACCCTAGTGCTTAGGAAATCTATTGGAGGCAGAAGCAGTCAAGGGTAGCCTAGGGTTAGGGTTAGGCTTAGGGTTAGGCTTAGGGTACGGCTTAGGGTACGGGTTCGGGGAGGGCTTCGGGTACGGCGTAGGGTATGGGTTAGGGTTAGGGTTAGGGTTAGTGTTAGGGTTAGGGCTCTGTTTAGGGTACGGGTTACGATTAGGGTACGTGTTAGGGTTAGGGTAGGGGTTAGGGTTAGGGTACGCGTTAGGGTTAGGGTAGTTATTAAACCTATCCCACTCTCTAGATACCCCTTAGCACGTAAAGGAATACTATTTGGGGGTCCAGCCATGGAGAAGAGTTTAGACACTAAGATAATATAAGGAACACACACATTATAAAGAAATCACATTAGGATTCTCTTTTTAAGCTGTTCCTTAAAACACTAGTGCTTAGGAAATCTATTGGAGGCAGAAGCAGTCAAGGGTAGCCTAGGGTTAGGGTTAGGCTTAGGGTTAGGCTTAGGGTACGGCTTAGGGTACGGGTTCGGGGAGGGCTTCGGGTACGGCGTAGGGTATGGGTTAGGGTTAGGGTTAGGGTTAGTGTTAGGGTTAGGGCTCGGTTTAAGGTACGGGTTAGGATTAGGGTACGTGTTAGGGTTAGGGTAGGGGTTAGGGTTAGGGTACGCATTAGGGTTAGGGTAGTTACTAAACCAATCCCACTCTCTAGATACCCCTTAGCACCTAAAGGAATATTATTTGGGGGTCCAGCCATGGAGAAGAGTTTAGACACTAAGATAATATAAGGAACACACACATTATAAAGAAATCACATAAGGATTCTCTTTTTAAGCTGTTCCTTAAAACACTAGTGCTTAGGAAATCTATTGGAGGCAGAAGCAGTCAAGGGTAGCCTAGGGTTAGGGTTAGGCTTAGGGTTAGGCTTAGGGTATGGCTTAGGGTACGGGTTCGGGGAGGGCTTCGGGTATGGCGTAGGGTATGGTTTAGGGTTAGGGTTAGTGTTAGGGTTAGGGCTCGGTTTAGGGTACGGGTTTGGATTAGGGTACGTGTTAGTGTTAGGGTAGGGGTTAGGGTTAGGGTACGCGTTAGGGTTAGGGTAGTGATTAAACCTATCCCACTCTCTAGATACCCCTTAGCACATAAAGGAATATTATTTGGGGGTCCAGCCATGGAGAAGAGTTTAGACACTAGGATTAGATAAGGAACACACCCATTATAAAGAAATCACTTTAGGATTCTCTTTTTAAGCTGTTCCTTAAAACACTAGTGCTTAGGAAATCTATTGGAGGCAGAAGCAGTCAAGGATAGCCTAGGGTTAGGGTTAGGCTTAGGGTTAGGCTTAGGGTACGGCTTAGGGTACGTGTTCGGGGAGGGCTTCGGGTACGGCGTAGGGTATGGGTTAGGGTTAGGGTTAGGGTTAGTGTTAGGGTTAGGGCTCGGTTTAGGGTACGGGTTAGGATTAGGGTACGTGTTAGGGTTAGGGTAGGGGTTAGGGTTAGGGTACGCGTTACGGTTAGGGTAGTTATTAAACCTATCCCACTCTCTAGATACCCCTTAGCACGTAAAGGAATATTATTTGGGGGTCCAGCCATGGAGAAGAGTTTAGACACTAAGATAATATAAGGAACACACCCATTATAAAGAAATCACATTAGGATTCTCTTTTTAAGCTGTTCCTTAAAACACTAGTGCTTAGGAAATCTATTGGAGGCAGAAGCAGTCAAGGGTAGCCTAGGGTTAGGGTTAGGCTTAGGGTTAGGCTTAGTGTACGGCTTAGGGTACGGGTTCGGAGAGGGCTTCGGGTACGGCGTAGGGTATGGGTTAGGGTTAGGGTTAGGGTTAGTGTTAGGGTTCGGGCTCGGTTTAGGGTACGGGTTAGGTTTAGGGTACGTGTTAGGGTTAGGGTAGGGGTTAGCGTTAGGGTACGCGTTAGGGTTAGGGTAGTTATTAAACCAATCCCACTCTCTAGATACCCCTGAGCACGTAAAGGAATATTATTTGGGGGTCCAGCCATGGAGAAGAGTTTAGACACTAGGATAAGATAAGGAACACACCCATTATAAAGAAATCACATTAGGATTCTCTTTTTAAGCTGTTCCTTAAAACACTAGTGCTTAGGAAATCTATTGGAGGCAGAAGCAGTCAAGGGTAGCCTAGGGTTAGGGTTAGGCTTAGGGTTAGGCTTAGGGTACGGCTTAGGGTACGGGTTCGGGGAGGGCTTCGGGTACGGCGTAGGGTATGGGTTAGGGTTAGTGTTAGGGTTAGTGTTAGGGTTAGGGCTCGGTTTACGTTACGGGTTAGGATTAGGGTACGTGTTAGGGTTAGGGTAGGGGTTAGGGTTAGGGTACGCGTTAGGGTTAGGGTAGTTATTAAACCTATCCCACTCTCTAGATACCCCTTAGCACGTAAAGGAATATTATTTGGGGGTCCAGCCATGGAGAAGAGTTTAGACACTAAGATAATATAAGGAACACACACATTATAAAGAAATCACATTAGGATTCTCTTTTTAAGCTGTTCCTTAAAACACTAGTGCTTAGGAAATCTATTGGAGGCAGAAGCAGTCAAGGGTAGCCTAGGGTTAGGGTTAGGCTTAGGGTTAGGCTTAGGGTACGCCTTAGGGTACGGGTTCGGGGAGGGCTTCGGGTACGGCGTAGGGTATGTGTTAGGGTTAGGGTTAGGGTTAGTGTTAGGGTTAGGGCTCGGTTTAGGGGACGGGTTAGGATTAGGGTACGTGTTAGGGTTAGGGTAGGGGTTAGGGTTAGGGTACGCGTTAGGGTTAGGGTAGTTATTAAACCTATCCCACTCTCTAGATACCCCTTAGCACGTAAAGGAATATTATTTGGGGGTCCAGCCATGGAGAAGAGTTTAGACAATAAGATAATATAAGGAACACACACATTATAAAGAAATCACATTAGGATTCTCTTTTTAAGCTGTTCCTTAAAACCCTAGTGCTTAGGAAATCTATTGGAGGCAGAAGCAGTCAAGGGTAGCCTAGGGTTAGGGTTAGGCTTAGGGTTAGGCTTAGGGTACGGCTTAGGGTACGTGTTCGGGGAGGGCTTCGGGTACGGCGTAGGGTATGGGTTAGGGTTAGGGTTAGGGCTCGGTTTACGTTACGGGTTAGGATTAGGGTACGTGTTAGGGTTAGGGTAGGGGTTAGGGTTAGGGTACGCGTTAGGGTTAGGGTTGTTATTAAACCTATCCCACTCTCTAGATACCCCTTAGCACGTAAAGGAATATTATTTGGGGGTCCAGCCATGGAGAAGAGTTTAGACACTAAGATAATATAAGGAACACACACATTATAAAGAAATCACATTAGGATTCTCTTTTTAAGCTGTTCCTTAAAACACTAGTGCTTAGGAAATCTATTGGAGGCAGAAGCAGTCAAGGGTAGCCTAGGGTTAGGGTTAGGCTTAGGGTTAGGCTTAGGGTACGCCTTAGGGTACGGGTTCGGGGAGGGCTTCGGGTACGGCGTAGGGTATGTGTTAGGGTTAGGGTTAGGGTTAGTGTTAGGGTTAGGGCTCGGTTTAGGGGACGGGTTAGGATTAGGGTACGTGTTAGGGTTAGGGTAGGGGTTAGGGTTAGGGTACGCGTTAGGGTTAGGGTAGTTATTAAACCTATCCCACTCTCTAGATACCCCTTAGCACGTAAAGGAATATTATTTGGGGGTCCAGCCATGGAGAAGAGTTTAGACACTAAGATAATATAAGGAACACACACATTATAAAGAAATCACATTAGGATTCTCTTTTTAAGCTGTTCCTTAAAACCCTAGTGCTTAGGAAATCTATTGGAGGCAGAAGCAGTCAAGGGTAGCCTAGGGTTAGGGTTAGGCTTAGGGTTAGGCTTAGGGTACGGCTTAGGGTACGAGTTCGGGGAGGGCTTCGGGTACGGCGTAGGGTATGGGTTAGGGTTAGGGTTAGGTTTAGTGTTAGGGTTAGGGCTCGGTTTAGGGTACGGGTTAGGATTAGGGTACGTGTTAGGGTTAGGGTAGGGGTTAGGGTTAGGGTACGCGTTAGGGTTAGGGTAGTTATTAAACCTATCCCACTCTCTAGATACCCCTTAGCACGTAAAGGAATATTATTTGGGGGTCCAGCCATGGAGAAGAGTTTAGACACTAAGATAATATAAGGAACACACACATTATAAAGAAATCACATTAGGATTCTCTTTTTAAGCTGTTCCTTAAAACACTAGTGCTTAGGAAATCTATTGGAGGCAGAAGCAGTCAAGGGTAGCCTAGGGTTAGGGTTAGGCTTAGGGTTAGGCTTAGGGTATGGCTTAGGGTACGGGTTCGGGGAGGGCTTCGGGTATGGCGTAGGGTATGGTTTAGGGTTAGGGTTAGTGTTAGGGTTAGGGCTCGGTTTAGGGTACGGGTTTGGATTAGGGTACGTGTTAGTGTTAGGGTAGGGGTTAGGGTTAGGGTACGCGTTAGGGTTAGGGTAGTGATTAAACCTATCCCACTCTCTAGATACCCCTTAGCACATAAAGGAATATTATTTGGGGGTCCAGCCATGGAGAAGAGTTTAGACACTAAGATAATATAAGGAACACACACATTATAAAGAAATCACATTAGGATTCTCTTTTTAAGCTGTTCCTTAAAACCCTAGTGCTTAGGAAATCTATTGGAGGCAGAAGCAGTCAAGGGTAGCCTAGGGTTAGGGTTAGGCTTAGGGTTAGGCTTAGGGTACGGCTTAGGGTACGGGTTCGGGGAGGGCTTCGGGTACGGCGTAGGGTATGGGTTAGGGTTAGGGTTAGGTTTAGTGTTAGGGTTAGGGCTCGGTTTAGGGTACGGGTTAGGATTAGGGTACGTGTTAGGGTTACGGTAGGGGTTAGGGTTAGGGTACGCGTTAGGGTTAGGGTAGTTATTAAACCTATCCCACTCTCTAGATAGCCCTTAGCACGTAAAGGAATATTATTTGGGGGTCCAGCCATGGAGAAGAGTTTAGACACTAAGATAATATAAGGAACACACACATTATAAAGAAATCACATTAGGATTCTCTTTTTAAGCTGTTCCTTAAAACACTAGTGCTTAGGAAATCTATTGGAGGCAGAAGCAGTCAAGGGTAGCCTAGGGTTAGGGTTAGGCTTAGGGTTAGGCTTAGGGTACGGTTTAGGGTACGGGTTCGGGGAGGGCTTCGGGTACGGCGTAGGGTATGGGTTAGGGTTAGGGTTAGGGTTAGTGTTAGGGTTAGGGCTCGGTTTAAGGTACGGGTTACGATTAGGGTACGTGTTAGGGTTAGGGTAGGGGTTAGGGTTAGGGTACGCATTAGGGTTAGGGTAGTTATTAAACCAATCCCACTCTCTAGATACCCCTTAGCACGTAAAGGAATATTATTTGGGGGTCCAGCCATGGAGAAGAGTTTAGACACTAAGATAATATAAGGAACACACCCATTATAAAGAAATCACATTAGGATTCTCTTTTTAAGCTGTTCCTTAAAACACTAGTGCTTAGGAAATCTATTGGAGGCAGAAGCAGTCAAGGGTAGCCTAGGGTTAGGGTTAGGCTTAGGGTTAGGCTTAGGGTACGGCTTAGGGTACGGGTTCGGGGAGGGCTTCGGGTATGGCGTAGGGTATGGTTTAGGGTTAGGGTTAGTGTTAGGGTTAGGGCTCGGTTTAGGGTACGGGTTAGGATTAGGGTACGTGTTAGTGTTAGGGTAGGGGTTAGGGTTAGGGTACGCGTTAGGGTTAGGGTAGTGATTAAACCTATCCCACTCTCTAGATACCCCTTAGCACATAAAGGAATATTATTTGGGGGTCCAGCCATGGAGAAGAGTTTAGACACTAGGATTAGATAAGGAACACACCCATTATAAAGAAATCACTTTAGGATTCTCTTTTTAAGCTGTTCCTTAAAACACTAGTGCTTAGGAAATCTATTGGAGGCAGAAGCAGTCAAGGGTAGCCTAGGGTTAGGGTTAGGCTTAGGGTTAGGCTTAGGGTACGGCTTAGGGTACGTGTTCGGGGAGGGCTTCGGGTACGGCGTAGGGTATGGGTTAGGGTTAGGGTTAGGGTTAGTGTTAGGGTTAGGGCTCGGTTTAGGGTACGGGTTAGGATTAGGGTACGTGTTAGGGTTAGGGTAGGGGTTAGGGTTAGGGTACGCGTTACGGTTAGGGTAGTTATTAAACCTATCCCACTCTCTAGATACCCCTTAGCACGTAAAGGAATATTATTTGGGGGTCCAGCCATGGAGAAGAGTTTAGACACTAAGATAATATAAGGAACACACCCATTATAAAGAAATCACATTAGGATTCTCTTTTTAAGCTGTTCCTTAAAACACTAGTGCTTAGGAAATCTATTGGAGGCAGAAGCAGTCAAGGGTAGCCTAGGGTTAGGGTTAGGCTTAGGTTTAGGCTTAGGGTACGGCTTAGGGTACGGGTTCGGGGAGGGCTTCGGGTACGGGGTAGGGTATGGGTTAGGGTTAGGGTTAGGGTTAGTGATAGGGTTAGGGCTCGGTTTAGGGTACGGGTTAGGATTAGGGTACATGTTAGGGTTAGGGTAGGGGTTAGCGTTAGGGTACGCATTAGGGTTAGGGTAGTTATTAAACCTATCCCACTCTCTAGTTACCCCTTAGCACGTAAAGGAATATTATTTGGGGGTCCAGCCATGGAGAAGAGTTTAGACACTAGGAAAAGATAAGGAACACACCCATTATAAAGAAATCACATTAGGATTCTCTTTTTAAGCTGTTCCTTAAAACACTAGTGCTTAGGAAATCTATTGGAGGCAGAAGCAGTCAAGGGTAGCCTAGGGTTAGGGTTAGGCTTAGGGTTAGGCTTAGGGTACGGCTTAGGGTACGGGTTCGGGGAGGGCTTCGGGTACGGCGTAGGGTATGGGTTAGGGTTAGGGTTAGTGTTAGGGTTAGGGCTCGGTTTAGGGTACGGGTTAGGATTAGGGTACGTGTTAGGGTTAGGGTAGGGGTTAGGGTTAGGGTACGTGTTAGGGTTAGGGTAGTGATTAAACCTATCCCACTCTCTAGATACCCCTTAGCACATAAAAGAATATTATTTGGGGGTCCAGCCATGGAGAAGAGTTTAGACACTAGGATTAGATAAGGAACACACCCATTATAAAGAAATCACATTAGGATTCTCTTTTTAAGCTGTTCTTTAAAACACTAGTGCTTAGGAAATCTATTGGAGGCAGAAGCAGTCAAGGGTAGCCTAGGGTTAGGGTTAGGCTTAGGGTTAGGCTTAGGGTACGGCTTAGGGTACGGGTTCGGGGAGGGCTTCGGGTACGGCGTAGGGTATGGGTTAGGGTTAGGGTTAGGGTTAGTGTTAGGGTTAGGGCTCGGTTTAGGGTATGGGTTAGGATTAGGGTACGTGTTAGGGTTAGGGTAGGGGTTAGGGTTAGGGTACGCATTAGGGTTAGGGTAGTTATTAAACCAATCCCACTCTCTAGATACCCCTTAGCACCTAAAGGAATATTATTTGGGGGTCCAGCCATGGAGAAGGGTTTAGACACTAAGATAATATAAGGAACACACCCATTATAAAGAAATCACATTAGGATTCTCTTTTTAAGCTGTTCCTTAAAACACTAGTGCTTAGGAAATCTATTGGAGGCAGAAGCAGTCAAGGGTAGCCTAGGGTTAGGGTTAGGCTTAGGGTTAGGCTTAGGGTACGGCTTAGGGTACATGTTCAGGGAGGGCTTCGGGTATGGCGAAGGGTATGGGTTAGCGTTAGGGTTAAGGTTAGTGTTAGGGTTAGGGCTCGGTTTAGGGTACGGGTTAGGATTAGGGTACGTGTTAGGGTTAGGGTAGTTATTAAACCTATCCCACTCTCTAGTTACCCCTTAGCACGTAAAGGAATATTATTTGGGGGTCCAGCCATGGAGAAGAGTTTAGACACTAGGAAAAGATAAGGAACACACCCATTATAAAGAAATCACATTAGGATTCTCTTTTTAAGCTGTTCCTTAAAACCCTAGTGCTTAGGAAATCTATTGGAGGCAGAAGCACTCAAGGGTAGCCTAGGGTTAGGGTTAGGCTTAGGGTTAGGCTTAGTGTACGGCTTAGGGTACGGGTTCGGGGAGGGCTTCGGGTACGGCGTAGGGTATGGGTTAGGGTTAGGGTTAGGGTTAGTGTTAGGGTTAGGGCTCGGTTTAGGGTACGGGTTAGGTTTAGGGTACGTGTTAGGGTTAGGGTAGGGGTTAGCGTTAGGGTACGCGTTAGGGTTAGGGTAGTTATTAAACCAATCCCACTCTCTAGATACCCCTTAGCACGTAAAGGAATATTATTTGGGGGTCCAGCCATGGAGAAGAGTTTAGACATTAGGATAAGATAAGGAACACACCCATTATAAAGAAATCACATTAGGATTCTCTTTTTAAGCTGTTCCTTAAAACACTAGTGCTTAGGAAATCTATTGGAGGCAGAAGCAGTCAAGGGTAGCCTAGGGTTAGGGTTAGGCTTAGGGTTAGGCTTAGGGTACGGCTTAGGGTACGGGTTCGGGGAGGGCTTTGGGTACGGTGTAGGGTATGGGTTAGGGTTAGTGTTAGGGTTAGTGTTAGGGTTAGGGCTCGGTTTAGGGTACGGGTTAGGATTAGGGTACGTGTTAGGGTTAGGGTAGGGGTTAGCGTTAGGGTACGCGTTAGGGTTAGGGTAGTTATTAAACCTATCCCACTCTCTAGTTACCCCTTAGCACATAAAGGAATATTATTTGGGGGTCCAGCCATGGAGAAGAGTTTAGACACTAGGATTAGATAAGGAACACACCCATTATAAAGAAATCACATTAGGATTCTCTTTTTAAGCTGTTCCTTAAAACACTAGTGCTTAGGAAATCTATTGGAGGCAGAAGCAGTCAAGGGTAGCCTAGGGTTAGGGTTAGGCTTAGGGTTAGGCTTAGGGTACGGCTTAGGGTACGTGTTCGGGGAGGGCTTCGGGTACGGCGTAGGGTATGGGTTAGGGTTAGGGTTAGGGTTAGTGTTAGGGTTAGGGCTCGGTTTAGGGTACGGGTTAGGATTAGGGTACGTTTTAGGGTTAGGGTAGGGGTTAGGGTTAGGGTACGCGTTACGGTTAGGGTAGTTATTAAACCTATCCCACTCTCTAGATACCCCTTAGCACGTAACGGAATATTATTTGGGGGTCCAGCCATGGAGAAGAGTTTAGACACTAAGATAATATAAGGAACACACACATTATAAAGAAATCACATTAGGATTCTCTTTTTAAGCTGTTCCTTAAAACACTAGTGCTTAGGAAATCTATTGGAGGCAGAAGCAGTCAAGGGTAGCCTAGGGTTAGGGTTAGGCTTAGGGTTAGGCTTAGGGTACGGCTTAGGGTACGGGTTCGGGGAGGGCTTCGGGTACGGTGTAGGGTATGGGTTAGGGTTAGGGTTAGGGTTAGTGTTAGGGTTAGGGCTCGGTTTAGGGTACGGGTTAGGATTAGGGTACGTGTTAGGGTTAGGGTAGGGGTTAGCGTTAGGGTACGCGTTAGGGTTAGGGTAGTTATTAAACCTATCCCACTCTCTAGTTACCCCTTAGCACGTAAAGGAATATTATTTGGGGGTCCAGCCATGGAGAAGAGTTTAGACACTAGGAAAAGATAAGGAACCCACCCATTATAAAGAAATCACATTAGGATTCTCTTTTTAAGCTGTTCCTTAAAACACTAGTGCTTAGGAAATCTATTGGAGGCAGAAGCAGTCAAGGGTAGCCTAGGGTTAGGGTTAGGCTTAGGGTTAGGCTTAGGGTACGGCTTAGGGTACGGGTTCGGTGAGGGCTTCGGGTACGGCGTAGGGTATGGGTTAGGGTTAGGGTTAGTGTTAGGGTTAGGGCTCGTTTTAGGGTACGGGTTAGGATTAGGGTACGTGTTAGTGTTAGGGTAGGGGTTAGGGTTAGGGTACGCGTTAGGGTTAGGGTAGGTATTAAACCTATCCCACTCTCTAGATACCCCTTAGCACGTAAAGGAATATTATTTGGGGGTCCAGCCATGGAGAAGAGTTTAGACACTAAGATAATATAAGGAACACACACATTATAAAGAAATCACATTAGGATTCTCTTTTTAAGCTGTTCCTTAAAACACTAGTGCTTAGGAAATCTATTGGAGGCAGAAGCAGTCAAGGGTAGCCTAGGGTTAGGGTTAGGCTTAGGGTTAGGCTTAGGGTACGCCTTAGGGTACGGGTTCGGGGAGGGCTTCGGGTACGGCGTAGGGTATGGGTTAGGGTTAGGGTTAGGGTTAGTGTTAGGGTTAGGGCTCGGTTTAGGGGACGGGTTAGGATTAGGGTACGTGTTAGGGTTAGGGTAGGGGTTAGGGTTAGGGTACGCGTTAGGGTTAGGGTAGTTATTAAACCTATCCCACTCTCTAGATACCCCTTAGCACGTAAAGGAATATTATTTGGGGGTCCAGCCATGGAGAAGAGTTTAGACACTAAGATAATATAAGGAACACACACATTATAAAGAAATCACATTAGGATTCTCTTTTTAAGCTGTTCCTTAAAACCCTAGTGCTTAGGAAATCTATTGGAGGCAGAAGCAGTCAAGGGTAGCCTAGGGTTAGGGTTAGGCTTAGGGTTAGGCTTAGGGTACGGCTTAGGGTACGGGTTCGGGGAGGGCTTCGGGTACGGCGTAGGGTATGGGTTAGGGTTAGGGTTAGGGTTAGTGTTAGGGTTAGGGCTCTGTTTAGGGTACGGGTTACGATTAGGGTACGTGTTAGGGTTAGGGTAGGGGTTAGGGTTAGGGTACGCGTTAGGGTTAGGGTAGTTATTAAACCTATCCCACTCTCTAGATACCCCTTAGCACGTAAAGGAATACTATTTGGGGGTCCAGCCATGGAGAAGAGTTTAGACACTAAGATAATATAAGGAACACACACATTATAAAGAAATCACATTAGGATTCTCTTTTTAAGCTGTTCCTTAAAACACTAGTGCTTAGGAAATCTATTGGAGGCAGAAGCAGTCAAGGGTAGCCTAGGGTTAGGGTTAGGCTTAGGGTTAGGCTTAGGGTACGGCTTAGGGTACGGGTTCGGGGAGGGCTTCGGGTACGGCGTAGGGTATGGGTTAGGGTTAGGGTTAGGGTTAGTGTTAGGGTTAGGGCTCGCTTTAAGGTACGGGTTAGGATTAGGGTACGTGTTAGGGTTAGGGTAGGGGTTAGGGTTAGGGTACGCATTAGGGTTAGGGTAGTTATTAAACCAATCCCACTCTCTAGATACCCCTTAGCACCTAAAGGAATATTATTTGGGGGTCCAGCCATGGAGAAGAGTTTAGACACTAAGATAATATAAGGAACACACCCATTATAAAGAAATCACATTAGGATTCTCTTTTTAAGCTGTTCCTTAAAACACTAGTGCTTAGGAAATCTATTGGAGGCAGAAGCAGTCAAGGGTAGCCTAGGGTTAGGGTTAGGCTTAGGGTTAGGCTTAGGGTACGGCTTAGGGTACATGTTCGGGGAGGGCTTCGGGTATGGCGAAGGGTATGGGTTAGCGTTAGGGTTAAGGTTAGTGTTAGGGTTAGGGCTCGGTTTAGGGTACGGGTTAGGATTAGGGTACGTGTTAGGGTTAGGGTAGGGGTTAGGGTTAGGGTACGCGTTACGGATAGGGTAGTTATTAAACCTATCCCACTCTCTAGATACCCCTTAGCACGTAAAGGAATATTATTTGGGGGTCCAGCCATGGAGAAGAGTTTAGACACTAAGATAATATAAGGAACACACACATTATAAAGAAATCACATAAGGATTCTCTTTTTAAGCTGTTCCTTAAAACACTAGTGCTTAGGAAATCTATTGGAGGCAGAAGCAGTCAAGGGTAGCCTAGGGTTAGGGTTAGGCTTAGGGTTAGGCTTAGGGTATGGCTTAGGGTACGGGTTCGGGGAGGGCTTCGGGTATGGCGTAGGGTATGGTTTAGGGTTAGGGTTAGTGTTAGGGTTAGGGCTCGGTTTAGGGTACGGGTTTGGATTAGGGTACGTGTTAGTGTTAGGGTAGGGGTTAGGGTTAGGGTACGCGTTAGGGTTAGGGTAGTGATTAAACCTATCCCACTCTCTAGATACCCCTTAGCACATAAAGGAATATTATTTGGGGGTCCAGCCATGGAGAAGAGTTTAGACACTAGGATTAGATAAGGAACACACCCATTATAAAGAAATCACTTTAGGATTCTCTTTTTAAGCTGTTCCTTAAAACACTAGTGCTTAGGAAATCTATTGGAGGCAGAAGCAGTCAAGGATAGCCTAGGGTTAGGGTTAGGCTTAGGGTTAGGCTTAGGGTACGGCTTAGGGTACGTGTTCGGGGAGGGCTTCGGGTACGGCGTAGGGTATGGGTTAGGGTTAGGGTTAGGGTTAGTGTTAGGGTTAGGGCTCGGTTTAGGGTACGGGTTAGGATTAGGGTACGTGTTAGGGTTAGGGTAGGGGTTAGGGTTAGGGTACGCGTTACGGTTAGGGTAGTTATTAAACCTATCCCACTCTCTAGATACCCCTTAGCACGTAAAGGAATATTATTTGGGGGTCCAGCCATGGAGAAGAGTTTAGACACTAAGATAATATAAGGAACACACCCATTATAAAGAAATCACATTAGGATTCTCTTTTTAAGCTGTTCCTTAAAACACTAGTGCTTAGGAAATCTATTGGAGGCAGAAGCAGTCAAGGGTAGCCTAGGGTTAGGGTTAGGCTTAGGGTTAGGCTTAGTGTACGGCTTAGGGTACGGGTTCGGAGAGGGCTTCGGGTACGGCGTAGGGTATGGGTTAGGGTTAGGGTTAGGGTTAGTGTTAGGGTTCGGGCTCGGTTTAGGGTACGGGTTAGGTTTAGGGTACGTGTTAGGGTTAGGGTAGGGGTTAGCGTTAGGGTACGCGTTAGGGTTAGGGTAGTTATTAAACCAATCCCACTCTCTAGATACCCCTGAGCACGTAAAGGAATATTATTTGGGGGTCCAGCCATGGAGAAGAGTTTAGACACTAGGATAAGATAAGGAACACACCCATTATAAAGAAATCACATTAGGATTCTCTTTTTAAGCTGTTCCTTAAAACACTAGTGCTTAGGAAATCTATTGGAGGCAGAAGCAGTCAAGGGTAGCCTAGGGTTAGGGTTAGGCTTAGGGTTAGGCTTAGGGTACGGCTTAGGGTACGGGTTCGGGGAGGGCTTCGGGTACGGCGTAGGGTATGGGTTAGGGTTAGTGTTAGGGTTAGTGTTAGGGTTAGGGCTCGGTTTACGTTACGGGTTAGGATTAGGGTACGTGTTAGGGTTAGGGTAGGGGTTAGGGTTAGGGTACGCGTTAGGGTTAGGGTAGTTATTAAACCTATCCCACTCTCTAGATACCCCTTAGCACGTAAAGGAATATTATTTGGGGGTCCAGCCATGGAGAAGAGTTTAGACACTAAGATAATATAAGGAACACACACATTATAAAGAAATCACATTAGGATTCTCTTTTTAAGCTGTTCCTTAAAACACTAGTGCTTAGGAAATCTATTGGAGGCAGAAGCAGTCAAGGGTAGCCTAGGGTTAGGGTTAGGCTTAGGGTTAGGCTTAGGGTACGCCTTAGGGTACGGGTTCGGGGAGGGCTTCGGGTACGGCGTAGGGTATGTGTTAGGGTTAGGGTTAGGGTTAGTGTTAGGGTTAGGGCTCGGTTTAGGGGACGGGTTAGGATTAGGGTACGTGTTAGGGTTAGGGTAGGGGTTAGGGTTAGGGTACGCGTTAGGGTTAGGGTAGTTATTAAACCTATCCCACTCTCTAGATACCCCTTAGCACGTAAAGGAATATTATTTGGGGGTCCAGCCATGGAGAAGAGTTTAGACACTAAGATAATATAAGGAACACACACATTATAAAGAAATCACATTAGGATTCTCTTTTTAAGCTGTTCCTTAAAACCCTAGTGCTTAGGAAATCTATTGGAGGCAGAAGCAGTCAAGGGTAGCCTAGGGTTAGGGTTAGGCTTAGGGTTAGGCTTAGGGTACGGCTTAGGGTACGTGTTCGGGGAGGGCTTCGGGTACGGCGTAGGGTATGGGTTAGGGTTAGGGTTAGGGCTCGGTTTACGTTACGGGTTAGGATTAGGGTACGTGTTAGGGTTAGGGTAGGGGTTAGGGTTAGGGTACGCGTTAGGGTTAGGGTTGTTATTAAACCTATCCCACTCTCTAGATACCCCTTAGCACGTAAAGGAATATTATTTGGGGGTCCAGCCATGGAGAAGAGTTTAGACACTAAGATAATATAAGGAACACACACATTATAAAGAAATCACATTAGGATTCTCTTTTTAAGCTGTTCCTTAAAACACTAGTGCTTAGGAAATCTATTGGAGGCAGAAGCAGTCAAGGGTAGCCTAGGGTTAGGGTTAGGCTTAGGGTTAGGCTTAGGGTACGCCTTAGGGTACGGGTTCGGGGAGGGCTTCGGGTACGGCGTAGGGTATGTGTTAGGGTTAGGGTTAGGGTTAGTGTTAGGGTTAGGGCTCGGTTTAGGGGACGGGTTAGGATTAGGGTACGTGTTAGGGTTAGGGTAGGGGTTAGGGTTAGGGTACGCGTTAGGGTTAGGGTAGTTATTAAACCTATCCCACTCTCTAGATACCCCTTAGCACGTAAAGGAATATTATTTGGGGGTCCAGCCATGGAGAAGAGTTTAGACACTAAGATAATATAAGGAACACACACATTATAAAGAAATCACATTAGGATTCTCTTTTTAAGCTGTTCCTTAAAACCCTAGTGCTTAGGAAATCTATTGGAGGCAGAAGCAGTCAAGGGTAGCCTAGGGTTAGGGTTAGGCTTAGGGTTAGGCTTAGGGTACGGCTTAGGGTACGAGTTCGGGGAGGGCTTCGGGTACGGCGTAGGGTATGGGTTAGGGTTAGGGTTAGGTTTAGTGTTAGGGTTAGGGCTCGGTTTAGGGTACGGGTTAGGATTAGGGTACGTGTTAGGGTTAGGGTAGGGGTTAGGGTTAGGGTACGCGTTAGGGTTAGGGTAGTTATTAAACCTATCCCACTCTCTAGATACCCCTTAGCACGTAAAGGAATATTATTTGGGGGTCCAGCCATGGAGAAGAGTTTAGACACTAAGATAATATAAGGAACACACACATTATAAAGAAATCACATTAGGATTCTCTTTTTAAGCTGTTCCTTAAAACACTAGTGCTTAGGAAATCTATTGGAGGCAGAAGCAGTCAAGGGTAGCCTAGGGTTAGGGTTAGGCTTAGGGTTAGGCTTAGGGTATGGCTTAGGGTACGGGTTCGGGGAGGGCTTCGGGTATGGCGTAGGGTATGGTTTAGGGTTAGGGTTAGTGTTAGGGTTAGGGCTCGGTTTAGGGTACGGGTTTGGATTAGGGTACGTGTTAGTGTTAGGGTAGGGGTTAGGGTTAGGGTACGCGTTAGGGTTAGGGTAGTGATTAAACCTATCCCACTCTCTAGATACCCCTTAGCACATAAAGGAATATTATTTGGGGGTCCAGCCATGGAGAAGAGTTTAGACACTAGGATTAGATAAGGAACACACCCATTATAAAGAAATCACTTTAGGATTCTCTTTTTAAGCTGTTCCTTAAAACACTAGTGCTTAGGAAATCTATTGGAGGCAGAAGCAGTCAAGGATAGCCTAGGGTTAGGGTTAGGCTTAGGGTTAGGCTTAGGGTACGGCTTAGGGTACGTGTTCGGGGAGGGCTTCGGGTACGGCGTAGGGTATGAGTTAGGGTTAGGGTTAGGGTTAGTGTTAGGGTTAGGGCTCGGTTTAGGGTACGGGTTAGGATTAGGGTACGTGTTAGGGTTAGGGTAGGGGTTAGGGTTAGGGTACGCGTTACGGTTAGGGTAGTTATTAAACCTATCCCACTCTCTAGATACCCCTTAGCACGTAAAGGAATATTATTTGGGGGTCCAGCCATGGAGAAGAGTTTAGACACTAAGATAATATAAGGAACACACCCATTATAAAGAAATCACATTAGGATTCTCTTTTTAAGCTGTTCCTTAAAACACTAGTGCTTAGGAAATCTATTGGAGGCAGAAGCAGTCAAGGGTAGCCTAGGGTTAGGGTTAGGCTTAGGGTTAGGCTTAGTGTACGGCTTAGGGTACGGGTTCGGAGAGGGCTTCGGGTACGGCGTAGGGTATGGGTTAGGGTTAGGGTTAGGGTTAGTGTTAGGGTTCGGGCTCGGTTTAGGGTACGGGTTAGGTTTAGGGTACGTGTTAGGGTTAGGGTAGGGGTTAGCGTTAGGGTACGCGTTAGGGTTAGGGTAGTTATTAAACCAATCCCACTCTCTAGATACCCCTGAGCACGTAAAGGAATATTATTTGGGGGTCCAGCCATGGAGAAGAGTTTAGACACTAGGATAAGATAAGGAACACACCCATTATAAAGAAATCACATTAGGATTCTCTTTTTAAGCTGTTCCTTAAAACACTAGTGCTTAGGAAATCTATTGGAGGCAGAAGCAGTCAAGGGTAGCCTAGGGTTAGGGTTAGGCTTAGGGTTAGGCTTAGGGTACGGCTTAGGGTACGGGTTCGGGGAGGGCTTCGGGTACGGCGTAGGGTATGGGTTAGGGTTAGTGTTAGGGTTAGTGTTAGGGTTAGGGCTCGGTTTACGTTACGGGTTAGGATTAGGGTACGTGTTAGGGTTAGGGTAGGGGTTAGGGTTAGGGTACGCGTTAGGGTTAGGGTAGTTATTAAACCTATCCCACTCTCTAGATACCCCTTAGCACGTAAAGGAATATTATTTGGGGGTCCAGCCATGGAGAAGAGTTTAGACACTAAGATAATATAAGGAACACACACATTATAAAGAAATCACATTAGGATTCTCTTTTTAAGCTGTTCCTTAAAACACTAGTGCTTAGGAAATCTATTGGAGGCAGAAGCAGTCAAGGGTAGCCTAGGGTTAGGGTTAGGCTTAGGGTTAGGCTTAGGGTACGCCTTAGGGTACGGGTTCGGGGAGGGCTTCGGGTACGGCGTAGGGTATGTGTTAGGGTTAGGGTTAGGGTTAGTGTTAGGGTTAGGGCTCGGTTTAGGGGACGGGTTAGGATTAGGGTACGTGTTAGGGTTAGGGTAGGGGTTAGGGTTAGGGTACGCGTTAGGGTTAGGGTAGTTATTAAACCTATCCCACTCTCTAGATACCCCTTAGCACGTAAAGGAATATTATTTGGGGGTCCAGCCATAGAGAAGAGTTTAGACACTAAGATAATATAAGGAACACACACATTATAAAGAAATCACATTAGGATTCTCTTTTTAAGCTGTTCCTTAAAACCCTAGTGCTTAGGAAATCTATTGGAGGCAGAAGCAGTCAAGGGTAGCCTAGGGTTAGGGTTAGGCTTAGGGTTAGGCTTAGGGTACGGCTTAGGGTACGGGTTCGGGGAGGGCTTCGGGTACGGCGTAGGGTATGGGTTAGGGTTAGGGTTAGGGCTCGGTTTACGTTACGGGTTAGGATTAGGGTACGTGTTAGGGTTAGGGTAGGGGTTAGGGTTAGGGTACGCGTTAGGGTTAGGGTTGTTATTAAACCTATCCCACTCTCTAGATACCCCTTAGCACGTAAAGGAATATTATTTGGGGGTCCAGCCATGGAGAAGAGTTTAGACACTAAGATAATATAAGGAACACACACATTATAAAGAAATCACATTAGGATTCTCTTTTTAAGCTGTTCCTTAAAACACTAGTGCTTAGGAAATCTATTGGAGGCAGAAGCAGTCAAGGGTAGCCTAGGGTTAGGGTTAGGCTTAGGGTTAGGCTTAGGGTACGCCTTAGGGTACGGGTTCGGGGAGGGCTTCGGGTACGGCGTAGGGTATGTGTTAGGGTTAGGGTTAGGGTTAGTGTTAGGGTTAGGGCTCGGTTTAGGGGACGGTTTAGGATTAGGGTACGTGTTAGGGTTAGGGTAGGGGTTAGGGTTAGGGTACGCGTTAGGGTTAGGGTAGTTATTAAACCTATCCCACTCTCTAGATACCCCTTAGCACGTAAAGGAATATTATTTGGGGGTCCAGCCATGGAGAAGAGTTTAGACACTAAGATAATATAAGGAACACACACATTATAAAGAAATCACATTAGGATTCTCTTTTTAAGCTGTTCCTTAAAACCCTAGTGCTTAGGAAATCTATTGGAGGCAGAAGCAGTCAAGGGTAGCCTAGGGTTAGGGTTAGGCTTAGGGTTAGGCTTAGGGTACGGCTTAGGGTACGAGTTCGGGGAGGGCTTCGGGTACGGCGTAGGGTATGGGTTAGGGTTAGGGTTAGGTTTAGTGTTAGGGTTAGGGCTCGGTTTAGGGTACGGGTTAGGATTAGGGTACGTGTTAGGGTTAGGGTAGGGGTTAGGGTTAGGGTACGCGTTAGGGTTAGGGTAGTTATTAAACCTATCCCACTCTCTAGATACCCCTTAGCACGTAAAGGAATATTATTTGGGGGTCCAGCCATGGAGAAGAGTTTAGACACTAAGATAATATAAGGAACACACACATTATAAAGAAATCACATTAGGATTCTCTTTTTAAGCTGTTCCTTAAAACACTAGTGCTTAGGAAATCTATTGGAGGCAGAAGCAGTCAAGGGTAGCCTAGGGTTAGGGTTAGGCTTAGGGTTAGGCTTAGGGTACGGCTTAGGGTACGGGTTCGGGGAGGGCTTCGGGTACGGCGTAGGGTATGGGTTAGGGTTAGGGTTAGGGTTAGTGTTAGGGTTAGGGCTCGGTTTAAGGTACGGGTTACGATTAGGGTACGAGTTAGGGTTAGGGTAGGGGTTAGGGTTAGGGTACGCATTAGGGTTAGGGTAGTTATTAAACCAATCCCACTCTCTAGATACCCCTTAGCACCTAAAGGAATATTATTTGGGGGTCCAGCCATGGAGAAGAGTTTAGACACTAAGATAATATAAGGAACACACCCATTATAAAGAAATCACATTAGGATTCTCTTTTTAAGCTGTTCCTTAAAACACTAGTGCTTAGGAAATCTATTGGAGGCAGAAGCAGTCAAGGGTAGCCTAGGGTTAGGGTTAGGCTTAGGGTTAGGCTTAGGGTACGGCTTAGGGTACGGGTTCGGGGAGGGCTTCGGGTATGGCGTAGGGTATGGTTTAGGGTTAGGGTTAGTGTTAGGGTTAGGGCTCGGTTTAGGGTACGGGTTAGGATTTGGGTACGTGTTAGGGTTAGGGTAGGGGTTAGGGTTAGGGTACGCGTTAGGGTTAGGGTAGTGATTAAACCTATCCCACTCTCTAGATACCCCTTAGCACATAAAGGAATATTATTTGGTTGTCCAGCCATGGAGAAGAGTTTAGACACTAGGATTAGATAAGGAACCCACCCATTATAAAGAAATCACATTAGGATTCTCTTTTTAAGCTGTTCCTTAAAACACTAGTGCTTAGGAAATCTATTGGAGGCAGAAGCAGTCAACGGTAGCCTAGGGTTAGGGTTAGGCTTAGGGTTAGGCTGAGGGTACGTCTTAGGGTACGTGTTCGGGGAGGGCTTCGGGTATGGCGTAGGGTATTGGTTAGGGTTAGGGTTAGGGTTAGTGTTAGGTTTAGGGCTCGGTTTAGGGTACGGGTTAGGATTAGGGTACGTGTTAGGGTTAGGGTAGGGGTGAGGGTTAGGGTACGCGTTAGGGTTAGGGTAGTTATTAAACCTATCCCACTCTCTAGATACCCCTTAGCACGTAAAGGAATATTATTTGGGGGTCCAGGCATGGAGAAGTGTTTAGACACTAAGATAATATAAGGAACACACACATTATAAAGAAATCACATTAGGATTCTCTTTTTAAGCTGTTCCTTAAAACACTAGTGCTTAGGAAATCTATTGGAGGCAGAAGCAGTCAAGGGTAGCCTACGGTTAGGGTTAGGCTTAGGGTTAGGCTTAGGGTACGGCTTAGGGTACGGGTTCGGGAAGGGCTTCGGGTACGGCGTAGGGTATGGGTTAGGGTTAGGGTTAGGGTTAGTGTTAGGGATAGGCCTCGGTTTAGGGTACGGGTTAGGATTAGGGTACGTGTTAGGGTTAGGGTAGGGGTTAGGGTTAGGGTACGCGTTAGGGTTAGGGTAGTTATTAAACCTATCCCACTCTCTAGATACCCCTTAGCACGTAAAGGAATATTATTTGGGGGTCCAGCCATGGAGAAGAGTTTAGACACTAAGATAATATAAGGAACACACACATTATAAAGAAATCACATAAGGATTCTCTTTTTAAGCTGTTCCTTAAAACACTAGTGCTTAGGAAATCTATTGGAGGCAGAAGCAGTCAAGGGTAGCCTAGGGTTAGGGTTAGGCTTAGGGTTAGGCTTAGGGTACGGCTTAGGGTACGTTTTCGGGGAGGGCTTCGGGTACGGCGTAGGGTATGGGTTAGGGTTAGGGTTAGGGTTAGTGTTAGGGTTAGGGCTCGGTTTAGGGTACGGGTTAGGATTAGGGTACGTGTTAGGGTTAGAGTAGGGGTTAGGGTTAGGGTACGCGTTACGGTTAGGGTAGTTATTAAACCTATCCCACTCTCTAGATAGCCCTTAGCACGTAAAGGAATATTATTTGGGGGTCCAGCCATGGAGAAGAGTTTAGACACTAAGATAATATAAGGAACACACACATTATAAAGAAATCACATTAGGATTCTCTTTTTAAGCTGTTCCTTAAAACACTAGTGCTTAGGAAATCTATTGGAGGCAGAAGCAGTCAAGGGTAGCCTAGGGTTAGGGTTAGGCTTAGGGTTAGGCTTAGGGTACGGCTTTGGTTACGGGTTCGGGGAGGGCTTCGGGTACGGTGTAGGGTATGGGTTAGGGTTAGGGTTAGGGTTAGTGTTAGGGTTAGGGCTCGGTTTAGGGTACGGGTTAGGATTAGGGTACGTGTTAGGGTTAGGGTAGGGGTTAGCGTTAGGGTACGCGTTATGGTTAGGGTAGTTATTAAACCTATCCCACTCTCTAGTTACCCCTTAGCACGTAAAGGAATATTATTTGGGGGTCCAGCCATGGAGAAGAGTTTAGACACTAGGAAAAGATAAGGAACACACCCATTATAAAGAAATCACATTAGGATTCTCTTTTTAAGCTGTTCCTTAAAACCCTAGTGCTTAGGAAATCTATTGGAGGCAGAAGCAGTCAAGGGTAGCCTAGGGTTAGGGTTAGGCTTAGGGTTAGGCTTAGTGTACGGCTTAGGGTACGGGTTCGGGGAGGGCTTCGGGTACGGCGTAGGGTATGGGTTAGGGTTAGGGTTAGGGTTAGTGTTAGGGTTAGGGCTCGGTTTAGGGTACGGGTTAGGTTTAGGGTACGTGTTAGGGTTAGGGTAGGGGTTAGCGTTAGGGTACGCGTTAGGGTTAGGGTAGTTATTAAACCAATCCCACTCTCTAGATACCCCTGAGCACGTAAAGGAATATTATTTGGGGGTCCAGCCATGGAGAAGAGTTTAGACACTAGGATAAGATAAGGAACACACCCATTATAAAGAAATCACATTAGGATTCTCTTTTTAAGCTGTTCCTTAA
Organism: Balaenoptera physalus; assembly: GCF_965194825.1. Taxonomy (NCBI): domain Eukaryota; kingdom Metazoa; phylum Chordata; class Mammalia; order Artiodactyla; family Balaenopteridae; genus Balaenoptera; species Balaenoptera physalus. The sequence goes on along the minus strand of NW_028126443.1, from coordinate 525,050 downwards.
AACACTAGTGCTTAGGAAATCTATTGGAGGCAGAAGCAGTCAAGGGTAGCCTAGGGTTAGGGTTAGGCTTAGGGTTAGGCTTAGGGTATGGCTTAGGGTACGGGTTCGGGGAGGGCTTCGGGTATGGCGTAGGGTATGGTTTAGGGTTAGGGTTAGTGTTAGGGTTAGGGCTCGGTTTAGGGTACGGGTTAGGATTAGGGTACGTGTTAGTGTTAGGGTAGGGGTTAGGGTTAGGGTATGCGTTAGGGTTAGGGTAGTGATTAAACCTATCCCACTCTCTAGATACCCCTTAGCACATAAAGGAATATTATTTGGGGGTCCAGCCATGGAGAAGAGTTTAGACACTAGGATTAGATAAGGAACACACCCATTATAAAGAAATCACTTTAGGATTCTCTTTTTAAGCTGTTCCTTAAAACACTAGTGCTTAGGAAATCTATTGGAGGCAGAAGCAGTCAAGGGTAGCCTAGGGTTAGGGTTAGGCTTAGGGTTAGGCTTAGGGTACGGCTTAGGGTACGTGTTCGGGGAGGGCTTCGGGTACGGCGTAGGGTATGGGTTAGGGTTAGGGTTAGGGTTAGTGTTAGGGTTAGGGCTCGGTTTAGGGTACGGGTTAGGATTAGGGTACGTGTTAGGGTTAGAGTAGGGGTTAGGGTTAGGGTACGCGTTACGGTTAGGGTAGTTATTAAACCTATCCCACTCTCTAGATACCCCTTAGCACGTAAAGGAATATTATTTGGGGGTCCAGCCATGGAGAAGAGTTTAGACACTAAGATAATATAAGGAACACACACATTATAAAGAAATCACATTAGGATTCTCTTTTTAAGCTGTTCCTTAAAACACTAGTGCTTAGGAAATCTATTGGAGGCAGAAGCAGTCAAGGGTAGCCTAGGGTTAGGGTTAGGCTTAGGGTTAGGCTTAGGGTACGGCTTAGGGTACGGGTTCGGGGAGGGCTTCGGGTACGGCGTAGGGTATGGGTTAGGGTTAGGGTTAGGGTTAGTGTTAGGGTTAGGGCTCGGTTTAGGGTACGGGTTAGGATTAGGGTACGTGTTAGGGTTAGGGTAGTTATTAAACCTATCCCACTCTCTAGATACCCCTTAGCACGTAAAGGAATATTATTCGGGGGTCCAGCCATGGAGAAGAGTTTAGACACTAAGATAATATAAGGAACACACACATTATAAAGAAATCACATTAGGATTCTCTTTTTAAGCTGTTCCTTAAAACACTAGTGCTTAGGAAATCTATTGGAGGCAGAAGCAGTCAAGGGTAGCCTAGGGTTAGGGTTAGGCTTAGGGTTAGGCTTAGGGTACGGCTTAGGGTACGGGTTCGGCGAGGGCTTCGGGTACGGCGTAGGGTATGGGTTAGGGTTAGGGTTAGGGTTAGTGTTAGGGTTAGGGCTCGGTTTAGGGTACGGGTTAGGATTTGGGTACGTGTTAGGGTTAGGGTAGGGGTTAGGGTTAGGGTACGCGTTAGGGTTAGGGTAGTGATTAAACCTATCCCACTCTCTAGATACCCCTTAGCACATAAAGGAATATTATTTGGTTGTCCAGCCATGGAGAAGAGTTTAGACACTAGGATTAGATAAGGAACCCACCCATTATAAAGAAATCACATTAGGATTCTCTTTTTAAGCTGTTCCTTAAAACACTAGTGCTTAGGAAATCTATTGGAGGCAGAAGCAGTCAACGGTAGCCTAGGGTTAGGGTTAGGCTTAGGGTTAGGCTGAGGGTACGTCTTAGGGTACGTGTTCGGGGAGGGCTTCGGGTATGGCGTAGGGTATTGGTTAGGGTTAGGGTTAGGGTTAGTGTTAGGTTTAGGGCTCGGTTTAGGGTACGGGTTAGGATTAGGGTACGTGTTAGGGTTAGGGTAGGGGTGAGGGTTAGGGTACGCGTTAGGGTTAGGGTAGTTATTAAACCTATCCCACTCTCTAGATACCCCTTAGCACGTAAAGGAATATTATTTGGGGGTCCAGGCATGGAGAAGTGTTTAGACACTAAGATAATATAAGGAACACACACATTATAAAGAAATCACATTAGGATTCTCTTTTTAAGCTGTTCCTTAAAACACTAGTGCTTAGGAAATCTATTGGAGGCAGAAGCAGTCAAGGGTAGCCTACGGTTAGGGTTAGGCTTAGGGTTAGGCTTAGGGTACGGCTTAGGGTACGGGTTCGGGAAGGGCTTCGGGTACGGCGTAGGGTATGGGTTAGGGTTAGGGTTAGGGTTAGTGTTAGGGATAGGCCTCGGTTTAGGGTACGGGTTAGGATTAGGGTACGTGTTAGGGTTAGGGTAGGGGTTAGGGTTAGGGTACGCGTTAGGGTTAGGGTAGTTATTAAACCTATCCCACTCTCTAGATACCCCTTAGCACGTAAAGGAATATTATTTGGGGGTCCAGCCATGGAGAAGAGTTTAGACACTAAGATAATATAAGGAACACACACATTATAAAGAAATCACATAAGGATTCTCTTTTTAAGCTGTTCCTTAAAACACTAGTGCTTAGGAAATCTATTGGAGGCAGAAGCAGTCAAGGGTAGCCTAGGGTTAGGGTTAGGCTTAGGGTTAGGCTTAGGGTACGGCTTAGGGTACGTTTTCGGGGAGGGCTTCGGGTACGGCGTAGGGTATGGGTTAGGGTTAGGGTTAGGGTTAGTGTTAGGGTTAGGGCTCGGTTTAGGGTACGGGTTAGGATTAGGGTACGTGTTAGGGTTAGAGTAGGGGTTAGGGTTAGGGTACGCGTTACGGTTAGGGTAGTTATTAAACCTATCCCACTCTCTAGATAGCCCTTAGCACGTAAAGGAATATTATTTGGGGGTCCAGCCATGGAGAAGAGTTTAGACACTAAGATAATATAAGGAACACACACATTATAAAGAAATCACATTAGGATTCTCTTTTTAAGCTGTTCCTTAAAACACTAGTGCTTAGGAAATCTATTGGAGGCAGAAGCAGTCAAGGGTAGCCTAGGGTTAGGGTTAGGCTTAGGGTTAGGCTTAGGGTACGGCTTTGGTTACGGGTTCGGGGAGGGCTTCGGGTACGGTGTAGGGTATGGGTTAGGGTTAGGGTTAGGGTTAGTGTTAGGGTTAGGGCTCGGTTTAGGGTACGGGTTAGGATTAGGGTACGTGTTAGGGTTAGGGTAGGGGTTAGCGTTAGGGTACGCGTTATGGTTAGGGTAGTTATTAAACCTATCCCACTCTCTAGTTACCCCTTAGCACGTAAAGGAATATTATTTGGGGGTCCAGCCATGGAGAAGAGTTTAGACACTAGGAAAAGATAAGGAACACACCCATTATAAAGAAATCACATTAGGATTCTCTTTTTAAGCTGTTCCTTAAAACCCTAGTGCTTAGGAAATCTATTGGAGGCAGAAGCAGTCAAGGGTAGCCTAGGGTTAGGGTTAGGCTTAGGGTTAGGCTTAGTGTACGGCTTAGGGTACGGGTTCGGGGAGGGCTTCGGGTACGGCGTAGGGTATGGGTTAGGGTTAGGGTTAGGGTTAGTGTTAGGGTTAGGGCTCGGTTTAGGGTACGGGTTAGGTTTAGGGTACGTGTTAGGGTTAGGGTAGGGGTTAGGGTTAGGGTACGCGTTAGGGTTAGGGTAGTTATTAAACCAATCCCACTCTCTAGATACCCCTGAGCACGTAAAGGAATATTATTTGGGGGTCCAGCCATGGAGAAGAGTTTAGACACTAGGATAAGATAAGGAACACACCCATTATAAAGAAATCACATTAGGATTCTCTTTTTAAGCTGTTCCTTAAAACACTAGTGCTTAGGAAATCTATTGGAGGCAGAAGCAGTCAAGGGTAGCCTAGGGTTAGGGTTAGGCTTAGGGTTAGGCTTAGGGTATGGCTTAGGGTACGGGTTCGGGGAGGGCTTCGGGTATGGCGTAGGGTATGGTTTAGGGTTAGGGTTAGTGTTAGGGTTAGGGCTCGGTTTAGGGTACGGGTTAGGATTAGGGTACGTGTTAGTGTTAGGGTAGGGGTTAGGGTTAGGGTACGCGTTAGGGTTAGGGTAGTGATTAAACCTATCCCACTCTCTAGATACCCCTTAGCACATAAAGGAATATTATTTGGGGGTCCAGCCATGGAGAAGAGTTTAGACACTAGGATTAGATAAGGAACACACCCATTATAAAGAAATCACTTTAGGATTCTCTTTTTAAGCTGTTCCTTAAAACACTAGTGCTTAGGAAATCTATTGGAGGCAGAAGCAGTCAAGGGTAGCCTAGGGTTAGGGTTAGGCTTAGGGTTAGGCTTAGGGTACGGCTTAGGGTACGTGTTCGGGGAGGGCTTCGGGTACGGCGTAGGGTATGGGTTAGGGTTAGGGTTAGGGTTAGTGTTAGGGTTAGGGCTCGGTTTAGGGTACGGGTTAGGATTAGGGTACGTGTTAGGGTTAGGGTAGGGGTTAGGGTTAGGGTACGCGTTACGGTTAGGGTAGTTATTAAACCTATCCCACTCTCTAGATACCCCTTAGCACGTAAAGGAATATTATTTGGGGGTCCAGCCATGGAGAAGAGTTTAGACACTAAGATAATATAAGGAACACACCCATTATAAAGAAATCACATTAGGATTCTCTTTTTAAGCTGTTCCTTAAAACACTAGTGCTTAGGAAATCTATTGGAGGCAGAAGCAGTCAAGGGTAGCCTAGGGTTAGGGTTAGGCTTAGGTTTAGGCTTAGGGTACGGCTTAGGGTACGGGTTCGGGGAGGGCTTCGGGTACGGGGTAGGGTATGGGTTAGGGTTAGGGTTAGGGTTAGTGATAGGGTTAGGGCTCGGTTTAGGGTACGGGTTAGGATTAGGGTACATGTTACAGTTAGGGTAGGGGTTAGCGTTAGGGTACGCATTAGGGTTAGGGTAGTTATTAAACCTATCCCACTCTGTAGTTACCCCTTAGCACGTAATGGAATATTATTTGGGGGTCCAGCCATGGAGAAGAGTTTAGACACTAGGAAAAGATAAGGAACACACCCATTATAAAGAAATCACATTAGGATTCTCTTTTTAAGCTGTTCCTTAAAACACTAGTGCTTAGGAAATCTATTGGAGGCAGAAGCAGTCAAGGGTAGCCTAGGGTTAGGGTTAGGCTTAGGGTTAGGCTTAGGGTACGGCTTAGGGTACGGGTTCGGGGAGGGCTTCGGGTACGGCGTAGGGTATGGGTTAGGGTTAGGGTTAGGGTTAGTGTTAGGGTTAGGGCTCGGTTTAGGGTACGGGTTAGGATTAGGGTACGTGTTAGGGTTAGGGTAGTTATTAAACCTATCCCACTCTCTAGATACCCCTTAGCACGTAAAGGAATATTATTTGGGGGTCCAGCCATGGAGAAGAGTTTAGACACTAAGATAATATAAGGAACACACACATTATAAAGAAATCACATTAGGATTCTCTTTTTAAGCTGTTCCTTAAAACACTAGTGCTTAGGAAATCTATTGGAGGCAGAAGCCGTCAAGGGTAGCCTAGGGTTAGGGTTAGGCTTAGGGTTAGGCTTAGGGTACGGCTTAGGGTACGGGTTCGGCGAGAGCTTCGGGTACGGCGTAGGGTATGGGTTAGGGTTAGGGTTAGGGTTAGTGTTAGGGTTAGGGCTCGGTTTAGGGTACGGGTTAGGATTTGGGTACGTGTTAGGGTTAGGGTAGGGGTTAGGGTTAGGGTACGCGTTAGGGTTAGGGTAGTGATTAAACCTATCCCACTCTCTAGATACCCCTTAGCACATAAAGGAATATTATTTGGTTGTCCAGCCATGGAGAAGAGTTTAGACACTAGGATTAGATAAGGAACCCACCCATTATAAAGAAATCACATTAGGATTCTCTTTTTAAGCTGTTCCTTAAAACACTAGTGCTTAGGAAATCTATTGGAGGCAGAAGCAGTCAAGGGTAGCCTAGGGTTAGGGTTAGGCTTAGGGTTAGGCTTAGGGTACGTCTTAGGGTACGTGTTCGGGGAGGGCTTCGGGTATGGCGTAGGGTATTGGTTAGGGTTAGGGTTAGGGTTAGTGTTAGGTTTAGGTCTCGGTTTAGGGTACGGGTTAGGATTAGGGTACGTGTTAGGGTTAGGGTAGGGGTGAGGGTTAGGGTACGCGTTAGGGTTAGGGTAGTTATTAAACCTATCCCACTCTCTAGATACCCCTTAGCACGTAAAGGAATATTATTTGGGGGTCCAGCCATGGAGAAGAGTTTAGACACTAAGATAATATAAGGAACACACACATTATAAAGAAATCACATTAGGATTCTCTTTTTAAGCTGTTCCTTAAAACACTAGTGCTTAGGAAATCTATTGGAGGCAGAAGCAGTCAAGGGTAGCCTAGGGTTAGGGTTAGGCTTAGGGTTAGGCTTAGGGTACGGCTTAGGGTACGGGTTCGGGGAGGGCTTCGGGTACGGCGTAGGGTATGGGTTAGGGTTAGGGTTAGGGTTAGTGTTAGGGTTAGGGCTCGGTTTAGGGTACGGGTTAGGATTAGGGTACGTGTTAGGGTTAGGGTAGTTATTAAACCTATCCCACTCTCTAGATACCCCTTAGCACGTAAAGGAATATTATTCGGGGGTCCAGCCATGGAGAAGAGTTTAGACACTAAGATAATATAAGGAACACACACATTATAAAGAAATCACATTAGGATTCTCTTTTTAAGCTGTTCCTTAAAACACTAGTGCTTAGGAAATCTATTGGAGGCAGAAGCAGTCAAGGGTAGCCTAGGGTTAGGGTTAGGCTTAGGGTTAGGCTTAGGGTACGGCTTAGGGTACGGGTTCGGCGAGGGCTTCGGGTACGGCGTAGGGTATGGGTTAGGGTTAGGGTTAGGGTTAGTGTTAGGGTTAGGGCTCGGTTTAGGGTACGGGTTAGGATTTGGGTACGTGTTAGGGTTAGGGTAGGGGTTAGGGTTAGGGTACGCGTTAGGGTTAGGGTAGTGATTAAACCTATCCCACTCTCTAGATACCCCTTAGCACATAAAGGAATATTATTTGGTTGTCCAGCCATGGAGAAGAGTTTAGACACTAGGATTAGATAAGGAACCCACCCATTATAAAGAAATCACATTAGGATTCTCTTTTTAAGCTGTTCCTTAAAACACTAGTGCTTAGGAAATCTATTGGAGGCAGAAGCAGTCAACGGTAGCCTAGGGTTAGGGTTAGGCTTAGGGTTAGGCTGAGGGTACGTCTTAGGGTACGTGTTCGGGGAGGGCTTCGGGTATGGCGTAGGGTATTGGTTAGGGTTAGGGTTAGGGTTAGTGTTAGGTTTAGGGCTCGGTTTAGGGTACGGGTTAGGATTAGGGTACGTGTTAGGGTTAGGGTAGGGGTGAGGGTTAGGGTACGCGTTAGGGTTAGGGTAGTTATTAAACCTATCCCACTCTCTAGATACCCCTTAGCACGTAAAGGAATATTATTTGGGGGTCCAGGCATGGAGAAGTGTTTAGACACTAAGATAATATAAGGAACACACACATTATAAAGAAATCACATTAGGATTCTCTTTTTAAGCTGTTCCTTAAAACACTAGTGCTTAGGAAATCTATTGGAGGCAGAAGCAGTCAAGGGTAGCCTACGGTTAGGGTTAGGCTTAGGGTTAGGCTTAGGGTACGGCTTAGGGTACGGGTTCGGGAAGGGCTTCGGGTACGGCGTAGGGTATGGGTTAGGGTTAGGGTTAGGGTTAGTGTTAGGGATAGGCCTCGGTTTAGGGTACGGGTTAGGATTAGGGTACGTGTTAGGGTTAGGGTAGGGGTTAGGGTTAGGGTACGCGTTAGGGTTAGGGTAGTTATTAAACCTATCCCACTCTCTAGATACCCCTTAGCACGTAAAGGAATATTATTTGGGGGTCCAGCCATGGAGAAGAGTTTAGACACTAAGATAATATAAGGAACACACACATTATAAAGAAATCACATAAGGATTCTCTTTTTAAGCTGTTCCTTAAAACACTAGTGCTTAGGAAATCTATTGGAGGCAGAAGCAGTCAAGGGTAGCCTAGGGTTAGGGTTAGGCTTAGGGTTAGGCTTAGGGTACGGCTTAGGGTACGTTTTCGGGGAGGGCTTCGGGTACGGCGTAGGGTATGGGTTAGGGTTAGGGTTAGGGTTAGTGTTAGGGTTAGGGCTCGGTTTAGGGTACGGGTTAGGATTAGGGTACGTGTTAGGGTTAGAGTAGGGGTTAGGGTTAGGGTACGCGTTACGGTTAGGGTAGTTATTAAACCTATCCCACTCTCTAGATAGCCCTTAGCACGTAAAGGAATATTATTTGGGGGTCCAGCCATGGAGAAGAGTTTAGACACTAAGATAATATAAGGAACACACACATTATAAAGAAATCACATTAGTATTCTCTTTTTAAGCTGTTCCTTAAAACACTAGTGCTTAGGAAATCTATTGGAGGCAGAAGCAGTCAAGGGTAGCCTAGGGTTAGGGTTAGGCTTAGGGTTAGGCTTAGGGTACGGCTTAGGTTACGGGTTCGGGGAGGGCTTCGGGTACGGTGTAGGGTATGGGTTAGGGTTAGGGTTAGGGTTAGTGTTAGGGTTAGGGCTCGGTTTAGGGTACGGGTTAGGATTAGGGTACGTGTTAGGGTTAGGGTAGGGGTTAGCGTTAGGGTACGCGTTATGGTTAGGGTAGTTATTAAACCTATCCCACTCTCTAGTTACCCCTTAGCACGTAAAGGAATATTATTTGGGGGTCCAGCCATGGAGAAGAGTTTAGACACTAGGAAAAGATAAGGAACACACCCATTATAAAGAAATCACATTAGGATTCTCTTTTTAAGCTGTTCCTTAAAACCCTAGTGCTTAGGAAATCTATTGGAGGCAGAAGCAGTCAAGGGTAGCCTAGGGTTAGGGTTAGGCTTAGGGTTAGGCTTAGTGTACGGCTTAGGGTACGGGTTCGGGGAGGGCTTCGGGTACGGCGTAGGGTATGGGTTAGGGTTAGGGTTAGGGTTAGTGTTAGGGTTAGGGCTCGGTTTAGGGTACGGGTTAGGTTTAGGGTACGTGTTAGGGTTAGGGTAGGGGTTAGCGTTAGGGTACGCGTTAGGGTTAGGGTAGTTATTAAACCAATCCCACTCTCTAGATACCCCTGAGCACGTAAAGGAATATTATTTGGGGGTCCAGCCATGGAGAAGAGTTTAGACACTAGGATAAGATAAGGAACACACCCATTATAAAGAAATCACATTAGGATTCTCTTTTTAAGCTGTTCCTTAAAACACTAGTGCTTAGGAAATCTATTGGAGGCAGAAGCAGTCAAGGGTAGCCTAGGGTTAGGGTTAGGCTTAGGGTTAGGCTTAGGGTACGGCTTAGGGTACGGGTTTGGGGAGGGCTTCGGGTACGGCGTAGGGTATGGGTTAGGGTTAGTGTTAGGGTTAGTGTTAGGGTTAGGGCTCGGTTTACGTTACGGGTTAGGATTAGGGTACGTGTTAGGGTTAGGGTAGGGGTTAGGGTTAGGGTACGCGTTAGGGTTAGGGTAGTTATTAAACCTATCCCACTCTCTAGATACCCCTTAGCACGTAAAGGAATATTATTTGGGGGTCCAGCCATGGAGAAGAGTTTAGACACTAAGATAATATAAGGAATACACACATTATAAAGAAATCACATTAGGATTCTTTTTTAAGCTGTTCCTTAAAACACTAGTGCTTAGGAAATCTATTGGAGGCAGAAGCAGTCAAGGGTAGCCTAGGGTTAGTGTTAGGCTTAGGGTTAGGCTTAGGTTACGGCTTAGGTTACGGGTTCGGGGAGGGCTTTGGGTACGGCGTAGGGTATGGGATAGGGTTAGGGTTAGTGTTAGGGTTAGGGCTCGGTTTAGGGTACGGGTTAGGATTAGGGTACGTGTTAGGGTTAGGGTAGGGGTTAGGGTTAGGGTACGTGTTAGGGTTAGGGTAGTGATTAAACCTATCCCACTCTCTAGATACCCCTTAGCACATAAAAGAATATTATTTGGGGGTCCAGCCATGGAGAAGAGTTTAGACACTAGGATTAGATAAGGAACACACCCATTATAAAGAAATCACATTAGGATTCTCTTTTTAAGCTGTTCCTTAAAACACTAGTGCTTAGGAAATCTATTGGAGGCAGAAGCAGTCAAGGGTAGCCTAGGGTTAGGGTTAGGCTTAGGGTTAGGCTTAGGGTACGGCTTAGGTTACGGGTTCGGGGAGGGCTTCGGGTACGGTGTAGGGTATGGGTTAGGGTTAGGGTTAGGGTTAGTGTTAGGGTTAGGGCTCGGTTTAGGGTACGGGTTAGGATTAGGGTACGTGTTAGGGTTAGGGTAGGGGTTAGCGTTAGGGTACGCGTTAGGGTTAGGGTAGTTATTAAACCTATCCCACTCTCTAGTTACCCCTTAGCACGTAAAGGAATATTATTTGGGGGTCCAGCCATGGAGAAGAGTTTAGACACTAGGAAAAGATAAGGAACACACCCATTATAAAGAAATCACATTAGGATTCTCTTTTTAAGCTGTTCCTTAAAACCCTAGTGCTTAGGAAATCTATTGGAGGCAGAAGCAGTCAAGGGTAGCCTAGGGTTAGGGTTAGGCTTAGGGTTAGGCTTAGTGTACGGCTTAGGGTACGGGTTCGGGGAGGGCTTCGGGTACGGCGTAGGGTATGGGTTAGGGTTAGGGTTAGGGTTAGTGTTAGGGTTAGGGCTCGGTTTAGGGTACGGGTTAGGTTTAGGGTACGTGTTAGGGTTAGGGTAGGGGTTAGCGTTAGGGTACGCGTTAGGGTTAGGGTAGTTATTAAACCAATCCCACTCTCTAGATACCCCTGAGCACGTAAAGGAATATTATTTGGGGGTCCAGCCATGGAGAAGAGTTTAGACACTAGGATAAGATAAGGAACACACCCATTATAAAGAACTCACATTAGGATTCTCTTTTTAAGCTGTTCCTTAAAACACTAGTGCTTAGGAAATCTATTGGAGGCAGAAGCAGTCAAGGGTAGCCTAGGGTTAGGGTTAGGCTTAGGGTTAGGCTTAGGGTACGGCTTAGGGTACGGGTTTGGGGAGGGCTTCGGGTACGGCGTAGGGTATGGGTTAGGGTTAGTGTTAGGGTTAGTGTTAGGGTTAGGGCTCGGTTTACGTTACGGGTTAGGATTAGGGTACGTGTTAGGGTTAGGGTAGGGGTTAGGGTTAGGGTACGCGTTAGGGTTAGGGTAGTTATTAAACCTATCCCACTCTCTAGATACCCCTTAACACGTAAAGGAATATTATTTGGGGGTCCAGCCATGGAGAAGAGTTTAGACACTAAGATAATATAAGGAATACACACATTATAAAGAAATCACATTAGGATTCTTTTTTAAGCTGTTCCTTAAAACACTAGTGCTTAGGAAATCTATTGGAGGCAGAAGCAGTCAAGGGTAGCCTAGGGTTAGTGTTAGGCTTAGGGTTAGGCTTAGGTTACGGCTTAGGTTACGGGTTCGGGGAGGGCTTTGGGTACGGCGTAGGGTATGGGTTAGGGTTAGAGTTAGTGTTAGGGTTAGGGCTCGGTTTAGGGTACGGGTTAGGATTAGGGTACGTGTTAGGGTTAGGGTAGGGGTTAGGGTTAGGGTACGTGTTAGGGTTAGGGTAGTGATTAAACCAATCCCACTCTCTAGATACCCCTGAGCACGTAAAGGAATATTATTTGGGGGTCCAGCCATGGAGAAGAGTTTAGACACTAGGATAAGATAAGGAACACACCCATTATAAAGAAATCACATTAGGATTCTCTTTTTAAGCTGTTCCTTAAAACACTAGTGCTTAGGAAATCTATTGGAGGCAGAAGCAGTCAAGGGTAGCCTAGGGTTAGGGTTAGGCTTAGGGTTAGGCTTAGGGTACGGCTTAGGGTACGGGTTTGGGGAGGGCTTCGGGTACGGCGTAGGGTATGGGTTAGGGTTAGTGTTAGGGTTAGTGTTAGGGTTAGGGCTCGGTTTACGTTACGGGTTAGGATTAGGGTACGTGTTAGGGTTAGGGTAGGGGTTAGGGTTAGGGTACGCGTTAGGGTTAGGGTAGTTATTAAACCTATCCCACTCTCTAGATACCCCTTAGCACGTAAAGGAATATTATTTGGGGGTCCAGCCATGGAGAAGAGTTTAGACACTAAGATAATATAAGGAATACACACATTATAAAGAAATCACATTAGGATTCTTTTTTAAGCTGTTCCTTAAAACACTAGTGCTTAGGAAATCTATTGGAGGCAGAAGCAGTCAAGGGTAGCCTAGGGTTAGTGTTAGGCTTAGGGTTAGGCTTAGGTTACGGCTTAGGTTACGGGTTCGGGGAGGGCTTTGGGTACGGCGTAGGGTATGGGTTAGGGTTAGGGTTAGTGTTAGGGTTAGGGCTCGGTTTAGGGTACGGGTTAGGATTAGGGTACGTGTTAGGGTTAGGGTAGGGGTTAGGGTTAGGGTACGTGTTAGGGTTAGGGTAGTGATTAAACCTATCCCACTCTCTAGATACCCCTTAGCACATAAAAGAATATTATTTGGGGGTCCAGCCATGGAGAAGAGTTTAGACACTAGGATTAGATAAGGAACACACCCATTATAAAGAAATCACATTAGGATTCTCTTTTTAAGCTGTTCCTTAAAACACTAGTGCTTAGGAAATCTATTGGAGGCAGAAGCAGTCAAGGGTAGCCTAGGGTTAGGGTTAGGCTTAGGGTTAGGCTTAGGGTACGGCTTAGGTTACGGGTTCGGGGAGGGCTTCGGGTACGGTGTAGGGTATGGTTTAGGGTTAGGGTTAGGGTTAGTGTTAGGGTTAGGGCTCGGTTTAGGGTACGGGTTAGGATTAGGGTACGTGTTAGGGTTAGGGTAGGGGTTAGCGTTAGGGTACGCGTTAGGGTTAGGGTAGTTATTAAACCTATCCCACTCTCTAGTTACCCCTTAGCACGTAAAGGAATATTATTTGGGGGTCCAGCCATGGAGAAGAGTTTAGACACTAGGAAAAGATAAGGAACACACCCATTATAAAGAAATCACATTAGGATTCTCTTTTTAAGCTGTTCCTTAAAACCCTAGTGCTTAGGAAATCTATTGGAGGCAGAAGCAGTCAAGGGTAGCCTAGGGTTAGGGTTAGGCTTAGGGTTAGGCTTAGTGTACGGCTTAGGGTACGGGTTCGGGGAGGGCTTCGGGTACGGCGTAGGGTATGGGTTAGGGTTAGGGTTAGGGTTAGTGTTAGGGTTAGGGCTCGGTTTAGGGTACGGGTTAGGTTTAGGGTACGTGTTAGGGTTAGGGTAGGGGTTAGCGTTAGGGTACGCGTTAGGGTTAGGGTAGTTATTAAACCAATCCCACTCTCTAGATACCCCTGAGCACGTAAAGGAATATTATTTGGGGGTCCAGCCATGGAGAAGAGTTTAGACACTAGGATAAGATAAGGAACACACCCATTATAAAGAAATCACATTAGGATTCTCTTTTTAAGCTGTTCCTTAAAACACTAGTGCTTAGGAAATCTATTGGAGGCAGAAGCAGTCAAGGGTAGCCTAGGGTTAGGGTTAGGCTTAGGGTTAGGCTTAGGGTACGGCTTAGGGTACGGGTTTGGGGAGGGCTTCGGGTACGGCGTAGGGTATGGGTTAGGGTTAGTGTTAGGGTTAGTGTTAGGGTTAGGGCTCGGTTTACGTTACGGGTTAGGATTAGGGTACGTGTTAGGGTTAGGGTAGGGGTTAGGGTTAGGGTACGCGTTAGGGTTAGGGTAGTTATTAAACCTATCCCACTCTCTAGATACCCCTTAGCACGTAAAGGAATATTATTTGGGGGTCCAGCCATGGAGAAGAGTTTAGACACTAAGATAATATAAGGAATACACACATTATAAAGAAATCACATTAGGATTCTTTTTTAAGCTGTTCCTTAAAACACTAGTGCTTAGGAAATCTATTGGAGGCAGAAGCAGTCAAGGGTAGCCTAGGGTTAGTGTTAGGCTTAGGGTTAGGCTTAGGTTACGGCTTAGGTTACGGGTTCGGGGAGGGCTTTGGGTACGGCGTAGGGTATGGGTTAGGGTTAGGGTTAGTGTTAGGGTTAGGGCTCGGTTTAGGGTACGGGTTAGGATTAGGGTACGTGTTAGGGTTAGGGTAGGGGTTAGGGTTAGGGTACGTGTTAGGGTTAGGGTAGTGATTAAACCTATCCCACTCTCTAGATACCCCTTAGCACATAAAAGAATATTATTTGGGGGTCCAGCCATGGAGAAGAGTTTAGACACTAGGATTAGATAAGGAACACACCCATTATAAAGAAATCACATTAGGATTCTCTTTTTAAGCTGTTCCTTAAAACACTAGTGCTTAGGAAATCTATTGGAGGCAGAAGCAGTCAAGGGTAGCCTAGGGTTAGGGTTAGGCTTAGGGTTAGGCTTAGGGTACGGCTTAGGGTACGTGTTCGGGGAGGGCTTCGGGTACGGCGTAGGGTATGGGTTAGGGTTAGGGTTAGGGTTAGTGTTAGGGTTAGGGCTCGGTTTAGGGTACGGGTTAGGATTAGGGTACGTGTTAGGGTTAGGGTAGTTATTAAACCTATCCCACTCTCTAGATACCCCTTAGCACGTAAAGGAATATTATTCGGGGGTCCAGCCATGGAGAAGAGTTTAGACACTAAGATAATATAAGGAACACACACATTATAAAGAAATCACATTAGGATTCTCTTTTTAAGCTGTTCCTTAAAACACTAGTGCTTAGGAAATCTATTGGAGGCAGAAGCAGTCAAGGGTAGCCTAGGGTTAGGGTTAGGCTTAGGGTTAGGCTTAGGGTACGGCTTAGGGTACGGGTTCGGCGAGGGCTTCGGGTACGGCGTAGGGTATGGGTTAGGGTTAGGGTTAGGGTTAGTGTTAGGGTTAGGGCTCGGTTTAGGGTACGGGTTAGGATTTGGGTACGTGTTAGGGTTAGGGTAGGGGTTAGGGTTAGGGTACGCGTTAGGGTTAGGGTAGTGATTAAACCTATCCCACTCTCTAGATACCCCTTAGCACATAAAGGAATATTATTTGGTTGTCCAGCCATGGAGAAGAGTTTAGACACTAGGATTAGATAAGGAACCCACCCATTATAAAGAAATCACATTAGGATTCTCTTTTTAAGCTGTTCCTTAAAACACTAGTGCTTAGGAAATCTATTGGAGGCAGAAGCAGTCAACGGTAGCCTAGGGTTAGGGATAGGCTTAGGGTTAGGCTGAGGGTACGTCTTAGGGTACGTGTTCGGGGAGGGCTTCGGGTATGGCGTAGGGTATTGGTTAGGGTTAGGGTTAGGGTTAGTGTTAGGTTTAGGGCTCGGTTTAGGGTACGGGTTAGGATTAGGGTACGTGTTAGGGTTAGGGTAGGGGTGAGGGTTAGGGTACGCGTTAGGGTTAGGGTAGTTATTAAACCTATCCCACTCTCTAGATACCCCTTAGCACGTAAAGGAATATTATTTGGGGGTCCAGGCATGGAGAAGTGTTTAGACACTAAGATAATATAAGGAACACACACATTATAAAGAAATCACATTAGGATTCTCTTTTTAAGCTGTTCCTTAAAACACTAGTGCTTAGGAAATCTATTGGAGGCAGAAGCAGTCAAGGGTAGCCTACGGTTAGGGTTAGGCTTAGGGTTAGGCTTAGGGTACGGCTTAGGGTACGGGTTCGGGAAGGGCTTCGGGTACGGCGTAGGGTATGGGTTAGGGTTAGGGTTAGGGTTAGTGTTAGGGATAGGCCTCGGTTTAGGGTACGGGTTAGGATTAGGGTACGTGTTAGGGTTAGGGTAGGGGTTAGGGTTAGGGTACGCGTTAGGGTTAGGGTAGTTATTAAACCTATCCCACTCTCTAGATACCCCTTAGCACGTAAAGGAATATTATTTGGGGGTCCAGCCATGGAGAAGAGTTTAGACACTAAGATAATATAAGGAACACACACATTATAAAGAAATCACATAAGGATTCTCTTTTTAAGCTGTTCCTTAAAACACTAGTGCTTAGGAAATCTATTGGAGGCAGAAGCAGTCAAGGGTAGCCTAGGGTTAGGGTTAGGCTTAGGGTTAGGCTTAGGGTACGGCTTAGGGTACGTTTTCGGGGAGGGCTTCGGGTACGGCGTAGGGTATGGGTTAGGGTTAGGGTTAGGGTTAGTGTTAGGGTTAGGGCTCGGTTTAGGGTACGGGTTAGGATTAGGGTACGTGTTAGGGTTAGAGTAGGGGTTAGGGTTAGGGTACGCGTTACGGTTAGGGTAGTTATTAAACCTATCCCACTCTCTAGATAGCCCTTAGCACGTAAAGGAATATTATTTGGGGGTCCAGCCATGGAGAAGAGTTTAGACACTAAGATAATATAAGGAACACACACATTATAAAGAAATCACATTAGTATTCTCTTTTTAAGCTGTTCCTTAAAACACTAGTGCTTAGGAAATCTATTGGAGGCAGAAGCAGTCAAGGGTAGCCTAGGGTTAGGGTTAGGCTTAGGGTTAGGCTTAGGGTACGGCTTAGGTTACGGGTTCGGGGAGGGCTTCGGGTACGGTGTAGGGTATGGGTTAGGGTTAGGGTTAGGGTTAGTGTTAGGGTTAGGGCTCGGTTTAGGGTACGGGTTAGGATTAGGGTACGTGTTAGGGTTAGGGTAGGGGTTAGCGTTAGGGTACGCGTTATGGTTAGGGTAGTTATTAAACCTATCCCACTCTCTAGTTACCCCTTAGCACGTAAAGGAATATTATTTGGGGGTCCAGCCATGGAGAAGAGTTTAGACACTAGGAAAAGATAAGGAACACACCCATTATAAAGAAATCACATTAGGATTCTCTTTTTAAGCTGTTCCTTAAAACCCTAGTGCTTAGGAAATCTATTGGAGGCAGAAGCAGTCAAGGGTAGCCTAGGGTTAGGGTTAGGCTTAGGGTTAGGCTTAGTGTACGGCTTAGGGTACGGGTTCGGGGAGGGCTTCGGGTACGGCGTAGGGTATGGGTTAGGGTTAGGGTTAGGGTTAGTGTTAGGGTTAGGGCTCGGTTTAGGGTACGGGTTAGGTTTAGGGTACGTGTTAGGGTTAGGGTAGGGGTTAGCGTTAGGGTACGCGTTAGGGTTAGGGTAGTTATTAAACCAATCCCACTCTCTAGATACCCCTGAGCACGTAAAGGAATATTATTTGGGGGTCCAGCCATGGAGAAGAGTTTAGACACTAGGATAAGATAAGGAACACACCCATTATAAAGAAATCACATTAGGATTCTCTTTTTAAGCTGTTCCTTAAAACACTAGTGCTTAGGAAATCTATTGGAGGCAGAAGCAGTCAAGGGTAGCCTAGGGTTAGGGTTAGGCTTAGGGTTAGGCTTAGGGTACGGCTTAGGGTACGGGTTTGGGGAGGGCTTCGGGTACGGCGTAGGGTATGGGTTAGGGTTAGTGTTAGGGTTAGTGTTAGGGTTAGGGCTCGGTTTACGTTACGGGTTAGGATTAGGGTACGTGTTAGGGTTAGGGTAGGGGTTAGGGTTAGGGTACGCGTTAGGGTTAGGGTAGTTATTAAACCTATCCCACTCTCTAGATACCCCTTAGCACGTAAAGGAATATTATTTGGGGGTCCAGCCATGGAGAAGAGTTTAGACACTAAGATAATATAAGGAATACACACATTATAAAGAAATCACATTAGGATTCTTTTTTAAGCTGTTCCTTAAAACACTAGTGCTTAGGAAATCTATTGGAGGCAGAAGCAGTCAAGGGTAGCCTAGGGTTAGTGTTAGGCTTAGGGTTAGGCTTAGGTTACGGCTTAGGTTACGGGTTCGGGGAGGGCTTTGGGTACGGCGTAGGGTATGGGATAGGGTTAGGGTTAGTGTTAGGGTTAGGGCTCGGTTTAGGGTACGGGTTAGGATTAGGGTACGTGTTAGGGTTAGGGTAGGGGTTAGGGTTAGGGTACGTGTTAGGGTTAGGGTAGTGATTAAACCTATCCCACTCTCTAGATACCCCTTAGCACATAAAAGAATATTATTTGGGGGTCCAGCCATGGAGAAGAGTTTAGACACTAGGATTAGATAAGGAACACACCCATTATAAAGAAATCACATTAGGATTCTCTTTTTAAGCTGTTCCTTAAAACACTAGTGCTTAGGAAATCTATTGGAGGCAGAAGCAGTCAAGGGTAGCCTAGGGTTAGGGTTAGGCTTAGGGTTAGGCTTAGGGTACGGCTTAGGTTACGGGTTCGGGGAGGGCTTCGGGTACGGTGTAGGGTATGGGTTAGGGTTAGGGTTAGGGTTAGTGTTAGGGTTAGGGCTCGGTTTAGGGTACGGGTTAGGATTAGGGTACGTGTTAGGGTTAGGGTAGGGGTTAGCGTTAGGGTACGCGTTAGGGTTAGGGTAGTTATTAAACCTATCCCACTCTCTAGTTACCCCTTAGCACGTAAAGGAATATTATTTGGGGGTCCAGCCATGGAGAAGAGTTTAGACACTAGGAAAAGATAAGGAACACACCCATTATAAAGAAATCACATTAGGATTCTCTTTTTAAGCTGTTCCTTAAAACCCTAGTGCTTAGGAAATCTATTGGAGGCAGAAGCAGTCAAGGGTAGCCTAGGGTTAGGGTTAGGCTTAGGGTTAGGCTTAGGGTACGGCTTAGGGTACGGGTTTGGGGAGGGCTTCGGGTACGGCGTAGGGTATGGGTTAGGGTTAGTGTTAGGGTTAGTGTTAGGGTTAGGGCTCGGTTTACGTTACGGGTTAGGATTAGGGTACGTGTTAGGGTTAGGGTAGGGGTTAGGGTTAGGGTACGCGTTAGGGTTAGGGTAGTTATTAAACCTATCCCACTCTCTAGATACCCCTTAACACGTAAAGGAATATTATTTGGGGGTCCAGCCATGGAGAAGAGTTTAGACACTAAGATAATATAAGGAATACACACATTATAAAGAAATCACATTAGGATTCTTTTTTAAGCTGTTCCTTAAAACACTAGTGCTTAGGAAATCTATTGGAGGCAGAAGCAGTCAAGGGTAGCCTAGGGTTAGTGTTAGGCTTAGGGTTAGGCTTAGGTTACGGCTTAGGTTACGGGTTCGGGGAGGGCTTTGGGTACGGCGTAGGGTATGGGTTAGGGTTAGAGTTAGTGTTAGGGTTAGGGCTCGGTTTAGGGTACGGGTTAGGATTAGGGTACGTGTTAGGGTTAGGGTAGGGGTTAGGGTTAGGGTACGTGTTAGGGTTAGGGTAGTGATTAAACCAATCCCACTCTCTAGATACCCCTGAGCACGTAAAGGAATATTATTTGGGGGTCCAGCCATGGAGAAGAGTTTAGACACTAGGATAAGATAAGGAACACACCCATTATAAAGAAATCACATTAGGATTCTCTTTTTAAGCTGTTCCTTAAAACACTAGTGCTTAGGAAATCTATTGGAGGCAGAAGCAGTCAAGGGTAGCCTAGGGTTAGGGTTAGGCTTAGGGTTAGGCTTAGGGTACGGCTTAGGGTACGGGTTTGGGGAGGGCTTCGGGTACGGCGTAGGGTATGGGTTAGGGTTAGTGTTAGGGTTAGTGTTAGGGTTAGGGCTCGGTTTACGTTACGGGTTAGGATTAGGGTACGTGTTAGGGTTAGGGTAGGGGTTAGGGTTAGGGTACGCGTTAGGGTTAGGGTAGTTATTAAACCTATCCCACTCTCTAGATACCCCTTAGCACGTAAAGGAATATTATTTGGGGGTCCAGCCATGGAGAAGAGTTTAGACACTAAGATAATATAAGGAATACACACATTATAAAGAAATCACATTAGGATTCTTTTTTAAGCTGTTCCTTAAAACACTAGTGCTTAGGAAATCTATTGGAGGCAGAAGCAGTCAAGGGTAGCCTAGGGTTAGTGTTAGGCTTAGGGTTAGGCTTAGGTTACGGCTTAGGTTACGGGTTCGGGGAGGGCTTTGGGTACGGCGTAGGGTATGGGTTAGGGTTAGGGTTAGTGTTAGGGTTAGGGCTCGGTTTAGGGTACGGGTTAGGATTAGGGTACGTGTTAGGGTTAGGGTAGGGGTTAGGGTTAGGGTACGTGTTAGGGTTAGGGTAGTGATTAAACCTATCCCACTCTCTAGATACCCCTTAGCACATAAAAGAATATTATTTGGGGGTCCAGCCATGGAGAAGAGTTTAGACACTAGGATTAGATAAGGAACACACCCATTATAAAGAAATCACATTAGGATTCTCTTTTTAAGCTGTTCCTTAAAACACTAGTGCTTAGGAAATCTATTGGAGGCAGAAGCAGTCAAGGGTAGCCTAGGGTTAGGGTTAGGCTTAGGGTTAGGCTTAGGGTACGGCTTAGGTTACGGGTTCGGGGAGGGCTTCGGGTACGGTGTAGGGTATGGTTTAGGGTTAGGGTTAGGGTTAGTGTTAGGGTTAGGGCTCGGTTTAGGGTACGGGTTAGGATTAGGGTACGTGTTAGGGTTAGGGTAGGGGTTAGCGTTAGGGTACGCGTTAGGGTTAGGGTAGTTATTAAACCTATCCCACTCTCTAGTTACCCCTTAGCACGTAAAGGAATATTATTTGGGGGTCCAGCCATGGAGAAGAGTTTAGACACTAGGAAAAGATAAGGAACACACCCATTATAAAGAAATCACATTAGGATTCTCTTTTTAAGCTGTTCCTTAAAACCCTAGTGCTTAGGAAATCTATTGGAGGCAGAAGCAGTCAAGGGTAGCCTAGGGTTAGGGTTAGGCTTAGGGTTAGGCTTAGTGTACGGCTTAGGGTACGGGTTCGGGGAGGGCTTCGGGTACGGCGTAGGGTATGGGTTAGGGTTAGGGTTAGGGTTAGTGTTAGGGTTAGGGCTCGGTTTAGGGTACGGGTTAGGTTTAGGGTACGTGTTAGGGTTAGGGTAGGGGTTAGCGTTAGGGTACGCGTTAGGGTTAGGGTAGTTATTAAACCAATCCCACTCTCTAGATACCCCTGAGCACGTAAAGGAATATTATTTGGGGGTCCAGCCATGGAGAAGAGTTTAGACACTAGGATAAGATAAGGAACACACCCATTATAAAGAAATCACATTAGGATTCTCTTTTTAAGCTGTTCCTTAAAACACTAGTGCTTAGGAAATCTATTGGAGGCAGAAGCAGTCAAGGGTAGCCTAGGGTTAGGGTTAGGCTTAGGGTTAGGCTTAGGGTACGGCTTAGGGTACGGGTTTGGGGAGGGCTTCGGGTACGGCGTAGGGTATGGGTTAGGGTTAGTGTTAGGGTTAGTGTTAGGGTTAGGGCTCGGTTTACGTTACGGGTTAGGATTAGGGTACGTGTTAGGGTTAGGGTAGGGGTTAGGGTTAGGGTACGCGTTAGGGTTAGGGTAGTTATTAAACCTATCCCACTCTCTAGATACCCCTTAGCACGTAAAGGAATATTATTTGGGGGTCCAGCCATGGAGAAGAGTTTAGACACTAAGATAATATAAGGAATACACACATTATAAAGAAATCACATTAGGATTCTTTTTTAAGCTGTTCCTTAAAACACTAGTGCTTAGGAAATCTATTGGAGGCAGAAGCAGTCAAGGGTAGCCTAGGGTTAGTGTTAGGCTTAGGGTTAGGCTTAGGTTACGGCTTAGGTTACGGGTTCGGGGAGGGCTTTGGGTACGGCGTAGGGTATGGGTTAGGGTTAGGGTTAGTGTTAGGGTTAGGGCTCGGTTTAGGGTACGGGTTAGGATTAGGGTACGTGTTAGGGTTAGGGTAGGGGTTAGGGTTAGGGTACGTGTTAGGGTTAGGGTAGTGATTAAACCTATCCCACTCTCTAGATACCCCTTAGCACATAAAAGAATATTATTTGGGGGTCCAGCCATGGAGAAGAGTTTAGACACTAGGATTAGATAAGGAACACACCCATTATAAAGAAATCACATTAGGATTCTCTTTTTAAGCTGTTCCTTAAAACACTAGTGCTTAGGAAATCTATTGGAGGCAGAAGCAGTCAAGGGTAGCCTAGGGTTAGGGTTAGGCTTAGGGTTAGGCTTAGGGTACGGCTTAGGGTACGTGTTCGGGGAGGGCTTCGGGTACGGCGTAGGGTATGGGTTAGGGTTA
The DNA here is from genome assembly GCF_965194825.1 of Balaenoptera physalus. Classification (NCBI taxonomy): domain Eukaryota; kingdom Metazoa; phylum Chordata; class Mammalia; order Artiodactyla; family Balaenopteridae; genus Balaenoptera; species Balaenoptera physalus. The sequence goes on along the minus strand of NW_028126443.1, from coordinate 503,169 downwards.
GGGTTAGGGTTAGTGTTAGGGTTAGGGCTCGGTTTAGGGTACGGGTTAGGATTAGGGTACGTGTTAGGGTTAGGGTAGGGGTTAGGGTTAGGGTACGCGTTACGGTTAGGGTAGTTATTAAACCTATCCCACTCTCTAGATACCCCTGAGCACGTAAAGGAATATTATTTGGGGGTCCAGCCATGGAGAAGAGTTTAGACACTAGGATAAGATAAGGAACACACCCATTATAAAGAAATCACATTAGGATTCTCTTTTTAAGCTGTTCCTTAAAACACTAGTGCTTAGGAAATCTATTGGAGGCAGAAGCAGTCAAGGGTAGCCTAGGGTTAGGGTTAGGCTTAGGGTTAGGCTTAGGGTACGGCTTAGGGTACGGGTTTGGGGAGGGCTTCGGGTACGGCGTAGGGTATGGGTTAGGGTTAGTGTTAGGGTTAGTGTTAGGGTTAGGGCTCGGTTTACGTTACGGGTTAGGATTAGGGTACGTGTTAGGGTTAGGGTAGGGGTTAGGGTTAGGGTACGCGTTAGGGTTAGGGTAGTTATTAAACCTATCCCACTCTCTAGATACCCCTTAGCACGTAAAGGAATATTATTTGGGGGTCCAGCCATGGAGAAGAGTTTAGACACTAAGATAATATAAGGAATACACACATTATAAAGAAATCACATTAGGATTCTTTTTTAAGCTGTTCCTTAAAACACTAGTGCTTAGGAAATCTATTGGAGGCAGAAGCAGTCAAGGGTAGCCTAGGGTTAGTGTTAGGCTTAGGGTTAGGCTTAGGTTACGGCTTAGGTTACGGGTTCGGGGAGGGCTTTGGGTACGGCGTAGGGTATGGGTTAGGGTTAGGGTTAGTGTTAGGGTTAGGGCTCGGTTTAGGGTACGGGTTAGGATTAGGGTACGTGTTAGGGTTAGGGTAGGGGTTAGGGTTAGGGTACGTGTTAGGGTTAGGGTAGTGATTAAACCTATCCCACTCTCTAGATACCCCTTAGCACATAAAAGAATATTATTTGGGGGTCCAGCCATGGAGAAGAGTTTAGACACTAGGATTAGATAAGGAACACACCCATTATAAAGAAATCACATTAGGATTCTCTTTTTAAGCTGTTCCTTAAAACACTAGTGCTTAGGAAATCTATTGGAGGCAGAAGCAGTCAAGGGTAGCCTAGGGTTAGGGTTAGGCTTAGGGTTAGGCTTAGGGTACGGCTTAGGTTACGGGTTCGGGGAGGGCTTCGGGTACGGTGTAGGGTATGGTTTAGGGTTAGGGTTAGGGTTAGTGTTAGGGTTAGGGCTCGGTTTAGGGTACGGGTTAGGATTAGGGTACGTGTTAGGGTTAGGGTAGGGGTTAGCGTTAGGGTACGCGTTAGGGTTAGGGTAGTTATTAAACCTATCCCACTCTCTAGTTACCCCTTAGCACGTAAAGGAATATTATTTGGGGGTCCAGCCATGGAGAAGAGTTTAGACACTAGGAAAAGATAAGGAACACACCCATTATAAAGAAATCACATTAGGATTCTCTTTTTAAGCTGTTCCTTAAAACCCTAGTGCTTAGGAAATCTATTGGAGGCAGAAGCAGTCAAGGGTAGCCTAGGGTTAGGGTTAGGCTTAGGGTTAGGCTTAGTGTACGGCTTAGGGTACGGGTTCGGGGAGGGCTTCGGGTACGGCGTAGGGTATGGGTTAGGGTTAGGGTTAGGGTTAGTGTTAGGGTTAGGGCTCGGTTTAGGGTACGGGTTAGGTTTAGGGTACGTGTTAGGGTTAGGGTAGGGGTTAGCGTTAGGGTACGCGTTAGGGTTAGGGTAGTTATTAAACCAATCCCACTCTCTAGATACCCCTGAGCACGTAAAGGAATATTATTTGGGGGTCCAGCCATGGAGAAGAGTTTAGACACTAGGATAAGATAAGGAACACACCCATTATAAAGAAATCACATTAGGATTCTCTTTTTAAGCTGTTCCTTAAAACACTAGTGCTTAGGAAATCTATTGGAGGCAGAAGCAGTCAAGGGTAGCCTAGGGTTAGGGTTAGGCTTAGGGTTAGGCTTAGGGTACGGCTTAGGGTACGGGTTTGGGGAGGGCTTCGGGTACGGCGTAGGGTATGGGTTAGGGTTAGTGTTAGGGTTAGTGTTAGGGTTAGGGCTCGGTTTACGTTACGGGTTAGGATTAGGGTACGTGTTAGGGTTAGGGTAGGGGTTAGGGTTAGGGTACGCGTTAGGGTTAGGGTAGTTATTAAACCTATCCCACTCTCTAGATACCCCTTAGCACGTAAAGGAATATTATTTGGGGGTCCAGCCATGGAGAAGAGTTTAGACACTAAGATAATATAAGGAATACACACATTATAAAGAAATCACATTAGGATTCTTTTTTAAGCTGTTCCTTAAAACACTAGTGCTTAGGAAATCTATTGGAGGCAGAAGCAGTCAAGGGTAGCCTAGGGTTAGTGTTAGGCTTAGGGTTAGGCTTAGGTTACGGCTTAGGTTACGGGTTCGGGGAGGGCTTTGGGTACGGCGTAGGGTATGGGTTAGGGTTAGGGTTAGTGTTAGGGTTAGGGCTCGGTTTAGGGTACGGGTTAGGATTAGGGTACGTGTTAGGGTTAGGGTAGGGGTTAGGGTTAGGGTACGTGTTAGGGTTAGGGTAGTGATTAAACCTATCCCACTCTCTAGATACCCCTTAGCACATAAAAGAATATTATTTGGGGGTCCAGCCATGGAGAAGAGTTTAGACACTAGGATTAGATAAGGAACACACCCATTATAAAGAAATCACATTAGGATTCTCTTTTTAAGCTGTTCCTTAAAACACTAGTGCTTAGGAAATCTATTGGAGGCAGAAGCAGTCAAGGGTAGCCTAGGGTTAGGGTTAGGCTTAGGGTTAGGCTTAGGGTACGGCTTAGGGTACGTGTTCGGGGAGGGCTTCGGGTACGGCGTAGGGTATGGGTTAGGGTTAGGGTTAGGGTTAGTGTTAGGGTTAGGGCTCGGTTTAGGGTACGGGTTAGGATTAGGGTACGTGTTAGGGTTAGGGTAGGGGTTAGGGTTAGGGTACGCGTTACGGTTAGGGTAGTTATTAAACCTATCCCACTCTCTAGATACCCCTTAGCACGTAAAGGAATATTATTTGGGGGTCCAGCCATGGAGAAGAGTTTAGACACTAAGATAATATAAGGAACACACCCATTATAAAGAAATCACATTAGGATTCTCTTTTTAAGCTGTTCCTTAAAACACTAGTGCTTAGGAAATCTATTGGAGGCAGAAGCAGTCAAGGGTAGCCTAGGGTTAGGGTTAGGCTTAGGTTTAGGCTTAGGGTACGGCTTAGGGTACGGGTTCGGGGAGGGCTTCGGGTACGGGGTAGGGTATGGGTTAGGGTTAGGGTTAGGGTTAGTGATAGGGTTAGGGCTCGGTTTAGGGTACGGGTTAGGATTAGGGTACATGTTAGGGTTAGGGTAGGGGTTAGCGTTAGGGTACGCATTAGGGTTAGGGTAGTTATTAAACCTATCCCACTCTCTAGTTACCCCTTAGCACGTAAAGGAATATTATTTGGGGGTCCAGCCATGGAGAAGAGTTTAGACACTAGGAAAAGATAAGGAACACACCCATTATAAAGAAATCACATTAGGATTCTCTTTTTAAGCTGTTCCTTAAAACACTAGTGCTTAGGAAATCTATTGGAGGCAGAAGCAGTCAAGGGTAGCCTAGGGTTAGGGTTAGGCTTAGGGTTAGGCTTAGGGTACGGCTTAGGGTACGGGTTCGGGGAGGGCTTCGGGTACGGCGTAGGGTATGGGTTAGGGTTAGGGTTAGTGTTAGGGTTAGGGCTCGGTTTAGGGTACGGGTTAGGATTAGGGTACGTGTTAGGGTTAGGGTAGGGGTTAGGGTTAGGGTACGTGTTAGGGTTAGGGTAGTGATTAAACCTATCCCACTCTCTAGATACCCCTTAGCACATAAAAGAATATTATTTGGGGGTCCAGCCATGGAGAAGAGTTTAGACACTAGGATTAGATAAGGAACACACCCATTATAAAGAAATCACATTAGGATTCTCTTTTTAAGCTGTTCTTTAAAACACTAGTGCTTAGGAAATATATTGGAGGCAGAAGCAGTCAAGGGTAGCCTAGGGTTAGGGTTAGGCTTAGGGTTAGGCTTAGGGTACGGCTTAGGGTACGGGTTCGGGGAGGGCTTCGGGTACGGCGTAGGGTATGGGTTAGGGTTAGGGTTAGGGTTAGTGTTAGGGTTAGGGCTCGGTTTAGGGTATGGGTTAGGATTAGGGTACGTGTTAGGGTTAGGGTAGGGGTTAGGGTTAGGGTACGCATTAGGGTTAGGGTAGTTATTAAACCAATCCCACTCTCTAGATACCCCTTAGCACCTAAAGGAATATTATTTGGGGGTCCAGCCATGGAGAAGGGTTTAGACACTAAGATAATATAAGGAACACACCCATTATAAAGAAATCACATTAGGATTCTCTTTTTAAGCTGTTCCTTAAAACACTAGTGCTTAGGAAATCTATTGGAGGCAGAAGCAGTCAAGGGTAGCCTAGGGTTAGGGTTAGGCTTAGGGTTAGGCTTAGGGTACGGCTTAGGGTACATGTTCAGGGAGGGCTTCGGGTATGGCGAAGGGTATGGGTTAGCGTTAGGGTTAAGGTTAGTGTTAGGGTTAGGGCTCGGTTTAGGGTACGGGTTAGGATTAGGGTACGTGTTAGGGTTAGGGTAGGGGTTAGGGTTAGGGTACGCGTTACGGATAGGGTAGTTATTAAACCTATCCCACTCTCTAGATACCCCTTAGCACGTAAAGGAATATTATTTGGGGGTCCAGCCATGGAGAAGAGTTTAGACACTAAGATAATATAAGGAACACACACATTATAAAGAAATCACATAAGGATTCTCTTTTTAAGCTGTTCCTTAAAACACTAGTGCTTAGGAAATCTATTGGAGGCAGAAGCAGTCAAGGGTAGCCTAGGGTTAGGGTTAGGCTTAGGGTTAGGCTTAGGGTATGGCTTAGGGTACGGGTTCGGGGAGGGCTTCGGGTATGGCGTAGGGTATGGTTTAGGGTTAGGGTTAGTGTTAGGGTTAGGGCTCGGTTTAGGGTACGGGTTAGGATTAGGGTACGTGTTAGTGTTAGGGTAGGGGTTAGGGTTAGGGTACGCGTTAGGGTTAGGGTAGTGATTAAACCTATCCCACTCTCTAGATACCCCTTAGCACATAAAGGAATATTATTTGGGGGTCCAGCCATGGAGAAGAGTTTAGACACTAGGATTAGATAAGGAACACACCCATTATAAAGAAATCACTTTAGGATTCTCTTTTTAAGCTGTTCCTTAAAACACTAGTGCTTAGGAAATCTATTGGAGGCAGAAGCAGTCAAGGGTAGCCTAGGGTTAGGGTTAGGCTTAGGGTTAGGCTTAGGGTACGGCTTAGGGTACGTGTTCGGGGAGGGCTTCGGGTACGGCGTAGGGTATGGGTTAGGGTTAGGGTTAGGGTTAGTGTTAGGGTTAGGGCTCGGTTTAGGGTACGGGTTAGGATTAGGGTACGTGTTAGGGTTAGGGTAGGGGTTAGGGTTAGGGTACGCGTTACGGTTAGGGTAGTTATTAAACCTATCCCACTCTCTAGATACCCCTTAGCACGTAAAGGAATATTATTTGGGGGTCCAGCCATGGAGAAGAGTTTAGACACTAAGATAATATAAGGAACACACACATTATAAAGAAATCACATTAGGATTCTCTTTTTAAGCTGTTCCTTAAAACACTAGTGCTTAGGAAATCTATTGGAGGCAGAAGCAGTCAAGGGTAGCCTAGGGTTAGGGTTAGGCATAGGGTTAGGCTTAGGGTACGGCTTAGGGTACGGGTTCGGGGAGGGCTTCGGGTACGGCGTAGGGTATGGGTTAGGGTTAGGGTTAGGGTTAGTGTTAGGGTTAGGGCTCGGTTTAGGGTACGGGTTAGGATTAGGGTACGTGTTAGGGTTAGGGTAGTTATTAAACCTATCCCACTCTCTAGATACCCCTTAGCACGTAAAGGAATATTATTCGGGGGTCCAGCCATGGAGAAGAGTTTAGACACTAAGATAATATAAGGAACACACACATTATAAAGAAATCACATTAGGATTCTCTTTTTAAGCTGTTCCTTAAAACACTAGTGCTTAGGAAATCTATTGGAGGCAGAAGCAGTCAAGGGTAGCCTAGGGTTAGGGTTAGGCTTAGGGTTAGGCTTAGGGTACGGCTTAGGGTACGGGTTCGGCGAGGGCTTCGGGTACGGCGTAGGGTATGGGTTAGGGTTAGGGTTAGGGTTAGTGTTAGGGTTAGGGCTCGGTTTAGGGTACGGGTTAGGATTTGGGTACGTGTTAGGGTTAGGGTAGGGGTTAGGGTTAGGGTACGCGTTAGGGTTAGGGTAGTGATTAAACCTATCCCACTCTCTAGATACCCCTTAGCACATAAAGGAATATTATTTGGTTGTCCAGGCATGGAGAAGAGTTTAGACACTAGGATTAGATAAGGAACCCACCCATTATAAAGAAATCACATTAGGATTCTCTTTTTAAGCTGTTCCTTAAAACACTAGTGCTTAGGAAATCTATTGGAGGCAGAAGCAGTCAACGGTAGCCTAGGGTTAGGGTTAGGCTTAGGGTTAGGCTGAGGGTACGTCTTAGGGTACGTGTTCGGGGAGGGCTTCGGGTATGGCGTAGGGTATTGGTTAGGGTTAGGGTTAGGGTTAGTGTTAGGTTTAGGGCTCGGTTTAGGGTACGGGTTAGGATTAGGGTACGTGTTAGGGTTAGGGTAGGGGTGAGGGTTAGGGTACGCGTTAGGGTTAGGGTAGTTATTAAACCTATCCCACTCTCTAGATACCCCTTAGCACGTAAAGGAATATTATTTGGGGGTCCAGGCATGGAGAAGTGTTTAGACACTAAGATAATATAAGGAACACACACATTATAAAGAAATCACATTAGGATTCTCTTTTTAAGCTGTTCCTTAAAACACTAGTGCTTAGGAAATCTATTGGAGGCAGAAGCAGTCAAGGGTAGCCTACGGTTAGGGTTAGGCTTAGGGTTAGGCTTAGGGTACGGCTTAGGGTACGGGTTCGGGAAGGGCTTCGGGTACGGCGTAGGGTATGGGTTAGGGTTAGGGTTAGGGTTAGTGTTAGGGATAGGCCTCGGTTTAGGGTACGGGTTAGGATTAGGGTACGTGTTAGGGTTAGGGTAGGGGTTAGGGTTAGGGTACGCGTTAGGGTTAGGGTAGTTATTAAACCTATCCCACTCTCTAGATACCCCTTAGCACGTAAAGGAATATTATTTGGGGGTCCAGCCATGGAGAAGAGTTTAGACACTAAGATAATATAAGGAACACACACATTATAAAGAAATCACATAAGGATTCTCTTTTTAAGCTGTTCCTTAAAACACTAGTGCTTAGGAAATCTATTGGAGGCAGAAGCAGTCAAGGGTAGCCTAGGGTTAGGGTTAGGCTTAGGGTTAGGCTTAGGGTACGGCTTAGGTTACGGGTTCGGGGAGGGCTTCGGGTACGGTGTAGGGTATGGGTTAGGGTTAGGGTTAGGGTTAGTGTTAGGGTTAGGGCTCGGTTTAGGGTACGGGTTAGGATTAGGGTACGTGTTAGGGTTAGGGTAGGGGTTAGCGTTAGGGTACGCGTTATGGTTAGGGTAGTTATTAAACCTATCCCACTCTCTAGTTACCCCTTAGCACGTAAAGGAATACTATTTGGGGGTCCAGCCATGGAGAAGAGTTTAGACACTAGGAAAAGATAAGGAACACACCCATTATAAAGAAATCACATTAGGATTCTCTTTTTAAGCTGTTCCTTAAAACACTAGTGCTTAGGAAATCTATTGGAGGCAGAAGCAGTCAAGGGTAGCCTAGGGTTAGGGTTAGGCTTAGGTTTAGGCTTAGGGTACGGCTTAGGGTACGGGTTCGGGGAGGGCTTCGGGTACGGGGTAGGGTATGGGTTAGGGTTAGGGTTAGGGTTAGTGATAGGGTTAGGGCTCGGTTTAGGGTACGGGTTAGGATTAGGGTACATGTTAGGGTTAGGGTAGGGGTTAGCGTTAGGGTACGCATTAGGGTTAGGGTAGTTATTAAACCTATCCCACTCTCTAGTTACCCCTTAGCACGTAAAGGAATATTATTTGGGGGTCCAGCCATGGAGAAGAGTTTAGACACTAGGAAAAGATAAGGAACACACCCATTATAAAGAAATCACATTAGGATTCTCTTTTTAAGCTGTTCCTTAAAACACTAGTGCTTAGGAAATCTATTGGAGGCAGAAGCAGTCAAGGGTAGCCTAGGGTTAGGGTTAGGCTTAGGGTTAGGCTTAGGGTACGGCTTAGGGTACGGGTTCGGGGAGGGCTTCGGGTACGGCGTAGGGTATGGGTTAGGGTTAGGGTTAGTGTTAGGGTTAGGGCTCGGTTTAGGGTACGGGTTAGGATTAGGGTACGTGTTAGGGTTAGGGTAGGGGTTAGGGTTAGGGTACGTGTTAGGGTTAGGGTAGTGATTAAACCTATCCCACTCTCTAGATACCCCTTAGCACATAAAAGAATATTATTTGGGGGTCCAGCCATGGAGAAGAGTTTAGACACTAGGATTAGATAAGGAACACACCCATTATAAAGAAATCACATTAGGATTCTCTTTTTAAGCTGTTCTTTAAAACACTAGTGCTTAGGAAATATATTGGAGGCAGAAGCAGTCAAGGGTAGCCTAGGGTTAGGGTTAGGCTTAGGGTTAGGCTTAGGGTACGGCTTAGGGTACGGGTTCGGGGAGGGCTTCGGGTACGGCGTAGGGTATGGGTTAGGGTTAGGGTTAGGGTTAGTGTTAGGGTTAGGGCTCGGTTTAGGGTATGGGTTAGGATTAGGGTACGTGTTAGGGTTAGGGTAGGGGTTAGGGTTAGGGTACGCATTAGGGTTAGGGTAGTTATTAAACCAATCCCACTCTCTAGATACCCCTTAGCACCTAAAGGAATATTATTTGGGGGTCCAGCCATGGAGAAGGGTTTAGACACTAAGATAATATAAGGAACACACCCATTATAAAGAAATCACATTAGGATTCTCTTTTTAAGCTGTTCCTTAAAACACTAGTGCTTAGGAAATCTATTGGAGGCAGAAGCAGTCAAGGGTAGCCTAGGGTTAGGGTTAGGCTTAGGGTTAGGCTTAGGGTACGGCTTAGGGTACATGTTCAGGGAGGGCTTCGGGTATGGCGAAGGGTATGGGTTAGCGTTAGGGTTAAGGTTAGTGTTAGGGTTAGGGCTCGGTTTAGGGTACGGGTTAGGATTAGGGTACGTGTTAGGGTTAGGGTAGGGGTTAGGGTTAGGGTACGCGTTACGGATAGGGTAGTTATTAAACCTATCCCACTCTCTAGATACCCCTTAGCACGTAAAGGAATATTATTTGGGGGTCCAGCCATGGAGAAGAGTTTAGACACTAAGATAATATAAGGAACACACACATTATAAAGAAATCACATAAGGATTCTCTTTTTAAGCTGTTCCTTAAAACACTAGTGCTTAGGAAATCTATTGGAGGCAGAAGCAGTCAAGGGTAGCCTAGGGTTAGGGTTAGGCTTAGGGTTAGGCTTAGGGTATGGCTTAGGGTACGGGTTCGGGGAGGGCTTCGGGTATGGCGTAGGGTATGGTTTAGGGTTAGGGTTAGTGTTAGGGTTAGGGCTCGGTTTAGGGTACGGGTTAGGATTAGGGTACGTGTTAGTGTTAGGGTAGGGGTTAGGGTTAGGGTACGCGTTAGGGTTAGGGTAGTGATTAAACCTATCCCACTCTCTAGATACCCCTTAGCACATAAAGGAATATTATTTGGGGGTCCAGCCATGGAGAAGAGTTTAGACACTAGGATTAGATAAGGAACACACCCATTATAAAGAAATCACTTTAGGATTCTCTTTTTAAGCTGTTCCTTAAAACACTAGTGCTTAGGAAATCTATTGGAGGCAGAAGCAGTCAAGGGTAGCCTAGGGTTAGGGTTAGGCTTAGGGTTAGGCTTAGGGTACGGCTTAGGGTACGTGTTCGGGGAGGGCTTCGGGTACGGCGTAGGGTATGGGTTAGGGTTAGGGTTAGGGTTAGTGTTAGGGTTAGGGCTCGGTTTAGGGTACGGGTTAGGATTAGGGTACGTGTTAGGGTTAGGGTAGGGGTTAGGGTTAGGGTACGCGTTACGGTTAGGGTAGTTATTAAACCTATCCCACTCTCTAGATACCCCTTAGCACGTAAAGGAATATTATTTGGGGGTCCAGCCATGGAGAAGAGTTTAGACACTAAGATAATATAAGGAACACACACATTATAAAGAAATCACATTAGGATTCTCTTTTTAAGCTGTTCCTTAAAACACTAGTGCTTAGGAAATCTATTGGAGGCAGAAGCAGTCAAGGGTAGCCTAGGGTTAGGGTTAGGCATAGGGTTAGGCTTAGGGTACGGCTTAGGGTACGGGTTCGGGGAGGGCTTCGGGTACGGCGTAGGGTATGGGTTAGGGTTAGGGTTAGGGTTAGTGTTAGGGTTAGGGCTCGGTTTAGGGTACGGGTTAGGATTAGGGTACGTGTTAGGGTTAGGGTAGTTATTAAACCTATCCCACTCTCTAGATACCCCTTAGCACGTAAAGGAATATTATTCGGGGGTCCAGCCATGGAGAAGAGTTTAGACACTAAGATAATATAAGGAACACACACATTATAAAGAAATCACATTAGGATTCTCTTTTTAAGCTGTTCCTTAAAACACTAGTGCTTAGGAAATCTATTGGAGGCAGAAGCAGTCAAGGGTAGCCTAGGGTTAGGGTTAGGCTTAGGGTTAGGCTTAGGGTACGGCTTAGGGTACGGGTTCGGCGAGGGCTTCGGGTACGGCGTAGGGTATGGGTTAGGGTTAGGGTTAGGGTTAGTGTTAGGGTTAGGGCTCGGTTTAGGGTACGGGTTAGGATTTGGGTACGTGTTAGGGTTAGGGTAGGGGTTAGGGTTAGGGTACGCGTTAGGGTTAGGGTAGTGATTAAACCTATCCCACTCTCTAGATACCCCTTAGCACATAAAGGAATATTATTTGGTTGTCCAGGCATGGAGAAGAGTTTAGACACTAGGATTAGATAAGGAACCCACCCATTATAAAGAAATCACATTAGGATTCTCTTTTTAAGCTGTTCCTTAAAACACTAGTGCTTAGGAAATCTATTGGAGGCAGAAGCAGTCAACGGTAGCCTAGGGTTAGGGTTAGGCTTAGGGTTAGGCTGAGGGTACGTCTTAGGGTACGTGTTCGGGGAGGGCTTCGGGTATGGCGTAGGGTATTGGTTAGGGTTAGGGTTAGGGTTAGTGTTAGGTTTAGGGCTCGGTTTAGGGTACGGGTTAGGATTAGGGTACGTGTTAGGGTTAGGGTAGGGGTGAGGGTTAGGGTACGCGTTAGGGTTAGGGTAGTTATTAAACCTATCCCACTCTCTAGATACCCCTTAGCACGTAAAGGAATATTATTTGGGGGTCCAGGCATGGAGAAGTGTTTAGACACTAAGATAATATAAGGAACACACACATTATAAAGAAATCACATTAGGATTCTCTTTTTAAGCTGTTCCTTAAAACACTAGTGCTTAGGAAATCTATTGGAGGCAGAAGCAGTCAAGGGTAGCCTACGGTTAGGGTTAGGCTTAGGGTTAGGCTTAGGGTACGGCTTAGGGTACGGGTTCGGGAAGGGCTTCGGGTACGGCGTAGGGTATGGGTTAGGGTTAGGGTTAGGGTTAGTGTTAGGGATAGGCCTCGGTTTAGGGTACGGGTTAGGATTAGGGTACGTGTTAGGGTTAGGGTAGGGGTTAGGGTTAGGGTACGCGTTAGGGTTAGGGTAGTTATTAAACCTATCCCACTCTCTAGATACCCCTTAGCACGTAAAGGAATATTATTTGGGGGTCCAGCCATGGAGAAGAGTTTAGACACTAAGATAATATAAGGAACACACACATTATAAAGAAATCACATAAGGATTCTCTTTTTAAGCTGTTCCTTAAAACACTAGTGCTTAGGAAATCTATTGGAGGCAGAAGCAGTCAAGGGTAGCCTAGGGTTAGGGTTAGGCTTAGGGTTAGGCTTAGGGTACGGCTTAGGTTACGGGTTCGGGGAGGGCTTCGGGTACGGTGTAGGGTATGGGTTAGGGTTAGGGTTAGGGTTAGTGTTAGGGTTAGGGCTCGGTTTAGGGTACGGGTTAGGATTAGGGTACGTGTTAGGGTTAGGGTAGGGGTTAGCGTTAGGGTACGCGTTATGGTTAGGGTAGTTATTAAACCTATCCCACTCTCTAGTTACCCCTTAGCACGTAAAGGAATACTATTTGGGGGTCCAGCCATGGAGAAGAGTTTAGACACTAGGAAAAGATAAGGAACACACCCATTATAAAGAAATCACATTAGGATTCTCTTTTTAAGCTGTTCCTTAAAACCCTAGTGCTTAGGAAATCTATTGGAGGCAGAAGCAGTCAAGGGTAGCCTAGGGTTAGGGTTAGGCTTAGGGTTAGGCTTAGTGTACGGCTTAGGGTACGGGTTCGGGGAGGGCTTCGGGTACGGCGTAGGGTATGGGTTAGGGTTAGGGTTAGGGTTAGTGTTAGGGTTAGGGCTCGGTTTAGGGTACGGGTTAGGTTTAGGGTACGTGTTAGGGTTAGGGTAGGGGTTAGCGTTAGGGTACGCGTTAGGGTTAGGGTAGTTATTAAACCAATCCCACTCTCTAGATACCCCTGAGCACGTAAAGGAATATTATTTGGGGGTCCAGCCATGGAGAAGAGTTTAGACACTAGGATAAGATAAGGAACACACCCATTATAAAGAAATCACATTAGGATTCTCTTTTTAAGCTGTTCCTTAAAACACTAGTGCTTAGGAAATCTATTGGAGGCAGAAGCAGTCAAGGGTAGCCTAGGGTTAGGGTTAGGCTTAGGGTTAGGCTTAGGGTATGGCTTAGGGTACGGGTTCGGGGAGGGCTTCGGGTATGGCGTAGGGTATGGTTTAGGGTTAGGGTTAGTGTTAGGGTTAGGGCTCGGTTTAGGGTACGGGTTAGGATTAGGGTACGTGTTAGTGTTAGGGTAGGGGTTAGGGTTAGGGTACGCGTTAGGGTTAGGGTAGTGATTAAACCTATCCCACTCTCTAGATACCCCTTAGCACATAAAGGAATATTATTTGGGGGTCCAGCCATGGAGAAGAGTTTAGACACTAGGATTAGATAAGGAACACACCCATTATAAAGAAATCACTTTAGGATTCTCTTTTTAAGCTGTTCCTTAAAACACTAGTGCTTAGGAAATCTATTGGAGGCAGAAGCAGTCAAGGGTAGCCTAGGGTTAGGGTTAGGCTTAGGGTTAGGCTTAGGGTACGGCTTAGGGTACGTGTTCGGGGAGGGCTTCGGGTACGGCGTAGGGTATGGGTTAGGGTTAGGGTTAGGGTTAGTGTTAGGGTTAGGGCTCGGTTTAGGGTACGGGTTAGGATTAGGGTACGTGTTAGGGTTAGGGTAGGGGTTAGGGTTAGGGTACGCGTTACGGTTAGGGTAGTTATTAAACCTATCCCACTCTCTAGATACCCCTTAGCACGTAAAGGAATATTATTTGGGGGTCCAGCCATGGAGAAGAGTTTAGACACTAAGATAATATAAGGAACACACCCATTATAAAGAAATCACATTAGGATTCTCTTTTTAAGCTGTTCCTTAAAACACTAGTGCTTAGGAAATCTATTGGAGGCAGAAGCAGTCAAGGGTAGCCTAGGGTTAGGGTTAGGCTTAGGTTTAGGCTTAGGGTACGGCTTAGGGTACGGGTTCGGGGAGGGCTTCGGGTACGGGGTAGGGTATGGGTTAGGGTTAGGGTTAGGGTTAGTGATAGGGTTAGGGCTCGGTTTAGGGTACGGGTTAGGATTAGGGTACATGTTACAGTTAGGGTAGGGGTTAGCGTTAGGGTACGCATTAGGGTTAGGGTAGTTATTAAACCTATCCCACTCTGTAGTTACCCCTTAGCACGTAATGGAATATTATTTGGGGGTCCAGCCATGGAGAAGAGTTTAGACACTAGGAAAAGATAAGGAACACACCCATTATAAAGAAATCACATTAGGATTCTCTTTTTAAGCTGTTCCTTAAAACACTAGTGCTTAGGAAATCTATTGGAGGCAGAAGCAGTCAAGGGTAGCCGAGGGTTAGGGTTAGGCTTAGGGTTAGGCTTAGGGTACGGCTTAGGGTACGGGTTCGGGGAGGGCTTCGGGTACGGCGTAGGGTATGGGTTAGGGTTAGGGTTAGGGTTAGTGTTAGGGTTAGGGCTCGGTTTAGGGTACGGGTTAGGATTAGGGTACGTGTTAGGGTTAGGGTAGTTATTAAACCTATCCCACTCTCTAGATACCCCTTAGCACGTAAAGGAATATTATTTGGGGGTCCAGCCATGGAGAAGAGTTTAGACACTAAGATAATATAAGGAACACACACATTATAAAGAAATCACATTAGGATTCTCTTTTTAAGCTGTTCCTTAAAACACTAGTGCTTAGGAAATCTATTGGAGGCAGAAGCAGTCAAGGGTAGCCTAGGGTTAGGGTTAGGCTTAGGGTTAGGCTTAGGGTACGGCTTAGGGTACGGGTTCGGCGAGAGCTTCGGGTACGGCGTAGGGTATGGGTTAGGGTTAGGGTTAGGGTTAGTGTTAGGGTTAGGGCTCGGTTTAGGGTACGGGTTAGGATTTGGGTACGTGTTAGGGTTAGGGTAGGGGTTAGGGTTAGGGTACGCGTTAGGGTTAGGGTAGTGATTAAACCTATCCCACTCTCTAGATACCCCTTAGCACATAAAGGAATATTATTTGGTTGTCCAGCCATGGAGAAGAGTTTAGACACTAGGATTAGATAAGGAACCCACCCATTATAAAGAAATCACATTAGGATTCTCTTTTTAAGCTGTTCCTTAAAACACTAGTGCTTAGGAAATCTATTGGAGGCAGAAGCAGTCAAGGGTAGCCTAGGGTTAGGGTTAGGCTTAGGGTTAGGCTTAGGGTACGTCTTAGGGTACGTGTTCGGGGAGGGCTTCGGGTATGGCGTAGGGTATTGGTTAGGGTTAGGGTTAGGGTTAGTGTTAGGTTTAGGGCTCGGTTTAGGGTACGGGTTAGGATTAGGGTACGTGTTAGGGTTAGGGTAGGGGTGAGGGTTAGGGTACGCGTTAGGGTTAGGGTAGTTATTAAACCTATCCCACTCTCTAGATACCCCTTAGCACGTAAAGGAATATTATTTGGGGGTCCAGCCATGGAGAAGAGTTTAGACACTAAGATAATATAAGGAACACACACATTATAAAGAAATCACATTAGGATTCTCTTTTTAAGCTGTTCCTTAAAACACTAGTGCTTAGGAAATCTATTGGAGGCAGAAGCAGTCAAGGGTAGCCTAGGGTTAGGGTTAGGCTTAGGGTTAGGCTTAGGGTACGGCTTAGGGTACGGGTTCGGGGAGGGCTTCGGGTACGGCGTAGGGTATGGGTTAGGGTTAGGGTTAGGGTTAGTGTTAGGGTTAGGGCTCGGTTTAGGGTACGGGTTAGGATTAGGGTACGTGTTAGGGTTAGGGTAGTTATTAAACCTATCCCACTCTCTAGATACCCCTTAGCACGTAAAGGAATATTATTCGGGGGTCCAGCCATGGAGAAGAGTTTAGACACTAAGATAATATAAGGAACACACACATTATAAAGAAATCACATTAGGATTCTCTTTTTAAGCTGTTCCTTAAAACACTAGTGCTTAGGAAATCTATTGGAGGCAGAAGCAGTCAAGGGTAGCCTAGGGTTAGGGTTAGGCTTAGGGTTAGGCTTAGGGTACGGCTTAGGGTACGGGTTCGGCGAGGGCTTCGGGTACGGCGTAGGGTATGGGTTAGGGTTAGGGTTAGGGTTAGTGTTAGGGTTAGGGCTCGGTTTAGGGTACGGGTTAGGATTTGGGTACGTGTTAGGGTTAGGGTAGGGGTTAGGGTTAGGGTACGCGTTAGGGTTAGGGTAGTGATTAAACCTATCCCACTCTCTAGATACCCCTTAGCACATAAAGGAATATTATTTGGTTGTCCAGCCATGGAGAAGAGTTTAGACACTAGGATTAGATAAGGAACCCACCCATTATAAAGAAATCACATTAGGATTCTCTTTTTAAGCTGTTCCTTAAAACACTAGTGCTTAGGAAATCTATTGGAGGCAGAAGCAGTCAACGGTAGCCTAGGGTTAGGGTTAGGCTTAGGGTTAGGCTGAGGGTACGTCTTAGGGTACGGGTTCGGGGAGGGCTTCGGGTATGGCGTAGGGTATTGGTTAGGGTTAGGGTTAGGGTTAGTGTTAGGTTTAGGGCTCGGTTTAGGGTACGGGTTAGGATTAGGGTACGTGTTAGGGTTAGGGTAGGGGTGAGGGTTAGGGTACGCGTTAGGGTTAGGGTAGTTATTAAACCTATCCCACTCTCTAGATACCCCTTAGCACGTAAAGGAATATTATTTGGGGGTCCAGGCATGGAGAAGTGTTTAGACACTAAGATAATATAAGGAACACACACATTATAAAGAAATCACATTAGGATTCTCTTTTTAAGCTGTTCCTTAAAACACTAGTGCTTAGGAAATCTATTGGAGGCAGAAGCAGTCAAGGGTAGCCTACGGTTAGGGTTAGGCTTAGGGTTAGGCTTAGGGTACGGCTTAGGGTACGGGTTCGGGAAGGGCTTCGGGTACGGCGTAGGGTATGGGTTAGGGTTAGGGTTAGGGTTAGTGTTAGGGATAGGCCTCGGTTTAGGGTACGGGTTAGGATTAGGGTACGTGTTAGGGTTAGGGTAGGGGTTAGGGTTAGGGTACGCGTTAGGGTTAGGGTAGTTATTAAACCTATCCCACTCTCTAGATACCCCTTAGCACGTAAAGGAATATTATTTGGGGGTCCAGCCATGGAGAAGAGTTTAGACACTAAGATAATATAAGGAACACACACATTATAAAGAAATCACATAAGGATTCTCTTTTTAAGCTGTTCCTTAAAACACTAGTGCTTAGGAAATCTATTGGAGGCAGAAGCAGTCAAGGGTAGCCTAGGGTTAGGGTTAGGCTTAGGGTTAGGCTTAGGGTACGGCTTAGGGTACGTGTTCGGGGAGGGCTTCGGGTACGGCGTAGGGTATGGGTTAGGGTTAGGGTTAGGGTTAGTGTTAGGGTTAGGGCTCGGTTTAGGGTACGGGTTAGGATTAGGGTACGTGTTAGGGTTAGAGTAGGGGTTAGGGTTAGGGTACGCGTTACGGTTAGGGTAGTTATTAAACCTATCCCACTCTCTAGATAGCCCTTAGCACGTAAAGGAATATTATTTGGGGGTCCAGCCATGGAGAAGAGTTTAGACACTAAGATAATATAAGGAACACACACATTATAAAGAAATCACATTAGTATTCTCTTTTTAAGCTGTTCCTTAAAACACTAGTGCTTAGGAAATCTATTGGAGGCAGAAGCAGTCAAGGGTAGCCTAGGGTTAGGGTTAGGCTTAGGGTTAGGCTTAGGGTACGGCTTAGGGTACGGGTTCGGGGAGGGCTTCGGGTACGGTGTAGGGTATGGGTTAGGGTTAGGGTTAGGGTTAGTGTTAGGGTTAGGGCTCGGTTTAGGGTACGGGTTAGGATTAGGGTACGTGTTAGGGTTAGGGTAGGGGTTAGCGTTAGGGTACGCGTTATGGTTAGGGTAGTTATTAAACCTATCCCACTCTCTAGTTACCCCTTAGCACGTAAAGGAATATTATTTGGGGGTCCAGCCATGGAGAAGAGTTTAGACACTAGGAAAAGATAAGGAACACACCCATTATAAAGAAATCACATTAGGATTCTCTTTTTAAGCTGTTCCTTAAAACCCTAGTGCTTAGGAAATCTATTGGAGGCAGAAGCAGTCAAGGGTAGCCTAGGGTTAGGGTTAGGCTTAGGGTTAGGCTTAGTGTACGGCTTAGGGTACGGGTTCGGGGAGGGCTTCGGGTACGGCGTAGGGTATGGGTTAGGGTTAGGGTTAGGGTTAGTGTTAGGGTTAGGGCTCGGTTTAGGGTACGGGTTAGGTTTAGGGTACGTGTTAGGGTTAGGGTAGGGGTTAGCGTTAGGGTACGCGTTAGGGTTAGGGTAGTTATTAAACCAATCCCACTCTCTAGATACCCCTGAGCACGTAAAGGAATATTATTTGGGGGTCCAGCCATGGAGAAGAGTTTAGACACTAGGATAAGATAAGGAACACACCCATTATAAAGAAATCACATTAGGATTCTCTTTTTAAGCTGTTCCTTAAAACACTAGTGCTTAGGAAATCTATTGGAGGCAGAAGCAGTCAAGGGTAGCCTAGGGTTAGGGTTAGGCTTAGGGTTAGGCTTAGGGTACGGCTTAGGGTACGGGTTTGGGGAGGGCTTCGGGTACGGCGTAGGGTATGGGTTAGGGTTAGTGTTAGGGTTAGTGTTAGGGTTAGGGCTCGGTTTACGTTACGGGTTAGGATTAGGGTACGTGTTAGGGTTAGGGTAGGGGTTAGGGTTAGGGTACGCGTTAGGGTTAGGGTAGTTATTAAACCTATCCCACTCTCTAGATACCCCTTAGCACGTAAAGGAATATTATTTGGGGGTCCAGCCATGGAGAAGAGTTTAGACACTAAGATAATATAAGGAATACACACATTATAAAGAAATCACATTAGGATTCTTTTTTAAGCTGTTCCTTAAAACACTAGTGCTTAGGAAATCTATTGGAGGCAGAAGCAGTCAAGGGTAGCCTAGGGTTAGTGTTAGGCTTAGGGTTAGGCTTAGGTTACGGCTTAGGTTACGGGTTCGGGGAGGGCTTTGGGTACGGCGTAGGGTATGGGATAGGGTTAGGGTTAGTGTTAGGGTTAGGGCTCGGTTTAGGGTACGGGTTAGGATTAGGGTACGTGTTAGGGTTAGGGTAGGGGTTAGGGTTAGGGTACGTGTTAGGGTTAGGGTAGTGATTAAACCTATCCCACTCTCTAGATACCCCTTAGCACATAAAAGAATATTATTTGGGGGTCCAGCCATGGAGAAGAGTTTAGACACTAGGATTAGATAAGGAACACACCCATTATAAAGAAATCACATTAGGATTCTCTTTTTAAGCTGTTCCTTAAAACACTAGTGCTTAGGAAATCTATTGGAGGCAGAAGCAGTCAAGGGTAGCCTAGGGTTAGGGTTAGGCTTAGGGTTAGGCTTAGGGTACGGCTTAGGTTACGGGTTCGGGGAGGGCTTCGGGTACGGTGTAGGGTATGGGTTAGGGTTAGGGTTAGGGTTAGTGTTAGGGTTAGGGCTCGGTTTAGGGTACGGGTTAGGATTAGGGTACGTGTTAGGGTTAGGGTAGGGGTTAGCGTTAGGGTACGCGTTAGGGTTAGGGTAGTTATTAAACCTATCCCACTCTCTAGTTACCCCTTAGCACGTAAAGGAATATTATTTGGGGGTCCAGCCATGGAGAAGAGTTTAGACACTAGGAAAAGATAAGGAACACACCCATTATAAAGAAATCACATTAGGATTCTCTTTTTAAGCTGTTCCTTAAAACCCTAGTGCTTAGGAAATCTATTGGAGGCAGAAGCAGTCAAGGGTAGCCTAGGGTTAGGGTTAGGCTTAGGGTTAGGCTTAGTGTACGGCTTAGGGTACGGGTTCGGGGAGGGCTTCGGGTACGGCGTAGGGTATGGGTTAGGGTTAGGGTTAGGGTTAGTGTTAGGGTTAGGGCTCGGTTTAGGGTACGGGTTAGGTTTAGGGTACGTGTTAGGGTTAGGGTAGGGGTTAGCGTTAGGGTACGCGTTAGGGTTAGGGTAGTTATTAAACCAATCCCACTCTCTAGATACCCCTGAGCACGTAAAGGAATATTATTTGGGGGTCCAGCCATGGAGAAGAGTTTAGACACTAGGATAAGATAAGGAACACACCCATTATAAAGAAATCACATTAGGATTCTCTTTTTAAGCTGTTCCTTAAAACACTAGTGCTTAGGAAATCTATTGGAGGCAGAAGCAGTCAAGGGTAGCCTAGGGTTAGGGTTAGGCTTAGGGTTAGGCTTAGGGTACGGCTTAGGGTACGGGTTTGGGGAGGGCTTCGGGTACGGCGTAGGGTATGGGTTAGGGTTAGTGTTAGGGTTAGTGTTAGGGTTAGGGCTCGGTTTACGTTACGGGTTAGGATTAGGGTACGTGTTAGGGTTAGGGTAGGGGTTAGGGTTAGGGTACGCGTTAGGGTTAGGGTAGTTATTAAACCTATCCCACTCTCTAGATACCCCTTAACACGTAAAGGAATATTATTTGGGGGTCCAGCCATGGAGAAGAGTTTAGACACTAAGATAATATAAGGAATACACACATTATAAAGAAATCACATTAGGATTCTTTTTTAAGCTGTTCCTTAAAACACTAGTGCTTAGGAAATCTATTGGAGGCAGAAGCAGTCAAGGGTAGCCTAGGGTTAGTGTTAGGCTTAGGGTTAGGCTTAGGTTACGGCTTAGGTTACGGGTTCGGGGAGGGCTTTGGGTACGGCGTAGGGTATGGGTTAGGGTTAGGGTTAGTGTTAGGGTTAGGGCTCGGTTTAGGGTACGGGTTAGGATTAGGGTACGTGTTAGGGTTAGGGTAGGGGTTAGGGTTAGGGTACGTGTTAGGGTTAGGGTAGTGATTAAACCAATCCCACTCTCTAGATACCCCTGAGCACGTAAAGGAATATTATTTGGGGGTCCAGCCATGGAGAAGAGTTTAGACACTAGGATAAGATAAGGAACACACCCATTATAAAGAAATCACATTAGGATTCTCTTTTTAAGCTGTTCCTTAAAACACTAGTGCTTAGGAAATCTATTGGAGGCAGAAGCAGTCAAGGGTAGCCTAGGGTTAGGGTTAGGCTTAGGGTTAGGCTTAGGGTACGGCTTAGGGTACGGGTTTGGGGAGGGCTTCGGGTACGGCGTAGGGTATGGGTTAGGGTTAGTGTTAGGGTTAGTGTTAGGGTTAGGGCTCGGTTTACGTTACGGGTTAGGATTAGGGTACGTGTTAGGGTTAGGGTAGGGGTTAGGGTTAGGGTACGCGTTAGGGTTAGGGTAGTTATTAAACCTATCCCACTCTCTAGATACCCCTTAGCACGTAAAGGAATATTATTTGGGGGTCCAGCCATGGAGAAGAGTTTAGACACTAAGATAATATAAGGAATACACACATTATAAAGAAATCACATTAGGATTCTTTTTTAAGCTGTTCCTTAAAACACTAGTGCTTAGGAAATCTATTGGAGGCAGAAGCAGTCAAGGGTAGCCTAGGGTTAGTGTTAGGCTTAGGGTTAGGCTTAGGTTACGGCTTAGGTTACGGGTTCGGGGAGGGCTTTGGGTACGGCGTAGGGTATGGGTTAGGGTTAGGGTTAGTGTTAGGGTTAGGGCTCGGTTTAGGGTACGGGTTAGGATTAGGGTACGTGTTAGGGTTAGGGTAGGGGTTAGGGTTAGGGTACGTGTTAGGGTTAGGGTAGTGATTAAACCTATCCCACTCTCTAGATACCCCTTAGCACATAAAAGAATATTATTTGGGGGTCCAGCCATGGAGAAGAGTTTAGACACTAGGATTAGATAAGGAACACACCCATTATAAAGAAATCACATTAGGATTCTCTTTTTAAGCTGTTCCTTAAAACACTAGTGCTTAGGAAATCTATTGGAGGCAGAAGCAGTCAAGGGTAGCCTAGGGTTAGGGTTAGGCTTAGGGTTAGGCTTAGGGTACGGCTTAGGTTACGGGTTCGGGGAGGGCTTCGGGTACGGTGTAGGGTATGGTTTAGGGTTAGGGTTAGGGTTAGTGTTAGGGTTAGGGCTCGGTTTAGGGTACGGGTTAGGATTAGGGTACGTGTTAGGGTTAGGGTAGGGGTTAGCGTTAGGGTACGCGTTAGGGTTAGGGTAGTTATTAAACCTATCCCACTCTCTAGTTACCCCTTAGCACGTAAAGGAATATTATTTGGGGGTCCAGCCATGGAGAAGAGTTTAGACACTAGGAAAAGATAAGGAACACACCCATTATAAAGAAATCACATTAGGATTCTCTTTTTAAGCTGTTCCTTAAAACCCTAGTGCTTAGGAAATCTATTGGAGGCAGAAGCAGTCAAGGGTAGCCTAGGGTTAGGGTTAGGCTTAGGGTTAGGCTTAGGGTACGGCTTAGGGTACGGGTTCGGGGAGGGCTTCGGGTACGGCGTAGGGTATGGGTTAGGGTTAGGGTTAGGGTTAGTGTTAGGGTTAGGGCTCGGTTTAGGGTACGGGTTAGGTTTAGGGTACGTGTTAGGGTTAGGGTAGGGGTTAGCGTTAGGGTACGCGTTAGGGTTAGGGTAGTTATTAAACCAATCCCACTCTCTAGATACCCCTGAGCACGTAAAGGAATATTATTTGGGGGTCCAGCCATGGAGAAGAGTTTAGACACTAGGATAAGATAAGGAACACACCCATTATAAAGAAATCACATTAGGATTCTCTTTTTAAGCTGTTCCTTAAAACACTAGTGCTTAGGAAATCTATTGGAGGCAGAAGCAGTCAAGGGTAGCCTAGGGTTAGGGTTAGGCTTAGGGTTAGGCTTAGGGTACGGCTTAGGGTACGGGTTTGGGGAGGGCTTCGGGTACGGCGTAGGGTATGGGTTAGGGTTAGTGTTAGGGTTAGTGTTAGGGTTAGGGCTCGGTTTACGTTACGGGTTAGGATTAGGGTACGTGTTAGGGTTAGGGTAGGGGTTAGGGTTAGGGTACGCGTTAGGGTTAGGGTAGTTATTAAACCTATCCCACTCTCTAGATACCCCTTAACACGTAAAGGAATATTATTTGGGGGTCCAGCCATGGAGAAGAGTTTAGACACTAAGATAATATAAGGAATACACACATTATAAAGAAATCACATTAGGATTCTTTTTTAAGCTGTTCCTTAAAACACTAGTGCTTAGGAAATCTATTGGAGGCAGAAGCAGTCAAGGGTAGCCTAGGGTTAGTGTTAGGCTTAGGGTTAGGCTTAGGTTACGGCTTAGGTTACGGGTTCGGGGAGGGCTTTGGGTACGGCGTAGGGTATGGGTTAGGGTTAGGGTTAGTGTTAGGGTTAGGGCTCGGTTTAGGGTACGGGTTAGGATTAGGGTACGTGTTAGGGTTAGGGTAGGGGTTAGGGTTAGGGTACGTGTTAGGGTTAGGGTAGTGATTAAACCTATCCCACTCTCTAGATACCCCTTAGCACATAAAAGAATATTATTTGGGGGTCCAGCCATGGAGAAGAGTTTAGACACTAGGATTAGATAAGGAACACACCCATTATAAAGAAATCACATTAGGATTCTCTTTTTAAGCTGTTCCTTAAAACACTAGTGCTTAGGAAATCTATTGGAGGCAGAAGCAGTCAAGGGTAGCCTAGGGTTAGGGTTAGGCTTAGGGTTAGGCTTAGGGTACGGCTTAGGGTACGTGTTCGGGGAGGGCTTCGGGTACGGCGTAGGGTATGGGTTAGGGTTAGGGTTAGGGTTAGTGTTAGGGTTAGGGCTCGGTTTAGGGTACGGGTTAGGATTAGGGTACGTGTTAGGGTTAGGGTAGGGGTTAGGGTTAGGGTACGCGTTAGTGTTAGGGTACTGATTAAACCTATCCCACTCTCTAGATACCCCTTAGCACCTAAAGGAATATTATTTGGGGGTCCAGCCATGGAGAAGAGTTTAGACACTAGGATTAGATAAGGAACACCCCCATTATAAAGAAATCCCATTAGGATTCTCTTTTTAAGCTGTTCCTTAAAACACTAGTGCTTAGGAAATCTATTGGAGGCAGAAGCAGTCAAGGGTAGCCTAGGGTTAGGGTTAGGCTTAGGGTTAGGCTTAGGGTATGGCTTAGGGTACGGGTTCGGGGAGGGCTTCGGGTACGGCGTAGGGTATGGGTTAGGGTTAGGGTTAGGGTTAGTGTTAGGGTTAGGGCTCGGTTTAGGGTATGGGTTAGGATTAGGGTACGTGTGAGGGTTAGGGTAGGGGTTAGGGTTAGGGTACGCGTTAGGGTTAGGGTAGTGATTAAACCTATCCCACTCTCTAGATACCCCTTAGCACATAAAGGAATATTATTTGGGGGTCCAGCCGTGCAGAAGAGTTTAGACACTAGGATTAGATAAGGAACACACCCATTATAAAGAAATCACATTAGGATTCTCTTTTTAAGCTCTTCCTTAAAACACTAGTGCTTAGGAAATCTATTGGAGGCAGAAGCAGTCAAGGGTAGCCTAGGGTTAGGGTTAGGCTTAGGGTTAGGCTTAGGGTACGGCTTAGGGTACGTTTTCGGGGAGGGCTTCGGGTACGGCGTAGGGTATGGGTTAGGGTTAGGGTTAGGGTTAGTGTTAGGGTTAGGGCTCGGTTTAGGATACGGGTTAGGATTAGTGTACGTGTTAGGGTTAGAGTAGGGGTTAGGGTTAGGGTACGCGTTACGGTTAGGGTAGTTATTAAACCTATCCCACTCTCTAGATAGCCCTTAGCACGTAAAGGAATATTATTTGGGGGTCCAGCCATGGAGAAGAGTTTAGACACTAAGATAATATAAGGAACACACACATTATAAAGAAATCACATTAGTATTCTCTTTTTAAGCTGTTCCTTAAAACACTAGTGCTTAGGAAATCTATTGGAGGCAGAAGCAGTCAAGGGTAGCCTAGGGTTAGGGTTAGGCTTAGGGTTAGGCTTAGGGTACGGCTTAGGTTACGGGTTCGGGGAGGGCTTCGGGTACGGTGTAGGGTATGGGTTAGGGTTAGGGTTAGGGTTAGTGTTAGGGTTAGGGCTCGGTTTAGGGTACGGGTTAGGATTAGGGTACGTGTTAGGGTTAGGGTAGGGGTTAGCGTTAGGGTACGCGTTATGGTTAGGGTAGTTATTAAACCTATCCCACTCTCTAGTTACCCCTTAGCACGTAAAGGAATATTATTTGGGGGTCCAGCCATGGAGAAGAGTTTAGACACTAGGAAAAGATAAGGAACACACCCATTATAAAGAAATCACATTAGGATTCTCTTTTTAAGCTGTTCCTTAAAACCCTAGTGCTTAGGAAATCTATTGGAGGCAGAAGCAGTCAAGGGTAGCCTAGGGTTAGGGTTAGGCTTAGGGTTAGGCTTAGTGTACGGCTTAGGGTACGGGTTCGGGGAGGGCTTCGGGTACGGCGTAGGGTATGGGTTAGGGTTAGGGTTAGGGTTAGTGTTAGGGTTAGGGCTCGGTTTAGGGTACGGGTTAGGTTTAGGGTACGTGTTAGGGTTAGGGTAGGGGTTAGCGTTAGGGTACGCGTTAGGGTTAGGGTAGTTATTAAACCAATCCCACTCTCTAGATACCCCTGAGCACGTAAAGGAATATTATTTGGGGGTCCAGCCATGGAGAAGAGTTTAGACACTAGGATAAGATAAGGAACACACCCATTATAAAGAAATCACATTAGGATTCTCTTTTTAAGCTGTTCCTTAAAACACTAGTGCTTAGGAAATCTATTGGAGGCAGAAGCAGTCAAGGGTAGCCTAGGGTTAGGGTTAGGCTTAGGGTTAGGCTTAGGGTACGGCTTAGGGTACGGGTTTGGGGAGGGCTTCGGGTACGGCGTAGGGTATGGGTTAGGGTTAGTGTTAGGGTTAGTGTTAGGGTTAGGGCTCGGTTTACGTTACGGGTTAGGATTAGGGTACGTGTTAGGGTTAGGGTAGGGGTTAGGGTTAGGGTACGCGTTAGGGTTAGGGTAGTTATTAAACCTATCCCACTCTCTAGATACCCCTTAGCACGTAAAGGAATATTATTTGGGGGTCCAGCCATGGAGAAGAGTTTAGACACTAAGATAATATAAGGAATACACACATTATAAAGAAATCACATTAGGATTCTTTTTTAAGCTGTTCCTTAAAACACTAGTGCTTAGGAAATCTATTGGAGGCAGAAGCAGTCAAGGGTAGCCTAGGGTTAGTGTTAGGCTTAGGGTTAGGCTTAGGTTACGGCTTAGGTTACGGGTTCGGGGAGGGCTTTGGGTACGGCGTAGGGTATGGGATAGGGTTAGGGTTAGGGTTAGGGTTAGGGCTCGGTTTAGGGTACGGGTTAGGATTAGGGTACGTGTTAGGGTTAGGGTAGGGGTTAGGGTTAGGGTACGTGTTAGGGTTAGGGTAGTGATTAAACCTATCCCACTCTCTAGATACCCCTTAGCACATAAAAGAATATTATTTGGGGGTCCAGCCATGGAGAAGAGTTTAGACACTAGGATTAGATAAGGAACACACCCATTATAAAGAAATCACATTAGGATTCTCTTTTTAAGCTGTTCCTTAAAACACTAGTGCTTAGGAAATCTATTGGAGGCAGAAGCAGTCAAGGGTAGCCTAGGGTTAGGGTTAGGCTTAGGGTTAGGCTTAGGGTACGGCTTAGGTTACGGGTTCGGGGAGGGCTTCGGGTACGGTGTAGGGTATGGGTTAGGGTTAGGGTTAGGGTTAGTGTTAGGGTTAGGGCTCGGTTTAGGGTACGGGTTAGGATTAGGGTACGTGTTAGGGTTAGGGTAGGGGTTAGCGTTAGGGTACGCGTTAGGGTTAGGGTAGTTATTAAACCTATCCCACTCTCTAGTTACCCCTTAGCACGTAAAGGAATATTATTTGGGGGTCCAGCCATGGAGAAGAGTTTAGACACTAGGAAAAGATAAGGAACACACCCATTATAAAGAAATCACATTAGGATTCTCTTTTTAAGCTGTTCCTTAAAACCCTAGTGCTTAGGAAATCTATTGGAGGCAGAAGCAGTCAAGGGTAGCCTAGGGTTAGGGTTAGGCTTAGGGTTAGGCTTAGTGTACGGCTTAGGGTACGGGTTCGGGGAGGGCTTCGGGTACGGCGTAGGGTATGGGTTAGGGTTAGGGTTAGGGTTAGTGTTAGGGTTAGGGCTCGGTTTAGGGTACGGGTTAGGTTTAGGGTACGTGTTAGGGTTAGGGTAGGGGTTAGCGTTAGGGTACGCGTTAGGGTTAGGGTAGTTATTAAACCAATCCCACTCTCTAGATACCCCTGAGCACGTAAAGGAATATTATTTGGGGGTCCAGCCATGGAGAAGAGTTTAGACACTAGGATAAGATAAGGAACACACCCATTATAAAGAAATCACATTAGGATTCTCTTTTTAAGCTGTTCCTTAAAACACTAGTGCTTAGGAAATCTATTGGAGGCAGAAGCAGTCAAGGGTAGCCTAGGGTTAGGGTTAGGCTTAGGGTTAGGCTTAGGGTACGGCTTAGGGTACGGGTTTGGGGAGGGCTTCGGGTACGGCGTAGGGTATGGGTTAGGGTTAGTGTTAGGGTTAGTGTTAGGGTTAGGGCTCGGTTTACGTTACGGGTTAGGATTAGGGTACGTGTTAGGGTTAGGGTAGGGGTTAGGGTTAGGGTACGCGTTAGGGTTAGGGTAGTTATTAAACCTATCCCACTCTCTAGATACCCCTTAACACGTAAAGGAATATTATTTGGGGGTCCAGCCATGGAGAAGAGTTTAGACACTAAGATAATATAAGGAATACACACATTATAAAGAAATCACATTAGGATTCTTTTTTAAGCTGTTCCTTAAAACACTAGTGCTTAGGAAATCTATTGGAGGCAGAAGCAGTCAAGGGTAGCCTAGGGTTAGTGTTAGGCTTAGGGTTAGGCTTAGGTTACGGCTTAGGTTACGGGTTCGGGGAGGGCTTTGGGTACGGCGTAGGGTATGGGTTAGGGTTAGAGTTAGTGTTAGGGTTAGGGCTCGGTTTAGGGTACGGGTTAGGATTAGGGTACGTGTTAGGGTTAGGGTAGGGGTTAGGGTTAGGGTACGTGTTAGGGTTAGGGTAGTGATTAAACCAATCCCACTCTCTAGATACCCCTGAGCACGTAAAGGAATATTATTTGGGGGTCCAGCCATGGAGAAGAGTTTAGACACTAGGATAAGATAAGGAACACACCCATTATAAAGAAATCACATTAGGATTCTCTTTTTAAGCTGTTCCTTAAAACACTAGTGCTTAGGAAATCTATTGGAGGCAGAAGCAGTCAAGGGTAGCCTAGGGTTAGGGTTAGGCTTAGGGTTAGGCTTAGGGTACGGCTTAGGGTACGGGTTTGGGGAGGGCTTCGGGTACGGCGTAGGGTATGGGTTAGGGTTAGTGTTAGGGTTAGTGTTAGGGTTAGGGCTCGGTTTACGTTACGGGTTAGGATTAGGGTACGTGTTAGGGTTAGGGTAGGGGTTAGGGTTAGGGTACGCGTTAGGGTTAGGGTAGTTATTAAACCTATCCCACTCTCTAGATACCCCTTAGCACGTAAAGGAATATTATTTGGGGGTCCAGCCATGGAGAAGAGTTTAGACACTAAGATAATATAAGGAATACACACATTATAAAGAAATCACATTAGGATTCTTTTTTAAGCTGTTCCTTAAAACACTAGTGCTTAGGAAATCTATTGGAGGCAGAAGCAGTCAAGGGTAGCCTAGGGTTAGTGTTAGGCTTAGGGTTAGGCTTAGGTTACGGCTTAGGTTACGGGTTCGGGGAGGGCTTTGGGTACGGCGTAGGGTATGGGTTAGGGTTAGGGTTAGTGTTAGGGTTAGGGCTCGGTTTAGGGTACGGGTTAGGATTAGGGTACGTGTTAGGGTTAGGGTAGGGGTTAGGGTTAGGGTACGTGTTAGGGTTAGGGTAGTGATTAAACCTATCCCACTCTCTAGATACCCCTTAGCACATAAAAGAATATTATTTGGGGGTCCAGCCATGGAGAAGAGTTTAGACACTAGGATTAGATAAGGAACACACCCATTATAAAGAAATCACATTAGGATTCTCTTTTTAAGCTGTTCCTTAAAACACTAGTGCTTAGGAAATCTATTGGAGGCAGAAGCAGTCAAGGGTAGCCTAGGGTTAGGGTTAGGCTTAGGGTTAGGCTTAGGGTACGGCTTAGGTTACGGGTTCGGGGAGGGCTTCGGGTACGGTGTAGGGTATGGTTTAGGGTTAGGGTTAGGGTTAGTGTTAGGGTTAGGGCTCGGTTTAGGGTACGGGTTAGGATTAGGGTACGTGTTAGGGTTAGGGTAGGGGTTAGCGTTAGGGTACGCGTTAGGGTTAGGGTAGTTATTAAACCTATCCCACTCTCTAGTTACCCCTTAGCACGTAAAGGAATATTATTTGGGGGTCCAGCCATGGAGAAGAGTTTAGACACTAGGAAAAGATAAGGAACACACCCATTATAAAGAAATCACATTAGGATTCTCTTTTTAAGCTGTTCCTTAAAACCCTAGTGCTTAGGAAATCTATTGGAGGCAGAAGCAGTCAAGGGTAGCCTAGGGTTAGGGTTAGGCTTAGGGTTAGGCTTAGTGTACGGCTTAGGGTACGGGTTCGGGGAGGGCTTCGGGTACGGCGTAGGGTATGGGTTAGGGTTAGGGTTAGGGTTAGTGTTAGGGTTAGGGCTCGGTTTAGGGTACGGGTTAGGTTTAGGGTACGTGTTAGGGTTAGGGTAGGGGTTAGCGTTAGGGTACGCGTTAGGGTTAGGGTAGTTATTAAACCAATCCCACTCTCTAGATACCCCTGAGCACGTAAAGGAATATTATTTGGGGGTCCAGCCATGGAGAAGAGTTTAGACACTAGGATAAGATAAGGAACACACCCATTATAAAGAAATCACATTAGGATTCTCTTTTTAAGCTGTTCCTTAAAACACTACTGCTTAGGAAATCTATTGGAGGCAGAAGCAGTCAAGGGTAGCCTAGGGTTAGGGTTAGGCTTAGGGTTAGGCTTAGGGTACGGCTTAGGGTACGGGTTTGGGGAGGGCTTCGGGTACGGCGTAGGGTATGGGTTAGGGTTAGTGTTAGGGTTAGTGTTAGGGTTAGGGCTCGGTTTACGTTACGGGTTAGGATTAGGGTACGTGTTAGGGTTAGGGTAGGGGTTAGGGTTAGGGTACGCGTTAGGGTTAGGGTAGTTATTAAACCTATCCCACTCTCTAGATACCCCTTAACACGTAAAGGAATATTATTTGGGGGTCCAGCCATGGAGAAGAGTTTAGACACTAAGATAATATAAGGAATACACACATTATAAAGAAATCACATTAGGATTCTTTTTTAAGCTGTTCCTTAAAACACTAGTGCTTAGGAAATCTATTGGAGGCAGAAGCAGTCAAGGGTAGCCTAGGGTTAGTGTTAGGCTTAGGGTTAGGCTTAGGTTACGGCTTAGGTTACGGGTTCGGGGAGGGCTTTGGGTATGGCGTAGGGTATGGGTTAGGGTTAGGGTTAGTGTTAGGGTTAGGGCTCGGTTTAGGGTACGGGTTAGGATTAGGGTACGTGTTAGGGTTAGGGTAGGGGTTAGGGTTAGGGTACGTGTTAGGGTTAGGGTAGTGATTAAACCTATCCCACTCTCTAGATACCCCTTAGCACATAAAAGAATATTATTTGGGGGTCCAGCCATGGAGAAGAGTTTAGACACTAGGATTAGATAAGGAACACACCCATTATAAAGAAATCACATTAGGATTCTCTTTTTAAGCTGTTCCTTAAAACACTAGTGCTTAGGAAATCTATTGGAGGCAGAAGCAGTCAAGGGTAGCCTAGGGTTAGGGTTAGGCTTAGGGTTAGGCTTAGGGTACGGCTTAGGGTACGTGTTCGGGGAGGGCTTCGGGTACGGCGTAGGGTATGGGTTAGGGTTAGGGTTAGGGTTAGTGTTAGGGTTAGGGCTCGGTTTAGGGTACGGGTTAGGATTAGGGTACGTGTTAGGGTTAGGGTAGGGGTTAGGGTTAGGGTACGCGTTAGTGTTAGGGTACTGATTAAACCTATCCCACTCTCTAGATACCCCTTAGCACCTAAAGGAATATTATTTGGGGGTCCAGCCATGGAGAAGAGTTTAGACACTAGGATTAGATAAGGAACACCCCCATTATAAAGAAATCCCATTAGGATTCTCTTTTTAAGCTGTTCCTTAAAACACTAGTGCTTAGGAAATCTATTGGAGGCAGAAGCAGTCAAGGGTAGCCTAGGGTTAGGGTTAGGCTTAGGGTTAGGCTTAGGGTATGGCTTAGGGTACGGGTTCGGGGAGGGCTTCGGGTACGGCGTAGGGTATGGGTTAGGGTTAGGGTTAGGGTTAGTGTTAGGGTTAGGGCTCGGTTTAGGGTATGGGTTAGGATTAGGGTACGTGTTAGGGTTAGGGTAGGGGTTAGGGTTAGGGTACGCGTTAGGGTTAGGGTAGTGATTAAACCTATCCCACTCTCTAGATACCCCTTAGCACATAAAGGAATATTATTTGGGGGTCCAGCCGTGCAGAAGAGTTTAGACACTAGGATTAGATAAGGAACACACCCATTATAAAGAAATCACATTAGGATTCTCTTTTTAAGCTCTTCCTTAAAACACTAGTGCTTAGGAAATCTATTGGAGGCAGAAGCAGTCAAGGGTAGCCTAGGGTTAGGGTTAGGCTTAGGGTTAGGCTTAGGGTACGGCTTAGGGTACGGGTTCGGGGAGGGCTTCGGGTACGGCGTAGGGTATGGGTTAGGGTTAGGGTTAGGGTTAGTGTTAGGAATAGGCCTCGGTTTAGGGTACGGGTTAGGATTAGGGTACGTGTTAGGGTTAGGGTAGGGGTTAGGGTTAGGGTACGCGTTACGGTTAGGGTAGTTATTAAACCTATCCCACTCTCTAGATACCCCTTAGCACATAAGGGAATATTATTTGGGGGTCCAGCCGTGCAGAAGAGTTTAGACACTAGGATTAGATAAGGAACACACCCATTATAAAGAAATCACATTAGGATTCTCTTTTTAAGCTCTTCCTTAAAACAATAGTGCTTAGGAAATCTATTGGAGGCAGAAGCAGTCAAGGGTAGCCTAGGGTTAGGGTTAGGCTTAGGGTTAGGCTTAGGGTACGGCTTAGGGTACGGGTTCGGGGAGGGCTTCGGGTACGGCGTAGGGTATGGGTTAGGGTTAGGGTTAGGGTTAGTGTTAGGAATAGGCCTCGGTTTAGGGTACGGGTTAGGATTAGGGTACGTGTTAGGGTTAGGGTAGGGGTTAGGGTTAGGGTACGCGTTAGGGTTAGGGTAGTTATTAAACCTATCCCACTCTCTAGATACCCCTTAGCACGTAAAGGAATATTATTTGGGGGTCCAGCCATGGAGAAGAGTTTAGACACTAAGATAATATAAGGAACACACACATTATAAAGAAATCACATTAGGATTCTCTTTTTAAGCTGTTCCTTAAAACACTAGTGCTTAGGAAATCTATTGGAGGCAGAAGCAGTCAAGGGTAGCCTAGGGTTAGGGTTAGGCTTAGGGTAAGGCTTAGGGTACGGCTTAGGGTACGTGTTCGGGGAGGGCTTCGGGTACGGCGTAGGGTATGGGTTAGGGTTAGGGTTAGGGTTAGTGTTAGGGTTAGGGCTCGGTTTAGGGTACGGGTTAGGATTAGGGTACGTGTTAGGGTTAGAGTAGGGGTTAGGGTTAGGGTACGCGTTACGGTTAGGGTAGTTATTAAACCTATCCCACTCTCTAGATAGCCCTTAGCACGTAAAGGAATATTATTTGGGGGTCCAGCCATGGAGAAGAGTTTAGACACTAAGATAATATAAGGAACACACACATTATAAAGAAATCACATTAGGATTCTCTTTTTAAGCTGTTCCTTAAAACACTAGTGCTTAGGAAATCTATTGGAGGCAGAAGCAGTCAAGGGTAGCCTAGGGTTAGGGTTAGGCTTAGGGTTAGGCTTAGGGTACGGCTTAGGGTACGGGTTCGGGGAGGGCTTCGGGTACGGTGTAGGGTATGGGTTAGGGTTAGGGTTAGGGTTAGTGTTAGGGTTAGGGCTCGGTTTAGGGTACGGGTTAGGATTAGGGTACGTGTTAGGGTTAGGGTAGGGGTTAGCTTTAGGGTACGCGTTAGGGTAAGGGTAGTTATTAAACCTATCCCACTCTCTAGTTACCCCTTAGCACGTAAAGGAATATTATTTGGGGGTCCAGCCATGGAGAAGAGTTTAGACACTAGGAAAAGATAAGGAACACACCCATTATAAAGAAATCACATTAGGATTCTCTTTTTAAGCTGTTCCTTAAAACCCTAGTGCTTAGGAAATCTATTGGAGGCAGAAGCAGTCAAGGGTAGCCTAGGGTTAGGGTTAGGCTTAGGGTTAGGCTTAGTGTACGGCTTAGGGTACGGGTTCGGGGAGGGCTTCGGGTACGGCGTAGGGTATGGGTTAGGGTTAGGGTTAGGGTTAGTGTTAGGGTTAGGGCTCGGTTTAGGGTACGGGTTAGGTTTAGGGTACGTGTTAGGGTTAGGGTAGGGGTTAGCGTGAGGGTACGCGTTAGGGTTAGGGTAGTTATTAAACCAATCCCACTCTCTAGATACCCCTTAGCACGTAAAGGAATATTATTTGGGGGTCCAGCCATGGAGAAGAGTTTAGACATTAGGATAAGATAAGGAACACACCCATTATAAAGAAATCACATTAGGATTCTCTTTTTAAGCTGTTCCTTAAAACACTAGTGCTTAGGAAATCTATTGGAGGCAGAAGCAGTCAAGGGTAGCCTAGGGTTAGGGTTAGGCTTAGGGTTAGGCTTAGGGTACGGCTTAGGGTACGGGTTCGGGGAGGGCTTTGGGTACGGTGTAGGGTATGGGTTAGGGTTAGTGTTAGGGTTAGTGTTAGGGTTAGGGCTCGGTTTAGGGTACGGGTTAGGATTAGGGTACGTGTTAGGGTTAGGGTAGGGGTTAGCGTTAGGGTACGCGTTAGGGTTAGGGTAGTTATTAAACCTATCCCACTCTCTAGTTACCCTTTAGCACATAAAGGAATATTATTTGGGGGTCCAGCCATGGAGAAGAGTTTAGACACTAGGATTAGATAAGGAACACACCCATTATAAAGAAATCACATTAGGATTCTCTTTTTAAGCTGTTCCTTAAAACACTAGTGCTTAGGAAATCTATTGGAGGCAGAAGCAGTCAAGGGTAGCCTAGGGTTAGGGTTAGGCTTAGGGTTAGGCTTAGGGTACGGCTTAGGGTACGTGTTCGGGGAGGGCTTCGGGTACGGCGTAGGGTATGGGTTAGGGTTAGGGTTAGGGTTAGTGTTAGGGTTAGGGCTCGGTTTAGGGTACGGGTTAGGATTAGGGTACGTTTTAGGGTTAGGGTAGGGGTTAGGGTTAGGGTACGCGTTACGGTTAGGGTAGTTATTAAACCTATCCCACTCTCTAGATACCCCTTAGCACGTAACGGAATATTATTTGGGGGTCCAGCCATGGAGAAGAGTTTAGACACTAAGATAATATAAGGAACACACACATTATAAAGAAATCACATTAGGATTCTCTTTTTAAGCTGTTCCTTAAAACACTAGTGCTTAGGAAATCTATTGGAGGTAGAAGCAGTCAAGGGTAGCCTAGGGTTAGGGTTAGGCTTAGGGTTAGGCTTAGGGTACGGCTTAGGGTACGGGTTCGGGGAGGGCTTCGGGTACGGTGTAGGGTATGGGTTAGGGTTAGGGTTAGGGTTAGTGTTAGGGATAGGCCTCGGTTTAGGGTACGGGTTAGGATTAGGGTACGTGTTAGGGTTAGGGTAGGGGTTAGCGTTAGGGTACGCGTTAGGGTTAGGGTAGTTATTAAACCTATCCCACTCTCTAGTTACCCCTTAGCACGTAAAGGAATATTATTTGGGGGTCCAGCCATGGAGAAGAGTTTAGACACTAGGAAAAGATAAGGAACACACCCATTATAAAGAAATCACATTAGGATTCTCTTTTTAAGCTGTTCCTTAAAACCCTAGTGCTTAGGAAATCTATTGGAGGCAGAAGCAGTCAAGGGTAGCCTAGGGTTAGGGTTAGGCTTAGGGTTAGGCTTAGTGTACGGCTTAGGGTACGGGTTCGGGGAGGGCTTCGGGTACGGCGTAGGGTATGGGTTAGGGTTAGGGTTAGGGTTAGTGTTAGGGTTAGGGCTCGGTTTAGGGTACGGGTTAGGTTTAGGGTACGTGTTAGGGTTAGGGTAGGGGTTAGCGTTAGGGTACGCGTTAGGGTTAGGGTAGTTATTAAACCAATCCCACTCTCTAGATACCCCTGAGCACGTAAAGGAATATTATTTGGGGGTCCAGCCATGGAGAAGAGTTTAGACACTAGGATAAGATAAGGAACACACCCATTATAAAGAAATCACATTAGGATTCTCTTTTTAAGCTGTTCCTTAAAACACTAGTGCTTAGGAAATCTATTGGAGGCAGAAGCAGTCAAGGGTAGCCTAGGGTTAGGGTTAGGCTTAGGGTTAGGCTTAGGGTACGGCTTAGGGTACGGGTTTGGGGAGGGCTTCGGGTACGGCGTAGGGTATGGGTTAGGGTTAGTGTTAGGGTTAGTGTTAGGGTTAGGGCTCGGTTTACGTTACGGGTTAGGATTAGGGTACGTGTTAGGGTTAGGGTAGGGGTTAGGGTTAGGGTACGCGTTAGGGTTAGGGTAGTTATTAAACCTATCCCACTCTCTAGATACCCCTTAGCACGTAAAGGAATATTATTTGGGGGTCCAGCCATGGAGAAGAGTTTAGACACTAAGATAATATAAGGAATACACACATTATAAAGAAATCACATTAGGATTCTTTTTTAAGCTGTTCCTTAAAACACTAGTGCTTAGGAAATCTATTGGAGGCAGAAGCAGTCAAGGGTAGCCTAGGGTTAGTGTTAGGCTTAGGGTTAGGCTTAGGTTACGGCTTAGGTTACGGGTTCGGGGAGGGCTTTGGGTACGGCGTAGGGTATGGGTTAGGGTTAGGGTTAGTGTTAGGGTTAGGGCTCGGTTTAGGGTACGGGTTAGGATTAGGGTACGTGTTAGGGTTAGGGTAGGGGTTAGGGTTAGGGTACGTGTTAGGGTTAGGGTAGTGATTAAACCTATCCCACTCTCTAGATACCCCTTAGCACATAAAAGAATATTATTTGGGGGTCCAGCCATGGAGAAGAGTTTAGACACTAGGATTAGATAAGGAACACACCCATTATAAAGAAATCCGATTAGGATTCTCTTTTTAAGCTGTTCCTTAAAACACTAGTGCTTAGGAAATCTATTGGAGGCAGAAGCAGTCAAGGGTAGCCTAGGGTTAGGGTTAGGCTTAGGGTTAGGCTTAGGGTATGGCTTAGGGTACGGGTTCGGGGAGGGCTTCGGGTACGGCGTAGGGTATGGGTTAGGGTTAGGGTTAGGGTTAGTGTTAGGGTTAGGGCTCGGTTTAGGGTATGGGTTAGGATTAGGGTACGTGTTAGGGTTAGGGTAGGGGTTAGGGTTAGGGTACGCGTTAGGGTTAGGGTAGTGATTAAACCTATCCCACTCTCTAGATACCCCTTAGCACATAAAGGAATATTATTTGGGGGTCCAGCCGTGCAGAAGAGTTTAGACACTAGGAAAAGATAAGGAACACACCCATTATAAAGAAATCACATTAGGATTCTCTTTTTAAGCTGTTCCTTAAAACCCTAGTGCTTAGGAAATCTATTGGAGGCAGAAGCAGTCAAGGGTAGCCTAGGGTTAGGGTTAGGCTTAGGGTTAGGCTTAGTGTACGGCTTAGGGTACGGGTTCGGGGAGGGCTTCGGGTACGGCGTAGGGTATGGGTTAGGGTTAGGGTTAGGGTTAGTGTTAGGGTTAGGGCTCGGTTTAGGGTACGGGTTAGGTTTAGGGTACGTGTTAGGGTTAGGGTAGGGGTTAGCGTTAGGGTACGCGTTAGGGTTAGGGTAGTTATTAAACCAATCCCACTCTCTAGATACCCCTTAGCACGTAAAGGAATATTATTTGGGGGTCCAGCCATGGAGAAGAGTTTAGACATTAGGATAAGATAAGGAACACACCCATTATAAAGAAATCACATTAGGATTCTCTTTTTAAGCTGTTCCTTAAAACACTAGTGCTTAGGAAATCTATTGGAGGCAGAAGCAGTCAAGGGTAGCCTAGGGTTAGGGTTAGGCTTAGGGTTAGGCTTAGGGTACGGCTTAGGGTACGGGTTCGGGGAGGGCTTTGGGTACGGTGTAGGGTATGGGTTAGGGTTAGTGTTAGGGTTAGTGTTAGGGTTAGGGCTCGGTTTAGGGTACGGGTTAGGATTAGGGTACGTGTTAGGGTTAGGGTAGGGGTTAGCGTTAGGGTACGCGTTAGGGTTAGGGTAGTTATTAAACCTATCCCACTCTCTAGTTACCCTTTAGCACATAAAGGAATATTATTTGGGGGTCCAGCCATGGAGAAGAGTTTAGACACTAGGATTAGATAAGGAACACACCCATTATAAAGAAATCACATTAGGATTCTCTTTTTAAGCTGTTCCTTAAAACACTAGTGCTTAGGAAATCTATTGGAGGCAGAAGCAGTCAAGGGTAGCCTAGGGTTAGGGTTAGGCTTAGGGTTAGGCTTAGGGTACGGCTTAGGGTACGTGTTCGGGGAGGGCTTCGGGTACGGCGTAGGGTATGGGTTAGGGTTAGGGTTAGGGTTAGTGTTAGGGTTAGGGCTCGGTTTAGGGTACGGGTTAGGATTAGGGTACGTTTTAGGGTTAGGGTAGGGGTTAGGGTTAGGGTACGCGTTACGGTTAGGGTAGTTATTAAACCTATCCCACTCTCTAGATACCCCTTAGCACGTAACGGAATATTATTTGGGGGTCCAGCCATGGAGAAGAGTTTAGACACTAAGATAATATAAGGAACACACACATTATAAAGAAATCACATTAGGATTCTCTTTTTAAGCTGTTCCTTAAAACACTAGTGCTTAGGAAATCTATTGGAGGCAGAAGCAGTCAAGGGTAGCCTAGGGTTAGGGTTAGGCTTAGGGTTAGGCTTAGGGTACGGCTTAGGGTACGGGTTCGGGGAGGGCTTCGGGTACGGTGTAGGGTATGGGTTAGGGTTAGGGTTAGGGTTAGTGTTAGGGTTAGGGCTCGGTTTAGGGTACGGGTTAGGATTAGGGTACGTGTTAGGGTTAGGGTAGGGGTTAGCGTTAGGGTACGCGTTAGGGTTAGGGTAGTTATTAAACCTATCCCACTCTCTAGTTACCCCTTAGCACGTAAAGGAATATTATTTGGGGGTCCAGCCATGGAGAAGAGTTTAGACACTAGGAAAAGATAAGGAACCCACCCATTATAAAGAAATCACATTAGGATTCTCTTTTTAAGCTGTTCCTTAAAACACTAGTGCTTAGGAAATCTATTGGAGGCAGAAGCAGTCAAGGGTAGCCTAGGGTTAGGGTTAGGCTTAGGGTTAGGCTTAGGGTACGGCTGAGGGTACGGGTTCGGGGAGGGCTTCGGGTACGGCATAGGGTATGGGTTAGGGTTAGGGTTAGTGTTAGGGTTAGGGCTCGGTTTAGGGTACGGGTTAGGATTAGGTTACGTGTTAGTGTTAGGGTAGGGGTTAGGGTTAGGGTACGCGTTAGGGTTAGGGTAGGTATTAAACCTATCCCACTCTCTAGATACCCCTTAGCACGTAAAGGAATATTATTTGGGGGTCCAGCCATGGAGAAGAGTTTAGACACTAAGATAATATAAGGAACACACACATTATAAAGAAATCACATTAGGATTCTCTTTTTAAGCTGTTCCTTAAAACACTAGTGCTTAGGAAATCTATTGGAGGCAGAAGCAGTCAAGGGTAGCCTAGGGTTAGGGTTAGGCTTAGGGTTAGGCTTAGGGTACGCCTTAGGGTACGGGTTCGGGGAGGGCTTCGGGTACGGCGTAGGGTATGGGTTAGGGTTAGGGTTAGGGTTAGTGTTAGGGTTAGGGCTCGGTTTAAGGTACGGGTTAGGATTAGGGTACGTGTTAGGGTTAGGGTAGGGGTTAGGGTTAGGGTACGCATTAGGGTTAGGGTAGTTATTAAACCAATCCCACTCTCTAGATACCCCTTAGCACCTAAAGGAATATTATTTGGGGGTCCAGCCATGGAGAAGAGTTTAGACACTAAGATAATATAAGGAACACACCCATTATAAAGAAATCACATTAGGATTCTCTTTTTAAGCTGTTCCTTAAAACACTAGTGCTTAGGAAATCTATTGGAGGCAGAAGCAGTCAAGGGTAGCCTAGGGTTAGGGTTAGGCTTAGGGTTAGGCTTAGGGTACGGCTTAGGGTACATGTTCGGAAAGGGCTTCGGGTATGGCGAAGGGTATGGGTTAGCGTTAGGGTTAAGGTTAGTGTTAGGGTTAGGGCTCGGTTTAGGGTACGGGTTAGGATTAGGGTACGTGTTAGGGTTAGGGTAGGGGTTAGGGTTAGGGTACGCGTTACGGATAGGGTAGTTATTAAACCTATCCCACTCTCTAGATACCCCTTAGCACGTAAAGGAATATTATTTGGGGGTCCAGCCATGGAGAAGAGTTTAGACACTAAGATAATATAAGGAACACACACATTATAAAGAAATCACATAAGGATTCTCTTTTTAAGCTGTTCCTTAAAACACTAGTGCTTAGGAAATCTATTGGAGGCAGAAGCAGTCAAGGGTAGCCTAGGGTTAGGGTTAGGCTTAGGGTTAGGCTTAGGGTATGGCTTAGGGTACGGGTTCGGGGAGGGCTTCGGGTATGGCGTAGGGTATGGTTTAGGGTTAGGGTTAGTGTTAGGGTTAGGGCTCGGTTTAGGGTACGGGTTTGGATTAGGGTACGTGTTAGTGTTAGGGTAGGGGTTAGGGTTAGGGTACGCGTTAGGGTTAGGGTAGTGATTAAACCTATCCCACTCTCTAGATACCCCTTAGCACATAAAGGAATATTATTTGGGGGTCCAGCCATGGAGAAGAGTTTAGACACTAGGATTAGATAAGGAACACACCCATTATAAAGAAATCACTTTAGGATTCTCTTTTTAAGCTGTTCCTTAAAACACTAGTGCTTAGGAAATCTATTGGAGGCAGAAGCAGTCACGGGTAGCCTAGGGTTAGGGTTAGGCTTAGGGTTAGGCTTAGGGTACGGCTTAGGGTACGTGTTCGGGGAGGGCTTCGGGTACGGCGTAGGGTATGGGTTAGGGTTAGGGTTAGGGTTAGTGTTAGGGTTAGGGCTCGGTTTAGGGTACGGGTTAGGATTAGGGTACGTGTTAGGGTTAGGGTAGGGGTTAGGGTTAGGGTACGCGTTACGGTTAGGGTAGTTATTAAACCTATCCCACTCTCTAGATACCCCTTAGCACGTAAAGGAATATTATTTGGGGGTCCAGCCATGGAGAAGAGTTTAGACACCAAGATAATATAAGGAACACACCCATTATAAAGAAATCACATTAGGATTCTCTTTTTAAGCTGTTCCTTAAAACACTAGTGCTTAGGAAATCTATTGGAGGCAGAAGCAGTCAAGGGTAGCCTAGGGTTAGGGTTAGGCTTAGGGTTAGGCTTAGTGTACGGCTTAGGGTACGGGTTCGGAGAGGGCTTCGGGTACGGCGTAGGGTATGGGTTAGGGTTAGGGTTAGGGTTAGTGTTAGGGTTCGGGCTCGGGTTAGGGTACGGGTTAGGTTTAGGGTACGTGTTAGGATTAGGGTAGGGGTTAGCGTTAGGGTACGCGTTAGGGTTAGGGTTGTTATTATACCAATCCCACTCTCTAGATACCCCTGAGCACGTAAAGGAATATTATTTGGGGGTCCAGCCATGGAGAAGAGTTTAGACACTAGGATAAGATAAGGAACACACCCATTATAAAGAAATCACATTAGGATTCTCTTTTTAAGCTGTTCCTTAAAACACTAGTGCTTAGGAAATCTATTGGAGGCAGAAGCAGTCAAGGGTAGCCTAGGGTTAGGGTTAGGCTTAGGGTTAGGCTTAGGGTACGGCTTAGGGTACGGGTTCGGGGAGGGCTTCGGGTACGGCGTAGGGTATGGGTTACGGTTAGTGTTAGGGTTAGTGTTAGGGTTAGGGCTCGGTTTACGTTACGGGTTAGGATTAGGGTACGTGTTAGGGTTAGGGTAGGGGTTAGGGTTAGGGTACACGTTAGGGTTAGGGTAGTTATTAAACCTATCCCACTCTCTAGATACCCCTTAGCACGTAAAGGAATATTATTTGGGGGTCCAGCCATGGAGAAGAGTTTAGACACTAAGATAATATAAGGAACACACACATTATAAAGAAATCACATTAGGATTCTCTTTTTAAGCTGTTCCTTAAAACACTAGTGCTTAGGAAATCTATTGGAGGCAGAAGCAGTCAAGGGTAGCCTAGGGTTAGGGTTAGGCTTAGGGTTAGGCTTAGGGTACGCCTTAGGGTACGGGTTCGGGGAGGGCTTCGGGTACGGCGTAGGGTATGTGTTAGGGTTAGGGTTAGGGTTAGTGTTAGGGTTAGGGCTCGGTTTAGGGGACGGGTTAGGATTAGGGTACGTGTTAGGGTTAGGGTAGGGGTTAGGGTTAGGGTACGCGTTAGGGTTAGGGTAGTTATTAAACCTATCCCACTCTCTAGATACCCCTTAGCACGTAAAGGAATATTATTTGGGGGTCCAGCCATGGAGAAGAGTTTAGACACTAAGATAATATAAGGAACACACACATTATAAAGAAATCACATTAGGATTCTCTTTTTAAGCTGTTCCTTAAAACCCTAGTGCTTAGGAAATCTATTGGAGGCAGAAGCAGTCAAGGGTAGCCTAGGGTTAGGGTTAGGCTTAGGGTTAGGCTTAGGGTACGGCTTAGGGTACGGGTTCGGGGAGGGCTTCGGGTACGGCGTAGGGTATGGGTTAGGGTTAGGGTTAGGTTTAGTGTTAGGGTTAGGGCTCGGTTTAGGGTACGGGTTAGGATTAGGGTACGTGTTAGGGTTAGGGTAGGGGTTAGGGTTAGGGTACGCGTTAGGGTTAGGGTAGTTATTAAACCTATCCCACTCTCTAGATACCCCTTAGCACGTAAAGGAATATTATTTGGGGGTCCAGCCATGGAGAAGAGTTTAGACACTAAGATAATATAAGGAACACACACATTATAAAGAAATCACATTAGGATTCTCTTTTTAAGCTGTTCCTTAAAACACTAGTGCTTAGGAAATCTATTGGAGGCAGAAGCAGTCAAGGGTAGCCTAGGGTTAGGGTTAGGCTTAGGGTTAGGCTTAGGGTACGGCTTAGGGTACGGGTTCGGGGAGGGCTTCGGGTACGGCGTAGGGTATGGGTTAGGGTTAGGGTTAGGGTTAGTGTTAGGGTTAGGGCTCGGTTTAAGGTACGGGTTAGGATTAGGGTACGTGTTAGGGTTAGGGTAGGGGTTAGGGTTAGGGTACGCATTAGGGTTAGGGTAGTTATTAAACCAATCCCACTCTCTAGATACCCCTTAGCACGTAAAGGAATATTATTTGGGGGTCCAGCCATGGAGAAGAGTTTAGACACTAAGATAATATAAGGAACACACCCATTATAAAGAAATCACATTAGGATTCTCTTTTTAAGCTGTTCCTTAAAACACTAGTGCTTAGGAAATCTATTGGAGGCAGAAGCAGTCAAGGGTAGCCTAGGGTTAGGGTTAGGCTTAGGGTTAGGCTTAGGGTACGCCTTAGGGTACGGGTTCGGGGAGGGCTTCGGGTACGGCGTAGGGTATGTGTTAGGGTTAGGGTTAGGGTTAGTGTTAGGGTTAGGGCTCGGTTTAGGGGACGGGTTAGGATTAGGGTACGTGTTAGGGTTAGGGTAGGGGTTAGGGTTAGGGTACGCGTTAGGGTTAGGGTAGTTATTAAACCTATCCCACTCTCTAGATACCCCTTAGCACGTAAAGGAATATTATTTGGGGGTCCAGCCATGGAGAAGAGTTTAGACACTAAGATAATATAAGGAACACACACATTATAAAGAAATCACATTAGGATTCTCTTTTTAAGCTGTTCCTTAAAACCCTAGTGCTTAGGAAATCTATTGGAGGCAGAAGCAGTCAAGGGTAGCCTAGGGTTAGGGTTAGGCTTAGGGTTAGGCTTAGGGTACGGCTTAGGGTACGGGTTCGGGGAGGGCTTCGGGTACGGCGTAGGGTATGGGTTAGGGTTAGGGTTAGGTTTAGTGTTAGGGTTAGGGCTCGGTTTAGGGTACGGGTTACGATTAGGGTACGTGTTAGGGTTAGGGTAGGGGTTAGGGTTAGGGTACGCGTTAGGGTTAGGGTAGTTATTAAACCTATCCCACTCTCTAGATACCCCTTAGCACGTAAAGGAATATTATTTGGGGGTCCAGCCATGGAGAAGAGTTTAGACACTAAGATAATATAAGGAACACACACATTATAAAGAAATCACATTAGGATTCTCTTTTTAAGCTGTTCCTTAAAACACTAGTGCTTAGGAAATCTATTGGAGGCAGAAGCAGTCAAGGGTAGCCTAGGGTTAGGGTTAGGCTTAGGGTTAGGCTTAGGGTACGGCTTAGGGTACATGTTCGGGGAGGGCTTCGGGTATGGCGAAGGGTATGGGTTAGCGTTAGGGTTAAGGTTAGTGTTAGGGTTAGGGCTCGGTTTAGGGTACGGGTTAGGATTAGGGTACGTGTTAGGGTTAGGGTAGGGGTTAGGGTTAGGGTACGCGTTACGGATAGGGTAGTTATTAAACCTATCCCACTCTCTAGATACCCCTTAGCACGTAAAGGAATATTATTTGGGGGTCCAGCCATGGAGAAGAGTTTAGACACTAAGATAATATAAGGAACACACACATTATAAAGAAATCACATAAGGATTCTCTTTTTAAGCTGTTCCTTAAAACACTAGTGCTTAGGAAATCTATTGGAGGCAGAAGCAGTCAAGGGTAGCCTAGGGTTAGGGTTAGGCTTAGGGTTAGGC
The DNA here is from genome assembly GCF_965194825.1 of Balaenoptera physalus. Classification (NCBI taxonomy): domain Eukaryota; kingdom Metazoa; phylum Chordata; class Mammalia; order Artiodactyla; family Balaenopteridae; genus Balaenoptera; species Balaenoptera physalus. Next base: position 459,613 of record NW_028126443.1, on the reverse strand, counting down.
TTAGGGTATGGCTTAGGGTACGGGTTCGGGGAGGGCTTCGGGTATGGCGTAGGGTATGGTTTAGGGTTAGGGTTAGTGTTAGGGTTAGGGCTCGGTTTAGGGTACGGGTTTGGATTAGGGTACGTGTTAGTGTTAGGGTAGGGGTTAGGGTTAGGGTACGCGTTAGGGTTAGGGTAGTGATTAAACCTATCCCACTCTCTAGATACCCCTTAGCACATAAAGGAATATTATTTGGGGGTCCAGCCATGGAGAAGAGTTTAGACACTAGGATTAGATAAGGAACACACCCATTATAAAGAAATCACTTTAGGATTCTCTTTTTAAGCTGTTCCTTAAAACACTAGTGCTTAGGAAATCTATTGGAGGCAGAAGCAGTCACGGGTAGCCTAGGGTTAGGGTTAGGCTTAGGGTTAGGCTTAGGGTACGGCTTAGGGTACGTGTTCGGGGAGGGCTTCGGGTACGGCGTAGGGTATGGGTTAGGGTTAGGGTTAGGGTTAGTGTTAGGGTTAGGGCTCGGTTTAGGGTACGGGTTAGGATTAGGGTACGTGTTAGGGTTAGGGTAGGGGTTAGGGTTAGGGTACGCGTTACGGTTAGGGTAGTTATTAAACCTATCCCACTCTCTAGATACCCCTTAGCACGTAAAGGAATATTATTTGGGGGTCCAGCCATGGAGAAGAGTTTAGACACCAAGATAATATAAGGAACACACCCATTATAAAGAAATCACATTAGGATTCTCTTTTTAAGCTGTTCCTTAAAACACTAGTGCTTAGGAAATCTATTGGAGGCAGAAGCAGTCAAGGGTAGCCTAGGGTTAGGGTTAGGCTTAGGGTTAGGCTTAGTGTACGGCTTAGGGTACGGGTTCGGAGAGGGCTTCGGGTACGGCGTAGGGTATGGGTTAGGGTTAGGGTTAGGGTTAGTGTTAGGGTTCGGGCTCGGTTTAGGGTACGGGTTAGGTTTAGGGTACGTGTTAGGATTAGGGTAGGGGTTAGCGTTAGGGTACGCGTTAGGGTTAGGGTTGTTATTATACCAATCCCACTCTCTAGATACCCCTGAGCACGTAAAGGAATATTATTTGGGGGTCCAGCCATGGAGAAGAGTTTAGACACTAGGATAAGATAAGGAACACACCCATTATAAAGAAATCACATTAGGATTCTCTTTTTAAGCTGTTCCTTAAAACACTAGTGCTTAGGAAATCTATTGGAGGCAGAAGCAGTCAAGGGTAGCCTAGGGTTAGGGTTAGGCTTAGGGTTAGGCTTAGGGTACGGCTTAGGGTACGGGTTCGGGGAGGGCTTCGGGTACGGCGTAGGGTATGGGTTAGGGTTAGTGTTAGGGTTAGTGTTAGGGTTAGGGCTCGGTTTACGTTACGGGTTAGGATTAGGGTACGTGTTAGGGTTAGGGTAGGGGTTAGGGTTAGGGTACGCGTTAGGGTTAGGGTAGTTATTAAACCTATCCCACTCTCTAGATACCCCTTAGCACGTAAAGGAATATTATTTGGGGGTCCAGCCATGGAGAAGAGTTTAGACACTAAGATAATATAAGGAACACACACATTATAAAGAAATCACATTAGGATTCTCTTTTTAAGCTGTTCCTTAAAACACTAGTGCTTAGGAAATCTATTGGAGGCAGAAGCAGTCAAGGGTAGCCTAGGGTTAGGGTTAGGCTTAGGGTTAGGCTTAGGGTACGCCTTAGGGTACGGGTTCGGGGAGGGCTTCGGGTACGGCGTAGGGTATGTGTTAGGGTTAGGGTTAGGGTTAGTGTTAGGGTTAGGGCTCGGTTTAGGGGACGGGTTAGGATTAGGGTACGTGTTAGGGTTAGGGTAGGGGTTAGGGTTAGGGTACGCGTTAGGGTTAGGGTAGTTATTAAACCTATCCCACTCTCTAGATACCCCTTAGCACGTAAAGGAATATTATTTGGGGGTCCAGCCATGGAGAAGAGTTTAGACACTAAGATAATATAAGGAACACACACATTATAAAGAAATCACATTAGGATTCTCTTTTTAAGCTGTTCCTTAAAACCCTAGTGCTTAGGAAATCTATCGGAGGCAGAAGCAGTCAAGGGTAGCCTAGGGTTAGGGTTAGGCTTAGGGTTAGGCTTAGGGTACGGCTTAGGGTACGGGTTCGGGGAGGGCTTCGGGTACGGCGTAGGGTATGGGTTAGGGTTAGGGTTAGGTTTAGTGTTAGGGTTAGGGCTCGGTTTAGGGTACGGGTTAGGATTAGGGTACGTGTTAGGGTTAGGGTAGGGGTTAGGGTTAGGGTACGCGTTAGGGTTAGGGTAGTTATTAAACCTATCCCACTCTCTAGATACCCCTTAGCACGTAAAGGAATATTATTTGGGGGTCCAGCCATGGAGAAGAGTTTAGACACTAAGATAATATAAGGAACACACACATTATAAAGAAATCACATTAGGATTCTCTTTTTAAGCTGTTCCTTAAAACACTAGTGCTTAGGAAATCTATTGGAGGCAGAAGCAGTCAAGGGTAGCCTAGGGTTAGGGTTAGGCTTAGGGTTAGGCTTAGGGTACGGCTTAGGGTACGGGTTCGGGGAGGGCTTCGGGTACGGCGTAGGGTATGGGTTAGGGTTAGGGTTAGGGTTAGTGTTAGGGTTAGGGCTCGGTTTAAGGTACGGGTTAGGATTAGGGTACGTGTTAGGGTTAGGGTAGGGGTTAGGGTTAGGGTACGCATTAGGGTTAGGGTAGTTATTAAACCAATCCCACTCTCTAGATACCCCTTAGCACGTAAAGGAATATTATTTGGGGGTCCAGCCATGGAGAAGAGTTTAGACACTAAGATAATATAAGGAACACACCCATTATAAAGAAATCACATTAGGATTCTTTTTTAAGCTGTTCCTTAAAACACTAGTGCTTAGGAAATCTATTGGAGGCAGAAGCAGTCAAGGGTAGCCTAGGGTTAGTGTTAGGCTTAGGGTTAGGCTTAGGTTACGGCTTAGGTTACGGGTTCGGGGAGGGCTTTGGGTACGGCGTAGGGTATGGGTTAGGGTTAGGGTTAGTGTTAGGGTTAGGGCTCGGTTTAGGGTACGGGTTAGGATTAGGGTACGTGTTAGGGTTAGGGTAGGGGTTAGGGTTAGGGTACGTGTTAGGGTTAGGGTAGTGATTAAACCTATCCCACTCTCTAGATACCCCTTAGCACATAAAAGAATATTATTTGGGGGTCCAGCCATGGAGAAGAGTTTAGACACTAGGATTAGATAAGGAACACACCCATTATAAAGAAATCCCATTAGGATTCTCTTTTTAAGCTGTTCCTTAAAACACTAGTGCTTAGGAAATCTATTGGAGGCAGAAGCAGTCAAGGGTAGCCTAGGGTTAGGGTTAGGCTTAGGGTTAGGCTTAGGGTATGGCTTAGGGTACGGGTTCGGGGAGGGCTTCGGGTACGGCGTAGGGTATGGGTTAGGGTTAGGGTTAGGGTTAGTGTTAGGGTTAGGGCTCGGTTTAGGGTATGGGTTAGGATTAGGGTACGTGTTAGGGTTAGGGTAGGGGTTAGGGTTAGGGTACGCGTTAGGGTTAGGGTAGTGATTAAACCTATCCCACTCTCTAGATACCCCTTAGCACATAAAGGAATATTATTTGGGGGTCCAGCCGTGCAGAAGAGTTTAGACACTAGGATTAGATAAGGAACACACCCATTATAAAGAAATCACATTAGGATTCTCTTTTTAAGCTCTTCCTTAAAACACTAGTGCTTAGGAAATCTATTGGAGGCAGAAGCAGTCAAGGGTAGCCTAGGGTTAGGGTTGGCTTAGGGTTAGGCTTAGGGTACGGCTTAGGGTACGGGTTCGGGGAGGGCTTCGGGTACGGCGTAGGGTATGGGTTAGGGTTAGGGTTAGGGTTAGTGTTAGGAATAGGCCTCGGTTTAGGGTACGGGTTAGGATTAGGGTACGTGTTAGGGTTAGGGTAGGGGTTAGGGTTAGGGTACGCGTTAGGGTTAGGGTAGTTATTAAACCTATCCCACTCTCTAGATACCCCTTAGCACATAAAGGAATATTATTTGGGGGTCCAGCCGTGCAGAAGAGTTTAGACACTAGGATTAGATAAGGAACACACCCATTATAAAGAAATCACATTAGGATTCTCTTTTTAAGCTCTTCCTTAAAACAATAGTGCTTAGGAAATCTATTGGAGGCAGAAGCAGTCAAGGGTAGCCTAGGGTTAGGGTTAGGCTTAGGGTTAGGCTTAGGGTACGGCTTAGGGTACGGGTTCGGGGAGGGCTTCGGGTACGGCGTAGGGTATGGGTTAGGGTTAGGGTTAGGGTTAGTGTTAGGGTTAGGGCTCGGTTTAGGGTACGGGTTAGGATTAGGGTACGTGTTAGGGTTAGAGTAGGGGTTAGGGTTAGGGTACGCGTTACGGTTAGGGTAGTTATTAAACCTATCCCACTCTCTAGATAGCCCTTAGCACGTAAAGGAATATTATTTGGGGGTCCAGCCATGGAGAAGAGTTTAGACACTAAGATAATATAAGGAACACACACATTATAAAGAAATCACATTAGGATTCTCTTTTTAAGCTGTTCCTTAAAACACTAGTGCTTAGGAAATCTATTGGAGGCAGAAGCAGTCAAGGGTAGCCTAGGGTTAGGGTTAGGCTTAGGGTTAGGCTTAGGGTACGGCTTAGGGTACGGGTTCGGGGAGGGCTTCGGGTACGGTGTAGGGTATGGGTTAGGGTTAGGGTTAGGGTTAGTGTTAGGGTTAGGGCTCGGTTTAGGGTACGGGTTAGGATTAGGGTACGTGTTAGGGTTAGGGTAGGGGTTAGCTTTAGGGTACGCGTTAGGGTTAGGGTAGTTATTAAACCTATCCCACTCTCTAGTTACCCCTTAGCACGTAAAGGAATATTATTTGGGGGTCCAGCCATGGAGAAGAGTTTAGACACTAGGAAAAGATAAGGAACACACCCATTATAAAGAAATCACATTAGGATTCTCTTTTTAAGCTGTTCCTTAAAACCCTAGTGCTTAGGAAATCTATTGGAGGCAGAAGCAGTCAAGGGTAGCCTAGGGTTAGGGTTAGGCTTAGGGTTAGGCTTAGTGTACGGCTTAGGGTACGGGTTCGGGGAGGGCTTCGGGTACGGCGTAGGGTATGGGTTAGGGTTAGGGTTAGGGTTAGTGTTAGGGTTAGGGCTCGGTTTAGGGTACGGGTTAGGTTTAGGGTACGTGTTAGGGTTAGGGTAGGGGTTAGCGTTAGGGTACGCGTTAGGGTTAGGGTAGTTATTAAACCAATCCCACTCTCTAGATACCCCTTAGCACGTAAAGGAATATTATTTGGGGGTCCAGCCATGGAGAAGAGTTTAGACATTAGGATAAGATAAGGAACACACCCATTATAAAGAAATCACATTAGGATTCTCTTTTTAAGCTGTTCCTTAAAACACTAGTGCTTAGGAAATCTATTGGAGGCAGAAGCAGTCAAGGGTAGCCTAGGGTTAGGGTTAGGCTTAGGGTTAGGCTTAGGGTACGGCTTAGGGTACGGGTTCGGGGAGGGCTTCGGGTACGGTGTAGGGTATGGGTTAGGGTTAGGGTTAGGGTTAGTGTTAGGGTTAGGGCTCGGTTTAGGGTACGGGTTAGGATTAGGGTACGTGTTAGGGTTAGGGTAGGGGTTAGCGTTAGGGTACGCGTTAGGGTTAGGGTAGTTATTAAACCTATCCCACTCTCTAGTTACCCCTTAGCACGTAAAGGAATATTATTTGGGGGTCCAGCCATGGAGAAGAGTTTAGACACTAGGAAAAGATAAGGAACCCACCCATTATAAAGAAATCACATTAGGATTCTCTTTTTAAGCTGTTCCTTAAAACACTAGTGCTTAGGAAATCTATTGGAGGCAGAAGCAGTCAAGGGTAGCCTAGGGTTAGGGTTAGGCTTAGGGTTAGGCTTAGGGTACGGCTTAGGGTACGGGTTCGGGGAGGGCTTCGGGTACGGCGTAGGGTATGGGTTAGGGTTAGGGTTAGTGTTAGGGTTAGGGCTCGGTTTAGGGTACGGGTTAGGATTAGGTTACGTGTTAGTGTTAGGGTAGGGGTTAGGGTTAGGGTACGCGTTAGGGTTAGGGTAGGTATTAAACCTATCCCACTCTCTAGATACCCCTTAGCACGTAAAGGAATATTATTTGGGGGTCCAGCCATGGAGAAGAGTTTAGACACTAAGATAATATAAGGAACACACACATTATAAAGAAATCACATTAGGATTCTCTTTTTAAGCTGTTCCTTAAAACACTAGTGCTTAGGAAATCTATTGGAGGCAGAAGCAGTCAAGGGTAGCCTAGGGTTAGGGTTAGGCTTAGGGTTAGGCTTAGGGTACGCCTTAGGGTACGGGTTCGGGGAGGGCTTCGGGTACGGCGTAGGGTATGTGTTAGGGTTAGGGTTAGGGTTAGTGTTAGGGTTAGGGCTCGGTTTAGGGGACGGGTTAGGATTAGGGTACGTGTTAGGGTTAGGGTAGGGGTTAGGGTTAGGGTACGCGTTAGGGTTAGGGTAGTTATTAAACCTATCCCACTCTCTAGATACCCCTTAGCACGTAAAGGAATATTATTTGGGGGTCCAGCCATGGAGAAGAGTTTAGACACTAAGATAATATAAGGAACACACACATTATAAAGAAATCACATTAGGATTCTCTTTTTAAGCTGTTCCTTAAAACCCTAGTGCTTAGGAAATCTATTGGAGGCAGAAGCAGTCAAGGGTAGCCTAGGGTTAGGGTTAGGCTTAGGGTTAGGCTTAGGGTACGGCTTAGGGTACGGGTTCGGGGAGGGCTTCGGGTACGGCGTAGGGTATGGGTTAGGGTTAGGGTTAGGTTTAGTGTTAGGGTTAGGGCTCGGTTTAGGGTACGGGTTAGGATTAGGGTACGTGTTAGGGTTAGGGTAGGGGTTAGGGTTAGGGTACGCGTTAGGGTTAGGGTAGTTATTAAACCTATCCCACTCTCTAGATACCCCTTAGCACGTAAAGGAATATTATTTGGGGGTCCAGCCATGGAGAAGAGTTTAGACACTAAGATAATATAAGGAACACACACATTATAAAGAAATCACATTAGGATTCTCTTTTTAAGCTGTTCCTTAAAACACTAGTGCTTAGGAAATCTATTGGAGGCAGAAGCAGTCAAGGGTAGCCTAGGGTTAGGGTTAGGCTTAGGGTTAGGCTTAGGGTACGGCTTAGGGTACGGGTTCGGGGAGGGCTTCGGGTACGGCGTAGGGTATGGGTTAGGGTTAGGGTTAGGGTTAGTGTTAGGGTTAGGGCTCGGTTTAAGGTACGGGTTAGGATTAGGGTACGTGTTAGGGTTAGGGTAGGGGTTAGGGTTAGGGTACGCATTAGGGTTAGGGTAGTTATTAAACCAATCCCACTCTCTAGATACCCCTTAGCACGTAAAGGAATATTATTTGGGGGTGCAGCCATGGAGAAGAGTTTAGACACTAAGATAATATAAGGAACACACCCATTATAAAGAAATCACATTAGGATTCTCTTTTTAAGCTGTTCCTTAAAACACTAGTGCTTAGGAAATCTATTGGAGGCAGAAGCAGTCAAGGGTAGCCTAGGGTTAGGGTTAGGCTTAGGGTTAGGCTTAGGGTACGGCTTAGGGTACGTGTTCGGGGAGGGCTTCGGGTACGGCGTAGGGTATGGGTTAGGGTTAGGGTTAGGGTTAGTGTTAGGGTTAGGGCTCGGTTTAGGGTACGGGTTAGGATTAGGGTACGTGTTAGGGTTAGGGTAGGGGTTAGGGTTAGGGTACGCGTTACGGTTAGGGTAGTTATTAAACCTATCCCACTCTCTAGATACCCCTTAGCACGTAAAGGAATATTATTTGGGGGTCCAGCCATGGAGAAGAGTTTAGACACTAAGATAATATAAGGAACACACCCATTATAAAGAAATCACATTAGGATTCTCTTTTTAAGCTGTTCCTTAAAACACTAGTGCTTAGGAAGTCTATTGGAGGCAGAAGCAGTCAAGGGTAGCCTAGGGTTAGGGTTAGGCTTAGGTTTAGGCTTAGGGTACGGCTTAGGGTACGGGTTCGGGGAGGGCTTCGGGTACGGGGTAGGGTATGGGTTAGGGTTAGGGTTAGGGTTAGTGATAGGGTTAGGGCTCGGTTTAGGGTACGGGTTAGGATTAGGGTACATGTTAGGGTTAGGGTAGGGGTTAGCGTTAGGGTACGCATTAGGGTTAGGGTAGTTATTAAACCTATCCCACTCTCTACTTACCCCTTAGCACGTAAAGGAATATTATTTGGGGGTCCAGCCATGGAGAAGAGTTTAGACACTAGGAAAAGATAAGGAACACACCCATTATAAAGAAATCACATTAGGATTCTCTTTTTAAGCTGTTCCTTAAAACACTAGTGCTTAGGAAATCTATTGGAGGCAGAAGCAGTCAAGGGTAGCCTAGGGTTAGGGTTAGGCTTAGGGTTAGGCTTAGGGTACGGCTTAGGGTACGGGTTCGGGGAGGGCTTCGGGTACGGCGTAGGGTATGGGTTAGGGTTAGGGTTAGTGTTAGGGTTAGGGCTCGGTTTAGGGTACGGGTTAGGATTAGGGTACGTGTTAGGGTTAGGGTAGGGGTTAGGGTTAGGGTACGTGTTAGGGTTAGGGTAGTGATTAAACCTATCCCACTCTCTAGATACCCCTTAGCACATAAAAGAATATTATTTGGGGGTCCAGCCATGGAGAAGAGTTTAGACACTAGGATTAGATAAGGAACACACCCATTATAAAGAAATCACATTAGGATTCTCTTTTTAAGCTGTTCTTTAAAACACTAGTGCTTAGGAAATCTATTGGAGGCAGAAGCAGTCAAGGGTAGCCTAGGGTTAGGGTTAGGCTTAGGGTTAGGCTTAGGGTACGGCTTAGGGTACGGGTTCGGGGAGGGCTTCGGGTACGGCGTAGGGTATGGGTTAGGGTTAGGGTTAGGGTTAGTGTTAGGGTTAGGGCTCGGTTTAGGGTATGGGTTAGGATTAGGGTACGTGTTAGGGTTAGGGTAGGGGTTAGGGTTAGGGTACGCATTAGGGTTAGGGTAGTTATTAAACCAATCCCACTCTCTAGATACCCCTTAGCACCTAAAGGAATATTATTTGGGGGTCCAGCCATGGAGAAGGGTTTAGACACTAAGATAATATAAGGAACACACCCATTATAAAGAAATCACATTAGGATTCTCTTTTTAAGCTGTTCCTTAAAACACTAGTGCTTAGGAAATCTATTGGAGGCAGAAGCAGTCAAGGGTAGCCTAGGGTTAGGGTTAGGCTTAGGGTTAGGCTTAGGGTACGGCTTAGGGTACATGTTCAGGGAGGGCTTCGGGTATGGCGAAGGGTATGGGTTAGCGTTAGGGTTAAGGTTAGTGTTAGGGTTAGGGCTCGGTTTAGGGTACGGGTTAGGATTAGGGTACGTGTTAGGGTTAGGGTAGGGGTTAGGGTTAGGGTACGCGTTACGGATAGGGTAGTTATTAAACCTATCCCACTCTCTAGATACCCCTTAGCACGTAAAGGAATATTATTTGGGGGTCCAGCCATGGAGAAGAGTTTAGACACTAAGATAATATAAGGAACACACACATTATAAAGAAATCACATAAGGATTCTCTTTTTAAGCTGTTCCTTAAAACACTAGTGCTTAGGAAATCTATTGGAGGCAGAAGCAGTCAAGGGTAGCCTAGGGTTAGGGTTAGGCTTAGGGTTAGGCTTAGGGTATGGCTTAGGGTACGGGTTCGGGGAGGGCTTCGGGTATGGCGTAGGGTATGGTTTAGGGTTAGGGTTAGTGTTAGGGTTAGGGCTCGGTTTAGGGTACGGGTTAGGATTAGGGTACGTGTTAGTGTTAGGGTAGGGGTTAGGGTTAGGGTACGCGTTAGGGTTAGGGTAGTGATTAAACCTATCCCACTCTCTAGATACCCCTTAGCACATAAAGGAATATTATTTGGGGGTCCAGCCATGGAGAAGAGTTTAGACACTAGGATTAGATAAGGAACACACCCATTATAAAGAAATCACTTTAGGATTCTCTTTTTAAGCTGTTCCTTAAAACACTAGTGCTTAGGAAATCTATTGGAGGCAGAAGCAGTCAAGGGTAGCCTAGGGTTAGGGTTAGGCTTAGGGTTAGGCTTAGGGTACGGCTTAGGGTACGGGTTCGGGGAGGGCTTTGGGTACGGTGTAGGGTATGGGTTAGGGTTAGGGTTAGGGTTAGTGTTAGGGTTAGGGCTCGGTTTAGGGTACGGGTTAGGATTAGGGTACGTGTTAGGGTTAGGGTAGGGGTTAGCGTTAGGGTATGCGTTAGGGTTAGGGTAGTTATTAAACCTATCCCACTCTCTAGTTACCCCTTAGCACATAAAGGAATATTATTTGGGGGTCCAGCCATGGAGAAGAGTTTAGACACTAGGATTAGATAAGGAACACACCCATTATGAAGAAATCACATTAGGATTCTCTTTTTAAGCTGTTCCTTAAAACACTAGTGCTTAGGAAATCTATTGGAGGCAGAAGCAGTCAAGGGTAGCCTAGGGTTAGGGTTAGGCTTAGGGTTAGGCTTAGGGTACGGCTTAGGGTACGTGTTCGGGGAGGGCTTCGGGTACGGCGTAGGGTATGGGTTAGGGTTAGGGTTAGGGTTAGTGTTAGGGTTAGGGCTCGGTTTAGGGTACGGGTTAGGATTAGGGTACGTTTTAGGGTTAGGGTAGGGGTTAGGGTTAGGGTACGCGTTACGGTTAGGGTAGTTATTAAACCTATCCCACTCTCTAGATACCCCTTAGCACGTAACGGAATATTATTTGGGGGTCCAGCCATGGAGAAGAGTTTAGACACTAAGATAATATAAGGAACACACACATTATAAAGAAATCACATTAGGATTCTCTTTTTAAGCTGTTCCTTAAAACACTAGTGCTTAGGAAATCTATTGGAGGCAGAAGCAGTCAAGGGTAGCCTAGGGTTAGGGTTAGGCTTAGGGTTAGGCTTAGGGTACGGCTTAGGGTACGGGTTCGGGGAGGGCTTCGGGTACGGTGTAGGGTATGGGTTAGGGTTAGGGTTAGGGTTAGTGTTAGGGTTAGGGCTCGGTTTAGGGTACGGGTTAGGATTAGGGTACGTGTTAGGGTTAGGGTAGGGGTTAGCGTTAGGGTACGCGTTAGGGTTAGGGTAGTTATTAAACCTATCCCACTCTCTAGTTACCCCTTAGCACGTAAAGGAATATTATTTGGGGGTCCAGCCATGGAGAAGAGTTTAGACACTAGGAAAAGATAAGGAACACACCCATTATAAAGAAATCACATTAGGATTCTCTTTTTAAGCTGTTCCTTAAAACACTAGTGCTTAGGAAATCTATTGGAGGCAGAAGCAGTCAAGGGTAGCCTAGGGTTAGGGTTAGGCTTAGGGTTAGGCTTAGGGTACGGCTTAGGGTACGGGTTCGGGGAGGGCTTCGGGTACGGCGTAGGGTATGGGTTAGGGTTAGGGTTAGGTTTAGTGTTCGGGTTAGGGCTCGGTTTAAGGTACGGGTTAGGATTAGGGTACGTGTTAGGGTTAGGGTAGGGGTTAGGGTTAGGGTACGCGTTAGGGTTAGGGTAGTTATTAAACCAATCCCACTCTCTAGATACCCCTTAGCACCTAAAGGAATATTATTTGGGGGTCCAGCCATGGAGAAGAGTTTAGACACTAAGATAATATAAGGAACACACCCATTATAAAGAAATCACATTAGGATTCTCTTTTTAAGCTGTTCCTTAAAACACTAGTGCTTAGGAAATCTATTGGAGGCAGAAGCAGTCAAGGGTAGCCTAGGGTTAGGGTTAGGCTTAGGGTTAGGCTTAGGGTACGGCTTAGGGTACATGTTCGGGGAGGGCTTCGGGTATGGCGAAGTGTATGGGTTAGCGTTAGGGTTAAGGTTAGTGTTAGGGTTAGGGCTCGGTTTAGGGTACGGGTTAGGATTAGGGTACGTGTTAGGGTTAGGGTAGGGGTTAGGGTTAGGGTACGCGTTACGGATAGGGTAGTTATTAAACCTATCCCACTCTCTAGATACCCCTTAGCACGTAAAGGAATATTATTTGGGGGTCCAGCCATGGAGAAGAGTTTAGACACTAAGATAATATAAGGAACACACACATTATAAAGAAATCACATAAGGATTCTCTTTTTAAGCTGTTCCTTAAAACACTAGTGCTTAGGAAATCTATTGGAGGCAGAAGCAGTCAAGGGTAGCCTAGGGTTAGGGTTAGGCTTAGGGTTAGGCTTAGGGTATGGCTTAGGGTACGGGTTCGGGGAGGGCTTCGGGTATGGCGTAGGGTATGGTTTAGGGTTAGGGTTAGTGTTAGGGTTAGGGCTCGGTTTAGGGTACGGGTTAGGATTAGGGTACGTGTTAGTGTTAGGGTAGGGGTTAGGGTTAGGGTACGCGTTAGGGTTAGGGTAGTGATTAAACCTATCCCACTCTCTAGATACCCCTTAGCACATAAAGGAATATTATTTGGGGGTCCAGCCATGGAGAAGAGTTTAGACACTAGGATTAGATAAGGAACACACCCATTATAAAGAAATCACTTTAGGATTCTCTTTTTAAGCTGTTCCTTAAAACACTAGTGCTTAGGAAATCTATTGGAGGCAGAAGCAGTCAAGGGTAGCCTAGGGTTTGGGTTAGGCTTAGGGTTAGGCTTAGGGTACGGCTTAGGGTACGTGTTCGGGGAGGGCTTCGGGTACGGCGTAGGGTATGGGTTAGGGTTAGGGTTAGGGTTAGTGTTAGGGTTAGGGCTCGGTTTAGGGTACGGGTTAGGATTAGGGTACGTGTTAGGGTTAGGGTAGGGGTTAGGGTTAGGGTACGCGTTACGGTTAGGGTAGTTATTAAACCTATCCCACTCTCTAGATACCCCTTAGCACGTAAAGGAATATTATTTGGGGGTCCAGCCATGGAGAAGAGTTTAGACACTAAGATAATATAAGGAACACACCCATTATAAAGAAATCACATTAGGATTCTCTTTTTAAGCTGTTCCTTAAAACACTAGTGCTTAGGAAATCTATTGGAGGCAGAAGCAGTCAAGGGTAGCCTAGGGTTAGGGTTAGGCTTAGGTTTAGGCTTAGGGTACGGCTTAGGGTACGTGTTCGGGGAGGGCTTCGGGTACGGCGTAGGGTATGGGTTAGGGTTAGGGTTAGGGTTAGTGTTAGGGTTAGGGCTCGGTTTAGGGTACGGGTTAGGATTAGGGTACGTTTTAGGGTTAGGGTAGGGGTTAGGGTTAGGGTACGCGTTACGGTTAGGGTAGTTATTAAACCTATCCCACTCTCTAGATACCCCTTAGCACGTAACGGAATATTATTTGGGGGTCCAGCCATGGAGAAGAGTTTAGACACTAAGATAATATAAGGAACACACACATTATAAAGAAATCACATTAGGATTCTCTTTTTAAGCTGTTCCTTAAAACACTAGTGCTTAGGAAATCTATTGGAGGCAGAAGCAGTCAAGGGTAGCCTAGGGTTAGGGTTAGGCTTAGGGTTAGGCTTAGGGTACGGCTTAGGGTACGGGTTCGGGGAGGGCTTCGGGTACGGTGTAGGGTATGGGTTAGGGTTAGGGTTAGGGTTAGTGTTCGGGTTAGGGCTCGGTTTAAGGTACGGGTTAGGATTAGGGTACGTGTTAGGGTTAGGGTAGGGGTTAGGGTTAGGGTACGCGTTAGGGTTAGGGTAGTTATTAAACCAATCCCACTCTCTAGATACCCCTTAGCACCTAAAGGAATATTATTTGGGGGTCCAGCCATGGAGAAGAGTTTAGACACTAAGATAATATAAGGAACACACCCATTATAAAGAAATCACATTAGGATTCTCTTTTTAAGCTGTTCCTTAAAACACTAGTGCTTAGGAAATCTATTGGAGGCAGAAGCAGTCAAGGGTAGCCTAGGGTTAGGGTTAGGCTTAGGGTTAGGCTTAGGGTACGGCTTAGTGTACATGTTCGGGGAGGTCTTCTGGTATGGCGAAGGGTATGGGTTAGCGTTAGGGTTAAGGTTAGTGTTAGGGTTAGGGCTCGGTTTAGGGTACGGGTTAGGATTAGGGTACGTGTTAGGGTTAAGGTAGGGGTTAGGGTTAGGGTACGCGTTACGGATAGGGTAGTTATTAAACCTATCCCACTCTCTAGATACCCCTTAGCACGTAAAGGAATATTATTTGGGGGTCCAGCCATGGAGAAGAGTTTAGACACTAAGATAATATAAGGAACACACACATTATAAAGAAATCACATAAGGATTCTCTTTTTAAGCTGTTCCTTAAAACACTAGTGCTTAGGAAATCTATTGGAGGCAGAAGCAGTCAAGGGTAGCCTAGGGTTAGGCTTAGGCTTAGGGTTAGGCTTAGGGTATGGCTTAGGGTACGGGTTCGGGGAGGGCTTCGGGTATGGCGTAGGGTATGGTTTAGGGTTAGGGTTAGTGTTAGGGTTAGGGCTCGGTTTAGGGTACGGGTTAGGATTAGGGTACGTGTTAGTGTTAGGGTAGGGGTTAGGGTTAGGGTACGCGTTAGGGTTAGGGTAGTGATTAAACCTATCCCACTCTCTAGATACCCCTTAGCACATAAAGGAATATTATTTGGGGGTCCAGCCATGGAGAAGAGTTTAGACACTAGGATTAGATAAGGAACACACCCATTATAAAGAAATCACTTTAGGATTCTCTTTTTAAGCTGTTCCTTAAAACACTAGTGCTTAGGAAATCTATTGGAGGCAGAAGCAGTCAAGGGTAGCCTAGGGTTAGGATTAGGCTTAGGGTTAGGCTTAGGGTACGGCTTAGGGTACGTGTTCGGGGAGGGCTTCGGGTACGGCGTAGGGTATGGGTTAGGGTTAGGGTTAGGGTTAGTGTTAGGGTTAGGGCTCGGTTTAGGGTACGGGTTAGGATTAGGGTACGTGTTAGGGTTAGGGTAGGGGTTAGGGTTAGGGTACGCGTTACGGTTAGGGTAGTTATTAAACCTATCCCACTCTCTAGATACCCCTTAGCACGTAAAGGAATATTATTTGGGGGTCCAGCCATGGAGAAGAGTTTAGACACTAGGAAAAGATAAGGAACACACCCATTATAAAGAAATCACATTAGGATTCTCTTTTTAAGCTGTTCCTTAAAACACTAGTGCTTAGGAAATCTATTGGAGGCAGAAGCAGTCAAGGGTAGCCTAGGGTTAGGGTTAGGCTTAGGGTTAGGCTTAGGGTACGGCTTAGGGTACGGGTTCGGGGAGGGCTTCGGGTACGGCGTAGGGTATGGGTTAGGGTTAGGGTTAGGTTTAGTGTTCGGGTTAGGGCTCGGTTTAAGGTACGGGTTAGGATTAGGGTACGTGTTAGGGTTAGGGTAGGGGTTAGGGTTAGGGTACGCGTTAGGGTTAGGGTAGTTATTAAACCAATCCCACTCTCTAGATACCCCTTAGCACCTAAAGGAATATTATTTGGGGGTCCAGCCATGGAGAAGAGTTTAGACACTAAGATAATATAAGGAACACACCCATTATAAAGAAATCACATTAGGATTCTCTTTTTAAGCTGTTCCTTAAAACACTAGTGCTTAGGAAATCTATTGGAGGCAGAAGCAGTCAAGGGTAGCCTAGGGTTAGGGTTAGGCTTAGGGTTAGGCTTAGGGTACGGCTTAGGGTACATGTTCGGGGAGGGCTTCGGGTATGGCGAAGTGTATGGGTTAGCGTTAGGGTTAAGGTTAGTGTTAGGGTTAGGGCTCGGTTTAGGGTACGGGTTAGGATTAGGGTACGTGTTAGGGTTAGGGTAGGGGTTAGGGTTAGGGTACGCGTTACGGATAGGGTAGTTATTAAACCTATCCCACTCTCTAGATACCCCTTAGCACGTAAAGGAATATTATTTGGGGGTCCAGCCATGGAGAAGAGTTTAGACACTAAGATAATATAAGGAACACACACATTATAAAGAAATCACATAAGGATTCTCTTTTTAAGCTGTTCCTTAAAACACTAGTGCTTAGGAAATCTATTGGAGGCAGAAGCAGTCAAGGGTAGCCTAGGGTTAGGGTTAGGCTTAGGGTTAGGCTTAGGGTATGGCTTAGGGTACGGGTTCGGGGAGGGCTTCGGGTATGGCGTAGGGTATGGTTTAGGGTTAGGGTTAGTGTTAGGGTTAGGGCTCGGTTTAGGGTACGGGTTAGGATTAGGGTACGTGTTAGTGTTAGGGTAGGGGTTAGGGTTAGGGTACGCGTTAGGGTTAGGGTAGTGATTAAACCTATCCCACTCTCTAGATACCCCTTAGCACATAAAGGAATATTATTTGGGGGTCCAGCCATGGAGAAGAGTTTAGACACTAGGATTAGATAAGGAACACACCCATTATAAAGAAATCACTTTAGGATTCTCTTTTTAAGCTGTTCCTTAAAACACTAGTGCTTAGGAAATCTATTGGAGGCAGAAGCAGTCAAGGGTAGCCTAGGGTTAGGGTTAGGCTTAGGGTTAGGCTTAGGGTACGGCTTAGGGTACGTGTTCGGGGAGGGCTTCGGGTACGGCGTAGGGTATGGGTTAGGGTTAGGGTTAGGGTTAGTGTTAGGGTTAGGGCTCGGTTTAGGGTACGGGTTAGGATTAGGGTACGTGTTAGGGTTAGGGTAGGGGTTAGGGTTAGGGTACGCGTTACGGTTAGGGTAGTTATTAAACCTATCCCACTCTCTAGATACCCCTTAGCACGTAAAGGAATATTATTTGGGGGTCCAGCCATGGAGAAGAGTTTAGACACTAAGATAATATAAGGAACACACCCATTATAAAGAAATCACATTAGGATTCTCTTTTTAAGCTGTTCCTTAAAACACTAGTGCTTAGGAAATCTATTGGAGGCAGAAGCAGTCAAGGGTAGCCTAGGGTTAGGGTTAGGCTTAGGTTTAGGCTTAGGGTACGGCTTAGGGTACGTGTTCGGGGAGGGCTTCGGGTACGGCGTAGGGTATGGGTTAGGGTTAGGGTTAGGGTTAGGGTTAGGGTTAGGGCTCGGTTTAGGGTACGGGTTAGGATTAGGGTACGTTTTAGGGTTAGGGTAGGGGTTAGGGTTAGGGTACGCGTTACGGTTAGGGTAGTTATTAAACCTATCCCACTCTCTAGATACCCCTTAGCACGTAACGGAATATTATTTGGGGGTCCAGCCATGGAGAAGAGTTTAGACACTAAGATAATATAAGGAACACACACATTATAAAGAAATCACATTAGGATTCTCTTTTTAAGCTGTTCCTTAAAACACTAGTGCTTAGGAAATCTATTGGAGGCAGAAGCAGTCAAGGGTAGCCTAGGGTTAGGGTTAGGCTTAGGGTTAGGCTTAGGGTACGGCTTAGGGTACGGATTCGGGGAGGGCTTCGGGTACGGTGTAGGGTATGGGTTAGGGTTAGGGTTAGGGTTAGTGTTAGGGTTAGGGCTCGGTTTAGGGTACGGGTTAGGATTAGGGTACGTGTTAGGGTTAGGGTAGGGGTTAGCGTTAGGGTACGCGTTAGGGTTAGGGTAGTTATTAAACCTATCCCACTCTCTAGTTACCCCTTAGCACGTAAAGGAATATTATTTGGGGGTCCAGCCATGGAGAAGAGTTTAGACACTAGGAAAAGATAAGGAACACACCCATTATAAAGAAATCACATTAGGATTCTCTTTTTAAGCTGTTCCTTAAAACACTAGTGCTTAGGAAATCTATTGGAGGCAGAAGCAGTCAAGGGTAGCCTAGGGTTAGGGTTAGTCTTAGGGTTAGGCTTAGGGTACGGCTTAGGGTACGGGTTCGGGGAGGGCTTCGGGTACGGCGTAGGGTATGGGTTAGGGTTAGGGTTAGGTTTAGTGTTCGGGTTAGGGCTCGGTTTAAGGTACGGGTTAGGATTAGGGTACGTGTTAGGGTTAGGGTAGGGGTTAGGGTTAGGGTACGCGTTAGGGTTAGGGTAGTTATTAAACCAATCCCACTCTCTAGATACCCCTTAGCACCTAAAGGAATATTATTTGGGGGTCCAGCCATGGAGAAGAGTTTAGACACTAAGATAATATAAGGAACACACCCATTATAAAGAAATCACATTAGGATTCTCTTTTTAAGCTGTTCCTTAAAACACTAGTGCTTAGGAAATCTATTGGAGGCAGAAGCAGTCAAGGGTAGCCTAGGGTTAGGGTTAGGCTTAGGGTTAGGCTTAGGGTACGGCTTAGGGTACATGTTCGGGGAGGTCTTCGGGTATGGCGAAGGGTATGGGTTAGCGTTAGGGTTAAGGTTAGTGTTAGGGTTAGGGCTCGGTTTAGGGTACGGGTTAGGATTAGGGTACGTGTTAGGGTTAAGGTAGGGGTTAGGGTTAGGGTACGCGTTACGGATAGGGTAGTTATTAAACCTATCCCACTCTCTAGATACCCCTTAGCACGTAAAGGAATATTATTTGGGGGTCCAGCCATGGAGAAGAGTTTAGACACTAAGATAATATAAGGAACACACACATTATAAAGAAATCACATAAGGATTCTCTTTTTAAGCTGTTCCTTAAAACACTACTGCTTAGGAAATCTATTGGAGGCAGAAGCAGTCAAGGGTAGCCTAGGGTTAGGCTTAGGCTTAGGGTTAGGCTTAGGGTATGGCTTAGGGTACGGGTTCGGTGAGGGCTTCGGGTATGGCGTAGGGTATGGTTTAGGGTTAGGGTTAGTGTTAGGGTTAGGGCTCGGTTTAGGGTACGGGTTAGGATTAGGGTACGTGTTAGTGTTAGGGTAGGGGTTAGGGTTAGGGTACGCGTTAGGGTTAGGGTAGTGATTAAACCTATCCCACTCTCTAGATACCCCTTAGCACATAAAGGAATATTATTTGGGGGTCCAGCCATGGAGAAGAGTTTAGACACTAGGATTAGATAAGGAACACACCCATTATAAAGAAATCACTTTAGGATTCTCTTTTTAATCTGTTCCTTAAAACACTAGTGCTTAGGAAATCTATTGGAGGCAGAAGCAGTCAAGGGTAGCCTAGGGTTAGGGTTAGGCTTAGGGTTAGGCTTAGGGTACGGCTTAGGGTACGTGTTCGGGGAGGGCTTCGGGTACGGCGTAGGGTATGGGTTAGGGTTAGGGTTAGGGTTAGTGTTAGGGTTAGGGCTCGGTTTAGGGTACGGGTTAGGATTAGGGTACGTGTTAGGGTTAGGGTAGGGGTTAGGGTTAGGGTACGCGTTACGGTTAGGGTAGTTATTAAACCTATCCCACTCTCTAGATACCCCTTAGCACGTAAAGGAATATTATTTGGGGGTCCAGCCATGGAGAAGAGTTTAGACACTAAGATAATATAAGGAACACACCCATTATAAAGAAATCACATTAGGATTCTCTTTTTAAGCTGTTCCTTAAAACACTAGTGCTTAGGAAATCTATTGGAGGCAGAAGCAGTCAAGGGTAGCCTAGGGTGAGGGTTAGGCTTAGGTTTAGGCTTAGGGTACGGCTTAGGGTACGGGTTCGGGGAGGGCTTCGGATACGGGGTAGGGTATGGGTTAGGGTTAGGGTTAGGGTTAGTGATAGGGTTAGGGCTCGGTTTAGGGTACGGGTTAGGATTAGGGTACATGTTAGGGTTAGGGTACGGGTTAGCGTTAGGGTACGCATTAGGGTTAGGGTATTTATTAAACCTATCCCACTCTCTAGTTACCCCTTAGCACGTAATGGAATATTATTTGGGGGTCCAGCCATGGAGAAGAGTTTAGACACTAGGAAAAGATAAGGAACACAACCATTATAAAGAAATCACATTAGGATTCTCTTTTTAAGCTGTTCCTTAAAACACTAGTGCTTAGGAAATCTATTGGAGGCAGAAGCAGTCAAGGGTAGCCTAGGGTTAGGGTTAGGCTTAGGGTTAGGCTTAGGGTACGGCTTAGGGTACGGGTTCGGGGAGGGCTTCGGGTACGGCGTAGGGTATGGGTTAGGGTTAGGGTTAGTGTTAGGGTTAGGGCTCGGTTTAGGGTACGGGTTAGGATTAGGGTACGTGTTAGGGTTAGGGTAGGGGTTAGGGTTAGGGTACGTGTTAGGATTAGGGTAGTGATTAAACCTATCCCACTCTCTAGATACCCCTTAGCACATAAAAGAATATTATTTGGGGGTCCAGCCATGGAGAAGAGTTTAGACACTAGGATTAGATAAGGAACACACCCATTATAAAGAAATCACATTAGGATTCTCTTTTTAAGCTGTTCCTTAAAACACTAGTGCTTAGGAAATCTATTGGAGGCAGAAGCAGTCAAGGGTAGCCTAGGGTTAGGGTTAGGCTTAGGGTTAGGCTTAGGGTACGGCTTAGGGTACGGGTTCGGGGAGGGCTTCGGGTACGGCGTAGGGTATGGGTTAGGGTTAGGGTTAGGGTTAGTGTTAGGGTTAGGGCTCGGTTTAGGGTACGGGTTAGGATTAGGGTACGTGTTAGGGTTAGGGTAGGGGTTAGGGTTAGGGTACGCATTAGGGTTAGGGTAGTTATTAAACCAATCCCACTCTCTAGATACCCCTTAGCACCTAAAGGAATATTATTTGGGGGTCCAGCCATGGAGAAGAGTTTAGACACTAAGATAATATAAGGAACACACCCATTATAAAGAAATCACATTAGGATTCTCTTTTTAAGCTGTTCCTTAAAACACTAGTGCTTAGGAAATCTATTGGAGGCAGAAGCAGTCAAGGGTAGCCTAGGGTTAGGGTTAGGCTTAGGGTTAGGCTTAGGGTACGGCTTAGGGTACATGTTCGGGGAGGGCTTCGGGTATGGCGAAGGGTATGGGTTAGCGTTAGGGTTAAGGTTAGTGTTAGGGTTAGGGTTCGGTTTAGGGTACGGGTTAGGATTAGGGTACGTGTTAGGGTTAGGGTAGGGGTTAGGGTTAGGGTACGCGTTACGGATAGGGTAGTTATTAAACCTATCCCACTCTCTAGATACCCCTTAGCACGTAAAGGAATATTATTTGGGGGTCCAGCCATGGAGAAGAGTTTAGACACTAAGATAATATAAGGAACACACACATTATAAAGAAATCACATTAGGATTCTCTTTTTAAGCTGTTCCTTAAAACACTAGTGCTTAGGAAATCTATTGGAGGCAGAAGCAGTCAAGGGTAGCCTAGGGTTAGGGTTAGGCTTAGGGTTAGGCTTAGGGTATGGCTTAGGGTACGGGTTCGGGGAGGGCTTCGGGTATGGCGTAGGGTATGGTTTAGGGTTAGGGTTAGTGTTAGGGTTAGGGCTCGGTTTAGGGTACGGGTTAGGATTAGGGTACGTGTTAGTGTTAGGGTAGGGGTTAGGGTTAGGGTACGCGTTAGGGTTAGGGTAGTGATTAAACCTATCCCACTCTCTAGATACCCCTTAGCACATAAAGGAATATTATTTAGGGGTCCAGCCATGGAGAAGAGTTTAGACACTAGGATTAGATAAGGAACACACCCATTATAAAGAAATCACTTTAGGATTCTCTTTTTAAGCTGTTCCTTAAAACACTAGTGCTTAGGAAATCTATTGGAGGCAGAAGCAGTCAAGGGTAGCCTAGGGTTAGGGTTAGGCTTAGGGTTAGGCTTAGGGTACGGCTTAGGGTACGTGTTCGGGGAGGGCTTCGGGTACGGCGTAGGGTATGGGTTAGGGTTAGGGTTAGTGTTAGGGTTAGGGCTCGGTTTAGGGTACGGGTTAGGATTAGGGTACGTGTTAGGGTTAGGGTAGGGGTTAGGGTTAGGGTACGCGTTAGTGTTAGGGTACTGATTAAACCTATCCCACTCTCTAGATACCCCTTAGCACGTAACGGAATATTATTTGGGGGTCCAGCCATGGAGAAGAGTTTAGACACTAAGATAATATAAGGAACACACACATTATAAAGAAATCACATTAGGATTCTCTTTTTAAGCTGTTCCTTAAAACACTAGTGCTTAGGAAATCTATTGGAGGCAGAAGCAGTCAAGGGTAGCCTAGGGTTAGGGTTAGGCTTAGGGTTAGGCTTAGGGTATGGCTTAGGGTACGGGTTCGGGGAGGGCTTCGGGTACGGCGTAGGGTATGGGTTAGGGTTAGGGTTAGGGTTAGTGTTAGGGTTAGGGCTCGGTTTAGGGTATGGGTTAGGATTAGGGTACGTGTTAGGGTTAGGGTAGGGGTTAGGGTTAGGGTACGCGTTAGGGTTAGGGTAGTGATTAAACCTATCCCACTCTCTAGATACCCCTTAGCACATAAAGGAATATTATTTGGGGGTCCAGCCGTGCAGAAGAGTTTAGACACTAGGATTAGATAAGGAACACACCCATTATAAAGAAATCACATTAGGATTCTCTTTTTAAGCTCTTCCTTAAAACACTAGTGCTTAGGAAATCTATTGGAGGCAGAAGCAGTCAAGGGTAGCCTAGGGTTAGGGTTAGTCTTAGGGTTAGGCTTAGGGTACGGCTTAGGGTACGGGTTCGGGGAGGGTTTCGGGTACGGCGTAGGGTATGGGTTAGGGTTAGGGTTAGGGTTAGTGTTAGGAATAGGCCTCGGTTTAGGGTACGGGTTAGGATTAGGGTACGTGTTAGGGTTAGGGTAGGGGTTAGGGTTAGGGTACGCGTTAGGGTTAGGGTAGTTATTAAACCTATCCCACTCTCTAGATACCCCTTAGCACGTAAAGGAATATTATTTGGGGGTCCAGCCATGAAGAAGAGTTTAGACACTAAGATAATATAAGGAACACACACATTATAAAGAAATCACATTAGGATTCTCTTTTTAAGCTGTTCCTTAAAACACTAGTGCTTAGGAAATCTATTGGAGGCAGAAGCAGTCAAGGGTAGCCTAGGGTTAGGGTTAGGCTTAGGGTTAGGCTTAGGGTACGGCTTAGGGTACGGGTTCGGGGAGGGCTTCGGGTACGGCGTAGGGTATGGGTTAGGGTTAGGGTTAGGTTTAGTGTTCGGGTTAGGGCTCGGTTTAAGGTACGGGTTAGGATTAGGGTACGTGTTAGGGTTAGGGTAGGGGTTAGGGTTAGGGTACGCGTTAGGGTTAGGGTAGTTATTAAACCAATCCCACTCTCTAGATACCCCTTAGCACCTAAAGGAATATTATTTGGGGGTCCAGCCATGGAGAAGAGTTTAGACACTAAGATAATATAAGGAACACACCCATTATAAAGAAATCACATTAGGATTCTCTTTTTAAGCTGTTCCTTAAAACACTAGTGCTTAGGAAATCTATTGGAGGCAGAAGCAGTCAAGGGTAGCCTAGGGTTAGGGTTAGGCTTAGGGTTAGGCTTAGCGTACGGCTTAGGGTACGTGTTCGGGGAGGGCTTCGGGTACGGCGTAGGGTATGGGTTAGGGTTAGGGTTAGGGTTAGTGTTAGGGTTAGGGCTCGGTTTAGGGTACGGGTTAGGATTAGGGTACGTGTTAGGGTTAGGGTAGGGGTTAGGGTTAGGGTACGCGTTACGGTTAGGGTAGTTATTAAACCTATCCCACTCTCTAGATACCCCTTAGCACGTAAAGGAATATTATTTGGGGGTCCAGCCATGGAGAAGAGTTTAGACACTAAGATAATATAAGGAACACACCCATTATAAAGAAATCACATTAGGATTCTCTTTTTAAGCTGTTCCTTAAAACACTAGTGCTTAGGAAATCTATTGGAGGCAGAAGCAGTCAAGGGTAGCCTAGGGTTAGGGTTAGGCTTAGGTTTAGGCTTAGGGTACGGCTTAGGGTACGTGTTCGGGGAGGGCTTCGGGTACGGCGTAGGGTATGGGTTAGGGTTAGGGTTAGGGTTAGGGTTAGGGTTAGGGCTCGGTTTAGGGTACGGGTTAGGATTAGGGTACGTTTTAGGGTTAGGGTAGGGGTTAGGGTTAGGGTACGCGTTACGGTTAGGGTAGTTATTAAACCTATCCCACTCTCTAGATACCCCTTAGCACGTAACGGAATATTATTTGGGGGTCCAGCCATGGAGAAGAGTTTAGACACTAAGATAATATAAGGAACACACACATTATAAAGAAATCACATTAGGATTCTCTTTTTAAGCTGTTCCTTAAAACACTAGTGCTTAGGAAATCTATTGGAGGCAGAAGCAGTCAAGGGTAGCCTAGGGTTAGGGTTAGGCTTAGGGTTAGGCTTAGGGTACGGCTTAGGGTACGGGTTCGGGGAGGGCTTCGGGTACGGTGTAGGGTATGGGTTAGGGATAGGGTTAGGGTTAGTGTTAGGGTTAGGGCTCGGTTTAGGGTACGGGTTAGGATTAGGGTACGTGTTAGGGTTAGGGTAGGGGTTAGCGTTAGGGTACGCGTTAGGGTTAGGGTAGTTATTAAACCTATCCCACTCTCTAGTTACCCCTTAGCACGTAAAGGAATATTATTTGGGGGTCCAGCCCTGGAGTAGAGTTTAGACACTAGGAAAAGATAAGGAACACACCCATTATAAAGAAATCACATTAGGATTCTCTTTTTAAGCTGTTCCTTAAAACACTAGTGCTTAGGAAATCTATTGGAGGCAGAAGCAGTCAAGGGTAGCCTAGGGTTAGGGTTAGGCTTAGGGTTAGGCTTAGGGTACGGCTTAGGGTACGGGTTCGGGGAGGGCTTCGGGTACGGCGTAGGGTATGGGTTAGGGTTAGGGTTAGGTTTAGTGTTCGGGTTAGGGCTCGGTTTAAGGTACGGGTTAGGATTAGTGTACGTGTTAGGGTTAGGGTAGGGGTTAGGGTTAGGGTACGCGTTAGGGTTAGGGTAGTTATTAAACCAATCCCACTCTCTAGATACCCCTTAGCACCTAAAGGAATATTATTTGGGGGTCCAGCCATGGAGAAGAGTTTAGACACTAAGATAATATAAGGAACACACCCATTATAAAGAAATCACATTAGGATTCTCTTTTTAAGCTGTTCCTTAAAACACTAGTGCTTAGGAAATCTATTGGAGGCAGAAGCAGTCAAGGGTAGCCTAGGGTTAGGGTTAGGCTTAGGGTTAGGCTTAGGGTACGGCTTAGGGTACATGTTCGGGGAGGTCTTCGGGTATGGCGAAGGGTATGGGTTAGCGTTAGGGTTAAGGTTAGTGTTAGGGTTAGGGCTCGGTTTAGGGTACGGGTTAGGATTAGGGTACGTGTTAGGGTTAAGGTAGGGGTTAGGGTTAGGGTACGCGTTACGGATAGGGTAGTTATTAAACCTATCCCACTCTCTAGATACCCCTTAGCACGTAAAGGAATATTATTTGGGGGTCCAGCCATGGAGAAGAGTTTAGACACTAAGATAATATAAGGAACACACACATTATAAAGAAATCACATTAGGATTCTCTTTTTAAGCTGTTCCTTAAAACAC
The DNA here is from genome assembly GCF_965194825.1 of Balaenoptera physalus. NCBI lineage: Eukaryota > Metazoa > Chordata > Mammalia > Artiodactyla > Balaenopteridae > Balaenoptera > Balaenoptera physalus. The sequence goes on along the minus strand of NW_028126443.1, from coordinate 434,442 downwards.
TAGTGCTTAGGAAATCTATTGGAGGCAGAAGCAGTCAAGGGTAGCCTAGGGTTAGGGTTAGGCTTAGGGTTAGGCTTAGGGTACGGCTTAGGGTACGGGTTCGGGGAGGGCTTCGGGTACGGTGTAGGGTATGGGTTAGGGTTAGGGTTAGGGTTAGTGTTAGGGTTAGGGCTCGGTTTAGGGTACGGGTTAGGATTAGGGTACGTGTTAGGGTTAGGGTAGGGGTTAGCGTTAGGGTACGCGTTAGGGTTAGGGTAGTTATTAAACCTATCCCACTCTCTAGTTACCCCTTAGCACGTAAAGGAATATTATTTGGGGGTCCAGCCATGGAGAAGAGTTTAGACACTAGGAAAAGATAAGGAACACACCCATTATAAAGAAATCACATTAGGATTCTCTTTTTAAGCTGTTCCTTAAAACACTAGTGCTTAGGAAATCTATTGGAGGCAGAAGCAGTCAAGGGTAGCCTAGGGTTAGGGTTAGGCTTAGGGTTAGACTTAGGGTACGGCTTAGGGTACGGGTTCGGGGAGGGCTTCGGGTACGGCGTAGGGTATGGGTTAGGGTTAGGGTTAGGTTTAGTGTTCGGGTTAGGGCTCGGTTTAAGGTACGGGTTAGGATTAGGGTACGTGTTAGGGTTAGGGTAGGGGTTACGGTTAGGGTACGCGTTAGGGTTAGGGTAGTTACTAAACCAATCCCACTCTCTAGATACCCCTTAGCACCTAAAGGAATATTATTTGGGGGTCCAGCCATGGAGAAGAGTTTAGACACTAAGATAATATAAGGAACACACCCATTATAAAGAAATCACATTAGGATTCTCTTTTTAAGCTGTTCCTTAAAACACTAGTGCTTAGGAAATCTATTGGAGGCAGAAGCAGTCAAGGGTAGCCTAGGGTTAGGGTTAGGCTTAGGGTTAGGCTTAGGGTACGGCTTAGGGTACATGTTCGGGGAGGTCTTCGGGTATGGCGAAGGGTATGGGTTAGCGTTAGGGTTAAGGTTAGTGTTAGGGTTAGGGCTCGGTTTAGGGTACGGGTTAGGATTAGGGTACGTGTTAGGGTTAAGGTAGGGGTTAGGGTTAGGGTACGCGTTACGGATAGGGTAGTTATTAAACCTATCCCACTCTCTAGATACCCCTTAGCACGTAAAGGAATATTATTTGGGGGTCCAGCCATGGAGAAGAGTTTAGACACTAAGATAATATAAGGAACACACACATTATAAAGAAATCACATAAGGATTCTCTTTTTAAGCTGTTCCTTAAAACACTAGTGCTTAGGAAATCTATTGGAGGCAGAAGCAGTCAAGGGTAGCCTAGGGTTAGGCTTAGGCTTAGGGTTAGGCTTAGGGTATGGCTTAGGGTACGGGTTCGGGGAGGGCTTCGGGTATGGCGTAGGGTATGGTTTAGGGTTAGGGTTAGTGTTAGGGTTAGGGCTCGGTTTAGGGTACGGGTTAGGATTAGGGTACGTGTTAGTGTTAGGGTAGGGGTTAGGGTTAGGGTACGCGTTAGGGTTAGGGTAGTGATTAAACCTATCCCACTCTCTAGATACCCCTTAGCACATAAAGGAATATTATTTGGGGGTCCAGCCATGGAGAAGAGTTTAGACACTAGGATTAGATAAGGAACACACCCATTATAAAGAAATCACTTTAGGATTCTCTTTTTAATCTGTTCCTTAAAACACTAGTGCTTAGGTAATCTATTGGAGGCAGAAGCAGTCAAGGGTAGCCTAGGGTTAGGGTTAGGCTTAGGGTTAGGCTTAGGGTACGGCTTAGGGTACGTGTTCGGGGAGGGCTTCGGGTACGGCGTAGGGTATGGGTTAGGGTTAGGGTTAGGGTTAGTGTTAGGGTTAGGGCTCGGTTTAGGGTACGGGTTAGGATTAGGGTACGTGTTAGGGTTAGGGTAGGGGTTAGGGTTAGGGTACGCGTTACGGTTAGGGTAGTTATTAAACCTATCCCACTCTCTAGATACCCCTTAGCACGTAAAGGAATATTATTTGGGGGTCCAGCCATGGAGAAGAGTTTAGACACTAAGATAATATAAGGAACACACCCATTATAAAGAAATCACATTAGGATTCTCTTTTTAAGCTGTTCCTTAAAACACTAGTGCTTAGGAAATCTATTGGAGGCAGAAGCAGTCAAGGGTAGCCTAGGGTTAGGGTTAGGCTTAGGTTTAGGCTTAGGGTACGGCTTAGGGTACGGGTTCGGGGAGGGCTTCGGATACGGGGTAGGGTATGGGTTAGGGTTAGGGTTAGGGTTAGTGATAGGGTTAGGGCTCGGTTTAGGGTACGGGTTAGGATTAGGGTACATGTTAGGGTTAGGGTACGGGTTAGCGTTAGGGTACGCATTAGGGTTAGGGTAGTTATTAAACCTATCCCACTCTCTAGTTACCCCTTAGCACGTAATGGAATATTATTTGGGGGTCCAGCCATGGAGAAGAGTTTAGACACTAGGAAAAGATAAGGAACACAACCATTATAAAGAAATCACATTAGGATTCTCTTTTTAAGCTGTTCCTTAAAACACTAGTGCTTAGGAAATCTATTGGAGGCAGAAGCAGTCAAGGGTAGCCTAGGGTTAGGGTTAGGCTTAGGGTTAGGCTTAGGGTACGGCTTAGGGTACGGGTTCGGGGAGGGCTTCGGGTACGGCGTAGGGTATGGGTTAGGGTTAGGGTTAGTGTTAGGGTTAGGGCTCGGTTTAGGGTACGGGTTAGGATTAGGGTACGTGTTAGGGTTAGGGTAGGGGTTAGGGTTAGGGTACGTGTTAGGATTAGGGTAGTGATTAAACCTATCCCACTCTCTAGATACCCCTTAGCACATAAAAGAATATTATTTGGGGGTCCAGCCATGGAGAAGAGTTTAGACACTAGGATTAGATAAGGAACACACCCATTATAAAGAAATCACATTAGGATTCTCTTTTTAAGCTGTTCCTTAAAACACTAGTGCTTAGGAAATCTATTGGAGGCAGAAGCAGTCAAGGGTAGCCTAGGGTTAGGGTTAGGCTTAGGGTTAGGCTTAGGGTACGGCTTAGGGTACGGGTTCGGGGAGGGCTTCGGGTACGGCGTAGGGTATGGGTTAGGGTTAGGGTTAGGGTTAGTGTTAGGGTTAGGGCTCGGTTTAGGGTACGGGTTAGGATTAGGGTACGTGTTAGGGTTAGGGTAGGGGTTAGGGTTAGGGTACGCATTAGGGTTAGGGTAGTTATTAAACCAATCCCACTCTCTAGATACCCCTTAGCACCTAAAGGAATATTATTTGGGGGTCCAGCCATGGAGAAGAGTTTAGACACTAAGATAATATAAGGAACACACACATTATAAAGAAATCACATAAGGATTCTCTTTTTAAGCTGTTCCTTAAAACACTAGTGCTTAGGAAATCTATTGGAGGCAGAAGCAGTCAAGGGTAGCCTAGGGTTAGGGTTAGGCTTAGGGTTAGGCTTAGGGTATGGCTTAGGGTACGGGTTCGGGGAGGGCTTCGGGTATGGCGTAGGGTATGGTTTAGGGTTAGGGTTAGTGTTAGGGTTAGGGCTCGGTTTAGGGTACGGGTTAGGATTAGGGTACGTGTTAGTGTTAGGGTAGGGGTTAGGGTTAGGGTACGCGTTAGGGTTAGGGTAGTGATTAAACCTATCCCACTCTCTAGATACCCCTTAGCACATAAAGGAATATTATTTAGGGGTCCAGCCATGGAGAAGAGTTTAGACACTAGGATTAGATAAGGAACACACCCATTATAAAGAAATCACTTTAGGATTCTCTTTTTAAGCTGTTCCTTAAAACACTAGTGCTTAGGAAATCTATTGGAGGCAGAAGCAGTCAAGGGTAGCCTAGGGTTAGGGTTAGGCTTAGGGTTAGGCTTAGGGTACGGCTTAGGGTACGTGTTCGGGGAGGGCTTCGGGTACGGCGTAGGGTATGGGTTAGGGTTAGGGTTAGTGTTAGGGTTAGGGCTCGGTTTAGGGTACGGGTTAGGATTAGGGTACGTGTTAGGGTTAGGGTAGGGGTTAGGGTTAGGGTACGCGTTAGTGTTAGGGTACTGATTAAACCTATCCCACTCTCTAGATACCCCTTAGCACGTAACGGAATATTATTTGGGGGTCCAGCCATGGAGAAGAGTTTAGACACTAAGATAATATAAGGAACACACACATTATAAAGAAATCACATTAGGATTCTCTTTTTAAGCTGTTCCTTAAAACACTAGTGCTTAGGAAATCTATTGGAGGCAGAAGCACTCAAGGGTAGCCTAGGGTTAGGGTTAGGCTTAGGGTTAGGCTTAGGGTATGGCTTAGGGTACGGGTTCGGGGAGGGCTTCGGGTACGGCGTAGGGTATGGGTTAGGGTTAGGGTTAGGGTTAGTGTTAGGGTTAGGGCTCGGTTTAGGGTATGGGTTAGGATTAGGGTACGTGTTAGGGTTAGGGTAGGGGTTAGGGTTAGGGTACGCGTTAGGGTTAGGGTAGTGATTAAACCTATCCCACTCTCTAGATACCCCTTAGCACATAAAGGAATATTATTTGGGGGTCCAGCCGTGCAGAAGAGTTTAGACACTAGGATTAGATAAGGAACACACCCATTATAAAGAAATCACATTAGGATTCTCTTTTTAAGCTCTTCCTTAAAACACTAGTGCTTAGGAAATCTATTGGAGGCAGAAGCAGTCAAGGGTAGCCTAGGGTTAGGGTTAGTCTTAGGGTTAGGCTTAGGGTACGGCTTAGGGTACGGGTTCGGGGAGGGTTTCGGGTACGGCGTAGGGTATGGGTTAGGGTTAGGGTTAGGGTTAGTGTTAGGAATAGGCCTCGGTTTAGGGTACGGGTTAGGATTAGGGTACGTGTTAGGGTTAGGGTAGGGGTTAGGGTTAGGGTACGCGTTAGGGTTAGGGTAGTTATTAAACCTATCCCACTCTCTAGTTACCCCTTAGCACGTAAAGGAATATTATTTGGGGGTCCAGCCATGGAGAAGAGTTTAGACACTAGGAAAAGTTAAGGAACACACCCATTATAAAGAAATCACATTAGGATTCTCTTTTTAAGCTGTTCCTTAAAACCCTAGTGCTTAGGAAATCTATTGGAGGCAGAAGCAGTCAAGGGTAGCCTAGGGTTAGGGTTAGGCTTAGGGTTAGGCTTAGTGTACGGCTTAGGGTACGGGTTCGGGGAGGGCTTCGGGTACGGCGTAGGGTATGGGTTAGGGTTAGGGTTAGGGTTAGGGCTCGGTTTAGGGTACGGGTTAGGTTTAGGGTACGTGTTAGGGTTAGGGTAGGGGTTAGCGTTAGGGTACACGTTAGGGTTAGGGTAGTTATTAAACCAATCCCACTCTCTAGATACCCCTTAGCACGTAAAGGAATATTATTTGGGGGTCCAGCCATGGAGAAGAGTTTAGACACTAGGATAAGATAAGGAACACACCCATTATAAAGAAATCACATTAGGATTCTCTTTTTAAGCTGTTCCTTAAAACACTAGTGCTTAGGAAATCTATTGGAGGCAGAAGCAGTCAAGGGTAGCCTAGGGTTAGGGTTAGGCTTAGGGTTAGGCTTAGGGTACGGCTTAGGGTACGGGTTCGGGGAGGGCTTCGGGTACGGCGTAGGGTATGGGTTAGGGTTAGGGTTAGGGTTAGTGTTAGGGTTAGGGCTCGGTTTAGGGTACGGGTTAGGATTAGGGTACGTGTTAGGGTTAGGGTAGGGGTTAGGGTTAGGGTACGCGTTAGGGTTAGGGTAGTTATTAAACCTATCCCACTCTCTAGATACCCCTTAGCACGTAAAGGAATATTATTTGGGGGTCCAGCCATGGAGAAGAGTTTAGACACTAAGATAATATAAGGAACACACACATTATAAAGAAATCACATAAGGATTCTCTTTTTAAGCTGTTCCTTAAAACACTAGTGCTTAGGAAATCTATTGGAGGCAGAAGCAGTCAAGGGTAGCCTAGGGTTAGGGTTAGGCTTAGGGTTAGGCTTAGGGTATGGCTTAGGGTACGGGTTCGGGGAGGGCTTCGGGTATGGCGTAGGGTATGGTTTAGGGTTAGGGTTAGTGTTAGGGTTAGGGCTCGGTTTAGGGTACGGGTTAGGATTAGGGTACATGTTAGTGTTAGGGTAGGGGTTAGGGTTAGGGTACGCGTTAGGGTTAGGGTAGTGATTAAACCTATCCCACTCTCTAGATACCCCTTAGCACATAAAGGAATATTATTTGGGGGTCCAGCCATGGAGAAGAGTTTAGACACTAGGATTAGATAAGGAACACACCCATTATAAAGAAATCACTTTAGGATTCTCTTTTTAAGCTGTTCCTTAAAACACTAGTGCTTAGGAAATCTATTGGAGGCAGAAGCAGTCAAGGGTAGCCTAGGGTTAGGGTTAGGCTTAGGGTTAGGCTTAGGGTACGGCTTAGGGTACGTGTTCGGGGAGGGCTTCGGGTACGGCGTAGGGTATGGGTTAGGGTTAGGGTTAGGGTTAGTGTTAGGGTTAGGGCTCGGTTTAGGGTACGGGTTAGGATTAGGGTACGTGTTAGGGTTAGGGTAGGGGTTAGGGTTAGGGTACGCGTTACGGTTAGGGTAGTTATTAAACCTATCCCACTCTCTAGATACCCCTTAGCACGTAAAGGAATATTATTTGGGGGTCCAGCCATGGAGAAGAGTTTAGACACTAAGATAATATAAGGAACACACCCATTATAAAGAAATCACATTAGGATTCTCTTTTTAAGCTGTTCCTTAAAACACTAGTGCTTAGGAAATCTATTGGAGGCAGAAGCAGTCAAGGGTAGCCTAGGGTTAGGGTTAGGCTTAGGTTTAGGCTTAGGGTACGGCTTAGGGTACGTGTTCGGGGAGGGCTTCGGGTACGGCGTAGGGTATGGGTTAGGGTTAGGGTTAGGGTTAGTGTTAGGGTTAGGGCTCGGTTTAGGGTACGGGTTAGGATTAGGGTACGTGTTAGGGTTAGGGTAGGGGTTAGGGTTAGGGTACGCGTTACGGATAGGGTAGTTATTAAACCTATCCCACTCTCTAGATACCCCTTAGCACGTAAAGGAATATTATTTGGGGGTCCAGCCATGGAGAAGAGTTTAGACACTAAGATAATATAAGGAACACACACATTATAAAGAAATCACATAAGGATTCTCTTTTTAAGCTGTTCCTTAAAACACTAGTGCTTAGGAAATCTATTGGAGGCAGAAGCAGTCAAGGGTAGCCTAGGGTTAGGGTTAGGCTTAGGGTTAGGCTTAGGGTATGGCTTAGGGTACGGGTTCGGGGAGGGCTTCGGGTATGGCGTAGGGTATGGTTTAGGGTTAGGGTTAGTGTTAGGGTTAGGGCTCGGTTTAGGGTACGGGTTAGGATTAGGGTACGTGTTAGTGTTAGGGTAGGGGTTAGGGTTAGGGTACGCGTTAGGGTTAGGGTAGTGATTAAACCTATCCCACTCTCTAGATACCCCTTAGCACATAAAGGAATATTATTTAGGGGTCCAGCCATGGAGAAGAGTTTAGACACTAGGATTAGATAAGGAACACACCCATTATAAAGAAATCACTTTAGGATTCTCTTTTTAAGCTGTTCCTTAAAACACTAGTGCTTAGGAAATCTATTGGAGGCAGAAGCAGTCAAGGGTAGCCTAGGGTTAGGGTTAGGCTTAGGGTTAGGCTTAGGGTACGGCTTAGGGTACGTGTTCGGGGAGGGCTTCGGGTACGGCGTAGGGTATGGGTTAGGGTTAGGGTTAGTGTTAGGGTTAGGGCTCGGTTTAGGGTACGGGTTAGGATTAGGGTACGTGTTAGGGTTAGGGTAGGGGTTAGGGTTAGGGTACGCGTTAGTGTTAGGGTACTGATTAAACCTATCCCACTCTCTAGATACCCCTTAGCACGTAACGGAATATTATTTGGGGGTCCAGCCATGGAGAAGAGTTTAGACACTAAGATAATATAAGGAACACACACATTATAAAGAAATCACATTAGGATTCTCTTTTTAAGCTGTTCCTTAAAACACTAGTGCTTAGGAAATCTATTGGAGGCAGAAGCAGTCAAGGGTAGCCTAGGGTTAGGGTTAGGCTTAGGGTTAGGCTTAGGGTATGGCTTAGGGTACGGGTTCGGGGAGGGCTTCGGGTACGGCGTAGGGTATGGGTTAGGGTTAGGGTTAGGGTTAGTGTTAGGGTTAGGGCTCGGTTTAGGGTATGGGTTAGGATTAGGGTACGTGTTAGGGTTAGGGTAGGGGTTAGGGTTAGGGTACGCGTTAGGGTTAGGGTAGTGATTAAACCTATCCCACTCTCTAGATACCCCTTAGCACATAAAGGAATATTATTTGGGGGTCCAGCCGTGCAGAAGAGTTTAGACACTAGGATTAGATAAGGAACACACCCATTATAAAGAAATCACATTAGGATTCTCTTTTTAAGCTCTTCCTTAAAACACTAGTGCTTAGGAAATCTATTGGAGGCAGAAGCAGTCAAGGGTAGCCTAGGGTTAGGGTTAGTCTTAGGGTTAGGCTTAGGGTACGGCTTAGGGTACGGGTTCGGGGAGGGTTTCGGGTACGGCGTAGGGTATGGGTTAGGGTTAGGGTTAGGGTTAGTGTTAGGAATAGGCCTCGGTTTAGGGTACGGGTTAGGATTAGGGTACGTGTTAGGGTTAGGGTAGGGGTTAGGGTTAGGGTACGCGTTAGGGTTAGGGTAGTTATTAAACCTATCCCACTCTCTAGATACCCCTTAGCACGTAAAGGAATATTATTTGGGGGTCCAGCCATGAAGAAGAGTTTAGACACTAAGATAATATAAGGAACACACACATTATAAAGAAATCACATTAGGATTCTCTTTTTAAGCTGTTCCTTAAAACACTAGTGCTTAGGAAATCTATTGGAGGCAGAAGCAGTCAAGGGTAGCCTAGGGTTAGGGTTAGGCTTAGGGTTAGGCTTAGGGTACGGCTTAGGGTACGTGTTCGGGGAGGGCTTCGGGTACGGCGTAGGGTATGGGTTAGGGTTAGGGTTAGGGTTAGTGTTAGGGTTAGGGCTCGGTTTAGGGTACGGGTTAGGATTAGGGTACGTGTTAGGGTTAGAGTAGGGGTTAGGGTTAGGGTACGCGTTACGGTTAGGGTAGTTATTAAACCTATCCCACTCTCTAGATAGCCCTTAGCACGTAAAGGAATATTATTTGGGGGTCCAGCCATGGAGAAGAGTTTAGACACTAAGATAATATAAGGAACACACACATTATAAAGAAATCACATTAGGATTCTCTTTTTAAGCTGTTCCTTAAAACACTAGTGCTTAGGAAATCTATTGGAGGCAGAAGCAGTCAAGGGTAGCCTAGGGTTAGTGTTAGGCTTAGGGTTAGGCTTAGGGTACGGCTTAGGGTACGGGTTCGGGGAGGGCTTCGGGTACGGTGTAGGGTATGGGTTAGGGTTAGGGTTAGGGTTAGTGTTAGGGTTAGGGCTCGGTTTAGGGTACGGGTTAGGATTAGGGTACGTGTTAGGGTTAGGGTAGGGGTTACCTTTAGGGTACGCGTTAGGGTTAGGGTAGTTATTAAACCTATCCCACTCTCTAGTTACCCATTAGCACGTAAAGGAATATTATTTGGGGGTCCAGCCATGGAGAAGAGTTTAGACACTAGGAAAAGTTAAGGAACACACCCATTATAAAGAAATCACATTAGGATTCTCTTTTTAAGCTGTTCCTTAAAACCCTAGTGCTTAGGAAATCTATTGGAGGCAGAAGCAGTCAAGGGTAGCCTAGGGTTAGGGTTAGGCTTAGGGTTAGGCTTAGTGTACGGCTTAGGGTACGGGTTCGGGGAGGGCTTCGGGTACGGCGTAGGGTATGGGTTAGGGTTAGGGTTAGGGTTAGGGCTCGGTTTAGGGTACGGGTTAGGTTTAGGGTACGTGTTAGGGTTAGGGTAGGGGTTAGCGTTAGGGTACACGTTAGGGTTAGGGTAGTTATTAAACCAATCCCACTCTCTAGATACCCCTTAGCACGTAAAGGAATATTATTTGGGGGTCCAGCCATGGAGAAGAGTTTAGACACTAGGATAAGATAAGGAACACACCCATTATAAAGAAATCACATTAGGATTCTCTTTTTAAGCTGTTCCTTAAAACACTAGTGCTTAGGAAATCTATTGGAGGCAGAAGCAGTCAAGGGTAGCCTAGGGTTAGGGTTAGGCTTAGGGTTAGGCTTAGGGTACGGCTTAGGGTACGGGTTCGGGGAGGGCTTCGGGTACGGCGTAGGGTATGGGTTAGGGTTAGGTTTAGGGTTAGTGTTAGGGTTAGGGCTCGGTTTAGGGTACGGGTTAGGATTAGGGTACGTGTTAGGGTTAGGGTAGGGGTTAGGGTTAGGGTACGCGTTAGGGTTAGGGTAGTTATTAAACCTATCCCACTCTCTAGATACCCCTTAGCACGTAAAGGAATATTATTTGGGGGTCCAGCCATGGAGAAGAGTTTAGACACTAAGATAATATAAGGAACACACACATTATAAAGAAATCACATAAGGATTCTCTTTTTAAGCTGTTCCTTAAAACACTAGTGCTTAGGAAATCTATTGGAGGCAGAAGCAGTCAAGGGTAGCCTAGGGTTAGGGTTAGGCTTAGGGTTAGGCTTAGGGTATGGCTTAGGGTACGGGTTCGGGGAGGGCTTCGGGTATGGCGTAGGGTATGGTTTAGGGTTAGGGTTAGTGTTAGGGTTAGGGCTCGGTTTAGGGTACGGGTTAGGATTAGGGTACGTGTTAGTGTTAGGGTAGGGGTTAGGGTTAGGGTACGCGTTAGGGTTAGGGTAGTGATTAAACCTATCCCACTCTCTAGATACCCCTTAGCACATAAAGGAATATTATTTGGGGGTCCAGCCATGGAGAAGAGTTTAGACACTAGGATTAGATAAGGAACACACCCATTATAAAGAAATCACTTTAGGATTCTCTTTTTAAGCTGTTCCTTAAAACACTAGTGCTTAGGAAATCTATTGGAGGCAGAAGCAGTCAAGGGTAGCCTAGGGTTAGGGTTAGGCTTAGGGTTAGGCTTAGCGTACGGCTTAGGGTACGTGTTCGGGGAGGGCTTCGGGTACGGCGTAGGGTATGGGTTAGGGTTAGGGTTAGGGTTAGTGTTAGGGTTAGGGCTCGGTTTAGGGTACGGGTTAGGATTAGGGTACGTGTTAGGGTTAGGGTAGGGGTTAGGGTTAGGGTACGCGTTACGGTTAGGGTAGTTATTAAACCTATCCCACTCTCTAGATACCCCTTAGCACGTAAAGGAATATTATTTGGGGGTCCAGACATGGAGAAGAGTTTAGACACTAAGATAATATAAGGAACACACCCATTATAAAGAAATCACATTAGGATTCTCTTTTTAAGCTGTTCCTTAAAACACTAGTGCTTAGGAAATCTATTGGAGGCAGAAGCAGTCAAGGGTAGCCTAGGGTTAGGGTTAGGCTTAGGTTTAGGCTTAGGGTACGGCTTAGGGTACGTGTTCGGGGAGGGCTTCGGGTACGGCGTAGGGTATGGGTTAGGGTTAGGGTTAGGGTTAGGGTTAGGGTTAGGGCTCGGTTTAGGGTACGGGTTAGGATTAGGGTACGTTTTAGGGTTAGGGTAGGGGTTAGGGTTAGGGTACGCGTTACGGTTAGGGTAGTTATTAAACCTATCCCACTCTCTAGATACCCCTTAGCACGTAACGGAATATTATTTGGGGGTCCAGCCATGGAGAAGAGTTTAGACACTAAGATAATATAAGGAACACACACATTATAAAGAAATCACATTAGGATTCTCTTTTTAAGCTGTTCCTTAAAACACTAGTGCTTAGGAAATCTATTGGAGGCAGAAGCAGTCAAGGGTAGCCTAGGGTTAGGGTTAGGCTTAGGGTTAGGCTTAGGGTACGGCTTAGGGTACGGGTTCGGGGAGGGCTTCGGGTACGGTGTAGGGTATGGGTTAGGGTTAGGGTTAGGGTTAGTGTTAGGGTTAGGGCTCGGTTTAGGGTACGGGTTAGGATTAGGGTACGTGTTAGGGTTAGGGTAGGGGTTAGCGTTAGGGTACGCGTTAGGGTTAGGGTAGTTATTAAACCTATCCCACTCTCTAGTTACCCCTTAGCACGTAAAGGAATATTATTTGGGGGTCCAGCCCTGGAGAAGAGTTTAGACACTAGGAAAAGATAAGGAACACACCCATTATAAAGAAATCACATTAGGATTCTCTTTTTAAGCTGTTCCTTAAAACACTAGTGCTTAGGAAATCTATTGGAGGCAGAAGCAGTCAAGGGTAGCCTAGGGTTAGGGTTAGGCTTAGGGTTAGGCTTAGGGTACGGCTTAGGGTACGGGTTCGGGGAGGGCTTCGGGTACGGCGTAGGGTATGGGTTAGGGTTAGGGTTAGGTTTAGTGTTCGGGTTAGGGCTCGGTTTAAGGTACGGGTTAGGATTAGGGTACGTGTTAGGGTTAGGGTAGGGGTTAGGGTTAGGGTACGCGTTAGGGTTAGGGTAGTTATTAAACCAATCCCACTCTCTAGATACCCCTTAGCACCTAAAGGAATATTATTTGGGGGTCCAGCCATGGAGAAGAGTTTAGACACTAAGATAATATAAGGAACACACCCATTATAAAGAAATCACATTAGGATTCTCTTTTTAAGCTGTTCCTTAAAACACTAGTGCTTAGGAAATCTATTGGAGGCAGAAGCAGTCAAGGGTAGCCTAGGGTTAGGGTTAGGCTTAGGGTTAGGCTTAGGGTACGGCTTAGGGTACATGTTCGGGGAGGTCTTCGGGTATGGCGAAGGGTATGGGTTAGCGTTAGGGTTAAGGTTAGTGTTAGGGTTAGGGCTCGGTTTAGGGTACGGGTTAGGATTAGGGTACGTGTTAGGGTTAAGGTAGGGGTTAGGGTTAGGGTACGCGTTATGGATAGGGTAGTTATTAAACCTATCCCACTCTCTAGATACCCCTTAGCACGTAAAGGAATATTATTTGGGGGTCCAGCCATGGAGAAGAGTTTAGACACTAAGATAATATAAGGAACACACACATTATAAAGAAATCACATTAGGATTCTCTTTTTAAGCTGTTCCTTAAAACACTAGTGCTTAGGAAATCTATTGGAGGCAGAAGCAGTCAAGGGTAGCCTAGGGTTAGGGTTAGGCTTAGGGTTAGGCTTAGGGTACGGCTTAGGGTACGGGTTCGGGGAGGGCTTCGGGTACGGTGTAGGGTATGGGTTAGGGTTAGGGTTAGGGTTAGTGTTAGGGTTAGGGCTCGGTTTAGGGTACGGGTTAGGATTAGGGTACGTGTTAGGGTTAGGGTAGGGGTTAGCGTTAGGGTACGCGTTAGGGTTAGGGTAGTTATTAAACCTATCCCACTCTCTAGTTACCCCTTAGCACGTAAAGGAATATTATTTGGGGGTCCAGCCATGGAGAAGTGTTTAGACACTAGGAAAAGATAAGGAACACACCCATTATAAAGAAATCACATTAGGATTCTCTTTTTAAGCTGTTCCTTAAAACACTAGTGCTTAGGAAATCTATTGGAGGCAGAAGCAGTCAAGGGTAGCCTAGGGTTAGGGTTAGGCTTAGGGTTAGGCTTAGGGTACGGCTTAGGGTACGGGTTCGGGGAGGGCTTCGGGTACGGCGTAGGGTATGGGTTAGGGTTAGGGTTAGGTTTAGTGTTCGGGTTAGGGCTCGGTTTAAGGTACGGGTTAGGATTAGGGTACGTGTTAGGGTTAGGGTAGGGGTTACGGTTAGGGTACGCGTTAGGGTTAGGGTAGTTACTAAACCAATCCCACTCTCTAGATACCCCTTAGCACCTAAAGGAATATTATTTGGGGGTCCAGCCATGGAGAAGAGTTTAGACACTAAGATAATATAAGGAACACACCCATTATAAAGAAATCACATTAGGATTCTCTTTTTAAGCTGTTCCTTAAAACACTAGTGCTTAGGAAATCTATTGGAGGCAGAAGCAGTCAAGGGTAGCCTAGGGTTAGGGTTAGGCTTAGGTTTAGGCTTAGGGTACGGCTTAGGGTACGGGTTCGGGGAGGGCTTCGGGTACGGTGTAGGGTATGGGTTAGGGTTAGGGTTAGGGTTAGTGTTAGGGTTAGGGCTCGGTTTAGGGTACGGGTTAGGATTAGGGTACGTGTTAGGGTTAGGGTAGGGGTTACCTTTAGGGTACGCGTTAGGGTTAGGGTAGTTATTAAACCTATCCCACTCTCTAGTTACCCCTTAGCACGTAAAGGAATATTATTTGGGGGTCCAGCCATGGAGAAGAGTTTAGACACTAGGAAAAGTTAAGGAACACACCCATTATAAAGAAATCACATTAGGATTCTCTTTTTAAGCTGTTCCTTAAAACCCTAGTGCTTAGGAAATCTATTGGAGGCAGAAGCAGTCAAGGGTAGCCTAGGTTTAGGGTTAGGCTTAGGGTTAGGCTTAGTGTACGGCTTAGGGTACGGGTTCGGGGAGGGCTTCGGGTACGGCGTAGGGTATGGGTTAGGGTTAGGGTTAGGGTTAGGGCTCGGTTTAGGGTACGGGTTAGGTTTAGGGTACGTGTTAGGGTTAGGGTAGGGGTTAGCGTTAGGGTACACGTTAGGGTTAGGGTAGTTATTAAACCAATCCCACTCTCTAGATACCCCTTAGCACGTAAAGGAATATTATTTGGGGGTCCAGCCATGGAGAAGAGTTTAGACACTAGGATAAGATAAGGAACACACCCATTATAAAGAAATCACATTAGGATTCTCTTTTTAAGCTGTTCCTTAAAACACTAGTGCTTAGGAAATCTATTGGAGGCAGAAGCAGTCAAGGGTAGCCTAGGGTTAGGGTTAGGCTTAGGGTTAGGCTTAGGGTACGGCTTAGGGTACGGGTTCGGGGAGGGCTTCGGGTACGGCGTAGGGTATGGGTTAGGGTTAGGTTTAGGGTTAGTGTTAGGGTTAGGGCTCGGTTTAGGGTACGGGTTAGGATTAGGGTACGTGTTAGGGTTAGGGTAGGGGTTAGGGTTAGGGTACGCGTTAGGGTTAGGGTAGTTATTAAACCTATCCCACTCTCTAGATACCCCTTAGCACGTAAAGGAATATTATTTGGGGGTCCAGCCATGGAGAAGAGTTTAGACACTAAGATAATATAAGGAACACACACATTATAAAGAAATCACATAAGGATTCTCTTTTTAAGCTGTTCCTTAAAACACTAGTGCTTAGGAAATCTATTGGAGGCAGAAGCAGTCAAGGGTAGCCTAGGGTTAGGGTTAGGCTTAGGGTTAGGCTTAGGGTATGGCTTAGGGTACGGGTTCGGGGAGGGCTTCGGGTATGGCGTAGGGTATGGTTTAGGGTTAGGGTTAGTGTTAGGGTTAGGGCTCGGTTTAGGGTACGGGTTAGGATTAGGGTACGTGTTAGTGTTAGGGTAGGGGTTAGGGTTAGGGTACGCGTTAGGGTTAGGGTAGTGATTAAACCTATCCCACTCTCTAGATACCCCTTAGCACATAAAGGAATATTATTTGGGGGTCCAGCCATGGAGAAGAGTTTAGACACTAGGATTAGATAAGGAACACACCCATTATAAAGAAATCACTTTAGGATTCTCTTTTTAAGCTGTTCCTTAAAACACTAGTGCTTAGGAAATCTATTGGAGGCAGAAGCAGTCAAGGGTAGCCTAGGGTTAGGGTTAGGCTTAGGGTTAGGCTTAGCGTACGGCTTAGGGTACGTGTTCGGGGAGGGCTTCGGGTACGGCGTAGGGTATGGGTTAGGGTTAGGGTTAGGGTTAGTGTTAGGGTTAGGGCTCGGTTTAGGGTACGGGTTAGGATTAGGGTACGTGTTAGGGTTAGGGTAGGGGTTAGGGTTAGGGTACGCGTTACGGTTAGGGTAGTTATTAAACCTATCCCACTCTCTAGATACCCCTTAGCACGTAAAGGAATATTATTTGGGGGTCCAGCCATGGAGAAGAGTTTAGACACTAAGATAATATAAGGAACACACCCATTATAAAGAAATCACATTAGGATTCTCTTTTTAAGCTGTTCCTTAAAACACTAGTGCTTAGGAAATCTATTGGAGGCAGAAGCAGTCAAGGGTAGCCTAGGGTTAGGGTTAGGCTTAGGTTTAGGCTTAGGGTACGGCTTAGGGTACGTGTTCGGGGAGGGCTTCGGGTACGGCGTAGGGTATGGGTTAGGGTTAGGGTTAGGGTTAGGGTTAGGGTTAGGGCTCGGTTTAGGGTACGGGTTAGGATTAGGGTACGTTTTAGGGTTAGGGTAGGGGTTAGGGTTAGGGTACGCGTTACGGTTAGGGTAGTTATTAAACCTATCCCACTCTCTAGATACCCCTTAGCACGTAACGGAATATTATTTGGGGGTCCAGCCATGGAGAAGAGTTTAGACACTAAGATAATATAAGGAACACACACATTATAAAGAAATCACATTAGGATTCTCTTTTTAAGCTGTTCCTTAAAACACTAGTGCTTAGGAAATCTATTGGAGGCAGAAGCAGTCAAGGGTAGCCTAGGGTTAGGGTTAGGCTTAGGGTTAGGCTTAGGGTACGGCTTAGGGTACGGGTTCGGGGAGGGCTTCGGGTACGGTGTAGGGTATGGGTTAGGGTTAGGGTTAGGGTTAGTGTTAGGGTTAGGGCTCGGTTTAGGGTACGGGTTAGGATTAGGGTACGTGTTAGGGTTAGGGTAGGGGTTAGCGTTAGGGTACGCGTTAGGGTTAGGGTAGTTATTAAACCTATCCCACTCTCTAGTTACCCCTTAGCACGTAAAGGAATATTATTTGGGGGTCCAGCCCTGGAGAAGAGTTTAGACACTAGGAAAAGATAAGGAACACACCCATTATAAAGAAATCACATTAGGATTCTCTTTTTAAGCTGTTCCTTAAAACACTAGTGCTTAGGAAATCTATTGGAGGCAGAAGCAGTCAAGGGTAGCCTAGGGTTAGGGTTAGGCTTAGGGTTAGGCTTAGG
Organism: Balaenoptera physalus; assembly: GCF_965194825.1. Classification (NCBI taxonomy): domain Eukaryota; kingdom Metazoa; phylum Chordata; class Mammalia; order Artiodactyla; family Balaenopteridae; genus Balaenoptera; species Balaenoptera physalus. Next base: position 417,572 of record NW_028126443.1, on the reverse strand, counting down.
GTACGGCTTAGGGTACGGGTTCGGGGAGGGCTTCGGGTACGGCGTAGGGTATGGGTTAGGGTTAGGGTTAGGTTTAGTGTTCGGGTTAGGGCTCGGTTTAAGGTACGGGTTAGGATTAGGGTACGTGTTAGGGTTAGGGTAGGGGTTAGGGTTAGGGTACGCGTTAGGGTTAGGGTAGTTATTAAACCAATCCCACTCTCTAGATACCCCTTAGCACCTAAAGGAATATTATTTGGGGGTCCAGCCATGGAGAAGAGTTTAGACACTAAGATAATATAAGGAACACACCCATTATAAAGAAATCACATTAGGATTCTCTTTTTAAGCTGTTCCTTAAAACACTAGTGCTTAGGAAATCTATTGGAGGCAGAAGCAGTCAAGGGTAGCCTAGGGTTAGGGTTAGGCTTAGGGTTAGGCTTAGGGTACGGCTTAGGGTACATGTTCGGGGAGGTCTTCGGGTATGGCGAAGGGTATGGGTTAGCGTTAGGGTTAAGGTTAGTGTTAGGGTTAGGGCTCGGTTTAGGGTACGGGTTAGGATTAGGGTACGTGTTAGGGTTAAGGTAGGGGTTAGGGTTAGGGTACGCGTTACGGATAGGGTAGTTATTAAACCTATCCCACTCTCTAGATACCCCTTAGCACGTAAAGGAATATTATTTGGGGGTCCAGCCATGGAGAAGAGTTTAGACACTAAGATAATATAAGGAACACACACATTATAAAGAAATCACATTAGGATTCTCTTTTTAAGCTGTTCCTTAAAACACTAGTGCTTAGGAAATCTATTGGAGGCAGAAGCAGTCAAGGGTAGCCTAGGGTTAGGGTTAGGCTTAGGGTTAGGCTTAGGGTACGGCTTAGGGTACGGGTTCGGGGAGGGCTTCGGGTACGGTGTAGGGTATGGGTTAGGGTTAGGGTTAGGGTTAGTGTTAGGGTTAGGGCTCGGTTTAGGGTACGGGTTAGGATTAGGGTACGTGTTAGGGTTAGGGTAGGGGTTAGCGTTAGGGTACGCGTTAGGGTTAGGGTAGTTATTAAACCTATCCCACTCTCTAGTTACCCCTTAGCACGTAAAGGAATATTATTTGGGGGTCCAGCCATGGAGAAGAGTTTAGACACTAGGAAAAGATAAGGAACACACCCATTATAAAGAAATCACATTAGGATTCTCTTTTTAAGCTGTTCCTTAAAACACTAGTGCTTAGGAAATCTATTGGAGGCAGAAGCAGTCAAGGGTAGCCTAGGGTTAGGGTTAGGCTTAGGGTTAGGCTTAGGGTACGGCTTAGGGTACGGGTTCGGGGAGGGCTTCGGGTACGGCGTAGGGTATGGGTTAGGGTTAGGGTTAGGTTTAGTGTTCGGGTTAGGGCTCGGTTTAAGGTACGGGTTAGGATTAGGGTACGTGTTAGGGTTAGGGTAGGGGTTACGGTTAGGGTACGCGTTAGGGTTAGGGTAGTTACTAAACCAATCCCACTCTCTAGATACCCCTTAGCACCTAAAGGAATATTATTTGGGGGTCCAGCCATGGAGAAGAGTTTAGACACTAAGATAATATAAGGAACACACCCATTATAAAGAAATCACATTAGGATTCTCTTTTTAAGCTGTTCCTTAAAACACTAGTGCTTAGGAAATCTATTGGAGGCAGAAGCAGTCAAGGGTAGCCTAGGGTTAGGGTTAGGCTTAGGGTTAGGCTTAGGGTACGGCTTAGGGTACATGTTCGGGGAGGTCTTCGGGTATGGCGAAGGGTATGGGTTAGCGTTAGGGTTAAGGTTAGTGTTAGGGTTAGGGCTCGGTTTAGGGTACGGGTTAGGATTAGGGTACGTGTTAGGGTTAAGGTAGGGGTTAGGGTTAGGGTACGCATTACGGATAGGGTAGTTATTAAACCTATCCCACTCTCTAGATACCCCTTAGCACGTAAAGGAATATTATTTGGGGGTCCAGCCATGGAGAAGAGTTTAGACACTAAGATAATATAAGGAACACACACATTATAAAGAAATCACATAAGGATTCTCTTTTTAAGCTGTTCCTTAAAACACTAGTGCTTAGGAAATCTATTGGAGGCAGAAGCAGTCAAGGGTAGCCTAGGGTTAGGCTTAGGCTTAGGGTTAGGCTTAGGGTATGGCTTAGGGTACGGGTTCGGGGAGGGCTTCGGGTATGGCGTAGGGTATGGTTTAGGGTTAGGGTTAGTGTTAGGGTTAGGGCTCGGTTTAGGGTACGGGTTAGGATTAGGGTACGTGTTAGTGTTAGGGTAGGGGTTAGGGTTAGGGTACGCGTTAGGGTTAGGGTAGTGATTAAACCTATCCCACTCTCTAGATACCCCTTAGCACATAAAGGAATATTATTTGGGGGTCCAGCCATGGAGAAGAGTTTAGACACTAGGATTAGATAAGGAACACACCCATTATAAAGAAATCACTTTAGGATTCTCTTTTTAATCTGTTCCTTAAAACACTAGTGCTTAGGAAATCTATTGGAGGCAGAAGCAGTCAAGGGTAGCCTAGGGTTAGGGTTAGGCTTAGGGTTAGGCTTAGGGTACGGCTTAGGGTACGTGTTCGGGGAGGGCTTCGGGTACGGCGTAGGGTATGGGTTAGGGTTAGGGTTAGGGTTAGTGTTAGGGTTATGGCTCGGTTTAGGGTACGGGTTAGGATTAGGGTACGTGTTAGGGTTAGGGTAGGGGTTAGGGTTAGGGTACGCGTTACGGTTAGGGTAGTTATTAAACCTATCCCACTCTCTAGATACCCCTTAGCACGTAAAGGAATATTATTTGGGGGTCCAGCCATGGAGAAGAGTTTAGACACTAAGATAATATAAGGAACACACCCATTATAAAGAAATCACATTAGGATTCTCTTTTTAAGCTGTTCCTTAAAACACTAGTGCTTAGGAAATCTATTGGAGGCAGAAGCAGTCAAGGGTAGCCTAGGGTTAGGGTTAGGCTTAGGTTTAGGCTTAGGGTACGGCTTAGGGTACGGGTTCGGGGAGGGCTTCGGATACGGGGTAGGGTATGGGTTAGGGTTAGGGTTAGGGTTAGTGATAGGGTTAGGGCTCGGTTTAGGGTACGGGTTAGGATTAGGGTACATGTTAGGGTTAGGGTATGGGTTAGCGTTAGGGTACGCATTAGGGTTAGGGTAGTTATTAAACCTATCCCACTCTCTAGTTACCCCTTAGCACGTAATGGAATATTATTTGGGGGTCCAGCCATGGAGAAGAGTTTAGACACTAGGAAAAGATAAGGAACACAACCATTATAAAGAAATCACATTATGATTCTCTTTTTAAGCTGTTCCTTAAAACACTAGTGCTTAGGAAATCTATTGGAGGCAGAAGCAGTCAAGGGTAGCCTAGGGTTAGGGTTAGGCTTAGGGTTAGGCTTAGGGTACGGCTTAGGGTACGGGTTCGGGGAGGGCTTCGGGTACGGCGTAGGGTATGGGTTAGGGTTAGGGTTAGTGTTAGGGTTAGGGCTCGGTTTAGGGTACGGGTTAGGATTAGGGTACGTGTTAGGGTTAGGGTAGGGGTTAGGGTTAGGGTACGTGTTAGGATTAGGGTAGTGATTAAACCTATCCCACTCTCTAGATACCCCTTAGCACATAAAAGAATATTATTTGGGGGTCCAGCCATGGAGAAGAGTTTAGACACTAGGATTAGATAAGGAACACACCCATTATAAAGAAATCACATTAGGATTCTCTTTTTAAGCTGTTCCTTAAAACACTAGTGCTTAGGAAATCTATTGGAGGCAGAAGCAGTCAAGGGTAGCCTAGGGTTAGGGTTAGGCTTAGGGTTAGGCTTAGGGTACGGCTTAGGGTACGGGTTCGGGGAGGGCTTCGGGTACGGCGTAGGGTATGGGTTAGGGTTAGGGTTAGGGTTAGTGTTAGGGTTAGGGCTCGGTTTAGGGTACGGGTTAGGATTAGGGTACGTGTTAGGGTTAGGGTAGGGGTTAGGGTTAGGGTACGCATTAGGGTTAGGGTAGTTATTAAACCAATCCCACTCTCTAGATACCCCTTAGCACCTAAAGGAATATTATTTGGGGGTCCAGCCATGGAGAAGAGTTTAGACACTAAGATAATATAAGGAACACACCCATTATAAAGAAATCACATTAGGATTCTCTTTTTAAGCTGTTCCTTAAAACACTAGTGCTTAGGAAATCTATTGGAGGCAGAAGCAGTCAAGGGTAGCCTAGGGTTAGGGTTAGGCTTAGGGTTAGGCTTAGGGTACGGCTTAGGGTACATGTTCGGGGAGGGCTTCGGGTATGGCGAAGGGTATGGGTTAGCGTTAGGGTTAAGGTTAGTGTTAGGGTTAGGGCTCGGTTTAGGGTACGGGTTAGGATTAGGGTACGTGTTAGGGTTAGGGTAGGGGTTAGGGTTAGGGTACGCGTTACGGATAGGGTAGTTATTAAACCTATCCCACTCTCTAGATACCCCTTAGCACGTAAAGGAATATTATTTGGGGGTCCAGCCATGGAGAAGAGTTTAGACACTAAGATAATATAAGGAACACACACATTATAAAGAAATCACATAAGGATTCTCTTTTTAAGCTGTTCCTTAAAACACTAGTGCTTAGGAAATCTATTGGAGGCAGAAGCAGTCAAGGGTAGCCTAGGGTTAGGGTTAGGCTTAGGGTTAGGCTTAGGGTATGGCTTAGGGTACGGGTTCGGGGAGGGCTTCGGGTATGGCGTAGGGTATGGTTTAGGGTTAGGGTTAGTGTTAGGGTTAGGGCTCGGTTTAGGGTACGGGTTAGGATTAGGGTACGTGTTAGTGTTAGGGTAGGGGTTAGGGTTAGGGTACGCGTTAGGGTTAGGGTAGTGATTAAACCTATCCCACTCTCTAGATACCCCTTAGCACATAAAGGAATATTATTTAGGGGTCCAGCCATGGAGAAGAGTTTAGACACTAGGATTAGATAAGGAACACACCCATTATAAAGAAATCACTTTAGGATTCTCTTTTTAAGCTGTTCCTTAAAACACTAGTGCTTAGGAAATCTATTGGAGGCAGAAGCAGTCAAGGGTAGCCTAGGGTTAGGGTTAGGCTTAGGGTTAGGCTTAGGGTACGGCTTAGGGTACGTGTTCGGGGAGGGCTTCGGGTACGGCGTAGGGTATGGGTTAGGGTTAGGGTTAGTGTTAGGGTTAGGGCTCGGTTTAGGGTACGGGTTAGGATTAGGGTACGTGTTAGGGTTAGGGTAGGGGTTAGGGTTAGGGTACGCGTTAGTGTTAGGGTACTGATTAAACCTATCCCACTCTCTAGATACCCCTTAGCACGTAACGGAATATTATTTGGGGGTCCAGCCATGGAGAAGAGTTTAGACACTAAGATAATATAAGGAACACACACATTATAAAGAAATCACATTAGGATTCTCTTTTTAAGCTGTTCCTTAAAACACTAGTGCTTAGGAAATCTATTGGAGGCAGAAGCAGTCAAGGGTAGCCTAGGGTTAGGGTTAGGCTTAGGGTTAGGCTTAGGGTATGGCTTAGGGTACGGGTTCGGGGAGGGCTTCGGGTACGGCGTAGGGTATGGGTTAGGGTTAGGGTTAGGGTTAGTGTTAGGGTTAGGGCTCGGTTTAGGGTATGGGTTAGGATTAGGGTACGTGTTAGGGTTAGGGTAGGGGTTAGGGTTAGGGTACGCGTTAGGGTTAGGGTAGTGATTAAACCTATCCCACTCTCTAGATACCCCTTAGCACATAAAGGAATATTATTTGGGGGTCCAGCCGTGCAGAAGAGTTTAGACACTAGGATTAGATAAGGAACACACCCATTATAAAGAAATCACATTAGGATTATCTTTTTAAGCTCTTCCTTAAAACACTAGTGCTTAGGAAATCTATTGGAGGCAGAAGCAGTCAAGGGTAGCCTAGGGTTAGGGTTAGTCTTAGGGTTAGGCTTAGGGTACGGCTTAGGGTACGGGTTCGGGGAGGGTTTCGGGTACGGCGTAGGGTATGGGTTAGGGTTAGGGTTAGGGTTAGTGTTAGGAATAGGCCTCGGTTTAGGGTACGGGTTAGGATTAGGGTACGTGTTAGGGTTAGGGTAGGGGTTAGGGTTAGGGTACGCGTTAGGGTTAGGGTAGTTATTAAACCTATCCCACTCTCTAGATACCCCTTAGCACGTAAAGGAATATTATTTGGGGGTCCAGCCATGAAGAAGAGTTTAGACACTAAGATAATATAAGGAACACACACATTATAAAGAAATCACATTAGGATTCTCTTTTTAAGCTGTTCCTTAAAACACTAGTGCTTAGGAAATCTATTGGAGGCAGAAGCAGTCAAGGGTAGCCTAGGGTTAGGGTTAGGCTTAGGGTTAGGCTTAGGGTACGGCTTAGGGTACGTGTTCGGGGAGGGCTTCGGGTACGGCGTAGGGTATGGGTTAGGGTTAGGGTTAGGGTTAGTGTTAGGGTTAGGGCTCGGTTTAGGGTACGGGTTAGGATTAGGGTACGTGTTAGGGTTAGAGTAGGGGTTAGGGTTAGGGTACGCGTTACGGTTAGGGTAGTTATTAAACCTATCCCACTCTCTAGATAGCCCTTAGCACGTAAAGGAATATTATTTGGGGGTCCAGCCATGGAGAAGAGTTTAGACACTAAGATAATATAAGGAACACACACATTATAAAGAAATCACATTAGGATTCTCTTTTTAAGCTGTTCCTTAAAACACTAGTGCTTAGGAAATCTATTGGAGGCAGAAGCAGTCAAGGGTAGCCTAGGGTTAGTGTTAGGCTTAGGGTTAGGCTTAGGGTACGGCTTAGGGTACGGGTTCGGGGAGGGCTTCGGGTACGGTGTAGGGTATGGGTTAGGGTTAGGGTTAGGGTTAGTGTTAGGGTTAGGGCTCGGTTTAGGGTACGGGTTAGGATTAGGGTACGTGTTAGGGTTAGGGTAGGGGTTACCTTTAGGGTACGCGTTAGGGTTAGGGTAGTTATTAAACCTATCCCACTCTCTAGTTACCCCTTAGCACGTAAAGGAATATTATTTGGGGGTCCAGCCATGGAGAAGAGTTTAGACACTAGGAAAAGTTAAGGAACACACCCATTATAAAGAAATCACATTAGGATTCTCTTTTTAAGCTGTTCCTTAAAACCCTAGTGCTTAGGAAATCTATTGGAGGCAGAAGCAGTCAAGGGTAGCCTAGGGTTAGGGTTAGGCTTAGGGTTAGGCTTAGTGTACGGCTTAGGGTACGGGTTCGGGGAGGGCTTCGGGTACGGCGTAGGGTATGGGTTAGGGTTAGGGTTAGGGTTAGGGCTCGGTTTAGGGTACGGGTTAGGTTTAGGGTACGTGTTAGGGTTAGGGTAGGGGTTAGCGTTAGGGTACACGTTAGGGTTAGGGTAGTTATTAAACCAATCCCACTCTCTAGATACCCCTTAGCACGTAAAGGAATATTATTTGGGGGTCCAGCCATGGAGAAGAGTTTAGACACTAGGATAAGATAAGGAACACACCCATTATAAAGAAATCACATTAGGATTCTCTTTTTAAGCTGTTCCTTAAAACACTAGTGCTTAGGAAATCTATTGGAGGCAGAAGCAGTCAAGGGTAGCCTAGGGTTAGGGTTAGGCTTAGGGTTAGGCTTAGGGTACGGCTTAGGGTACGGGTTCGGGGAGGGCTTCGGGTACGGCGTAGGGTATGGGTTAGGGTTAGGGTTAGGGTTAGTGTTAGGGTTAGGGCTCGGTTTAGGGTACGGGTTAGGATTAGGGTACGTGTTAGGGTTAGGGTAGGGGTTAGGGTTAGGGTACGCGTTAGGGTTAGGGTAGTTATTAAACCTATCCCACTCTCTAGATACCCCTTAGCACGTAAAGGAATATTATTTGGGGGTCCAGCCATGGAGAAGAGTTTAGACACTAAGATAATATAAGGAACACACACATTATAAAGAAATCACATAAGGATTCTCTTTTTAAGCTGTTCCTTAAAACACTAGTGCTTAGGAAATCTATTGGAGGCAGAAGCAGTCAAGGGTAGCCTAGGGTTAGGGTTAGGCTTAGGGTTAGGCTTAGGGTATGGCTTAGGGTACGGGTTCGGGGAGGGCTTCGGGTATGGCGTAGGGTATGGTTTAGGGTTAGGGTTAGTGTTAGGGTTAGGGCTCGGTTTAGGGTACGGGTTAGGATTAGGGTACGTGTTAGTGTTAGGGTAGGGGTTAGGGTTAGGGTACGCGTTAGGGTTAGGGTAGTGATTAAACCTATCCCACTCTCTAGATACCCCTTAGCACATAAAGGAATATTATTTGGGGGTCCAGCCATGGAGAAGAGTTTAGACACTAGGATTAGATAAGGAACACACCCATTATAAAGAAATCACTTTAGGATTCTCTTTTTAAGCTGTTCCTTAAAACACTAGTGCTTAGGAAATCTATTGGAGGCAGAAGCAGTCAAGGGTAGCCTAGGGTTAGGGTTAGGCTAAGGGTTAGGCTTAGGGTACGGCTTAGGGTACGTGTTCGGGGAGGGCTTCGGGTACGGCGTAGGGTATGGGTTAGGGTTAGGGTTAGGGTTAGTGTTAGGGTTAGGGCTCGGTTTAGGGTACGGGTTAGGATTAGGGTACGTGTTAGGGTTAGGGTAGGGGTTAGGGTTAGGGTACGCGTTACGGTTAGGGTAGTTATTAAACCTATCCCACTCTCTAGATACCCCTTAGCACGTAAAGGAATATTATTTGGGGGTCCAGCCATGGAGAAGAGTTTAGACACTAAGATAATATAAGGAACACACCCATTATAAAGAAATCACATTAGGATTCTCTTTTTAAGCTGTTCCTTAAAACACTAGTGCTTAGGAAATCTATTGGAGGCAGAAGCAGTCAAGGGTAGCCTAGGGTTAGGGTTAGGCTTAGGTTTAGGCTTAGGGTACGGCTTAGGGTACGTGTTCGGGGAGGGCTTCGGGTACGGCGTAGGGTATGGGTTAGGGTTAGGGTTAGGGTTAGTGTTAGGGTTAGGGCTCGGTTTAGGGTACGGGTTAGGATTAGGGTACGTTTTAGGGTTAGGGTAGGGGTTAGGGTTAGGGTACGCGTTACGGTTAGGGTAGTTATTAAACCTATCCCACTCTCTAGATACCCCTTAGCACGTAACGGAATATTATTTGGGGGTCCAGCCATGGAGAAGAGTTTAGACACTAAGATAATATAAGGAACACACACATTATAAAGAAATCACATTAGGATTCTCTTTTTAAGCTGTTCCTTAAAACACTAGTGCTTAGGAAATCTATTGGAGGCAGAAGCAGTCAAGGGTAGCCTAGGGTTAGGGTTAGGCTTAGGGTTAGGCTTAGGGTACGGCTTAGGGTACGGGTTCGGGGAGGGCTTCGGGTACGGTGTAGGGTATGGGTTAGGGTTAGGGTTAGGGTTAGTGTTAGGGTTAGGGCTCGGTTTAGGGTACGGGTTAGGATTAGGGTACGTGTTAGGGTTAGGGTAGGGGTTAGCGTTAGGGTACGCGTTAGGGTTAGGGTAGTTATTAAACCTATCCCACTCTCTAGTTACCCCTTAGCACGTAAAGGAATATTATTTGGGGGTCCAGCCATGGAGAAGAGTTTAGACACTAGGAAAAGATAAGGAACACACCCATTATAAAGAAATCACATTAGGATTCTCTTTTTAAGCTGTTCCTTAAAACACTAGTGCTTAGGAAATCTATTGGAGGCAGAAGCAGTCAAGGGTAGCCTAGGGTTAGGGTTAGGCTTAGGGTTAGGCTTAGGGTACGGCTTAGGGTACGGGTTCGGGGAGGGCTTCGGGTACGGCGTAGGGTATGGGTTAGGGTTAGGGTTAGGTTTAGTGTTCGGGTTAGGGCTCGGTTTAAGGTACGGGTTAGGATTAGGGTACGTGTTAGGGTTAGGGTAGGGGTTAGGGTTAGGGTACGCGTTAGGGTTAGGGTAGTTATTAAACCAATCCCACTCTCTAGATACCCCTTAGCACCTAAAGGAATATTATTTGGGGGTCCAGCCATGGAGAAGAGTTTAGACACTAAGATAATATAAGGAACACACCCATTATAAAGAAATCACATTAGGATTCTCTTTTTAAGCTGTTCCTTAAAACACTAGTGCTTAGGAAATCTATTGGAGGCAGAAGCAGTCAAGGGTAGCCTAGGGTTAGGGTTAGGCTTAGGGTTAGGCTTAGGGTACGGCTTAGGGTACATGTTCGGGGAGGGCTTCGGGTATGGCGAAGTGTATGGGTTAGCGTTAGGGTTAAGGTTAGTGTTAGGGTTAGGGCTCGGTTTAGGGTACGGGTTAGGATTAGGGTACGTGTTAGGGTTAGGGTAGGGGTTAGGGTTAGGGTACGCGTTACGGATAGGGTAGTTATTAAACCTATCCCACTCTCTAGATACCCCTTAGCACGTAAAGGAATATTATTTGGGGGTCCAGCCATGGAGAAGAGTTTAGACACTAAGATAATATAAGGAACACACACATTATAAAGAAATCACATAAGGATTCTCTTTTTAAGCTGTTCCTTAAAACACTAGTGCTTAGGAAATCTATTGGAGGCAGAAGCAGTCAAGGGTAGCCTAGGGTTAGGGTTAGGCTTAGGGTTAGGCTTAGGGTATGGCTTAGGGTACGGGTTCGGGGAGGGCTTCGGGTATGGCGTAGGGTATGGTTTAGGGTTAGGGTTAGTGTTAGGGTTAGGGCTCGGTTTAGGGTACGGGTTAGGATTAGGGTACGTGTTAGTGTTAGGGTAGGGGTTAGGGTTAGGGTACGCGTTAGGGTTAGGGTAGTGATTAAACCTATCCCACTCTCTAGATACCCCTTAGCACATAAAGGAATATTATTTGGGGGTCCAGCCATGGAGAAGAGTTTAGACACTAGGATTAGATAAGGAACACACCCATTATAAAGAAATCACTTTAGGATTCTCTTTTTAAGCTGTTCCTTAAAACACTAGTGCTTAGGAAATCTATTGGAGGCAGAAGCAGTCAAGGGTAGCCTAGGGTTAGGGTTAGGCTTAGGGTTAGGCTTAGGGTACGGCTTAGGGTACGTGTTCGGGGAGGGCTTCGGGTACGGCGTAGGGTATGGGTTAGGGTTAGGGTTAGGGTTAGTGTTAGGGTTAGGGCTCGGTTTAGGGTACGGGTTAGGATTAGGGTACGTGTTAGGGTTAGGGTAGGGGTTAGGGTTAGGGTACGCGTTACGGTTAGGGTAGTGATTAAACCTATCCCACTCTCTAGATACCCCTTAGCACGTAAAGGAATATTATTTGGGGGTCCAGCCATGGAGAAGAGTTTAGACACTAAGATAATATAAGGAACACACCCATTATAAAGAAATCACATTAGGATTCTCTTTTTAAGCTGTTCCTTAAAACACTAGTGCTTAGGAAATCTATTGGAGGCAGAAGCAGTCAAGGGTAGCCTAGGGTTAGGGTTAGGCTTAGGTTTAGGCTTAGGGTACGGCTTAGGGTACGTGTTCGGGGAGGGCTTCGGGTACGGCGTAGGGTATGGGTTAGGGTTAGGGTTAGGGTTAGTGTTAGGGTTAGGGCTCGGTTTAGGGTACGGGTTAGGATTAGGGTACGTTTTAGGGTTAGGGTAGGGGTTAGGGTTAGGGTACGCGTTACGGTTAGGGTAGTTATTAAACCTATCCCACTCTCTAGATACCCCTTAGCACGTAACGGAATATTATTTGGGGGTCCAGCCATGGAGAAGAGTTTAGACACTAAGATAATATAAGGAACACACACATTATAAAGAAATCACATTAGGATTCTCTTTTTAAGCTGTTCCTTAAAACACTAGTGCTTAGGAAATCTATTGGAGGCAGAAGCAGTCAAGGGTAGCCTAGGGTTAGGGTTAGGCTTAGGGTTAGGCTTAGGGTACGGCTTAGGGTACGGGTTCGGGGAGGGCTTCGGGTACGGTGTAGGGTATGGGTTAGGGTTAGGGTTAGGATTAGTGTTAGGGTTAGGGCTCGGTTTAGGGTACGGGTTAGGATTAGGGTACGTGTTAGGGTTAGGGTAGGGGTTAGCGTTAGGGTACGCGTTAGGGTTAGGGTAGTTATTAAACCTATCCCACTCTCTAGTTACCCCTTAGCACGTAAAGGAATATTATTTGGGGGTCCAGCCATGGAGAAGAGTTTAGACACTAGGAAAAGATAAGGAACACACCCATTATAAAGAAATCACATTAGGATTCTCTTTTTAAGCTGTTCCTTAAAACACTAGTGCTTAGGAAATCTATTGGAGGCAGAAGCAGTCAAGGGTAGCCTAGGGTTAGGGTTAGGCTTAGGGTTAGGCTTAGGGTACGGCTTAGGGTACGGGTTCGGGGAGGGCTTCGGGTACGGCGTAGGGTATGGGTTAGGGTTAGGGTTAGGTTTAGTGTTCGGGTTAGGGCTCGGTTTAAGGTACGGGTTAGGATTAGGGTACGTGTTAGGGTTAGGGTAGGGGTTAGGGTTAGGGTACGCGTTAGGGTTAGGGTAGTTATTAAACCAATCCCACTCTCTAGATACCCCTTAGCACCTAAAGGAATATTATTTGGGGGTCCAGCCATGGAGAAGAGTTTAGACACTAAGATAATATAAGGAACACACCCATTATAAAGAAATCACATTAGGATTCTCTTTTTAAGCTGTTCCTTAAAACACTAGTGCTTAGGAAATCTATTGGAGGCAGAAGCAGTCAAGGGTAGCCTAGGGTTAGGGTTAGGCTTAGGGTTAGGCTTAGGGTACGGCTTAGGGTACATGTTCGGGGAGGGCTTCGGGTATGGCGAAGGGTATGGGTTAGCGTTAGGGTTAAGGTTAGTGTTAGGGTTAGGGCTCGGTTTAGGGTACGGGTTAGGATTAGGGTACGTGTTAGGGTTAGGGTAGGGGTTAGGGTTAGGGTACGCGTTACGGATAGGGTAGTTATTAAACCTATCCCACTCTCTAGATACCCCTTAGCACGTAAAGGAATATTATTTGGGGGTCCAGCCATGGAGAAGAGTTTAGACACTAAGATAATATAAGGAACACACACATTATAAAGAAATCACATAAGGATTCTCTTTTTAAGCTGTTCCTTAAAACACTAGTGCTTAGGAAATCTATTGGAGGCAGAAGCAGTCAAGGGTAGCCTAGGGTTAGGGTTAGGCTTAGGGTTAGGCATAGGGTATGGCTTAGGGTACGGGTTCGGGGAGGGCTTCGGGTATGGCGTAGGGTATGGTTTAGGGTTAGGGTTAGTGTTAGGGTTAGGGCTCGGTTTAGGGTACGGGTTAGGATTAGGGTACGTGTTAGTGTTAGGGTAGGGGTTAGGGTTAGGGTACGCGTTAGGGTTAGGGTAGTGATTAAACCTATCCCACTCTCTAGATACCCCTTAGCACATAAAGGAATATTATTTGGGGGTCCAGCCATGGAGAAGAGTTTAGACACTAGGATTAGATAAGGAACACACCCATTATAAAGAAATCACTTTAGGATTCTCTTTTTAAGCTGTTCCTTAAAACACTAGTGCTTAGGAAATCTATTGGAGGCAGAAGCAGTCAAGGGTAGCCTAGGGTTAGGGTTAGGCTTAGGGTTAGGCTTAGGGTACGGCTTAGGGTACGTGTTCGGGGAGGGCTTCGGGTACGGCGTAGGGTATGGGTTAGGGTTAGGGTTAGTGTTAGGGTTAGGGCTCGGTTTAGGGTACGGGTTAGGATTAGGGTACGTGTTAGGGTTAGGGTAGGGGTTAGGGTTAGGGTACGCGTTAGTGTTAGGGTACTGATTAAACCTATCCCACTCTCTAGATACCCCTTAGCACATAAAGGCATATTATTTGGGGGTCCAGCCATGGAGAAGAGTTTAGACACTAGGATTAGATAAGGAACACACCCATTATAAAGAAATCATATTAGGATTCTCTTTTTAAGCTGTTCCTTAAAACACTACTGCTTAGGAAATCTATTGGAGGCAGAAGCAGTCAAGGGTAGCCTAGGGTTAGGGTTAGGCTTAGGGTTAGGCTTAGGGTATGGCTTAGGGTACGGGTTCGGGGAGGGCTTCGGGTACGGCGTAGGGTATGGGTTAGGGTTAGGGTTAGGGTTAGTGTTAGGGTTAGGGCTCGGTTTAGGGTATGGGTTAGGATTAGGGTACGTGTTAGGGTTAGGGTAGGGGTTAGGGTTAGGGTACGCGTTAGGGTTAGGGTAGTGATTAAACCTATCCCACTCTCTAGATACCCCTTAGCACATAAAGGAATATTATTTGGGGGTCCAGCCGTGCAGAAGAGTTTAGACACTAGGATTAGATAAGGAACACACCCATTATAAAGAAATCACATTAGGATTCTCTTTTTAAGCTCTTCCTTAAAACACTAGTGCTTAGGAAATCTATTGGAGGCAGAAGCAGTCAAGGGTAGCCTAGGGTTAGGGTTAGTCTTAGGGTTAGGCTTAGGGTACGGCTTAGGGTACGGGTTCGGGGAGGTTTTCGGGTACGGCGTAGGGTATGGGTTAGGGTTAGGGTTAGGGTTAGTGTTAGGAATAGGCCTCGGTTTAGGGTACGGGTTAGGATTAGGGTACGTGTTAGGGTTAGGGTAGAGGTTAGGGTTAGGGTACGCGTTAGGGTTAGGGTAGTTATTAAACCTATCCCACTCTCTAGATACCCCTTAGCACGTAAAGGAATATTATTTGGGGGTCCAGCCATGAAGAAGAGTTTAGACACTAAGATAATATAAGGAACACACACATTATAAAGAAATCACATTAGGATTCTCTTTTTAAGCTGTTCCTTAAAACACTAGTGCTTAGGAAATCTATTGGAGGCAGAAGCAGTCAAGGGTAGCCTAGGGTTAGGGTTAGGCTTAGGGTTAGGCTTAGGGTACGGCTTAGGGTACGTGTTCGGGGAGGGCTTCGGGTACGGCGTAGGGTATGGGTTAGGGTTAGGGTTAGGGTTAGTGTTAGGGTTAGGGCTCGGTTTAGGGTACGGGTTAGGATTAGGGTACGTGTTAGGGTTAGAGTAGGGGTTAGGGTTAGGGTACGCGTTACGGTTAGGGTAGTTATTAAAACTATCCCACTCTCTAGATAGCCCTTAGCACGTAAAGGAATATTATTTGGGGGTCCAGCCATGGAGAAGAGTTTAGACACTAAGATAATATAAGGAACACACACATTATAAAGAAATCACATTAGGATTCTCTTTTTAAGCTGTTCCTTAAAACACTAGTGCTTAGGAAATCTATTGGAGGCAGAAGCAGTCAAGGGTAGCCTAGGGTTAGTGTTAGGCTTAGGGTTAGGCTTAGGGTACGGCTTAGGGTACGGGTTCGGGGAGGGCTTCGGGTACGGTGTAGGGTATGGGTTAGGGTTAGGGTTAGGGTTAGTGTTAGGGTTAGGGCTCGGTTTAGGGTACGGGTTAGGATTAGGGTACGTGTTAGGGTTAGGGTAGGGGTTACCTTTAGGGTACGCGTTAGGGTTAGGGTAGTTATTAAACCTATCCCACTCTCTAGTTACCCCTTAGCACGTAAAGGAATATTATTTGGGGGTCCAGCCATGGAGAAGAGTTTAGACACTAGGAAAAGTTAAGGAACACACCCATTATAAAGAAATCACATTAGGATTCTCTTTTTAAGCTGTTCCTTAAAACCCTAGTGCTTAGGAAATCTATTGGAGGCAGAAGCAGTCAAGGGTAGCCTAGGGTTAGGGTTAGGCTTAGGGTTAGGCTTAGGGTATGGCTTAGGGTACGGGTTCGGGGAGGGCTTCGGGTATGGCGTAGGGTATGGTTTAGGGTTAGGGTTAGTGTTAGGGTTAGGGCTCGGTTTAGGGTACGGGTTAGGATTAGGGTACGTGTTAGTGTTAGGGTAGGGGTTAGGGTTAGGGTACGCGTTAGGGTTAGGGTAGTGATTAAACCTATCCCACTCTCTAGATACCCCTTAGCACATAAAGGAATATTATTTGGGGGTCCAGCCATGGAGAAGAGTTTAGACACTAGGATTAGATAAGGAACACACCCATTAAAAAGAAATCACTTTAGGATTCTCTTTTTAAGCTGTTCCTTAAAACACTAGTGCTTAGGAAATCTATTGGAGGCAGAAGCAGTCAAGGGTAGCCTAGGGTTAGGGTTAGGCTTAGGGTTAGGCTTAGGGTACGGCTTAGGGTACGGGTTCGGGGAGGGCTTCGGGTACGGCGTAGGGTATGGGTTAGGGTTAGGGTTAGGGTTAGTGTTAGGGTTAGGGCTCGGTTTAGGGTACGGGTTAGGATTAGGGTACGTGTTAGGGTTAGGGTAGGGGTTAGGGTTAGGGTACGCGTTACGGTTAGGGTAGTTATTAAACCTATCCCACTCTCTAGATACCCCTTAGCACGTAAAGGAATATTATTTGGGGGTCCAGCCATGGAGAAGAGTTTAGACACTAAGATAATATAAGGAACACACCCATTATAAAGAAATCACATTAGGATTCTCTTTTTAAGCTGTTCCTTAAAACACTAGTGCTTAGGAAATCTATTGGAGGCAGAAGCAGTCAAGGGTAGCCTAGGGTTAGGGTTAGGCTTAGGTTTAGGCTTAGGGTACGGCTTAGGGTACGTGTTCGGGGAGGGCTTCGGGTACGGCGTAGGGTATGGGTTAGGGTTAGGGTTAGGGTTAGTGTTAGGGTTAGGGCTCGGTTTAGGGTACGGGTTAGGATTAGGGTACGTTTTAGGGTTAGGGTAGGGGTTAGGGTTAGGGTACGCGTTACGGTTAGGGTAGTTATTAAACCTATCCCACTCTCTAGATACCCCTTAGCACGTAACGGCATATTATTTGGGGGTCCAGCCATGGAGAAGAGTTTAGACACTAAGATAATATAAGGAACACACACATTATAAAGAAATCACATTAGGATTCTCTTTTTAAGCTGTTCCTTAAAACACTAGTGCTTAGGAAATCTATTGGAGGCAGAAGCAGTCAAGGGTAGCCTAGGGTTAGGGTTAGGCTTAGGGTTAGGCTTAGGGTACGGCTTAGGGTACGGGTTCGGGGAGGGCTTCGGGTACGGTGTAGGGTATGGGTTAGGGTTAGGGTTAGGGTTAGTGTTAGGGTTAGGGCTCGGTTTAGGGTACGGGTTAGGATTAGGGTACGTGTTAGGGTTAGGGTAGGGGTTAGCGTTAGGGTACGCGTTAGGGTTAGGGTAGTTATTAAACCTATCCCACTCTCTAGTTACCCCTTAGCACGTAAAGGAATATTATTTGGGGGTCCAGCCATGGAGAAGAGTTTAGACACTAGGAAAAGATAAGGAACACACCCATTATAAAGAAATCACATTAGGATTCTCTTTTTAAGCTGTTCCTTAAAACACTAGTGCTTAGGAAATCTATTGGAGGCAGAAGCAGTCAAGGGTAGCCTAGGGTTAGGGTTAGGCTTAGGGTTAGGCTTAGGGTACGGCTTAGGGTACGGGTTCGGGGAGGGCTTCGGGTACGGCGTAGGGTATGGGTTAGGGTTAGGGTTAGGTTTAGTGTTCGGGTTAGGGCTCGGTTTAAGGTACGGGTTAGGATTAGGGTACGTGTTAGGGTTAGGGTAGGGGTTAGGGTTAGGGTACGCGTTAGGGTTAGGGTAGTTATTAAACCAATCCCACTCTCTAGATACCCCTTAGCACCTAAAGGAATATTATTTGGGGGTCCAGCCATGGAGAAGAGTTTAGACACTAAGATAATATAAGGAACACACCCATTATAAAGAAATCACATTAGGATTCTCTTTTTAAGCTGTTCCTTAAAACACTAGTGCTTAGGAAATCTATTGGAGGCAGAAGCAGTCAAGGGTAGCCTAGGGTTAGGGTTAGGCTTAGGGTTAGGCTTAGGGTACGGCTTAGGGTACATGTTCGGGGAGGTCTTCGGGTATGGCGAAGGGTATGGGTTAGCGTTAGGGTTAAGGTTAGTGTTAGGGTTAGGGCTCGGTTTAGGGTACGGGTTAGGATTAGGGTACGTGTTAGGGTTAAGGTAGGGGTTAGGGTTAGGGTACGCGTTACGGATAGGGTAGTTATTAAACCTATCCCACTCTCTAGATACCCCTTAGCACGTAAAGGAATATTATTTGGGGGTCCAGCCATGGAGAAGAGTTTAGACACTAAGATAATATAAGGAACACACACATTATAAAGAAATCACATAAGGATTCTCTTTTTAAGCTCTTCCTTAAAACACTAGTGCTTAGGAAATCTATTGGAGGCAGAAGCAGTCAAGGGTAGCCTAGGGTTAGGCTTAGGCTTAGGGTTAGGCTTAGGGTATGGCTTAGGGTACGGGTTCGGGGAGGGCTTCGGGTACGGCGTAGGGTATGGGTTAGGGTTAGGGTTAGGGTTAGTGTTAGGGTTAGGGCTCGGTTTAGGGTACGGGTTAGGATTAGGGTACGTGTTAGGGTTAGGGTAGGGGTTAGGGTTAGGGTACGCGTTACGGTCAGGGTAGTTATTAAACCTATCCCACTCTCTAGATACCCCTTAGCACGTAAAGGAATATTATTTGGGGGTCCAGCCATGGAGAAGAGTTTAGACACTAGGAAAAGATAAGGAACACACCCATTATAAAGAAATCACATTAGGATTCTCTTTTTAAGCTGTTCCTTAAAACATTAGTGCTTAGGAAATCTATTGGAGGCAGAAGCAGTCAAGGGTAGCCTAGGGTTAGGGTTAGGCTTAGGGTTAGGCTTAGGGTACGGCTTAGGGTACGGGTTCGGGGAGGGCTTCGGGTACGGCGTAGGGTATGGGTTAGGGTTAGGGTTAGGTTTAGTGTTCGGGTTAGGGCTCGGTTTAAGGTACGGGTTAGGATTAGGGTACGTGTTAGGGTTAGGTTAGGGGTTAGGGTTAGGGTACGCGTTAGGGTTAGGGTAGTTATTAAACCAATCCCACTCTCTAGATACCCCTTAGCACCTAAAGGAATATTATTTGGGGGTCCAGCCATGGAGAAGAGTTTAGACACTAAGATAATATAAGGAACACACCCATTATAAAGAAATCACATTAGGATTCTCTTTTTAAGCTGTTCCTTAAAACACTAGTGCTTAGGAAATCTATTGGAGGCAGAAGCAGTCAAGGGTAGCCTAGGGTTAGGGTTAGGCTTAGGGTTAGGCTTAGGGTACGGCTTAGGGTACATGTTCGGGGAGGGCTTCGGGTATGGCGAAGTGTATGGGTTAGCGTTAGGGTTAAGGTTAGTGTTAGGGTTAGGGCTCGGTTTAGGGTACGGGTTAGGATTAGGGTACGTGTTAGGGTTAGGGTAGGGGTTAGGGTTAGGGTACTCGTTACGGATAGGGTAGTTATTAAACCTATCCCACTCTCTAGATACCCCTTAGCACGTAAAGGAATATTATTTGGGGGTCCAGCCATGGAGAAGAGTTTAGACACTAAGATAATATAAGGAACACACTCATTATAAAGAAATCACATAAGGATTCTCTTTTTAAGCTGTTCCTTAAAACACTAGTGCTTAGGAAATCTATTGGAGGCAGAAGCAGTCAAGGGTAGCCTAGGGTTAGGGTTAGGCTTAGGGTTAGGCTTAGGGTATGGCTTAGGGTACGGGTTCGGGGAGGGCTTCGGGTATGGCGTAGGGTATGGTTTAGGGTTAGGGTTAGTGTTAGGGTTAGGGCTCGGTTTAGGGTACGGGTTAGGATTAGGGTACGTGTTAGTGTTAGGGTAGGGGTTAGGGTTAGGGTACGCGTTAGGGTTAGGGTAGTTATTAAACCTATCCCACTCTCTAGTTACCCCTTAGCACGTAAAGGAATATTATTTGGGGGTCCAGCCATGGAGAAGAGTTTAGACACTAGGAAAAGATAAGGAACACACCCATTATAAAGAAATCACATTAGGATTCTCTTTTTAAGCTGTTCCTTAAAACACTAGTGCTTAGGAAATCTATTGGAGGCAGAAGCAGTCAAGGGTAGCCTAGGGTTAGGGTTAGGCTTAGGGTTAGGCTTAGGGTACGGCTTAGGGTACGGGTTCGGGGAGGGCTTCGGGTACGGCGTAGGGTATGGGTTAGGGTTAGGGTTAGGTTTAGTGTTCGGGTTAGGGCTCGGTTTAAGGTACGGGTTAGGATTAGGGTACGTGTTAGGGTTAGGGTAGGGGTTAGGGTTAGGGTACGCGTTAGGGTTAGGGTAGTTATTAAACCAATCCCACTCTCTAGATACCCCTTAGCACCTAAAGGAATATTATTTGGGGGTCCAGCCATGGAGAAGAGTTTAGACACTAAGATAATATAAGGAACACACCCATTATAAAGAAATCACATTAGGATTCTCTTTTTAAGCTGTTCCTTAAAACACTAGTGCTTAGGAAATCTATTGGAGGCAGAAGCAGTCAAGGGTAGCCTAGGGTTAGGGTTAGGCTTAGGGTTAGGCTTAGGGTACGGCTTAGGGTACGTGTTCGGGGAGGGCTTCGGGTACGGCGTAGGGTATGGGTTAGGGTTAGGGTTAGGGTTAGTGTTAGGGTTAGGGCTCGGTTTAGGGTACGGGTTAGGATTAGGGTACGTGTTAGGGTTAGGGTAGGGGTTAGGGTTAGGGTACGCGTTACGGTTAGGGTAGTTATTAAACCTATCCCACTCTCTAGATACCCCTTAGCACGTAAAGGAATATTATTTGGGGGTCCAGCCATGGAGAAGAGTTTAGACACTAAGATAATATAAGGAACACACCCATTATAAAGAAATCACATTAGGATTCTCTTTTTAAGCTGTTCCTTAAAACACTAGTGCTTAGGAAATCTATTGGAGGCAGAAGCAGTCAAGGGTAGCCTAGGGTTAGGGTTAGGCTTAGGTTTAGGCTTAGGGTACGGCTTAGGGTACGTGTTCGGGGAGGGCTTCGGGTACGGCGTAGGGTATGGGTTAGGGTTAGGGTTAGGGTTAGTGTTAGGGTTAGGGCTCGGTTTAGGGTACGGGTTAGGATTAGGGTACGTTTTAGGGTTAGGGTAGGGGTTAGGGTTAGGGTACGCGTTACGGTTAGGGTAGTTATTAAACCTATCCCACTCTCTAGATACCCCTTAGCACGTAACGGAATATTATTTGGGGGTCCAGCCATGGAGAAGAGTTTAGACACTAAGATAATATAAGGAACACACACATTATAAAGAAATCACATTAGGATTCTCTTTTTAAGCTGTTCCTTAAAACACTAGTGCTTAGGAAATCTATTGGAGGCAGAAGCAGTCAAGGGTAGCCTAGGGTTAGGGTTAGGCTTAGGGTTAGGCTTAGGGTACGGCTTAGGGTACGGGTTCGGGGAGGGCTTCGGGTACGGTGTAGGGTATGGGTTAGGGTTAGGGTTAGGGTTAGTGTTAGGGTTAGGGCTCGGTTTAGGGTACGGGTTAGGATTAGGGTACGTGTTAGGGTTAGGGTAGGGGTTAGCGTTAGGGTACGCGTTAGGGTTAGGGTAGTTATTAAACCTATCCCACTCTCTAGTTACCCCTTAGCACGTAAAGGAATATTATTTGGGGGTCCAGCCATGGAGAAGAGTTTAGACACTAGGAAAAGATAAGGAACACACCCATTATAAAGAAATCACATTAGGATTCTCTTTTTAAGCTGTTCCTTAAAACACTAGTGCTTAGGAAATCTATTGGAGGCAGAAGCAGTCAAGGGTAGCCTAGGGTTAGGGTTAGGCTTAGGGTTAGGCTTAGGGTACGGCTTAGGGTACGGGTTCGGGGAGGGCTTCGGGTACGGCGTAGGGTATGGGTTAGGGTTAGGGTTAGGTTTAGTGTTCGGGTTAGGGCTCGGTTTAAGGTACGGGTTAGGATTAGGGTACGTGTTAGGGTTAGGGTAGGGGTTAGGGTTAGGGTACGCGTTAGGGTTAGGGTAGTTATTAAACCAATCCCACTCTCTAGATACCCCTTAGCACCTAAAGGAATATTATTTGGGGGTCCAGCCATGGAGAAGAGTTTAGACACTAAGATAATATAAGGAACACACCCATTATAAAGAAATCACATTAGGATTCTCTTTTTAAGCTGTTCCTTAAAACACTAGTGCTTAGGAAATCTATTGGAGGCAGAAGCAGTCAAGGGTAGCCTAGGGTTAGGGTTAGGCTTAGGGTTAGGCTTAGGGTACGGCTTAGGGTACATGTTCGGGGAGGGCTTCGGGTATGGCGAAGGGTATGGGTTAGCGTTAGGGTTAAGGTTAGTGTTAGGGTTAGGGCTCGGTTTAGGGTACGGGTTAGGATTAGGGTACGTGTTAGGGTTAGGGTAGGGGTTAGGTTTAGGCTACGCGTTACGGATAGGGTAGTTATTAAACCTATCCCACTCTCTAGATACCCCTTAGCACGTAAAGGAATATTATTTGGGGGTCCAGCCATGGAGAAGAGTTTAGACACTAAGATAATATAAGGAACACACACATTATAAAGAAATCACATAAGGATTCTCTTTTTAAGCTGTTCCTTAAAACACTAGTGCTTAGGAAATCTATTGGAGGCAGAAGCAGTCAAGGGTAGCCTAGGGTTAGGGTTAGGCTTAGGGTTAGGCTTAGGGTATGGCTTAGGGTACGGGTTCGGGGAGGGCTTCGGGTATGGCGTAGGGTATGGTTTAGGGTTAGGGTTAGTGTTAGGGTTAGGGCTCGGTTTAGGGTACGGGTTAGGATTAGGGTACGTGTTAGTGTTAGGGTAGGGGTTAGGGTTAGGGTACGCGTTAGGGTTAGGGTAGTGATTAAACCTATCCCACTCTCTAGATACCCCTTAGCACATAAAGGAATATTATTTGGGGGTCCAGCCATGGAGAAGAGTTTAGACACTAGGATTAGATAAGGAACACACCCATTATAAAGAAATCACTTTAGGATTCTCTTTTTAAGCTGTTCCTTAAAACACTAGTGCTTAGGAAATCTATTGGAGGCAGAAGCAGTCAAGGGTAGCCTAGGGTTAGGGTTAGGCTTAGGGTTAGGCTTAGGGTACGGCTTAGGGTACGTGTTCGGGGAGGGCTTCGGGTACGGCGTAGGGTATGGGTTAGGGTTAGGGTTAGTGTTAGGGTTAGGGCTCGGTTTAGGGTACGGGTTAGGATTAGGGTACGTGTTAGGGTTAGGGTAGGGGTTAGGGTTAGGGTACGCGTTAGTGTTAGGGTACTGATTAAACCTATCCCACTCTCTAGATACCCCTTAGCACATAAAGGAATATTATTTGGGGGTCCAGCCATGGAGAAGAGTTTAGACACTAGGATTAGATAAGGAACACACCCATTATAAAGAAATCATATTATGATTCTCTTTTTAAGCTGTTCCTTAAAACACTAGTGCTTAGGAAATCTATTGGAGGCAGAAGCAGTCAAGGGTAGCCTAGGGTTAGGGTTAGTCTTAGGGTTAGGCTTAGGGTACGGCTTAGGGTACGGGTTCGGGGAGGGTTTCGGGTACGGCGTAGGGTATGGGTTAGGGTTAGGGTTAGGGTTAGTGTTAGGAATAGGCCTCGGTTTAGGGTACGGGTTAGGATTAGGGTACGTGTTAGGGTTAGGGTAGGGGTTAGGGTTAGGGTACGCGTTAGGGTTAGGGTAGTTATTAAACCTATCCCACTCTCTAGATACCCCTTAGCACGTAAAGGAATATTATTTGGGGGTCCAGCCATGAAGAAGAGTTTAGACACTAAGATAATATAAGGAACACACACATTATAAAGAAATCACATTAGGATTCTCTTTTTAAGCTGTTCCTTAAAACACTAGTGCTTAGGAAATCTATTGGAGGCAGAAGCAGTCAAGGGTAGCCTAGGGTTAGGGTTAGGCTTAGGGTTAGGCTTAGGGTACGGCTTAGGGTACGTGTTCGGGGAGGGCTTCGGGTACGGCGTAGGGTATGGGTTAGGGTTAGGGTTAGGGTTAGTGTTAGGGTTAGGGCTCGGTTTAGGGTACGGGTTAGGATTAGGGTACGTGTTAGGGTTAGAGTAGGGGTTAGGGTTAGGGTACGCGTTACGGTTAGGGTAGTTATTAAAACTATCCCACTCTCTAGATAGCCCTTAGCACGTAAAGGAATATTATTTGGGGGTCCAGCCATGGAGAAGAGTTTAGACACTAAGATAATATAAGGAACACACACATTATAAAGAAATCACATTAGGATTCTCTTTTTAAGCTGTTCCTTAAAACACTAGTGCTTAGGAAATCTATTGGAGGCAGAAGCAGTCAAGGGTAGCCTAGGGTTAGTGTTAGGCTTAGGGTTAGGCTTAGGGTACGGCTTAGGGTACGGGTTCGGGGAGGGCTTCGGGTACGGTGTAGGGTATGGGTTAGGGTTAGGGTTAGGGTTAGTGTTAGGGTTAGGGCTCGGTTTAGGGTACGGGTTAGGATTAGGGTACGTGTTAGGGTTAGGGT
This sequence comes from Balaenoptera physalus, assembly GCF_965194825.1. Classification (NCBI taxonomy): domain Eukaryota; kingdom Metazoa; phylum Chordata; class Mammalia; order Artiodactyla; family Balaenopteridae; genus Balaenoptera; species Balaenoptera physalus. Next base: position 393,462 of record NW_028126443.1, on the reverse strand, counting down.
AGGGGTTACCTTTAGGGTACGCGTTAGGGTTAGGGTAGTTATTAAACCTATCCCACTCTCTAGTTACCCCTTAGCAGGTAAAGGAATATTATTTGGGGATCCAGCCATGGAGAAGAGTTTAGACACTAGGAAAAGTTAAGGAACACACCCATTATAAAGAAATCACATTAGGATTCTCTTTTTAAGCTGTTCCTTAAAACCCTAGTGCTTAGGAAATCTATTGGAGGCAGAAGCAGTCAAGGGTAGCCTAGGGTTAGGGTTAGGCTTAGGGTTAGGCTTAGTGTACGGCTTAGGGTACGGGTTCGGGGAGGGCTTCGGGTACGGCGTAGGGTATGGGTTAGGGTTAGGGTTAGGGTTAGTGTTAGGGTTAGGGCTCGGTTTAGGGTACGGGTTAGGTTTAGGGTACGTGTTAGGGTTAGGGTAGGGGTTAGCGTTAGGGTACACGTTAGGGTTAGGGTAGTTATTAAACCAATCCCACTCTCTAGATACCCCTTAGCACGTAAAGGAATATTATTTGGGGGTCCAGCCATGGAGAAGAGTTTAGACACTAGGATAAGATAAGGAACACACCCATTATAAAGAAATCACATTAGGATTCTCTTTTTAAGCTGTTCCTTAAAACACTAGTGCTTAGGAAATCTATTGGAGGCAGAAGCAGTCAAGGGTAGCCTAGGGTTAGGGTTAGGCTTAGGGTTAGGCTTAGGGTACGGCTTAGGGTACGGGTTCGGGGAGGGCTTCGGGTACGGCGTAGGGTATGGGTTAGGGTTAGGGTTAGGGTTAGTGTTAGGGTTAGGGCTCGGTTTAGGGTACGGGTTAGGATTAGGGTACGTGTTAGGGTTAGGGTAGGGGTTAGGGTTAGGGTACGCGTTAGGGTTAGGGTAGTTATTAAACCTATCCCACTCTCTAGATACCCCTTAGCACGTAAAGGAATATTATTTGGGGGTCCAGCCATGGAGAAGAGTTTAGACACTAAGATAATATAAGGAACACACACATTATAAAGAAATCACATTAGGATTCTCTTTTTAAGCTGTTCCTTAAAACACTAGTGCTTAGGAAATCTATTGGAGGCAGAAGCAGTCAAGGGTAGCCTAGGGTTAGGGTTAGGCTTAGGGTTAGGCTTAGGGTACGGCTTAGGGTACGGGTTCGGGGAGGGCTTCGGGTACGGCGTAGGGTATGGGTTAGGGTTAGGGTTAGGGTTAGTGTTAGGGTTAGGGCTCGGTTTAGGGTACGGGTTAGGTTTAGGGTACGTGTTAGGGTTAGGGTAGGGGTTAGCGTTAGGGTACACGTTAGGGTTAGGGTAGTTATTAAACCAATCCCACTCTCTAGATACCCCTTAGCACGTAAAGGAATATTATTTGGGGGTCCAGCCATGGAGAAGAGTTTAGACACTAGGATAAGATAAGGAACACACCCATTATAAAGAAATCACATTAGGATTCTCTTTTTAAGCTGTTCCTTAAAACACTAGTGCTTAGGAAATCTATTGGAGGCAGAAGCAGTCAAGGGTAGCCTAGGGTTAGGGTTAGGCTTAGGGTTAGGCTTAGGGTACGACTTAGGGTACGGGTTCGGGGAGGGCTTCGGGTACGGTGTAGGGTATGGGTTAGGGTTAGGGTTAGGGTTAGTGTTAGGGTTAGGGCTCGGTTTAGGGTACAGGTTAGGATTAGGGTACGTGTTAGGGTTAGGGTAGGGGTTACCTTTAGGGTACGCGTTAGGGTTAGGGTAGTTATTAAACCTATCCCACTCTCTAGTTACCCCTTAGCAGGTAAAGGAATATTATTTGGGGGTCCAGCCATGGAGAAGAGTTTAGACACTAGGAAAAGTTAAGGAACACACCCATTATAAAGAAATCACATTAGGATTCTCTTTTTAAGCTGTTCCTTAAAACCCTAGTGCTTAGGAAATCTATTGGAGGCAGAAGCAGTCAAGGGTAGCCTAGGGTTAGGGTTAGGCTTAGGGTTAGGCTTAGTGTACGGCTTAGGGTACGGGTTCGGGGAGGGCTTCGGGTACGGCGTAGGGTATGGGTTAGGGTTAGGGTTAGGGTTAGTGTTAGGGTTAGGGCTCGGTTTAGGGTACGGGTTAGGTTTAGGGTACGTGTTAGGGTTAGGGTAGGGGTTAGCGTTAGGGTACACGTTAGGGTTAGGGTAGTTATTAAACCAATCCCACTCTCTAGATACCCCTTAGCACGTAAAGGAATATTATTTGGGGGTCCAGCCATGGAGAAGAGTTTAGACACTAGGATAAGATAAGGAACACACCCATTATAAAGAAATCACATTAGGATTCTCTTTTTAAGCTGTTCCTTAAAACACTAGTGCTTAGGAAATCTATTGGAGGCAGAAGCAGTCAAGGGTAGCCTAGGGTTAGGGTTAGGCTTAGGGTTAGGCTTAGGGTACGGCTTAGGGTACGGGTTCGGGGAGGGCTTCGGGTACGGCGTAGGGTATGGGTTAGGGTTAGGGTTAGGGTTAGTGTTAGGGTTAGGGCTCGGTTTAGGGTACGGGTTAGAATTAGGGTACGTGTTAGGGTTAGGGTAGGGGTTAGGGTTAGGGTACGCGTTAGGGTTAGGGTAGTTATTAAACCTATCCCACTCTCTAGATACCCCTTAGCACGTAAAGGAATATTATTTGGGGGTCCAGCCATGGAGAAGAGTTTAGACACTAAGATAATATAAGGAACACACACATTATAAAGAAATCACATTAGGATTCTCTTTTTAAGCTGTTCCTTAAAACACTAGTGCTTAGGAAATCTATTGGAGGCAGAAGCAGTCAAGGGTAGCCTAGGGTTAGGGTTAGGCTTAGGGTTAGGCTTAGGGTACGGCTTAGGGTACGTGTTCGGGGAGGGCTTCGGGTACGGCGTAGGGTATGGGTTAGGGTTAGGGTTAGTGTTAGGGTTAGGGCTCGGTTTAGGGTACGGGTTAGGATTAGGGTACGTGTTAGGGTTAGGGTAGGGGTTAGGGTTAGGGTACGCGTTAGTGTTAGGGTACTGATTAAACCTATCCCACTCTCTAGATACCCCTTAGCACATAAAGGAATATTATTTGGGGGTCCAGCCATGGAGAAGAGTTTAGACACTAGGATTAGATAAGGAACACACCCATTATAAAGAAATCATATTAGGATTCTCTTTTTAAGCTGTTCCTTAAAACACTAGTGCTTAGGAAATCTATTGGAGGCAGAAGCAGTCAAGGGTAGCCTAGGGTTAGTGTTAGGCTTAGGGTTAGGCTTAGGGTACGGCTTAGGGTACGGGTTCGGGGAGGGCTTCGGGTACGGTGTAGGGTATGGGTTAGGGTTAGGGTTAGGGTTAGTGTTAGGGTTAGGGCTCGGTTTAGGGTACGGGTTAGGATTAGGGTACGTGTTAGCGTTAGGGTAGGGGTTACCTTTAGGGTACGCGTTAGGGTTAGGGTAGTTATTAAACCTATCCCACTCTCTAGTTACCCCTTAGCAGGTAAAGGAATATTATTTGGGGGTCCAGCCATGGAGAAGAGTTTAGACACTAGGAAAAGTTAAGGAACACACCCATTATAAAGAAATCACATTAGGATTCTCTTTTTAAGCTGTTCCTTAAAACCCTAGTGCTTAGGAAATCTATTGGAGGCAGAAGCAGTCAAGGGTAGCCTAGGGTTAGGGTTAGGCTTAGGGTTAGGCTTAGTGTACGGCTTAGGGTACGGGTTCGGGGAGGGCTTCGGGTACGGCGTAGGGTATGGGTTAGGGTTAGGGTTAGGGTTAGTGTTAGGGTTAGGGCTCGGTTTAGGGTACGGGTTAGGTTTAGGGTACGTGTTAGGGTTAGGGTAGGGGTTAGCGTTAGGGTACACGTTAGGGTTAGGGTAGTTATTAAACCAATCCCACTCTCTAGATACCCCTTAGCACGTAAAGGAATATTATTTGGGGGTCCAGCCATGGAGAAGAGTTTAGACACTAGGATAAGATAAGGAACACACCCATTATAAAGAAATCACATTAGGATTCTCTTTTTAAGCTGTTCCTTAAAACACTAGTGCTTAGGAAATCTATTGGAGGCAGAAGCAGTCAAGGGTAGCCTAGGGTTAGGGTTAGGCTTAGGGTTAGGCTTAGGGTACGGCTTAGGGTACGGGTTCGGGGAGGGCTTCGGGTACGGCGTAGGGTATGGGTTAGGGTTAGGGTTAGGGTTAGTGTTAGGGTTAGGGCTCGGTTTAGGGTACGGGTTAGGATTAGGGTACGTGTTAGGGTTAGGGTAGGGGTTAGGGTTAGGGTACGCGTTGGGGTTAGGGTAGTTATTAAACCTATCCCACTCTCTAGATACCCCTTAGCACGTAAAGGAATATTATTTGGGGGTCCAGCCATGGAGAAGAGTTTAGACACTAAGATAATATAAGGAACACACACATTATAAAGAAATCACATTAGGATTCTCTTTTTAAGCTGTTCCTTAAAACACTAGTGCTTAGGAAATCTATTGGAGGCAGAAGCAGTCAAGGGTAGCCTAGGGTTAGGGTTAGGCTTAGGGTTAGGCTTAGGGTACGGCTTAGGGTACGTGTTCGGGGAGGGCTTCGGGTACGGCGTAGGGTATGGGTTAGGGTTAGGGTTAGGGTTAGTGTTAGGGTTAGGGCTCGGTTTAGGGTACAGGTTAGGATTAGGGTACGTGTTAGGGTTAGAGTAGGGGTTAGGGTTAGGGTACGCGTTACGGTTAGGGTAGTTATTAAACCTATCCCACTCTCTAGATAGCCCTTAGCACGTAAAGGAATATTATTTGGGGGTCCAGCCATGGAGGAGAGTTTAGACACTAAGATAATATAAGGAACACACACATTATAAAGAAATCACATTAGGATTCTCTTTTTAAGCTGTTCCTTAAAACACTAGTGCTTAGGAAATCTATTGGAGGCAGAAGCAGTCAAGGGTAGCCTAGGGTTAGGGTTAGGCTTAGGGTACGGCTTAGGTTACGGGTTCGGGGAGGGCTTCGGGTACGGTGTAGGGTATGGGTTAGGGTTAGGGTTAGGGTTAGTGTTAGGGTTAGGGCTCGGTTTAGGGTACGGGTTAGGATTAGGGTACGTGTTAGGGTTAGGGTAGGGGTTAGGGTTAGGGTACGCGTTACGGTTAGGGTAGTTATTAAACCTATCCCACTCTCTAGATACCCCTTAGCACATAAAGGAATATTATTTGGGGGTCCAGCCATGGAGAAGAGTTTAGACACTAAGATAATATAAGGAACACACCCATTATAAAGAAATCACATTAGGATTCTCTTTTTAAGCTGTTCCTTAAAACACTAGTGCTTAGGAAATCTATTGGAGGCAGAAGCAGTCAAGGGTAGCCTAGGGTTAGGGTTAGGCTTAGGTTTAGGCTTAGGGTACGGCTTAGGGTACGGGTTCGGGGAGGGCTTCGGGTACGGGGTAGGGCATGGGTTAGGGTTAGGGTTAGGGTTAGTGATAGGGTTAGGGCTCGGTTTAGGGTACGGGTTAGGATTAGGGTACATGTTAGGGTTAGGGTAGGGGTTAGCGTTAGGGTACGCATTAGGGTTAGGGTAGTTATTAAACCTATCCCACTCTCTAGTTACCCCTTAGCACGTAATGGAATATTATTTGGGGGTCCAGCCATGGAGAAGAGTTTAGACACTAGGAAAAGATAAGGAACACACCCATTATAAAGAAATCACATTAGGATTCTCTTTTTAAGCTGTTCCTTAAAACACTAGTGCTTAGGAAATCTATTGGAGGCAGAAGCAGTCAAGGGTAGCCTAGGGTTAGGGTTAGGCTTAGGGTTAGGCTTAGGGTACGGCTTAGGGTACGGGTTCGGGGAGGGCTTCGGGTACGGCGTAGGGTATGGGTTAGGGTTAGGGTTAGGGTTAGTGTTAGGGTTAGGGCTCGGTTTAGGGTACGGGTTAGGATTAGGGTACGTGTTAGGGTTAGGGTAGGGGTTAGGGTTAGGGTACGCGTTAGGGTTAGGGTAGTTATTAAACCTATCCCACTCTCTAGATACCCCTTAGCACGTAAAGGAATATTATTTGGGGGTCCAGCCATGGAGAAGAGTTTAGACACTAAGATAATATAAGGAACACACACATTATAAAGAAATCACATTAGGATTCTCTTTTTAAGCTGTTCCTTAAAACACTAGTGCTTAGGAAATCTATTGGAGGCAGAAGCAGTCAAGGGTAGCCTAGGGTTAGGGTTAGGCTTAGGGTTAGGCTTAGGGTACGGCTTAGGGTACGGGTTCGGGGAGGGCTTCGGGTACGGCGTAGGGTATGGGTTAGGGTTAGGGTTAGGGTTAGTGTTAGGGTTAGGGCTCGGTTTAGGGTACGGGTTAGGATTAGGGTACGTGTTAGGGTTAGGGTAGGGGTTAGGGTTAGGGTACGCGTTAGGGTTAGGGTAGTGATTAAACCTATCCCACTCTCTAGATACCCCTTAGCACATAAAGGAATATTATTTGGTTGTCCAGCCATGGAGAAGAGTTTAGACACTAGGATTAGATAAGGAACCCACCCATTATAAAGAAATCACATTAGGATTCTCTTTTTAAGCTGTTCCTTAAAACACTAGTGCTTAGGAAATCTATTGGAGGCAGAAGCAGTCAAGGGTAGCCTAGGGTTAGGGTTAGGCTTAGGGTTAGGCTTAGGGTACGTCTTAGGGTACGTGTTCGGGGAGGGCTTCGGGTATGGCGTAGGGTATTGGTTAGGGTTAGGGTTAGGGTTAGTGTTAAGTTTAGGGCTCGGTTTAGGGTACGGGTTAGGATTAGGGTACGTGTTAGGGTTAGGGTAGGGGTTAGGGTTAGGGTACGCGTTAGGGTTAGGGTAGTTATTAAACCTATCCCACTCTCTAGATACCCCTTAGCACGTAGAGGAATATTATTTGGGGGTCCAGCCATGGAGAAGAGTTTAGACAATAAGATAATATAAGGAACACACACATTATAAAGAAATCACATTAGGATTCTCTTTTTAAGCTGTTCCTTAAAACACTAGTGCTTAGGAAATCTATTGGAGGCAGAAGCAGTCAAGGGTAGCCTACGGTTAGGGTTAGGCTTAGGGTTAGGCTTAGGGTACGGCTTAGGGTACGGGTTCGGGAAGGGCTTCGGGTACGGCGTAGGGTATGGGTTAGGGTTAGGGTTAGGGTTAGTGTTAGGGATAGGCCTCGGTTTAGGGTACGGGTTAGGATTAGGGTACGTGTTAGGGTTAGGGTAGGGGTTAGGGTTAGGGTACGCGTTAGGGTTAGGGTAGTTATTAAACCTATCCCACTCTCTAGATACCCCTTAGCACGTAAAGGAATATTATTTGGGGGTCCAGCCATGGAGAAGAGTTTAGACACTAAGATAATATAAGGAACACACACATTATAAAGAAATCACATTAGGATTCTCTTTTTAAGCTGTTCCTTAAAACACTAGTGCTTAGGAAATCTATTGGAGGCAGAAGCAGTCAAGGGTAGCCTAGGGTTAGGGTTAGGCTTAGGGTTAGGCTTAGGGTACGGCTTAGGGTACGTGTTCGGGGAGGGCTTCGGGTACGGCGTAGGGTATGGGTTAGGGTTAGGGTTAGGGTTAGTGTTAGGGTTAGGGCTCGGTTTAGGGTACGGGTTAGGATTAGGGTACGTGTTAGGGTTAGAGTAGGGGTTAGGGTTAGGGTACGCGTTACGGTTAGGGTAGTTATTAAACCTATCCCACTCTCTAGATAGCCCTTAGCACGTAAAGGAATATTATTTGGGGGTCCAGCCATGGAGAAGAGTTTAGACACTAAGATAATATAAGGAACACACACATTATAAAGAAATCACATTAGGATTCTCTTTTTAAGCTGTTCCTTAAAACGATAGTGCTTAGGAAATCTATTGGAGGCAGAAGCAGTCAAGGGTAGCCTAGGGTTAGGGTTAGGCTTAGGGTTAGGCTTAGGGTACGGCTTAGGGTACGGGTTCGGGGAGGGCTTCGGGTACGGGGTAGGGTATGGGTTAGGGTTAGGGTTAGGGTTAGTGATAGGGTTAGGGCTCGGTTTAGGGTACGGGTTAGGATTAGGGTACATGTTAGGGTTAGGGTACGGGTTAGCGTTAGGGTACGCATTAGGGTTAGGGTAGTTATTAAACCTATCCCACTCTCTAGTTACCCCTTAGCACGTAATGGAATATTATTTGGGGGTCCAGCCATGGAGAAGAGTTTAGACACTAGGAAAAGATAAGGAACACAACCATTATAAAGAAATCACATTAGGATTCTCTTTTTAAGCTGTTCCTTAAAACACTAGTGCTTAGGAAATCTATTGGAGGCAGAAGCAGTCAAGGGTAGCCTAGGGTTAGGGTTAGGCTTAGGGTTAGGCTTAGGGTACTGCTTAGGGTACGGGTTCGGGGAGGGCTTCGGGTACGGCGTAGGGTATGGGTTAGGGTTAGGGTTAGTGTTAGGGTTAGGGCTCGGTTTAGGGTACGGGTTAGGATTAGGGTACGTGTTAGGGTTAGGGTAGGGGTTAGGGTTAGGGTACGTGTTAGGGTTAGGGTAGTGATTAAACCTATCCCACTCTCTAGATACCCCTTAGCACATAAAAGAATATTATTTGGGGGTCCAGCCATGGAGAAGAGTTTAGACACTAGGATTAGATAAGGAACACACCCATTATAAAGAAATCACATTAGGATTCTCTTTTTAAGCTGTTCCTTAAAACACTAGTGCTTAGGAAATCTATTGGAGGCAGAAGCAGTCAAGGGAAGCCTAGGGTTAGGGTTAGGCTTAGGGTTAGGCTTAGGGTACGGCTTAGGGTACGGGTTCGGGGAGGGCTTCGGGTACGGCGTAGGGTATGGGTTAGGGTTAGGGTTAGGGTTAGTGTTAGGGTTAGGGCTCGGTTTAGGGTACGGGTTAGGATTAGGGTACGTGTTAGGGTTAGGGTAGGGGTTAGGGTTAGGGTACGCATTAGGGTTAGGGTAGTTATTAAACCAATCCCACTCTCTAGATACCCCTTAGCACCTAAAGGAATATTATTTGGGGGTCCAGCCATGGAGAAGAGTTTAGACACTAAGATAATATAAGGAACACACCCATTATAAAGAAATCACATTAGGATTCTCTTTTTAAGCTGTTCCTTAAAACACTAGTGCTTAGGAAATCTATTGGAGGCAGAAGCAGTCAAGGGTAGCCTAGGGTTAGGGTTAGGCTTAGGGTTAGGCTTAGGGTACGGCTTAGGGTACATGTTCGGGGAGGGCTTCGGGTATGGCGAAGGGTATGGGTTAGCGTTAGGGTTAAGGTTAGTGTTAGGGTTAGGGCTCGGTTTAGGGTACGGGTTAGGATTAGGGTACGTGTTAGGGTTAGGGTAGGGGTTAGGGTTAGGGTACGCGTTACGGATAGGGTAGTTATTAAACCTATCCCACTCTCTAGATACCCCTTAGCACGTAAAGGAATATTATTTGGGGGTCCAGCCATGGAGAAGAGTTTAGACACTAAGATAATATAAGGAACACACACATTATAAAGAAATCACATAAGGATTCTCTTTTTAAGCTGTTCCTTAAAACACTAGTGCTTAGGAAATCTATTGGAGGCAGAAGCAGTCAAGGGTAGCCTAGGGTTAGGGTTAGGCTTAGGGTTAGGCTTAGGGTATGGCTTAGGGTACGGGTTCGGGGAGGGCTTCGGGTATGGCGTAGGGTATGGTTTAGGGTTAGGGTTAGTGTTAGGGTTAGGGCTCGGTTTAGGGTACGGGTTAGGATTAGGGTACGTGTTAGTGTTAGGGTAGGGGTTAGGGTTAGGGTACGCGTTAGGGTTAGGGTAGTGATTAAACCTATCCCACTCTCTAGATACCCCTTAGCACATAAAGGAATATTATTTGGGGGTCCAGCCATGGAGAAGAGTTTAGACACTAAGATAATATAAGGAACACACACATTATAAAGAAATCACATTAGGATTCTCTTTTTAAGCTGTTCCTTAAAACGATAGTGCTTAGGAAATCTATTGGAGGCAGAAGCAGTCAAGGGTAGCCTAGGGTTAGGGTTAGGCTTAGGGTTAGGCTTAGGGTACGGCTTAGGGTACGGGTTCGGGGAGGGCTTCGGGTACGGGGTAGGGTATGGGTTAGGGTTAGGGTTAGGGTTAGTGATAGGGTTAGGGCTCGGTTTAGGGTACGGGTTAGGATTAGGGTACATGTTAGGGTTAGGGTACGGGTTAGCGTTAGGGTACGCATTAGGGTTAGGGTAGTTATTAAACCTATCCCACTCTCTAGTTACCCCTTAGCACGTAATGGAATATTATTTGGGGGTCCAGCCATGGAGAAGAGTTTAGACACTAGGAAAAGATAAGGAACACAACCATTATAAAGAAATCACATTAGGATTCTCTTTTTAAGCTGTTCCTTAAAACACTAGTGCTTAGGAAATCTATTGGAGGCAGAAGCAGTCAAGGGTAGCCTAGGGTTAGGGTTAGGCTTAGGGTTAGGCTTAGGGTACTGCTTAGGGTACGGGTTCGGGGAGGGCTTCGGGTACGGCGTAGGGTATGGGTTAGGGTTAGGGTTAGTGTTAGGGTTAGGGCTCGGTTTAGGGTACGGGTTAGGATTAGGGTACGTGTTAGGGTTAGGGTAGGGGTTAGGGTTAGGGTACGTGTTAGGGTTAGGGTAGTGATTAAACCTATCCCACTCTCTAGATACCCCTTAGCACATAAAAGAATATTATTTGGGGGTCCAACCATGGAGAAGAGTTTAGACACTAGGATTAGATAAGGAACACACCCATTATAAAGAAATCACATTAGGATTCTCTTTTTAAGCTGTTCCTTAAAACACTAGTGCTTAGGAAATCTATTGGAGGCAGAAGCAGTCAAGGGAAGCCTAGGGTTAGGGTTAGGCTTAGGGTTAGGCTTAGGGTACGGCTTAGGGTACGGGTTCGGGGAGGGCTTCGGGTACGGCGTAGGGTATGGGTTAGGGTTAGGGTTAGGGTTAGTGTTAGGGTTAGGGCTCGGTTTAGGGTACGGGTTAGGATTAGGGTACGTGTTAGGGTTAGGGTAGGGGTTAGGGTTAGGGTACGCATTAGGGTTAGGGTAGTTATTAAACCAATCCCACTCTCTAGATACCCCTTAGCACCTAAAGGAATATTATTTGGGGGTCCAGCCATGGAGAAGAGTTTAGACACTAAGATAATATAAGGAACACACCCATTATAAAGAAATCACATTAGGATTCTCTTTTTAAGCTGTTCCTTAAAACACTAGTGCTTAGGAAATCTATTGGAGGCAGAAGCAGTCAAGGGTAGCCTAGGGTTAGGGTTAGGCTTAGGGTTAGGCTTAGGGTACGGCTTAGGGTACATGTTCGGGGAGGGCTTCGGGTATGGCGAAGGGTATGGGTTAGCGTTAGGGTTAAGGTTAGTGTTAGGGTTAGGGCTCGGTTTAGGGTACGGGTTAGGATTAGGGTACGTGTTAGGGTTAGGGTAGGGGTTAGGGTTAGGGTACGCGTTACGGATAGGGTAGTTATTAAACCTATCCCACTCTCTAGATACCCCTTAGCACGTAAAGGAATATTATTTGGGGGTCCAGCCATGGAGAAGAGTTTAGACACTAAGATAATATAAGGAACACACACATTATAAAGAAATCACATAAGGATTCTCTTTTTAAGCTGTTCCTTAAAACACTAGTGCTTAGGAAATCTATTGGAGGCAGAAGCAGTCAAGGGTAGCCTAGGGTTAGGGTTAGGCTTAGGGTTAGGCTTAGGGTATGGCTTAGGGTACGGGTTCGGGGAGGGCTTCGGGTATGGCGTAGGGTATGGTTTAGGGTTAGGGTTAGTGTTAGGGTTAGGGCTCGGTTTAGGGTACGGGTTAGGATTAGGGTACGTGTTAGTGTTAGGGTAGGGGTTAGGGTTAGGGTACGCGTTAGGGTTAGGGTAGTGATTAAACCTATCCCACTCTCTAGATACCCCTTAGCACATAAAGGAATATTATTTGGGGGTCCAGCCATGGAGAAGAGTTTAGACACTAGGATTAGATAAGGAACACACCCATTATAAAGAAATCACTTTAGGATTCTCTTTTTAAGCTGTTCCTTAAAACACTAGTGCTTAGGAAATCTATTGGAGGCAGAAGCAGTCAAGGGTAGCCTAGGGTTAGGGTTAGGCTTAGGGTTAGGCTTAGGGTACGGCTTAGGGTACGTGTTCGGGGAGGGCTTCGGGTACGGCGTAGGGTATGGGATAGGGTTAGGGTTAGTGTTAGGGTTAGGGCTCGGTTTAGGGTACGGGTTAGGATTAGGGTACGTGTTAGGGTTAGGGTAGGGGTTAGGGTTAGGGTACGCGTTAGTGTTAGGGTACTGATTAAACCTATCCCACTCTCTAGATACCCCTTAGCACATAAAGGAATATTATTTGGGGGTCCAGCCATGGAGAAGAGTTTAGACACTAGGATTAGATAAGGAACACACCCATTATAAAGAAATCATATTAGGATTCTCTTTTTAAGCTGTTCCTTAAAACACTAGTGCTTAGGAAATCTATTGGAGGCAGAAGCAGTCAAGGGTAGCCTAGGGTTAGGGTTAGGCTTAGGGTTAGGCTTAGGGTATGGCTTAGGGTACGGGTTCGGGGAGGGCTTCGGGTACGGCGTAGGGTATGGGTTAGGGTTAGGGTTAGGGTTAGTGTTAGGGTTAGGTCTCGGTTTAGGGTATGGGTTAGGATTAGGGTACGTGTTAGGGTTAGGGTAGGGGTTAGGGTTAGGGTACGCGTTTGGGTTAGGGTAGTGATTAAACCTATCCCACTCTCTAGATACCCCTTAGCACATAAAGGAATATTATTTGGGGGTCCAGCCGTGCAGAAGAGTTTAGACACTAGGATTAGATAAGGAACACACCCATTATAAAGAAATCACATTAGGATTCTCTTTTTAAGCTCTTCCTTAAAACACTAGTGCTTAGGAAATCTATTGGAGGCAGAAGCAGTCAAGGGTAGCCTAGGGTTAGGGTTAGTCTTAGGGTTAGGCTTAGGGTACGGCTTAGGGTACGGGTTCGGGGAGGGTTTCGGGTACGGCGTAGGGTATGGGTTAGGGGTAGGGTTAGGGTTAGTGTTAGGAATAGGCCTCGGTTTAGGGTACGGGTTAGGATTAGGGTACGTGTTAGGGTTAGGGTAGGGGTTAGGGTTAGGGTACGCGTTAGGGTTAGGGTAGTTATTAAACCTATCCCACTCTCTAGATACCCCTTAGCACGTAAAGGAATATTATTTGGGGGTCCAGCCATAAAGAAGAGTTTAGACACTAAGATAATATAAGGAACACACACATTATAAAGAAATCACATTAGGATTCTCTTTTTAAGTTGTTCCTTAAAACACTAGTGCTTAGGAAATCTATTGGAGGCAGAAGCAGTCAAGGGTAGCCTAGGGTTAGGGTTAGGCTTAGGGTTAGGCTTAGGGTACGGCTTAGGGTACATGTTCGGGGAGGTCTTCGGGTATGGCGAAGGGTATGGGTTAGCGTTAGGGTTAAGGTTAGTGTTAGGGTTAGGGCTCGGTTTAGGGTACGGGTTAGGATTAGGGTACGTGTTAGGGTTAAGGTAGGGGTTAGGGTTAGGGTACGCGTTACGGATAGGGTAGTTATTAAACCTATCCCACTCTCTAGATACCCCTTAGCACGTAAAGGAATATTATTTGGGGGTCCAGCCATGGAGAAGAGTTTAGACACTAAGATAATATAAGGAACACACACATTATAAAGAAATCACATAAGGATTCTCTTTTTAAGCTGTTCCTTAAAACACTAGTGCTTAGGAAATCTATTGGAGGCAGAAGCAGTCAAGGGTAGCCTAGGGTTAGGGTTAGGCTTAGGTTTAGGCTTAGGGTACGGCTTAGGGTACGGGTTCGGGGAGGGCTTCGGATACGGGGTAGGGTATGGGTTAGGGTTAGGGTTAGGGTTAGTGATAGGGTTAGGGCTCGGTTTAGGGTACGGGTTAGGATTAGGGTACATGTTAGGGTTAGGGTACGGGTTAGCGTTAGGGTACGCATTAGGGTTAGGGTAGTTATTAAACCTATCCCACTCTCTAGTTACCCCTTAGCACGTAATGGAATATTATTTGGGGGTCCAGCCATGGAGAAGAGTTTAGACACTAGGAAAAGATAAGGAACACAACCATTATAAAGAAATCACATTATGATTCTCTTTTTAAGCTGTTCCTTAAAACACTAGTGCTTAGGAAATCTATTGGAGGCAGAAGCAGTCAAGGGTAGCCTAGGGTTAGGGTTAGGCTTAGGGTTAGGCTTAGGGTACGGCTTAGGGTACGGGTTCGGGGAGGGCTTCGGGTACGGCGTAGGGTATGGGTTAGGGTTAGGGTTAGTGTTAGGGTTAGGGCTCGGTTTAGGGTACGGGTTAGGATTAGGGTACGTGTTAGGGTTAGGGTAGGGGTTAGGGTTAGGGTACGTGTTAGGATTAGGGTAGTGATTAAACCTATCCCACTCTCTAGATACCCCTTAGCACATAAAAGAATATTATTTGGGGGTCCAGCCATGGAGAAGAGTTTAGACACTAGGATTAGATAAGGAACACACCCATTATAAAGAAATCACATTAGGATTCTCTTTTTAAGCTGTTCCTTAAAACACTAGTGCTTAGGAAATCTATTGGAGGCAGAAGCAGTCAAGGGTAGCCTAGGGTTAGGGTTAGGCTTAGGGTTAGGCTTAGGGTACGGCTTAGGGTACGGGTTCGGGGAGGGCTTCGGGTACGGCGTAGGGTATGGGTTAGGGTTAGGGTTAGGGTTAGTGTTAGGGTTAGGGCTCGGTTTAGGGTACGGGTTAGGATTAGGGTACGTGTTAGGGTTAGGGTAGGGGTTAGGGTTAGGGTACGCATTAGGGTTAGGGTAGTTATTAAACCAATCCCACTCTCTAGATACCCCTTAGCACCTAAAGGAATATTATTTGGGGGTCCAGCCATGGAGAAGAGTTTAGACACTAAGATAATATAAGGAACACACCCATTATAAAGAAATCACATTAGGATTCTCTTTTTAAGCTGTTCCTTAAAACACTAGTGCTTAGGAAATCTATTGGAGGCAGAAGCAGTCAAGGGTAGCCTAGGGTTAGGGTTAGGCTTAGGGTTAGGCTTAGGGTACGGCTTAGGGTACATGTTCGGGGAGGGCTTCGGGTATGGCGAAGGGTATGGGTTAGCGTTAGGGTTAAGGTTAGTGTTAGGGTTAGGGCTCGGTTTAGGGTACGGGTTAGGATTAGGGTACGTGTTAGGGTTAGGGTAGGGGTTAGGGTTAGGGTACGCGTTACGGATAGGGTAGTTATTAAACCTATCCCACTCTCTAGATACCCCTTAGCACGTAAAGGAATATTATTTGGGGGTCCAGCCATGGAGAAGAGTTTAGACACTAAGATAATATAAGGAACACACACATTATAAAGAAATCACATAAGGATTCTCTTTTTAAGCTGTTCCTTAAAACACTAGTGCTTAGGAAATCTATTGGAGGCAGAAGCAGTCAAGGGTAGCCTAGGGTTAGGGTTAGGCTTAGGGTTAGGCTTAGGGTATGGCTTAGGGTACGGGTTCGGGGAGGGCTTCGGGTATGGCGTAGGGTATGGTTTAGGGTTAGGGTTAGTGTTAGGGTTAGGGCTCGGTTTAGGGTACGGGTTAGGATTAGGGTACGTGTTAGTGTTAGGGTAGGGGTTAGGGTTAGGGTACGCGTTAGGGTTAGGGTAGTGATTAAACCTATCCCACTCTCTAGATACCCCTTAGCACATAAAGGAATATTATTTAGGGGTCCAGCCATGGAGAAGAGTTTAGACACTAGGATTAGATAAGGAACACACCCATTATAAAGAAATCACTTTAGGATTCTCTTTTTAAGCTGTTCCTTAAAACACTAGTGCTTAGGAAATCTATTGGAGGCAGAAGCAGTCAAGGGTAGCCTAGGGTTAGGGTTAGGCTTAGGGTTAGGCTTAGGGTACGGCTTAGGGTACGTGTTCGGGGAGGGCTTCGGGTACGGCGTAGGGTATGGGTTAGGGTTAGGGTTAGTGTTAGGGTTAGGGCTCGGTTTAGGGTACGGGTTAGGATTAGGGTACGTGTTAGGGTTAGGGTAGGGGTTAGGGTTAGGGTACGCGTTAGTGTTAGGGTACTGATTAAACCTATCCCACTCTCTAGATACCCCTTAGCACGTAACGGAATATTATTTGGGGGTCCAGCCATGGAGAAGAGTTTAGACACTAAGATAATATAAGGAACACACACATTATAAAGAAATCACATTAGGATTCTCTTTTTAAGCTGTTCCTTAAAACACTAGTGCTTAGGAAATCTATTGGAGGCAGAAGCAGTCAAGGGTAGCCTAGGGTTAGGGTTAGGCTTAGGGTTAGGCTTAGGGTATGGCTTAGGGTACGGGTTCGGGGAGGGCTTCGGGTACGGCGTAGGGTATGGGTTAGGGTTAGGGTTAGGGTTAGTGTTAGGGTTAGGGCTCGGTTTAGGGTATGGGTTAGGATTAGGGTACGTGTTAGGGTTAGGGTAGGGGTTAGGGTTAGGGTACGCGTTAGGGTTAGGGTAGTGATTAAACCTATCCCACTCTCTAGATACCCCTTAGCACATAAAGGAATATTATTTGGGGGTCCAGCCGTGCAGAAGAGTTTAGACACTAGGATTAGATAAGGAACACACCCATTATAAAGAAATCACATTAGGATTATCTTTTTAAGCTCTTCCTTAAAACACTAGTGCTTAGGAAATCTATTGGAGGCAGAAGCAGTCAAGGGTAGCCTAGGGTTAGGGTTAGTCTTAGGGTTAGGCTTAGGGTACGGCTTAGGGTACGGGTTCGGGGAGGGTTTCGGGTACGGCGTAGGGTATGGGTTAGGGTTAGGGTTAGGGTTAGTGTTAGGAATAGGCCTCGGTTTAGGGTACGGGTTAGGATTAGGGTACGTGTTAGGGTTAGGGTAGGGGTTAGGGTTAGGGTACGCGTTAGGGTTAGGGTAGTTATTAAACCTATCCCACTCTCTAGATACCCCTTAGCACGTAAAGGAATATTATTTGGGGGTCCAGCCATGAAGAAGAGTTTAGACACTAAGATAATATAAGGAACACACACATTATAAAGAAATCACATTAGGATTCTCTTTTTAAGCTGTTCCTTAAAACACTAGTGCTTAGGAAATCTATTGGAGGCAGAAGCAGTCAAGGGTAGCCTAGGGTTAGGGTTAGGCTTAGGGTTAGGCTTAGGGTACGGCTTAGGGTACGTGTTCGGGGAGGGCTTCGGGTACGGCGTAGGGTATGGGTTAGGGTTAGGGTTAGGGTTAGTGTTAGGGTTAGGGCTCGGTTTAGGGTACGGGTTAGGATTAGGGTACGTGTTAGGGTTAGAGTAGGGGTTAGGGTTAGGGTACGCGTTACGGTTAGGGTAGTTATTAAACCTATCCCACTCTCTAGATAGCCCTTAGCACGTAAAGGAATATTATTTGGGGGTCCAGCCATGGAGAAGAGTTTAGACACTAAGATAATATAAGGAACACACACATTATAAATAAATCACATTAGGATTCTCTTTTTAAGCTGTTCCTTAAAACACTAGTGCTTAGGAAATCTATTGGAGGCAGAAGCAGTCAAGGGTAGCCTAGGGTTAGTGTTAGGCTTAGGGTTAGGCTTAGGGTACGGCTTAGGGTACGGGTTCGGGGAGGGCTTCGGGTACGGTGTAGGGTATGGGTTAGGGTTAGGGTTAGGGTTAGTGTTAGGGTTAGGGCTCGGTTTAGGGTACGGGTTAGGATTAGGGTACGTGTTAGGGTTAGGGTAGGGGTTACCTTTAGGGTACGCGTTAGGGTTAGGGTAGTTATTAAACCTATCCCACTCTCTAGTTACCCCTTAGCACGTAAAGGAATATTATTTGGGGGTCCAGCCATGGAGAAGAGTTTAGACACTAGGAAAAGTTAAGGAACACACCCATTATAAAGAAATCACATTAGGATTCTCTTTTTAAGCTGTTCCTTAAAACCCTAGTGCTTAGGAAATCTATTGGAGGCAGAAGCAGTCAAGGGTAGCCTAGGGTTAGGGTTAGGCTTAGGGTTAGGCTTAGTGTACGGCTTAGGGTACGGGTTCGGGGAGGGCTTCGGGTACGGCGTAGGGTATGGGTTAGGGTTAGGGTTAGGGTTAGGGCTCGGTTTAGGGTACGGGTTAGGTTTAGGGTACGTGTTAGGGTTAGGGTAGGGGTTAGCGTTAGGGTACACGTTAGGGTTAGGGTAGTTATTAAACCAATCCCACTCTCTAGATACCCCTTAGCACGTAAAGGAATATTATTTGGGGGTCCAGCCATGGAGAAGAGTTTAGACACTAGGATAAGATAAGGAACACACCCATTATAAAGAAATCACATTAGGATTCTCTTTTTAAGCTGTTCCTTAAAACACTAGTGCTTAGGAAATCTATTGGAGGCAGAAGCAGTCAAGGGTAGCCTAGGGTTAGGGTTAGGCTTAGGGTTAGGCTTAGGGTATGGCTTAGGGTACGGGTTCGGGGAGGGCTTCGGGTATGGCGTAGGGTATGGTTTAGGGTTAGGGTTAGTGTTAGGGTTAGGGCTCGGTTTAGGGTACGGGTTAGGATTAGGGTACGTGTTAGTGTTAGGGTAGGGGTTAGGGTTAGGGTACGCGTTAGGGTTAGGGTAGTGATTAAACCTATCCCACTCTCTAGATACCCCTTAGCACATAAAGGAATATTATTTGGGGGTCCAGCCATGGAGAAGAGTTTAGACACTAGGATTAGATAAGGAACACACCCATTATAAAGAAATCACTTTAGGATTCTCTTTTTAAGCTGTTCCTTAAAACACTAGTGCTTAGGAAATCTATTGGAGGCAGAAGCAGTCAAGGGTAGCCTAGGGTTAGGGTTAGGCTAAGGGTTAGGCTTAGGGTACGGCTTAGGGTACGTGTTCGGGGAGGGCTTCGGGTACGGCGTAGGGTATGGGTTAGGGTTAGGGTTAGGGTTAGTGTTAGGGTTAGGGCTCGGTTTAGGGTACGGGTTAGGATTAGGGTACGTGTTAGGGTTAGGGTAGGGGTTAGGGTTAGGGTACGCGTTACGGTTAGGGTAGTTATTAAACCTATCCCACTCTCTAGATACCCCTTAGCACGTAAAGGAATATTATTTGGGGGTCCAGCCATGGAGAAGAGTTTAGACACTAAGATAATATAAGGAACACACCCATTATAAAGAAATCACATTAGGATTCTCTTTTTAAGCTGTTCCTTAAAACACTAGTGCTTAGGAAATCTATTGGAGGCAGAAGCAGTCAAGGGTAGCCTAGGGTTAGGGTTAGGCTTAGGTTTAGGCTTAGGGTACGGCTTAGGGTACGTGTTCGGGGAGGGCTTCGGGTACGGCGTAGGGTATGGGTTAGGGTTAGGGTTAGGGTTAGTGTTAGGGTTAGGGCTCGGTTTAGGGTACGGGTTAGGATTAGGGTACGTTTTAGGGTTAGGGTAGGGGTTAGGGTTAGGGTACGCGTTACGGTTAGGGTAGTTATTAAACCTATCCCACTCTCTAGATACCCCTTAGCACGTAACGGAATATTATTTGGGGGTCCAGCCATGGAGAAGAGTTTAGACACTAAGATAATATAAGGAACACACACATTATAAAGAAATCACATTAGGATTCTCTTTTTAAGCTGTTCCTTAAAACACTAGTGCTTAGGAAATCTATTGGAGGCAGAAGCAGTCAAGGGTAGCCTAGGGTTAGGGTTAGGCTTAGGGTTAGGCTTAGGGTACGGCTTAGGGTACGGGTTCGGGGAGGGCTTCGGGTACGGTGTAGGGTATGGGTTAGGGTTAGGGTTAGGGTTAGTGTTAGGGTTAGGGCTCGGTTTAGGGTACGGGTTAGGATTAGGGTACGTGTTAGGGTTAGGGTAGGGGTTAGCGTTAGGGTACGCGTTAGGGTTAGGGTAGTTATTAAACCTATCCCACTCTCTAGTTACCCCTTAGCACGTAAAGGAATATTATTTGGGGGTCCAGCCATGGAGAAGAGTTTAGACACTAGGAAAAGATAAGGAACACACCCATTATAAAGAAATCACATTAGGATTCTCTTTTTAAGCTGTTCCTTAAAACACTAGTGCTTAGGAAATCTATTGGAGGCAGAAGCAGTCAAGGGTAGCCTAGGGTTAGGGTTAGGCTTAGGGTTAGGCTTAGGGTACGGCTTAGGGTACGGGTTCGGGGAGGGCTTCGGGTACGGCGTAGGGTATGGGTTAGGGTTAGGGTTAGGTTTAGTGTTCGGGTTAGGGCTCGGTTTAAGGTACGGGTTAGGATTAGGGTACGTGTTAGGGTTAGGGTAGGGGTTAGGGTTAGGGTACGCGTTAGGGTTAGGGTAGTTATTAAACCAATCCCACTCTCTAGATACCCCTTAGCACCTAAAGGAATATTATTTGGGGGTCCAGCCATGGAGAAGAGTTTAGACACTAAGATAATATAAGGAACACACCCATTATAAAGAAATCACATTAGGATTCTCTTTTTAAGCTGTTCCTTAAAACACTAGTGCTTAGGAAATCTATTGGAGGCAGAAGCAGTCAAGGGTAGCCTAGGGTTAGGGTTAGGCTTAGGGTTAGGCTTAGGGTACGGCTTAGGGTACATGTTCGGGGAGGGCTTCGGGTATGGCGAAGTGTATGGGTTAGCGTTAGGGTTAAGGTTAGTGTTAGGGTTAGGGCTCGGTTTAGGGTACGGGTTAGGATTAGGGTACGTGTTAGGGTTAGGGTAGGGGTTAGGGTTAGGGTACGCGTTACGGATAGGGTAGTTATTAAACCTATCCCACTCTCTAGATACCCCTTAGCACGTAAAGGAATATTATTTGGGGGTCCAGCCATGGAGAAGAGTTTAGACACTAAGATAATATAAGGAACACACACATTATAAAGAAATCACATAAGGATTCTCTTTTTAAGCTGTTCCTTAAAACACTAGTGCTTAGGAAATCTATTGGAGGCAGAAGCAGTCAAGGGTAGCCTAGGGTTAGGGTTAGGCTTAGGGTTAGGCTTAGGGTATGGCTTAGGGTACGGGTTCGGGGAGGGCTTCGGGTATGGCGTAGGGTATGGTTTAGGGTTAGGGTTAGTGTTAGGGTTAGGGCTCGGTTTAGGGTACGGGTTAGGATTAGGGTACGTGTTAGTGTTAGGGTAGGGGTTAGGGTTAGGGTACGCGTTAGGGTTAGGGTAGTGATTAAACCTATCCCACTCTCTAGATACCCCTTAGCACATAAAGGAATATTATTTGGGGGTCCAGCCATGGAGAAGAGTTTAGACACTAGGATTAGATAAGGAACACACCCATTATAAAGAAATCACTTTAGGATTCTCTTTTTAAGCTGTTCCTTAAAACACTAGTGCTTAGGAAATCTATTGGAGGCAGAAGCAGTCAAGGGTAGCCTAGGGTTAGGGTTAGGCTTAGGGTTAGGCTTAGGGTACGGCTTAGGGTACGTGTTCGGGGAGGGCTTCGGGTACGGCGTAGGGTATGGGTTAGGGTTAGGGTTAGGGTTAGTGTTAGGGTTAGGGCTCGGTTTAGGGTACGGGTTAGGATTAGGGTACGTGTTAGGGTTAGGGTAGGGGTTAGGGTTAGGGTACGCGTTACGGTTAGGGTAGTGATTAAACCTATCCCACTCTCTAGATACCCCTTAGCACGTAAAGGAATATTATTTGGGGGTCCAGCCATGGAGAAGAGTTTAGACACTAAGATAATATAAGGAACACACCCATTATAAAGAAATCACATTAGGATTCTCTTTTTAAGCTGTTCCTTAAAACACTAGTGCTTAGGAAATCTATTGGAGGCAGAAGCAGTCAAGGGTAGCCTAGGGTTAGGGTTAGGCTTAGGTTTAGGCTTAGGGTACGGCTTAGGGTACGTGTTCGGGGAGGGCTTCGGGTACGGCGTAGGGTATGGGTTAGGGTTAGGGTTAGGGTTAGTGTTAGGGTTAGGGCTCGGTTTAGGGTACGGGTTAGGATTAGGGTACGTTTTAGGGTTAGGGTAGGGGTTAGGGTTAGGGTACGCGTTACGGTTAGGGTAGTTATTAAACCTATCCCACTCTCTAGATACCCCTTAGCACGTAACGGAATATTATTTGGGGGTCCAGCCATGGAGAAGAGTTTAGACACTAAGATAATATAAGGAACACACACATTATAAAGAAATCACATTAGGATTCTCTTTTTAAGCTGTTCCTTAAAACACTAGTGCTTAGGAAATCTATTGGAGGCAGAAGCAGTCAAGGGTAGCCTAGGGTTAGGGTTAGGCTTAGGGTTAGGCTTAGGGTACGGCTTAGGGTACGGGTTCGGGGAGGGCTTCGGGTACGGTGTAGGGTATGGGTTAGGGTTAGGGTTAGGATTAGTGTTAGGGTTAGGGCTCGGTTTAGGGTACGGGTTAGGATTAGGGTACGTGTTAGGGTTAGGGTAGGGGTTAGCGTTAGGGTACGCGTTAGGGTTAGGGTAGTTATTAAACCTATCCCACTCTCTAGTTACCCCTTAGCACGTAAAGGAATATTATTTGGGGGTCCAGCCATGGAGAAGAGTTTAGACACTAGGAAAAGATAAGGAACACACCCATTATAAAGAAATCACATTAGGATTCTCTTTTTAAGCTGTTCCTTAAAACACTAGTGCTTAGGAAATCTATTGGAGGCAGAAGCAGTCAAGGGTAGCCTAGGGTTAGGGTTAGGCTTAGGGTTAGGCTTAGGGTACGGCTTAGGGTACGGGTTCGGGGAGGGCTTCGGGTACGGCGTAGGGTATGGGTTAGGGTTAGGGTTAGGTTTAGTGTTCGGGTTAGGGCTCGGTTTAAGGTACGGGTTAGGATTAGGGTACGTGTTAGGGTTAGGGTAGGGGTTAGGGTTAGGGTACGCGTTAGGGTTAGGTTAGTTATTAAACCAATCCCACTCTCTAGATACCCCTTAGCACCTAAAGGAATATTATTTGGGGGTCCAGCCATGGAGAAGAGTTTAGACACTAAGATAATATAAGGAACACACCCATTATAAAGAAATCACATTAGGATTCTCTTTTTAAGCTGTTCCTTAAAACACTAGTGCTTAGGAAATCTATTGGAGGCAGAAGCAGTCAAGGGTAGCCTAGGGTTAGGGTTAGGCTTAGGGTTAGGCTTAGGGTACGGCTTAGGGTACATGTTCGGGGAGGGCTTCGGGTATGGCGAAGGGTATGGGTTAGCGTTAGGGTTAAGGTTAGTGTTAGGGTTAGGGCTCGGTTTAGGGTACGGGTTAGGATTAGGGTACGTGTTAGGGTTAGGGTAGGGGTTAGGGTTAGGGTACGCGTTACGGATAGGGTAGTTATTAAACCTATCCCACTCTCTAGATACCCCTTAGCACGTAAAGGAATATTATTTGGGGGTCCAGCCATGGAGAAGAGTTTAGACACTAAGATAATATAAGGAACACACACATTATAAAGAAATCACATAAGGATTCTCTTTTTAAGCTGTTCCTTAAAACACTAGTGCTTAGGAAATCTATTGGAGGCAGAAGCAGTCAAGGGTAGCCTAGGGTTAGGGTTAGGCTTAGGGTTAGGCTTAGGGTATGGCTTAGGGTACGGGTTCGGGGAGGGCTTCGGGTATGGCGTAGGGTATGGTTTAGGGTTAGGGTTAGTGTTAGGGTTAGGGCTCGGTTTAGGGTACGGGTTAGGATTAGGGTACGTGTTAGTGTTAGGGTAGGGGTTAGGGTTAGGGTACGCGTTAGGGTTAGGGTAGTGATTAAACCTATCCCACTCTCTAGATACCCCTTAGCACATAAAGGAATATTATTTGGGGGTCCAGCCATGGAGAAGAGTTTAGACACTAGGATTAGATAAGGAACACACCCATTATAAAGAAATCACTTTAGGATTCTCTTTTTAAGCTGTTCCTTAAAACACTAGTGCTTAGGAAATCTATTGGAGGCAGAAGCAGTCAAGGGTAGCCTAGGGTTAGGGTTAGGCTTAGGGTTAGGCTTAGGGTACGGCTTAGGGTACGTGTTCGGGGAGGGCTTCGGGTACGGCGTAGGGTATGGGTTAGGGTTAGGGTTAGTGTTAGGGTTAGGGCTCGGTTTAGGGTACGGGTTAGGATTAGGGTACGTGTTAGGGTTAGGGTAGGGGTTAGGGTTAGGGTACGCGTTAGTGTTAGGGTACTGATTAAACCTATCCCACTCTCTAGATACCCCTTAGCACATAAAGGCATATTATTTGGGGGTCCAGCCATGGAGAAGAGTTTAGACACTAGGATTAGATAAGGAACACACCCATTATAAAGAAATCATATTAGGATTCTCTTTTTAAGCTGTTCCTTAAAACACTACTGCTTAGGAAATCTATTGGAGGCAGAAGCAGTCAAGGGTAGCCTAGGGTTAGGGTTAGGCTTAGGGTTAGGCTTAGGGTATGGCTTAGGGTACGGGTTCGGGGAGGGCTTCGGGTACGGCGTAGGGTATGGGTTAGGGTTAGGGTTAGGGTTAGTGTTAGGGTTAGGGCTCGGTTTAGGGTATGGGTTAGGATTAGGGTACGTGTTAGGGTTAGGGTAGGGGTTAGGGTTAGGGTACGCGTTAGGGTTAGGGTAGTGATTAAACCTATCCCACTCTCTAGATACCCCTTAGCACATAAAGGAATATTATTTGGGGGTCCAGCCGTGCAGAAGAGTTTAGACACTAGGATTAGATAAGGAACACACCCATTATAAAGAAATCACATTAGGATTCTCTTTTTAAGCTCTTCCTTAAAACACTAGTGCTTAGGAAATCTATTGGAGGCAGAAGCAGTCAAGGGTAGCCTAGGGTTAGGGTTAGTCTTAGGGTTAGGCTTAGGGTACGGCTTAGGGTACGGGTTCGGGGAGGTTTTCGGGTACGGCGTAGGGTATGGGTTAGGGTTAGGGTTAGGGTTAGTGTTAGGAATAGGCCTCGGTTTAGGGTACGGGTTAGGATTAGGGTACGTGTTAGGGTTAGGGTAGAGGTTAGGGTTAGGGTACGCGTTAGGGTTAGGGTAGTTATTAAACCTATCCCACTCTCTAGATACCCCTTAGCACGTAAAGGAATATTATTTGGGGGTCCAGCCATGAAGAAGAGTTTAGACACTAAGATAATATAAGGAACACACACATTATAAAGAAATCACATTAGGATTCTCTTTTTAAGCTGTTCCTTAAAACACTAGTGCTTAGGAAATCTATTGGAGGCAGAAGCAGTCAAGGGTAGCCTAGGGTTAGGGTTAGGCTTAGGGTTAGGCTTAGGGTACGGCTTAGGGTACGTGTTCGGGGAGGGCTTCGGGTACGGCGTAGGGTATGGGTTAGGGTTAGGGTTAGGGTTAGTGTTAGGGTTAGGGCTCGGTTTAGGGTACGGGTTAGGATTAGGGTACGTGTTAGGGTTAGAGTAGGGGTTAGGGTTAGGGTACGCGTTACGGTTAGGGTAGTTATTAAAACTATCCCACTCTCTAGATAGCCCTTAGCACGTAAAGGAATATTATTTGGGGGTCCAGCCATGGAGAAGAGTTTAGACACTAAGATAATATAAGGAACACACACATTATAAAGAAATCACATTAGGATTCTCTTTTTAAGCTGTTCCTTAAAACACTAGTGCTTAGGAAATCTA
This sequence comes from Balaenoptera physalus, assembly GCF_965194825.1. NCBI lineage: Eukaryota > Metazoa > Chordata > Mammalia > Artiodactyla > Balaenopteridae > Balaenoptera > Balaenoptera physalus. The sequence goes on along the minus strand of NW_028126443.1, from coordinate 368,024 downwards.
TTGGAGGCAGAAGCAGTCAAGGGTAGCCTAGGGTTAGTGTTAGGCTTAGGGTTAGGCTTAGGGTACGGCTTAGGGTACGGGTTCGGGGAGGGCTTCGGGTACGGTGTAGGGTATGGGTTAGGGTTAGGGTTAGGGTTAGTGTTAGGGTTAGGGCTCGGTTTAGGGTACGGGTTAGGATTAGGGTACGTGTTAGGGTTAGGGTAGGGGTTACCTTTAGGGTACGCGTTAGGGTTAGGGTAGTTATTAAACCTATCCCACTCTCTAGTTACCCCTTAGCACGTAAAGGAATATTATTTGGGGGTCCAGCCATGGAGAAGAGTTTAGACACTAGGAAAAGTTAAGGAACACACCCATTATAAAGAAATCACATTAGGATTCTCTTTTTAAGCTGTTCCTTAAAACCCTAGTGCTTAGGAAATCTATTGGAGGCAGAAGCAGTCAAGGGTAGCCTAGGGTTAGGGTTAGGCTTAGGGTTAGGCTTAGTGTACGGCTTAGGGTACGGGTTCGGGGAGGGCTTCGGGTACGGCGTAGGGTATGGGTTAGGGTTAGGGTTAGGGTTAGTGTTAGGGTTAGGGCTCGGTTTAGGGTACGGGTTAGGTTTAGGGTACGTGTTAGGGTTAGGGTAGGGGTTAGCGTTAGGGTACACGTTAGGGTTAGGGTAGTTATTAAACCAATCCCACTCTCTAGATACCCCTTAGCACGTAAAGGAATATTATTTGGGGGTCCAGCCATGGAGAAGAGTTTAGACACTACGATAAGATAAGGAACACACCCATTATAAAGAAATCACATTAGGATTCTCTTTTTAAGCTGTTCCTTAAAACACTAGTGCTTAGGAAATCTATTGGAGGCAGAAGCAGTCAAGGGTAGCCTAGGGTTAGGGTTAGGCTTAGGGTTAGGCTTAGGGTACGGCTTAGGGTACGGGTTCGGGGAGGGCTTCGGGTATGGCGTAGGGTATGGTTTAGGGTTAGGGTTAGTGTTAGGGTTAGGGCTCGGTTTAGGGTACGGGTTAGGATTAGGGTACGTGTTAGTGTTAGGGTAGGGGTTAGGGTTAGGGTACGCGTTAGGGTTAGGGTAGTGATTAAACCTATCCCACTCTCTAGATACCCCTTAGCACATAAAGGAATATTATTTGGGGGTCCAGCCATGGAGAAGAGTTTAGACACTAGGATTAGATAAGGAACACACCCATTATAAAGAAATCACTTTAGGATTCTCTTTTTAAGCTGTTCCTTAAAACACTAGTGCTTAGGAAATCTATTGGAGGCAGAAGCAGTCAAGGGTAGCCTAGGGTTAGGGTTAGGCTTAGGGTTAGGCTTAGGGTACGGCTTAGGGTACGGGTTCGGGGAGGGCTTCGGGTACGGCGTAGGGTATGGGTTAGGGTTAGGGTTAGGGTTAGTGTTAGGGTTAGGGCTCGGTTTAGGGTACGGGTTAGGATTAGGGTACGTGTTAGGGTTAGGGTAGGGGTTAGGGTTAGGGTACGCGTTACGGTTAGGGTAGTTATTAAACCTATCCCACTCTCTATATACCCCTTAGCACGTAAAGGAATATTATTTGGGGGTCCAGCCATGGAGAAGAGTTTAGACACTAAGATAATATAAGGAACACACCCATTATAAGAAATCACATTAGGATTCTCTTTTTAAGCTGTTCCTTAAAACACTAGTGCTTAGGAAATCTATTGGAGGCAGAAGCAGTCAAGGGTAGCCTAGGGTTAGGGTTAGGCTTAGGTTTAGGCTTAGGGTACGGCTTAGGGTACGTGTTCGGGGAGGGCTTCGGGTACGGCGTAGGGTATGGGTTAGGGTTAGGGTTAGGGTTAGTGTTAGGGTTAGGGCTCGGTTTAGGGTACGGGTTAGGATTAGGGTACGTTTTAGGGTTAGGGTAGGGGTTAGGGTTAGGGTACGCGTTACGGTTAGGGTAGTTATTAAACCTATCCCACTCTCTAGATACCCCTTAGCACGTAACGGCATATTATTTGGGGGTCCAGCCATGGAGAAGAGTTTAGACACTAAGATAATATAAGGAACACACACATTATAAAGAAATCACATTAGGATTCTCTTTTTAAGCTGTTCCTTAAAACACTAGTGCTTAGGAAATCTATTGGAGGCAGAAGCAGTCAAGGGTAGCCTAGGGTTAGGGTTAGGCTTAGGGTTAGGCTTAGGGTACGGCTTAGGGTACGGGTTCGGGGAGGGCTTCGGGTACGGTGTAGGGTATGGGTTAGGGTTAGGGTTAGGGTTAGTGTTAGGGTTAGGGCTCGGTTTAGGGTACGGGTTAGGATTAGGGTACGTGTTAGGGTTAGGGTAGGGGTTAGCGTTAGGGTACGCGTTAGGGTTAGGGTAGTTATTAAACCTATCCCACTCTCTAGTTACCCCTTAGCACGTAAAGGAATATTATTTGGGGGTCCAGCCATGGAGAAGAGTTTAGACACTAGGAAAAGATAAGGAACACACCCATTATAAAGAAATCACATTAGGATTCTCTTTTTAAGCTGTTCCTTAAAACACTAGTGCTTAGGAAATCTATTGGAGGCAGAAGCAGTCAAGGGTAGCCTAGGGTTAGGGTTAGGCTTAGGGTTAGGCTTAGGGTACGGCTTAGGGTACGGGTTCGGGGAGGGCTTCGGGTACGGCGTAGGGTATGGGTTAGGGTTAGGGTTAGGTTTAGTGTTCGGGTTAGGGCTCGGTTTAAGGTACGGGTTAGGATTAGGGTACGTGTTAGGGTTAGGGTAGGGGTTAGGGTTAGGGTACGCGTTAGGGTTAGGGTAGTTATTAAACCAATCCCACTCTCTAGATACCCCTTAGCACCTAAAGGAATATTATTTGGGGGTCCAGCCATGGAGAAGAGTTTAGACACTAAGATAATATAAGGAACACACCCATTATAAAGAAATCACATTAGGATTCTCTTTTTAAGCTGTTCCTTAAAACACTAGTGCTTAGGAAATCTATTGGAGGCAGAAGCAGTCAAGGGTAGCCTAGGGTTAGGGTTAGGCTTAGGGTTAGGCTTAGGGTACGGCTTAGGGTACATGTTCGGGGAGGTCTTCGGGTATGGCGAAGGGTATGGGTTAGCGTTAGGGTTAAGGTTAGTGTTAGGGTTAGGGCTCGGTTTAGGGTACGGGTTAGGATTAGGGTACGTGTTAGGGTTAAGGTAGGGGTTAGGGTTAGGGTACGCGTTACGGATAGGGTAGTTATTAAACCTATCCCACTCTCTAGATACCCCTTAGCACGTAAAGGAATATTATTTGGGGGTCCAGCCATGGAGAAGAGTTTAGACACTAAGATAATATAAGGAACACACACATTATAAAGAAATCACATAAGGATTCTCTTTTTAAGCTGTTCCTTAAAACACTAGTGCTTAGGAAATCTATTGGAGGCAGAAGCAGTCAAGGGTAGCCTAGGGTTAGGCTTAGGCTTAGGGTTAGGCTTAGGGTATGGCTTAGGGTACGGGTTCGGGGAGGGCTTCGGGTACGGCGTAGGGTATGGGTTAGGGTTAGGGTTAGGGTTAGTGTTAGGGTTAGGGCTCGGTTTAGGGTACGGGTTAGGATTAGGGTACGTGTTAGGGTTAGGGTAGGGGTTAGGGTTAGGGTACGCGTTACGGTTAGGGTAGTTATTAAACCTATCCCACTCTCTAGATACCCCTTAGCACGTAAAGGAATATTATTTGGGGGTCCAGCCATGGAGAAGAGTTTAGACACTAGGAAAAGATAAGGAACACACCCATTATAAAGAAATCACATTAGGATTCTCTTTTTAAGCTGTTCCTTAAAACACTAGTGCTTAGGAAATCTATTGGAGGCAGAAGCAGTCAAGGGTAGCCTAGGGTTAGGGTTAGGCTTAGGGTTAGGCTTAGGGTACGGCTTAGGGTACGGGTTCGGGGAGGGCTTCGGGTACGGCGTAGGGTATGGGTTAGGGTTAGGGTTAGGTTTAGTGTTCGGGTTAGGGCTCGGTTTAAGGTACGGGTTAGGATTAGGGTACGTGTTAGGGTTAGGTTAGGGGTTAGGGTTAGGGTACGCGTTAGGGTTAGGGTAGTTATTAAACCAATCCCACTCTCTAGATACCCCTTAGCACCTAAAGGAATATTATTTGGGGGTCCAGCCATGGAGAAGAGTTTAGACACTAAGATAATATAAGGAACACACCCATTATAAAGAAATCACATTAGGATTCTCTTTTTAAGCTGTTCCTTAAAACACTAGTGCTTAGGAAATCTATTGGAGGCAGAAGCAGTCAAGGGTAGCCTAGGGTTAGGGTTAGGCTTAGGGTTAGGCTTAGGGTACGGCTTAGGGTACATGTTCGGGGAGGGCTTCGGGTATGGCGAAGTGTATGGGTTAGCGTTAGGGTTAAGGTTAGTGTTAGGGTTAGGGCTCGGTTTAGGGTACGGGTTAGGATTAGGGTACGTGTTAGGGTTAGGGTAGGGGTTAGGGTTAGGGTACTCGTTACGGATAGGGTAGTTATTAAACCTATCCCACTCTCTAGATACCCCTTAGCACGTAAAGGAATATTATTTGGGGGTCCAGCCATGGAGAAGAGTTTAGACACTAAGATAATATAAGGAACACACACATTATAAAGAAATCACATAAGGATTCTCTTTTTAAGCTGTTCCTTAAAACACTAGTGCTTAGGAAATCTATTGGAGGCAGAAGCAGTCAAGGGTAGCCTAGGGTTAGGGTTAGGCTTAGGGTTAGGCTTAGGGTATGGCTTAGGGTACGGGTTCGGGGAGGGCTTCGGGTATGGCGTAGGGTATGGTTTAGGGTTAGGGTTAGTGTTAGGGTTAGGGCTCGGTTTAGGGTACGGGTTAGGATTAGGGTACGTGTTAGTGTTAGGGTAGGGGTTAGGGTTAGGGTACGCGTTAGGGTTAGGGTAGTTATTAAACCTATCCCACTCTCTAGTTACCCCTTAGCACGTAAAGGAATATTATTTGGGGGTCCAGCCATGGAGAAGAGTTTAGACACTAGGAAAAGATAAGGAACACACCCATTATAAAGAAATCACATTAGGATTCTCTTTTTAAGCTGTTCCTTAAAACACTAGTGCTTAGGAAATCTATTGGAGGCAGAAGCAGTCAAGGGTAGCCTAGGGTTAGGGTTAGGCTTAGGGTTAGGCTTAGGGTACGGCTTAGGGTACGGGTTCGGGGAGGGCTTCGGGTACGGCGTAGGGTATGGGTTAGGGTTAGGGTTAGGTTTAGTGTTCGGGTTAGGGCTCGGTTTAAGGTACGGGTTAGGATTAGGGTACGTGTTAGGGTTAGGGTAGGGGTTAGGGTTAGGGTACGCGTTAGGGTTAGGGTAGTTATTAAACCAATCCCACTCTCTAGATACCCCTTAGCACCTAAAGGAATATTATTTGGGGGTCCAGCCATGGAGAAGAGTTTAGACACTAAGATAATATAAGGAACACACCCATTATAAAGAAATCACATTAGGATTCTCTTTTTAAGCTGTTCCTTAAAACACTAGTGCTTAGGAAATCTATTGGAGGCAGAAGCAGTCAAGGGTAGCCTAGGGTTAGGGTTAGGCTTAGGGTTAGGCTTAGGGTACGGCTTAGGGTACGTGTTCGGGGAGGGCTTCGGGTACGGCGTAGGGTATGGGTTAGGGTTAGGGTTAGGGTTAGTGTTAGGGTTAGGGCTCGGTTTAGGGTACGGGTTAGGATTAGGGTACGTGTTAGGGTTAGGGTAGGGGTTAGGGTTAGGGTACGCGTTACGGTTAGGGTAGTTATTAAACCTATCCCACTCTCTAGATACCCCTTAGCACGTAAAGGAATATTATTTGGGGGTCCAGCCATGGAGAAGAGTTTAGACACTAAGATAATATAAGGAACACACCCATTATAAAGAAATCACATTAGGATTCTCTTTTTAAGCTGTTCCTTAAAACACTAGTGCTTAGGAAATCTATTGGAGGCAGAAGCAGTCAAGGGTAGCCTAGGGTTAGGGTTAGGCTTAGGTTTAGGCTTAGGGTACGGCTTAGGGTACGTGTTCGGGGAGGGCTTCGGGTACGGCGTAGGGTATGGGTTAGGGTTAGGGTTAGGGTTAGTGTTAGGGTTAGGGCTCGGTTTAGGGTACGGGTTAGGATTAGGGTACGTTTTAGGGTTAGGGTAGGGGTTAGGGTTAGGGTACGCGTTACGGTTAGGGTAGTTATTAAACCTATCCCACTCTCTAGATACCCCTTAGCACGTAACGGAATATTATTTGGGGGTCCAGCCATGGAGAAGAGTTTAGACACTAAGATAATATAAGGAACACACACATTATAAAGAAATCACATTAGGATTCTCTTTTTAAGCTGTTCCTTAAAACACTAGTGCTTAGGAAATCTATTGGAGGCAGAAGCAGTCAAGGGTAGCCTAGGGTTAGGGTTAGGCTTAGGGTTAGGCTTAGGGTACGGCTTAGGGTACGGGTTCGGGGAGGGCTTCGGGTACGGTGTAGGGTATGGGTTAGGGTTAGGGTTAGGGTTAGTGTTAGGGTTAGGGCTCGGTTTAGGGTACGGGTTAGGATTAGGGTACGTGTTAGGGTTAGGGTAGGGGTTAGCGTTAGGGTACGCGTTAGGGTTAGGGTAGTTATTAAACCTATCCCACTCTCTAGTTACCCCTTAGCACGTAAAGGAATATTATTTGGGGGTCCAGCCATGGAGAAGAGTTTAGACACTAGGAAAAGATAAGGAACACACCCATTATAAAGAAATCACATTAGGATTCTCTTTTTAAGCTGTTCCTTAAAACACTAGTGCTTAGGAAATCTATTGGAGGCAGAAGCAGTCAAGGGTAGCCTAGGGTTAGGGTTAGGCTTAGGGTTAGGCTTAGGGTACGGCTTAGGGTACGGGTTCGGGGAGGGCTTCGGGTACGGCGTAGGGTATGGGTTAGGGTTAGGGTTAGGTTTAGTGTTCGGGTTAGGGCTCGGTTTAAGGTACGGGTTAGGATTAGGGTACGTGTTAGGGTTAGGGTAGGGGTTAGGGTTAGGGTACGCGTTAGGGTTAGGGTAGTTATTAAACCAATCCCACTCTCTAGATACCCCTTAGCACCTAAAGGAATATTATTTGGGGGTCCAGCCATGGAGAAGAGTTTAGACACTAAGATAATATAAGGAACACACCCATTATAAAGAAATCACATTAGGATTCTCTTTTTAAGCTGTTCCTTAAAACACTAGTGCTTAGGAAATCTATTGGAGGCAGAAGCAGTCAAGGGTAGCCTAGGGTTAGGGTTAGGCTTAGGGTTAGGCTTAGGGTACGGCTTAGGGTACATGTTCGGGGAGGGCTTCGGGTATGGCGAAGGGTATGGGTTAGCGTTAGGGTTAAGGTTAGTGTTAGGGTTAGGGCTCGGTTTAGGGTACGGGTTAGGATTAGGGTACGTGTTAGGGTTAGGGTAGGGGTTAGGTTTAGGCTACGCGTTACGGATAGGGTAGTTATTAAACCTATCCCACTCTCTAGATACCCCTTAGCACGTAAAGGAATATTATTTGGGGGTCCAGCCATGGAGAAGAGTTTAGACACTAAGATAATATAAGGAACACACACATTATAAAGAAATCACATAAGGATTCTCTTTTTAAGCTGTTCCTTAAAACACTAGTGCTTAGGAAATCTATTGGAGGCAGAAGCAGTCAAGGGTAGCCTAGGGTTAGGGTTAGGCTTAGGGTTAGGCTTAGGGTATGGCTTAGGGTACGGGTTCGGGGAGGGCTTCGGGTATGGCGTAGGGTATGGTTTAGGGTTAGGGTTAGTGTTAGGGTTAGGGCTCGGTTTAGGGTACGGGTTAGGATTAGGGTACGTGTTAGTGTTAGGGTAGGGGTTAGGGTTAGGGTACGCGTTAGGGTTAGGGTAGTGATTAAACCTATCCCACTCTCTAGATACCCCTTAGCACATAAAGGAATATTATTTGGGGGTCCAGCCATGGAGAAGAGTTTAGACACTAGGATTAGATAAGGAACACACCCATTATAAAGAAATCACTTTAGGATTCTCTTTTTAAGCTGTTCCTTAAAACACTAGTGCTTAGGAAATCTATTGGAGGCAGAAGCAGTCAAGGGTAGCCTAGGGTTAGGGTTAGGCTTAGGGTTAGGCTTAGGGTACGGCTTAGGGTACGTGTTCGGGGAGGGCTTCGGGTACGGCGTAGGGTATGGGTTAGGGTTAGGGTTAGGGTTAGTGTTAGGGTTAGGGCTCGGTTTAGGGTACGGGTTAGGATTAGGGTACGTGTTAGGGTTAGGGTAGGGGTTAGGGTTAGGGTACGCGTTAGTGTTAGGGTACTGATTAAACCTATCCCACTCTCTAGATACCCCTTAGCACATAAAGGAATATTATTTGGGGGTCCAGCCATGGAGAAGAGTTTAGACACTAGGATTAGATAAGGAACACACCCATTATAAAGAAATCATATTAGGATTCTCTTTTTAAGCTGTTCCTTAAAACACTAGTGCTTAGGAAATCTATTGGAGGCAGAAGCAGTCAAGGGTAGCCTAGGGTTAGGGTTAGTCTTAGGGTTAGGCTTAGGGTACGGCTTAGGGTACGGGTTCGGGGAGGGTTTCGGGTACGGCGTAGGGTATGGGTTAGGGTTAGGGTTAGGGTTAGTGTTAGGAATAGGCCTCGGTTTAGGGTACGGGTTAGGATTAGGGTACGTGTTAGGGTTAGGGTAGGGGTTAGGGTTAGGGTACGCGTTAGGGTTAGGGTAGTTATTAAACCTATCCCACTCTCTAGATACCCCTTAGCACGTAAAGGAATATTATTTGGGGGTCCAGCCATGAAGAAGAGTTTAGACACTAAGATAATATAAGGAACACACACATTATAAAGAAATCACATTAGGATTCTCTTTTTAAGCTGTTCCTTAAAACACTAGTGCTTAGGAAATCTATTGGAGGCAGAAGCAGTCAAGGGTAGCCTAGGGTTAGGGTTAGGCTTAGGGTTAGGCTTAGGGTACGGCTTAGGGTACGTGTTCGGGGAGGGCTTCGGGTACGGCGTAGGGTATGGGTTAGGGTTAGGGTTAGGGTTAGTGTTAGGGTTAGGGCTCGGTTTAGGGTACGGGTTAGGATTAGGGTACGTGTTAGGGTTAGAGTAGGGGTTAGGGTTAGGGTACGCGTTACGGTTAGGGTAGTTATTAAAACTATCCCACTCTCTAGATAGCCCTTAGCACGTAAAGGAATATTATTTGGGGGTCCAGCCATGGAGAAGAGTTTAGACACTAAGATAATATAAGGAACACACACATTATAAAGAAATCACATTAGGATTCTCTTTTTAAGCTGTTCCTTAAAACACTAGTGCTTAGGAAATCTATTGGAGGCAGAAGCAGTCAAGGGTAGCCTAGGGTTAGTGTTAGGCTTAGGGTTAGGCTTAGGGTACGGCTTAGGGTACGGGTTCGGGGAGGGCTTCGGGTACGGTGTAGGGTATGGGTTAGGGTTAGGGTTAGGGTTAGTGTTAGGGTTAGGGCTCGGTTTAGGGTACGGGTTAGGATTAGGGTACGTGTTAGGGTTAGGGTAGGGGTTACCTTTAGGGTACGCGTTAGGGTTAGGGTAGTTATTAAACCTATCCCACTCTCTAGTTACCCCTTAGCAGGTAAAGGAATATTATTTGGGGATCCAGCCATGGAGAAGAGTTTAGACACTAGGAAAAGTTAAGGAACACACCCATTATAAAGAAATCACATTAGGATTCTCTTTTTAAGCTGTTCCTTAAAACCCTAGTGCTTAGGAAATCTATTGGAGGCAGAAGCAGTCAAGGGTAGCCTAGGGTTAGGGTTAGGCTTAGGGTTAGGCTTAGTGTACGGCTTAGGGTACGGGTTCGGGGAGGGCTTCGGGTACGGCGTAGGGTATGGGTTAGGGTTAGGGTTAGGGTTAGTGTTAGGGTTAGGGCTCGGTTTAGGGTACGGGTTAGGTTTAGGGTACGTGTTAGGGTTAGGGTAGGGGTTAGCGTTAGGGTACACGTTAGGGTTAGGGTAGTTATTAAACCAATCCCACTCTCTAGATACCCCTTAGCACGTAAAGGAATATTATTTGGGGGTCCAGCCATGGAGAAGAGTTTAGACACTAGGATAAGATAAGGAACACACCCATTATAAAGAAATCACATTAGGATTCTCTTTTTAAGCTGTTCCTTAAAACACTAGTGCTTAGGAAATCTATTGGAGGCAGAAGCAGTCAAGGGTAGCCTAGGGTTAGGGTTAGGCTTAGGGTTAGGCTTAGGGTACGGCTTAGGGTACGGGTTCGGGGAGGGCTTCGGGTACGGCGTAGGGTATGGGTTAGGGTTAGGGTTAGGGTTAGTGTTAGGGTTAGGGCTCGGTTTAGGGTACGGGTTAGGATTAGGGTACGTGTTAGGGTTAGGGTAGGGGTTAGGGTTAGGGTACGCGTTAGGGTTAGGGTAGTTATTAAACCTATCCCACTCTCTAGATACCCCTTAGCACGTAAAGGAATATTATTTGGGGGTCCAGCCATGGAGAAGAGTTTAGACACTAAGATAATATAAGGAACACACACATTATAAAGAAATCACATTAGGATTCTCTTTTTAAGCTGTTCCTTAAAACACTAGTGCTTAGGAAATCTATTGGAGGCAGAAGCAGTCAAGGGTAGCCTAGGGTTAGGGTTAGGCTTAGGGTTAGGCTTAGGGTACGGCTTAGGGTACGGGTTCGGGGAGGGCTTCGGGTACGGCGTAGGGTATGGGTTAGGGTTAGGGTTAGGGTTAGTGTTAGGGTTAGGGCTCGGTTTAGGGTACGGGTTAGGTTTAGGGTACGTGTTAGGGTTAGGGTAGGGGTTAGCGTTAGGGTACACGTTAGGGTTAGGGTAGTTATTAAACCAATCCCACTCTCTAGATACCCCTTAGCACGTAAAGGAATATTATTTGGGGGTCCAGCCATGGAGAAGAGTTTAGACACTAGGATAAGATAAGGAACACACCCATTATAAAGAAATCACATTAGGATTCTCTTTTTAAGCTGTTCCTTAAAACACTAGTGCTTAGGAAATCTATTGGAGGCAGAAGCAGTCAAGGGTAGCCTAGGGTTAGGGTTAGGCTTAGGGTTAGGCTTAGGGTACGGCTTAGGGTACGGGTTCGGGGAGGGCTTCGGGTACGGCGTAGGGTATGGGTTAGGGTTAGGGTTAGGGTTAGTGTTAGGGTTAGGGCTCGGTTTAGGGTACGGGTTAGGATTAGGGTACGTGTTAGGGTTAGGGTAGGGGTTAGGGTTAGGGTACGCGTTAGGGTTAGGGTAGTTATTAAACCTATCCCACTCTCTAGATACCCCTTAGCACGTAAAGGAATATTATTTGGGGGTCCAGCCATGGAGAAGAGTTTAGACACTAAGATAATATAAGGAACACACACATTATAAAGAAATCACATTAGGATTCTCTTTTTAAGCTGTTCCTTAAAACACTAGTGCTTAGGAAATCTATTGGAGGCAGAAGCAGTCAAGGGTAGCCTAGGGTTAGGGTTAGGCTTAGGGTTAGGCTTAGGGTACGGCTTAGGGTACGGGTTCGGGGAGGGCTTCGGGTACGGTGTAGGGTATGGGTTAGGGTTAGGGTTAGGGTTAGTGTTAGGGTTAGGGCTCGGTTTAGGGTACGGGTTAGGATTAGGGTACGTGTTAGGGTTAGGGTAGGGGTTACCTTTAGGGTACGCGTTAGGGTTAGGGTAGTTATTAAACCTATCCCACTCTCTAGTTACCCCTTAGCAGGTAAAGGAATATTATTTGGGGGTCCAGCCATGGAGAAGAGTTTAGACACTAGGAAAAGTTAAGGAACACACCCATTATAAAGAAATCACATTAGGATTCTCTTTTTAAGCTGTTCCTTAAAACCCTAGTGCTTAGGAAATCTATTGGAGGCAGAAGCAGTCAAGGGTAGCCTAGGGTTAGGGTTAGGCTTAGGGTTAGGCTTAGTGTACGGCTTAGGGTACGGGTTCGGGGAGGGCTTCGGGTACGGCGTAGGGTATGGGTTAGGGTTAGGGTTAGGGTTAGTGTTAGGGTTAGGGCTCGGTTTAGGGTACGGGTTAGGTTTAGGGTACGTGTTAGGGTTAGGGTAGGGGTTAGCGTTAGGGTACACGTTAGGGTTAGGGTAGTTATTAAACCAATCCCACTCTCTAGATACCCCTTAGCACGTAAAGGAATATTATTTGGGGGTCCAGCCATGGAGAAGAGTTTAGACACTAGGATAAGATAAGGAACACACCCATTATAAAGAAATCACATTAGGATTCTCTTTTTAAGCTGTTCCTTAAAACACTAGTGCTTAGGAAATCTATTGGAGGCAGAAGCAGTCAAGGGTAGCCTAGGGTTAGGGTTAGGCTTAGGGTTAGGCTTAGGGTACGGCTTAGGGTACGGGTTCGGGGAGGGCTTCGGGTACGGCGTAGGGTATGGGTTAGGGTTAGGGTTAGGGTTAGTGTTAGGGTTAGGGCTCGGTTTAGGGTACGGGTTAGAATTAGGGTACGTGTTAGGGTTAGGGTAGGGGTTAGGGTTAGGGTACGCGTTAGGGTTAGGGTAGTTATTAAACCTATCCCACTCTCTAGATACCCCTTAGCACGTAAAGGAATATTATTTGGGGGTCCAGCCATGGAGAAGAGTTTAGACACTAAGATAATATAAGGAACACACACATTATAAAGAAATCACATTAGGATTCTCTTTTTAAGCTGTTCCTTAAAACACTAGTGCTTAGGAAATCTATTGGAGGCAGAAGCAGTCAAGGGTAGCCTAGGGTTAGGGTTAGGCTTAGGGTTAGGCTTAGGGTACGGCTTAGGGTACGTGTTCGGGGAGGGCTTCGGGTACGGCGTAGGGTATGGGTTAGGGTTAGGGTTAGTGTTAGGGTTAGGGCTCGGTTTAGGGTACGGGTTAGGATTAGGGTACGTGTTAGGGTTAGGGTAGGGGTTAGGGTTAGGGTACGCGTTAGTGTTAGGGTACTGATTAAACCTATCCCACTCTCTAGATACCCCTTAGCACATAAAGGAATATTATTTGGGGGTCCAGCCATGGAGAAGAGTTTAGACACTAGGATTAGATAAGGAACACACCCATTATAAAGAAATCATATTAGGATTCTCTTTTTAAGCTGTTCCTTAAAACACTAGTGCTTAGGAAATCTATTGGAGGCAGAAGCAGTCAAGGGTAGCCTAGGGTTAGTGTTAGGCTTAGGGTTAGGCTTAGGGTACGGCTTAGGGTACGGGTTCGGGGAGGGCTTCGGGTACGGTGTAGGGTATGGGTTAGGGTTAGGGTTAGGGTTAGTGTTAGGGTTAGGGCTCGGTTTAGGGTACGGGTTAGGATTAGGGTACGTGTTAGCGTTAGGGTAGGGGTTACCTTTAGGGTACGCGTTAGGGTTAGGGTAGTTATTAAACCTATCCCACTCTCTAGTTACCCCTTAGCAGGTAAAGGAATATTATTTGGGGGTCCAGCCATGGAGAAGAGTTTAGACACTAGGAAAAGTTAAGGAACACACCCATTATAAAGAAATCACATTAGGATTCTCTTTTTAAGCTGTTCCTTAAAACCCTAGTGCTTAGGAAATCTATTGGAGGCAGAAGCAGTCAAGGGTAGCCTAGGGTTAGGGTTAGGCTTAGGGTTAGGCTTAGTGTACGGCTTAGGGTACGGGTTCGGGGAGGGCTTCGGGTACGGCGTAGGGTATGGGTTAGGGTTAGGGTTAGGGTTAGTGTTAGGGTTAGGGCTCGGTTTAGGGTACGGGTTAGGTTTAGGGTACGTGTTAGGGTTAGGGTAGGGGTTAGCGTTAGGGTACACGTTAGGGTTAGGGTAGTTATTAAACCAATCCCACTCTCTAGATACCCCTTAGCACGTAAAGGAATATTATTTGGGGGTCCAGCCATGGAGAAGAGTTTAGACACTAGGATAAGATAAGGAACACACCCATTATAAAGAAATCACATTAGGATTCTCTTTTTAAGCTGTTCCTTAAAACACTAGTGCTTAGGAAATCTATTGGAGGGAGAAGCAGTCAAGGGTAGCCTAGGGTTAGGGTTAGGCTTAGGGTTAGGCTTAGGGTACGGCTTAGGGTACGGGTTCGGGGAGGGCTTCGGGTACGGCGTAGGGTATGGGTTAGGGTTAGGGTTAGGGTTAGTGTTAGGGTTAGGGCTCGGTTTAGGGTACGGGTTAGGATTAGGGTACGTGTTAGGGTTAGGGTAGGGGTTAGGGTTAGGGTACGCGTTAGGGTTAGGGTAGTTATTAAACCTATCCCACTCTCTAGATACCCCTTAGCACGTAAAGGAATATTATTTGGGGGTCCAGCCATGGAGAAGAGTTTAGACACTAAGATAATATAAGGAACACACACATTATAAAGAAATCACATTAGGATTCTCTTTTTAAGCTGTTCCTTAAAACACTAGTGCTTAGGAAATCTATTGGAGGCAGAAGCAGTCAAGGGTAGCCTAGGGTTAGGGTTAGGCTTAGGGTACGGCTTAGGTTACGGGTTCGGGGAGGGCTTCGGGTACGGTGTAGGGTATGGGTTAGGGTTAGGGTTAGGGTTAGTGTTAGGGTTAGGGCTCGGTTTAGGGTACGGGTTAGGATTAGGGTACGTGTTAGGGTTAGGGTAGGGGTTAGGGTTAGGGTACGCGTTACGGTTAGGGTAGTTATTAAACCTATCCCACTCTCTAGATACCCCTTAGCACGTAAAGGAATATTATTTGGGGGTCCAGCCATGGAGAAGAGTTTAGACACTAAGATAATATAAGGAACACACCCATTATAAAGAAATCACATTAGGATTCTCTTTTTAAGCTGTTCCTTAAAACACTAGTGCTTAGGAAATCTATTGGAGGCAGAAGCAGTCAAGGGTAGCCTAGGGTTAGGGTTAGGCTTAGGTTTAGGCTTAGGGTACGGCTTAGAGTACGGGTTCGGGGAGGGCTTCGGGTACGGGGTAGGGCATGGGTTAGGGTTAGGGTTAGGGTTAGTGATAGGGTTAGGGCTCGGTTTAGGGTACGGGTTAGGATTAGGGTACATGTTAGGGTTAGGGTAGGGGTTAGCGTTAGGGTACGCATTAGGGTTAGGGTAGTTATTAAACCTATCCCACTCTCTAGTTACCCCTTAGCACGTAATGGAATATTATTTGGGGGTCCAGCCATGGAGAAGAGTTTAGACACTAGGAAAAGATAAGGAACACACCCATTATAAAGAAATCACATTAGGATTCTCTTTTTAAGCTGTTCCTTAAAACACTAGTGCTTAGGAAATCTATTGGAGGCAGAAGCAGTCAAGGGTAGCCTAGGGTTAGGGTTAGGCTTAGGGTTAGGCTTAGGGTACGGCTTAGGGTACGGGTTCGGGGAGGGCTTCGGGTACGGCGTAGGGTATGGGTTAGGGTTAGGGTTAGGGTTAGTGTTAGGGTTAGGGCTCGGTTTAGGGTACGGGTTAGGATTAGGGTACGTGTTAGGGTTAGGGTAGGGGTTAGGGTTAGGGTACGCGTTAGGGTTAGGGTAGTTATTAAACCTATCCCACTCTCTAGATACCCCTTAGCACGTAAAGGAATATTATTTGGGGGTCCAGCCATGGAGAAGAGTTTAGACACTAAGATAATATAAGGAACACACACATTATAAAGAAATCACATTAGGATTCTCTTTTTAAGCTGTTCCTTAAAACACTAGTGCTTAGGAAATCTATTGGAGGCAGAAGCAGTCAAGGGTAGCCTAGGGTTAGGGTTAGGCTTAGGGTTAGGCTTAGGGTACGGCTTAGGGTACGGGTTCGGGGAGGGCTTCGGGTACGGCGTAGGGTATGGGTTAGGGTTAGTGTTAGGGTTAGTGTTAGGGTTAGGGCTCGGTTTAGGGTACGGGTTAGGATTAGGGTACGTGTTAGGGTTAGGGTAGGGGTTAGGGTTAGGGTACGCGTTAGGGTTAGGGTAGTGATTAAACCTATCCCACTCTCTAGATACCCCTTAGCACATAAAGGAATATTATTTGGTTGTCCAGCCATGGAGAAGAGTTTAGACACTAGGATTAGATAAGGAACCCACCCATTATAAAGAAATCACATTAGGATTCTCTTTTTAAGCTGTTCCTTAAAACACTAGTGCTTAGGAAATCTATTGGAGGCAGAAGCAGTCAAGGGTAGCCTAGGGTTAGGGTTAGGCTTAGGGTTAGGCTTAGGGTACGTCTTAGGGTACGTGTTCGGGGAGGGCTTCGGGTATGGCGTAGGGTATTGGTTAGGGTTAGGGTTAGGGTTAGTGTTAAGTTTAGGGCTCGGTTTAGGGTACGGGTTAGGATTAGGGTACGTGTTAGGGTTAGGGTAGGGGTTAGGGTTAGGGTACGCGTTAGGGTTAGGGTAGTTATTAAACCTATCCCACTCTCTAGATACCCCTTAGCACGTAGAGGAATATTATTTGGGGGTCCAGCCATGGAGAAGAGTTTAGACAATAAGATAATATAAGGAACACACACATTATAAAGAAATCACATTAGGATTCTCTTTTTAAGCTGTTCCTTAAAACACTAGTGCTTAGGAAATCTATTGGAGGCAGAAGCAGTCAAGGGTAGCCTACGGTTAGGGTTAGGCTTAGGGTTAGGCTTAGGGTACGGCTTAGGGTACGGGTTCGGGAAGGGCTTCGGGTACGGCGTAGGGTATGGGTTAGGGTTAGGGTTAGGGTTAGTGTTAGGGATAGGCCTCGGTTTAGGGTACGGGTTAGGATTAGGGTACGTGTTAGGGTTAGGGTAGGGGTTAGGGTTAGGGTACGCGTTAGGGTTAGGGTAGTTATTAAACCTATCCCACTCTCTAGATACCCCTTAGCACGTAAAGGAATATTATTTGGGGGTCCAGCCATGGAGAAGAGTTTAGACACTAAGATAATATAAGGAACACACACATTATAAAGAAATCACATTAGGATTCTCTTTTTAAGCTGTTCCTTAAAACACTAGTGCTTAGGAAATCTATTGGAGGCAGAAGCAGTCAAGGGTAGCCTAGGGTTAGGGTTAGGCTTAGGGTTAGGCTTAGGGTACGGCTTAGGGTACGTGTTCGGGGAGGGCTTCGGGTACGGCGTAGGGTATGGGTTAGGGTTAGGGTTAGGGTTAGTGTTAGGGTTAGGGCTCGGTTTAGGGTACGGGTTAGGATTAGGGTACGTGTTAGGGTTAGAGTAGGGGTTAGGGTTAGGGTACGCGTTACGGTTAGGGTAGTTATTAAACCTATCCCACTCTCTAGATAGCCCTTAGCACGTAAAGGAATATTATTTGGGGGTCCAGCCATGGAGAAGAGTTTAGACACTAAGATAATATAAGGAACACACACATTATAAAGAAATCACATTAGGATTCTCTTTTTAAGCTGTTCCTTAAAACGATAGTGCTTAGGAAATCTATTGGAGGCAGAAGCAGTCAAGGGTAGCCTAGGGTTAGGGTTAGGCTTAGGGTTAGGCTTAGGGTACGGCTTAGGGTACGGGTTCGGGGAGGGCTTCGGGTACGGGGTAGGGTATGGGTTAGGGTTAGGGTTAGGGTTAGTGATAGGGTTAGGGCTCGGTTTAGGGTACGGGTTAGGATTAGGGTACATGTTAGGGTTAGGGTACGGGTTAGCGTTAGGGTACGCATTAGGGTTAGGGTAGTTATTAAACCTATCCCACTCTCTAGTTACCCCTTAGCACGTAATGGAATATTATTTGGGGGTCCAGCCATGGAGAAGAGTTTAGACACTAGGAAAAGATAAGGAACACAACCATTATAAAGAAATCACATTAGGATTCTCTTTTTAAGCTGTTCCTTAAAACACTAGTGCTTAGGAAATCTATTGGAGGCAGAAGCAGTCAAGGGTAGCCTAGGGTTAGGGTTAGGCTTAGGGTTAGGCTTAGGGTACGGCTTAGGGTACGGGTTCGGGGAGGGCTTCGGGTACGGCGTAGGGTATGGGTTAGGGTTAGGGTTAGTGTTAGGGTTAGGGCTCGGTTTAGGGTACGGGTTAGGATTAGGGTACGTGTTAGGGTTAGGGTAGGGGTTAGGGTTAGGGTACGTGTTAGGGTTAGGGTAGTGATTAAACCTATCCCACTCTCTAGATACCCCTTAGCACATAAAAGAATATTATTTGGGGGTCCAGCCATGGAGAAGAGTTTAGACACTAGGATTAGATAAGGAACACACCCATTATAAAGAAATCACATTAGGATTCTCTTTTTAAGCTGTTCCTTAAAACACTAGTGCTTAGGAAATCTATTGGAGGCAGAAGCAGTCAAGGGAAGCCTAGGGTTAGGGTTAGGCTTAGGGTTAGGCTTAGGGTACGGCTTAGGGTACGGGTTCGGGGAGGGCTTCGGGTACGGCGTAGGGTATGGGTTAGGGTTAGGGTTAGGGTTAGTGTTAGGGTTAGGGCTCGGTTTAGGGTACGGGTTAGGATTAGGGTACGTGTTAGGGTTAGGGTAGGGGTTAGGGTTAGGGTACGCATTAGGGTTAGGGTAGTTATTAAACCAATCCCACTCTCTAGATACCCCTTAGCACCTAAAGGAATATTATTTGGGGGTCCAGCCATGGAGAAGAGTTTAGACACTAAGATAATATAAGGAACACACCCATTATAAAGAAATCACATTAGGATTCTCTTTTTAAGCTGTTCCTTAAAACACTAGTGCTTAGGAAATCTATTGGAGGCAGAAGCAGTCAAGGGTAGCCTAGGGTTAGGGTTAGGCTTAGGGTTAGGCTTAGGGTACGGCTTAGGGTACATGTTCGGGGAGGGCTTCGGGTATGGCGAAGGGTATGGGTTAGCGTTAGGGTTAAGGTTAGTGTTAGGGTTAGGGCTCGGTTTAGGGTACGGGTTAGGATTAGGGTACGTGTTAGGGTTAGGGTAGGGGTTAGGGTTAGGGTACGCGTTACGGATAGGGTAGTTATTAAACCTATCCCACTCTCTAGATACCCCTTAGCACGTAAAGGAATATTATTTGGGGGTCCAGCCATGGAGAAGAGTTTAGACACTAAGATAATATAAGGAACACACACATTATAAAGAAATCACATAAGGATTCTCTTTTTAAGCTGTTCCTTAAAACACTAGTGCTTAGGAAATCTATTGGAGGCAGAAGCAGTCAAGGGTAGCCTAGGGTTAGGGTTAGGCTTAGGGTTAGGCTTAGGGTATGGCTTAGGGTACGGGTTCGGGGAGGGCTTCGGGTATGGCGTAGGGTATGGTTTAGGGTTAGGGTTAGTGTTAGGGTTAGGGCTCGGTTTAGGGTACGGGTTAGGATTAGGGTACGTGTTAGTGTTAGGGTAGGGGTTAGGGTTAGGGTACGCGTTAGGGTTAGGGTAGTGATTAAACCTATCCCACTCTCTAGATACCCCTTAGCACATAAAGGAATATTATTTGGGGGTCCAGCCATGGAGAAGAGTTTAGACACTAGGATTAGATAAGGAACACACCCATTATAAAGAAATCACTTTAGGATTCTCTTTTTAAGCTGTTCCTTAAAACACTAGTGCTTAGGAAATCTATTGGAGGCAGAAGCAGTCAAGGGTAGCCTAGGGTTAGGGTTAGGCTTAGGGTTAGGCTTAGGGTACGGCTTAGGGTACGTGTTCGGGGAGGGCTTCGGGTACGGCGTAGGGTATGGGTTAGGGTTAGGGTTAGTGTTAGGGTTAGGGCTCGGTTTAGGGTACGGGTTAGGATTAGGGTACGTGTTAGGGTTAGGGTAGGGGTTAGGGTTAGGGTACGCGTTAGTGTTAGGGTACTGATTAAACCTATCCCACTCTCTAGATACCCCTTAGCACATAAAGGAATATTATTTGGGGGTCCAGCCATGGAGAAGAGTTTAGACACTAGGATTAGATAAGGAACACACCCATTATAAAGAAATCATATTAGGATTCTCTTTTTAAGCTGTTCCTTAAAACACTAGTGCTTAGGAAATCTATTGGAGGCAGAAGCAGTCAAGGGTAGCCTAGGGTTAGGGTTAGGCTTAGGGTTAGGCTTAGGGTATGGCTTAGGGTACGGGTTCGGGGAGGGCTTCGGGTACGGCGTAGGGTATGGGTTAGGGTTAGGGTTAGGGTTAGTGTTAGGGTTAGGTCTCGGTTTAGGGTATGGGTTAGGATTAGGGTACGTGTTAGGGTTAGGGTAGGGGTTAGGGTTAGGGTACGCGTTTGGGTTAGGGTAGTGATTAAACCTATCCCACTCTCTAGATACCCCTTAGCACATAAAGGAATATTATTTGGGGGTCCAGCCGTGCAGAAGAGTTTAGACACTAGGATTAGATAAGGAACACACCCATTATAAAGAAATCACATTAGGATTCTCTTTTTAAGCTCTTCCTTAAAACACTAGTGCTTAGGAAATCTATTGGAGGCAGAAGCAGTCAAGGGTAGCCTAGGGTTAGGGTTAGTCTTAGGGTTAGGCTTAGGGTACGGCTTAGGGTACGGGTTCGGGGAGGGTTTCGGGTACGGCGTAGGGTATGGGTTAGGGTTAGGGTTAGGGTTAGTGTTAGGAATAGGCCTCGGTTTAGGGTACGGGTTAGGATTAGGGTACGTGTTAGGGTTAGGGTAGGGGTTAGGGTTAGGGTACGCGTTAGGGTTAGGGTAGTTATTAAACCTATCCCACTCTCTAGATACCCCTTAGCACGTAAAGGAATATTATTTGGGGGTCCAGCCATGAAGAAGAGTTTAGACACTAAGATAATATAAGGAACACACACATTATAAAGAAATCACATTAGGATTCTCTTTTTAAGCTGTTCCTTAAAACACTAGTGCTTAGGAAATCTATTGGAGGCAGAAGCAGTCAAGGGTAGCCTAGGGTTAGGGTTAGGCTTAGGGTTAGGCTTAGGGTACGGCTTAGGGTACGTGTTCGGGGAGGGCTTCGGGTACGGCGTAGGGTATGGGTTAGGGTTAGGGTTAGGGTTAGTGTTAGGGTTAGGGCTCGGTTTAGGGTACGGGTTAGGTTTAGGGTACGTGTTAGGGTTAGAGTTGGGGTTAGGGTTAGGGTACGCGTTACGGTTAGGGTAGTTATTAAACCTATCCCACTCTCTAGATAGCCCTTAGCACGTAAAGGAATATTATTTGGGGGTCCAGCCATGGAGAAGAGTTTAGACACTAAGATAATATAAGGAACACACACATTATAAAGAAATCACATTAGGATTCTCTTTTTAAGCTGTTCCTTAAAACACTAGTGCTTAGGAAATCTATTGGAGGCAGAAGCAGTCAAGGGTAGCCTAGGGTTAGTGTTAGGCTTAGGGTTAGGCTTAGGGTACGGCTTAGGGTACGGGTTCGGGGAGGGCTTCGGGTACGGTGTAGGGTATGGGTTAGGGTTAGGGTTAGGGTTAGTGTTAGGGTTAGGGCTCGGTTTAGGGTACGGGTTAGGATTAGGGTACGTGTTAGGGTTAGGGTAGGGGTTACCTTTAGGGTACGCGTTAGGGTTAGGGTAGTTATTAAACCTATCCCACTCTCTAGTTACCCCTTAGCACGTAAAGGAATATTATTTGGGGGTCCAGCCATGGAGAAGAGTTTAGACACTAGGAAAAGTTAAGGAACACACCCATTATAAAGAAATCACATTAGGATTCTCTTTTTAAGCTGTTCCTTAAAACCCTAGTGCTTAGGAAATCTATTGGAGGCAGAAGCAGTCAAGGGTAGCCTAGGGTTAGGGTTAGGCTTAGGGTTAGGCTTAGTGTACGGCTTAGGGTACGGGTTCGGGGAGGGCTTCGGGTACGGCGTAGGGTATGGGTTAGGGTTAGGGTTAGGGTTAGTGTTAGGGTTAGGGCTCGGTTTAGGGTACGGGTTAGGTTTAGGGTACGTGTTAGGGTTAGGGTAGGGGTTAGCGTTAGGGTACGCGTTAGGGTTAGGGTAGTTATTAAACCAATCCCACTCTCTAGATACCCCTTAGCACGTAAAGGAATATTATTTGGGGGTCCAGCCATGGAGAAGAGTTTAGACACTAGGATAAGATAAGGAACACACCCATTATAAAGAAATCACATTAGGATTCTCTTTTTAAGCTGTTCCTTAAAACACTAGTGCTTAGGAAATCTATTGGAGGCAGAAGCAGTCAAGGGTAGCCTAGGGTTAGGGTTAGGCTTAGGGTTAGGCTTAGGGTACGGCTTAGGGTACGGGTTCGGGGAGGGCTTCGGGTACGGCGTAGGGTATGGGTTAGGGTTAGGGTTAGGGTTAGTGTTAGGGTTAGGGCTCGGTTTAGGGTACGGGTTAGGATTAGGGTACGTGTTAGGGTTAGGGTAGGGGTTAGGGTTAGGGTACGCGTTAGGGTTAGGGTAGTTATTAAACCTATCCCACTCTCTAGATACCCCTTAGCACGTAAAGGAATATTATTTGGGGGTCCAGCCATGGAGAAGAGTTTAGACACTAAGATAATATAAGGAACACACACATTATAAAGAAATCACATTAGGATTCTCTTTTTAAGCTGTTCCTTAAAACACTAGTGCTTAGGAAATCTATTGGAGGCAGAAGCAGTCAAGGGTAGCCTAGGGTTAGGGTTAGGCTTAGGGTACGGCTTAGGGTACGGGTTCGGGGAGGGCTTCGGGTACGGCATAGGGTATGGGTTAGGGTTAGGGTTAGGGTTAGTGTTAGGGTTAGGGCTCGGTTTAGGGTACGGGTTAGGATTTGGGTACGTGTTAGGGTTAGGGTAGGGGTTAGGGTTAGGGTACGCGTTAGGGTTAGGGTAGTGATTAAACCTATCCCACTCTCTAGATACCCCTTAGCACATAAAGGAATATTATTTGGTTCTCCAGCCATGGAGAAGAGTTTAGACACTAGGATTAGATAAGGAACCCACCCATTATAAAGAAATCACATTAGGATTCTCTTTTTAAGCTGTTCATTAAAACACTAGTGCTTAGGAAATCTATTGGAGGCAGAAGCAGTCAAGGGTAGCCTAGGGTTAGGGTTAGGCTTAGGGTTAGGCTTAGGGTACGTCTTAGGGTACGTGTTCGGGGAGGGCTTCGGGTATGGCGTAGGGTATTGGTTAGGGTTAGGGTTAGGGTTAGTGTTAGGTTTAGGGCTCGGTTTAGGGTACGGGTTAGGATTAGGGTACGTGTTAGGGTTAGGGTAGGGGTGAGGGTTAGGGTACGCGTTAGGGTTAGGGTAGTTATTAAACCTATCCCACTCTCTAGATACCCCTTAGCACGTAAAGGAATATTATTTGGGGGTCCAGCCATGGAGAAGAGTTTAGACACTAAGATAATATAAGGAACACACACATTATAAAGAAATCACATTAGGATTCTCTTTTTAAGCTGTTCCTTAAAACACTAGTGCTTAGGAAATCTATTGGAGGCAGAAGCAGTCAAGGGTAGCCTACGGTTAGGGTTAGGCTTAGGGTTAGGCTTAGGGTACGGCTTAGGGTACGGGTTCGGGAAGGGCTTCGGATACGGCGTAGGGTATGGGTTAGGGTTAGGGTTAGGGTTAGTGTTAGGGATAGGCCTCGGTTTAGGGTACGGGTTAGGATTAGGGTACGTGTTAGGGTTAGGGTAGGGGTTAGGGTTAGGGTACGCGTTAGGGTTAGGGTAGTTATTAAACCTATCCCACTCTCTAGATACCCCTTAGCACGTAAAGGAATATTATTTGGGGGTCCAGCCATGGAGAAGAGTTTAGACACTAAGATAATATAAGGAACACACACATTATAAAGAAATCACATAAGGATTCTCTTTTTAAGCTGTTCCTTAAAACACTAGTGCTTAGGAAATCTATTGGAGGCAGAAGCAGTCAAGGGTAGCCTAGGGTTAGGGTTAGGCTTAGGGTTAGGCTTAGGGTACGGCTTAGGGTACGTGTTCGGGGAGGGCTTCGGGTACGGCGTAGGGTATGGGTTAGGGTTAGGGTTAGGGTTAGTGTTAGGGTTAGGGCTCGGTTTAGGGTACAGGTTAGGATTAGGGTACGTGTTAGGGTTAGAGTAGGGGTTAGGGTTAGGGTACGCGTTACGGTTAGGGTAGTTATTAAACCTATCCCACTCTCTAGATAGCCCTTAGCACGTAAAGGAATATTATTTGGGGGTCCAGCCATGGAGAAGAGTTTAGACACTAAGATAATATAAGGAACACACACATTATAAAGAAATCACATTAGGATTCTCTTTTTAAGCTGTTCCTTAAAACACTAGTGCTTAGGAAATCTATTGGAGGCAGAAGCAGTCAAGGGTAGCCTAGGGTTAGGGTTAGGCTTAGGGTACGGCTTAGGTTACGGGTTCGGGGAGGGCTTCGGGTACGGTGTAGGGTATGGGTTAGGGTTAGGGTTAGGGTTAGTGTTAGGGTTAGGGCTCGGTTTAGGGTACGTGTTAGGATTAGGGTACGTGTTAGGGTTAGGGTAGGGGTTAGGGTTAGGGTACGCGTTACGGTTAGGGTAGTTATTAAACCTATCCCACTCTCTAGATAGCCCTTAGCACGTAAAGGAATATTATTTGGGGGTCCAGCCATGGAGAAGAGTTTAGACACTAAGATAATATAAGGAACACACCCATTATAAAGAAATCACATTAGGATTCTCTTTTTAAGCTGTTCCTTAAAACACTAGTGCTTAGGAAATCTATTGGAGGCAGAAGCAGTCAAGGGTAGCCTAGGGTTAGGGTTAGGCTTAGGTTTAGGCTTAGGGTACGGCTTAGGGTACGGGTTCGGGGAGGGCTTCGGGTACGGGGTAGGGCATGGGTTAGGGTTAGGGTTAGGGTTAGTGATAGGGTTAGGGCTCGGTTTAGGGTACGGGTTAGGATTAGGGTACATGTTAGGGTTAGGGTAGGGGTTAGCGTTAGGGTACGCATTAGGGTTAGGGTAGTTATTAAACCTATCCCACTCTCTAGTTACCCCTTAGCACGTAATGGAATATTATTTGGGGGTCCAGCCATGGAGAAGAATTTAGACACTAGGAAAAGATAAGGAACACACCCATTATAAAGAAATCACATTAGGATTCTCTTTTTAAGCTGTTCCTTAAAACACTAGTGCTTAGGAAATCTATTGGAGGCAGAAGCAGTCAAGGGTAGCCTAGGGTTAGGGTTAGGCTTAGGGTTAGGCTTAGGGTACGGCTTAGGGTACGGGTTCGGGGAGGGCTTCGGGTACGGCGTAGGGTATGGGTTAGGGTTAGGGTTAGGGTTAGTGTTAGGGTTAGGGCTCGGTTTAGGGTACGGGTTAGGATTAGGGTACGTGTTAGGGTTAGGGTAGGGGTTAGGGTTAGGGTACGCGTTTGGGTTAGGGTAGTGATTAAACCTATCCCACTCTCTAGATACCCCTTAGCACATAAAGGAATATTATTTGGGGGTCCAGCCGTGCAGAAGAGTTTAGACACTAGGATTAGATAAGGAACACACCCATTATAAAGAAATCACATTAGGATTCTCTTTTTAAGCTCTTCCTTAAAACACTAGTGCTTAGGAAATCTATTGGAGGCAGAAGCAGTCAAGGGTAGCCTAGGGTTAGGGTTAGTCTTAGGGTTAGGCTTAGGGTACGGCTTAGGGTACGGGTTCGGGGAGGGTTTCGGGTACGGCGTAGGGTATGGGTTAGGGTTAGGGTTAGGGTTAGTGTTAGGAATAGGCCTCGGTTTAGGGTACGGGTTAGGATTAGGGTACGTGTTAGGGTTAGGGTAGGGGTTAGGGTTAGGGTACGCGTTAGGGTTAGGGTAGTTATTAAACCTATCCCACTCTCTAGATACCCCTTAGCACGTAAAGGAATATTATTTGGGGGTCCAGCCATGAAGAAGAGTTTAGACACTAAGATAATATAAGGAACACACACATTATAAAGAAATCACATTAGGATTCTCTTTTTAAGCTGTTCCTTAAAACACTAGTGCTTAGGAAATCTATTGGAGGCAGAAGCAGTCAAGGGTAGCCTAGGGTTAGGGTTAGGCTTAGGGTTAGGCTTAGGGTACGGCTTAGGGTACGTGTTCGGGGAGGGCTTCGGGTACGGCGTAGGGTATGGGTTAGGGTTAGGGTTAGGGTTAGTGTTAGGGTTAGGGCTCGGTTTAGGGTACGGGTTAGGTTTAGGGTACGTGTTAGGGTTAGAGTTGGGGTTAGGGTTAGGGTACGCGTTACGGTTAGGGTAGTTATTAAACCTATCCCACTCTCTAGATAGCCCTTAGCACGTAAAGGAATATTATTTGGGGGTCCAGCCATGGAGAAGAGTTTAGACACTAAGATAATATAAGGAACACACACATTATAAAGAAATCACATTAGGATTCTCTTTTTAAGCTGTTCCTTAAAACACTAGTGCTTAGGAAATCTATTGGAGGCAGAAGCAGTCAAGGGTAGCCTAGGGTTAGTGTTAGGCTTAGGGTTAGGCTTAGGGTACGGCTTAGGGTACGGGTTCGGGGAGGGCTTCGGGTACGGTGTAGGGTATGGGTTAGGGTTAGGGTTAGGGTTAGTGTTAGGGTTAGGGCTCGGTTTAGGGTACGGGTTAGGATTAGGGTACGTGTTAGGGTTAGGGTAGGGGTTACCTTTAGGGTACGCGTTAGGGTTAGGGTAGTTATTAAACCTATCCCACTCTCTAGTTACCCCTTAGCACGTAAAGGAATATTATTTGGGGGTCCAGCCATGGAGAAGAGTTTAGACACTAGGAAAAGTTAAGGAACACACCCATTATAAAGAAATCACATTAGGATTCTCTTTTTAAGCTGTTCCTTAAAACCCTAGTGCTTAGGAAATCTATTGGAGGCAGAAGCAGTCAAGGGTAGCCTAGGGTTAGGGTTAGGCTTAGGGTTAGGCTTAGTGTACGGCTTAGGGTACGGGTTCGGGGAGGGCTTCGGGTACGGCGTAGGGTATGGGTTAGGGTTAGGGTTAGGGTTAGTGTTAGGGTTAGGGCTCGGTTTAGGGTACGGGTTAGGTTTAGGGTACGTGTTAGGGTTAGGGTAGGGGTTAGCGTTAGGGTACGCGTTAGGGTTAGGGTAGTTATTAAACCAATCCCACTCTCTAGATACCCCTTAGCACGTAAAGGAATATTATTTGGGGGTCCAGCCATGGAGAAGAGTTTAGACACTAGGATAAGATAAGGAACACACCCATTATAAAGAAATCACATTAGGATTCTCTTTTTAAGCTGTTCCTTAAAACACTAGTGCTTAGGAAATCTATTGGAGGCAGAAGCAGTCAAGGGTAGCCTAGGGTTAGGGTTAGGCTTAGGGTTAGGCTTAGGGTACGGCTTAGGGTACGGGTTCGGGGAGGGCTTCGGGTACGGCGTAGGGTATGGGTTAGGGTTAGGGTTAGGGTTAGTGTTAGGGTTAGGGCTCGGTTTAGGGTACGGGTTAGGATTAGGGTACGTGTTAGGGTTAGGGTAGGGGTTAGGGTTAGGGTACGCGTTAGGGTTAGGGTAGTTATTAAACCTATCCCACTCTCTAGATACCCCTTAGCACGTAAAGGAATATTATTTGGGGGTCCAGCCATGGAGAAGAGTTTAGACACTAAGATAATATAAGGAACACACACATTATAAAGAAATCACATTAGGATTCTCTTTTTAAGCTGTTCCTTAAAACACTAGTGCTTAGGAAATCTATTGGAGGCAGAAGCAGTCAAGGGTAGCCTAGGGTTAGGGTTAGGCTTAGGGTTAGGCTTAGGGTACGGCTTAGGGTACGGGTTCGGGGAGGGCTTCGGGTACGGCGTAGGGTATGGGTTAGGGTTAGTGTTAGGGTTAGTGTTAGGGTTAGGGCTCGGTTTAGGGTACGGGTTAGGATTAGGGTACGTGTTAGGGTTAGGGTAGGGGTTAGGGTTAGGGTACGCGTTAGGGTTAGGGTAGTGATTAAACCTATCCCACTCTCTAGATACCCCTTAGCACGTAAAGGAATATTATTTGGGGGTCCAGCCATGGAGAAGAGTTTAGACACTAGGAAAAGATAAGGAACACACCCATTATAAAGAAATCACATTAGGATTCTCTTTTTAAGCTGTTCCTTAAAACACTAGTGCTTAGGAAATCTATTGGAGGCAGAAGCAGTCAAGGGTAGCCTAGGGTTAGGGTTAGGCTTAGGGTTAGGCTTAGGGTACGTGTTCGGGGAGGGCTTCGGGTACGGCGTAGGGTATGGGTTAGGGTTAGGGTTAGGGTTAGTGTTAGGGTTAGGGCTCGGTTTAGGGTACGGGTTAGGATTAGGGTACGTGTTAGGGTTAGGGTAGGGGTTAGGGTTAGGGTACGCGTTAGTGTTAGGGTACTGATTAAACCTATCCCACTCTCTAGATACCCCTTAGCACATAAAGGAATATTATTTGGGGGTCCAGCCATGGAGAAGAGTTTAGACACTAGGATTAGATAAGGAACACACCCATTATAAAGAAATCACATTAGGATTCTCTTTTTAAGCTGTTCCTTAAAACACTAGTGCTTAGGAAATCTATTGGAGGCAGAAGCAGTCAAGGGTAGCCTAGGGTTAGGGTTAGGCTTAGGGTTAGGCTTAGGGTATGGCTTAGGGTACGGGTTCGGGGAGGGCTTCGGGTACGGCGTAGGGTATGGGTTAGGGTTAGGGTTAGGGTTAGTGTTAGGGTTAGGGCTCGGTTTAGGGTATGGGTTAGGATTAGGGTACGTGTTAGGGTTAGGGTAGGGGTTAGGGTTAGGGTACGCGTTAGGGTTAGGGTAGTGATTAAACCTATCCCACTCTCTAGATACCCCTTAGCAAATAAAGGAATATTATTTGGGGGTCCAGCCGTGCAGAAGAGTTTAGACACTAGGATTAGATAAGGAACACACCCATTATAAAGAAATTACATTAGGATTCTCTTTTTAAGCTCTTTCTTAAAACACTAGTGCTTAGGAAATCTATTGGAGGCAGAAGCAGTCAAGGGTAGCCTAGGGTTAGGGTTAGGCTTAGGGTTAGGCTTAGGGTACGGCTTAGGGTACGGGTTCGGGGAGGGCTTCGGGTACGGCGTAGGGTATGGGTTAGGGTTAGGGTTAGGGTTAGTGTTAGGGTTAGGGCTCGGTTTAGGGTACGGGTTAGGATTAGGGTACGTGTTAGGGTTAGGGTAGGGGTTAGGGTTAGGGTACGCGTTAGGGTTAGGGTAGTTATTAAACCTATCCCACTCTCTAGATACCCCTTAGCACGTAAAGGAATATTATTTGGGGGTCCAGCCATGGAGAAGAGTTTAGACACTAAGATAATATAAGGAACACACACATTATAAAGAAATCACATTAGGATTCTCTTTTTAAGCTGTTCCTTAAAACACTAGTGCTTAGGAAATCTATTGGAGGCAGAAGCAGTCAAGGGTAGCCTAGGGTTAGGGTTCGGCTTAGGGTACGGCTTAGGTTACGGGTTCGGGGAGGGCTTCGGGTACGGTGTAGGGTATGGGTTAGGGTTAGGGTTAGGGTTAGTGTTAGGGTTAGGGCTCGGTTTAGGGTACGGGTTAGGATTAGGGTACGTGTTAGGGTTAGGGTAGGGGTTAGGGTTAGGGTACGCGTTACGGTTAGGGTAGTTATTAAACCTATCCCACTCTCTAGATACCCCTTAGCACGTAAAGGAATATTATTTGGGGGTCCAGCCATGGAGAAGAGTTTAGACACTAAGATAATATAAGGAACACACCCATTATAAAGAAATCACATTAGGATTCTCTTTTTAAGCTGTTCCTTAAAACACTAGTGCTTAGGAAATCTATTGGAGGCAGAAGCAGTCAAGGGTAGCCTAGGGTTAGGGTTAGGCTTAGGTTTAGGCTTAGGGTACGGCTTAGGGTACGGGTTCGGGGAGGGCTTCGGGTACGGGGTAGGGCATGGGTTAGGGTTAGGGTTAGGGTTAGTGATAGGGTTAGGGCTCGGTTTAGGGTACGGGTTAGGATTAGGGTACATGTTAGGGTTAGGGTAGGGGTTAGCGTTAGGGTACGCATTAGGGTTAGGGTAGTTATTAAACCTATCCCACTCTCTAGTTACCCCTTAGCACGTAATGGAATATTATTTGGGGGTCCAGCCATGGAGAAGAGTTTAGACACTAGGAAAAGATAAGGAACACACCCATTATAAAGAAATCACATTAGGATTCTCTTTTTAAGCTGTTCCTTAAAACACTAGTGCTTAGGAAATCTATTGGAGGCAGAAGCAGTCAAGGGTAGCCTAGGGTTAGGGTTAGGCTTAGGGTTAGGCTTAGGGTACGGCTTAGGGTACGGGTTCGGGGAGGGCTTCGGGTACGGCGTAGGGTATGGGTTAGGGTTAGGGTTAGGGTTAGTGTTAGGGTTAGGGCTCGGTTTAGGGTACGGGTTAGGATTAGGGTACGTGTTAGGGTTAGGGTAGGGGTTAGGGTTAGGGTACGCGTTAGGGTTAGGGTAGTTATTAAACCTATCCCACTCTCTAGATACCCCTTAGCACGTAAAGGAATATTATTTGGGGGTCCAGCCATGGAGAAGAGTTTAGACACTAAGATAATATAAGGAACACACACATTATAAAGAAATCACATTAGGATTCTCTTTTTAAGCTGTTCCTTAAAACACTAGTGCTTAGGAAATCTATTGGAGGCAGAAGCAGTCAAGGGTAGCCTAGGGTTAGGGTTAGGCTTAGGGTTAGGCTTAGGGTACGTCTTAGGGTACGTGTTCGGGGAGGGCTTCGGGTATGGCGTAGGGTATTGGTTAGGGTTAGGGTTAGGGTTAGTGTTAAGTTTAGGGCTCGGTTTAGGGTACGGGTTAGGATTAGGGTACGTGTTAGGGTTAGGGTAGGGGTTAGGGTTAGGGTACGCGTTAGGGTTAGGGTAGTTATTAAACCTATCCCACTCTCTAGATACCCCTTAGCACGTAGAGGAATATTATTTGGGGGTCCAGCCATGGAGAAGAGTTTAGACAATAAGATAATATAAGGAACACACACATTATAAAGAAATCACATTAGGATTCTCTTTTTAAGCTGTTCCTTAAAACACTAGTGCTTAGGAAATCTATTGGAGGCAGAAGCAGTCAAGGGTAGCCTACGGTTAGGGTTAGGCTTAGGGTTAGGCTTAGGGTACGGCTTAGGGTACGGGTTCGGGAAGGGCTTCGGGTACGGCGTAGGGTATGGGTTAGGGTTAGGGTTAGGGTTAGTGTTAGGGATAGGCCTCGGTTTAGGGTACGGGTTAGGATTAGGGTACGTGTTAGGGTTAGGGTAGGGGTTAGGGTTAGGGTACGCGTTAGGGTTAGGGTAGTTATTAAACCTATCCCACTCTCTAGATACCCCTTAGCACGTAAAGGAATATTATTTGGGGGTCCAGCCATGGAGAAGAGTTTAGACACTAAGATAATATAAGGAACACACACATTATAAAGAAATCACATTAGGATTCTCTTTTTAAGCTGTTCCTTAAAACACTAGTGCTTAGGAAATCTATTGGAGGCAGAAGCAGTCAAGGGTAGCCTAGGGTTAGGGTTAGGCTTAGGGTTAGGCTTAGGGTACGGCTTAGGGTACGTGTTCGGGGAGGGCTTCGGGTACGGCGTAGGGTATGGGTTAGGGTTAGGGTTAGGGTTAGTGTTAGGGTTAGGGCTCGGTTTAGGGTACGGGTTAGGATTAGGGTACGTGTTAGGGTTAGAGTAGGGGTTAGGGTTAGGGTACGCGTTACGGTTAGGGTAGTTATTAAACCTATCCCACTCTCTAGATAGCCCTTAGCACGTAAAGGAATATTATTTGGGGGTCCAGCCATGGAGAAGAGTTTAGACACTAAGATAATATAAGGAACACACACATTATAAAGAAATCACATTAGGATTCTCTTTTTAAGCTGTTCCTTAAAACACTAGTGCTTAGGAAATCTATTGGAGGCAGAAGCAGTCAAGGGTAGCCTAGGGTTAGGGTTAGGCTTAGGGTTAGGCTTAGTGTACGGCTTAGGGTACGGGTTCGGGGAGGGCTTCGGGTACGGCGTAGGGTATGGGTTAGGGTTAGGGTTAGGGTTAGTGTTAGGGTTAGGGCTCGGTTTAGGGTACGGGTTAGGTTTAGGGTACGTGTTAGTGTTAGGGTAGGGGTTAGCGTTAGGGTACGCGTTAGGGTTAGGGTAGTTATTAAACCAATCCCACTCTCTAGATACACCTGAGCACGTAAAGGAATATTATTTGGGGGTCCAGCCATGGAGAAGAGTTTAGACACTAGGATAAGATAAGGAACACACCCATTATAAAGAAATCACATTAGGATTCTCTTTTTAAGCTGTTCCTTAAAACACTAGTGCTTAGGAAATCTATTGGAGGCAGAAGCAGTCAAGGGTAGCCTAGGGTTAGGGTTAGGCTTAGGGTTACTCTTAGGGTACGGCTTAGGGTACGGGTTCGGGGAGGGCTTCGGGTACGGTGTAGGGTATGGGTTAGGGTTAGTGTTAGGGTTAGTGTTAGGGTTAGGGCTCGGTTTACGTTACGGGTTAGGATTAGGGTACGTGTTAGGGTTAGGGTAGGGGTTAGGGTTAGGGTACGCGTTAGGGTTAGGGTAGTTATTAAACCTATCCCACTCTCTAGATACCCCTTAGCACGTAAAGGAATATTATTTGGGGGTCCAGCCATGGAGAAGAGTTTAGACACTAAGATAATATAAGGAACACACCCATTATAAAGAAATCACATTAGGATTCTCTTTTTAAGCTGTTCCTTAAAACCCTAGTGCTTAGGAAATCTATTGGAGGCAGAAGCAGTCAAGGGTAGCCTAGGGTTAGGGTTAGGCTTAGGGTTAGGCTTAGGGTACGGCTTAGGGTACGGGTTCGGGGAGGGCTTCGTGTACGGTGTAGGGTATGGGTTAGGGTTAGGGTTAGGGTTAGTGTTAGGGTTAGGGCTCGGTTTAGGGTACGGGTTAGGATTAGGGTACGTGTTAGGGTTAGGGTAGGGGTTAGCGTTAGGGTACGCGTTAGGGTTAGGGTAGTTATTAAACCTATCCCACTCTCTAGATACCCCTTAGCACGTAAAGGAATATTATTTGGGGGTCCAGCCATGGAGAAGAGTTTAGACACTAAGATAATATAAGGAACACACCCATTATAAAGAAATCACATTAGGATTCTCTTTTTAAGCTGTTCCTTAAAACCCTAGTGCTTAGGAAATCTATTGGAGGCAGAAGCAGTCAAGGGTAGCCTAGGGTTAGGGTTAGGCTTAGGGTTAGGCTTAGTGTACGGCTTAGGGTACGGGTTCGGGGAGGGCTTCGGGTACGGCGTAGGGTATGGGTTAGGGTTAGGGTTAGGGTTAGTGTTAGGGTTAGGGCTCGGTTTAGGGTACGGGTTAGGTTTAGGGTACGTGTTAGGGTTAGGGTAGGGGTTAGCGTTAGGGTACGCGTTAGGGTTAGGGTAGTTATTAAACCAATCCCACTCTCTAGATACCCCTTAGCACGTAAAGGAATATTATTTGGGGGTCCAGCCATGGAGAAGAGTTTAGACACTAGGATAAGATAAGGAACACACCCATTATAAAGAAATCACATTAGGATTCTCTTTTTAAGCTGTTCCTTAAAACACTAGTGCTTAGGAAATCTATTGGAGGCAGAAGCAGTCAAGGGTAGCCTAGGGTTAGGGTTAGGCTTAGGGTTAGGCTTAGGGTACGGCTTAGGGTACGGGTTCGGGGAGGGCTTTGGGTACGGTGTAGGGTATGGGTTAGGGTTAGGGTTAGGGTTAGTGTTAGGGTTAGGGCTCGGTTTAGGGTACGGGTTAGGATTAGGGTACGTGTTAGGGTTAGGGTAGGGGTTAGCGTTAGGGTACGCGTTAGGGTTAGGGTAGTTATTAAACCTATCCCACTCTCTAGTTACCCCTTAGCACATAAAGGAATATTATTTGGGGGTCCAGCCATGGAGAAGAGTTTAGACACTAGGATTAGATAAGGAACACACCCATTATAAAGAAATCACATTAGGATTCTCTTTTTAAGCTGTTCCTGAAAACACTAGTGCTTAGGAAATCTATTGGAGGCAGAAGCAGTCAAGGGTAGCCTAGGGTTAGGGTTAGGCTTAGGGTTAGGCTTAGGGTACGGCTTAGGGTACGTGTTCGGGGAGGGCTTCGGGTACGGCGTAGGGTATGGGTTAGGGTTAGGGTTAGGGTTAGTGTTAGGGTTAGGGCTCGGTTTATGGTACGGGTTAGGATTAGGGTACGTTTTAGTGTTAGGGTAGGGGTTAGGGTTAGGGTACGCGTTACGGTTAGGGTAGTTATTAAACCTATCCCACTCTCTAGATACCCCTTAGCACGTAAAGGAATATTATTTGGGGGTCCAGCCATGGAGAAGAGTTTAGACACTAAGATAATATAAGGAACACACACATTATAAAGAAATCACATTAGGATTCTCTTTTTAAGCTGTTCCTTAAAACACTAGTGCTTAGGAAATCTATTGGAGGCAGAAGCAGTCAAGGGTAGCCTAGGGTTAGGGTTAGGCTTAGGGTTAGGCTTAGGGTACGGCTTAGGGTACGGGTTCGGGGAGGGCTTCGGGTACGGTGTAGGGTATGGGTTAGGGTTAGGGTTAGGGTTAGTGTTAGGGTTAGGGCTCGGTTTAGGGTACGGGTTAGGATTAGGGTACGTGTTAGGGTTAGGGTAGGGGTTAGCGTTAGGGTACGCGTTAGGGTTAGGGTAGTTATTAAACCTATCCCACTCTCTAGTTACCCCTTAGCACGTAATGGAATATTATTTGGGGGTCCAGCCATGGAGAAGAGTTTAGACACTAGGAAAAGATAAGGAACACACCCATTATAAAGAAATCACATTAGGATTCTCTTTTTAAGCTGTTCCTTAAAACACTAGTGCTTAGGAAATCTATTGGAGGCAGAAGCAGTCAAGGGTAGCCTAGGGTTAGGGTTAGGCTTAGGGTTAGGCTTAGGGTACGGCTTAGGGTACGGGTTCGGGGAGGGCTTCGGGTACGGCGTAGGGTATGGGTTAGGGTTAGGGTTAGGGTTAGTGTTAGGGTTAGGGCTCGGTTTAGGGTACGGGTTAGGATTAGGGTACGTGTTAGTGTTAGGGTAGGGGTTAGGGTTAGGGTACGCGTTAGGGTTAGGGTAGGTATTAAACCTATCCCACTCTCTAGATACCCCTTAGCACGTAAAGGAATATTATTTGGGGGTCCAGCCATGGAGAAGAGTTTAGACACTAAGATAATATAAGGAACACACACATTATAAAGAAATCACATTAGGATTCTCTTTTTAAGCTGTTCCTTAAAACACTAGTGCTTAGGAAATCTATTGGAGGCAGAAGCAGTCAAGGGTAGCCTAGGGTTAGGGTTAGGCTTAGGGTTAGGCTTAGGGTACGCCGTAGGGTACGGGTTCGGGGAGGGCTTCGGGTACGGCGTAGGGTATGGGTTAGGGTTAGGGTTAGGGTTAGTGTTAGGGTTAGGGCTCGGTTTAGGGGACGGGTTAGGATTAGGGTACGTGTTAGGGTTAGGGTGGGGGTTAGGGTTAGGGTACGCGTTAGGGTTAGGGTAGTTATTAAACCTATCCCACTCTCTAGATACCCCTTAGCACGTAAAGGAATATTATTTGGGGGTCCAGCCATGGAGAAGAGTTTAGACACTAAGATAATATAAGGAACACACCCATTATAAAGAAATCACATTAGGATTCTCTTTTTAAGCTGTTCCTTAAAACACTAGTGCTTAGGAAATCTATTGGAGGCAGAAGCAGTCAAGGGTAGCCTAGGGTTAGGGTTAGGCTTAGGGTTAGGCTTAGGGTACGCCGTAGGGTACGGGTTCGGGGAGGGCTTCGGGTACGGCGTAGGGTATGGGTTAGGGTTAGGGTTAGGGTTAGTGTTAGGGTTAGGGCTCGGTTTAGGGGACGGGTTAGGATTAGGGTACGTGTTAGGGTTAGGGTGGGGGTTAGGGTTAGGGTACGCGTTAGGGTTAGGGTAGTTATTAAACCTATCCCACTCTCTAGATACCCCTTAGCACGTAAAGGAATATTATTTGGGGGTCCAGCCATGGAGAAGAGTTTAGACACTAAGATAATATAAGGAACACACCCATTATAAAGAAATCACATTAGGATTCTCTTTTTAAGCTGTTCCTTAAAACCCTAGTGCTTAGGAAATCTATTGGAGGCAGAAGCAGTCAAGGGTAGCCTAGGGTTAGGGTTAGGCTTAGGGTTAGGCTTAGGGTACGCCGTAGGGTACGGGTTCGGGGAGGGCTTCGGGTACGGCGTAGGGTATGGGTTAGGGTTAGGGTTAGGGTTAGTGTTAGGGTTAGGGCTCGGTTTAGGGGACGGGTTAGGATTAGGGTACGTGTTAGGGTTAGGGTGGGGGTTAGGGTTAGGGTACGCGTTAGGGTTAGGGTAGTTATTAAACCTATCCCACTCTCTAGATACCCCTTAGCACGTAAAGGAATATTATTTGGGGGTCCAGCCATGGAGAAGAGTTTAGACACTAAGATAATATAAGGAACACACCCATTATAAAGAAATCACATTAGGATTCTCTTTTTAAGCTGTTCCTTAAAACCCTAGTGCTTAGGAAATCTATTGGAGGCAGAAGCAGTCAAGGGTAGCCTAGGGTTAGGGTTAGGCTTAGGGTTAGGCTTAGGGTACGGCTTAGGGTACGGGTTCGGGGAGGGCTTCGGGTACGGCGTAGGGTATGGGTTAGGGTTAGGGTTAGGTTTAGTGTTAGGGTTAGGGCTCGGTTTAGGGTACGGGTTAGGATTAGGGTACGTGTTAGGGTTAGGGTAGGGGTTAGGGTTAGGGTACGCGTTAGGGTTAGGGTAGTTATTAAACCTATCCCACTCTCTAGATAGCCCTTAGCACGTAAAGGAATATTATTTGGGGGTCCAGCCATGGAGAAGAGTTTAGACACTAAGATAATATAAGGAACACACACATTATAAAGAAATCACATTAGGATTCTCTTTTTAAGCTGTTCCTTAAAACACTAGTGCTTAGGAAATCTATTGGAGGCAGAAGCAGTCAAGGGTAGCCTAGGGTTAGGGTTAGGCTTAGGGTTAGGCTTAGGGTACGGCTTAGGTTACGGGTTCGGGGAGGGCTTCGGGTACGGTGTAGGGTATGGGTTAGGGTTAGGGTTAGGGTTAGTGTTAGGGTTAGGGCTCGGTTTAGGGTACGGGTTAGGATTAGGGTACGTGTTAGGGTTAGGGTAGGGGTTAGCGTTAGGGTACGCGTTAGGGTTAGGGTAGTTATTAAACCTATCCCACTCTCTAGTTACCCCTTAGCACGTAAAGGAATATTATTTGGGGGTCCAGCCATGGAGAAGAGTTTAGACACTAGGAAAAGATAAGGAACACACCCATTATAAAGAAATCACATTAGGATTCTCTTTTTAAGCTGTTCCTTAAAACACTAGTGCTTAGGAAATCTATTGGAGGCAGAAGCAGTCAAGGGTAGCCTAGGGTTAGGGTTAGGCTTAGGGTTAGGCTTAGGGTACGGCTTAGGGTACGGGTTCGGGGAGGGATTCGGGTACGGCGTAGGGTATGGGTTAGGGTTAGGGTTAGGGTTAGTGTTAGGGTTAGGGCTCGGTTTAGGGTACGGGTTAGGTTTAGGGTACGTGTTAGGGTTAGGGTAGGGGTTAGCGTTAGGGTACGCTTTAGGGTTAGGGTAGTTATTAAACCAATCCCACTCTCTAGATACCCCTGAGCACGTAAAGGAATATTATTTGGGGGTCCAGCCATGGAGAAGAGTTTAGACACTAGGATAAGATAAGGAACACACCCATTATAAAGAAATCACATTAGGATTCTCTTTTTAAGCTGTTCCTTAAAACACTAGTGCTTAGGAAATCTATTGGAGGCAGAAGCAGTCAAGGGTAGCCTAGGGTTAGGGTTAGGCTTAGGGTTAGGCTTAGGGTACGGCTTAGGGTACGGGTTCAGGGAGGGCTTCGGGTACGGCGTAGGGTATGGGTTAGGGTTAGTGTTAGGGTTAGTGTTAGGGTTAGGGCTCGGTTTACGTTACGGGTTAGGATTAGGGTACGTGTTAGGGTTAGGGTAGGGGTTAGGGTTAGGGTACGCGTTAGGGTTAGGGTAGTTATTAAACCTATCCCACTCTCTAGATACCCCTTAGCACGTAAAGGAATATTATTTGGGGGTCCAGCCATGGAGAAGAGTTTAGACACTAAGATAATATAAGGAACACACCCATTATAAAGAAATCACATTAGGATTCTCTTTTTAAGCTGTTCCTTAAAACACTAGTGCTTAGGAAATCTATTGGAGGCAGAAGCAGTCAAGGGTAGCCTAGGGTTAGGGTTAGGCTTAGGGTTAGGCTTAGGGTACGGCTTAGGGTACGTGTTCGGGGAGGGCTTCGGGTACGGTGTAGGGTATGGGTTAGGGTTAGGGTTAGGGTTAGTGTTAGGGTTAGGGCTC
The DNA here is from genome assembly GCF_965194825.1 of Balaenoptera physalus. NCBI lineage: Eukaryota > Metazoa > Chordata > Mammalia > Artiodactyla > Balaenopteridae > Balaenoptera > Balaenoptera physalus. The sequence goes on along the minus strand of NW_028126443.1, from coordinate 329,991 downwards.
GGTTTAGGGTACGGGTTAGGATTAGGGTACGTGTTAGGGTTAGGGTAGGGGTTAGGGTTAGGGTACGCGTTAGTGTTAGGGTACTGATTAAACCTATCCCACTCTCTAGATACCCCTTAGCACATAAAGGAATATTATTTGGGGGTCCAGCCATGGAGAAGAGTTTAGACACTAGGATTAGATAAGGAACACACCCATTATAAAGAAATCACATTAGGATTCTCTTTTTAAGCTGTTCCTTAAAACACTAGTGCTTAGGAAATCTATTGGAGGCAGAAGCAGTCAAGGGTAGCCTAGGGTTAGGGTTAGGCTTAGGGTTAGGCTTAGGGTATGGCTTAGGGTACGGGTTCGGGGAGGGCTTCGGGTACGGCGTAGGGTATGGGTTAGGGTTAGGGTTAGGGTTAGTGTTAGGGTTAGGGCTCGGTTTAGGGTATGGGTTAGGATTAGGGTACGTGTTAGGGTTAGGGTAGGGGTTAGGGTTAGGGTACGCGTTAGGGTTAGGGTAGTGATTAAACCTATCCCACTCTCTAGATACCCCTTAGCAAATAAAGGAATATTATTTGGGGGTCCAGCCGTGCAGAAGAGTTTAGACACTAGGATTAGATAAGGAACACACCCATTATAAAGAAATCACATTAGGATTCTCTTTTTAAGCTCTTTCTTAAAACACTAGTGCTTAGGAAATCTATTGGAGGCAGAAGCAGTCAAGGGTAGCCTAGGGTTAGGGTTAGGCTTAGGGTTAGGCTTAGGGTACGGCTTAGGGTACGGGTTCGGGGAGGGCTTCGGGTACGGCGTAGGGTATGGGTTAGGGTTAGGGTTAGGGTTAGTGTTAGGAATAGGCCTCGGTTTAGGGTACGGGTTAGGATTAGGGTACGTGTTAGGGTTAGGGTAGGGGTTAGGGTTAGGGTACGTGTTAGGGTTAGGGTAGTTATTAAACCTATCCCACTCTCTAGATACCCCTTAGCACATAAAGGAATATTATTTGGGGGTCCAGCCGTGCAGAAGAGTTTAGACACTAGGATTAGATAAGGAACACACCCATTATAAAGAAATCACATTAGGATTCTCTTTTTAAGCTCTTCCTTAAAACACTAGTGCTTAGGAAATCTATTGGAGGCAGAAGCAGTCAAGGGTAGCCTAGGGTTAGGGTTAGGCTTAGGGTTAGGCTTAGGGTACGGCTTAGGGTACGGGTTCGGGGAGGGCTTCGGGTACGGCGTAGGGTATGGGTTAGGGTTAGGGTTAGGGTTAGTGTTAGGAATAGGCCTCGGTTTAGGGTACGGGTTAGGATTAGGGTACGTGTTAGGGTTAGGGTAGGGGTTAGGGTTAGGGTACGCGTTAGGGTGAGGGTAGTTATTAAACCTATCCCACTCTCTAGATACCCCTTAGCACGTAAAGGAATATTATTTGGGGGTCCAGCCATGGAGAAGAGTTTAGACACTAAGATAATATAAGGAACACACACATTATAAAGAAATCACATTAGGATTCTCTTTTTAAGCTGTTCCTTAAAACACTAGTGCTTAGGAAATCTATTGGAGGCAGAAGCAGTCAAGGGTAGCCTAGGGTTAGGTTTAGGCTTAGGGTTAGGCTTAGGGTACGGCTTAGGGTACATGTTCGGGGAGGGCTTCGGGTACGGCGTAGGGTATGGGTTAGGGTTAGGGTTAGGGTTAGTGTTAGGGTTAGGGCTCGGTTTAGGGTACGGGTTAGGATTAGGGTACGTGTTAGGGTTAGAGTAGGGGTTAGGGTTAGGGTACGCGTTACGGTTAGGGTAGTTATTAAACCTATCCCACTCTCTAGATAGCCCTTAGCACGTAAAGGAATATTATTTGGGGGTCCAGCCATGGAGAAGAGTTTAGACACTAAGATAATATAAGGAACACACACATTATAAAGAAATCACATTAGGATTCTCTTTTTAAGCTGTTCCTTAAAACACTAGTGCTTAGGAAATCTATTGGAGGCAGAAGCAGTCAAGGGTAGCCTAGGGTTAGGGTTAGGCTTAGGGTTAGGCTTAGGGTACGGCTTAGGGTACGGGTTCGGGGAGGGCTTCGGGTACGGTGTAGGGTATGGGTTAGGGTTAGGGTTAGGGTTAGTGTTAGGGTTAGGGCTCGGTTTAGGGTACGGGTTAGGATTAGGGTACGTGTTAGGGTTAGGGTAGGGGTTAGCTTTAGGGTACGCGTTAGGGTTAGGGTAGTTATTAAACCTATCCCACTCTCTAGTTACCCCTTAGCACGTAAAGGAATATTATTTGGGGGTCCAGCCATGGAGAAGAGTTTAGACACTAGGAAAAGATAAGGAACACACCCATTATAAAGAAATCACATTAGGATTCTCTTTTTAAGCTGTTCCTTAAAACCCTACTGCTTAGGAAATCTATTGGAGGCAGAAGCAGTCAAGGGTAGCCTAGGGTTAGGGTTAGGCTTAGGGTTAGGCTTAGTGTACGGCTTAGGGTACGGGTTCGGGGAGGGCTTCGGGTACGGTGTAGGGTATGGGTTAGGGTTAGGGTTAGGGTTAGTGTTAGGGTTAGGGCTCGGTTTAGGGTACGGGTTAGGATTAGGGTACGTGTTAGGGTTAGGGTAGGGGTTAGCGTTAGGGTACGCGTTAGGGATAGGGTAGTTATTAAACCTATCCCACTCTCTAGTTACCCCTTAGCACGTAAAGGAATATTATTTGGGGGTCCAGCCATGGAGAAGAGTATAGACACTAGGAAAAGATAAGGAACACACCCATTATAAAGAAATCACATTAGGATTCTCTTTTTAAGCTGTTCCTTAAAACACTAGTGCTTAGGAAATCTATTGGAGGCAGAAGCGGTCAAGGGTAGCCTAGGGTTAGGGTTAGGCTTAGGGTTAGGCTTAGGGTACGGCTTAGGGTACGGGTTCGGGGAGGGCTTCGGGTACGGCGAAGGGTATGGGTTAGGGTTAGGGTTAGGGTTAGTGTTAGGGTTAGGGCTCGGTTTAGGGTACGGGTTAGGATTAGGGTACGTGTTAGTGTTAGGGTAGGGGTTAGGGTTAGGGTACGCGTTAGGGTTAGGGTAGGTATTAAACCTATCCCACTCTCTAGATACCCCTTAGCACGTAAAGGAATATTATTTGGGGGTCCAGCCATGGAGAAGAGTTTAGACACTAAGATAATATAAGGAACACACACATTATAAAGAAATCACATTAGGATTCTCTTTTTAAGCTGTTCCTTAAAACACTAGTGCTTAGGAAATCTATTGGAGGCAGAAGCAGTCAAGGGTAGCCTAGGGTTAGGGTTAGGCTTAGGGTTAGGCTTAGGGTACGCCTTAGGGTACGGGTTCGGGGAGGGCTTCGGGTACGGCGTAGGGTATGGGTTAGGGTTAGGGTTAGGGTTAGTGTTAGGGTTAGGGCTCGGTTTAGGGGACGGGTTAGGATTAGGGTACGTGTTAGGGTTAGGGTAGGGGTTAGGGTTAGGGTACGCGTTAGGGTTAGGTTAGTTATTAAACCTATCCCACTCTCCAGATACCCCTTAGCACGTAAAGGAATATTATTTGGGGGTCCAGCCATGGAGAAGAGTTTAGACACTAAGATAATATAAGGAACACACACATTATAAAGAAATCACATTAGGATTCTCTTTTTAAGCTGTTCCTTAAAACCCTAGTGCTTAGGAAATCTATTGGAGGCAGAAGCAGTCAAGGGTAGCCTAGGGTTAGGGTTAGGCTTAGGGTTAGGCTTAGGGTACGGCTTAGGGTACGGGTTCGGGGAGGGCTTCGGGTACGGCGTAGGGTATGGGTTAGGGTTAGGGTTAGGGTTAGTGTTAGGGTTAGTGCTCGGTTTAAGGTACGGGTTAGGATTAGGGTACGTGTTAGGGTTAGGGTAGGGGTTAGGGTTAGGGTACGCATTAGGGTTAGGGTAGTTATTAAACCAATCCCACTCTCTAGATACCCCTTAGCACCTAAAGGAATATTATTTGGGGGTCCAGCCATGGAGAAGAGTTTAGACACTAAGATAATATAAGGAACGCACCCATTATAAAGAAATCACATTAGGATTCTCTTTTTAAGCTGTTCCTTAAAACACTAGTGCTTAGGAAATCTATTGGAGGCAGAAGCAGTCAAGGGTAGCCTAGGGTTAGGGTTAGGCTTAGGGTTAGGCTTAGGGTACGGCTTAGGGTATATGTTCGGGGAGGGCTTCGGGTATGGCGTAGGGTATTGGTTAGGGTTAGGGTTAGGGTTAGTGTTAGGTTTAGGGCTCGGTTTAGGGTACGGGTTAGGATTAGGGTACGTGTTAGGGTTAGGGTAGGGGTGAGGGTTAGGGTACGCGTTAGGGTTAGGGTAGTTATTAAACCTATCCCACTCTCTAGATACCCCTTAGCACGTAAAGGAATATTATTTGGGGGTCCAGCCATGGAGAAGAGTTTAGACACTAAGATAATATAAGGAACACACCCATTATAAAGAAATCACATTAGGATTCTCTTTTTAAGCTGTTCCTTAAAACACTAGTGCTTAGGAAATCTATTGGAGGCAGAAGCAGTCAAGGGTAGCCTAGGGTTAGGGTTAGGCTTAGGGTACGGCTTAGGTTACGGGTTCGGGGAGGGCTTCGGGTACGGTGTAGGGTATGGGTTAGGGTTAGGGTTAGGGTTAGTGTTAGGGTTAGGGCTCGGTTTAGGGTACGGGTTAGGATTAGGGTACGTGTTAGGGTTAGGGTAGGGGTTAGGGTTAAGGTACGCGTTACGGTTAGGGTAGTTATTAAACCTATCCCACTCTCTAGATACCCCTTAGCACGTAAAGGAATATTATTTGGGGGTCCAGCCATGGAGAAGAGTTTAGACACTAAGATAATATAAGGAACACACCCATTATAAAGAAATCACATTAGGATTCTCTTTTTAAGCTGTTCCTTAAAACACTAGTGCTTAGGAAATCTATTGGAGGCAGAAGCAGTCAAGGGTAGCCTAGGGTTAGGGTTAGGCTTAGGTTTAGGCTTAGGGTACGGCTTAGGGTACGGGTTCGGGGAGGGCTTCGGGTACGGGGTAGGGCATGGGTTAGGGTTAGGGTTAGGGTTAGTGATAGGGTTAGGGCTCGGTTTAGGGTACGGGTTAGGATTAGGGTACATGTTAGGGTTAGGGTAGGGGTTAGCGTTAGGGTACGCATTAGGGTTAGGGTAGTTATTAAACCTATCCCACTCTCTAGTTACCCCTTAGCACGTAATGGAATATTATTTGGGGGTCCAGCCATGGAGAAGAGTTTAGACACTAGGAAAAGATAAGGAACACACCCATTATAAAGAAATCACATTAGGATTCTCTTTTTAAGCTGTTCCTTAAAACACTAGTGCTTAGGAAATCTATTGGAGGCAGAAGCAGTCAAGGGTAGCCTAGGGTTAGGGTTAGGCTTAGGGTTAGGCTTAGGGTACGGCTTAGGGTACGGGTTCGGGGAGGGCTTCGGGTACGGCGTAGGGTATGGGTTAGGGTTAGGGTTAGGGTTAGTGTTAGGGTTAGGGCTCGGTTTAGGGTACGGGTTAGGATTAGGGTACGTGTTAGGGTTAGGGTAGGGGTTAGGGTTAGGGTACGCGTTAGGGTTAGGGTAGTTATTAAACCTATCCCACTCTCTAGATACCCCTTAGCACGTAAAGGAATATTATTTGGGGGTCCAGCCATGGAGAAGAGTTTAGACACTAAGATAATATAAGGAACACACACATTATAAAGAAATCACATTAGGATTCTCTTTTTAAGCTGTTCCTTAAAACACTAGTGCTTAGGAAATCTATTGGAGGCAGAAGCAGTCAAGGGTAGCCTAGGGTTAGGGTTAGGCTTAGGGTTAGGCTTAGGGTACGACTTAGGGTACGGGTTCGGGGAGGGCTTCGGGTACGGCGTAGGGTATGGGTTAGGGTTAGTGTTAGGGTTAGTGTTAGGGTTAGGGCTCGGTTTAGGGTACGGGTTAGGATTAGGGTACGTGTTAGGGTTAGGGTAGGGGTTAGGGTTAGGGTACGCGTTAGGGTTAGGGTAGTGATTAAACCTATCCCACTCTCTAGATACCCCTTAGCACATAAAGGAATATTATTTGGTTGTCCAGCCATGGAGAAGAGTTTAGACACTAGGATTAGATAAGGAACCCACCCATTATAAAGAAATCACATTAGGATTCTCTTTTTAAGCTGTTCCTTAAAACACTAGTGCTTAGGAAATCTATTGGAGGCAGAAGCAGTCAAGGGTAGCCTAGGGTTAGGGTTAGGCTTAGGGTTAGGCTTAGGGTACGTCTTAGGGTACGTGTTCGGGGAGGGCTTCGGGTATGGCGTAGGGTATTGGTTAGGGTTAGGGTTAGGGTTAGTGTTAAGTTTAGGGCTCGGTTTAGGGTACGGGTTAGGATTAGGGTACGTGTTAGGGTTAGGGTAGGGGTTAGGGTTAGGGTACGCGTTAGGGTTAGGGTAGTTATTAAACCTATCCCACTCTCTAGATACCCCTTAGCACTTAGAGGAATATTATTTGGGGGTCCAGCCATGGAGAAGAGTTTAGACAATAAGATAATATAAGGAACACACACATTATAAAGAAATCACATTAGGATTCTCTTTTTAAGCTGTTCCTTAAAACACTAGTGCTTAGGAAATCTATTGGAGGCAGAAGCAGTCAAGGGTAGCCTACGGTTAGGGTTAGGCTTAGGGTTAGGCTTAGGGTACGGCTTAGGGTACGGGTTCGGGAAGGGCTTCGGGTACGGCGTAGGGTATGGGTTAGGGTTAGGGTTAGGGTTAGTGTTAGGGATAGGCCTCGGTTTAGGGTACGGGTTAGGATTAGGGTACGTGTTAGGGTTAGGGTAGGGGTTAGGGTTAGGGTACGCGTTAGGGTTAGGGTAGTTATTAAACCTATCCCACTCTCTAGATACCCCTTAGCACGTAAAGGAATATTATTTGGGGGTCCAGCCATGGAGAAGAGTTTAGACACTAAGATAATATAAGGAACACACACATTATAAAGAAATCACATTAGGATTCTCTTTTTAAGCTGTTCCTTAAAACACTAGTGCTTAGGAAATCTATTGGAGGCAGAAGCAGTCAAGGGTAGCCTAGGGTTAGGGTTAGGCTTAGGGTTAGGCTTAGGGTACGGCTTAGGGTACGTGTTCGGGGAGGGCTTCGGGTACGGCGTAGGGTATGGGTTAGGGTTAGGGTTAGGGTTAGTGTTAGGGTTAGGGCTCGGTTTAGGGTACGGGTTAGGATTAGGGTACGTGTTAGGGTTAGAGTAGGGGTTAGGGTTAGGGTACGCGTTACGGTTAGGGTAGTTATTAAACCTATCCCACTCTCTAGATAGCCCTTAGCACGTAAAGGAATATTATTTGGGGGTCCAGCCATGGAGAAGTGTTTAGACACTAAGATAATATAAGGAACACACACATTATAAAGAAATCACATTAGGATTCTCTTTTTAAGCTGTTCCTTAAAACACTAGTGCTTAGGAAATCTATTGGAGGCAGAAGCAGTCAAGGGTAGCCTAGGGTTAGGGTTAGGCTTAGGGTTAGGCTTAGGGTACGGCTTAGGGTACGGGTTCGGGGAGGGCTTCGGGTACGGGGTAGGGTATGGGTTAGGGTTAGGGTTAGGGTTAGTGATAGGGTTAGGGCTCGGTTTAGGGTACGGGTTAGGATTAGGGTACATGTTAGGGTTAGGGTACGGGTTAGCGTTAGGGTACGCATTAGGGTTAGGGTAGTTATTAAACCTATCCCACTCTCTAGTTACCCCTTAGCACGTAATGGAATATTATTTGGGGGTCCAGCCATGGAGAAGAGTTTAGACACTAGGAAAAGATAAGGAACACAACCATTATAAAGAAATCACATTAGGATTCTCTTTTTAAGCTGTTCCTTAAAACACTAGTGCTTAGGAAATCTATTGGAGGCAGAAGCAGTCAAGGGTAGCCTAGGGTTAGGGTTAGGCTTAGGGTTAGGCTTAGGGTACGGCTTAGGGTACGGGTTCGGGGAGGGCTTCGGGTACGGCGTAGGGTATGGGTTAGGGTTAGGGTTAGTGTTAGGGTTAGGGCTCGGTTTAGGGTACGGGTTAGGATTAGGGTACGTGTTAGGGTTAGGGTAGGGGTTAGGGTTAGGGTACGTGTTAGGGTTAGGGTAGTGATTAAACCTATCCCACTCTCTAGATACCCCTTAGCACATAAAAGAATATTATTTGGGGGTCCAGCCATGGAGAAGAGTTTAGACACTAGGATTAGATAAGGAACACACCCATTATAAAGAAATCACATTAGGATTCTCTTTTTAAGCTGTTCCTTAAAACACTAGTGCTTAGGAAATCTATTGGAGGCAGAAGCAGTCAAGGGTAGCCTAGGGTTAGGGTTAGGCTTAGGGTTAGGCTTAGGGTACGGCTTAGGGTACGGGTTCGGGGAGGGCTTCGGGTACGGCGTAGGGTATGGGTTAGGGTTAGGGTTAGGGTTAGTGTTAGGGTTAGGGCTCGGTTTAGGGTACGGGTTAGGATTAGGGTACGTGTTAGGGTTAGGGTAGGGGTTAGGGTTAGGGTACGCATTAGGGTTAGGGTAGTTATTAAACCCATCCCACTCTCTAGATACCCCTTAGCACATAAAGGAATATTATTTGGGGGTCCAGCCATGGAGAAGAGTTTAGACACTAGGATTAGATAAGGAACACACCCATTATAAAGAAATCACTTTAGGATTCTCTTTTTAAGCTGTTCCTTAAAACACTAGTGCTTAGGAAATCTATTGGAGGCAGAAGCAGTCAAGGGTAGCCTAGGGTTAGGGTTAGGCTTAGGTTTAGGCTTAGGGTACGGCTTAGGGTACGTGTTCGGGGAGGGCTTCGGGTACGGCGTAGGGTATGGGTTAGGGTTAGGGTTAGTGTTAGGGTTAGGGCTCGGTTTAGGGTACGGGTTAGGATTAGGGTACGTGTTAGGGTTAGGGTAGGGGTTAGGGTTAGGGTACGCGTTAGTGTTAGGGTACTGATTAAACCTATCCCACTCTCTAGATACCCCTTAGCACATAAAGGAATATTATTTGGGGGTCCAGCCATGGAGAAGAGTTTAGACACTAGGATTAGATAAGGAACACACCCATTATAAAGAAATCATATTAGGATTCTCTTTTTAAGCTGTTCCTTAAAACACTAGTGCTTAGGAAATCTATTGGAGGCAGAAGCAGTCAAGGGTAGCCTAGGGTTAGGGTTAGGCTTAGGGTTAGGCTTAGGGTATGGCTTAGGGTACGGGTTCGGGGAGGGCTTCGGGTACGGCGTAGGGTATGGGTTAGGGTTAGGGTTAGGGTTAGTGTTAGGGTTAGGTCTCGGTTTAGGGTATGGGTTAGGATTAGGGTACGTGTTAGGGTTAGGGTAGGGGTTAGGGTTAGGGTACGCGTTTGGGTTAGGGTAGTGATTAAACCTATCCCACTCTCTAGATACCCCTTAGCACATAAAGGAATATTATTTGGGGGTCCAGCCGTGCAGAAGAGTTTAGACACTAGGATTAGATAAGGAACACACCCATTATAAAGAAATCACATTAGGATTCTCTTTTTAAGCTCTTCCTTAAAACACTAGTGCTTAGGAAATCTATTGGAGGCAGAAGCAGTCAAGGGTAGCCTAGGGTTAGGGTTAGTCTTAGGGTTAGGCTTAGGGTACGGCTTAGGGTACGGGTTCGGGGAGGGTTTCGGGTACGGCGTAGGGTATGGGTTAGGGTTAGGGTTAGGGTTAGTGTTAGGAATAGGCCTCGGTTTAGGGTACGGGTTAGGATTAGGGTACGTGTTAGGGTTAGGGTAGGGGTTAGGGTTAGGGTACGCGTTAGGGTTAGGGTAGTTATTAAACCTATCCCACTCTCTAGATACCCCTTAGCACGTAAAGGAATATTATTTGGGGGTCCAGCCATGAAGAAGAGTTTAGACACTAAGATAATATAAGGAACACACACATTATAAAGAAATCACATTAGGATTCTCTTTTTAAGCTGTTCCTTAAAACACTAGTGCTTAGGAAATCTATAGGAGGCAGAAGCAGTCAAGGGTAGCCTAGGGTTAGGGTTAGGCTTAGGGTTAGGCTTAGGGTACGGCTTAGGGTACGTGTTCGGGGAGGGCTTCGGGTACGGCGTAGGGTATGGGTTAGGGTTAGGGTTAGGGTTAGTGTTAGGGTTAGGGCTCGGTTTAGGGTACGGGTTAGGTTTAGGGTACGTGTTAGGGTTAGAGTTGGGGTTAGGGTTAGGGTACGCGTTACGGTTAGGGTAGTTATTAAACCTATCCCACTCTCTAGATAGCCCTTAGCACGTAAAGGAATATTATTTGGGGGTCCAGCCATGGAGAAGAGTTTAGACACTAAGATAATATAAGGAACACACACATTATAAAGAAATCACATTAGGATTCTCTTTTTAAGCTGTTCCTTAAAACACTAGTGCTTAGGAAATCTATTGGAGGCAGAAGCAGTCAAGGGTAGCCTAGGGTTAGTGTTAGGCTTAGGGTTAGGCTTAGGGTACGGCTTAGGGTACGGGTTCGGGGAGGGCTTCGGGTACGGTGTAGGGTATGGGTTAGGGTTAGGGTTAGGGTTAGTGTTAGGGTTAGGGCTCGGTTTAGGGTACGGGTTAGGATTAGGGTACGTGTTAGGGTTAGGGTAGGGGTTACCTTTAGGGTACGCGTTAGGGTTAGGGTAGTTATTAAACCTATCCCACTCTCTAGTTACCCCTTAGCACGTAAAGGAATATTTTTTGGGGTCCAGCCATGGAGAAGAGTTTAGACACTAGGAAAAGTTAAGGAACACACCCATTATAAAGAAATCACATTAGGATTCTCTTTTTAAGCTGTTCCTTAAAACCCTAGTGCTTAGGAAATCTATTGGAGGCAGAAGCAGTCAAGGGTAGCCTAGGGTTAGGGTTAGGCTTAGGGTTAGGCTTAGTGTACGGCTTAGGGTACGGGTTCGGGGAGGGCTTCGGGTACGGCGTAGGGTATGGGTTAGGGTTAGGGTTAGGGTTAGTGTTAGGGTTAGGGCTCGGTTTAGGGTACGGGTTAGGTTTAGGGTACGTGTTAGGGTTAGGGTAGGGGTTAGCGTTAGGGTACGCGTTAGGGTTAGGGTAGTTATTAAACCAATCCCACTCTCTAGATACCCCTTAGCACGTAAAGGAATATTATTTGGGGGTCCAGCCATGGAGAAGAGTTTAGACACTAGGATAAGATAAGGAACACACCCATTATAAAGAAATCACATTAGGATTCTCTTTTTAAGCTGTTCCTTAAAACACTAGTGCTTAGGAAATCTATTGGAGGCAGAAGCAGTCAAGGGTAGCCTAGGGTTAGGGTTAGGCTTAGGGTTAGGCTTAGGGTACGGCTTAGGGTACGGGTTCGGGGAGGGCTTCGGGTACGGCGTAGGGTATGGGTTAGGGTTAGGGTTAGGGTTAGTGTTAGGGTTAGGGCTCGGTTTAGGGTACGGGTTAGGATTAGGGTACGTGTTAGGGTTAGGGTAGGGGTTAGGGTTAGGGTACGCATTAGGGTTAGGGTAGTTATTAAACCTATCCCACTCTCTAGATACCCCTTAGCACGTAAAGGAATATTATTTGGGGGTCCAGCCATGGAGAAGAGTTTAGACACTAAGATAATATAAGGAACACACACATTATAAAGAAATCACATTAGGATTCTCTTTTTAAGCTGTTCCTTAAAACACTAGTGCTTAGGAAATCTATTGGAGGCAGAAGCAGTCAAGGGTAGCCTAGGGTTAGGGTTAGGCTTAGGGTACGGCTTAGGGTACGGGTTCGGGGAGGGCTTCGGGTACGGCATAGGGTATGGGTTAGGGTTAGGGTTAGGGTTAGTGTTAGGGTTAGGGCTCGGTTTAGGGTACGGGTTAGGATTTGGGTACGTGTTAGGGTTAGGGTAGGGGTTAGGGTTAGGGTACGCGTTAGGGTTAGGGTAGTGATTAAACCTATCCCACTCTCTAGATACCCCTTAGCACATAAAGGAATATTATTTGGTTGTCCAGCCATGGAGAAGAGTTTAGACACTAGGATTAGATAAGGAACCCACCCATTATAAAGAAATCACATTAGGATTCTCTTTTTAAGCTGTTCCTTAAAACACTAGTGCTTAGGAAATCTATTGGAGGCAGAAGCAGTCAAGGGTAGCCTAGGGTTAGGGTTAGGCTTAGGGTTAGGCTTAGGGTACGTCTTAGGGTACGTGTTCGGGGAGGGCTTCGGGTATGGCGTAGGGTATTGGTTAGGGTTAGGATTAGGGTTAGTGTTAGGTTTAGGGCTCGGTTTAGGGTACGGGTTAGGATTAGGGTACGTGTTATGGTTAGGGTAGGGGTGAGGGTTAGGGTACGCGTTAGGGTTAGGGTAGTTATTAAACCTATCCCACTCTCTAGATACCCCTTAGCACGTAAAGGAATATTATTTGGGGGTCCAGCCATGGAGAAGAGTTTAGACACTAAGATAATATAAGGAACACACACATTATAAAGAAATCACATTAGGATTCTCTTTTTAAGCTGTTCCTTAAAACACTAGTGCTTAGGAAATCTATTGGAGGCAGAAGCAGTCAAGGGTAGCCTACGGTTAGGGTTAGGCTTAGGGTTAGGCTTAGGGTACGGCTTAGGGTACGGGTTCGGGAAGGGCTTCGGGTACGGCGTAGGGTATGGGTTAGGGTTAGGGTTAGGGTTAGTGTTAGGGATAGGCCTCGGTTTAGGGTACGGGTTAGGATTAGGGTACGTGTTAGGGTTAGGGTAGGGGTTAGGGTTAGGGTACGCGTTAGGGTTAGGGTAGTTATTAAACCTATCCCACTCTCTAGATACCCCTTAGCACGTAAAGGAATATTATTTGGGGGTCCAGCCATGGAGAAGAGTTTAGACACTAAGATAATATAAGGAACACACACATTATAAAGAAATCACATAAGGATTCTCTTTTTAAGCTGTTCCTTAAAACACTAGTGCTTAGGAAATCTATTGGAGGCAGAAGCAGTCAAGGGTAGCCTAGGGTTAGGGTTAGGCTTAGGGTTAGGCTTAGGGTACGGCTTAGGGTACATGTTCGGGGAGGGCTTCGGGTACGGCGTAGGGTATGGGTTAGGGTTAGGGTTAGGGTTAGTGTTAGGGTTAGGGCTCGGTTTAGGGTACAGGTTAGGATTAGGGTACGTGTTAGGGTTAGAGTAGGGGTTAGGGTTAGGGTACGCGTTACGGTTAGGGTAGTTATTAAACCTATCCCACTCTCTAGATAGCCCTTAGCACGTAAAGGAATATTATTTGGGGGTCCAGCCATGGAGAAGAGTTTAGACACTAAGATAATATAAGGAACACACACATTATAAAGAAATCACATTAGGATTCTCTTTTTAAGCTGTTCCTTAAAACACTAGGCTTAGGAAATCTATTGGAGGCAGAAGCAGTCAAGGGTAGCCTAGGGTTAGGGTTAGGCTTAGGTTTAGGCTTAGGGTACGGCTTAGGGTACGGGTTCGGGGAGGGCTTCGGGTACGGGATAGGGCATGGGTTAGGGTTAGGGTTAGGGTTAGTGATAGGGTTAGGGCTCGGTTTAGGGTACGGGTTAGGATTAGGGTACATGTTAGGGTTAGGGTAGGGGTTAGCGTTAGGGTACGCATTAGGGTTAGGGTAGTTATTAAACCTATCCCACTCTCTAGTTACCCCTTAGCACGTAATGGAATATTATTTGGGGGTCCAGCCATGGAGAAGAGTTTAGACACTAGGAAAAGATAAGGAACACACCCATTATAAAGAAATCACATTAGGATTCTCTTTTTAAGCTGTTCCTTAAAACACTAGTGCTTAGGAAATCTATTGGAGGCAGAAGCAGTCAAGGGTAGCCTAGGGTTAGGGTTAGGCTTAGGGTTAGGCTTAGGGTACGGCTTAGGGTACGGGTTCGGGGAGGGCTTCGGGTACGGCGTAGGGTATGGGTTAGGGTTAGGGTTAGGGTTAGTGTTAGGGTTAGGGCTCGGTTTAGGGTACGGGTTAGGATTAGGGTACGTGTTAGGGTTAGGGTAGGGGTTAGGGTTAGGGTACGCGTTAGGGTTAGGGTAGTTATTAAACCTATCCCACTCTCTAGATACCCCTTAGCACGTAAAGGAATATTATTTGGGGGTCCAGCCATGGAGAAGAGTTTAGACACTAAGATAATATAAGGAACACACACATTATAAAGAAATCACATTAGGATTCTCTTTTTAAGCTGTTCCTTAAAACACTAGTGCTTAGGAAATCTATTGGAGGCAGAAGCAGTCAAGGGTAGCCTACGGTTAGGGTTAGGCTTAGGGTTAGGCTTAGGGTACGGCTTAGGGTACGGGTTCGGGAAGGGCTTCGGGTACGGCGTAGGGTATGGGTTAGGGTTAGGGTTAGGGTTAGTGTTAGGGATAGGCCTCGGTTTAGGGTACGGGTTAGGATTAGGGTACATGTTAGGGTTAGGGTAGGGGTTAGGGTTAGGGTACGCGTTAGGGTTAGGGTAGTTATTAAACCTATCCCACTCTCTAGATACCCCTTAGCACGTAAAGGAATATTATTTGGGGGTCCAGCCATGGAGAAGAGTTTAGACACTAAGATAATATAAGGAACACACACATTATAAAGAAATCACATAAGGATTCTCTTTTTAAGCTGTTCCTTAAAACACTAGTGCTTAGGAAATCTATTGGAGGCAGAAGCAGTCAAGGGTAGCCTAGGGTTAGGGTTAGGCTTAGGGTTAGGCTTAGGGTACGGCTTAGGGTACGTGTTCGGGGAGGGCTTCGGGTACGGCGTAGGGTATGGGTTAGGGTTAGGGTTAGGGTTAGTGTTAGGGTTAGGGCTCGGTTTAGGGTACATGTTAGGATTAGGGTACGTGTTAGGGTTAGAGTAGGGGTTAGGGTTAGGGTACGCGTTACGGTTAGGGTAGTTATTAAACCTATCCCACTCTCTAGATAGCCCTTAGCACGTAAAGGAATATTATTTGGGGGTCCAGCCATGGAGAAGAGTTTAGACACTAAGATAATATAAGGAACAACACATTATAAAGAAATCACATTAGGATTCTCTTTTTAAGCTGTTCCTTAAAACACTAGTGCTTAGGAAATCTATTGGAGGCAGAAGCAGTCAAGGGTAGCCTAGGGTTAGGGTTAGGCTTAGGGTACGGCTTAGGTTACGGGTTCGGGGAGGGCTTCGGGTACGGTGTAGGGTATGGGTTAGGGTTAGGGTTAGGGTTAGTGTTAGGGTTAGGGCTCGGTTTAGGGTACGTGTTAGGATTAGGGTACGTGTTAGGGTTAGGGTAGGGGTTAGGGTTAGGGTACGCGTTACGGTTAGGGTAGTTATTAAACCTATCCCACTCTCTAGATAGCCCTTAGCACGTAAAGGAATATTATTTGGGGGTCCAGCCATGGAGAAGAGTTTAGACACTAAGATAATATAAGGAACACACCCATTATAAAGAAATCACATTAGGATTCTCTTTTTAAGCTGTTCCTTAAAACACTAGTGCTTAGGAAATCTATTGGAGGCAGAAGCAGTCAAGGGTAGCCTAGGGTTAGGGTTAGGCTTAGGTTTAGGCTTAGGGTACGGCTTAGGGTACGGGTTCGGGGAGGGCTTCGGGTACGGGGTAGGGCATGGGTTAGGGTTAGGGTTAGGGTTAGTGATAGGGTTAGGGCTCGGTTTAGGGTACGGGTTAGGATTAGGGTACATGTTAGGGTTAGGGTAGGGGTTAGCGTTAGGGTACGCATTAGGGTTAGGGTAGTTATTAAACCTATCCCACTCTCTAGTTACCCCTTAGCACGTAATGGAATATTATTTGGGGGTCCAGCCATGGAGAAGAGTTTAGACACTAGGAAAAGATAAGGAACACACCCATTATAAAGAAATCACATTAGGATTCTCTTTTTAAGCTGTTCCTTAAAACACTAGTGCTTAGGAAATCTATTGGAGGCAGAAGCAGTCAAGGGTAGCCTAGGGTTAGGGTTAGGCTTAGGGTTAGGCTTAGGGTACGGCTTAGGGTACGGGTTCGGGGAGGGCTTCGGGTACGGCGTAGGGTATGGGTTAGGGTTAGGGTTAGGGTTAGTGTTAGGGTTAGGGCTCGGTTTAGGGTACGGGTTAGGATTAGGGTACGTGTTAGGGTTAGGGTAGGGGTTAGGGTTAGGGTACGCGTTAGGGTTAGGGTAGTTATTAAACCTATCCCACTCTCTAGATACCCCTTAGCACGTAAAGGAATATTATTTGGGGGTCCAGCCATGGAGAAGAGTTTAGACACTAAGATAATATAAGGAACACACACATTATAACGAAATCACATTAGGATTCTCTTTTTAAGCTGTTCCTTAAAACACTAGTGCTTAGGAAATCTATTGGAGGCAGAAGCAGTCAAGGGTAGCCTAGGGTTAGGGTTAGGCTTAGGGTTAGGCTTAGGGTACGGCTTAGGGTACGGGTTCGGGGAGGGCTTCGGGTACGGCGTAGGGTATGGGTTAGGGTTAGTGTTAGGGTTAGTGTTAGGGTTAGGGCTCGGTTTAGGGTACGGGTTAGGATTAGGGTACGTGTTAGGGTTAGGGTAGGGGTTAGGGTTAGGGTACGCGTTAGGGTTAGGGTAGTGATTAAACCTATCCCACTCTCTAGATACCCCTTAGCACATAAAGGAATATTATTTGGTTGTCCAGCCATGGAGAAGAGTTTAGACACTAGGATTAGATAAGGAACCCACCCATTATAAAGAAATCACATTAGGATTCTCTTTTTAAGCTGTTCCTTAAAACACTAGTGCTTAGGAAATCTATTGGAGGCAGAAGCAGTCAAGGGTAGCCTAGGGTTAGGGTTAGGCTTAGGGTTAGGCTTAGGGTACGGCTTAGGGTACGGGTTCGGGAAGGGCTTCGGGTACGGCGTAGGGTATGGGTTAGGGTTAGGGTTAGGGTTAGTGTTAGGGATAGGCCTCGGTTTAGGGTACGGGTTAGGATTAGGGTACGTGTTAGGGTTAGGGTAGGGGTTAGGGTTAGGGTACGCGTTAGGGTTAGGGTAGTTATTAAACCTATCCCACTCTCTAGATACCCCTTAGCACGTAAAGGAATATTATTTGGGGGTCCAGCCATGGAGAAGAGTTTAGACACTAAGATAATATAAGGAACACACACATTATAAAGAAATCACATTAGGATTCTCTTTTTAAGCTGTTCCTTAAAACACTAGTGCTTAGGAAATCTATTGGAGGCAGAAGCAGTCAAGGGTAGCCTAGGGTTAGGGTTAGGCTTAGGGTTAGGCTTAGGGTACGGCTTAGGGTACGTGTTCGGGGAGGGCTTCGGGTACGGCGTAGGGTATGGGTTAGGGTTAGGGTTAGGGTTAGTGTTAGGGTTAGGGCTCGGTTTAGGTTACGGGTTAGGATTAGGGTACGTGTTAGGGTTAGAGTAGGGGTTAGGGTTAGGGTACGCGTTACGGTTAGGGTAGTTATTAAACCTATCCCACTCTCTAGATAGCCCTTAGCACGTAAAGGAATATTATTTGGGGGTCCAGCCATGGAGAAGAGTTTAGACACTAAGATAATATAAGGAACACACACATTATAAAGAAATCACATTAGGATTCTCTTTTTAAGCTGTTCCTTAAAACACTAGTGCTTAGGAAATCTATTGGAGGCAGAAGCAGTCAAGGGTAGCCTAGGGTTAGGGTTAGGCTTAGGGTTAGGCTTAGGGTACGGCTTAGGTTACGGGTTCGGGGAGGGCTTCGGGTACGGTGTAGGGTATGGGTTAGGGTTAGGGTTAGGGTTAGTGTTAGGGTTAGGGCTCGGTTTAGGGTACGGGTTAGGATTAGCGTACGTGTTAGGGTTAGGGTAGGGGTTAGCGTTAGGGTACGCGTTAGGGTTAGGGTAGTTATTAAACCTATCCCACTCTCTAGTTACCCCTTAGCACGTAAAGGAATATTATTTGGGGGTCCAGTCATGGAGAAGAGTTTAGACACTAGGAAAAGATAAGGAACACACCCATTATAAAGAAATCACATTAGGATTCTCTTTTTAAGCTGTTCCGTAAAACCCTAGTGCTTAGGAAATCTATTGGAGGCAGAAGCAGTCAAGGGTAGCCTAGGGTTAGGGTTAGGCTTAGGGTTAGGCTTAGTGTACGGCTTAGGGTACGGGTTCGGGGAGGGCTTCGGGTACGGCGTAGGGTATGGGTTAGGGTTAGGGTTAGGGTTAGTGTTAGGGTTAGCGCTCGGTTTAGGGTACGGGTTAGGTTTAGGGTACGTGTTAGGGTTAGGGTAGGGGTTAGCGTTAGGGTACGCGTTAGGGTTAGGGTAGTTATTAAACCAATCCCACTCTCTAGATACACCTGAGCACGTAAAGGAATATTATTTGGGGGTCCAGCCATGGAGAAGAGTTTAGACACTAGGATAAGATAAGGAACACACCCATTATAAAGAAATCACATTAGGATTCTCTTTTTAAGCTGTTCCTTAAAACACTAGTGCTTAGGAAATCTATTGGAGGCAGAAGCAGTCAAGGGTAGCCTAGGGTTAGGGTTAGGCTTAGGGTTAGTCTTAGGGTACGGCTTAGGGTACGGGTTCGGGGAGGGCTTCGGGTACGGCGTAGGGTATGGGTTAGGGTTAGTGTTAGGGTTAGTGTTAGGGTTAGGGCTCGGTTTACGTTACGGGTTAGGATTAGGGTACGTGTTAGGGTTAGGGTAGGGGTTAGGGTTAGGGTACGCGTTAGGGTTAGGGTAGTTATTAAACCTATCCCACTCTCTAGATACCCCTTAGCACGTAAAGGAATATTATTTGGGGGTCCAGCCATGGAGAAGAGTTTAGACACTAAGATAATATAAGGAACACACCCATTATAAAGAAATCACATTAGGATTCTCTTTTTAAGCTGTTCCTTAAAACCCTAGTGCTTAGGAAATCTATTGGAGGCAGAAGCAGTCAAGGGTAGCCTAGGGTTAGGGTTAGGCTTAGGGTTAGGCTTACTGTACGGCTTAGGGTACGGGTTCGGGGAGGGCTTCGGGTACGGCGTAGGGTATGGGTTAGGGTTAGGGTTAGGGTTAGTGTTAGGGTTAGGGCTCGGTTTAGGGTACGGGTTAGGTTTAGGGTACGTGTTAGGGTTAGGGTAGGGGTTAGCGTTAGGGTACGCGTTAGGGTTAGGGTAGTTATTAAACCAATCCCACTCTCTAGATACCCCTTAGCACGTAAAGGAATATTATTTGGGGGTCCAGCCATGGAGAAGAGTTTAGACACTAGGATAAGATAAGGAACACACCCATTATAAAGAAATCACATTAGGATTCTCTTTTTAAGCTGTTCCTTAAAACACTAGTGCTTAGGAAATCTATTGGAGGCAGAAGCAGTCAAGGGTAGCCTAGGGTTAGGGTTAGGCTTAGGGTTAGGCTTAGGGTACGGCTTAGGGTACGGGTTCGGGGAGGGCTTTGGGTACGGTGTAGTGTATGGGTTAGGGTTAGGGTTAGGGTTAGTGTTAGGGTTAGGGCTCGGTTTAGGGTACGGGTTAGGATTAGGGTACGTGTTAGGGTTAGGGTAGGGGTTAGCGTTAGGGTACGCGTTAGGGTTAGGGTAGTTATTAAACCTATCCCACTCTCTAGTTACCCCTTAGCACATAAAGGAATATTATTTGGGGGTCCAGCCATGGAGAAGAGTTTAGACGCTAGGATTAGATAAGGAACACACCCATTATAAAGAAATCACATTAGGATTCTCTTTTTAAGCTGTTCCTTAAAACACTAGTGCTTAGGAAATCTATTGGAGGCAGAAGCAGTCAAGGGTAGCCTAGGGTTAGGGTTAGGCTTAGGGTTAGGCTTAGGGTACGGCTTAGGGTACGTGTTCGGGGAGGGCTTCGGGTACGGCGTAGGGTATGGGTTAGGGTTAGGGTTAGGGTTAGTGTTAGGGTTAGGGCTCGGTTTAGGGTACGGGTTAGGATTAGGGTACGTTTTAGGGTTAGGGTAGGGGTTAGGGTTAGGGTACGCGTTACGGTTAGGGTAGTTATTAAACCTATCCCACTCTCTAGATACCCCTTAGCACGTAAAGGAATATTATTTGGGGGTCCAGCCATGGAGAAGAGTTTAGACACTAGGAAAAGATAAGGAACACACCCATTATAAAGAAATCACATTAGGATTCTCTTTTTAAGCTGTTCCTTAAAACACTAGTGCTTAGGAAATCTATTGGAGGCAGAAGCAGTCAAGGGTAGCCTAGGGTTAGGGTTAGGCTTAGGGTTAGGCTTAGGGTACGGCTTAGGGTACGGGTTCGGGGAGGGCTTCGGGTACGGCGTAGGGTATGGGTTAGGGTTAGGGTTAGGGTTAGTGTTAGGGTTAGGGCTCGGTTTAGGGTACGGGTTAGGATTAGGGTACGTGTTAGTGTTAGGGTAGGGGTTAGGGTTAGGGTACGCGTTAGGGTTAGGGTAGGTATTAAACCTATCCCACTCTCTAGATACCACTCAGCACGTAAAGGAATATTATTTGGGGGTCCAGCCATGGAGAAGAGTTTAGACACTAAGATAATATAAGGAACACACACATTATAAAGAAATCACATTAGGATTCTCTTTTTAAGCTGTTCCTTAAAACACTAGTGCTTAGGAAATCTATTGGAGGCAGAAGCAGTCAAGGGTAGCCTAGGGTTAGGGTTAGGCTTAGGGTTAGGCTTAGGGTACGCCGTAGGGTACGGGTTCGGGGAGGGCTTCGGGTACGGCGTAGGGTATGGGTTAGGGTTAGGGTTAGGGTTAGTGTTAGGGTTAGGGCTCGGTTTAGGGGACGGGTTAGGATTAGGGTACGTGTTAGGGTTAGGGTGGGGGTTAGGGTTAGGGTACGCGTTAGGGTTAGGGTAGTTATTAAACCTATCCCACTCTCTAGATAGCCCTTAGCACGTAAAGGAATATTATTTGGGGGTCCAGCCATGGAGAAGAGTTTAGACACTAAGATAATATAAGGAACACACACATTATAAAGAAATCACATTAGGATTCTCTTTTTAAGCTGTTCCTTAAAACACTAGTGCTTAGGAAATCTATTGGAGGCAGAAGCAGTCAAGGGTAGCCTAGGGTTAGGGTTAGGCTTAGGGTTAGGCTTAGGGTACGGCTTAGGTTACGGGTTCGGGGAGGGCTTCGGGTACGGTGTAGGGTATGGGTTAGGGTTAGGGTTAGGGTTAGTGTTAGGGTTAGGGCTCGGTTTAGGGTACGGGTTAGGATTAGGGTACGTGTTAGGGTTAGGGTAGGGGTTAGCGTTAGGGTACGCGTTAGGGTTAGGGTAGTTATTAAACCTATCCCACTCTCTAGTTACCCCTTAGCACGTAAAGGAATATTATTTGGGGGTCCAGCCATGGAGAAGAGTTTAGACACTAGGAAAAGAGAAGGAACACACCCATTATAAAGAAATCACATTAGGATTCTCTTTTTAAGCTGTTCCTTAAAACACTAGTGCTTAGGAAATCTATTGGAGGCAGAAGCAGTCAAGGGTAGCCTAGGGTTAGGGTTAGGCTTAGGGTTAGGCTTAGGGTACGGCTTAGGGTACGTGTTCGGGGAGGGCTTCGGGTACGGCGTAGGGTATGGGTTAGGGTTAGGGTTAGGGTTAGTGTTAGGGTTAGGGCTCGGTTTAGGGTACGGGTTAGGATTAGGGTACGTGTTAGGGTTAGGGTAGGGGTTAGGGTTAGGGTACGCGTTAGTGTTAGGGTACTGATTAAACCTATCCCACTCTCTAGATACCCCTTAGCACATAAAGGAATATTATTTGGGGGTCCAGCCATGGAGAAGAGTTTAGACACTAGGATTAGATAAGGAACACACCCATTATAAAGAAATCACATTAGGATTCTCTTTTTAAGCTGTTCCTTAAAACACTAGTGCTTAGGAAATCTATTGGAGGCAGAAGCAGTCAAGGGTAGCCTAGGGTTAGGGTTAGGCTTAGGGTTAGGCTTAGGGTATGGCTTAGGGTACGGGTTCGCGGAGGGCTTCGGGTACGGCGTAGGGTATGGGTTAGGGTTAGGGTTAGGGTTAGTGTTAGGGTTAGGGCTCGGTTTAGGGTATGGGTTAGGATTAGGGTACGTGTTAGGGTTAGGGTAGGGGTTAGGGTTAGGGTACGCGTTAGGGTTAGGGTAGTGATTAAACCTATCCCACTCTCTAGATACCCCTTAGCAAATAAAGGAATATTATTTGGGGGTCCAGCCGTGCAGAAGAGTTTAGACACTAGGATTAGATAAGGAACACACCCATTATAAAGAAATCACATTAGGATTCTCTTTTTAAGCTCTTTCTTAAAACACTAGTGCTTAGGAAATCTATTGGAGGCAGAAGCAGTCAAGGGTAGCCTAGGGTTAGGGTTAGGCTTAGGGTTAGGCTTAGGGTACGGCTTAGGGTACGGGTTCGGGGAGGGCTTCGGGTACGGCGTAGGGTATGGGTTAGGGTTAGGGTTAGGGTTAGTGTTAGGGTTAGGGCTCGGTTTAGGGTACGGGTTAGGATTAGGGTACGTGTTAGGGTTAGGGTAGGGGTTAGGGTTAGGGTACGCGTTAGGGTTAGGGTAGTTATTAAACCTATCCCACTCTCTAGATACCCCTTAGCACGTAAAGGAATATTATTTGGGGGTCCAGCCATGGAGAAGAGTTTAGACACTAAGATAATATAAGGAACACACACATTATAAAGAAATCACATTAGGATTCTCTTTTTAAGCTGTTCCTTAAAACACTAGTGCTTAGGAAATCTATTGGAGGCAGAAGCAGTCAAGGGTAGCCTAGGGTTAGGGTTAGGCTTAGGGTACGGCTTAGGGTACGGGTTCGGGGAGGGCTTCGGGTACGGCATAGGGTATGGGTTAGGGTTAGGGTTAGGGTTAGTGTTAGGGTTAGGGCTCGGTTTAGGGTACGGGT
The DNA here is from genome assembly GCF_965194825.1 of Balaenoptera physalus. Taxonomy (NCBI): domain Eukaryota; kingdom Metazoa; phylum Chordata; class Mammalia; order Artiodactyla; family Balaenopteridae; genus Balaenoptera; species Balaenoptera physalus. The sequence goes on along the minus strand of NW_028126443.1, from coordinate 307,250 downwards.
TAGGATTAGGGTACGTGTTAGGGTTAGGGTAGGGGTTAGCGTTAGGGTACGCGTTAGGGTTAGGGTAGTTATTAAACCTATCCCACTCTCTAGTTACCCCTTAGCACGTAAAGGAATATTATTTGGGGGTCCAGCCATGGAGAAGAGTTTAGACACTAGGAAAAGATAAGGAACACACCCATTATAAAGAAATCACATTAGGATTCTCTTTTTAAGCTGTTCCTTAAAACACTAGTGCTTAGGAAATCTATTGGAGGCAGAAGCAGTCAAGGGTAGCCTAGGGTTAGGGTTAGGCTTAGGGTTAGGCTTAGGGTACGGCTTAGGGTACGTGTTCGGGGAGGGCTTCGGGTACGGCGTAGGGTATGGGTTAGGGTTAGGGTTAGGGTTAGTGTTAGGGTTAGGGCTCGGTTTAGGGTACGGGTTAGGATTAGGGTACGTGTTAGGGTTAGGGTAGGGGTTAGGGTTAGGGTACGCGTTAGTGTTAGGGTACTGATTAAACCTATCCCACTCTCTAGATACCCCTTAGCACATAAAGGAATATTATTTGGGGGTCCAGCCATGGAGAAGAGTTTAGACACTAGGATTAGATAAGGAACACACCCATTATAAAGAAATCACATTAGGATTCTCTTTTTAAGCTGTTCCTTAAAACACTAGTGCTTAGGAAATCTATTGGAGGCAGAAGCAGTCAAGGGTAGCCTAGGGTTAGGGTTAGGCTTAGGGTTAGGCTTAGGGTATGGCTTAGGGTACGGGTTCGCGGAGGGCTTCGGGTACGGCGTAGGGTATGGGTTAGGGTTAGGGTTAGGGTTAGTGTTAGGGTTAGGGCTCGGTTTAGGGTATGGGTTAGGATTAGGGTACGTGTTAGGGTTAGGGTAGGGGTTAGGGTTAGGGTACGCGTTAGGGTTAGGGTAGTGATTAAACCTATCCCACTCTCTAGATACCCCTTAGCAAATAAAGGAATATTATTTGGGGGTCCAGCCGTGCAGAAGAGTTTAGACACTAGGATTAGATAAGGAACACACCCATTATAAAGAAATCACATTAGGATTCTCTTTTTAAGCTCTTTCTTAAAACACTAGTGCTTAGGAAATCTATTGGAGGCAGAAGCAGTCAAGGGTAGCCTAGGGTTAGGGTTAGGCTTAGGGTTAGGCTTAGGGTACGGCTTAGGGTACGGGTTCGGGGAGGGCTTCGGGTACGGCGTAGGGTATGGGTTAGGGTTAGGGTTAGGGTTAGTGTTAGGGTTAGGGCTCGGTTTAGGGTACGGGTTAGGATTAGGGTACGTGTTAGGGTTAGGGTAGGGGTTAGGGTTAGGGTACGCGTTAGGGTTAGGGTAGTTATTAAACCTATCCCACTCTCTAGATACCCCTTAGCACGTAAAGGAATATTATTTGGGGGTCCAGCCATGGAGAAGAGTTTAGACACTAAGATAATATAAGGAACACACACATTATAAAGAAATCACATTAGGATTCTCTTTTTAAGCTGTTCCTTAAAACACTAGTGCTTAGGAAATCTATTGGAGGCAGAAGCAGTCAAGGGTAGCCTAGGGTTAGGGTTAGGCTTAGGGTTAGGCTTAGGGTACGGCTTAGGTTACGGGTTCGGGGAGGGCTTCGGGTACGGTGTAGGGTATGGGTTAGGGTTAGGGTTAGGGTTAGTGTTAGGGTTAGGGCTCGGTTTAGGGTATGGGTTAGGATTAGGGTACGTGTTAGGGTTAGGGTAGGGGTTAGCGTTAGGGTACGCGTTAGGGTTAGGGTAGTTATTAAACCTATCCCACTCTCTAGTTACCCCTTAGCACGTAAAGGAATATTATTTGGGGGTCCAGCCATGGAGAAGAGTTTAGACACTAGGAAAAGATAAGGAACACACCCATTATAAAGAAATCACATTAGGATTCTCTTTTTAAGCTGTTCCTTAAAACACTAGTGCTTAGGAAATCTATTGGAGGCAGAAGCAGTCAAGGGTAGCCTAGGGTTAGGGTTAGGCTTAGGGTTAGGCTTAGGGTACGGCTTAGGGTACGTGTTCGGGGAGGGCTTCGGGTACGGCGTAGGGTATGGGTTAGGGTTAGGGTTAGGGTTAGTGTTAGGGTTAGGGCTCGGTTTAGGGTACGGGTTAGGATTAGGGTACGTGTTAGGGTTAGGGTAGGGGTTAGGGTTAGGGTACGCGTTAGTGTTAGGGTACTGATTAAACCTATCCCACTCTCTAGATACCCCTTAGCACATAAAGGAATATTATTTGGGGGTCCAGCCATGGAGAAGAGTTTAGACACTAGGATTAGATAAGGAACACACCCATTATAAAGAAATCACATTAGGATTCTCTTTTTAAGCTGTTCCTTAAAACACTAGTGCTTAGGAAATCTATTGGAGGCAGAAGCAGTCAAGGGTAGCCTAGGGTTAGGGTTAGGCTTAGGGTACGGCTTAGGGTACGGGTTCGGGGAGGGCTTCGGGTACGGCATAGGGTATGGGTTAGGGTTAGGGTTAGGGTTAGTGTTAGGGTTAGGGCTCGGTTTAGGGTACGGGTTAGGATTAGGGTACGTGTTAGGGTTAGGGTAGGGGTTAGCGTTAGGGTACGCGTTAGGGTTAGGGTAGTTATTAAACCTATCCCACTCTCTAGTTACCCCTTAGCACGTAAAGGAATATTATTTGGGGGTCCAGCCATGGAGAAGAGTTTAGACACTAGGAAAAGATAAGGAACACACCCATTATAAAGAAATCACATTAGGATTCTCTTTTTAAGCTGTTCCTTAAAACACTAGTGCTTAGGAAATCTATTGGAGGCAGAAGCAGTCAAGGGTAGCCTAGGGTTAGGGTTAGGCTTAGGGTTAGGCTTAGGGTACGGCTTAGGGTACGTGTTCGGGGAGGGCTTCGGGTACGGCGTAGGGTATGGGTTAGGGTTAGGGTTAGGGTTAGTGTTAGGGTTAGGGCTCGGTTTAGGGTACGGGTTAGGATTAGGGTACGTGTTAGGGTTAGGGTAGGGGTTAGGGTTAGGGTACGCGTTAGTGTTAGGGTACTGATTAAACCTATCCCACTCTCTAGATACCCCTTAGCACATAAAGGAATATTATTTGGGGGTCCAGCCATGGAGAAGAGTTTAGACACTAGGATTAGATAAGGAACACACCCATTATAAAGAAATCACATTAGGATTCTCTTTTTAAGCTGTTCCTTAAAACACTAGTGCTTAGGAAATCTATTGGAGGCAGAAGCAGTCAAGGGTAGCCTAGGGTTAGGGTTAGGCTTAGGGTTAGGCTTAGGGTATGGCTTAGGGTACGGGTTCGCCGAGGGCTTCGGGTACGGCGTAGGGTATGGGTTAGGGTTAGGGTTAGGGTTAGTGTTAGGGTTAGGGCTCGGTTTAGGGTATGGGTTAGGATTAGGGTACGTGTTAGGGTTAGGGTAGGGGTTAGGGTTAGGGTACGCGTTAGGGTTAGGGTAGTGATTAAACCTATCCCACTCTCTAGATACCCCTTAGCAAATAAAGGAATATTATTTGGGGGTCCAGCCGTGCAGAAGAGTTTAGACACTAGGATTAGATAAGGAACACACCCATTATAAAGAAATCACATTAGGATTCTCTTTTTAAGCTCTTTCTTAAAACACTAGTGCTTAGGAAATCTATTGGAGGCAGAAGCAGTCAAGGGTAGCCTAGGGTTAGGGTTAGGCTTAGGGTTAGGCTTAGGGTACGGCTTAGGGTACGGGTTCGGGGAGGGCTTCGGGTACGGCGTAGGGTATGGGTTAGGGTTAGGGTTAGGGTTAGTGTTAGGGTTAGGGCTCGGTTTAGGGTACGGGTTAGGATTAGGGTACGTGTTAGGGTTAGGGTAGGGGTTAGGGTTAGGGTACGCGTTAGGGTTAGGGTAGTTATTAAACCTATCCCACTCTCTAGATACCCCTTAGCACGTAAAGGAATATTATTTGGGGGTCCAGCCATGGAGAAGAGTTTAGACACTAAGATAATATAAGGAACACACACATTATAAAGAAATCACATTAGGATTCTCTTTTTAAGCTGTTCCTTAAAACACTAGTGCTTAGGAAATCTATTGGAGGCAGAAGCAGTCAAGGGTAGCCTAGGGTTAGGGTTAGGCTTAGGGTTAGGCTTAGGGTACGGCTTAGGTTACGGGTTCGGGGAGGGCTTCGGGTACGGTGTAGGGTATGGGTTAGGGTTAGGGTTAGGGTTAGTGTTAGGGTTAGGGCTCGGTTTAGGGTACGGGTTAGGATTAGGGTACGTGTTAGGGTTAGGGTAGGGGTTAGCGTTAGGGTACGCGTTAGGGTTAGGGTAGTTATTAAACCTATCCCACTCTCTAGTTACCCCTTAGCACGTAAAGGAATATTATTTGGGGGTCCAGCCATGGAGAAGAGTTTAGACACTAGGAAAAGATAAGGAACACACCCATTATAAAGAAATCACATTAGGATTCTCTTTTTAAGCTGTTCCTTAAAACACTAGTGCTTAGGAAATCTATTGGAGGCAGAAGCAGTCAAGGGTAGCCTAGGGTTAGGGTTAGGCTTAGGGTTAGGCTTAGGGTACGGCTTAGGGTACGTGTTCGGGGAGGGCTTCGGGTACGGCGTAGGGTATGGGTTAGGGTTAGGGTTAGGGTTAGTGTTAGGGTTAGGGCTCGGTTTAGGGTACGGGTTAGGATTAGGGTACGTGTTAGGGTTAGGGTAGGGGTTAGGGTTAGGGTACGCGTTAGTGTTAGGGTACTGATTAAACCTATCCCACTCTCTAGATACCCCTTAGCACATAAAGGAATATTATTTGGGGGTCCAGCCATGGAGAAGAGTTTAGACACTAGGATTAGATAAGGAACACACCCATTATAAAGAAATCACATTAGGATTCTCTTTTTAAGCTGTTCCTTAAAACACTAGTGCTTAGGAAATCTATTGGAGGCAGAAGCAGTCAAGGGTAGCCTAGGGTTAGGGTTAGGCTTAGGGTTAGGCTTAGGGTATGGCTTAGGGTACGGGTTCGCGGAGGGCTTCGGGTACGGCGTAGGGTATGGGTTAGGGTTAGGGTTAGGGTTAGTGTTAGGGTTAGGGCTCGGTTTAGGGTATGGGTTAGGATTAGGGTACGTGTTAGGGTTAGGGTAGGGGTTAGGGTTAGGGTACGCGTTAGGGTTAGGTTAGTGATTAAACCTATCCCACTCTCTAGATACCCCTTAGCAAATAAAGGAATATTATTTGGGGGTCCAGCCGTGCAGAAGAGTTTAGACACTAGGATTAGATAAGGAACACACCCATTATAAAGAAATCACATTAGGATTCTCTTTTTAAGCTCTTTCTTAAAACACTAGTGCTTAGGAAATCTATTGGAGGCAGAAGCAGTCAAGGGTAGCCTAGGGTTAGGGTTAGGCTTAGGGTTAGGCTTAGGGTACGGCTTAGGGTACGGGTTCGGGGAGGGCTTCGGGTACGGCGTAGGGTATGGGTTAGGGTTAGGGTTAGGGTTAGTGTTAGGGTTAGGGCTCGGTTTAGGGTACGGGTTAGGATTAGGGTACGTGTTAGGGTTAGGGTAGGGGTTAGGGTTAGGGTACGCGTTAGGGTTAGGGTAGTTATTAAACCTATCCCACTCTCTAGATACCCCTTAGCACGTAAAGGAATATTATTTGGGGGTCCAGCCATGGAGAAGAGTTTAGACACTAAGATAATATAAGGAACACACACATTATAAAGAAATCACATTAGGATTCTCTTTTTAAGCTGTTCCTTAAAACACTAGTGCTTAGGAAATCTATTGGAGGCAGAAGCAGTCAAGGGTAGCCTAGGGTTAGGGTTAGGCTTAGGGTTAGGCTTAGGGTACGGCTTAGGTTACGGGTTCGGGGAGGGCTTCGGGTACGGTGTAGGGTATGGGTTAGGGTTAGGGTTAGGGTTAGTGTTAGGGTTAGGGCTCGGTTTAGGGTACGGGTTAGGATTAGGGTACGTGTTAGGGTTAGGGTAGGGGTTAGCGTTAGGGTACGCGTTAGGGTTAGGGTAGTTATTAAACCTATCCCACTCTCTAGTTACCCCTTAGCACGTAAAGGAATATTATTTGGGGGTCCAGCCATGGAGAAGAGTTTAGACACTAGGAAAAGATAAGGAACACACCCATTATAAAGAAATCACATTAGGATTCTCTTTTTAAGCTGTTCCTTAAAACACTAGTGCTTAGGAAATCTATTGGAGGCAGAAGCAGTCAAGGGTAGCCTAGGGTTAGGGTTAGGCTTAGGGTTAGGCTTAGGGTACGGCTTAGGGTACGTGTTCGGGGAGGGCTTCGGGTACGGCGTAGGGTATGGGTTAGGGTTAGGGTTAGGGTTAGTGTTAGGGTTAGGGCTCGGTTTAGGGTACGGGTTAGGATTAGGGTACGTGTTAGGGTTAGGGTAGGGGTTAGGGTTAGGGTACGCGTTAGTGTTAGGGTACTGATTAAACCTATCCCACTCTCTAGATACCCCTTAGCACATAAAGGAATATTATTTGGGGGTCCAGCCATGGAGAAGAGTTTAGACACTAGGATTAGATAAGGAACACACCCATTATAAAGAAATCACATTAGGATTCTCTTTTTAAGCTGTTCCTTAAAACACTAGTGCTTAGGAAATCTATTGGAGGCAGAAGCAGTCAAGGGTAGCCTAGGGTTAGGGTTAGGCTTAGGGTACGGCTTAGGGTACGGGTTCGGGGAGGGCTTCGGGTACGGCATAGGGTATGGGTTAGGGTTAGGGTTAGGGTTAGTGTTAGGGTTAGGGCTCGGTTTAGGGTACGGGTTAGGATTAGGGTACGTGTTAGGGTTAGGGTAGGGGTTAGCGTTAGGGTACGCGTTAGGGTTAGGGTAGTTATTAAACCTATCCCACTCTCTAGTTACCCCTTAGCACGTAAAGGAATATTATTTGGGGGTCCAGCCATGGAGAAGAGTTTAGACACTAGGAAAAGATAAGGAACACACCCATTATAAAGAAATCACATTAGGATTCTCTTTTTAAGCTGTTCCTTAAAACACTAGTGCTTAGGAAATCTATTGGAGGCAGAAGCAGTCAAGGGTAGCCTAGGGTTAGGGTTAGGCTTAGGGTTAGGCTTAGGGTACGGCTTAGGGTACGTGTTCGGGGAGGGCTTCGGGTACGGCGTAGGGTATGGGTTAGGGTTAGGGTTAGGGTTAGTGTTAGGGTTAGGGCTCGGTTTAGGGTACGGGTTAGGATTAGGGTACGTGTTAGGGTTAGGGTAGGGGTTAGGGTTAGGGTACGCGTTAGTGTTAGGGTACTGATTAAACCTATCCCACTCTCTAGATACCCCTTAGCACATAAAGGAATATTATTTGGGGGTCCAGCCATGGAGAAGAGTTTAGACACTAGGATTAGATAAGGAACACACCCATTATAAAGAAATCACATTAGGATTCTCTTTTTAAGCTGTTCCTTAAAACACTAGTGCTTAGGAAATCTATTGGAGGCAGAAGCAGTCAAGGGTAGCCTAGGGTTAGGGTTAGGCTTAGGGTTAGGCTTAGGGTATGGCTTAGGGTACGGGTTCGCGGAGGGCTTCGGGTACGGCGTAGGGTATGGGTTAGGGTTAGGGTTAGGGTTAGTGTTAGGGTTAGGGCTCGGTTTAGGGTATGGGTTAGGATTAGGGTACGTGTTAGGGTTAGGGTAGGGGTTAGGGTTAGGGTACGCGTTAGGGTTAGGGTAGTGATTAAACCTATCCCACTCTCTAGATACCCCTTAGCAAATAAAGGAATATTATTTGGGGGTCCAGCCGTGCAGAAGAGTTTAGACACTAGGATTAGATAAGGAACACACCCATTATAAAGAAATCACATTAGGATTCTCTTTTTAAGCTCTTTCTTAAAACACTAGTGCTTAGGAAATCTATTGGAGGCAGAAGCAGTCAAGGGTAGCCTAGGGTTAGGGTTAGGCTTAGGGTTAGGCTTAGGGTACGGCTTAGGGTACGGGTTCGGGGAGGGCTTCGGGTACGGCGTAGGGTATGGGTTAGGGTTAGGGTTAGGGTTAGTGTTAGGGTTAGGGCTCGGTTTAGGGTACGGGTTAGGATTAGGGTACGTGTTAGGGTTAGGGTAGGGGTTAGGGTTAGGGTACGCGTTAGGGTTAGGGTAGTTATTAAACCTATCCCACTCTCTAGATACCCCTTAGCACGTAAAGGAATATTATTTGGGGGTCCAGCCATGGAGAAGAGTTTAGACACTAAGATAATATAAGGAACACACACATTATAAAGAAATCACATTAGGATTCTCTTTTTAAGCTGTTCCTTAAAACACTAGTGCTTAGGAAATCTATTGGAGGCAGAAGCAGTCAAGGGTAGCCTAGGGTTAGGGTTAGGCTTAGGGTTAGGCTTAGGGTACGGCTTAGGTTACGGGTTCGGGGAGGGCTTCGGGTACGGTGTAGGGTATGGGTTAGGGTTAGGGTTAGGGTTAGTGTTAGGGTTAGGGCTCGGTTTAGGGTACGGGTTAGGATTAGGGTACGTGTTAGGGTTAGGGTAGGGGTTAGCGTTAGGGTACGCGTTAGGGTTAGGGTAGTTATTAAACCTATCCCACTCTCTAGTTACCCCTTAGCACGTAAAGGAATATTATTTGGGGGTCCAGCCATGGAGAAGAGTTTAGACACTAGGAAAAGATAAGGAACACACCCATTATAAAGAAATCACATTAGGATTCTCTTTTTAAGCTGTTCCTTAAAACACTAGTGCTTAGGAAATCTATTGGAGGCAGAAGCAGTCAAGGGTAGCCTAGGGTTAGGGTTAGGCTTAGGGTTAGGCTTAGGGTACGGCTTAGGGTACGTGTTCGGGGAGGGCTTCGGGTACGGCGTAGGGTATGGGTTAGGGTTAGGGTTAGGGTTAGTGTTAGGGTTAGGGCTCGGTTTAGGGTACGGGTTAGGATTAGGGTACGTGTTAGGGTTAGGGTAGGGGTTAGGGTTAGGGTACGCGTTAGTGTTAGGGTACTGATTAAACCTATCCCACTCTCTAGATACCCCTTAGCACATAAAGGAATATTATTTGGGGGTCCAGCCATGGAGAAGAGTTTAGACACTAGGATTAGATAAGGAACACACCCATTATAAAGAAATCACATTAGGATTCTCTTTTTAAGCTGTTCCTTAAAACACTAGTGCTTAGGAAATCTATTGGAGGCAGAAGCAGTCAAGGGTAGCCTAGGGTTAGGGTTAGGCTTAGGGTTAGGCTTAGGGTATGGCTTAGGGTACGGGTTCGCGGAGGGCTTCGGGTACGGCGTAGGGTATGGGTTAGGGTTAGGGTTAGGGTTAGTGTTAGGGTTAGGGCTCGGTTTAGGGTATGGGTTAGGATTAGGGTACGTGTTAGGGTTAGGGTAGGGGTTAGGGTTAGGGTACGCGTTAGGGTTAGGGTAGTGATTAAACCTATCCCACTCTCTAGATACCCCTTAGCAAATAAAGGAATATTATTTGGGGGTCCAGCCGTGCAGAAGAGTTTAGACACTAGGATTAGATAAGGAACACACCCATTATAAAGAAATCACATTAGGATTCTCTTTTTAAGCTCTTTCTTAAAACACTAGTGCTTAGGAAATCTATTGGAGGCAGAAGCAGTCAAGGGTAGCCTAGGGTTAGGGTTAGGCTTAGGGTTAGGCTTAGGGTACGGCTTAGGGTACGGGTTCGGGGAGGGCTTCGGGTACGGCATAGGGTATGGGTTAGGGTTAGGGTTAGGGTTAGTGTTAGGGTTAGGGCTCGGTTTAGGGTACGGGTTAGGATTAGGGTACGTGTTAGGGTTAGGGTAGGGGTTAGCGTTAGGGTACGCGTTAGGGTTAGGGTAGTTATTAAACCTATCCCACTCTCTAGTTACCCCTTAGCACGTAAAGGAATATTATTTGGGGGTCCAGCCATGGAGAAGAGTTTAGACACTAGGAAAAGATAAGGAACACACCAATTATAAAGAAATCACATTAGGATTCTCTTTTTAAGCTGTTCCTTAAAACACTAGTGCTTAGGAAATCTATTGGAGGCAGAAGCAGTCAAGGGTAGCCTAGGGTTAGGGTTAGGCTTAGGGTTAGGCTTAGGGTACGGCTTAGGGTACGTGTTCGGGGAGGGCTTCGGGTACGGCGTAGGGTATGGGTTAGGGTTAGGGTTAGGGTTAGTGTTAGGGTTAGGGCTCGGTTTAGGGTACGGGTTAGGATTAGGGTACGTGTTAGGGTTAGGGTAGGGGTTAGGGTTAGGGTACGCGTTAGTGTTAGGGTACTGATTAAACCTATCCCACTCTCTAGATACCCCTTAGCACATAAAGGAATATTATTTGGGGGTCCAGCCATGGAGAAGAGTTTAGACACTAGGATTAGATAAGGAACACACCCATTATAAAGAAATCACATTAGGATTCTCTTTTTAAGCTGTTCCTTAAAACACTAGTGCTTAGGAAATCTATTGGAGGCAGAAGCAGTCAAGGGTAGCCTAGGGTTAGGGTTAGGCTTAGGGTTAGGCTTAGGGTATGGCTTAGGGTACGGGTTCGCGGAGGGCTTCGGGTACGGCGTAGGGTATGGGTTAGGGTTAGGGTTAGGGTTAGTGTTAGGGTTAGGGCTCGGTTTAGGGTATGGGTTAGGATTAGGGTACGTGTTAGGGTTAGGGTAGGGGTTAGGGTTAGGGTACGCGTTAGGGTTAGGGTAGTGATTAAACCTATCCCACTCTCTAGATACCCCTTAGCAAATAAAGGAATATTATTTGGGGGTCCAGCCGTGCAGAAGAGTTTAGACACTAGGATTAGATAAGGAACACACCCATTATAAAGAAATCACATTAGGATTCTCTTTTTAAGCTCTTTCTTAAAACACTAGTGCTTAGGAAATCTATTGGAGGCAGAAGCAGTCAAGGGTAGCCTAGGGTTAGGGTTAGGCTTAGGGTTAGGCTTAGGGTACGGCTTAGGGTACGGGTTCGGGGAGGGCTTCGGGTACGGCGTAGGGTATGGGTTAGGGTTAGGGTTAGGGTTAGTGTTAGGGTTAGGGCTCGGTTTAGGGTACGGGTTAGGATTAGGGTACGTGTTAGGGTTAGGGTAGGGGTTAGGGTTAGGGTACGCGTTAGGGTTAGGGTAGTTATTAAACCTATCCCACTCTCTAGATACCCCTTAGCACGTAAAGGAATATTATTTGGGGGTCCAGCCATGGAGAAGAGTTTAGACACTAAGATAATATAAGGAACACACACATTATAAAGAAATCACATTAGGATTCTCTTTTTAAGCTGTTCCTTAAAACACTAGTGCTTAGGAAATCTACTGGAGGCAGAAGCAGTCAAGGGTAGCCTAGGGTTAGGGTTAGGCTTAGGGTACGGCTTAGGGTACGGGTTCGGGGAGGGCTTCGGGTACGGCATAGGGTATGGGTTAGGGTTAGGGTTAGGGTTAGTGTTAGGGTTAGGGCTCGGTTTAGGGTACGGGTTAGGATTTGGGTACGTGTTAGGGTTAGGGTAGGGGTTAGGGTTAGGGTACGCGTTAGGGTTAGGGTAGTGATTAAACCTATCCCACTCTCTAGATACCCCTTAGCACATAAAGGAATATTATTTGGTTGTCCAGCCATGGAGAAGAGTTTAGACACTAGGATTAGATAAGGAACCCACCCATTATAAAGAAATCACATTAGGATTCTCTTTTTAAGCTGTTCCTTAAAACACTAGTGCTTAGGAAATCTATTGGAGGCAGAAGCAGTCAAGGGTAGCCTAGGGTTAGGGTTAGGCTTAGGGTTAGGCTTAGGGTACGTCTTAGGGTACGTGTTCGGGGAGGGCTTCGGGTATGGCGTAGGGTATTGGTTAGGGTTAGGGTTAGGGTTAGTGTTAGGTTTAGGGCTCGGTTTAGGGTACGGGTTAGGATTAGGGTACGTGTTAGGGTTAGGTTAGGGGTGAGGGTTAGGGTACGCGTTAGGGTTAGGGTAGTTATTAAACCTATCCCACTCTCTAGATACCCCTTAGCACGTAAAGGAATATTATTTGGGGGTCCAGCCATGGAGAAGAGTTTAGACACTAAGATAATATAAGGAACACACACATTATAAAGAAATCACTTTAGGATTCTCTTTTTAAGCTGTTCCTTAAAACACTAGTGCTTAGGAAATCTATTGGAGGCAGAAGCAGTCAAGGGTAGCCTAGGGTTAGGGTTAGGCTTAGGGTTAGGCTTAGGGTACGGCTTAGGGTACGGGTTCGGGAAGGGCTTCGGGTACGGCGTAGGGTATGGGTTAGGGTTAGGGTTAGGGTTAGTGTTAGGGATAGGCCTCGGTTTAGGGTACGGGTTAGGATTAGGGTACGTGTTAGGGTTAGGGTAGGGGTTAGGGTTAGGGTACGCGTTAGGGTTAGGGTAGTTATTAAACCTATCCCACTCTCTAGATACCCCTTAGCACGTAAAGGAATATTATTTGGGGGTCCAGCCATGGAGAAGAGTTTAGACACTAAGATAATATAAGGAACACACACATTATAAAGAAATCACATAAGGATTCTCTTTTTAAGCTGTTCCTTAAAACACTAGTGCTTAGGAAATCTATTGGAGGCAGAAGCAGTCAAGGGTAGCCTAGGGTTAGGGTTAGGCTTAGGGTTAGGCTTAGGGTACGGCTTAGGGTACGTGTTCGGGGAGGGCTTCGGGTACGGCGTAGGGTATGGGTTAGGGTTAGGGTTAGGGTTAGTGTTAGGGTTAGGGCTCGGTTTAGGGTACAGGTTAGGATTAGGGTACGTGTTAGGGTTAGAGTAGGGGTTAGGGTTAGGGTACGCGTTACGGTTAGGGTAGTTATTAAACCTATCCCACTCTCTAGATAGCCCTTAGCACGTAAAGGAATATTATTTGGGGGTCCAGCCATGGAGAAGAGTTTAGACACAAAGATAATATAAGGAACACACACATTATAAAGAAATCACATTAGGATTCTCTTTTTAAGCTGTTCCTTAAAACACTAGTGCTTAGGAAATCTATTGGAGGCAGAAGCAGTCAAGGGTAGCCTAGGGTTAGGGTTCGGCTTAGGGTACGGCTTAGGTTACGGGTTCGGGGAGGGCTTCGGGTACGGTGTAGGGTATGGGTTAGGGTTAGGGTTAGGGTTAGTGTTAGGGTTAGGGCTCGGTTTAGGGTACGGGTTAGGATTAGGGTACGTGTTAGGGTTAGGGTAGGGGTTAGGGTTAGGGTACGCGTTACGGTTAGGGTAGTTATTAAACCTATCCCACTCTCTAGATAGCCCTTAGCACGTAAAGGAATATTATTTGGGGGTCCAGCCATGGAGAAGAGTTTAGACACTAAGATAATATAAGGAACACACCCATTATAAAGAAATCACATTAGGATTCTCTTTTTAAGCTGTTCCTTAAAACACTAGTGCTTAGGAAATCTATTGGAGGCAGAAGCAGTCAAGGGTAGCCTAGGGTTAGGGTTAGGCTTAGGTTTAGGCTTAGGGTACGGCTTAGGGTACGGGTTCGGGGAGGGCTTCGGGTACGGGGTAGGGCATGGGTTAGGGTTAGGGTTAGGGTTAGTGATAGGGTTAGGGCTCGGTTTAGGGTACGGGTTAGGATTAGGGTACATGTTAGGGTTAGGGTAGGGGTTAGCGTTAGGGTACGCATTAGGGTTAGGGTAGTTATTAAACCTATCCCACTCTCTAGTTACCCCTTAGCACGTAATGGAATATTATTTGGGGGTCCAGCCATGGAGAAGAGTTTAGACACTAGGAAAAGATAAGGAACACACCCATTATAAAGAAATCACATTAGGATTCTCTTTTTAAGCTGTTCCTTAAAACACTAGTGCTTAGGAAATCTATTGGAGGCAGAAGCAGTCAAGGGTAGCCTAGGGTTAGGGTTAGGCTTAGGGTTAGGCTTAGGGTACGGCTTAGGGTACGGGTTCGGGGAGGGCTTCGGGTACGGCGTAGGGTATGGGTTAGGGTTAGGGTTAGGGTTAGTGTTAGGGTTAGGGCTCGGTTTAGGGTACGGGTTAGGATTAGGGTACGTGTTAGGGTTAGGGTAGGGGTTAGGGTTAGGGTACGCGTTAGGGTTAGGGTAGTTATTAAACCTATCCCACTCTCTAGATACCCCTTAGCACGTAACGGAATATTATTTGGGGGTCCAGCCATGGAGAAGAGTTTAGACACTAAGATAATATAAGGAACACACACATTATAAAGAAATCACATTAGGATTCTCTTTTTAAGCTGTTCCTTAAAACACTAGTGCTTAGGAAATCTATTGGAGGCAGAAGCAGTCAAGGGTAGCCTAGGGTTAGGGTTAGGCTTAGGGTTAGGCTTAGGGTACGGCTTAGGGTACGGGTTCGGGGAGGGCTTCGGGTACGGCGTAGGGTATGGGTTAGGGTTAGTGTTAGGGTTAGTGTTAGGGTTAGGGCTCGGTTTAGGGTACGGGTTAGGTTTAGGGTACGTGTTAGGGTTAGGGTAGGGGTTAGGGTTAGGGTACGCGTTAGGGTTAGGGTAGTGATTAAACCTATCCCACTCTCTAGATACCCCTTAGCACATAAAGGAATATTATTTGGTTGTCCAGCCATGGAGAAGAGTTTAGACACTAGGATTAGATAAGGAACCCACCCATTATAAAGAAATCACATTAGGATTCTCTTTTTAAGCTGTTCCTTAAAACACTAGTGCTTAGGAAATCTATTGGAGGCAGAAGCAGTCAAGGGTAGCCTAGGGTTAGGGTTAGGCTTAGGGTTAGGCTTAGGGTACGTCTTAGGGTACGTGTTCGGGGAGGGCTTCGGGTATGGCGTAGGGTATTGGTTAGGGTTAGGGTTAGGGTTAGTGTTAAGTTTAGGGCTCGGTTTAGGGTACGGGTTAGGATTAGGGTACGTGTTAGGGTTAGGGTAGGGGTTAGGGTTAGGGTACGCGTTAGGGTTAGGGTAGTTATTAAACCTATCCCACTCTCTAGATACCCCTTAGCACGTAGAGGAATATTATTTGGGGGTCCAGCCATGGAGAAGAGTTTAGACAATAAGATAATATAAGGAACACACACATTATAAAGAAATCACATTAGGATTCTCTTTTTAAGCTGTTCCTTAAAACACTAGTGCTTAGGAAATCTATTGGAGGCAGAAGCAGTCAAGGGTAGCCTACGGTTAGGGTTAGGCTTAGGGTTAGGCTTAGGGTACGGCTTAGGGTACGGGTTCGGGAAGGGCTTCGGGTACGGCGTAGGGTATGGGTTAGGGTTAGGGTTAGGGTTAGTGTTAGGGATAGGCCTCGGTTTAGGGTACGGGTTAGGATTAGGGTACGTGTTAGGGTTAGGGTAGGGGTTAGGGTTAGGGTACGCGTTAGGGTTAGGGTAGTTATTAAACCTATCCCACTCTCTAGATACCCCTTAGCACGTAAAGGAATATTATTTGGGGGTCCAGCCATGGAGAAGAGTTTAGACACTAAGATAATATAAGGAACACACACATTATAAAGAAATCACATTAGGATTCTCTTTTTAAGCTGTTCCTTAAAACACTAGTGCTTAGGAAATCTATTGGAGGCAGAAGCAGTCAAGGGTAGCCTAGGGTTAGGGTTAGGCTTAGGGTTAGGGTTAGGCTTAGGGTTAGGCTTAGGGTACGGCTTAGGGTACGTGTTCGGGGAGGGCTTCGGGTACGGCGTAGGGTATGGGTTAGGGTTAGGGTTAGGGTTAGTGTTAGGGTTAGGGCTCGGTTTAGGGTACGGGTTAGGATTAGGGTACGTGTTAGGGTTAGAGTAGGGGTTAGGGTTAGGGTACGCGTTACGGTTAGGGTAGTTATTAAACCTATCCCACTCTCTAGATAGCCCTTAGCACGTAAAGGAATATTATTTGGGGGTCCAGCCATGGAGAAGAGTTTAGACACTAAGATAATATAAGGAACACACACATTATAAAGAAATCACATTAGGATTCTCTTTTTAAGCTGTTCCTTAAAACACTAGTGCTTAGGAAATCTATTGGAGGCAGAAGCAGTCAAGGGTAGCCTAGGGTTAGGGTTAGGCTTAGGGTTAGGCTTAGTGTACGGCTTAGGGTACGGGTTCGGGGAGGGCTTCGGGTACGGCGTAGGGTATGGGTTAGGGTTAGGGTTAGGGTTAGTGTTAGGGTTAGGGCTCGGTTTAGGGTACGGGTTAGGTTTAGGGTACGTGTTAGGGTTAGGGTAGAGGTTAGCGTTAGGGTACGCGTTAGGGTTAGGGTAGTTATTAAACCAATCCCACTCTCTAGATACACCTGAGCACGTAAAGGAATATTATTTGGGGGTCCAGCCATGGAGAAGAGTTTAGACACTAGGATAAGATAAGGAACACACCCATTATAAAGAAATCACATTAGGATTCTCTTTTTAAGCTGTTCCTTAAAACACTAGTGCTTAGGAAATCTATTGGAGGCAGAAGCAGTCAAGGGTAGCCTAGGGTTAGGGTTAGGCTTAGGGTTACTCTTAGGGTACGGCTTAGGGTACGGGTTCGGGGAGGGCTTCGGGTACGGCGTAGGGTATGGGTTAGGGTTAGTGTTAGGGTTAGTGTTAGGGTTAGGGCTCGGTTTACGTTACGGGTTAGGATTAGGGTACGTGTTAGGGTTAGGGTAAGGGTTAGGGTTCGGGTACGCGTTAGGGTTAGGGTAGTTATTAAACCTATCCCACTCTCTAGATACCCCTTAGCACGTAAAGGAATATTATTTGGGGGTCCAGCCATGGAGAAGAGTTTAGACACTAAGATAATATAAGGAACACACCCATTATAAAGAAATCACATTAGGATTCTCTTTTTAAGCTGTTCCTTAAAACCCTAGTGCTTAGGAAATCTATTGGAGGCAGAAGCAGTCAAGGGTAGCCTAGGGTTAGGGTTAGGCTTAGGGTTAGGCTTAGGGTACGGCTTAGGGTACGGGTTCGGGGAGGGCTTCGGGTACGGTGTAGGATATGGGTTAGGGTTAGGGTTAGGGTTAGTGTTAGGGTTAGGGCTCGGTTTAGGGTACGGGTTAGGATTAGGGTACGTGTTAGGGTTAGGGTAGGGGTTAGCGTTAGGGTACGCGTTAGGGTTAGGGTAGTTATTAAACCTATCCCACTCTCTAGATACCCCTTAGCACGTAAAGGAATATTATTTGGGGGTCCAGCCATGGAGAAGAGTTTAGACACTAAGATAATATAAGGAACACACCCATTATAAAGAAATCACATTAGGATTCTCTTTTTAAGCTGTTCCTTAAAACCCTAGTGCTTAGGAAATCTATTGGAGGCAGAAGCATTCAAGGGTAGCCTAGGGTTAGGGTTAGGCTTAGGGTTAGGCTTCGTGTACGGCTTAGGGTACGGGTTCGGGGAGGGCTTCGGGTACGGCGTAGGGTATGGGTTAGGGTTAGGGTTAGGGTTAGTGTTAGGGTTAGGGCTCGGTTTAGGGTACGGGTTAGGTTTAGGGTACGTGTTAGGGTTAGGGTAGGGGTTAGCGTTAGGGTACGCGTTAGGGTTAGGGTAGTTATTAAACCAATCCCACTCTCTAGATACCCCTTAGCACGTAAAGGAATATTATTTGGGGGTCCAGCCATGGAGAAGAGTTTAGACACTAGGATAAGATAAGGAACACACCCATTATAAAGAAATCACATTAGGATTCTCTTTTTAAGCTGTTCCTTAAAACACTAGTGCTTAGGAAATCTATTGGAGGCAGAAGCAGTCAAGGGTAGCCTAGGGTTAGGGTTAGGCTTAGGGTTAGGCTTAGGGTACGGCTTAGGGTACGGGTTCGGGGAGGGCTTTGGGTACGGTGTAGGGTATGGGTTAGGGTTAGGGTTAGGGTTAGTGTTAGGGTTAGGGCTCGGTTTAGGGTACGGGTTAGGATTAGGGTACGTGTTAGGGTTAGGGTAGGGGTTAGCGTTAGGGTACGCGTTAGGGTTAGGGTAGTTATTAAACCTATCCCACTCTCTAGTTACCCCTTAGCACATAAAGGAATATTATTTGGGGGTCCAGCCATGGAGAAGAGTTTAGACACTAGGATTAGATAAGGAACACACCCATTATAAAGAAATCACATTAGGATTCTCTTTTTAAGCTGTTCCTTAAAACACTAGTGCTTAGGAAATCTATTGGAGGCAGAAGCAGTCAAGGGTAGCCTAGGGTTAGGGTTAGGCTTAGGGTTAGGCTTAGGGTACGGCTTAGGGTACGTGTTCGGGGAGGGCTTCGGGTACGGCGTAGGGTATGGGTTAGGGTTAGGGTTAGGGTTAGTGTTAGGGTTAGGGCTCGGTTTATGGTACGGGTTAGGATTAGGGTACGTTTTAGGGTTAGGGTAGGGGTTAGGGTTAGGGTACGCGTTACGGTTAGGGTAGTTATTAAACCTATCCCACTCTCTAGATACCCCTTAGCACGTAAAGGAATATTATTTGGGGGTCCAGCCATGGAGAAGAGTTTAGACACTAAGATAATATAAGGAACACACACATTATAAAGAAATCACATTAGGATTCTCTTTTTAAGCTGTTCCTTAAAACACTAGTGCTTAGGAAATCTATTGGAGGCAGAAGCAGTCAAGGGTAGCCTAGGGTTAGGGTTAGGCTTAGGGTTAGGCTTAGGGTACGGCTTAGGGTACGGGTTCGGGGAGGGCTTCGGGTACGGTGTAGGGTATGGGTTAGGGTTAGGGTTAGGGTTAGTGTTAGGGTTAGGGCTCGGTTTAGGGTACGGGTTAGGATTAGGGTACGTGTTAGGGTTAGGGTAGGGGTTAGCGTTAGGGTACGCGTTAGGGTTAGGTTAGTTATTAAACCTATCCCACTCTCTAGTTACCCCTTAGCACGTAAAGGAATATTATTTGGGGGTCCAGCCATGGAGAAGAGTTTAGACACTAGGAAAAGATAAGGAACACACCCATTATAAAGAAATCACATTAGGATTCTCTTTTTAAGCTGTTCCTTAAAACACTAGTGCTTAGGAAATCTATTGGAGGCAGAAGCAGTCAAGGGTAGCCTAGGGTTAGGGTTAGGCTTAGGGTTAGGCTTAGGGTACGGCTTAGGGTACGGGTTCGGGGAGGGCTTCGGGTACGGCGTAGGGTATGGGTTAGGGTTAGGGTTAGGGTTAGTGTTAGGGTTAGGGCTCGGTTTAGGGTACGGGTTAGGATTAGGGTACGTGTTAGTGTTAGGGTAGGGGTTAGGGTTAGGGTACGCGTTAGGGTTAGGGTAGGTATTAAACCTATCCCACTCTCTAGATACCCCTTAGCACGTAAAGGAATATTATTTGGGGGTCCAGCCATGGAGAAGAGTTTAGACACTAAGATAATATAAGGAACACACACATTATAAAGAAATCACATTAGGATTCTCTTTTTAAGCTGTTCCTTAAAACACTAGTGCTTAGGAAATCTATTGGAGGCAGAAGCAGTCAAGGGTAGCCTAGGGTTAGGGTTAGGCTTAGGGTTAGGCTTAGGGTACGCCGTAGGGTACGGGTTCGGGGAGGGCTTCGGGTACGGCGTAGGGTATGGGTTAGGGTTAGGGTTAGGGTTAGTGTTAGGGTTAGGGCTCGGTTTAGGGGACGGGTTAGGTTTAGGGTACGTGTTAGGGTTAGGGTGGGGGTTAGGGTTAGGGTACGCGTTAGGGTTAGGGTAGTTATTAAACCTATCCCACTCTCTAGATACCCCTTAGCACGTAAAGGAATATTATTTGGGGGTCCAGCCATGGAGAAGAGTTTAGACACTAAGATAATATAAGGAACACACACATTATAAAGAAATCACATTAGGATTCTCTTTTTAAGCTGTTCCTTAAAACCCTAGTGCTTAGGAAATCTATTGGAGGCAGAAGCAGTCAAGGGTAGCCTAGGGTTAGGGTTAGGCTTAGGGTTAGGCTTAGGGTACGGCTTAGGGTACGGGTTCGGGGAGGGCTTCGGGTACGGCGTAGGGTATGGGTTAGGGTTAGGGTTAGGTTTAGTGTTAGGGTTAGGGCTCGGTTTAGGGTACGGGTTAGGATTAGGGTACGTGTTAGGGTTAGGGTAGGGGTTAGGGTTAGGGTACGCGTTAGGGTTAGGGTAGTTATTAAACCTATCCCACTCTCTAGATAGCCCTTAGCACGTAAAGGAATATTATTTGGGGGTCCAGCCATGGAGAAGAGTTTAGACACTAAGATAATATAAGGAACACACACATTATAAAGAAATCACATTAGGATTCTCTTTTTAAGCTGTTCCTTAAAACACTAGTGCTTAGGAAATCTATTGGAGGCAGAAGCAGTCAAGGGTAGCCTAGGGTTAGGGTTAGGCTTAGGGTTAGGCTTAGGGTACGGCTTAGGTTACGGGTTCGGGGAGGGCTTCGGGTACGGTGTAGGGTATGGGTTAGGGTTAGGGTTAGGGTTAGTGTTAGGGTTAGGGCTCGGTTTAGGGTACGGGTTAGGTTTAGGGTACGTGTTAGGGTTAGGGTAGGGGTTAGCGTTAGGGTACGCTTTAGGGTTAGGGTAGTTATTAAACCAATCCCACTCTCTAGATACCCCTGAGCACGTAAAGGAATATTATTTGGGGGTCCAGCCATGGAGAAGAGTTTAGACACTAGGATAAGATAAGGAACACACCCATTATAAAGAAATCACATTAGGATTCTCTTTTTAAGCTGTTCCTTAAAACACTAGTGCTTAGGAAATCTATTGGAGGCAGAAGCAGTCAAGGGTAGCCTAGGGTTAGGGTTAGGCTTAGGGTTAGGCTTAGGGTACGGCTTAGGGTACGGGTTCGGGGAGGGCTTCGGGTACGGCGTAGGGTATGGGTTAGGGTTAGTGTTAGGGTTAGTGTTAGGGTTAGGGCTCGGTTTACGTTACGGGTTAGGATTAGGGTACGTGTTAGGGTTAGGGTAGAGGTTAGGGTTAGGGTACGCGTTAGGGTTAGGGTAGTTATTAAACCTATCCCACTCTCTAGATACCCCTTAGCACGTAAAGGAATATTATTTGGGGGTCCAGCCATGGAGAAGAGTTTAGACACTAAGATAATATAAGGAACACACCCATTATAAAGAAATCACATTAGGATTCTCTTTTTAAGCTGTTCCTTAAAACACTAGTGCTTAGGAAATCTATTGGAGGCAGAAGCAGTCAAGGGTAGCCTAGGGTTAGGGTTAGGCTTAGGGTTAGGCTTAGGGTACGGCTTAGGGTACGTGTTCGGGGAGGGCTTCGGGTACGGCGTAGGGTATGGGTTAGGGTTAGGGTTAGGGTTAGTGTTAGGGTTAGGGCTCGGTTTAGGGTACGGGTTAGGATTAGGGTACGTGTTAGGGTTAGGGTAGGGGTTAGGGTTAGGGTACGCGTTAGTGTTAGGGTACTGATTAAACCTATCCCACTCTCTAGATACCCCTTAGCACATAAAGGAATATTATTTGGGGGTCCAGCCATGGAGAAGAGTTTAGACACTAGGATTAGATAAGGAACACACCCATTATAAAGAAATCACATTAGGATTCTCTTTTTAAGCTGTTCCTTAAAACACTAGTGCTTAGGAAATCTATTGGAGGCAGAAGCAGTCAAGGGTAGCCTAGGGTTAGGGTTAGGCTTAGGGTTAGGCTTAGGGTACGCCGTAGGGTACGGGTTCGGGGAGGGCTTCGGGTACGGCGTAGGGTATGGGTTAGGGTTAGGGTTAGGGTTAGTGTTAGGGTTAGGGCTCGGTTTAGGGGACGGGTTAGGATTAGGGTACGTGTTAGGGTTAGGGTGGGGGTTAGGGTTAGGGTACGCGTTAGGGTTAGGGTAGTTATTAAACCTATCCCACTCTCTAGATACCCCTTAGCACGTAAAGGAATATTATTTGGGGGTCCAGCCATGGAGAAGAGTTTAGACACTAAGATAATATAAGGAACACACACATTATAAAGAAATCACATTAGGATTCTCTTTTTAAGCTGTTCCTTAAAACCCTAGTGCTTAGGAAATCTATTGGAGGCAGAAGCAGTCAAGGGTAGCCTAGGGCTAGGGTTAGGCTTAGGGTTAGGCTTAGGGTACGGCTTAGGGTACGGGTTCGGGGAGGGCTTCGGGTACGGCGTAGGGTATGGGTTAGGGTTAGGGTTAGGTTTAGTGTTAGGGTTAGGGCTCGGTTTAGGGTACGGGTTAGGATTAGGGTACGTGTTAGGGTTAGGGTAGGGGTTAGGGTTAGGGTACGCGTTAGGGTTAGGGTAGTTATTAAACCTATCCCACTCTCTAGATAGCCCTTAGCACGTAAAGGAATATTATTTGGGGGTCCAGCCATGGAGAAGAGTTTAGACACTAAGATAATATAAGGAACACACACATTATAAAGAAATCACATTAGGATTCTCTTTTTAAGCTGTTCCTTAAAACACTAGTGCTTAGGAAATCTATTGGAGGCAGAAGCAGTCAAGGGTAGCCTAGGGTTAGGGTTAGGCTTAGGGTTAGGCTTAGGGTACGGCTTAGGTTACGGGTTCGGGGAGGGCTTCGGGTACGGTGTAGGGTATGGGTTAGGGTTAGGGTTAGGGTTAGTGTTAGGGTTAGGGCTCGGTTTAGGGTACGGGTTAGGATTAGGGTACGTGTTAGGGTTAGGGTAGGGGTAAGCGTTAGGGTACGCGTTAGGGTTAGGGTAGTTATTAAACCTATCCCACTCTCTAGTTACCCCTTAGCACGTAAAGGAATATTATTTGGGGGTCCAGCCATGGAGAAGAGTTTAGACACTAGGAAAAGATAAGGAACACACCCATTATAAAGAAATCACATTAGGATTCTCTTTTTAAGCTGTTCCTTAAAACACTAGTGCTTAGGAAATCTATTGGAGGCAGAAGCAGTCAAGGGTAGCCTAGGGTTAGGGTTAGGCTTAGGGTTAGGCTTAGGGTACGGCTTAGGGTACGGGTTCGGGGAGGGCTTCGGGTACGGCGTAGGGTATGGGTTAGGGTTAGTGTTAGGGTTAGTGTTAGGGTTAGGGCTCGGTTTACGTTACGGGTTAGGATTAGGGTACGTGTTAGGGTTAGGGTAGGGGTTAGGGTTAGGGTACGCGTTAGGGTTAGGGTAGTTATTAAACCTATCCCACTCTCTAGATACCCCTTAGCACGTAAAGGAATATTATTTGGGGGTCCAGCCATGGAGAAGAGTTTAGACACTAAGATAATATAAGGAACACACCCATTATAAAGAAATCACATTAGGATTCTCTTTTTAAGCTGTTCCTTAAAACACTAGTGCTTAGGAAATCTATTGGAGGCAGAAGCAGTCAAGGGTAGCCTAGGGTTAGGGTTAGGCTTAGGGTTAGGCTTAGGGTACGGCTTAGGGTACGTGTTCGGGGAGGGCTTCGGGTACGGCGTAGGGTATGGGTTAGGGTTAGGGTTAGGGTTAGTGTTAGGGTTAGGGCTCGGTTTAGGGTACGGGTTAGGATTAGGGTACGTGTTAGGGTTAGGGTAGGGGTTAGGGTTAGGGTACGCGTTAGTGTTAGGGTACTGATTAAACCTATCCCACTCTCTAGATACCCCTTAGCACATAAAGGAATATTATTTGGGGGTCCAGCCATGGAGAAGAGTTTAGACACTAGGATTAGATAAGGAACACACCCATTATAAAGAAATCACATTAGGATTCTCTTTTTAAGCTGTTCCTTAAAACACTAGTGCTTAGGAAATCTATTGGAGGCAGAAGCAGTCAAGGGTAGCCTAGGGTTAGGGTTAGGCTTAGGGTTAGGCTTAGGGTATGGCTTAGGGTACGGGTTCGGGGAGGGCTTCGGGTACGGCGTAGGGTATGGGTTAGGGTTAGGGTTAGGGTTAGTGTTAGGGTTAGGGCTCGGTTTAGGGTATGGGTTAGGATTAGGGTACGTGTTAGGGTTAGGGTAGGGGTTAGGGTTAGGGTACGCGTTAGGGTTAGGGTAGTGATTAAACCTATCCCACTCTCTAGATACCCCTTAGCAAATAAAGGAATATTATTTGGGGGTCCAGCCGTGCAGAAGAGTTTAGACACTAGGATTAGATAAGGAACACACCCATTATAAAGAAATCACATTAGGATTCTCTTTTTAAGCTCTTTCTTAAAACACTAGTGCTTAGGAAATCTATTGGAGGCAGAAGCAGTCAAGGGTAGCCTAGGGTTAGGGTTAGGCTTAGGGTTAGGCTTAGGGTACGGCTTAGGGTACGGGTTCGGGGAGGGCTTCGGGTACGGCGTAGGGTATGGGTTAGGGTTAGGGTTAGGGTTAGTGTTAGGAATAGGCCTCGGTTTAGGGTACGGGTTAGGATTAGGGTACGTGTTAGGGTTAGGGTAGGGGTTAGGGTTAGGGTACGTGTTAGGGTTAGGGTAGTTATTAAACCTATCCCACTCTCTAGATACCCCTTAGCACATAAAGGAATATTATTTGGGGGTCCAGCCGTGCAGAAGAGTTTAGACACTAGGATTAGATAAGGAACACACCCATTATAAAGAAATCACATTAGGATTCTCTTTTTAAGCTCTTCCTTAAAACACTAGTGCTTAGGAAATCTATTGGAGGCAGAAGCAGTCAAGGGTAGCCTAGGGTTAGGGTTAGGCTTAGGGTTAGGCTTAGGGTACGGCTTAGGGTACGGTTTCGGGGAGGGCTTCGGGTACGGCGTAGGGTATGGGTTAGGGTTAGGGTTAGGGTTAGTGTTAGGAATAGGCCTCGGTTTAGGGTACGGGTTAGGATTAGGGTACGTGTTAGGGTTAGGGTAGGGGTTAGGGTTAGGGTACGCGTTAGGGTGAGGGTAGTTATTAAACCTATCCCACTCTCTAGATACCCCTTAGCACGTAAAGGAATATTATTTGGGGGTCCAGCTATGGAGAAGAGTTTAGACACTAAGATAATATAAGGAACACACACATTATAAAGAAATCACATTAGGATTCTCTTTTTAAGCTGTTCCTTAAAACACTAGTGCTTAGGAAATCTATTGGAGGCAGAAGCAGTCAAGGGTAGCCTAGGGTTAGGTTTAGGCTTAGGGTTAGGCTTAGGGTACGGCTTAGGGTACATGTTCGGGGAGGGCTTCGGGTACGGCGTAGGGTATGGGTTAGGGTTAGGGTTAGGGTTAGTGTTAGGGTTAGGGCTCGGTTTAGGGTACGGGTTAGGATTAGGGTACGTGTTAGGGTTAGAGTAGGGGTTAGGGTTAGGGTACGCGTTACGGTTAGGGTAGTTATTAAACCTATCCCACTCTCTAGATAGCCCTTAGCACGTAAAGGAATATTATTTGGGGGTCCAGCCATGGAGAAGAGTTTAGACACTAAGATAATATAAGGAACACACACATTATAAAGAAATCACATTAGGATTCTCTTTTTAAGCTGTTCCTTAAAACACTAGTGCTTAGGAAATCTATTGGAGGCAGAAGCAGTCAAGGGTAGCCTAGGGTTAGGGTTAGGCTTAGGGTTAGGCTTAGGGTACGGCTTAGGGTACGGGTTCGGGGAGGGCTTCGGGTACGGTGTAGGGTATGGGTTAGGGTTAGGGTTAGGGTTAGTGTTAGGGTTAGGGCTCGGTTTAGGGTACGGGTTAGGATTAGGGTACGTGTTAGGGTTAGGGTAGGGGTTAGCTTTAGGGTACGCGTTAGGGTTAGGGTAGTTATTAAACCTATCCCACTCTCTAGTTACCCCTTAGCACGTAAAGGAATAGTATTTGGGGGTCCAGCCATGGAGAAGAGTTTAGACACTAGGAAAAGATAAGGAACACACCCATTATAAAGAAATCACATTAGGATTCTCTTTTTAAGCTGTTCCTTAAAACCCTACTGCTTAGGAAATCTATTGGAGGCAGAAGCAGTCAAGGGTAGCCTAGGGTTAGGGTTAGGCTTAGGGTTAGGCTTAGTGTACGGCTTAGGGTACGGGTTCGGGGAGGGCTTCGGGTACGGCGTAGGGTATGGGTTAGGGTTAGGGTTAGGGTTAGTGTTAGGGTTAGGGCTCGGTTTAGGGTACGGGTTAGGTTTAGGGTACGTTTTAGGGTTAGGGTAGGGGTTAGCGTTAGGGTACGCGTTAGGGTTAGGGTAGTTATTAAACCAATCCCACTCTCTAGATACCCCTTAGCACGTAAAGGAATATTATTTGGGGGTCCAGCCATGGAGAAGAGTTTAGACACTAGGATAAGATAAGGAACACACCCATTATAAAGAAATCACATTAGGATTCTCTTTTTAAGCTGTTCCTTAAAACACTAGTGCTTAGGAAATCTATTGGAGGCAGAAGCAGTCAAGGGTAGCCTAGGGTTAGGGTTAGGCTTAGGGTTAGGCTTAGGGTACGGCTTAGGGTACGGGTTCGGAGAGGGCTTCGGGTACGGTGTAGGGTATGGGTTAGGGTTAGGGTTAGGGTTAGTGTTAGGGTTAGGGCTCGGTTTAGGGTACGGGTTAGGATTAGGGTACGTGTTAGGGTTAGGGTAGGGGTTAGCGTTAGGGTACGCGTTAGGGATAGGGTAGTTATTAAACCTATCCCACTCTCTAGTTACCCCTTAGCACGTAAAGGAATATTATTTGGGGGTCCAGCCATGGAGAAGAGTATAGACACTAGGAAAAGATAAGGAACACACCCATTATAAAGAAATCACATTAGGATTCTCTTTTTAAGCTGTTCCTTAAAACACTAGTGCTTAGGAAATCTATTGGAGGCAGAAGCGGTCAAGGGTAGCCTAGGGTTAGGGTTAGGCTTAGGGTTAGGCTTAGGGTACGGCTTAGGGTACGGGTTCGGGGAGGGCTTCGGGTACGGCGAAGGGTATGGGTTAGGGTTAGGGTTAGGGTTAGTGTTAGGGTTAGGGCTCGGTTTAGGGTACGGGTTAGGATTAGGGTACGTGTTAGTGTTAGGGTAGGGGTTAGGGTTAGGGTACGCGTTAGGGTTAGGGTAGGTATTAAACCTATCCCACTCTCTAGATACCCCTTAGCACGTAAAGGAATATTATTTGGGGGTCCAGCCATGGAGAAGAGTTTAGACACTAAGATAATATAAGGAACACACACATTATAAAGAAATCACATTAGGATTCTCTTTTTAAGCTGTTCCTTAAAACACTAGTGCTTAGGAAATCTATTGGAGGCAGAAGCAGTCAAGGGTAGCCTAGGGTTAGGGTTAGGCTTAGGGTTAGGCTTAGGGTACGCCTTAGGGTACGGGTTCGGGGAGGGCTTCGGGTACGGCGTAGGGTATGGGTTAGGGTTAGGGTTAGGGTTAGTGTTAGGGTTAGGGCTCGGTTTAGGGGACGGGTTAGGATTAGGGTACGTGTTAGGGTTAGGGTAGGGGTTAGGGTTAGGGTACGCGTTAGGGTTAGGGTAGTTATTAAACCTATCCCACTCTCTAGATACCCCTTAGCACGTAAAGGAATATTATTTGGGGGTCCAGCCATGGAGAAGAGTTTAGACACTAAGATAATATAAGGAACACACACATTATAAAGAAATCACATTAGGATTCTCTTTTTAAGCTGTTCCTTAAAACCCTAGTGCTTAGGAAATCTATTGGAGGCAGAAGCAGTCAAGGGTAGCCTAGGGTTAGGGTTAGGCTTAGGGTTAGGCTTAGGGTACGGCTTAGGGTACGGGTTCGGGGAGGGCTTCGGGTACGGCGTAGGGTATGGGTTAGGGTTAGGGTTAGGGTTAGTGTTAGGGTTAGTGCTCGGTTTAAGGTACGGGTTAGGATTAGGGTACGTGTTAGGGTTAGGGTAGGGGTTAGCGTTAGGGTACGCATTAGGGTTAGGGTAGTTATTAAACCAATCCCACTCTCTAGATACCCCTTAGCACCTAAAGGAATATTATTTGGGGGTCCAGCCATGGAGAAGAGTTTAGACACTAAGATAATATAAGGAACGCACCCATTATAAAGAAATCACATTAGGATTCTCTTTTTAAGCTGTTCCTTAAAACACTAGTGCTTAGGAAATCTATTGGAGGCAGAAGCAGTCAAGGGTAGCCTAGGGTTAGGGTTAGGCTTAGGGTTAGGCTTAGGGTACGGCTTAGGGTACATGTTCGGGGAGGGCTTCGGGTATGGCGTAGGGTATTGGTTAGGGTTAGGGTTAGGGTTAGTGTTAGGTTTAGGGCTCGGTTTAGGGTACGGGTTAGGATTAGGGTACGTGTTAGGGTTAGGGTAGGGGTGAGGGTTAGGGTACGCGTTAGGGTTAGGGTAGTTATTAAACCTATCCCACTCTCTAGATACCCCTTAGCACGTAAAGGAATATTATTTGGGGGTCCAGCCATGGAGAAGAGTTTAGACACTAAGATAATATAAGGAACACACACATTATAAAGAAATCACATTAGGATTCTCTTTTTAAGCTGTTCCTTAAAACACTAGTGCTTAGGAAATCTATTGGAGGCAGAAGCAGTCAAGGGTAGCCTACGGTTAGGGTTAGGCTTAGGGTTAGGCTTAGGGTACGGCTTAGGGTACGGGTTCGGGAAGGGCTTCGGGTACGGCGTAGGGTATGGGTTAGGGTTATGGTTAGGGTTAGTGTTAGGGATAGGCCTCGGTTTAGGGTACGGGTTAGGATTAGGGTACGTGTTAGGGTTAGGGTAGGGGTTAGGGTTAGGGTACGCGTTAGGGTTAGGGTAGTTATTAAACCTATCCCACTCTCTAGATACCCCTTAGCACGTAAAGGAATATTATTTGGGGGTCCAGCCATGGAGAAGAGTTTAGACACTAAGATAATATAAGGAACACACACATTATAAAGAAATCACATAAGGATTCTCTTTTTAAGCTGTTCCTTAAAACACTAGTGCTTAGGAAATCTATTGGAGGCAGAAGCAGTCAAGGGTAGCCTAGGGTTAGGGTTAGGCTTAGGGTTAGGCTTAGGGTACGGCTTAGGGTACGTGTTCGGGGAGGGCTTCGGGTACGGCGTAGGGTATGGGTTAGGGTTAGGGTTAGGGTTAGTGTTAGGGTTAGGGCTCGGTTTAGGGTACGGGTTAGGATTAGGGTACGTGTTAGGGTTAGTGTAGGGGTTAGGGTTAGGGTACGCGTTACGGTTAGGGTAGTTATTAAACCTATCCCACTCTCTAGATAGCCCTTAGCACGTAAAGGAATATTATTTGGGGGTCCAGCCATGGAGAAGAGTTTAGACACTAAGATAATATAAGGAACACACACATTATAAAGAAATCACATTAGGATTCTCTTTTTAAGCTGTTCCTTAAAACACTAGTGCTTAGGAAATCTATTGGAGGCAGAAGCAGTCAAGGGTAGCCTAGGGTTAGGGTTAGGCTTAGGGTTAGGCTTAGGGTACGGCTTAGGTTACGGGTTCGGGGAGGGCTTCGGGTACGGTGTAGGGTATGGGTTAGGGTTAGGGTTAGTGTTAGGGTTAGGGCTCGGTTTAGGGTACGGGTTAGGATTAGGGTACGTGTTAGGGTTAGGGTAGGGGTTAGCGTTAGGGTACGCGTTAGGGTTAGGGTAGTTATTAAACCTATCCCACTCTCTAGTTACCCCTTAGCACGTAAAGGAATATTATTTGGGGGTCCAGCCATGGAGAAGAGTTTAGACACTAGGAAAAGATAAGGAACACACCCATTATAAAGAAATCACATTAGGATTCTCTTTTTAAGCTGTTCCTTAAAACCCTAGTGCTTAGGAAATCTATTGGAGGCAGAAGCAGTCAAGGGTAGCCTAGGGTTAGGGTTAGGCTTAGGGTTAGGCTTAGTGTACGGCTTAGGGTACGGGTTCGGGGAGGGCTTCGGGTACGGCGTAGGGTATGGGTTAGGGTTAGGGTTAGGGTTAGTGTTAGGGTTAGGGCTCGGTTTAGGGTACGGATTAGGTTTAGGGTACGTGTTAGGGTTAGGGTAGGGGTTAGCGTTAGGGTACGCGTTAGGGTTAGGGTAGTTATTAAACCAATCCCACTCTCTAGATACCCCTGAGCACGTAAAGGAATATTATTTGGGGGTCCAGCCATGGAGAAGAGTTTAGACACTAGGATAAGATAAGGAACACACCCATTATAAAGAAATCACATTAGGATTCTCTTTTTAAGCTCTTCCTTAAAACACTAGTGCTTAGGAAATCTATTGGAGGCAGAAGCAGTCAAGGGTAGCCTAGGGTTAGGGTTAGGCTTAGGGTTAGGCTTAGGGTACGGCTTAGGGTACGGGTTCGGGGAGGGCTTCGGGTACGGCGTAGGGTATGGGTAAGGGTTAGGGTTAGGGTTAGTGTTAGGAATAGGCCTCGGTTTAGGGTACGGGTTAGGATTAGGGTACGAGTTAGGGTTAGGGTAGGGGTTAGGGTTAGGGTACGCGTTAGGATTAGGGTAGTTATTAAACCTATCCCACTCTCTAGATACCCCTTAGCACATAAAGGAATATTATTTGGGGATCCAGCCGTGCAGAAGAGTTTAGACACTAGGATTAGATAAGGAACACACCCATTATAAAGAAATCACATTAGGATTCTCTTTTTAAGCTGTTCCTTAAAACACTAGTGCTTAGGAAATCTATTGGAGGCAGAAGCAGTCAAGGGTAGCCTAGGGTTAGGGTTCGGCTTAGGGTACGGCTTAGGTTACGGGTTCGGGGAGGGCTTCGGGTACGGCGTAGGGTATGGGTTAGGGTTAGGGTTAGGGTTAGTGTTAGGGTTAGGGCTCGGTTTAGGGTACGGGTTAGGATTAGGGTACGTGTTAGTGTTAGGGTAGGGGTTAGGGTTAGGGTACGCGTTAGGGTTAGGGTTGGTATTATACCTATCCCACTCTCTAGATACCCCTTAGCACGTAAAGGAATATTATTTGGGGGTCCAGCCATGGAGAAGAGTTTAGACACTAAGATAATATAAGGAACACACACATTATAAAGAAATCACATTAGGATTCTCTTTTTAAGCTGTTCCTTAAAACCCTAGTGCTTAGGAAATCTATTGGAGGCAGAAGCAGTCAAGGGTAGCCTAGGGTTAGGGTTAGGCTTAGGGTTAGGCTTAGGGTACGGCTTAGGGTACGGGTTCGGGGAGGGCTTCGGGTACGGCGTAGGGTATGGGTTAGGGTTAGTGTTAGGGTTAGTGTTAGGGTTAGGGCTCGGTTTACGTTACGGGTTAGGATTAGGGTACGTGTTAGGGTTAGGGTAGGGGTTAGGGTTAGGGTACGCGTTAGGGTTAGGGTAGTTATTAAACCTATCCCACTCTCTAGATACCCCTTAGCACGTAAAGGAATATTATTTGGGAGTCCAGCCATGGAGAAGAGTTTAGACACTAAGATAATATAAGGAACACACACATTATAAAGAAATCACATTAGGATTCTTTTTTAAGCTGTTCCTTAAAACACTAGTGCTTAGGAAATCTATTGGAGGCAGAAGCAGTCAAGGGTAGCCTAGGGTTAGTGTTAGGCTTAGGGTTAGGCTTAGGTTACGGCTTAGGTTACGGGTTCGGGGAGGGCTTTGGGTACGGCGTAGGGTATGGGTTAGGGTTAGGGTTAGTGTTAGGGATAGGGCTCGGTTTAGGGTACGGGTTAGGATTAGGGTACGTGTTAGGGTTAGGGTAGGGGTTAGGGTTAGGGTACGTGTTAGGGTTAGGGTAGTGATTAAACCTATCCCACTCTCTAGATACCCCTTAGCACATAAAAGAATATTATTTGGGGGTCCAGCCATGGAGAAGAGTTTAGACACTAGGAAAAGATAAGGAACACACCCATTATAAAGAAATCACATTAGGATTCTCTTTTTAAGCTGTTCCTTAAAACACTAGTGCTTAGGAAATCTATTGGAGGCAGAAGCAGTCAAGGGTAGCCTAGGGTTAGGGTTAGGCTTAGGGTTAGGCTTAGGGTACGGCTTAGGGTACGTGTTCGGGGAGGGCTTCGGGTACGGAGTAGGGTATGGGTTAGGGTTAGGGTTAGGGTTAGTGTTAGGGTTAGGGCTCGGTTTAGGGTACGGGTTAGGATTAGGGTACGTGTTAGGGTTAGGGTAGGGGTTAGGGTTAGGGTACGCGTTAGTGTTAGGGTACTGATTAAACCTATCCCACTCTCTAGATACCCCTTAGCACATAAAGGAATATTATTTGGGGGTCCAGCCATGGAGAAGAGTTTAGACACTAGGATTAGATAAGGAACACACCCATTATAAAGAAATCCCATTAGGATTCTCTTTTTAAGCTGTTCCTTAAAACACTAGTGCTTAGGAAATCTATTGGAGGCAGAAGCAGTCAAGGGTAGCCTAGGGTTAGGGTTAGGCTTAGGGTTAGGCTTAGGGTATGGCTTAGGGTACGGGTTCGGGGAGGGCTTCGGGTACGGCGTAGGGTATGGGTTAGGGTTAGGGTTAGGGTTAGTGTTAGGGTTAGGGCTCGGTTTAGGGTATGGGTTAGGATTAGGGTACGTGTTAGGGTTAGGGTAGGGGTTAGGGTTAGGGTACGCGTTAGGGTTAGGGTAGTGATTAAACCTATCCCACTCTCTAGATACCCCTTAGCACATAAAGGAATATTATTTGGGGGTCCAGCCGTGCAGAAGAGTTTAGACACTAGGATTAGATAAGGAACACACCCATTATAAAGAAATCACATTAGGATTCTCTTTTTAAGCTCTTCCTTAAAACACTAGTGCTTAGGAAATCTATTGGAGGCAGAAGCAGTCAAGGGTAGCCTAGGGTTAGGGTTAGGCTTAGGGTTAGGCTTAGGGTACGGCTTAGGGTACGGGTTCGGGGAGGGCTTCGGGTACGGCGTAGGGTATGGGTTAGGGTTAGGGTTAGGGTTAGTGTTAGGAATAGGCCTCGGTTTAGGGTACGGGTTAGGATTAGGGTACGAGTTAGGGTTAGGGTAGGGGTTAGGGTTAGGGTACGCGTTAGGGTTAGGGTAGTTATTAAACCTATCCCACTCTCTAGATACCCCTTAGCACATAAAGGAATATTATTTGGGGGTCCAGCCGTGCAGAAGAGTTTAGACACTAGGATTAGATAAGGAACACACCCATTATAAAGAAATCACATTAGGATTCTCTTTTTAAGCTCTTCCTTAAAACACTAGTGCTTAGGAAATCTATTGGAGGCAGAAGCAGTCAAGGGTAGCCTAGGGTTAGGGTTAGGCTTAGGGTTAGGCTTAGGGTACGGCTTAGGGTACGGGTTCGGGGAGGGCTTCGGGTACGGCGTAGGGTATGGGTTAGGGTTAGGGTTAGGGTTAGTGTTAGGAATAGGCCTCGGTTTAGGGTACGGGTTAGGATTAGGGTACGTGTTAGGGTTAGGGTAGGGGTTAGGGTTAGGGTACGCGTTAGGGTTAGGGTAGTTATTAAACCTATCCCACTCTCTAGATACCCCTTAGCACGTAAAGGAATATTATTTGGGGGTCCAGCCATGGAGAAGAGTTTAGACACTAAGATAATATAAGGAACACACACATTATAAAGAAATCACATTAGGATTCTCTTTTTAAGCTGTTCCTTAAAACACTAGTGCTTAGGAAATCTATTGGAGGCAGAAGCAGTCAAGGGTAGCCTAGGGTTAGGGTTAGGCTTAGGGTTAGGCTTAGGGTACGGCTTAGGGTACGTGTTCGGGGAGGGCTTCGGGTACGGCGTAGGGTATGGGTTAGGGTTAGGGTTAGGGTTAGTGTTAGGGTTAGGGCTCGGTTTAGGGTACGGGTTAGGATTAGGGTACGTGTTAGGGTTAGAGTAGGGGTTAGGGTTAGGGTACGCGTTACGGTTAGGGTAGTTATTAAACCTATCCCACTCTCTAGATAGCCCTTAGCACGTAAAGGAATATTATTTGGGGGTCCAGCCATGGAGAAGAGTTTAGACACTAAGATAATATAAGGAACACACACATTATAAAGAAATCACATTAGGATTCTCTTTTTAAGCTGTTCCTTAAAACACTAGTGCTTAGGAAATCTATTGGAGGCAGAAGCAGTCAAGGGTAGCCTAGGGTTAGGGTTAGGCTTAGGGTTAGGCTTAGGGTACGGCTTAGGGTACGTGTTCGGGGAGGGCTTCGGGTACGGAGTAGGGTATGGGTTAGGGTTAGGGTTAGGGTTAGTGTTAGGGTTAGGGCTCGGTTTAGGGTACGGGTTAGGATTAGGGTACGTGTTAGGGTTAGGGTAGGGGTTAGGGTTAGGGTACGCGTTAGTGTTAGGGTACTGATTAAACCTATCCCACTCTCTAGATACCCCTTAGCACATAAAGGAATATTATTTGGGGGTCCAGCCATGGAGAAGAGTTTAGACACTAGGATTAGATAAGGAACACACCCATTATAAAGAAATCCCTTTAGGATTCTCTTTTTAAGCTGTTCCTTAAAACACTAGTGCTTAGGAAATCTATTGGAGGCAGAAGCAGTCAAGGGTAGCCTAGGGTTAGGGTTAGGCTTAGGGTTAGGCTTAGGGTATGGCTTAGGGTACGGGTTCGGGGAGGGCTTCGGGTACGGCGTAGGGTATGGGTTAGGGTTAGGGTTAGGGTTAGTGTTAGGGTTAGGGCTCGGTTTAGGGTATGGGTTAGGATTAGGGTACGTGTTAGGGTTAGGGTAGGGGTTAGGGTTAGGGTACGCGTTAGGGTTAGGGTAGTGATTAAACCTATCCCACTCTCTAGATACCCCTTAGCACATAAAGGAATATTATTTGGGGGTCCAGCCGTGCAGAAGAGTTTAGACACTAGGATTAGATAAGGAACACACCCATTATAAAGAAATCACATTAGGATTCTCTTTTTAAGCTCTTCCTTAAAACACTAGTGCTTAGGAAATCTATTGGAGGCAGAAGCAGTCAAGGGTAGCCTAGGGTTAGGGTTAGGCTTAGGGTTAGGCTTAGGGTACGGCTTAGGGTACGGGTTCGGGGAGGGCTTCGGGTACGGCGTAGGGTATGGGTTAGGGTTAGGGTTAGGGTTAGTGTTAGGAATAGGCCTCGGTTTAGGGTACGGGTTAGGATTAGGGTACGTGTTAGGGTTAGGGTAGGGGTTAGGGTTAGGGTACGCGTTAGGGTTAGGGTAGTTATTAAACCTATCCCACTCTCTAGATACCCCTTAGCACGTAAAGGAATATTATTTGGGGGTCCAGCCATGGAGAAGAGTTTAGACACTAAGATAATATAAGGAACACACACATTATAAAGAAATCACATTAGGATTCTCTTTTTAAGCTGTTCCTTAAAACACTAGTGCTTAGGAAATCTATTGGAGGCAGAAGCAGTCAAGGGTAGCCTAGGGTTAGGGTTAGGCTTAGGGTTAGGCTTAGGGTACGGCTTAGGGTACGTGTTCGGGGAGGGCTTCGGGTACGGCGTAGGGTATGGGTTAGGGTTAGGGTTAGGGTTAGTGTTAGGGTTAGGGCTCGGTTTAGGGTACGGGTTAGGATTAGGGTACGTGTTAGGGTTAGAGTAGGGGTTAGGGTTAGGGTACGCGTTACGGTTAGGGTAGTTATTAAACCTATCCCACTCTCTAGATAGCCCTTAGCACGTAAAGGAATATTATTTGGGGGTCCAGCCATGGAGAAGAGTTTAGACACTAAGATAATATAAGGAACACACACATTATAAAGAAATCACATTAGGATTCTCTTTTTAAGCTGTTCCTTAAAACACTAGTGCTTAGGAAATCTATTGGAGGCAGAAGCAGTCAAGGGTAGCCTAGGGTTAGGGTTAGGCTTAGGGTTAGGCTTAGGGTACGGCTTAGGGTACGGGTTCGGGGAGGGCTTCGGGTACGGTGTAGGGTATGGGTTAGGGTTAGGGTTAGGGTTAGTGTTAGGGTTAGGGCTCGGTTTAGGGTACGGGTTAGGATTAGGGTACGTGTTAGGGTTAGGGTAGGGGTTAGCTTTAGGGTACGCGTTAGGGTTAGGGTAGTTATTAAACCTATCCCACTCTCTAGTTACCCCTTAGCACGTAAAGGAATATTATTTGGGGGTCCAGCCATGGAGAAGAGTTTAGACACTAGGAAAAGATAAGGAACACACCCATTATAAAGAAATCACATTAGGATTCTCTTTTTAAGCTGTTCCTTAAAACACTAGTGCTTAGGAAATCTATTGGAGGCAGAAGCAGTCAAGGGTAGCCTAGGGTTAGGGTTAGGCTTAGGGTTAGGCTTAGGGTACGGCTTAGGGTACGTGTTCGGGGAGGGCTTCGGGTACGGAGTAGGGTATGGGTTAGGATTAGGGTTAGGGTTAGTGTTAGGGTTAGGGCTCGGTTTAGGGTACGGGTTAGGATTAGGGTACGTGTTAGGGTTAGGGTAGGGGTTAGGGTTAGGGTAC
Organism: Balaenoptera physalus; assembly: GCF_965194825.1. Lineage (NCBI taxonomy): Eukaryota > Metazoa > Chordata > Mammalia > Artiodactyla > Balaenopteridae > Balaenoptera > Balaenoptera physalus. Next base: position 271,385 of record NW_028126443.1, on the reverse strand, counting down.
GCGTTAGTGTTAGGGTACTGATTAAACCTATCCCACTCTCTAGATACCCCTTAGCACATAAAGGAATATTATTTGGGGGTCCAGCCATGGAGAAGAGTTTAGACACTAGGATTAGATAAGGAACACACCCATTATAAAGAAATCCCATTAGGATTCTCTTTTTAAGCTGTTCCTTAAAACACTAGTGCTTAGGAAATCTATTGGAGGCAGAAGCAGTCAAGGGTAGCCTAGGGTTAGGGTTAGGCTTAGGGTTAGGCTTAGGGTATGGCTTAGGGTACGGGTTCGGGGAGGGCTTCGGGTACGGCGTAGGGTATGGGTTAGGGTTAGGGTTAGGGTTAGTGTTAGGGTTAGGGCTCGGTTTAGGGTATGGGTTAGGATTAGGGTACGTGTTAGGGTTAGGGTAGGGGTTAGGGTTAGGGTACGCGTTAGGGTTAGGGTAGTGATTAAACCTATCCCACTCTCTAGATACCCCTTAGCACATAAAGGAATATTATTTGGGGGTCCAGCCGTGCAGAAGAGTTTAGACACTAGGATTAGATAAGGAACACACCCATTATAAAGAAATCACATTAGGATTCTCTTTTTAAGCTCTTCCTTAAAACACTAGTGCTTAGGAAATCTATTGGAGGCAGAAGCAGTCAAGGGTAGCCTAGGGTTAGGGTTAGGATTAGGGTTAGGCTTAGGGTACGGCTTAGGGTACGGGTTCGGGGAGGGCTTCGGGTACGGCGTAGGGTATGGGTTAGGGTTAGGGTTAGGGTTAGTGTTAGGAATAGGCCTCGGTTTAGGGTACGGGTTAGGATTAGGGTACGAGTTAGGGTTAGGGTAGGGGTTAGGGTTAGGGTACGCGTTAGGGTTAGGGTAGTTATTAAACCTATCCCACTCTCTAGATACCCCTTAGCACATAAAGGAATATTATTTGGGGGTCCAGCCGTGCAGAAGAGTTTAGACACTAGGATTAGATAAGGAACACACCCATTATAAAGAAATCACATTAGGATTCTCTTTTTAAGCTCTTCCTTAAAACACTAGTGCTTAGGAAATCTATTGGAGGCAGAAGCAGTCAAGGGTAGCCTAGGGTTAGGGTTAGGCTTAGGGTTAGGCTTAGGGTACGGCTTAGGGTACGGGTTCGGGGAGGGCTTCGGGTACGGCGTAGGGTATGGGTTAGGGTTAGGGTTAGGGTTAGTGTTAGGAATAGGCCTCGGTTTAGGGTACGGGTTAGGATTAGGGTACGTGTTAGGGTTAGGGTAGGGGTTAGGGTTAGGGTACGCGTTAGGGTTAGGGTAGTTATTAAACCTATCCCACTCTCTAGATACCCCTTAGCACGTAAAGGAATATTATTTGGGGGTCCAGCCATGGAGAAGAGTTTAGACACTAAGATAATATAAGGAACACACACATTATAAAGAAATCACATTAGGATTCTCTTTTTAAGCTGTTCCTTAAAACACTAGTGCTTAGGAAATCTATTGGAGGCAGAAGCAGTCAAGGGTAGCCTAGGGTTAGGGTTAGGCTTAGGGTTAGGCTTAGGGTACGGCTTAGGGTACGTGTTCGGGGAGGGCTTCGGGTACGGCGTAGGGTATGGGTTAGGGTTAGGGTTAGGGTTAGTGTTAGGGTTAGGGCTCGGTTTAGGGTACGGGTTAGGATTAGGGTACGTGTTAGGGTTAGAGTAGGGGTTAGGGTTAGGGTACGCGTTACGGTTAGGGTAGTTATTAAACCTATCCCACTCTCTAGATAGCCCTTAGCACGTAAAGGAATATTATTTGGGGGTCCAGCCATGGAGAAGAGTTTAGACACTAAGATAATATAAGGAACACACACATTATAAAGAAATCACATTAGGATTCTCTTTTTAAGCTGTTCCTTAAAACACTAGTGCTTAGGAAATCTATTGGAGGCAGAAGCAGTCAAGGGTAGCCTAGGGTTAGGGTTAGGCTTAGGGTTAGGCTTAGGGTACGGCTTAGGGTACGTGTTCGGGGAGGGCTTCGGGTACGGAGTAGGGTATGGGTTAGGGTTAGGGTTAGGGTTAGTGTTAGGGTTAGGGCTCGGTTTAGGGTACGGGTTAGGATTAGGGTACGTGTTAGGGTTAGGGTAGGGGTTAGGGTTAGGGTACGCGTTAGTGTTAGGGTACTGATTAAACCTATCCCACTCTCTAGATACCCCTTAGCACATAAAGGAATATTATTTGGGGGTCCAGCCATGGAGAAGAGTTTAGACACTAGGATTAGATAAGGAACACACCCATTATAAAGAAATCCCATTAGGATTCTCTTTTTAAGCTGTTCCTTAAAACACTAGTGCTTAGGAAATCTATTGGAGGCAGAAGCAGTCAAGGGTAGCCTAGGGTTAGGGTTAGGCTTAGGGTTAGGCTTAGGGTATGGCTTAGGGTACGGGTTCGGGGAGGGCTTCGGGTACGGCGTAGGGTATGGGTTAGGGTTAGGGTTAGGGTTAGTGTTAGGGTTAGGGCTCGGTTTAGGGTATGGGTTAGGATTAGGGTACGTGTTAGGGTTAGGGTAGGGGTTAGGGTTAGGGTACGCGTTAGGGTTAGGGTAGTGATTAAACCTATCCCACTCTCTAGATACCCCTTAGCACATAAAGGAATATTATTTGGGGGTCCAGCCGTGCAGAAGAGTTTAGACACTAGGATTAGATAAGGAACACACCCATTATAAAGAAATCACATTAGGATTCTCTTTTTAAGCTCTTCCTTAAAACACTAGTGCTTAGGAAATCTATTGGAGGCAGAAGCAGTCAAGGGTAGCCTAGGGTTAGGGTTAGGCTTAGGGTTAGGCTTAGGGTACGGCTTAGGGTACGGGTTCGGGGAGGGCTTCGGGTACGGCGTAGGGTATGGGTTAGGGTTAGGGTTAGGGTTAGTGTTAGGAATAGGCCTCGGTTTAGGGTACGGGTTAGGATTAGGGTACGTGTTAGGGTTAGGGTAGGGGTTAGGGTTAGGGTACGCGTTAGGGTTAGGGTAGTTATTAAACCTATCCCACTCTCTAGATACCCCTTAGCACGTAAAGGAATATTATTTGGGGGTCCAGCCATGGAGAAGAGTTTAGACACTAAGATAATATAAGGAACACACACATTATAAAGAAATCACATTAGGATTCTCTTTTTAAGCTGTTCCTTAAAACACTAGTGCTTAGGAAATCTATTGGAGGCAGAAGCAGTCAAGGGTAGCCTAGGGTTAGGGTTAGGCTTAGGGTTAGGCTTAGGGTACGGCTTAGGGTACGTGTTCGGGGAGGGCTTCGGGTACGGCGTAGGGTATGGGTTAGGGTTAGGGTTAGGGTTAGTGTTAGGGTTAGGGCTCGGTTTAGGGTACGGGTTAGGATTAGGGTACGTGTTAGGGTTAGAGTAGGGGTTAGGGTTAGGGTACGCGTTACGGTTAGGGTAGTTATTAAACCTATCCCACTCTCTAGATAGCCCTTAGCACGTAAAGGAATATTATTTGGGGGTCCAGCCATGGAGAAGAGTTTAGACACTAAGATAATATAAGGAACACACACATTATAAAGAAATCACATTAGGATTCTCTTTTTAAGCTGTTCCTTAAAACACTAGTGCTTAGGAAATCTATTGGAGGCAGAAGCAGTCAAGGGTAGCCTAGGGTTAGGGTTAGGCTTAGGGTTAGGCTTAGGGTACGGCTTAGGGTACGGGTTCGGGGAGGGCTTCGGGTACGGTGTAGGGTATGGGTTAGGGTTAGGGTTAGGGTTAGTGTTAGGGTTAGGGCTCGGTTTAGGGTACGGGTTAGGATTAGGGTACGTGTTAGGGTTAGGGTAGGGGTTAGCTTTAGGGTACGCGTTAGGGTTAGGGTAGTTATTAAACCTATCCCACTCTCTAGTTACCCCTTAGCACGTAAAGGAATATTATTTGGGGGTCCAGCCATGGAGAAGAGTTTAGACACTAGGAAAAGATAAGGAACACACCCATTATAAAGAAATCACATTAGGATTCTCTTTTTAAGCTGTTCCTTAAAACACTAGTGCTTAGGAAATCTATTGGAGGCAGAAGCAGTCAAGGGTAGCCTAGGGTTAGGGTTAGGCTTAGGGTTAGGCTTAGGGTACGGCTTAGGGTACGTGTTCGGGGAGGGCTTCGGGTACGGAGTAGGGTATGGGTTAGGGTTAGGGTTAGGGTTAGTGTTAGGGTTAGGGCTCGGTTTAGGGTACGGGTTAGGATTAGGGTACGTGTTAGGGTTAGGGTAGGGGTTAGGGTTAGGGTACGCGTTAGTGTTAGGGTACTGATTAAACCTATCCCACTCTCTAGATACCCCTTAGCACATAAAGGAATATTATTTGGGGGTCCAGCCATGGAGAAGAGTTTAGACACTAGGATTAGATAAGGAACACACCCATTATAAAGAAATCCCATTAGGATTCTCTTTTTAAGCTGTTCCTTAAAACACTAGTGCTTAGGAAATCTATTGGAGGCAGAAGCAGTCAAGGGTAGCCTAGGGTTAGGGTTAGGCTTAGGGTTAGGCTTAGGGTACGGCTTAGGGTACGGGTTCGGGGAGGGCTTCGGGTACGGCGTAGGGTATGGGTTAGGGTTAGGGTTAGGGTTAGTGTTAGGAATAGGCCTCGGTTTAGGGTACGGGTTAGGATTAGGGTACGAGTTAGGGTTAGGGTAGGGGTTAGGGTTAGGGTACGCGTTAGGGTTAGGGTAGTTATTAAACCTATCCCACTCTCTAGATACCCCTTAGCACATAAAGGAATATTATTTGGGGGTCCAGCCGTGCAGAAGAGTTTAGACACTAGGATTAGATAAGGAACACACCCATTATAAAGAAATCACATTAGGATTCTCTTTTTAAGCTCTTCCTTAAAACACTAGTGCTTAGGAAATCTATTGGAGGCAGAAGCAGTCAAGGGTAGCCTAGGGTTAGGGTTAGGCTTAGGGTTAGGCTTAGGGTACGGCTTAGGGTACGGGTTCGGGGAGGGCTTCGGGTACGGCGTAGGGTATGGGTTAGGGTTAGGGTTAGGGTTAGTGTTAGGAATAGGCCTCGGTTTAGGGTACGGGTTAGGATTAGGGTACGTGTTAGGGTTAGGGTAGGGGTTAGGGTTAGGGTACGCGTTAGGGTTAGGGTAGTTATTAAACCTATCCCACTCTCTAGATACCCCTTAGCACGTAAAGGAATATTATTTGGGGGTCCAGCCATGGAGAAGAGTTTAGACACTAAGATAATATAAGGAACACACACATTATAAAGAAATCACATTAGGATTCTCTTTTTAAGCTGTTCCTTAAAACACTAGTGCTTAGGAAATCTATTGGAGGCAGAAGCAGTCAAGGGTAGCCTAGGGTTAGGGTTAGGCTTAGGGTTAGGCTTAGGGTACGGCTTAGGGTACGTGTTCGGGGAGGGCTTCGGGTACGGCGTAGGGTATGGGTTAGGGTTAGGGTTAGGGTTAGTGTTAGGGTTAGGGCTCGGTTTAGGGTACGGGTTAGGATTAGGGTACGTGTTAGGGTTAGAGTAGGGGTTAGGGTTAGGGTACGCGTTACGGTTAGGGTAGTTATTAAACCTATCCCACTCTCTAGATAGCCCTTAGCACGTAAAGGAATATTATTTGGGGGTCCAGCCATGGAGAAGAGTTTAGACACTAAGATAATATAAGGAACACACACATTATAAAGAAATCACATTAGGATTCTCTTTTTAAGCTGTTCCTTAAAACACTAGTGCTTAGGAAATCTATTGGAGGCAGAAGCAGTCAAGGGTAGCCTAGGGTTAGGGTTAGGCTTAGGGTTAGGCTTAGGGTACGGCTTAGGGTACGGGTTCGGGGAGGGCTTCGGGTACGGTGTAGGGTATGGGTTAGGGTTAGGGTTAGGGTTAGTGTTAGGGTTAGGGCTCGGTTTAGGGTACGGGTTAGGATTAGGGTACGTGTTAGGGTTAGGGTAGGGGTTAGCTTTAGGGTACGCGTTAGGGTTAGGGTAGTTATTAAACCTATCCCACTCTCTAGTTACCCCTTAGCACGTAAAGGAATATTATTTGGGGGTCCAGCCATGGAGAAGAGTTTAGACACTAGGAAAAGATAAGGAACACACCCATTATAAAGAAATCACATTAGGATTCTCTTTTTAAGCTGTTCCTTAAAACCCTAGTGCTTAGGAAATCTATTGGAGGCAGAAGCAGTCAAGGGTAGCCTAGGGTTAGGGTTAGGCTTAGGGTTAGGCTTAGTGTACGGCTTAGGGTACGGGTTCGGGGAGGGCTTCGGGTACGGCGTAGGGTATGGGTTAGGGTTAGGGTTAGGGTTAGTGTTAGGGTTAGGGCTCGGTTTAGGGTACGGGTTAGGTTTAGGGTACGTGTTAGGGTTAGGGTAGGGGTTAGCGTTAGGGTACGCGTTAGGGTTAGGGTAGTTATTAAACCAATCCCACTCTCTAGATACCCCTTAGCACGTAAAGGAATATTATTTGGGGGTCCAGCCATGGAGAAGAGTTTAGACATTAGGATAAGATAAGGGACACACCCATTATAAAGAAATCACATTAGGATTCTCTTTTTAAGCTGTTCCTTAAAACACTAGTGCTTAGGAAATCTATTGGAGGCAGAAGCAGTCAAGGGTAGCCTAGGGTTAGGGTTAGGCTTAGGGTTAGGCTTAGGGTACGGCTTAGGGTACGGGTTCGGGGAGGGCTTTGGGTACGGTGTAGGGTATGGGTTAGGGTTAGTGTTAGGGTTAGTGTTAGGGTTAGGGCTCGGTTTAGGGTACGGGTTAGGATTAGGGTACGTGTTAGGGTTAGGGTAGGGGTTAGCGTTAGGGTACGCGTTAGGGTTAGGGTAGTTATTAAACCTATCCCACTCTCTAGTTACCCCTTAGCACATAAAGGAATATTATTTGGGGGTCCAGCCATGGAGAAGAGTTTAGACACTAGGATTAGATAAGGAACACACCCATTATAAAGAAATCACATTAGGATTCTCTTTTTAAGCTGTTCCTTAAAACACTAGTGCTTAGGAAATCTATTGGAGGCAGAAGCAGTCAAGGGTAGCCTAGGGTTAGGGTTAGGCTTAGGGTTAGGCTTGGGGTACGGCTTAGGGTACGTGTTCGGGGAGGGCTTCGGGTACGGCGTAGGGTATGGGTTAGGGTTAGGGTTAGGGTTAGTGTTAGGGTTAGGGCTCGGTTTAGGGTACGGGTTAGGATTAGGGTACGTTTTAGGGTTAGGGTAGGGGTTAGGGTTAGGGTACGCGTTACGGTTAGTGTAGTTATTAAACCTATCCCACTCTCTAGATACCCCTTAGCACGTAACGGAATATTATTTGGGGGTCCAGCCATGGAGAAGAGTTTAGACACTAAGATAATATAAGGAACACACACATTATAAAGAAATCACATTAGGATTCTCTTTTTAAGCTGTTCCTTAAAACACTAGTGCTTAGGAAATCTATTGAAGGCAGAAGCAGTCAAGGGTAGCCTAGGGTTAGGGTTAGGCTTAGGGTTAGGCTTAGGGTACGGCTTAGGGTACGGGTTCGGGGAGGGCTTCGGGTACGGCGTAGGGTATGGGTTAGGGTTAGGGTTAGTGTTAGGGTTAGGGCTCGGTTTAGGGTACGGGTTAGGATTAGGGTACGTGTTAGTGTTAGGGTAGGGGTTAGGGTTAGGGTACGCGTTAGGGTTAGGGTAGGTATTAAACCTATCCCACTCTCTAGATACCCCTTAGCACGTAAAGGAATATTATTTGGGGGTCCAGCCATGGAGAAGAGTTTAGACACTAAGATAATATAAGGAACACACACATTATAAAGAAATCACATTAGGATTCTCTTTTTAAGCTGTTCCTTAAAACACTAGTGCTTAGGAAATCTATTGGAGGCAGAAGCAGTCAAGGGTAGCCTAGGGTTAGGGTTAGGCTTAGGGTTAGGCTTAGGGTACGCCTTAGGGTACGGGTTCGGGGAGGGCTTCGGGTACGGCGTAGGGTATGGGTTAGGGTTAGGGTTAGGGTTAGTGTTAGGGTTAGGGCTCGGTTTAGGGGACGGGTTAGGATTAGGGTACGTGTTAGGGTTAGGGTAGGGGTTAGGGTTAGGGTACGCGTTAGGGTTAGGGTAGTTATTAAACCTATCCCACTCTCTAGATACCCCTTAGCACGTAAAGGAATATTATTTGGGGTCCAGCCATGGAGAAGAGTTTAGACACTAAGATAATATAAGGAACACACACATTATAAAGAAATCACATTAGGATTCTCTTTTTAAGCTGTTCCTTAAAACCCTAGTGCTTAGGAAATCTATTGGAGGCAGAAGCAGTCAAGGGTAGCCTAGGGTTAGGGTTAGGCTTAGGGTTAGGCTTAGGGTACGGCTTAGGGTACGGGTTCGGGGAGGGCTTCGGGTACGGCGTAGGGTATGGGTTAGGGTTAGGGTTAGGGTTAGTGTTAGGGTTAGGGCTCGGTTTAGGGTACGGGTTAGGATTAGGGTACGTGTTAGGGTTAGGGTAGGGGTTAGGGTTAGGGTACGCGTTAGGGTTAGGGTAGTTATTAAACCTATCACACTCTCTAGATACCCCTTAGCACGTAAAGGAATATTATTTGGGGGTCCAGCCATGGAGAAGAGTTTAGACACTAAGATAATATAAGGAACACACACATTATAAAGAAATCACATTAGGATTCTCTTTTTAAGCTGTTCCTTAAAACACTAGTGCTTAGGAAATCTATTGGAGGCAGAAGCAGTCAAGGGTAGCCTAGGGTTAGGGTTAGGCTTAGGGTTAGGCTTAGGGTACGGCTTAGGGTACGGGTTCGGGGAGGGCTTCGGGTACGGCGTAGGGTATGGGTTAGGGTTAGGGTTAGGGTTAGTGTTAGGGTTAGGGCTCGGTTTAAGGTACGGGTTAGGATTAGGGTACGTGTTAGGGTTAGGTTAGGGGTTAGGGTTAGGGTACGCATTAGGGTTAGGGTAGTTATTAAACCAATCCCACTCTCTAGATACCCCTTAGCACCTAAAGGAATATTATTTGGGGGTCCAGCCATGGAGAAGAGTTTAGACACTAAGATAATATAAGGAACACACCCATTATAAAGAAATCACATTAGGATTCTCTTTTTAAGCTGTTCCTTAAAACACTAGTGTTTAGGAAATCTATTGGAGGCAGAAGCAGTCAAGGGTAGCCTAGGGTTAGGGTTAGGCTTAGGGTTAGGCTTAGGGTACGGCTTAGGGTACATGTTCGGGGAGGGCTTCGGGTATGGCGAAGGGTATGGGTTAGCGTTAGGGTTAAGGTTAGTGTTAGGGTTAGGTCTCGGTTTAGGGTACGGGTTAGGATTAGGGTACGTGTTAGGGTTAGGGTAGGGGTTAGGGTTAGGGTACGCGTTACGGATAGGGTAGTTATTAAACCTATCCCACTCTCTAGATACCCCTTAGCACGTAAAGGAATATTATTTGGGGGTCCAGCCATGGAGAAGAGTTTAGACACTAAGATAATATAAGGAACACACACATTATAAAGAAATCACATAAGGATTCTCTTTTTAAGCTGTTCCTTGAAACACTAGTGCTTAGGAAATCTATTGGAGGCAGAAGCAGTCAAGGGTAGCCTAGGGTTAGGGTTAGGCTTAGGTTTAGGCTTAGGGTATGGCTTAGGGTACGGGTTCGGGGAGGGCTTCGGGTATGGCGTAGGGTATGGTTTAGGGTTAGGGTTAGTGTTAGGGTTAGGGCTCGGTTTAGGGTAAGGGTTAGGATTAGGGTACGTGTTAGTGTTAGGGTAGGGGTTAGGGTTAGGGTACGCGTTAGGGTTAGGGTAGTGATTAAACCTATCCCACTCTCTAGATACCCCTTTGCACATAAAGGAATATTATTTGGGGGTCCAGCCATGGAGAAGAGTTTAGACACTAGGATTAGATAAGGAACACACCCATTATAAAGAAATCACTTTAGGATTCTCTTTTTAAGCTGTTCCTTAAAACACTAGTGCTTAGGAAATCTATTGGAGGCAGAAGCAGTCAAGGGTAGCCTAGGGTTAGGGTTAGGCTTAGGGTTAGGCTTAGGGTACGGCTTAGGGTACGTGTTCGGGGAGGGCTTCGGGTACGGCGTAGGGTATGGGTTAGGGTTAGGGTTAGGGTTAGTGTTAGGGTTAGGGCTCGGTTTAGGGTACGGGTTAGGATTAGGGTACGTGTTAGGGTTAGAGTAGGGGTTAGGGTTAGGGTACGCGTTACGGTTAGGGTAGTTATTAAACCTATCCCACTCTCTAGATAGCCCTTAGCACGTAAAGGAATATTATTTGGGGGTCCAGCCATGGAGAAGAGTTTAGACACTAAGATAATATAAGGAACACACACATTATAAAGAAATCACATTAGGATTCTCTTTTTAAGCTGTTCCTTAAAACACTAGTGCTTAGGAAATCTATTGGAGGCAGAAGCAGTCAAGGGTAGCCTAGGGTTAGGGTTAGGCTTAGGGTTAGGCTTAGGGTACGGCTTAGGGTACGGGTTCGGGGAGGGCTTCGGGTACGGTGTAGGGTATGGGTTAGGGTTAGGGTTAGGGTTAGTGTTAGGGTTAGGGCTCGGTTTAGGGTACGGGTTAGGATTAGGGTACGTGTTAGGGTTAGGGTAGGGGTTAGCTTTAGGGTACGCGTTAGGGTTAGGGTAGTTATTAAACCTATCCCACTCTCTAGTTACCCCTTAGCACGTAAAGGAATATTATTTGGGGGTCCAGCCATGGAGAAGAGTTTAGACACTAGGAAAAGATAAGGAACACACCCATTATAAAGAAATCACATTAGGATTCTCTTTTTAAGCTGTTCCTTAAAACACTAGTGCTTAGGAAATCTATTGGAGGCAGAAGCAGTCAAGGGTAGCCTAGGGTTAGGGTTAGGCTTAGGGTTAGGCTTAGGGTACGGCTTAGGGTACGTGTTCGGGGAGGGCTTCGGGTACGGAGTAGGGTATGGGTTAGGGTTAGGGTTAGGGTTAGTGTTAGGGTTAGGGCTCGGTTTAGGGTACGGGTTAGGATTAGGGTACGTGTTAGGGTTAGGGTAGGGGTTAGGGTTAGGGTACGCGTTAGTGTTAGGGTACTGATTAAACCTATCCCACTCTCTAGATACCCCTTAGCACATAAAGGAATATTATTTGGGGGTCCAGCCATGGAGAAGAGTTTAGACACTAGGATTAGATAAGGAACACACCCATTATAAAGAAATCCCATTAGGATTCTCTTTTTAAGCTGTTCCTTAAAACACTAGTGCTTAGGAAATCTATTGGAGGCAGAAGCAGTCAAGGGTAGCCTAGGGTTAGGGTTAGGCTTAGGGTTAGGCTTAGGGTACGGCTTAGGGTACGGGTTCGGGGAGGGCTTCGGGTACGGCGTAGGGTATGGGTTAGGGTTAGGGTTAGGGTTAGTGTTAGGAATAGGCCTCGGTTTAGGGTACGGGTTAGGATTAGGGTACGAGTTAGGGTTAGGGTAGGGGTTAGGGTTAGGGTACGCGTTAGGGTTAGGGTAGTTATTAAACCTATCCCACTCTCTAGATACCCCTTAGCACATAAAGGAATATTATTTGGGGGTCCAGCCGTGCAGAAGAGTTTAGACACTAGGATTAGATAAGGAACACACCCATTATAAAGAAATCACATTAGGATTCTCTTTTTAAGCTCTTCCTTAAAACACTAGTGCTTAGGAAATCTATTGGAGGCAGAAGCAGTCAAGGGTAGCCTAGGGTTAGGGTTAGGCTTAGGGTTAGGCTTAGGGTACGGCTTAGGGTACGGGTTCGGGGAGGGCTTCGGGTACGGCGTAGGGTATGGGTTAGGGTTAGGGTTAGGGTTAGTGTTAGGAATAGGCCTCGGTTTAGGGTACGGGTTAGGATTAGGGTACGTGTTAGGGTTAGGGTAGGGGTTAGGGTTAGGGTACGCGTTAGGGTTAGGGTAGTTATTAAACCTATCCCACTCTCTAGATACCCCTTAGCACGTAAAGGAATATTATTTGGGGGTCCAGCCATGGAGAAGAGTTTAGACACTAAGATAATATAAGGAACACACACATTATAAAGAAATCACATTAGGATTCTCTTTTTAAGCTGTTCCTTAAAACACTAGTGCTTAGGAAATCTATTGGAGGCAGAAGCAGTCAAGGGTAGCCTAGGGTTAGGGTTAGGCTTAGGGTTAGGCTTAGGGTACGGCTTAGGGTACGTGTTCGGGGAGGGCTTCGGGTACGGCGTAGGGTATGGGTTAGGGTTAGGGTTAGGGTTAGTGTTAGGGTTAGGGCTCGGTTTAGGGTACGGGTTAGGATTAGGGTACGTGTTAGGGTTAGAGTAGGGGTTAGGGTTAGGGTACGCGTTACGGTTAGGGTAGTTATTAAACCTATCCCACTCTCTAGATAGCCCTTAGCACGTAAAGGAATATTATTTGGGGGTCCAGCCATGGAGAAGAGTTTAGACACTAAGATAATATAAGGAACACACACATTATAAAGAAATCACATTAGGATTCTCTTTTTAAGCTGTTCCTTAAAACACTAGTGCTTAGGAAATCTATTGGAGGCAGAAGCAGTCAAGGGTAGCCTAGGGTTAGGGTTAGGCTTAGGGTTAGGCTTAGGGTACGGCTTAGGGTACGGGTTCGGGGAGGGCTTCGGGTACGGTGTAGGGTATGGGTTAGGGTTAGGGTTAGGGTTAGTGTTAGGGTTAGGGCTCGGTTTAGGGTACGGGTTAGGATTAGGGTACGTGTTAGGGTTAGGGTAGGGGTTAGCTTTAGGGTACGCGTTAGGGTTAGGGTAGTTATTAAACCTATCCCACTCTCTAGTTACCCCTTAGCACGTAAAGGAATATTATTTGGGGGTCCAGCCATGGAGAAGAGTTTAGACACTAGGAAAAGATAAGGAACACACCCATTATAAAGAAATCACATTAGGATTCTCTTTTTAAGCTGTTCCTTAAAACCCTAGTGCTTAGGAAATCTATTGGAGGCAGAAGCAGTCAAGGGTAGCCTAGGGTTAGGGTTAGGCTTAGGGTTAGGCTTAGTGTACGGCTTAGGGTACGGGTTCGGGGAGGGCTTCGGGTACGGCGTAGGGTATGGGTTAGGGTTAGGGTTAGGGTTAGTGTTAGGGTTAGGGCTCGGTTTAGGGTACGGGTTAGGTTTAGGGTACGTGTTAGGGTTAGGGTAGGGGTTAGCGTTAGGGTACGCGTTAGGGTTAGGGTAGTTATTAAACCAATCCCACTCTCTAGATACCCCTTAGCACGTAAAGGAATATTATTTGGGGGTCCAGCCATGGAGAAGAGTTTAGACATTAGGATAAGATAAGGGACACACCCATTATAAAGAAATCACATTAGGATTCTCTTTTTAAGCTGTTCCTTAAAACACTAGTGCTTAGGAAATCTATTGGAGGCAGAAGCAGTCAAGGGTAGCCTAGGGTTAGGGTTAGGCTTAGGGTTAGGCTTAGGGTACGGCTTAGGGTACGGGTTCGGGGAGGGCTTTGGGTACGGTGTAGGGTATGGGTTAGGGTTAGTGTTAGGGTTAGTGTTAGGGTTAGGGCTCGGTTTAGGGTACGGGTTAGGATTAGGGTACGTGTTAGGGTTAGGGTAGGGGTTAGCGTTAGGGTACGCGTTAGGGTTAGGGTAGTTATTAAACCTATCCCACTCTCTAGTTACCCCTTAGCACATAAAGGAATATTATTTGGGGGTCCAGCCATGGAGAAGAGTTTAGACACTAGGATTAGATAAGGAACACACCCATTATAAAGAAATCACATTAGGATTCTCTTTTTAAGCTGTTCCTTAAAACACTAGTGCTTAGGAAATCTATTGGAGGCAGAAGCAGTCAAGGGTAGCCTAGGGTTAGGGTTAGGCTTAGGGTTAGGCTTGGGGTACGGCTTAGGGTACGTGTTCGGGGAGGGCTTCGGGTACGGCGTAGGGTATGGGTTAGGGTTAGGGTTAGGGTTAGTGTTAGGGTTAGGGCTCGGTTTAGGGTACGGGTTAGGATTAGGGTACGTTTTAGGGTTAGGGTAGGGGTTAGGGTTAGGGTACGCGTTACGGTTAGTGTAGTTATTAAACCTATCCCACTCTCTAGATACCCCTTAGCACGTAACGGAATATTATTTGGGGGTCCAGCCATGGAGAAGAGTTTAGACACTAAGATAATATAAGGAACACACACATTATAAAGAAATCACATTAGGATTCTCTTTTTAAGCTGTTCCTTAAAACACTAGTGCTTAGGAAATCTATTGAAGGCAGAAGCAGTCAAGGGTAGCCTAGGGTTAGGGTTAGGCTTAGGGTTAGGCTTAGGGTACGGCTTAGGGTACGGGTTCGGGGAGGGCTTCGGGTACGGCGTAGGGTATGGGTTAGGGTTAGGGTTAGTGTTAGGGTTAGGGCTCGGTTTAGGGTACGGGTTAGGATTAGGGTACGTGTTAGTGTTAGGGTAGGGGTTAGGGTTAGGGTACGCGTTAGGGTTAGGGTAGGTATTAAACCTATCCCACTCTCTAGATACCCCTTAGCACGTAAAGGAATATTATTTGGGGGTCCAGCCATGGAGAAGAGTTTAGACACTAAGATAATATAAGGAACACACACATTATAAAGAAATCACATTAGGATTCTCTTTTTAAGCTGTTCCTTAAAACACTAGTGCTTAGGAAATCTATTGGAGGCAGAAGCAGTCAAGGGTAGCCTAGGGTTAGGGTTAGGCTTAGGGTTAGGCTTAGGGTACGCCTTAGGGTACGGGTTCGGGGAGGGCTTCGGGTACGGCGTAGGGTATGGGTTAGGGTTAGGGTTAGGGTTAGTGTTAGGGTTAGGGCTCGGTTTAGGGGACGGGTTAGGATTAGGGTACGTGTTAGGGTTAGGGTAGGGGTTAGGGTTAGGGTACGCGTTAGGGTTAGGGTAGTTATTAAACCTATCCCACTCTCTAGATACCCCTTAGCACGTAAAGGAATATTATTTGGGGTCCAGCCATGGAGAAGAGTTTAGACACTAAGATAATATAAGGAACACACACATTATAAAGAAATCACATTAGGATTCTCTTTTTAAGCTGTTCCTTAAAACCCTAGTGCTTAGGAAATCTATTGGAGGCAGAAGCAGTCAAGGGTAGCCTAGGGTTAGGGTTAGGCTTAGGGTTAGGCTTAGGGTACGGCTTAGGGTACGGGTTCGGGGAGGGCTTCGGGTACGGCGTAGGGTATGGGTTAGGGTTAGGGTTAGGGTTAGTGTTAGGGTTAGGGCTCGGTTTAGGGTACGGGTTAGGATTAGGGTACGTGTTAGGGTTAGGGTAGGGGTTAGGGTTAGGGTACGCGTTAGGGTTAGGGTAGTTATTAAACCTATCACACTCTCTAGATACCCCTTAGCACGTAAAGGAATATTATTTGGGGGTCCAGCCATGGAGAAGAGTTTAGACACTAAGATAATATAAGGAACACACACATTATAAAGAAATCACATTAGGATTCTCTTTTTAAGCTGTTCCTTAAAACACTAGTGCTTAGGAAATCTATTGGAGGCAGAAGCAGTCAAGGGTAGCCTAGGGTTAGGGTTAGGCTTAGGGTTAGGCTTAGGGTACGGCTTAGGGTACGGGTTCGGGGAGGGCTTCGGGTACGGCGTAGGGTATGGGTTAGGGTTAGGGTTAGGGTTAGTGTTAGGGTTAGGGCTCGGTTTAAGGTACGGGTTAGGATTAGGGTACGTGTTAGGGTTAGGTTAGGGGTTAGGGTTAGGGTACGCATTAGGGTTAGGGTAGTTATTAAACCAATCCCACTCTCTAGATACCCCTTAGCACCTAAAGGAATATTATTTGGGGGTCCAGCCATGGAGAAGAGTTTAGACACTAAGATAATATAAGGAACACACCCATTATAAAGAAATCACATTAGGATTCTCTTTTTAAGCTGTTCCTTAAAACACTAGTGTTTAGGAAATCTATTGGAGGCAGAAGCAGTCAAGGGTAGCCTAGGGTTAGGGTTAGGCTTAGGGTTAGGCTTAGGGTACGGCTTAGGGTACATGTTCGGGGAGGGCTTCGGGTATGGCGAAGGGTATGGGTTAGCGTTAGGGTTAAGGTTAGTGTTAGGGTTAGGTCTCGGTTTAGGGTACGGGTTAGGATTAGGGTACGTGTTAGGGTTAGGGTAGGGGTTAGGGTTAGGGTACGCGTTACGGATAGGGTAGTTATTAAACCTATCCCACTCTCTAGATACCCCTTAGCACGTAAAGGAATATTATTTGGGGGTCCAGCCATGGAGAAGAGTTTAGACACTAAGATAATATAAGGAACACACACATTATAAAGAAATCACATAAGGATTCTCTTTTTAAGCTGTTCCTTGAAACACTAGTGCTTAGGAAATCTATTGGAGGCAGAAGCAGTCAAGGGTAGCCTAGGGTTAGGGTTAGGCTTAGGTTTAGGCTTAGGGTATGGCTTAGGGTACGGGTTCGGGGAGGGCTTCGGGTATGGCGTAGGGTATGGTTTAGGGTTAGGGTTAGTGTTAGGGTTAGGGCTCGGTTTAGGGTAAGGGTTAGGATTAGGGTACGTGTTAGTGTTAGGGTAGGGGTTAGGGTTAGGGTACGCGTTAGGGTTAGGGTAGTGATTAAACCTATCCCACTCTCTAGATACCCCTTTGCACATAAAGGAATATTATTTGGGGGTCCAGCCATGGAGAAGAGTTTAGACACTAGGATTAGATAAGGAACACACCCATTATAAAGAAATCACTTTAGGATTCTCTTTTTAAGCTGTTCCTTAAAACACTAGTGCTTAGGAAATCTATTGGAGGCAGAAGCAGTCAAGGGTAGCCTAGGGTTAGGGTTAGGCTTAGGGTTAGGCTTAGGGTACGGCTTAGGGTACGTGTTCGGGGAGGGCTTCGGGTACGGCGTAGGGTATGGGTTAGGGTTAGGGTTAGGGTTAGTGTTAGGGTTAGGGCTCGGTTTAGGGTACGGGTTAGGATTAGGGTACGTGTTAGGGTTAGAGTAGGGGTTAGGGTTAGGGTACGCGTTACGGTTAGGGTAGTTATTAAACCTATCCCACTCTCTAGATAGCCCTTAGCACGTAAAGGAATATTATTTGGGGGTCCAGCCATGGAGAAGAGTTTAGACACTAAGATAATATAAGGAACACACACATTATAAAGAAATCACATTAGGATTCTCTTTTTAAGCTGTTCCTTAAAACACTAGTGCTTAGGAAATCTATTGGAGGCAGAAGCAGTCAAGGGTAGCCTAGGGTTAGGGTTAGGCTTAGGGTTAGGCTTAGGGTACGGCTTAGGGTACGGGTTCGGGGAGGGCTTCGGGTACGGTGTAGGGTATGGGTTAGGGTTAGGGTTAGGGTTAGTGTTAGGGTTAGGGCTCGGTTTAGGGTACGGGTTAGGATTAGGGTACGTGTTAGGGTTAGGGTAGGGGTTAGCTTTAGGGTACGCGTTAGGGTTAGGGTAGTTATTAAACCTATCCCACTCTCTAGTTACCCCTTAGCACGTAAAGGAATATTATTTGGGGGTCCAGCCATGGAGAAGAGTTTAGACACTAGGAAAAGATAAGGAACACACCCATTATAAAGAAATCACATTAGGATTCTCTTTTTAAGCTGTTCCTTAAAACACTAGTGCTTAGGAAATCTATTGGAGGCAGAAGCAGTCAAGGGTAGCCTAGGGTTAGGGTTAGGCTTAGGGTTAGGCTTAGGGTACGGCTTAGGGTACGTGTTCGGGGAGGGCTTCGGGTACGGAGTAGGGTATGGGTTAGGGTTAGGGTTAGGGTTAGTGTTAGGGTTAGGGCTCGGTTTAGGGTACGGGTTAGGATTAGGGTACGTGTTAGGGTTAGGGTAGGGGTTAGGGTTAGGGTACGCGTTAGTGTTAGGGTACTGATTAAACCTATCCCACTCTCTAGATACCCCTTAGCACATAAAGGAATATTATTTGGGGGTCCAGCCATGGAGAAGAGTTTAGACACTAGGATTAGATAAGGAACACACCCATTATAAAGAAATCCCATTAGGATTCTCTTTTTAAGCTGTTCCTTAAAACACTAGTGCTTAGGAAATCTATTGGAGGCAGAAGCAGTCAAGGGTAGCCTAGGGTTAGGGTTAGGCTTAGGGTTAGGCTTAGGGTATGGCTTAGGGTACGGGTTCGGGGAGGGCTTCGGGTACGGCGTAGGGTATGGGTTAGGGTTAGGGTTAGGGTTAGTGTTAGGGTTAGGGCTCGGTTTAGGGTATGGGTTAGGATTAGGGTACGTGTTAGGGTTAGGGTAGGGGTTAGGGTTAGGGTACGCGTTAGGGTTAGGGTAGTGATTAAACCTATCCCACTCTCTAGATACCCCTTAGCACATAAAGGAATATTATTTGGGGGTCCAGCCGTGCAGAAGAGTTTAGACACTAGGATTAGATAAGGAACACACCCATTATAAAGAAATCACATTATGATTCTCTTTTTAAGCTCTTCCTTAAAACACTAGTGCTTAGGAAATCTATTGGAGGCAGAAGCAGTCAAGGGTAGCCTAGGGTTAGGGTTAGGCTTAGGGTTAGGCTTAGGGTACGGCTTAGGGTACGGGTTCGGGGAGGGCTTCGGGTACGGCGTAGGGTATGGGTTAGGGTTAGGGTTAGGGTTAGTGTTAGGAATAGGCCTCGGTTTAGGGTACGGGTTAGGATTAGGGTACGTGTTAGGGTTAGGGTAGGGGTTAGGGTTAGGGTACGCGTTAGGGTTAGGGTAGTTATTAAACCTATCCCACTCTCTAGATACCCCTTAGCACGTAAAGGAATATTATTTGGGGGTCCAGCCATGGAGAAGAGTTTAGACACTAAGATAATATAAGGAACACACACATTATAAAGAAATCACATTAGGATTCTCTTTTTAAGCTGTTCCTTAAAACACTAGTGCTTAGGAAATCTATTGGAGGCAGAAGCAGTCAAGGGTAGCCTAGGGTTAGGGTTAGGCTTAGGGTTAGGCTTAGGGTACGGCTTAGGGTACGTGTTCGGGGAGGGCTTCGGGTACGGCGTAGGGTATGGGTTAGGGTTAGGGTTAGGGTTAGTGTTAGGGTTAGGGCTCGGTTTAGGGTACGGGTTAGGATTAGGGTACGTGTTAGGGTTAGAGTAGGGGTTAGGGTTAGGGTACGCGTTACGGTTAGGGTAGTTATTAAACCTATCCCACTCTCTAGATAGCCCTTAGCACGTAAAGGAATATTATTTGGGGGTCCAGCCATGGAGAAGAGTTTAGACACTAAGATAATATAAGGAACACACACATTATAAAGAAATCACATTAGGATTCTCTTTTTAAGCTGTTCCTTAAAACACTAGTGCTTAGGAAATCTATTGGAGGCAGAAGCAGTCAAGGGTAGCCTAGGGTTAGGGTTAGGCTTAGGGTTAGGCTTAGGGTACGGCTTAGGGTACGTGTTCGGGGAGGGCTTCGGGTACGGAGTAGGGTATGGGTTAGGGTTAGGGTTAGGGTTAGTGTTAGGGTTAGGGCTCGGTTTAGGGTACGGGTTAGGATTAGGGTACGTATTAGGGTTAGGGTAGGGGTTAGGGTTAGGGTACGCGTTAGTGTTAGGGTACTGATTAAACCTATCCCACTCTCTAGATACCCCTTAGCACATAAAGGAATATTATTTGGGGGTCCAGCCATGGAGAAGAGTTTAGACACTAGGATTAGATAAGGAACACACCCATTATAAAGAAATCCCATTAGGATTCTCTTTTTAAGCTGTTCCTTAAAACACTAGTGCTTAGGAAATCTATTGGAGGCAGAAGCAGTCAAGGGTAGCCTAGGGTTAGGGTTAGGCTTAGGGTTAGGCTTAGGGTATGGCTTAGGGTACGGGTTCGGGGAGGGCTTCGGGTACGGCGTAGGGTATGGGTTAGGGTTAGGGTTAGGGTTAGTGTTAGGGTTAGGGCTCGGTTTAGGGTATGGGTTAGGATTAGGGTACGTGTTAGGGTTAGGGTAGGGGTTAGGGTTAGGGTACGCGTTAGGGTTAGGGTAGTGATTAAACCTATCCCACTCTCTAGATACCCCTTAGCACATAAAGGAATATTATTTGGGGGTCCAGCCGTGCAGAAGAGTTTAGACACTAGGATTAGATAAGGAACACACCCATTATAAAGAAATCACATTAGGATTCTCTTTTTAAGCTCTTCCTTAAAACACTAGTGCTTAGGAAATCTATTGGAGGCAGAAGCAGTCAAGGGTAGCCTAGGGTTAGGGTTAGGCTTAGGGTTAGGCTTAGGGTACGGCTTAGGGTACGGGTTCGGGGAGGGCTTCGGGTACGGCGTAGGGTATGGGTTAGGGTTAGGGTTAGGGTTAGTGTTAGGAATAGGCCTCGGTTTAGGGTACGGGTTAGGATTAGGGTACGTGTTAGGGTTAGGGTAGGGGTTAGGGTTAGGGTACGCGTTAGGGTTAGGGTAGTTATTAAACCTATCCCACTCTCTAGATACCCCTTAGCACGTAAAGGAATATTATTTGGGGGTCCAGCCATGGAGAAGAGTTTAGACACTAAGATAATATAAGGAACACACACATTATAAAGAAATCACATTAGGATTCTCTTTTTAAGCTGTTCCTTAAAACACTAGTGCTTAGGAAATCTATTGGAGGCAGAAGCAGTCAAGGGTAGCCTAGGGTTAGGGTTAGGCTTAGGGTTAGGCTTAGGGTACGGCTTAGGGTACGTGTTCGGGGAGGGCTTCGGGTACGGCGTAGGGTATGGGTTAGGGTTAGGGTTAGGGTTAGTGTTAGGGTTAGGGCTCGGTTTAGGGTACGGGTTAGGATTAGGGTACGTGTTAGGGTTAGAGTAGGGGTTAGGGTTAGGGTACGTGTTACGGTTAGGGTAGTTATTAAACCTATCCCACTCTCTAGATAGCCCTTAGCACGTAAAGGAATATTATTTGGGGGTCCAGCCATGGAGAAGAGTTTAGACACTAAGATAATATAAGGAACACACACATTATAAAGAAATCACATTAGGATTCTCTTTTTAAGCTGTTCCTTAAAACACTAGTGCTTAGGAAATCTATTGGAGGCAGAAGCAGTCAAGGGTAGCCTAGGGTTAGGGTTAGGCTTAGGGTTAGGCTTAGGGTACGGCTTAGGGTACGGGTTCGGGGAGGGCTTCGGGTACGGTGTAGGGTATGGGTTAGGGTTAGGGTTAGGGTTAGTGTTAGGGTTAGGGCTCGGTTTAGGGTACGGGTTAGGATTAGGGTACGTGTTAGGGTTAGGGTAGGGGTTAGCTTTAGGGTACGCGTTAGGGTTAGGGTAGTTATTAAACCTATCCCACTCTCTAGTTACCCCTTAGCACGTAAAGGAATATTATTTGGGGGTCCAGCCATGGAGAAGAGTTTAGACACTAGGAAAAGATAAGGAACACACCCATTATAAAGAAATCACATTAGGATTCTCTTTTTAAGCTGTTCCTTAAAACACTAGTGCTTAGGAAATCTATTGGAGGCAGAAGCAGTCAAGGGTAGCCTAGGGTTAGGGTTAGGCTTAGGGTTAGGCTTAGGGTACGGCTTAGGGTACGTGTTCGGGGAGGGCTTCGGGTACGGAGTAGGGTATGGGTTAGGGTTAGGGTTAGGGTTAGTGTTAGGGTTAGGGCTCGGTTTAGGGTACGGGTTAGGATTAGGGTACGTGTTAGGGTTAGGGTAGGGGTTAGGGTTAGGGTACGCGTTAGTGTTAGGGTACTGATTAAACCTATCCCACTCTCTAGATACCCCTTAGCACATAAAGGAATATTATTTGGGGGTCCAGCCATGGAGAAGAGTTTAGACACTAGGATTAGATAAGGAACACACCCATTATAAAGAAATCCCATTAGGATTCTCTTTTTAAGCTGTTCCTTAAAACACTAGTGCTTAGGAAATCTATTGGAGGCAGAAGCAGTCAAGGGTAGCCTAGGGTTAGGGTTAGGCTTAGGGTTAGGCTTAGGGTATGGCTTAGGGTACGGGTTCGGGGAGGGCTTCGGGTACGGCGTAGGGTATGGGTTAGGGTTAGGGTTAGGGTTAGTGTTAGGGTTAGGGCTCGGTTTAGGGTATGGGTTAGGATTAGGGTACGTGTTAGGGTTAGGGTAGGGGTTAGGGTTAGGGTACGCGTTAGGGTTAGGGTAGTGATTAAACCTATCCCACTCTCTAGATACCCCTTAGCACATAAAGGAATATTATTTGGGGGTCCAGCCGTGCAGAAGAGTTTAGACACTAGGATTAGATAAGGAACACACCCATTATAAAGAAATCACATTAGGATTCTCTTTTTAAGCTCTTCCTTAAAACACTAGTGCTTAGGAAATCTATTGGAGGCAGAAGCAGTCAAGGGTAGCCTAGGGTTAGGGTTAGGCTTAGGGTTAGGCTTAGGGTACGGCTTAGGGTACGGGTTCGGGGAGGGCTTCGGGTACGGCGTAGGGTATGGGTTAGGGTTAGGGTTAGGGTTAGTGTTAGGAATAGGCCTCGGTTTAGGGTACGGGTTAGGATTAGGGTACGAGTTAGGGTTAGGGTAGGGGTTAGGGTTAGGGTACGCGTTAGGGTTAGGGTAGTTATTAAACCTATCCCACTCTCTAGATACCCCTTAGCACATAAAGGAATATTATTTGGGGGTCCAGCCGTGCAGAAGAGTTTAGACACTAGGATTAGATAAGGAACACACCCATTATAAAGAAATCACATTAGGATTCTCTTTTTAAGCTCTTCCTTAAAACACTAGTGCTTAGGAAATCTATTGGAGGCAGAAGCAGTCAAGGGTAGCCTAGGGTTAGGGTTAGGCTTAGGGTTAGGCTTAGGGTACGGCTTAGGGTACGGGTTCGGGGAGGGCTTCGGGTACGGCGTAGGGTATGGGTTAGGGTTAGGGTTAGGGTTAGTGTTAGGAATAGGCCTCGGTTTAGGGTACGGGTTAGGATTAGGGTACGTGTTAGGGTTAGGGTAGGGGTTAGGGTTAGGGTACGCGTTAGGGTTAGGGTAGTTATTAAACCTATCCCACTCTCTAGATACCCCTTAGCACGTAAAGGAATATTATTTGGGGGTCCAGCCATGGAGAAGAGTTTAGACACTAAGATAATATAAGGAACACACACATTATAAAGAAATCACATTAGGATTCTCTTTTTAAGCTGTTCCTTAAAACACTAGTGCTTAGGAAATCTATTGGAGGCAGAAGCAGTCAAGGGTAGCCTAGGGTTAGGGTTAGGCTTAGGGTTAGGCTTAGGGTACGGCTTAGGGTACGTGTTCGGGGAGGGCTTCGGGTACGGCGTAGGGTATGGGTTAGGGTTAGGGTTAGGGTTAGTGTTAGGGTTAGGGCTCGGTTTAGGGTACGGGTTAGGATTAGGGTACGTGTTAGGGTTAGAGTAGGGGTTAGGGTTAGGGTACGCGTTACGGTTAGGGTAGTTATTAAACCTATCCCACTCTCTAGATAGCCCTTAGCACGTAAAGGAATATTATTTGGGGGTCCAGCCATGGAGAAGAGTTTAGACACTAAGATAATATAAGGAACACACACATTATAAAGAAATCACATTAGGATTCTCTTTTTAAGCTGTTCCTTAAAACACTAGTGCTTAGGAAATCTATTGGAGGCAGAAGCAGTCAAGGGTAGCCTAGGGTTAGGGTTAGGCTTAGGGTTAGGCTTAGGGTACGGCTTAGGGTACGGGTTCGGGGAGGGCTTCGGGTACGGTGTAGGGTATGGGTTAGGGTTAGGGTTAGGGTTAGTGTTAGGGTTAGGGCTCGGTTTAGGGTACGGGTTAGGATTAGGGTACGTGTTAGGGTTAGGGTAGGGGTTAGCTTTAGGGTACGCGTTAGGGTTAGGGTAGTTATTAAACCTATCCCACTCTCTAGTTACCCCTTAGCACGTAAAGGAATATTATTTGGGGGTCCAGCCATGGAGAAGAGTTTAGACACTAGGAAAAGATAAGGAACACACCCATTATAAAGAAATCACATTAGGATTCTCTTTTTAAGCTGTTCCTTAAAACCCTAGTGCTTAGGAAATCTATTGGAGGCAGAAGCAGTCAAGGGTAGCCTAGGGTTAGGGTTAGGCTTAGGGTTAGGCTTAGTGTACGGCTTAGGGTACGGGTTCGGGGAGGGCTTCGGGTACGGCGTAGGGTATGGGTTAGGGTTAGGGTTAGGGTTAGTGTTAGGGTTAGGGCTCGGTTTAGGGTACGGGTTAGGTTTAGGGTACGTGTTAGGGTTAGGGTAGGGGTTAGCGTTAGGGTACGCGTTAGGGTTAGGGTAGTTATTAAACCAATCCCACTCTCTAGATACCCCTTAGCACGTAAAGGAATATTATTTGGGGGTCCAGCCATGGAGAAGAGTTTAGACATTAGGATAAGATAAGGGACACACCCATTATAAAGAAATCACATTAGGATTCTCTTTTTAAGCTGTTCCTTAAAACACTAGTGCTTAGGAAATCTATTGGAGGCAGAAGCAGTCAAGGGTAGCCTAGGGTTAGGGTTAGGCTTAGGGTTAGGCTTAGGGTACGGCTTAGGGTACGGGTTCGGGGAGGGCTTTGGGTACGGTGTAGGGTATGGGTTAGGGTTAGTGTTAGGGTTAGTGTTAGGGTTAGGGCTCGGTTTAGGGTACGGGTTAGGATTAGGGTACGTGTTAGGGTTAGGGTAGGGGTTAGCGTTAGGGTACGCGTTAGGGTTAGGGTAGTTATTAAACCTATCCCACTCTCTAGTTACCCCTTAGCACATAAAGGAATATTATTTGGGGGTCCAGCCATGGAGAAGAGTTTAGACACTAGGATTAGATAAGGAACACACCCATTATAAAGAAATCACATTAGGATTCTCTTTTTAAGCTGTTCCTTAAAACACTAGTGCTTAGGAAATCTATTGGAGGCAGAAGCAGTCAAGGGTAGCCTAGGGTTAGGGTTAGGCTTAGGGTTAGGCTTGGGGTACGGCTTAGGGTACGTGTTCGGGGAGGGCTTCGGGTACGGCGTAGGGTATGGGTTAGGGTTAGGGTTAGGGTTAGTGTTAGGGTTAGGGCTCGGTTTAGGGTACGGGTTAGGATTAGGGTACGTTTTAGGGTTAGGGTAGGGGTTAGGGTTAGGGTACGCGTTACGGTTAGTGTAGTTATTAAACCTATCCCACTCTCTAGATACCCCTTAGCACGTAACGGAATATTATTTGGGGGTCCAGCCATGGAGAAGAGTTTAGACACTAAGATAATATAAGGAACACACACATTATAAAGAAATCACATTAGGATTCTCTTTTTAAGCTGTTCCTTAAAACACTAGTGCTTAGGAAATCTATTGAAGGCAGAAGCAGTCAAGGGTAGCCTAGGGTTAGGGTTAGGCTTAGGGTTAGGCTTAGGGTACGGCTTAGGGTACGGGTTCGGGGAGGGCTTCGGGTACGGCGTAGGGTATGGGTTAGGGTTAGGGTTAGTGTTAGGGTTAGGGCTCGGTTTAGGGTACGGGTTAGGATTAGGGTACGTGTTAGTGTTAGGGTAGGGGTTAGGGTTAGGGTACGCGTTAGGGTTAGGGTAGGTATTAAACCTATCCCACTCTCTAGATACCCCTTAGCACGTAAAGGAATATTATTTGGGGGTCCAGCCATGGAGAAGAGTTTAGACACTAAGATAATATAAGGAACACACACATTATAAAGAAATCACATTAGGATTCTCTTTTTAAGCTGTTCCTTAAAACACTAGTGCTTAGGAAATCTATTGGAGGCAGAAGCAGTCAAGGGTAGCCTAGGGTTAGGGTTAGGCTTAGGGTTAGGCTTAGGGTACGCCTTAGGGTACGGGTTCGGGGAGGGCTTCGGGTACGGCGTAGGGTATGGGTTAGGGTTAGGGTTAGGGTTAGTGTTAGGGTTAGGGCTCGGTTTAGGGTACGGGTTAGGATTAGGGTACGTGTTAGGGTTAGGGTAGGGGTTAGGGTTAGGGTACGCGTTAGGGTTAGGGTAGTTATTAAACCTATCCCACTCTCTAGATACCCCTTAGCACGTAAAGGAATATTATTTGGGGTCCAGCCATGGAGAAGAGTTTAGACACTAAGATAATATAAGGAACACACACATTATAAAGAAATCACATTAGGATTCTCTTTTTAAGCTGTTCCTTAAAACCCTAGTGCTTAGGAAATCTATTGGAGGCAGAAGCAGTCAAGGGTAGCCTAGGGTTAGGGTTAGGCTTAGGGTTAGGCTTAGGGTACGGCTTAGGGTACGGGTTCGGGGAGGGCTTCGGGTACGGCGTAGGGTATGGGTTAGGGTTAGGGTTAGGGTTAGTGTTAGGGTTAGGGCTCGGTTTAGGGTACGGGTTAGGATTAGGGTACGTGTTAGGGTTAGGGTAGGGGTTAGGGTTAGGGTACGCGTTAGGGTTAGGGTAGTTATTAAACCTATCACACTCTCTAGATACCCCTTAGCACGTAAAGGAATATTATTTGGGGGTCCAGCCATGGAGAAGAGTTTAGACACTAAGATAATATAAGGAACACACACATTATAAAGAAATCACATTAGGATTCTCTTTTTAAGCTGTTCCTTAAAACACTAGTGCTTAGGAAATCTATTGGAGGCAGAAGCAGTCAAGGGTAGCCTAGGGTTAGGGTTAGGCTTAGGGTTAGGCTTAGGGTACGGCTTAGGGTACGGGTTCGGGGAGGGCTTCGGGTACGGCGTAGGGTATGGGTTAGGGTTAGGGTTAGGGTTAGTGTTAGTGTTAGGGCTCGGTTTAAGGTACGGGTTAGGATTAGGGTACGTGTTAGGGTTAGGGTAGGGGTTAGGGTTAGGGTACGCATTAGGGTTAGGGTAGTTATTAAACCAATCCCACTCTCTAGATACCCCTTAGCACCTAAAGGAATATTATTTGGGGGTCCAGCCATGGAGAAGAGTTTAGACACTAAGATAATATAAGGAACACACCCATTATAAAGAAATCACATTAGGATTCTCTTTTTAAGCTGTTCCTTAAAACACTAGTGCTTAGGAAATCTATTGGAGGCAGAAGCAGTCAAGGGTAGCCTAGGGTTAGGGTTAGGCTTAGGGTTAGGCTTAGGGTACGGCTTAGGGTACATGTTCGGGGAGGGCTTCGGGTATGGCGAAGGGTATGGGTTAGCGTTAGGGTTAAGGTTAGTGTTAGGGTTAGGGCTCGGTTTAGGGTACGGGTTAGGATTAGGGTACGTGTTAGGGTTAGGGTAGGGGTTAGGGTTAGGGTACGCGTTACGGATAGGGTAGTTATTAAACCTATCCCACTCTCTAGATACCCCTTAGCACGTAAAGGAATATTATTTGGGGGTCCAGCCATGGAGAAGAGTTTAGACACTAAGATAATATAAGGAACACACACATTATAAAGAAATCACATTAGGATTCTCTTTTTAAGCTGTTCCTTAAAACACTAGTGCTTAGGAAATCTATTGAAGGCAGAAGCAGTCAAGGGTAGCCTAGGGTTAGGGTTAGGCTTAGGGTTAGGCTTAGGGTACGGCTTAGGGTACGGGTTCGGGGAGGGCTTCGGGTACGGCGTAGGGTATGGGTTAGGGTTAGGGTTAGTGTTAGGGTTAGGGCTCGGTTTAGGGTACGGGTTAGGATTAGGGTACGTGTTAGTGTTAGGGTAGGGGTTAGGGTTAGGGTACGCGTTAGGGTTAGGGTAGGTATTAAACCTATCCCACTCTCTAGATACCCCTTAGCACGTAAAGGAATATTATTTGGGGGTCCAGCCATGGAGAAGAGTTTAGACACTAAGATAATATAAGGAACACACCCATTATAAAGAAATCACATTAGGATTCTCTTTTTAAGCTGTTCCTTAAAACACTAGTGCTTAGGAAATCTATTGGAGGCAGAAGCAGTCAAGGGTAGCCTAGGGTTAGGGTTAGGCTTAGGGTTAGGCTTAGGGTACGCCTTAGGGTACGGGTTCGGGGAGGGCTTCGGGTACGGCGTAGGGTATGGGTTAGGGTTAGGGTTAGGGTTAGTGTTAGGGTTAGGGCTCGGTTTAGGGGACGGGTTAGGATTAGGGTACGTGTTAGGGTTAGGGTAGGGGTTAGGGTTAGGGTACGCGTTAGGGTTAGGGTAGTTATTAAACCTATCCCACTCTCTAGATACCCCTTAGCACGTAAAGGAATATTATTTGGGGTCCAGCCATGGAGAAGAGTTTAGACACTAAGATAATATAAGGAACACACACATTATAAAGAAATCACATTAGGATTCTCTTTTTAAGCTGTTCCTTAAAACCCTAGTGCTTAGGAAATCTATTGGAGGCAGAAGCAGTCAAGGGTAGCCTAGGGTTAGGGTTAGGCTTAGGGTTAGGCTTAGGGTACGGCTTAGGGTACGGGTTCGGGGAGGGCTTCGGGTACGGCGTAGGGTATGGGTTAGGGTTAGGGTTAGGGTTAGTGTTAGGGTTAGGGCTCGGTTTAGGGTACGGGTTAGGATTAGGGTACGTGTTAGGGTTAGGGTAGGGGTTAGGGTTAGGGTACGCGTTAGGGTTAGGGTAGTTATTAAACCTATCACACTCTCTAGATACCCCTTAGCACGTAAAGGAATATTATTTGGGGGTCCAGCCATGGAGAAGAGTTTAGACACTAAGATAATATAAGGAACACACACATTATAAAGAAATCACATTAGGATTCTCTTTTTAAGCTGTTCCTTAAAACACTAGTGCTTAGGAAATCTATTGGAGGCAGAAGCAGTCAAGGGTAGCCTAGGGTTAGGGTTAGGCTTAGGGTTAGGCTTAGGGTACGGCTTAGGGTACATGTTCGGGGAGGGCTTCGGGTATGGCGAAGGGTATGGGTTAGCGTTAGGGTTAAGGTTAGTGTTAGGGTTAGGGCTCGGTTTAGGGTACGGGTTAGGATTAGGGTACGTGTTAGGGTTAGGGTAGGGGTTAGGGTTAGGGTACGCGTTACGGATAGGGTAGTTATTAAACCTATCCCACTCTCTAGATACCCCTTAGCACGTAAAGGAATATTATTTGGGGGTCCAGCCATGGAGAAGAGTTTAGACACTAAGATAATATAAGGAACACACACATTATAAAGAAATCACATAAGGATTCTCTTTTTAAGCTGTTCCTTAAAACACTAGTGCTTAGGAAATCTATTGGAGGCAGAAGCAGTCAAGGGTAGCCTAGGGTTAGGGTTAGGCTTAGGTTTAGGCTTAGGGTATGGCTTAGGGTACGGGTTCGGGGAGGGCTTCGGGTATGGCGTAGGGTATGGTTTAGGGTTAGGGTTAGTGTTAGGGTTAGGGCTCGGTTTAGGGTAAGGGTTAGGATTAGGGTACGTGTTAGTGTTAGGGTAGGGGTTAGGGTTAGGGTACGCGTTAGGGTTAGGGTAGTGATTAAACCTATCCCACTCTCTAGATACCCCTTTGCACATAAAGGAATATTATTTGGGGGTCCAGCCATGGAGAAGAGTTTAGACACTAGGATTAGATAAGGAACACACCCATTATAAAGAAATCACTTTAGGATTCTCTTTTTAAGCTGTTCCTTAAAACACTAGTGCTTAGGAAATCTATTGGAGGCAGAAGCAGTCAAGGGTAGCCTAGGGTTAGGGTTAGGCTTAGGGTTAGGCTTAGGGTACGGCTTAGGGTACGTGTTCGGGGAGGGCTTCGGGTACGGCGTAGGGTATGGGTTAGGGTTAGGGTTAGGGTTAGTGTTAGGGTTAGGGCTCGGTTTAGGGTACGGGTTAGGATTAGGGTACGTGTTAGGGTTATGGTAGGGGTTAGGGTTAGGGTACGCGTTACGGTTAGGGTAGTTATTAAACCTATCCCACTCTCTAGATACCCCTTAGCACGTAAAGGAATATTATTTGGGGGTCCAGCCATGGAGAAGAGTTTAGACACTAAGATAATATAAGGAACACACCCATTATAAAGAAATCACATTAGGATTCTCTTTTTAAGCTGTTCCTTAAAACACTAGTGCTTAGGAAATCTATTGGAGGCAGAAGCAGTCAAGGGTAGCCTAGGGTTAGGGTTAGGCTTAGGTTTAGGCTTAGGGTACGGCTTAGGGTACGGGTTCGGGGAGGGCTTCGGGTACGGGGTAGGGTATGGGTTAGGGTTAGGTTTAGGGTTAGTGTTAGGGTTAGGGCTCGGTTTAGGGTACGGGTTAGGATTAGGGTACGTGTTAGGGTTAGGGTAGGGGTTAGGGTTAGGGTACGTGTTAGGGTTAGGGTAGTGATTAAACCTATCCCACTCTCTAGATACCCCTTAGCACATAAAAGAATATTATTTGGGGGTCCAGCCATGGAGAAGAGTTTAGACACTAGGATTAGATAAGGAACACACCCATTATAAAGAAATCACATTAGGATTCTCTTTTTAAGCTGTTCTTTAAAACACTAGTGCTTAGGAAATCTATTGGAGGCAGAAGCAGTCAAGGGTAGCCTAGGGTTAGGGTTAGGCTTAGGGTTAGGCTTAGGGTACGGCTTAGGGTACGGGTTCGGGGAGGGCTTCGGGTACGGCGTAGGGTATGGGTTAGGGTTAGGGTTAGGGTTAGTGTTAGTGTTAGGGCTCGGTTTAAGGTACGGGTTAGGATTAGGGTACGTGTTAGGGTTAGGGTAGGGGTTAGGGTTAGGGTACGCATTAGGGTTAGGGTAGTTATTAAACCAATCCCACTCTCTAGATACCCCTTAGCACCTAAAGGAATATTATTTGGGGGTCCAGCCATGGAGAAGAGTTTAGACACTAAGATAATATAAGGAACACACCCATTATAAAGAAATCACATTAGGATTCTCTTTTTAAGCTGTTCCTTAAAACACTAGTGCTTAGGAAATCTATTGGAGGCAGAAGCAGTCAAGGGTAGCCTAGGGTTAGGGTTAGGCTTAGGGTTAGGCTTAGGGTACGGCTTAGGGTACATGTTCGGGGAGGGCTTCGGGTATGGCGAAGGGTATGGGTTAGCGTTAGGGTTAAGGTTAGTGTTAGGGTTAGGGCTCGGTTTAGGGTACGGGTTAGGATTAGGGTACGTGTTAGGGTTAGG
Source organism: Balaenoptera physalus (assembly GCF_965194825.1). NCBI lineage: Eukaryota > Metazoa > Chordata > Mammalia > Artiodactyla > Balaenopteridae > Balaenoptera > Balaenoptera physalus. The sequence goes on along the minus strand of NW_028126443.1, from coordinate 240,647 downwards.
GTAGGGGTTAGGGTTAGGGTACGCGTTACGGATAGGGTAGTTATTAAACCTATCCCACTCTCTAGATACCCCTTAGCACGTAAAGGAATATTATTTGGGGGTCCAGCCATGGAGAAGAGTTTAGACACTAAGATAATATAAGGAACACACACATTATAAAGAAATCACATAAGGATTCTCTTTTTAAGCTGTTCCTTAAAACACTAGTGCTTAGGAAATCTATTGGAGGCAGAAGCAGTCAAGGGTAGCCTAGGGTTAGGGTTAGGCTTAGGGTTAGGCTTAGGGTATGGCTTAGGGTACGGGTTCGGGGAGGGCTTCGGGTATGGCGTAGGGTATGGTTTAGGGTTAGGGTTAGTGTTAGGGTTAGGGCTCGGTTTAGGGTACGGGTAAGGATTAGGGTACGTGTTAGTGTTAGGGTAGGGGTTAGGGTTAGGGTACGCGTTAGGGTTAGGGTAGTGATTTAACCTATCCCACTCTCTAGATACCCCTTAGCACATAAAGGAATATTATTTGGGGGTCCAGCCATGGAGAAGAGTTTAGACACTAGGATTAGATAAGGAACACACCCATTATAAAGAAATCACTTTAGGATTCTCTTTTTAAGCTGTTCCTTAAAACACTAGTGCTTAGGAAATCTATTGGAAGCAGAAGCAGTCAAGGGTAGCCTAGGGTTAGGGTTAGGCTTAGGGTTAGGCTTAGGGTACGGCTTAGGGTACGGGTTCGGGGAGGGCTTTGGGTACGGTGTAGGGTATGGGTTAGGGTTAGGGTTAGGGTTAGTGTTAGGGTTAGGGCTCGGTTTAGGGTACGGGTTAGGATTAGGGTACGTGTTAGGGTTAGGGTAGGGGTTAGCGTTAGGGTACGCGTTAGGGTTAGGGTAGTTATTAAACCTATCCCACTCTCTAGTTACCCCTTAGCACATAAAGGAATATTATTTGGGGGTCCAGCCATGGAGAAGAGTTTAGACACTAGGATTAGATAAGGAACACACCCATTATAAAGAAATCACATTAGGATTCTCTTTTTAAGCTGTTCCTTAAAACACTAGTGCTTAGGAAATCTATTGGAGGCAGAAGCAGTCAAGGGTAGCCTAGGGTTAGGGTTAGGCTTAGGGTACGGCTTAGGGTACGTGTTCGGGGAGGGCTTCGGGTACGGCGTAGGGTATGGGTTAGGGTTAGGGTTAGGGTTAGTGTTAGGGTTAGGGCTCGGTTTAGGGTACGGGTTAGGATTAGGGTACGTTTTAGGGTTAGGGTAGGGGTTAGGGTTAGGGTACGCGTTACGGTTAGGGTAGTTATTAAACCTATCCCACTCTCTAGATACCCCTTAGCACGTAACGGAATATTATTTGGGGGTCCAGCCATGGAGAAGAGTTTAGACACTAAGATAATATAAGGAACACACACATTATAAAGAAATCACATTAGGATTCTCTTTTTAAGCTGTTCCTTAAAACACTAGTGCTTAGGAAATCTATTGGAGGCAGAAGCAGTCAAGGGTAGCCTAGGGTTAGGGTTAGGCTTAGGGTTAGGCTTAGGGTACGGCTTAGGGTACGGGTTCGGGGAGGGCTTCGGGTACGGTGTAGGGTATGGGTTAGGGTTAGGGTTAGGGTTAGTGTTAGGGTTAGGGCTCGGTTTAGGGTACGGGTTAGGATTAGGGTACGTGTTAGGGTTAGGGTAGGGGTTAGCGTTAGGGTACGCGTTAGGGTTAGGGTAGTTATTAAACCTATCCCACTCTCTAGTTACCCCTTAGCACGTAAAGGAATATTATTTGGGGGTCCAGCCATGGAGAAGAGTTTAGACACTAGGAAAAGATAAGGAACACACCCATTATAAAGAAATCACATTAGGATTCTCTTTTTAAGCTGTTCCTTAAAACACTAGTGCTTAGGAAATCTATTGGAGGCAGAAGCAGTCAAGGGTAGCCTAGGGTTAGGGTTAGGCTTAGGGTTAGGCTTAGGGTACGGCTTAGGGTACGGGTTCGGGGAGGGCTTCGGGTACGGCGTAGGGTATGGGTTAGGGTTAGGGTTAGGTTTAGTGTTAGGGTTAGGGCTCGGTTTAGTGTACGGGTTAGGATTAGGGTACGTGTTAGGGTTAGGGTAGGGGTTAGGGTTAGGGTACGCGTTAGGGTTAGGGTAGTTATTAAACCTATCCCACTCTCTAGATACCCCTTAGCACGTAAAGGAATATTATTTGGGGGTCGAGCCATGGAGAAGAGTTTAGACACTAAGATAATATAAGGAACACACACATTATAAAGAAATCACATTAGGATTCTCTTTTTAAGCTGTTCCTTAAAACACTAGTGCTTAGGAAATCTATTGGAGGCAGAAGCAGTCAAGGGTAGCCTAGGGTTAGGGTTAGGCTTAGGGTTAGGCTTAGGGTACGGCTTAGGGTACGGGTTCGGGGAGGGCTTCGGGTACGGCGTAGGGTATGGGTTAGGGTTAGGGTTAGGGTTAGTGTTAGGGTTAGGGCTCGGTTTAAGGTACGGGTTAGGATTAGGGTACGTGTTAGGGTTAGGGTAGGGGTTAGGGTTAGGGTACGCATTAGGGTTAGGGTAGTTATTAAACCAATCCCACTCTCTGGATACCCCTTAGCACCTAAAGGAATATTATTTGGGGGTCCAGCCATGGAGAAGAGTTTAGACACTAAGATAATATAAGGAACACACCCATTATAAAGAAATCACATTAGGATTCTCTTTTTAAGCTGTTCCTTAAAACACTAGTGCTTAGGAAATCTATTGGAGGCAGAAGCAGTCAAGGGTAGCCTAGGGTTAGGGTTAGGCTTAGGGTTAGGCTTAGGGTACGGCTTAGGGTACATGTTCGGGGAGGGCTTCGGGTATGGCGAAGGGTATGGGTTAGCGTTAGGGTTAAGGTTAGTGTTAGGGTTAGGGCTCGGTTTAGGGTACGGGTTAGGATTAGGGTACGTGTTAGGGTTAGGGTAGGGGTTAGGGTTAGGGTACGCGTTACGGATAGGGTAGTTATTAAACCTATCCCACTCTCTAGATACCCCTTAGCACGTAAAGGAATATTATTTGGGGGTCCAGCCATGGAGAAGAGTTTAGACACTAAGATAATATAAGGAACACACACATTATAAAGAAATCACATAAGGATTCTCTTTTTAAGCTGTTCCTTAAAACACTAGTGCTTAGGAAATCTATTGGAGGCAGAAGCAGTCAAGGGTAGCCTAGGGTTAGGGTTAGGCTTAGGGTTAGGCTTAGGGTATGGCTTAGGGTACGGGTTCGGGGAGGGCTTCGGGTATGGCGTAGGGTATGGTTTAGGGTTAGGGTTAGTGTTAGGGTTAGGGCTCGGTTTAGGGTACGGGTTAGGATTAGGGTACGTGTTAGTGTTAGGGTAGGGGTTAGGGTTAGGGTACGCGTTAGGGTTAGGGTAGTGATTAAACCTATCCCACTCTCTAGATACCCCTTAGCACATAAAGGAATATTATTTGGGGGTCCAGCCATGGAGAAGAGTTTAGACACTAGGATTAGATAAGGAACACACCCATTATAAAGAAATCACTTTAGGATTCTCTTTTTAAGCTGTTCCTTAAAACACTAGTGCTTAGGAAATCTATTGGAGGCAGAAGCAGTCAAGGGTAGCCTAGGGTTAGGGTTAGGCTTAGGGTTAGGCTTAGGGTACGGCTTAGGGTACGTGTTCGGGGAGGGCTTCGGGTACGGCGTAGGGTATGGGTTAGGGTTAGGGTTAGGGTTAGTGTTAGGGTTAGGGCTCGGTTTAGGGTACGGGTTAGGATTAGGGTACGTGTTAGGGTTAGGGTAGGGGTTAGGGTTAGGGTACGCGTTACGGTTAGGGTAGTTATTAAACCTATCCCACTCTCTAGATACCCCTTAGCACGTAAAGGAATATTATTTGGGGGTCCAGCCATGGAGAAGAGTTTAGACACTAAGATAATATAAGGAACACACCCATTATAAAGAAATCACATTAGGATTCTCTTTTTAAGCTGTTCCTTAAAACACTAGTGCTTAGGAAATCTATTGGAGGCAGAAGCAGTCAAGGGTAGCCTAGGGTTAGGGTTAGGCTTAGGTTTAGGCTTAGGGTACGGGTTCGGGGAGGGCTTCGGGTACGGGGTAGGGTATGGGTTAGGGTTAGGGTTAGGGTTAGTGATAGGGTTAGGGCTCGGTTTAGGGTACGGGTTAGGATTAGGGTACATGTTAGGGTTAGGGTAGGGGTTAGCGTTAGGGTACGCATTAGGGTTAGGGTAGTTATTAAACCTATCCCACTCTCTAGTTACCCCTTAGCACGTAATGGAATATTATTTGGGGGTCCAGCCATGGAGAAGAGTTTAGACACTAGGAAAAGATAAGGAACACACCCATTATAAAGAAATCACATTAGGATTCTCTTTTTAAGCTGTTCCTTAAAACACTAGTGCTTAGGAAATCTATTGGAGGCAGAAGCAGTCAAGGGTAGCCTAGGGTTAGGGTTAGGCTTTGGGTTAGGCTTAGGCTACGGCTTAGGGTACGGGTTCGGGGAGGGCTTCGGGTACGGCGTAGGGTATGGGTTAGGGTTAGGGTTAGTGTTAGGGTTAGGGCTCGGTTTAGGGTACGGGTTAGGATTAGGGTACGTGTTAGGGTTAGGGTAGGGGTTAGGGTTAGGGTACGTGTTAGGGTTAGGGTAGTGATTAAACCTATCCCACTCTCTAGATACCCCTTAGCACATAAAAGAATATTATTTGGGGGTCCAGCCATGGAGAAGAGTTTAGACACTAGGAAAAGATAAGGAACACACCCATTATAAAGAAATCACATTAGGATTCTCTTTTTAAGCTGTTCCTTAAAACCCTAGTGCTTAGGAAATCTATTGGAGGCAGAAGCAGTCAAGGGTAGCCTAGGGTTAGGGTTAGGCTTAGGGTTAGGCTTAGTGTACGGCTTAGGGTACGGGTTCGGGGAGGGCTTCGGGTACGGCGTAGGGTATGGGTTAGGGTTAGGGTTAGGGTTAGTGTTAGGGTTAGGGCTCGGTTTAGGGTACGGGTTAGGTTTAGGGTACGTGTTAGGGTTAGGGTAGGGGTTAGCGTTAGGGTACGCGTTAGGGTTAGGGTAGTTATTAAACCAATCCCACTCTCTAGATACCCCTTAGCACGTAAAGGAATATTATTTGGGGGTCCAGCCATGGAGAAGAGTTTAGACATTAGGATAAGATAAGGGACACACCCATTATAAAGAAATCACATTAGGATTCTCTTTTTAAGCTGTTCCTTAAAACACTAGTGCTTAGGAAATCTATTGGAGGCAGAAGCAGTCAAGGGTAGCCTAGGGTTAGGGTTAGGCTTAGGGTTAGGCTTAGGGTACGGCTTAGGGTACGGGTTCGGGGAGGGCTTCGGGTACGGCGTAGGGTATGGGTTAGGGTTAGGGTTAGGGTTAGTGTTAGGGTTAGGGCTCGGTTTAAGGTACGGGTTAGGATTAGGGTACGTGTTAGGGTTAGGGTAGGGGTTAGGGTTAGGGTACGCATTAGGGTTAGGGTAGTTATTAAACCAATCCCACTCTCTAGATACCCCTTAGCACCTAAAGGAATATTATTTGGGGGTCCAGCCATGGAGAAGAGTTTAGACACTAAGATAATATAAGGAACACACCCATTATAAAGAAATCACATTAGGATTCTCTTTTTAAGCTGTTCCTTAAAACACTAGTGCTTAGGAAATCTATTGGAGGCAGAAGCAGTCAAGGGTAGCCTAGGGTTAGGGTTAGGCTTAGGGTTAGGCTTAGGGTACGGCTTAGGGTACATGTTCGGGGAGGGCTTCGGGTATGGCGAAGGGTATGGGTTAGCGTTAGGGTTAAGGTTAGTGTTAGGGTTAGGGCTCGGTTTAGGGTACGGGTTAGGATTAGGGTACGTGTTAGGGTTAGGGTAGGGGTTAGGGTTAGGGTACGCGTTACGGATAGGGTAGTTATTAAACCTATCCCACTCTCTAGATACCCCTTAGCACGTAAAGGAATATTATTTGGGGGTCCAGCCATGGAGAAGAGTTTAGACACTAAGATAATATAAGGAACACACACATTATAAAGAAATCACATAAGGATTCTCTTTTTAAGCTGTTCCTTAAAACACTAGTGCTTAGGAAATCTATTGGAGGCAGAAGCAGTCAAGGGTAGCCTAGGGTTAGGGTTAGGCTTAGGTTTAGGCTTAGGGTATGGCTTAGGGTACGGGTTCGGGGAGGGCTTCGGGTATGGCGTAGGGTATGGTTTAGGGTTAGGGTTAGTGTTAGGGTTAGGGTTCGGTTTAGGGTAAGGGTTAGGATTAGGGTACGTGTTAGTGTTAGGGTAGGGGTTAGGGTTAGGGTACGCGTTAGGGTTAGGGTAGTGATTAAACCTATCCCACTCTCTAGATACCCCTTTGCACATAAAGGAATATTATTTGGGGGTCCAGCCATGGAGAAGAGTTTAGACACTAGGATTAGATAAGGAACACACCCATTATAAAGAAATCACTTTAGGATTCTCTTTTTAAGCTGTTCCTTAAAACACTAGTGCTTAGGAAATCTATTGGAGGCAGAAGCAGTCAAGGGTAGCCTAGGGTTAGGGTTAGGCTTAGGGTTAGGCTTAGGGTACGGCTTAGGGTACGTGTTCGGGGAGGGCTTCGGGTACGGCGTAGGGTATGGGTTAGGGTTAGGGTTAGGGTTAGTGTTAGGGTTAGGGCTCGGTTTAGGGTACGGGTTAGGATTAGGGTACGTGTTAGGGTTAGGGTAGGGGTTAGGGTTAGGGTACGCGTTACGGTTAGGGTAGTTATTAAACCTATCCCACTCTCTAGATACCCCTTAGCACGTAAAGGAATATTATTTGGGGGTCCAGCCATGGAGAAGAGTTTAGACACTAAGATAATATAAGGAACACACCCATTATAAAGAAATCACATTAGGATTCTCTTTTTAAGCTGTTCCTTAAAACACTAGTGCTTAGGAAATCTATTGGAGGCAGAAGCAGTCAAGGGTAGCCTAGGGTTAGGGTTAGGCTTAGGTTTAGGCTTAGGGTACGGCTTAGGGTACGGGTTCGGGGAGGGCTTCGGGTACGGGGTAGGGTATGGGTTAGGGTTAGGTTTAGGGTTAGTGTTAGGGTTAGGGCTCGGTTTAGGGTACGGGTTAGGATTAGGGTACGTGTTAGGGTTAGGGTAGGGGTTAGGGTTAGGGTACGTGTTAGGGTTAGGGTAGTGATTAAACCTATCCCACTCTCTAGATACCCCTTAGCACATAAAAGAATATTATTTGGGGGTCCAGCCATGGAGAAGAGTTTAGACACTAGGATTAGATAAGGAACACACCCATTATAAAGAAATCACATTAGGATTCTCTTTTTAAGCTGTTCTTTAAAACACTAGTGCTTAGGAAATCTATTGGAGGCAGAAGCAGTCAAGGGTAGCCTAGGGTTAGGGTTAGGCTTAGGGTTAGGCTTAGGGTACGGCTTAGGGTACGGGTTCGGGGAGGGCTTCGGGTACGGCGTAGGGTATGGGTTAGGGTTAGGGTTAGGGTTAGTGTTAGTGTTAGGGCTCGGTTTAAGGTACGGGTTAGGATTAGGGTACGTGTTAGGGTTAGGGTAGGGGTTAGGGTTAGGGTACGCATTAGGGTTAGGGTAGTTATTAAACCAATCCCACTCTCTAGATACCCCTTAGCACCTAAAGGAATATTATTTGGGGGTCCAGCCATGGAGAAGAGTTTAGACACTAAGATAATATAAGGAACACACCCATTATAAAGAAATCACATTAGGATTCTCTTTTTAAGCTGTTTCTTAAAACACTAGTGCTTAGGAAATCTATTGGAGGCAGAAGCAGTCAAGGGTAGCCTAGGGTTAGGGTTAGGCTTAGGGTTAGGCTTAGGGTACGGCTTAGGGTACATGTTCGGGGAGGGCTTCGGGTATGGCGAAGGGTATGGGTTAGCGTTAGGGTTAAGGTTAGTGTTAGGGTTAGGGCTCGGTTTAGGGTACGGGTTAGGATTAGGGTACGTGTTAGGGTTAGGGTAGGGGTTAGGGTTAGGGTACGCGTTACGGATAGGGTAGTTATTAAACCTATCCCACTCTCTAGATACCCCTTAGCACGTAAAGGAATATTATTTGGGGGTCCAGCCATGGAGAAGAGTTTAGACACTAAGATAATATAAGGAACACACACATTATAAAGAAATCACATAAGGATTCTCTTTTTAAGCTGTTCCTTAAAACACTAGTGCTTAGGAAATCTATTGGAGGCAGAAGCAGTCAAGGGTAGCCTAGGGTTAGGGTTAGGCTTAGGGTTAGGCTTAGGGTATGGCTTAGGGTACGGGTTCGGGGAGGGCTTCGGGTATGGCGTAGGGTATGGTTTAGGGTTAGGGTTAGTGTTAGGGTTAGGGCTCGGTTTAGGGTACGGGTAAGGATTAGGGTACGTGTTAGTGTTAGGGTAGGGGTTAGGGTTAGGGTACGCGTTAGGGTTAGGGTAGTGATTTAACCTATCCCACTCTCTAGATACCCCTTAGCACATAAAGGAATATTATTTGGGGGTCCAGCCATGGAGAAGAGTTTAGACACTAGGATTAGATAAGGAACACACCCATTATAAAGAAATCACTTTAGGATTCTCTTTTTAAGCTGTTCCTTAAAACACTAGTGCTTAGGAAATCTATTGGAAGCAGAAGCAGTCAAGGGTAGCCTAGGGTTAGGGTTAGGCTTAGGGTTAGGCTTAGGGTACGGCTTAGGGTACGGGTTCGGGGAGGGCTTTGGGTACGGTGTAGGGTATGGGTTAGGGTTAGGGTTAGGGTTAGTGTTAGGGTTAGGGCTCGGTTTAGGGTACGGGTTAGGATTAGGGTACGTGTTAGGGTTAGGGTAGGGGTTAGCGTTAGGGTACGCGTTAGGGTTAGGGTAGTTATTAAACCTATCCCACTCTCTAGTTACCCCTTAGCACATAAAGGAATATTATTTGGGGGTCCAGCCATGGAGAAGAGTTTAGACACTAGGATTAGATAAGGAACACACCCATTATAAAGAAATCACATTAGGATTCTCTTTTTAAGCTGTTCCTTAAAACACTAGTGCTTAGGAAATCTATTGGAGGCAGAAGCAGTCAAGGGTAGCCTAGGGTTAGGGTTAGGCTTAGGGTACGGCTTAGGGTACGTGTTCGGGGAGGGCTTCGGGTACGGCGTAGGGTATGGGTTAGGGTTAGGGTTAGGGTTAGTGTTAGGGTTAGGGCTCGGTTTAGGGTACGGGTTAGGATTAGGGTACGTTTTAGGGTTAGGGTAGGGGTTAGGGTTAGGGTACGCGTTACGGTTAGGGTAGTTATTAAACCTATCCCACTCTCTAGATACCCCTTAGCCCGTAACGGAATATTATTTGGGGGTCCAGCCATGGAGAAGAGTTTAGACACTAAGATAATATAAGGAACACACACATTATAAAGAAATCACATTAGGATTCTCTTTTTAAGCTGTTCCTTAAAACACTAGTGCTTAGGAAATCTATTGGAGGCAGAAGCAGTCAAGGGTAGCCTAGGGTTAGGGTTAGGCTTAGGGTTAGGCTTAGGGTACGGCTTAGGGTACGGGTTCGGGGAGGGCTTCGGGTACGGTGTAGGGTATGGGTTAGGGTTAGGGTTAGGGTTAGTGTTAGGGTTAGGGCTCGGTTTAGGGTACGGGTTAGGATTAGGGTACGTGTTAGGGTTAGGGTAGGGGTTAGCGTTAGGGTACGCGTTAGGGTTAGGATAGTTATTAAACCTATCCCACTCTCTAGTTACCCCTTAGCACGTAAAGGAATATTATTTGGGGGTCCAGCCATGGAGAAGAGTTTAGACACTAGGAAAAGATAAGGAACACACCCATTATAAAGAAATCACATTAGGATTCTCTTTTTAAGCTGTTCCTTAAAACACTAGTGCTTAGGAAATCTATTGGAGGCAGAAGCAGTCAAGGGTAGCCTAGGGTTAGGGTTAGGCTTAGGGTTAGGCTTAGGGTACGGCTTAGGGTACGGGTTCGGGGAGGGCTTCGGGTACGGCGTAGGGTATGTGTTAGGGTTAGGGTTAGGTTTAGTGTTAGGGTTAGGGCTCGGTTTAGTGTACGGGTTAGGATTAGGGTACGTGTTAGGGTTAGGGTAGGGGTTAGGGTTAGGGTACGCGTTAGGGTTAGGGTAGTTATTAAACCTATCCCACTCTCTAGATACCCCTTAGCACGTAAAGGAATATTATTTGGGGGTCGAGCCATGGAGAAGAGTTTAGACACTAAGATAATATAAGGAACACACACATTATAAAGAAATCACATTAGGATTCTCTTTTTAAGCTGTTCCTTAAAACACTAGTGCTTAGGAAATCTATTGGAGGCAGAAGCAGTCAAGGGTAGCCTAGGGTTAGGGTTAGGCTTAGGGTTAGGCTTAGGGTACGGCTTAGGGTACGGGTTCGGGGAGGGCTTCGGGTACGGCGTAGGGTATGGGTTAGGGTTAGGGTTAGGGTTAGTGTTAGGGTTAGGGCTCGGTTTAAGGTACGGGTTAGGATTAGGGTACGTGTTAGGGTTAGGGTAGGGGTTAGCGTTAGGGTACGCATTAGGGTTAGGGTAGTTATTAAACCAATCCCACGCTCTGGATACCCCTTAGCACCTAAAGGAATATTATTTGGGGGTCCAGCCATGGAGAAGAGTTTAGACACTAAGATAATATAAGGAACACACCCATTATAAAGAAATCACATTAGGATTCTCTTTTTAAGCTGTTCCTTAAAACACTAGTGCTTAGGAAATCTATTGGATGCAGAAGCAGTCAAGGGTAGCCTAGGGTTAGGGTTAGGCTTAGGGTTAGGCTTAGGGTACGGCTTAGGGTACATGTTCGGGGAGGGCTTCGGGTATGGCGAAGGGTATGGGTTAGCGTTAGGGTTAAGGTTAGTGTTAGGGTTAGGGCTCGGTTTAGGGTACGGGTTAGGATTAGGGTACGTGTTAGGGTTAGGGTAGGGGTTAGGGTTAGGGTACGCGTTACGGATAGGGTAGTTATTAAACCTATCCCACTCTCTAGATACCCCTTAGCACGTAAAGGAATATTATTTGGGGGTCCAGCCATGGAGAAGAGTTTAGACACTAAGATAATATAAGGAACACACACATTATAAAGAAATCACATAAGGATTCTCTTTTTAAGCTGTTCCTTAAAACACTAGTGCTTAGGAAATCTATTGGAGGCAGAAGCAGTCAAGGGTAGCCTAGGGTTAGGGTTAGGCTTAGGGTTAGGCTTAGGGTATGGCTTAGGGTACGGGTTCGGGGAGGGCTTCGGGTATGGCGTAGGGTATGGTTTAGGGTTAGGGTTAGTGTTAGGGTTAGGGCTCGGTTTAGGGTACGGGTTAGGATTAGGGTACGTGTTAGTGTTAGGGTAGGGGTTAGGGTTAGGGTACGCGTTAGGGTTAGGGTAGTGATTAAACCTATCCCACTCTCTAGATACCCCTTAGCACATAAAGGAATATTATTTGGGGGTCCAGCCATGGAGAAGAGTTTAGACACTAGGATTAGATAAGGAACACACCCATTATAAAGAAATCACTTTAGGATTCTCTTTTTAAGCTGTTCCTTAAAACACTAGTGCTTAGGAAATCTATTGGAGGCAGAAGCAGTCAAGGGTAGCCTAGGGTTAGGGTTAGGCTTAGGGTTAGGCTTAGGGTACGGCTTAGGGTACGTGTTCGGGGAGGGCTTCGGGTACGGCGTAGGGTATGGGTTAGGGTTAGGGTTAGGGTTAGTGTTAGGGTTAGGGCTCGGTTTAGGGTACGGGTTAGGATTAGGGTACGTGTTAGGGTTAGGGTAGGGGTTAGGGTTAGGGTACGCGTTACGGTTAGGGTAGTTATTAAACCTATCCCACTCTCTAGATACCCCTTAGAACGTAAAGGAATATTATTTGGGGGTCCAGCCATGGAGAAGAGTTTAGACACTAAGATAATATAAGGAACACACCCATTATAAAGAAATCACATTAGGATTCTCTTTTTAAGCTGTTCCTTAAAACACTAGTGCTTAGGAAATCTATTGGAGGCAGAAGCAGTCAAGGGTAGCCTAGGGTTAGGGTTAGGCTTAGGTTTAGGCTTAGGGTACGGCTTAGGGTACGGGTTCGGGGAGGGCTTCGGGTACGGGGTAGGGTATGGGTTAGGGTTAGGGTTAGGGTTAGTGATAGGGTTAGGGCTCGGTTTAGGGTACGGGTTAGGATTAGGGTACATGTTAGGGTTAGGGTAGGGGTTAGCGTTAGGGTACGCATTAGGGTTAGGGTAGTTATTAAACCTATCCCACTCTCTAGTTACCCCTTAGCACGTAATGGAATATTATTTGGGGGTCCAGCCATGGAGAAGAGTTTAGACACTAGGAAAAGATAAGGAACACACCCATTATAAAGAAATCACATTAGGATTCTCTTTTTAAGCTGTTCCTTAAAACACTAGTGCTTAGGAAATCTATTGGAGGCAGAAGCAGTCAAGGGTAGCCTAGGGTTAGGGTTAGGCTTTGGGTTAGGCTTAGGCTACGGCTTAGGGTACGGGTTCGGGGAGGGCTTCGGGTACGGCGTAGGGTATGGGTTAGGGTTAGGGTTAGTGTTAGGGTTAGGGCTCGGTTTAGGGTACGGGTTAGGATTAGGGTACGTGTTAGGGTTAGGGTAGGGGTTAGGGTTAGGGTACGTGTTAGGGTTAGGGTAGTGATTAAACCTATCCCACTCTCTAGATACCCCTTAGCACATAAAAGAATATTATTTGGGGGTCCAGCCATGGAGAAGAGTTTAGACACTAGGATTAGATAAGGAACACACCCATTATAAAGAAATCACATTAGGATTCTCTTTTTAAGCTGTTCCTTAAAACACTAGTGCTTAGGAAATCTATTGGAGGCAGAAGCAGTCAAGGGTAGCCTAGGGTTAGGGTTAGGCTTAGGGTTAGGCTTAGGGTACGGCTTAGGGTACGGGTTCGGGGAGGGCTTCGGGTACGGCGTAGGGTATGGGTTAGGGTTAGGGTTAGGGTTAGTGTTAGGGTTAGGGCTCGGTTTAGGGTACGGGTTAGGATTAGGGTACGTGTTAGGGTTAGGGTAGGGGTTAGGGTTAGGGTACGCATTAGGGTTAGGGTAGTTATTAAACCAATCCCACTCTCTAGATACCCCTTAGCACCTAAAGGAATATTATTTGGGGGTCCAGCCATGGAGAAGAGTTTAGACACTAAGATAATATAAGGAACACACCCATTATAAAGAAATCACATTAGGATTCTCTTTTTAAGCTGTTCCTTAAAACACTAGTGCTTAGGAAATCTATTGGAGGCAGAAGCAGTCAAGGGTAGCCTAGGGTTAGGGTTAGGCTTAGGTTTAGGCTTAGGGTACGGCTTAGGGTACATGTTCGGGGAGGGCTTCGGGTATGGCGAAGGGTATGGGTTAGCGTTAGGGTTAAGGTTAGTGTTAGGGTTAGGGCTCGGTTTAGGGTACGGGTTAGGATTAGGGTACGTGTTAGGGTTAGGGTAGGGGTTAGGGTTAGGGTACGCGTTACGGATAGGGTAGTTATTAAACCTATCCCACTCTCTAGATACCCCTTAGCACGTAAAGGAATATTATTTGGGGGTCCAGCCATGGAGAAGAGTTTAGACACTAAGATAATATAAGGAACACACACATTATAAAGAAATCACATAAGGATTCTCTTTTTAAGCTGTTCCTTAAAACACTAGTGCTTAGGAAATCTATTGGAGGCAGAAGCAGTCAAGGGTAGCCTAGGGTTAGGGTTAGGCTTAGGGTTAGGCTTAGGGTATGGCTTAGGGTACGGGTTCGGGGAGGGCTTCGGGTATGGCGTAGGGTATGGTTTAGGGTTAGGGTTAGTGTTAGGGTTAGGGCTCGGTTTAGGGTACGGGTTAGGATTAGGGTACGTGTTAGTGTTAGGGTAGGGGTTAGGGTTAGGGTACGCGTTAGGGTTAGGGTAGTGATTAAACCTATCCCACTCTCTAGATACCCCTTAGCACATAAAGGAATATTATTTGGGGGTCCAGCCATGGAGAAGAGTTTAGACACTAGGATTAGATAAGGAACACACCCATTATAAAGAAATCACTTTAGGATTCTCTTTTTAAGCTGTTCCTTAAAACACTAGTGCTTAGGAAATCTATTGGAGGCAGAAGCAGTCAAGGGTAGCCTAGGGTTAGGGTTAGGCTTAGGGTTAGGCTTAGGGTACGGCTTAGGGTACGTGTTCGGGGAGGGCTTCGGGTACGGCGTAGGGTATGGGTTAGGGTTAGGGTTAGGGTTAGTGTTAGGGTTAGGGCTCGGTTTAGGGTACGGGTTAGGATTAGGGTACGTGTTAGGGTTAGGGTAGGGGTTAGGGTTAGGGTACGCGTTACGGTTAGGGTAGTTATTAAACCTATCCCACTCTCTAGATACCCCTTAGCACGTAAAGGAATATTATTTGGGGGTCCAGCCATGGAGAAGAGTTTAGACACTAAGATAATATAAGGAACACACCCATTATAAAGAAATCACATTAGGATTCTCTTTTTAAGCTGTTCCTTAAAACACTAGTGCTTAGGAAATCTATTGGAGGCAGAAGCAGTCAAGGGTAGCCTAGGGTTAGGGTTAGGCTTAGGTTTAGGCTTAGGGTACGGCTTAGGGTACGGGTTCGGGGAGGGCTTCGGGTACGGCGTAGGGTATGGGTTAGGGTTAGGGTTAGTGTTAGGGTTAGGGCTCGGTTTAGGGTACGGGTTAGGATTAGGGTACGTGTTAGGGTTAGGGTAGGGGTTAGGGTTAGGGTACGTGTTAGGGTTAGGGTAGTGATTAAACCTATCCCACTCTCTAGATACCCCTTAGCACATAAAAGAATATTATTTGGGGGTCCAGCCATGGAGAAGAGTTTAGACACTAGGATTAGATAAGGAACACACCCATTATAAAGAAATCACATTAGGATTCTCTTTTTAAGCTGTTCCTTAAAACACTAGTGCTTAGGAAATCTATTGGAGGCAGAAGCAGTCAAGGGTAGCCTAGGGTTAGGGTTAGGCTTAGGGTTAGGCTTAGGGTACGGCTTAGGGTACGGGTTCGGGGAGGGCTTCGGGTACGGCGTAGGGTATGGGTTAGGGTTAGGGTTAGGGTTAGTGTTAGGGTTAGGGCTCGGTTTAGGGTACGGGTTAGGATTAGGGTACGTGTTAGGGTTAGGGTAGGGGTTAGGGTTAGGGTACGCATTAGGGTTAGGGTAGTGATTAAACCAATCCCACTCTCTAGATACCCCTTAGCACCTAAAGGAATATTATTTGGGGGTCCAGCCATGGAGAAGAGTTTAGACACTAAGATAATATAAGGAACACACCCATTATAAAGAAATCACATTAGGATTCTCTTTTTAAGCTGTTCCTTAAAACACTAGTGCTTAGGAAATCTATTGGAGGCAGAAGCAGTCAAGGGTAGCCTAGGGTTAGGGTTAGGCTTAGGTTTAGGCTTAGGGTACGGCTTAGGGTACATGTTCGGGGAGGGCTTCGGGTATGGCGAAGGGTATGGGTTAGCGTTAGGGTTAAGGTTAGTGTTAGGGTTAGGGCTCGGTTTAGGGTACGGGTTAGGATTAGGGTACGTGTTAGGGTTAGGGTAGGGGTTAGGGTTAGGGTACGCGTTACGGATAGGGTAGTTATTAAACCTATCCCACTCTCTAGATACCCCTTAGCACGTAAAGGAATATTATTTGGGGGTCCAGCCATGGAGAAGAGTTTAGACACTAAGATAATATAAGGAACACACACATTATAAAGAAATCACATAAGGATTCTCTTTTTAAGCTGTTCCTTAAAAAACTAGTGCTTAGGAAATCTATTGGAGGCAGAAGCAGTCAAGGGTAGCCTAGGGTTAGGGTTAGGCTTAGGGTTAGGCTTAGGGTATGGCTTAGGGTACGGGTTCGGGGAGGGCTTCGGGTATGGCGTAGGGTATGGTTTAGGGTTAGGGTTAGTGTTAGGGTTAGGGCTCGGTTTAGGGTACGGGTTAGGATTAGGGTACGTGTTAGTGTTAGGGTAGGGGTTAGGGTTAGGGTACGCGTTAGGGTTAGGGTAGTGATTAAACCTATCCCACTCTCTAGATACCCCTTAGCACATAAAGGAATATTATTTGGGGGTCCAGCCATGGAGAAGAGTTTAGACACTAGGATTAGATAAGGAACACACCCATTATAAAGAAATCACTTTAGGATTCTCTTTTTAAGCTGTTCCTTAAAACACTAGTGCTTAGGAAATCTATTGGAGGCAGAAGCAGTCAAGGGTAGCCTAGGGTTAGGGTTAGGCTTAGGGTTAGGCTTAGGGTACGGCTTAGGGTACGTGTTCGGGGAGGGCTTCGGGTACGGCGTAGGGTATGGGTTAGGGTTAGGGTTAGGGTTAGTGTTAGGGTTAGGGCTCGGTTTAGGGTACGGGTTAGGATTAGGGTACGTGTTAGGGTTAGGGTAGGGGTTAGGGTTAGGGTACGCGTTACGGTTAGGGTAGTTATTAAACCTATCCCACTCTCTAGATACCCCTTAGCACGTAAAGGAATATTATTTGGGGGTCCAGCCATGGAGAAGAGTTTAGACACTAAGATAATATAAGGAACACACCCATTATAAAGAAATCACATTAGGATTCTCTTTTTAAGCTGTTCCTTAAAACACTAGTGCTTAGGAAATCTATTGGAGGCAGAAGCAGTCAAGGGTAGCCTAGGGTTAGGGTTAGGCTTAGGTTTAGGCTTAGGGTACGGCTTAGGGTACGGGTTCGGGGAGGGCTTCGGGTACGGGGTAGGGTATGGGTTAGGGTTAGGGTTAGGGTTAGTGATAGGGTTAGGGCTCGGTTTAGGGTACGGGTTAGGATTAGGGTACATGTTAGGGTTAGGGTAGGGGTTAGCGTTAGGGTACGCATTAGGGTTAGGGTAGTTATTAAACCTATCCCACTCTCTAGTTACCCCTTAGCACGTAATGGAATATTATTTGGGGGTCCAGCCATGGAGAAGAGTTTAGACACTAGGAAAAGATAAGGAACACACCCATTATAAAGAAATCACATAAGGATTCTCTTTTTAAGCTGTTCCTTAAAACACTAGTGCTTAGGAAATCTATTGGAGGCAGAAGCAGTCAAGGGTAGCCTAGGGTTAGGGTTAGGCTTTGGGTTAGGCTTAGGCTACGGCTTAGGGTACGGGTTCGGGGAGGGCTTCGGGTACGGCGTAGGGTATGGGTTAGGGTTAGGGTTAGTGTTAGGGTTAGGGCTCGGTTTAGGGTACGGGTTAGGATTAGGGTACGTGTTAGGGTTAGGGTAGGGGTTAGGGTTAGGGTACGTGTTAGGGTTAGGGTAGTGATTAAACCTATCCCACTCTCTAGATACCCCTTAGCACATAAAAGAATATTATTTGGGGGTCCAGCCATGGAGAAGAGTTTAGACACTAGGATTAGATAAGGAACACACCCATTATAAAGAAATCACATTAGGATTCTCTTTTTAAGCTGTTCCTTAAAACACTAGTGCTTAGGAAATCTATTGGAGGCAGAAGCAGTCAAGGGTAGCCTAGGGTTAGGGTTAGGCTTAGGGTTAGGCTTAGGGTACGGCT
Organism: Balaenoptera physalus; assembly: GCF_965194825.1. Lineage (NCBI taxonomy): Eukaryota > Metazoa > Chordata > Mammalia > Artiodactyla > Balaenopteridae > Balaenoptera > Balaenoptera physalus. The sequence continues at coordinate 223,155 of NW_028126443.1, read as the reverse complement.
TAGGGTACGGGTTCGGGGAGGGCTTCGGGTACGGCGTAGGGTATGGGTTAGGGTTAGGGTTAGGGTTAGTGTTAGGGTTAGGGCTCGGTTTAGGGTACGGGTTAGGATTAGGGTACGTGTTAGGGTTAGGGTAGGGGTTAGGGTTAGGGTACGCATTAGGGTTAGGGTAGTTATTAAACCAATCCCACTCTCTAGATACCCCTTAGCACCTAAAGGAATATTATTTGGGGGTCCAGCCATGGAGAAGAGTTTAGACACTAAGATAATATAAGGAACACACCCATTATAAAGAAATCACATTAGGATTCTCTTTTTAAGCTGTTCCTTAAAACACTAGTGCTTAGGAAATCTATTGGAGGCAGAAGCAGTCAAGGGTAGCCTAGGGTTAGGGTTAGGCTTAGGTTTAGGCTTAGGGTACGGCTTAGGGTACATGTTCGGGGAGGGCTTCGGGTATGGCGAAGGGTATGGGTTAGCGTTAGGGTTAAGGTTAGTGTTAGGGTTAGGGCTCGGTTTAGGGTACGGGTTAGGATTAGGGTACGTGTTAGGGTTAGGGTAGGGGTTAGGGTTAGGGTACGCGTTACGGATAGGGTAGTTATTAAACCTATCCCACTCTCTAGATACCCCTTAGCACGTAAAGGAATATTATTTGGGGGTCCAGCCATGGAGAAGAGTTTAGACACTAAGATAATATAAGGAACACACACATTATAAAGAAATCACATAAGGATTCTCTTTTTAAGCTGTTCCTTAAAACACTAGTGCTTAGGAAATCTATTGGAGGCAGAAGCAGTCAAGGGTAGCCTAGGGTTAGGGTTAGGCTTAGGGTTAGGCTTAGGGTATGGCTTAGGGTACGGGTTCGGGGAGGGCTTCGGGTATGGCGTAGGGTATGGTTTAGGGTTAGGGTTAGTGTTAGGGTTAGGGCTCGGTTTAGGGTACGGGTTAGGATTAGGGTACGTGTTAGTGTTAGGGTAGGGGTTAGGGTTAGGGTACGCGTTAGGGTTAGGGTAGTGATTAAACCTATCCCACTCTCTAGATACCCCTTAGCACATAATGGAATATTATTTGGGGGTCCAGCCATGGAGAAGAGTTTAGACACTAGGATTAGATAAGGAACACACCCATTATAAAGAAATCACTTTAGGATTCTCTTTTTAAGCTGTTCCTTAAAACACTAGTGCTTAGGAAATCTATTGGAGGCAGAAGCAGTCAAGGGTAGCCTAGGGTTAGGGTTAGGCTTAGGGTTAGGCTTAGGGTACGGCTTAGGGTACGTGTTCGGGGAGGGCTTCGGGTACGGCGTAGGGTATGGGTTAGGGTTAGGGTTAGGGTTAGTGTTAGGGTTAGGGCTCGGTTTAGGGTACGGGTTAGGATTAGGGTACGTGTTAGGGTTAGGGTAGGGGTTAGGGTTAGGGTACGCGTTACGGTTAGGGTAGTTATTAAACCTTTCCCACTCTCTAGATACCCCTTAGCACGTAAAGGAATATTATTTGGGGGTCCAGCCATGGAGAAGAGTTTAGACACTAAGATAATATAAGGAACACACCCATTATAAAGAAATCACATTAGGATTCTCTTTTTAAGCTGTTCCTTAAAACACTAGTGCTTAGGAAATCTATTGGAGGCAGAAGCAGTCAAGGGTAGCCTAGGGTTAGGGTTAGGCTTAGGTTTAGGCTTAGGGTACGGCTTAGGGTACGGGTTCGGGGAGGGCTTCGGGTACGGCGTAGGGTATGGGTTAGGGTTAGGGTTAGTGTTAGGGTTAGGGCTCGGTTTAGGGTACGGGTTAGGATTAGGGTACGTGTTAGGGTTAGGGTAGGGGTTAGGGTTAGGGTACGTGTTAGGGTTAGGGTAGTGATTAAACCTATCCCACTCTCTAGATACCCCTTAGCACATAAAAGAATATTATTTGGGGGTCCAGCCATGGAGAAGAGTTTAGACACTAGGATTAGATAAGGAACACACCCATTATAAAGAAATCACATTAGGATTCTCTTTTTAAGCTGTTCCTTAAAACACTAGTGCTTAGGAAATCTATTGGAGGCAGAAGCAGTCAAGGGTAGCCTAGGGTTAGGGTTAGGCTTAGGGTTAGGCTTAGGGTACGGCTTAGGGTACGGGTTCGGGGAGGGCTTCGGGTACGGCGTAGGGTATGGGTTAGGGTTAGGGTTAGGGTTAGTGTTAGGGTTAGGGCTCGGTTTAGGGTACGGGTTAGGATTAGGGTACGTGTTAGGGTTAGGGTAGGGGTTAGGGTTAGGGTACGCATTAGGGTTAGGGTAGTGATTAAACCAATCCCACTCTCTAGATACCCCTTAGCACCTAAAGGAATATTATTTGGGGGTCCAGCCATGGAGAAGAGTTTAGACACTAAGATAATATAAGGAACACACCCATTATAAAGAAATCACATTAGGATTCTCTTTTTAAGCTGTTCCTTAAAACACTAGTGCTTAGGAAATCTATTGGAGGCAGAAGCAGTCAAGGGTAGCCTAGGGTTAGGGTTAGGCTTAGGTTTAGGCTTAGGGTACGGCTTAGGGTACATGTTCGGGGAGGGCTTCGGGTATGGCGAAGGGTATGGGTTAGCGTTAGGGTTAAGGTTAGTGTTAGGGTTAGGGCTCGGTTTAGGGTACGGGTTAGGATTAGGGTACGTGTTAGGGTTAGGGTAGGGGTTAGGGTTAGGGTACGCGTTACGGATAGGGTAGTTATTAAACCTATCCCACTCTCTAGATACCCCTTAGCACGTAAAGGAATATTATTTGGGGGTCCAGCCATGGAGAAGAGTTTAGACACTAAGATAATATAAGGAACACACACATTATAAAGAAATCACATAAGGATTCTCTTTTTAAGCTGTTCCTTAAAAAACTAGTGCTTAGGAAATCTATTGGAGGCAGAAGCAGTCAAGGGTAGCCTAGGGTTAGGGTTAGGCTTAGGGTTAGGCTTAGGGTATGGCTTAGGGTACGGGTTCGGGGAGGGCTTCGGGTATGGCGTAGGGTATGGTTTAGGGTTAGGGTTAGTGTTAGGGTTAGGGCTCGGTTTAGGGTACGGGTTAGGATTAGGGTACGTGTTAGTGTTAGGGTAGGGGTTAGGGTTAGGGTACGCGTTAGGGTTAGGGTAGTGATTAAACCTATCCCACTCTCTAGATACCCCTTAGCACATAAAGGAATATTATTTGGGGGTCCAGCCATGGAGAAGAGTTTAGACACTAGGATTAGATAAGGAACACACCCATTATAAAGAAATCACTTTAGGATTCTCTTTTTAAGCTGTTCCTTAAAACACTAGTGCTTAGGAAATCTATTGGAGGCAGAAGCAGTCAAGGGTAGCCTAGGGTTAGGGTTAGGCTTAGGTTTAGGCTTAGGGTACGGCTTAGGGTACGTGTTCGGGGAGGGCTTCGGGTACGGCGTAGGGTATGGGTTAGGGTTAGGGTTAGGGTTAGTGTTAGGGTTAGGGCTCGGTTTAGGGTACGGGTTAGGATTAGGGTACGTGTTAGGGTTAGGGTAGGGGTTAGGGTTAGGGTACGCGTTACGGTTAGGGTAGTTATTAAACCTATCCCACTCTCTAGATACCCCTTAGCACGTAAAGGAATATTATTTGGGGGTCCAGCCATGGAGAAGAGTTTAGACACTAAGATAATATAAGGAACACACCCATTATAAAGAAATCACATTAGGATTCTCTTTTTAAGCTGTTCCTTAAAACACTAGTGCTTAGGAAATCTATTGGAGGCAGAAGCAGTCAAGGGTAGCCTAGGGTTAGGGTTAGGCTTAGGTTTAGGCTTAGGGTACGGCTTAGGGTACGGGTTCGGGGAGGGCTTCGGGTACGGGGTAGGGTATGGGTTAGGGTTAGGGTTAGGGTTAGTGATAGGGTTAGGGCTCGGTTTAGGGTACGGGTTAGGATTAGGGTACATGTTAGGGTTAGGGTAGGGGTTAGCGTTAGGGTACGCATTAGGGTTAGGGTAGTTATTAAACCTATCCCACTCTCTAGTTACCCCTTAGCACGTAATGGAATATTATTTGGGGGTCCAGCCATGGAGAAGAGTTTAGACACTAGGAAAAGATAAGGAACACACCCATTATAAAGAAATCACATTAGGATTCTCTTTTTAAGCTGTTCCTTAAAACACTAGTGCTTAGGAAATCTATTGGAGGCAGAAGCAGTCAAGGGTAGCCTAGGGTTAGGGTTAGGCTTTGGGTTAGGCTTAGGCTACGGCTTAGGGTACGGGTTCGGGGAGGGCTTCGGGTACGGCGTAGGGTATGGGTTAGGGTTAGGGTTAGTGTTAGGGTTAGGGCTCGGTTTAGGGTACGGGTTAGGATTAGGGTACGTGTTAGGGTTAGGGTAGGGGTTAGGGTTAGGGTACGTGTTAGGGTTAGGGTAGTGATTAAACCTATCCCACTCTCTAGATACCCCTTAGCACATAAAAGAATATTATTTGGGGGTCCAGCCATGGAGAAGAGTTTAGACACTAGGATTAGATAAGGAACACACCCATTATAAAGAAATCACATTAGGATTCTCTTTTTAAGCTGTTCCTTAAAACACTAGTGCTTAGGAAATCTATTGGAGGCAGAAGCAGTCAAGGGTAGCCTAGGGTTAGGGTTAGGCTTAGGGTTAGGCTTAGGGTACGGCTTAGGGTACGGGTTCGGGGAGGGCTTCGGGTACGGCGTAGGGTATGGGTTAGGGTTAGGGTTAGGGTTAGTGTTAGGGTTAGGGCTCGGTTTAGGGTACGGGTTAGGATTAGGGTATGTGTTAGGGTTAGGGTAGGGGTTAGGGTTAGGGTACGCATTAGGGTTAGGGTAGTTATTAAACCAATCCCACTCTCTAGATACCCCTTAGCACCTAAAGGAATATTATTTGGGGGTCCAGCCATGGAGAAGAGTTTAGACACTAAGATAATATAAGGAACACACCCATTATAAAGAAATCACATTAGGATTCTCTTTTTAAGCTGTTCCTTAAAACACTAGTGCTTAGGAAATCTATTGGAGGCAGAAGCAGTCAAGGGTAGCCTAGGGTTAGGGTTAGGCTTAGGTTTAGGCTTAGGGTACGGCTTAGGGTACATGTTCGGGGAGGGCTTCGGGTATGGCGAAGGGTATGGGTTAGCGTTAGGGTTAAGGTTAGTGTTAGGGTTAGGGCTCGGTTTAGGGTACGGGTTAGGATTAGGGTACGTGTTAGGGTTAGGGTAGGGGTTAGGGTTAGGGTACGCGTTACGGATAGGGTAGTTATTAAACCTATCCCACTCTCTAGATACCCCTTAGCACGTAAAGGAATATTATTTGGGGGTCCAGCCATGGAGAAGAGTTTAGACACTAAGATAATATAAGGAACACACACATTATAAAGAAATCACATAAGGATTCTCTTTTTAAGCTGTTCCTTAAAACACTAGTGCTTAGGAAATCTATTGGAGGCAGAAGCAGTCAAGGGTAGCCTAGGGTTAGGGTTAGGCTTAGGGTTAGGCTTAGGGTATGGCTTAGGGTACGGGTTCGGGGAGGGCTTCGGGTATGGCGTAGGGTATGGTTTAGGGTTAGGGTTAGTGTTAGGGTTAGGGCTCGGTTTAGGGTACGGGTTAGGATTAGGGTACGTGTTAGTGTTAGGGTAGGGGTTAGGGTTAGGGTACGCGTTAGGGTTAGGGTAGTGATTAAACCTATCCCACTCTCTAGATACCCCTTAGCACATAATGGAATATTATTTGGGGGTCCAGCCATGGAGAAGAGTTTAGACACTAGGATTAGATAAGGAACACACCCATTATAAAGAAATCACTTTAGGATTCTCTTTTTAAGCTGTTCCTTAAAACACTAGTGCTTAGGAAATCTATTGGAGGCAGAAGCAGTCAAGGGTAGCCTAGGGTTAGGGTTAGGCTTAGGGTTAGGCTTAGGGTACGGCTTAGGGTACGTGTTCGGGGAGGGCTTCGGGTACGGCGTAGGGTATGGGTTAGGGTTAGGGTTAGGGTTAGTGTTAGGGTTAGGGCTCGGTTTAGGGTACGGGTTAGGATTAGGGTACGTGTTAGGGTTAGGGTAGGGGTTAGGGTTAGGGTACGCGTTACGGTTAGGGTAGTTATTAAACCTATCCCACTCTCTAGATACCCCTTAGCACGTAAAGGAATATTATTTGGGGGTCCAGCCATGGAGAAGAGTTTAGACACTAAGATAATATAAGGAACACACCCATTATAAAGAAATCACATTAGGATTCTCTTTTTAAGCTGTTCCTTAAAACACTAGTGCTTAGGAAATCTATTGGAGGCAGAAGCAGTCAAGGGTAGCCTAGGGTTAGGGTTAGGCTTAGGTTTAGGCTTAGGGTACGGCTTAGGGTACGGGTTCGGGGAGGGCTTCGGGTACGGCGTAGGGTATGGGTTAGGGTTAGGGTTAGTGTTAGGGTTAGGGCTCGGTTTAGGGTACGGGTTAGGATTAGGGTACGTGTTAGGGTTAGGGTAGGGGTTAGGGTTAGGGTACGTGTTAGGGTTAGGGTAGTGATTAAACCTATCCCACTCTCTAGATACCCCTTAGCACATAAAAGAATATTATTTGGGGGTCCAGCCATGGAGAAGAGTTTAGACACTAGGATTAGATAAGGAACACACCCATTATAAAGAAATCACATTAGGATTCTCTTTTTAAGCTGTTCCTTAAAACACTAGTGCTTAGGAAATCTATTGGAGGCAGAAGCAGTCAAGGGTAGCCTAGGGTTAGGGTTAGGCTTAGGGTTAGGCTTAGGGTACGGCTTAGGGTACGGGTTCGGGGAGGGCTTCGGGTACGGCGTAGGGTATGGGTTAGGGTTAGGGTTAGGGTTAGTGTTAGGGTTAGGGCTCGGTTTAGGGTACGGGTTAGGATTAGGGTACGTGTTAGGGTTAGGGTAGGGGTTAGGGTTAGGGTACGCATTAGGGTTAGGGTAGTGATTAAACCAATCCCACTCTCTAGATACCCCTTAGCACCTAAAGGAATATTATTTGGGGGTCCAGCCATGGAGAAGAGTTTAGACACTAAGATAATATAAGGAACACACCCATTATAAAGAAATCACATTAGGATTCTCTTTTTAAGCTGTTCCTTAAAACACTAGTGCTTAGGAAATCTATTGGAGGCAGAAGCAGTCAAGGGTAGCCTAGGGTTAGGGTTAGGCTTAGGTTTAGGCTTAGGGTACGGCTTAGGGTACATGTTCGGGGAGGGCTTCGGGTATGGCGAAGGGTATGGGTTAGCGTTAGGGTTAAGGTTAGTGTTAGGGTTAGGGCTCGGTTTAGGGTACGGGTTAGGATTAGGGTACGTGTTAGGGTTAGGGTAGGGGTTAGGGTTAGGGTACGCGTTACGGATAGGGTAGTTATTAAACCTATCCCACTCTCTAGATACCCCTTAGCACGTAAAGGAATATTATTTGGGGGTCCAGCCATGGAGAAGAGTTTAGACACTAAGATAATATAAGGAACACACACATTATAAAGAAATCACATAAGGATTCTCTTTTTAAGCTGTTCCTTAAAAAACTAGTGCTTAGGAAATCTATTGGAGGCAGAAGCAGTCAAGGGTAGCCTAGGGTTAGGGTTAGGCTTAGGGTTAGGCTTAGGGTATGGCTTAGGGTACGGGTTCGGGGAGGGCTTCGGGTATGGCGTAGGGTATGGTTTAGGGTTAGGGTTAGTGTTAGGGTTAGGGCTCGGTTTAGGGTACGGGTTAGGATTAGGGTACGTGTTAGTGTTAGGGTAGGGGTTAGGGTTAGGGTACGCGTTAGGGTTAGGGTAGTGATTAAACCTATCCCACTCTCTAGATACCCCTTAGCACATAAAGGAATATTATTTGGGGGTCCAGCCATGGAGAAGAGTTTAGACACTAGGATTAGATAAGGAACACACCCATTATAAAGAAATCACTTTAGGATTCTCTTTTTAAGCTGTTCCTTAAAACACTAGTGCTTAGGAAATCTATTGGAGGCAGAAGCAGTCAAGGGTAGCCTAGGGTTAGGGTTAGGCTTAGGTTTAGGCTTAGGGTACGGCTTAGGGTACGTGTTCGGGGAGGGCTTCGGGTACGGCGTAGGGTATGGGTTAGGGTTAGGGTTAGGGTTAGTGTTAGGGTTAGGGCTCGGTTTAGGGTACGGGTTAGGATTAGGGTACGTGTTAGGGTTAGGGTAGGGGTTAGGGTTAGGGTACGCGTTACGGTTAGGGTAGTTATTAAACCTATCCCACTCTCTAGATACCCCTTAGCACGTAAAGGAATATTATTTGGGGGTCCAGCCATGGAGAAGAGTTTAGACACTAAGATAATATAAGGAACACACCCATTATAAAGAAATCACATTAGGATTCTCTTTTTAAGCTGTTCCTTAAAACACTAGTGCTTAGGAAATCTATTGGAGGCAGAAGCAGTCAAGGGTAGCCTAGGGTTAGGGTTAGGCTTAGGTTTAGGCTTAGGGTACGGCTTAGGGTACGGGTTCGGGGAGGGCTTCGGGTACGGGGTAGGGTATGGGTTAGGGTTAGGGTTAGGGTTAGTGATAGGGTTAGGGCTCGGTTTAGGGTACGGGTTAGGATTAGGGTACATGTTAGGGTTAGGGTAGGGGTTAGCGTTAGGGTACGCATTAGGGTTAGGGTAGTTATTAAACCTATCCCACTCTCTAGTTACCCCTTAGCACGTAATGGAATATTATTTGGGGGTCCAGCCATGGAGAAGAGTTTAGACACTAGGAAAAGATAAGGAACACACCCATTATAAAGAAATCACATTAGGATTCTCTTTTTAAGCTGTTCCTTAAAACACTAGTGCTTAGGAAATCTATTGGAGGCAGAAGCAGTCAAGGGTAGCCTAGGGTTAGGGTTAGGCTTAGGGTACGGCTTAGGGTACGGCTTAGGGTACGGGTTCGGGGAGGGCTTCGGGTACGGCGTAGGGTATGGGTTAGGGTTAGGGTTAGTGTTAGGGTTAGGGCTCGGTTTAGGGTATGGGTTAGGATTAAGGTACGTGTTAGGGTTAGGGTAGGGGTTAGGGTTAGGGTACGCGTTAGGGTTAGGGTAGTGATTAAACCTATCCCACTCTCTAGATACCCCTTAGCACATAAAGGAATATTATTTGGGGGTCCAGCCGTGCAGAAGAGTTTAGACACTAGGATTAGATAAGGAACACACCCATTATAAAGAAATCACATTAGGATTCTCTTTTTAAGCTGTTCCTTAAAACACTAGTGCTTAGGAAATCTATTGGAGGCAGAAGCAGTCAAGGGTAGCCTAGGGTTAGGGTTAGGCTTAGGGTTAGGCTTAGGGTACGGCTTAGGGTACGTGTTCGGGGAGGGCTTCGGGTACGGCGTAGGGTATGGGTTAGGGTTAGGGTTAGGGTTAGTGTTAGGGTTAGGGCTCGGTTTAGGGTACGGGTTAGGATTAGGGTACGTGTTAGGGTTAGAGTAGGGGTTAGGGTTAGGGTACGCGTTACGGTTAGGGTAGTTATTAAACCTATCCCACTCTCTAGATAGCCCTTAGCACGTAAAGGAATATTATTTGGGGGTCCAGCCATGGAGAAGAGTTTAGACACTAAGATAATATAAGGAACACACACATTATAAAGAAATCACATTAGGATTCTCTTTTTAAGCTGTTCCTTAAAACACTAGTGCTTAGGAAATCTATTGGAGGCAGAAGCAGTCAAGGGTAGCCTAGGGTTAGGGTTAGGCTTAGGGTTAGGCTTAGGGTACGGCTTAGGGTACGGGTTCGGGGAGGGCTTCGGGTACGGTGTAGGGTATGGGTTAGGGTTAGGGTTAGGGTTAGTGTTAGGGTTAGGGCTCGGTTTAGGGTACGGGTTAGGATTAGGGTACGTGTTAGGGTTAGGGTAGGGGTTAGCTTTAGGGTACGCGTTAGGGTTAGGGTAGTTATTAAACCTATCCCACTCTCTAGTTACCCCTTAGCACGTAAAGGAATATTATTTGGGGGTCCAGCCATGGAGAAGAGTTTAGACACTAGGAAAAGATAAGGAACACACCCATTATAAAGAAATCACATTAGGATTCTCTTTTTAAGCTGTTCCTTAAAACCCTAGTGCTTAGGAAATCTATTGGAGGCAGAAGCAGTCAAGGGTAGCCTAGGGTTAGGGTTAGGCTTAGGGTTAGGCTTAGTGTACGGCTTAGGGTACGGGTTCGGGGAGGGCTTCGGGTACGGCGTAGGGTATGGGTTAGGGTTAGGGTTAGGGTTAGTGTTAGGGTTAGGGCTCGGTTTAGGGTACGGGTTAGGTTTAGGGTACGTGTTAGGGTTAGGGTAGGGGTTAGCGTTAGGGTACGCGTTAGGGTTAGGGTAGTTATTAAACCAATCCCACTCTCTAGATACCCCTTAGCACGTAAAGGAATATTATTTGGGGGTCCAGCCATGGAGAAGAGTTTAGACACTAGGATAAGATAAGGAACACACCCATTATAAAGAAATCACATTAGGATTCTCTTTTTAAGCTGTTCCTTAAAACACTAGTGCTTAGGAAATCTATTGGAGGCAGAAGCAGTCAAGGGTAGCCTAGGGTTAGGGTTAGGCTTAGGGTTAGGCTTAGGGTACGGGTTCGGGGAGGGCTTCGGATACGACGTAGGGTATGGGTTAGGGTTAGGGTTAGGGTTAGTGTTAGGGTTAGGGCTCCGTTTAGGATACGGGTTAGGATTAGGGTACGTGTTAGGGTTAGGGTAGGGGTTAGCGTTAGGGTACGCGTTAGGGTTAGTGTAGTGATTAAACCTATCCCACTCTCTAGATACCCGTTAGCACATAAAGGAATATTATTTGGGGGTCCAGCCATGGAGAAGAGTTTAGACACTAGGATTAGATAAGGAACACACCCATTATAAAGAAATCACATTAGGATTCTCTTTTTAAGCTGTTCCTTAAAACACTAGTGCTTAGGAAATCTATTGGAGGCAGAAGCATTCAAGGGTAGCCTAGGGTAAGGGTAAGGCTTAGGGTTAGGCTTAGGGTACGGCTTAGGGTACGTGTTCGGGGAGGGCTTCGGGTACGGCGTAGGGTATGGGTTAGGGTTAGGGGTAGGGTTAGTGTTAGGGTTAGGGCTCGGTTTAGGGTACGGGTTAGGATTAGGGTACGTGTTAGGGTTAGGGTAGGGGTTAGGGTTAGGGTAAGCGTTAGGGTTAGGGTAGTTATTAAACCTACCCCACTCTCTAGATACCCCTTAGCACGTAAAGGAATATTAATTGTTGGTCCAACCATGGAGAAGAGTTTAGACACTAAGATAATATAAGGAACAAACACATTATAAAGAAATCACAGTAGGATTCTCTTTTTAAGCTGTTCCTTAAAACACTAGTGCTTAGGAAATCTATTGGAGGCAGAAGCAGTCAAGGGTAGCCTAGGGTTAGGGTTAGGCTTAGGGTTAGGCTTAGTGTACGGCTTAGGGTACGGGTTCGGGGAGGGCTTCGGGTACGGCGTAGGGTATGGGTTAGGGTTAGGGTTAGGGTTAGTGTTAGGGTTAGGGCTCGGTTTAGGGTACGGGTTAGGTTTAGGGTACGTGTAAGGGTTAGGGTAGGGGTTAGCGTTAGGGTACGCGTTAGGGTTAGGGTAGTTATTAAACAAATCCCACTCTCTAGATACCCCTTAGCACGTAAAGGAATATTATTTGGGGGTCCAGCCATGGAGAAGAGTTTAGACACTAGGATAAGATAAGGAACACACCCATTATAAAGAAATCACATTAGGATTCTCTTTTTAAGCTGTTCCTTAAAACACTAGTGCTTAGGAAATCTATTGGAGGCAGAAGCAGTCAAGGGTAGCCTAGGGTAAGGGTAAGGCTTAGGGTTAGGCTTAGGGTACGGCTTAGGGTACGTGTTCGGGGAGGGCTTCGGGTACGGCGTAGGGTATGGGTTAGGGTTAGGGTTAGGGTTAGTGTTAGGGTTAGGGCTCGGTTTAGGGTACGGGTTAGGATTAGGGTACGTGTTAGGGTTAGGGTAGGGGTTAGGGTTAGGGTAAGCGTTAGGGTTAGGGTAGTTATTAAACCTATCCCACTCTCTAGATACCCCTTAGCACGTAAAGGAATATTAATTGTTGGTCCAACCATGGAGAAGAGTTTAGACACTAAGAAAATATAAGGAACAAACACATTATAAAGAAATCACAGTAGGATTCTCTTTTTAAGCTGTTCCTTAAAACACTAGTGCTTAGGAAATCTATTGGAGGCAGAAGCAGTCAAGGGTAGCCTAGGGTTAGGGTTAGGCTTAGGGTTAGGCTTAGGGTACGGCTTAGGGTACGGGTTCGGGGAGGGCTTCGGGTACGGCGTAGGTTATTGGTTAGGGTTAGGGTTAGGGTTAGTGTTAGGGTTAGGGCTCGGTTTAGAGTACGGGTTAGGATTAGGGTACGTGTTAGGGTTAGGGTAGGGGTTTGGGTTAGGGTACGCGTTAGGGTTAGGGTAGTTATTAAACCTATCCCACTCTCTAGATACCCCTTAGCACGTAAAGGAATATTATTTGGGGGTCCAGCCATGGAGAAGAGTTTAGACACTAAGATAATATAAGGAACACACACATTATAAAGAAATCACATTAGGATTCTCTTTTTAAGCTGTTCCTTAAAACACTAGTGCTTAGGAAATCTATTGGAGGCAGAAGCAGTCAAGGGTAGCCTAGGGTTAGGGTTAGGCTTAGGGTTAGGCTTAGGGTACGGCTTAGGGTACGGGTTCGGGGAGGGCTTCGGGTACGGCGTAGGGTATGGGTTAGGGTTAGGGTTAGGGTTAGTGTTAGGGTTAGGGCTCGGTTTAGGGTACGGGTTAGGATTAGGGTACGTGTTAGGGTTAGGGTAGGGGTTAGGGTTAGGGTACGCGTTACGGTTAGGGTAGTTATTAAACCTATCCCACTCTCTAGATACCCCTTAGCACGTAAAGGAATATTATTTGGGGGTCCAGCCATGGAGAAGAGTTTAGACACTAAGATAATATAAGGAACACACCCATTATAAAGAAATCACATTAGGATTCTCTTTTTAAGCTGTTCCTTAAAACACTAGTGCTTAGGAAATCTATTGGAGGCAGAAGCAGTCAAGGGTAGCCTAGGGTTAGGGTTAGGCTTAGGTTTAGGCTTAGGGTACGGCTTAGGGTACGGGTTCGGGGAGGGCTTCGGGTACGGTGTAGGGTATGGGTTAGGGTTAGGGTTAGGGTTAGTGATAGGGTTAGGGCTCGGTTTAGGGTACGGGTTAGGATTAGGGTACATGTTAGGGTTAGGGTAGGGGTTAGCGTTAGGGTACGCATTAGGGTTAGGGTAGTGATTAAACCTATCCCACTCTCTAGATACCCCTTTGCACATAAAGGAATATTATTTGGGGGTCCAGCCATGGAGAAGAGTTTAGACACTAGGATTAGATAAGGAACACACCCATTATAAAGAAATCACTTTAGGATTCTCTTTTTAAGCTGTTCCTTAAAACACTAGTGCTTAGGAAATCTATTGGAGGCAGAAGCAGTCAAGGGTAGCCTAGGGTTAGGGTTAGGCTTAGGGTTAGGCTTAGGGTACGGCTTAGGGTACGTGTTCGGGGAGGGCTTCGGGTACGGCGTAGGGTATGGGTTAGGGTTAGGGTTAGGGTTAGTGTTAGGGTTAGGGCTCGGTTTAGGGTACGGGTTAGGATTAGGGTACGTGTTAGGGTTAGGGTAGGGGTTAGGGTTAGGGTACGCGTTACGGTTAGGGTAGTTATTAAACCTATCCCACTCTCTAGATACCCCTTAGCACGTAAAGGAATATTATTTGGGGGTCCAGCCATGGAGAAGAGTTTAGACACTAAGATAATATAAGGAACACACCCATTATAAAGAAATCACATTAGGATTCTCTTTTTAAGCTGTTCCTTAAAACCCTAGTGCTTAGGAAATCTATTGGAGGCAGAAGCAGTCAAGGGTAGCCTAGGGTTAGGGTTAGGCTTAGGGTTAGGCTTAGTGTACGGCTTAGGGTACGGGTTCGGGGAGGGCTTCGGGTACGGCGTAGGGTATGGGTTAGGGTTAGGGTTAGGGTTAGTGTTAGGGTTAGGGCTCGGTTTAGGGTACGGGTTAGGTTTAGGGTACGTGTTAGGGTTAGGGTAGGGGTTAGCGTTAGGGTACGCGTTAGGGTTAGGGTAGTTATTAAACCAATCCCACTCTCTAGATACCCCTTAGCACGTAAAGGAATATTATTTGGGGGTCCAGCCATGGAGAAGAGTTTAGACACTAGGATAAGATAAGGAACACACCCATTATAAAGAAATCACATTAGGATTCTCTTTTTAAGCTGTTCCTTAAAACACTAGTGCTTAGGAAATCTATTGGAGGCAGAAGCAGTCAAGGGTAGCCTAGGGTTAGGGTTAGGCTTAGGGTTAGGCTTAGGGTACGGGTTCGGGGAGGGCTTCGGATACGACGTAGGGTATGGGTTAGGGTTAGGGTTAGGGTTAGTGTTAGGGTTAGGGCTCCGTTTAGGATACGGGTTAGGATTAGGGTACGTGTTAGGGTTAGGGTAGGGGTTAGCGTTAGGGTACGCGTTAGGGTTAGTGTAGTGATTAAACCTATCCCACTCTCTAGATACCCGTTAGCACATAAAGGAATATTATTTGGGGGTCCAGCCATGGAGAAGAGTTTAGACACTAGGATTAGATAAGGAACACTCCATTATAAAGAAATCACATTAGGATTCTCTTTTTAAGCTGTTCCTTAAAACACTAGTGCTTAGGAAATCTATTGGAGGCAGAAGCATTCAAGGGTAGCCTAGGGTAAGGGTAAGGCTTAGGGTTAGGCTTAGGGTACGGCTTAGGGTACGTGTTCGGGGAGGGCTTCGGGTACGGCGTAGGGTATGGGTTAGGGTTAGGGTTAGGGTTAGTGTTAGGGTTAGGGCTCGGTTTAGGGTACGGGTTAGGATTAGGGTACGTGTTAGGGTTAGGGTAGGGGTTAGGGTTAGGGTAAGCGTTAGGGTTAGGGTAGTTATTAAACCTACCCCACTCTCTAGATACCCCTTAGCACGTAAAGGAATATTAATTGTTGGTCCAACCATGGAGAAGAGTTTAGACACTAAGATAATATAAGGAACAAACACATTATAAAGAAATCACAGTAGGATTCTCTTTTTAAGCTGTTCCTTAAAACACTAGTGCTTAGGAAATCTATTGGAGGCAGAAGCAGTCAAGGGTAGCCTAGGGTTAGGGTTAGGCTTAGGGTTAGGCTTAGTGTACGGCTTAGGGTACGGGTTCGGGGAGGGCTTCGGGTACGGCGTAGGGTATGGGTTAGGGTTAGGGTTAGGGTTAGTGTTAGGGTTAGGGCTCGGTTTAGGGTACGGGTTAGGTTTAGGGTACGTGTAAGGGTTAGGGTAGGGGTTAGCGTTAGGGTACGCGTTAGGGTTAGGGTAGTTATTAAACAAATCCCACTCTCTAGATACCCCTTAGCACGTAAAGGAATATTATTTGGGGGTCCAGCCATGGAGAAGAGTTTAGACACTAGGATAAGATAAGGAACACACCCATTATAAAGAAATCACATTAGGATTCTCTTTTTAAGCTGTTCCTTAAAACACTAGTGCTTAGGAAATCTATTGGAGGCAGAAGCAGTCAAGGGTAGCCTAGGGTAAGGGTAAGGCTTAGGGTTAGGCTTAGGGTACGGCTTAGGGTACGTGTTCGGGGAGGGCTTCGGGTATGGCGTAGGGTATGGGTTAGGGTTAGGGTTAGGGTTAGTGTTAGGGTTAGGGCTCGGTTTAGGGTACGGGTTAGGATTAGGGTACGTGTTAGGGTTAGGGTAGGGGTTAGGGTTAGGGTAAGCGTTAGGGTTAGGGTAGTTATTAAACCTATCCCACTCTCTAGATACCCCTTAGCACGTAAAGGAATATTAATTGTTGGTCCAACCATGGAGAAGAGTTTAGACACTAAGAAAATATAAGGAACAAACACATTATAAAGAAATCACAGTAGGATTCTCTTTTTAAGCTGTTCCTTAAAACACTAGTGCTTAGGAAATCTATTGGAGGCAGAAGCAGTCAAGGGTAGCCTAGGGTTAGGGTTAGGCTTAGGGTTAGGCTTAGGGTACGGCTTAGGGTACGGGTTCGGGGAGGGCTTCGGGTACGGCGTAGGTTATTGGTTAGGGTTAGGGTTAGGGTTAGTGTTAGGGTTAGGGCTCGGTTTAGAGTACGGGTTAGGATTAGGGTACGTGTTAGGGTTAGGGTAGGGGTTTGGGTTAGGGTACGCGTTAGGGTTAGGGTAGTTATTAAACCTATCCCACTCTCTAGATACCCCTTAGCACGTAAAGGAATATTATTTGGGGGTCCAGCCATGGAGAAGAGTTTAGACACTAAGATAATATAAGGAACACACACATTATAAAGAAATCACATTAGGATTCTCTTTTTAAGCTGTTCCTTAAAACACTAGTGCTTAGGAAATCTATTGGAGGCAGAAGCAGTCAAGGGTAGCCTAGGGTTAGGGTTAGGCTTAGGGTTAGGCTTAGGGTACGGCTTAGGGTACGGGTTCGGGGAGGGCTTCGGGTACGGCGTAGGGTATGGGTTAGGGTTAGGGTTAGGGTTAGTGTTAGGGTTAGGGCTCGGTTTAGGGTACGGGTTAGGATTAGGGTACGTGTTAGGGTTAGGGTAGGGGTTAGGGTTAGGGTACGCGTTACGGTTAGGGTAGTTATTAAACCTATCCCACTCTCTAGATACCCCTTAGCACGTAAAGGAATATTATTTGGGGGTCCAGCCATGGAGAAGAGTTTAGACACTAAGATAATATAAGGAACACACCCATTATAAAGAAATCACATTAGGATTCTCTTTTTAAGCTGTTCCTTAAAACACTAGTGCTTAGGAAATCTATTGGAGGCAGAAGCAGTCAAGGGTAGCCTAGGGTTAGGGTTAGGCTTAGGTTTAGGCTTAGGGTACGGCTTAGGGTACGGGTTCGGGGAGGGCTTCGGGTACGGTGTAGGGTATGGGTTAGGGTTAGGGTTAGGGTTAGTGATAGGGTTAGGGCTCGGTTTAGGGTACGGGTTAGGATTAGGGTACATGTTAGGGTTAGGGTAGGGGTTAGCGTTAGGGTACGCATTAGGGTTAGGGTAGTGATTAAACCTATCCCACTCTCTAGATACCCCTTTGCACATAAAGGAATATTATTTGGGGGTCCAGCCATGGAGAAGAGTTTAGACACTAGGATTAGATAAGGAACACACCCATTATAAAGAAATCACTTTAGGATTCTCTTTTTAAGCTGTTCCTTAAAACACTAGTGCTTAGGAAATCTATTGGAGGCAGAAGCAGTCAAGGGTAGCCTAGGGTTAGGGTTAGGCTTAGGGTTAGGCTTAGGGTACGGCTTAGGGTACGTGTTCGGGGAGGGCTTCGGGTACGGCGTAGGGTATGGGTTAGGGTTAGGGTTAGGGTTAGTGTTAGGGTTAGGGCTCGGTTTAGGGTACGGGTTAGGATTAGGGTACGTGTTAGGGTTAGGGTAGGGGTTAGGGTTAGGGTACGCGTTACGGTTAGGGTAGTTATTAAACCTATCCCACTCTCTAGATACCCCTTAGCACGTAAAGGAATATTATTTGGGGGTCCAGCCATGGAGAAGAGTTTAGACACTAAGATAATATAAGGAACACACCCATTATAAAGAAATCACATTAGGATTCTCTTTTTAAGCTGTTCCTTAAAACACTAGTGCTTAGGAAATCTATTGGAGGCAGAAGCAGTCAAGGGTAGCCTAGGGTTAGGGTTAGGCTTAGGTTTAGGCTTAGGGTACGGCTTAGGGTACGGGTTCGGGGAGGGCTTCGGGTACGGGGTAGGGTATGGGTTAGGGTTAGGTTTAGGGTTAGTGTTAGGGTTAGGGCTCGGTTTAGGGTACGGGTTAGGATTAGGGTACGTGTTAGGGTTAGGGTAGGGGTTAGGGTTAGGGTACGTGTTAGGGTTAGGGTAGTGATTAAACCTATCCCACTCTCTAGATACCCCTTAGCACATAAAAGAATATTATTTGGGGGTCCAGCCATGGAGAAGAGTTTAGACACTAGGATTAGATAAGGAACACACCCATTATAAAGAAATCACATTAGGATTCTCTTTTTAAGCTGTTCTTTAAAACACTAGTGCTTAGGAAATCTATTGGAGGCAGAAGCAGTCAAGGGTAGCCTAGGGTTAGGGTTAGGCTTAGGGTTAGGCTTAGGGTACGGCTTAGGGTACGGGTTCGGGGAGGGCTTCGGGTACGGCGTAGGGTATGGGTTAGGGTTAGGGTTAGGGTTAGTGTTAGTGTTAGGGCTCGGTTTAAGGTACGGGTTAGGATTAGGGTACGTGTTAGGGTTAGGGTAGGGGTTAGGGTTAGGGTACGCATTAGGGTTAGGGTAGTTATTAAACCAATCCCACTCTCTAGATACCCCTTAGCACCTAAAGGAATATTATTTGGGGGTCCAGCCATGGAGAAGAGTTTAGACACTAAGATAATATAAGGAACACACCCATTATAAAGAAATCACATTAGGATTCTCTTTTTAAGCTGTTCCTTAAAACACTAGTGCTTAGGAAATCTATTGGAGGCAGAAGCAGTCAAGGGTAGCCTAGGGTTAGGGTTAGGCTTAGGGTTAGGCTTAGGGTACGGCTTAGGGTACATGTTCGGGGAGGGCTTCGGGTATGGCGAAGGGTATGGGTTAGCGTTAGGGTTAAGGTTAGTGTTAGGGTTAGGGCTCGGTTTAGGGTACGGGTTAGGATTAGGGTACGTGTTAGGGTTAGGGTAGGGGTTAGGGTTAGGGTACGCGTTACGGATAGGGTAGTTATTAAACCTATCCCACTCTCTAGATACCCCTTAGCACGTAAAGGAATATTATTTGGGGGTCCAGCCATGGAGAAGAGTTTAGACACTAAGATAATATAAGGAACACACACATTATAAAGAAATCACATAAGGATTCTCTTTTTAAGCTGTTCCTTAAAACACTAGTGCTTAGGAAATCTATTGGAGGCAGAAGCAGTCAAGGGTAGCCTAGGGTTAGGGTTAGGCTTAGGGTTAGGCTTAGGGTATGGCTTAGGGTACGGGTTCGGGGAGGGCTTCGGGTATGGCGTAGGGTATGGTTTAGGGTTAGGGTTAGTGTTAGGGTTAGGGCTCGGTTTAGGGTACGGGTAAGGATTAGGGTACGTGTTAGTGTTAGGGTAGGGGTTAGGGTTAGGGTACGCGTTAGGGTTAGGGTAGTGATTTAACCTATCCCACTCTCTAGATACCCCTTAGCACATAAAGGAATATTATTTGGGGGTCCAGCCATGGAGAAGAGTTTAGACACTAGGATTAGATAAGGAACACACCCATTATAAAGAAATCACATTAGGATTCTCTTTTTAAGCTGTTCCTTAAAACACTAGTGCTTAGGAAATCTATTGGAGGCAGAAGCAGTCAAGGGTAGCCTAGGGTTAGGGTTAGGCTTAGGGTACGGCTTAGGGTACGTGTTCGGGGAGGGCTTCGGGTACGGCGTAGGGTATGGGTTAGGGTTAGGGTTAGGGTTAGTGTTAGGGTTAGGGCTCGGTTTAGGGTACGGGTTAGGATTAGGGTACGTTTTAGGGTTAGGGTAGGGGTTAGGGTTAGGGTACGCGTTACGGTTAGGGTAGTTATTAAACCTATCCCACTCTCTAGATACCCCTTAGCACGTAACGGAATATTATTTGGGGGTCCAGCCATGGAGAAGAGTTTAGACACTAAGATAATATAAGGAACACACACATTATAAAGAAATCACATTAGGATTCTCTTTTTAAGCTGTTCCTTAAAACACTAGTGCTTAGGAAATCTATTGGAGGCAGAAGCAGTCAAGGGTAGCCTAGGGTTAGGGTTAGGCTTAGGGTTAGGCTTAGGGTACGGCTTAGGGTACGGGTTCGGGGAGGGCTTCGGGTACGGTGTAGGGTATGGGTTAGGGTTAGGGTTAGGGTTAGTGTTAGGGTTAGGGCTCGGTTTAGGGTACGGGTTAGGATTAGGGTACGTGTTAGGGTTAGGGTAGGGGTTAGCGTTAGGGTACGCGTTAGGGTTAGGGTAGTTATTAAACCTATCCCACTCTCTAGTTACCCCTTAGCACGTAAAGGAATATTATTTGGGGGTCCAGCCATGGAGAAGAGTTTAGACACTAGGAAAAGATAAGGAACACACCCATTATAAAGAAATCACATTAGGATTCTCTTTTTAAGCTGTTCCTTAAAACACTAGTGCTTAGGAAATCTATTGGAGGCAGAAGCAGTCAAGGGTAGCCTAGGGTTAGGGTTAGGCTTAGGGTTAGGCTTAGGGTACGGCTTAGGGTACGGGTTCGGGGAGGGCTTCGGGTACGGCGTAGGGTATGGGTTAGGGTTAGGGTTAGGTTTAGTGTTAGGGTTAGGGCTCGGTTTAGTGTACGGGTTAGGATTAGGGTACGTGTTAGGGTTAGGGTAGGGGTTAGGGTTAGGGTACGCGTTAGGGTTAGGGTAGTTATTAAACCTATCCCACTCTCTAGATACCCCTTAGCACGTAAAGGAATATTATTTGGGGGTCGAGCCATGGAGAAGAGTTTAGACACTAAGATAATATAAGGAACACACACATTATAAAGAAATCACATTAGGATTCTCTTTTTAAGCTGTTCCTTAAAACACTAGTGCTTAGGAAATCTATTGGAGGCAGAAGCAGTCAAGGGTAGCCTAGGGTTAGGGTTAGGCTTAGGGTTAGGCTTAGGGTACGGCTTAGGGTACGGGTTCGGGGAGGGCTTCGGGTACGGCGTAGGGTATGGGTTAGGGTTAGGGTTAGGGTTAGTGTTAGGGTTAGGGCTCGGTTTAAGGTACGGGTTAGGATTAGGGTACGTGTTAGGGTTAGGGTAGGGGTTAGGGTTAGGGTACGCATTAGGGTTAGGGTAGTTATTAAACCAATCCCACTCTCTGGATACCCCTTAGCACCTAAAGGAATATTATTTGGGGGTCCAGCCATGGAGAAGAGTTTAGACACTAAGATAATATAAGGAACACACCCATTATAAAGAAATCACATTAGGATTCTCTTTTTAAGCTGTTCCTTAAAACACTAGTGCTTAGGAAATCTATTGGAGGCAGAAGCAGTCAAGGGTAGCCTAGGGTTAGGGTTAGGCTTAGGGTTAGGCTTAGGGTACGGCTTAGGGTACATGTTCGGGGAGGGCTTCGGGTATGGCGAAGGGTATGGGTTAGCGTTAGGGTTAAGGTTAGTGTTAGGGTTAGGGCTCGGTTTAGGGTACGGGTTAGGATTAGGGTACGTGTTAGGGTTAGGGTAGGGGTTAGGGTTAGGGTACGCGTTACGGATAGGGTAGTTATTAAACCTATCCCACTCTCTAGATACCCCTTAGCACGTAAAGGAATATTATTTGGGGGTCCAGCCATGGAGAAGAGTTTAGACACTAAGATAATATAAGGAACACACACATTATAAAGAAATCACATAAGGATTCTCTTTTTAAGCTGTTCCTTAAAACACTAGTGCTTAGGAAATCTATTGGAGGCAGAAGCAGTCAAGGGTAGCCTAGGGTTAGGGTTAGGCTTAGGGTTAGGCTTAGGGTATGGCTTAGGGTACGGGTTCGGGGAGGGCTTCGGGTATGGCGTAGGGTATGGTTTAGGGTTAGGGTTAGTGTTAGGGTTAGGGCTCGGTTTAGGGTACGGGTTAGGATTAGGGTACGTGTTAGTGTTAGGGTAGGGGTTAGGGTTAGGGTACGCGTTAGGGTTAGGGTAGTGATTAAACCTATCCCACTCTCTAGATACCCCTTAGCACATAAAGGAATATTATTTGGGGGTCCAGCCATGGAGAAGAGTTTAGACACTAGGATTAGATAAGGAACACACCCATTATAAAGAAATCACTTTAGGATTCTCTTTTTAAGCTGTTCCTTAAAACACTAGTGCTTAGGAAATCTATTGGAGGCAGAAGCAGTCAAGGGTAGCCTAGGGTTAGGGTTAGGCTTAGGGTTAGGCTTAGGGTACGGCTTAGGGTACGTGTTCGGGGAGGGCTTCGGGTACGGCGTAGGGTATGGGTTAGGGTTAGGGTTAGGGTTAGTGTTAGGGTTAGGGCTCGGTTTAGGGTACGGGTTAGGATTAGGGTACGTGTTAGGGTTAGGGTAGGGGTTAGGGTTAGGGTACGCGTTACGGTTAGGGTAGTTATTAAACCTATCCCACTCTCTAGATACCCCTTAGCACGTAAAGGAATATTATTTGGGGGTCCAGCCATGGAGAAGAGTTTAGACACTAAGATAATATAAGGAACACACCCATTATAAAGAAATCACATTAGGATTCTCTTTTTAAGCTGTTCCTTAAAACACTAGTGCTTAGGAAATCTATTGGAGGCAGAAGCAGTCAAGGGTAGCCTAGGGTTACGGTTAGGCTTAGGTTTAGGCTTAGGGTACGGCTTAGGGTACGGGTTCGGGGAGGGCTTCGGGTACGGGGTAGGGTATGGGTTAGGGTTAGGGTTAGGGTTAGTGATAGGGTTAGGGCTCGGTTTAGGGTACGGGTTAGGATTAGGGTACATGTTAGGGTTAGGGTAGGGGTTAGCGTTAGGGTACGCATTAGGGTTAGGGTAGTTATTAAACCTATCCCACTCTCTAGTTACCCCTTAGCACGTAATGGAATATTATTTGGGGGTCCAGCCATGGAGAAGAGTTTAGACACTAGGAAAAGATAAGGAACACACCCATTATAAAGAAATCACATTAGGATTCTCTTTTTAAGCTGTTCCTTAAAACACTAGTGCTTAGGAAATCTATTGGAGGCAGAAGCAGTCAAGGGTAGCCTAGGGTTAGGGTTAGGCTTTGGGTTAGGCTTAGGCTACGGCTTAGGGTACGGGTTCGGGGAGGGCTTCGGGTACGGCGTAGGGTATGGGTTAGGGTTAGGGTTAGTGTTAGGGTTAGGGCTCGGTTTAGGGTACGGGTTAGGATTAGGGTACGTGTTAGGGTTAGGGTAGGGGTTAGGGTTAGGGTACGTGTTAGGGTTAGGGTAGTGATTAAACCTATCCCACTCTCTAGATACCCCTTAGCACATAAAAGAATATTATTTGGGGGTCCAGCCATGGAGAAGAGTTTAGACACTAGGATTAGATAAGGAACACACCCATTATAAAGAAATCACATTAGGATTCTCTTTTTAAGCTGTTCCTTAAAACACTAGTGCTTAGGAAATCTATTGGAGGCAGAAGCAGTCAAGGGTAGCCTAGGGTTAGGGTTAGGCTTAGGGTTAGGCTTAGGGTACGGCTTAGGGTACGGGTTCGGGGAGGGCTTCGGGTACGGCGTAGGGTATGGGTTAGGGTTAGGGTTAGGGTTAGTGTTAGGGTTAGGGCTCGGTTTAGGGTACGGGTTAGGATTAGGGTACGTGTTAGGGTTAGGGTAGGGGTTAGGGTTAGGGTACGCATTAGGGTTAGGGTAGTTATTAAACCAATCCCACTCTCTAGATACCCCTTAGCACCTAAAGGAATATTATTTGGGGGTCCAGCCATGGAGAAGAGTTTAGACACTAAGATAATATAAGGAACACACCCATTATAAAGAAATCACATTAGGATTCTCTTTTTAAGCTGTTCCTTAAAACACTAGTGCTTAGGAAATCTATTGGAGGCAGAAGCAGTCAAGGGTAGCCTAGGGTTAGGGTTAGGCTTAGGTTTAGGCTTAGGGTACGGCTTAGGGTACATGTTCGGGGAGGGCTTCGGGTATGGCGAAGGGTATGGGTTAGCGTTAGGGTTAAGGTTAGTGTTAGGGTTAGGGCTCGGTTTAGGGTACGGGTTAGGATTAGGGTACGTGTTAGGGTTAGGGTAGGGGTTAGGGTTAGGGTACGCGTTACGGATAGGGTAGTTATTAAACCTATCCCACTCTCTAGATACCCCTTAGCACGTAAAGGAATATTATTTGGGGGTCCAGCCATGGAGAAGAGTTTAGACACTAAGATAATATAAGGAACACACACATTATAAAGAAATCACATAAGGATTCTCTTTTTAAGCTGTTCCTTAAAACACTAGTGCTTAGGAAATCTATTGGAGGCAGAAGCAGTCAAGGGTAGCCTAGGGTTAGGGTTAGGCTTAGGGTTAGGCTTAGGGTATGGCTTAGGGTACGGGTTCGGGGAGGGCTTCGGGTATGGCGTAGGGTATGGTTTAGGGTTAGGGTTAGTGTTAGGGTTAGGGCTCGGTTTAGGGTACGGGTTAGGATTAGGGTACGTGTTAGTGTTAGGGTAGGGGTTAGGGTTAGGGTACGCGTTAGGGTTAGGGTAGTGATTAAACCTATCCCACTCTCTAGATACCCCTTAGCACATAAAGGAATATTATTTGGGGGTCCAGCCATGGAGAAGAGTTTAGACACTAGGATTAGATAAGGAACACACCCATTATAAAGAAATCACTTTAGGATTCTCTTTTTAAGCTGTTCCTTAAAACACTAGTGCTTAGGAAATCTATTGGAGGCAGAAGCAGTCAAGGGTAGCCTAGGGTTAGGGTTAGGCTTAGGGTTAGGCTTAGGGTACGGCTTAGGGTACGTGTTCGGGGAGGGCTTCGGGTACGGCGTAGGGTATGGGTTAGGGTTAGGGTTAGGGTTAGTGTTAGGGTTAGGGCTCGGTTTAGGGTACGGGTTAGGATTAGGGTACGTGTTAGGGTTAGGGTAGGGGTTAGGGTTAGGGTACGCGTTACGGTTAGGGTAGTTATTAAACCTATCCCACTCTCTAGATACCCCTTAGCACGTAAAGGAATATTATTTGGGGGTCCAGCCATGGAGAAGAGTTTAGACACTAAGATAATATAAGGAACACACCCATTATAAAGAAATCACATTAGGATTCTCTTTTTAAGCTGTTCCTTAAAACACTAGTGCTTAGGAAATCTATTGGAGGCAGAAGCAGTCAAGGGTAGCCTAGGGTTAGGGTTAGGCTTAGGTTTAGGCTTAGGGTACGGCTTAGGGTACGGGTTCGGGGAGGGCTTCGGGTACGGGGTAGGGTATGGGTTAGGGTTAGGGTTAGGGTTAGTGATAGGGTTAGGGCTCGGTTTAGGGTACGGGTTAGGATTAGGGTACATGTTAGGGTTAGGGTAGGGGTTAGCGTTAGGGTACGCATTAGGGTTAGGGTAGTTATTAAACCTATCCCACTCTCTAGTTACCCCTTAGCACGTAATGGAATATTATTTGGGGGTCCAGCCATGGAGAAGAGTTTAGACACTAGGAAAAGATAAGGAACACACCCATTATAAAGAAATCACATTAGGATTCTCTTTTTAAGCTGTTCCTTAAAACACTAGTGCTTAGGAAATCTATTGGAGGCAGAAGCAGTCAAGGGTAGCCTAGGGTTAGGGTTAGGCTTTGGGTTAGGCTTAGGGTACGGCTTAGGGTACGGGTTCGGGGAGGGCTTCGGGTACGGCGTAGGGTATGGGTTAGGGTTAGGGTTAGTGTTAGGGTTAGGGCTCGGTTTAGGGTACGGGTTAGGATTAGGGTACGTGTTAGGGTTAGGGTAGGGGTTAGGGTTAGGGTACGTGTTAGGGTTAGGGTAGTGATTAAACCTATCCCACTCTCTAGATACCCCTTAGCACATAAAAGAATATTATTTGGGGGTCCAGCCATGGAGAAGAGTTTAGACACTAGGATTAGATAAGGAACACACCCATTATAAAGAAATCACATTAGGATTCTCTTTT
The DNA here is from genome assembly GCF_965194825.1 of Balaenoptera physalus. Classification (NCBI taxonomy): domain Eukaryota; kingdom Metazoa; phylum Chordata; class Mammalia; order Artiodactyla; family Balaenopteridae; genus Balaenoptera; species Balaenoptera physalus. Next base: position 197,636 of record NW_028126443.1, on the reverse strand, counting down.
TAAGCTGTTCCTTAAAACACTAGTGCTTAGGAAATCTATTGGAGGCAGAAGCAGTCAAGGGTAGCCTAGGGTTAGGGTTAGGCTTAGGGTTAGGCTTAGGGTACGGCTTAGGGTACGGGTTCGGGGAGGGCTTCGGGTACGGCGTAGGGTATGGGTTAGGGTTAGGGTTAGGGTTAGTGTTAGGGTTAGGGCTCGGTTTAGGGTACGGGTTAGGATTAGGGTACGTGTTAGGGTTAGGGTAGGGGTTAGGGTTAGGGTACGCATTAGGGTTAGGGTAGTTATTAAACCAATCCCACTCTCTAGATACCCCTTAGCACCTAAAGGAATATTATTTGGGGGTCCAGCCATGGAGAAGAGTTTAGACACTAAGATAATATAAGGAACACACCCATTATAAAGAAATCACATTAGGATTCTCTTTTTAAGCTGTTCCTTAAAACACTAGTGCTTAGGAAATCTATTGGAGGCAGAAGCAGTCAAGGGTAGCCTAGGGTTAGGGTTAGGCTTAGGTTTAGGCTTAGGGTACGGCTTAGGGTACATGTTCGGGGAGGGCTTCGGGTATGGCGAAGGGTATGGGTTAGCGTTAGGGTTAAGGTTAGTGTTAGGGTTAGGGCTCGGTTTAGGGTACGGGTTAGGATTAGGGTACGTGTTAGGGTTAGGGTAGGGGTTAGGGTTAGGGTACGCGTTACGGATAGGGTAGTTATTAAACCTATCCCACTCTCTAGATACCCCTTAGCACGTAAAGGAATATTATTTGGGGGTCCAGCCATGGAGAAGAGTTTAGACACTAAGATAATATAAGGAACACACACATTATAAAGAAATCACATAAGGATTCTCTTTTTAAGCTGTTCCTTAAAACACTAGTGCTTAGGAAATCTATTGGAGGCAGAAGCAGTCAAGGGTAGCCTAGGGTTAGGGTTAGGCTTAGGGTTAGGCTTAGGGTATGGCTTAGGGTACGGGTTCGGGGAGGGCTTCGGGTATGGCGTAGGGTATGGTTTAGGGTTAGGGTTAGTGTTAGGGTTAGGGCTCGGTTTAGGGTACGGGTTAGGATTAGGGTACGTGTTAGTGTTAGGGTAGGGGTTAGGGTTAGGGTACGCGTTAGGGTTAGGGTAGTGATTAAACCTATCCCACTCTCTAGATACCCCTTAGCACATAAAGGAATATTATTTGGGGGTCCAGCCATGGAGAAGAGTTTAGACACTAGGATTAGATAAGGAACACACCCATTATAAAGAAATCACTTTAGGATTCTCTTTTTAAGCTGTTCCTTAAAACACTAGTGCTTAGGAAATCTATTGGAGGCAGAAGCAGTCAAGGGTAGCCTAGGGTTAGGGTTAGGCTTAGGGTTAGGCTTAGGGTACGGCTTAGGGTACGTGTTCGGGGAGGGCTTCGGGTACGGCGTAGGGTATGGGTTAGGGTTAGGGTTAGGGTTAGTGTTAGGGTTAGGGCTCGGTTTAGGGTACGGGTTAGGATTAGGGTACGTGTTAGGGTTAGGGTAGGGGTTAGGGTTAGGGTACGCGTTACGGTTAGGGTAGTTATTAAACCTATCCCACTCTCTAGATACCCCTTAGCACGTAAAGGAATATTATTTGGGGGTCCAGCCATGGAGAAGAGTTTAGACACTAAGATAATATAAGGAACACAACCATTATAAAGAAATCACATTAGGATTCTCTTTTTAAGCTGTTCCTTAAAACACTAGTGCTTAGGAAATCTATTGGAGGCAGAAGCAGTCAAGGGTAGCCTAGGGTTAGGGTTAGGCTTAGGTTTAGGCTTAGGGTACGGCTTAGGGTACGGGTTCGGGGAGGGCTTCGGGTACGGGGTAGGGTATGGGTTAGGGTTAGGGTTAGGGTTAGTGATAGGGTTAGGGCTCGGTTTAGGGTACGGGTTAGGATTAGGGTACATGTTAGGGTTAGGGTAGGGGTTAGCGTTAGGGTACGCATTAGGGTTAGGGTAGTTATTAAACCTATCCCACTCTCTAGTTACCCCTTAGCACGTAATGGAATATTATTTGGGGGTCCAGCCATGGAGAAGAGTTTAGACACTAGGAAAAGATAAGGAACACACCCATTATAAAGAAATCACATTAGGATTCTCTTTTTAAGCTGTTCCTTAAAACACTAGTGCTTAGGAAATCTATTGGAGGCAGAAGCAGTCAAGGGTAGCCTAGGGTTAGGGTTAGGCTTTGGGTTAGGCTTAGGCTACGGCTTAGGGTACGGGTTCGGGGAGGGCTTCGGGTACGGCGTAGGGTATGGGTTAGGGTTAGGGTTAGTGTTAGGGTTAGGGCTCGGTTTAGGGTACGGGTTAGGATTAGGGTACGTGTTAGGGTTAGGGTAGGGGTTAGGGTTAGGGTACGTGTTAGGGTTAGGGTAGTGATTAAACCTATCCCACTCTCTAGATACCCCTTAGCACATAAAAGAATATTATTTGGGGGTCCAGCCATGGAGAAGAGTTTAGACACTAGGATTAGATAAGGAACACACCCATTATAAAGAAATCACATTAGGATTCTCTTTTTAAGCTGTTCCTTAAAACACTAGTGCTTAGGAAATCTATTGGAGGCAGAAGCAGTCAAGGGTAGCCTAGGGTTAGGGTTAGGCTTAGGGTTAGGCTTAGGGTACGGCTTAGGGTACGGGTTCGGGGAGGGCTTCGGGTACGGCGTAGGGTATGGGTTAGGGTTAGGGTTAGGGTTAGTGTTAGGGTTAGGGCTCGGTTTAGGGTACGGGTTAGGATTAGGGTACGTGTTAGGGTTAGGGTAGGGGTTAGGGTTAGGGTACGCATTAGGGTTAGGGTAGTTATTAAACCAATCCCACTCTCTAGATACCCCTTAGCACCTAAAGGAATATTATTTGGGGGTCCAGCCATGGAGAAGAGTTTAGACACTAAGATAATATAAGGAACACACCCATTATAAAGAAATCACATTAGGATTCTCTTTTTAAGCTGTTCCTTAAAACACTAGTGCTTAGGAAATCTATTGGAGGCAGAAGCAGTCAAGGGTAGCCTAGGGTTAGGGTTAGGCTTAGGTTTAGGCTTAGGGTACGGCTTAGGGTACATGTTCGGGGAGGGCTTCGGGTATGGCGAAGGGTATGGGTTAGCGTTAGGGTTAAGGTTAGTGTTAGGGTTAGGGCTCGGTTTAGGGTACGGGTTAGGATTAGGGTACGTGTTAGGGTTAGGGTAGGGGTTAGGGTTAGGGTACGCGTTACGGATAGGGTAGTTATTAAACCTATCCCACTCTCTAGATACCCCTTAGCACGTAAAGGAATATTATTTGGGGGTCCAGCCATGGAGAAGAGTTTAGACACTAAGATAATATAAGGAACACACACATTATAAAGAAATCACATAAGGATTCTCTTTTTAAGCTGTTCCTTAAAACACTAGTGCTTAGGAAATCTATTGGAGGCAGAAGCAGTCAAGGGTAGCCTAGGGTTAGGGTTAGGCTTAGGGTTAGGCTTAGGGTATGGCTTAGGGTACGGGTTCGGGGAGGGCTTCGGGTATGGCGTAGGGTATGGTTTAGGGTTAGGGTTAGTGTTAGGGTTAGGGCTCGGTTTAGGGTACGGGTTAGGATTAGGGTACGTGTTAGTGTTAGGGTAGGGGTTAGGGTTAGGGTACGCGTTAGGGTTAGGGTAGTGATTAAACCTATCCCACTCTCTAGATACCCCTTAGCACATAAAGGAATATTATTTGGGGGTCCAGCCATGGAGAAGAGTTTAGACACTAGGATTAGATAAGGAACACACCCATTATAAAGAAATCACTTTAGGATTCTCTTTTTAAGCTGTTCCTTAAAACACTAGTGCTTAGGAAATCTATTGGAGGCAGAAGCAGTCAAGGGTAGCCTAGGGTTAGGGTTAGGCTTAGGGTTAGGCTTAGGGTACGGCTTAGGGTACGTGTTCGGGGAGGGCTTCGGGTACGGCGTAGGGTATGGGTTAGGGTTAGGGTTAGGGTTAGTGTTAGGGTTAGGGCTCGGTTTAGGGTACGGGTTAGGATTAGGGTACGTGTTAGGGTTAGGGTAGGGGTTAGGGTTAGGGTACGCGTTACGGTTAGGGTAGTTATTAAACCTATCCCACTCTCTAGATACCCCTTAGCACGTAAAGGAATATTATTTGGGGGTCCAGCCATGGAGAAGAGTTTAGACACTAAGATAATATAAGGAACACACCCATTATAAAGAAATCACATTAGGATTCTCTTTTTAAGCTGTTCCTTAAAACACTAGTGCTTAGGAAATCTATTGGAGGCAGAAGCAGTCAAGGGTAGCCTAGGGTTAGGGTTAGGCTTAGGTTTAGGCTTAGGGTACGGCTTAGGGTACGGGTTCGGGGAGGGCTTCGGGTACGGGGTAGGGTATGGGTTAGGGTTAGGGTTAGGGTTAGTGATAGGGTTAGGGCTCGGTTTAGGGTACGGGTTAGGATTAGGGTACATGTTAGGGTTAGGGTAGGGGTTAGCGTTAGGGTACGCATTAGGGTTAGGGTAGTTATTAAACCTATCCCACTCTCTAGTTACCCCTTAGCACGTAATGGAATATTATTTGGGGGTCCAGCCATGGAGAAGAGTTTAGACACTAGGAAAAGATAAGGAACACACCCATTATAAAGAAATCACATTAGGATTCTCTTTTTAAGCTGTTCCTTAAAACACTAGTGCTTAGGAAATCTATTGGAGGCAGAAGCAGTCAAGGGTAGCCTAGGGTTAGGGTTAGGCTTTGGGTTAGGCTTAGGGTACGGCTTAGGGTACGGGTTCGGGGAGGGCTTCGGGTACGGCGTAGGGTATGGGTTAGGGTTAGGGTTAGTGTTAGGGTTAGGGCTCGGTTTAGGGTACGGGTTAGGATTAGGGTACGTGTTAGGGTTAGGGTAGGGGTTAGGGTTAGGGTACGTGTTAGGGTTAGGGTAGTGATTAAACCTATCCCACTCTCTAGATACCCCTTAGCACATAAAAGAATATTATTTGGAGGTCCAGCCATGGAGAAGAGTTTAGACACTAGGATTAGATAAGGAACACACCCATTATAAAGAAATCACATTAGGATTCTCTTTTTAAGCTGTTCCTTAAAACACTAGTGCTTAGGAAATCTATTGGAGGCAGAAGCAGTCAAGGGTAGCCTAGGGTTAGGGTTAGGCTTAGGGTTAGGCTTAGGGTACGGCTTAGGGTACGGGTTCGGGGAGGGCTTCGGGTACGGCGTAGGGTATGGGTTAGGGTTAGGGTTAGGGTTAGTGTTAGGGTTAGGGCTCGGTTTAGGGTACGGGTTAGGATTAGGGTACGTGTTAGGGTTAGGGTAGGGGTTAGGGTTAGGGTACGCATTAGGGTTAGGGTAGTTATTAAACCAATCCCACTCTCTAGATACCCCTTAGCACCTAAAGGAATATTATTTGGGGGTCCAGCCATGGAGAAGAGTTTAGACACTAAGATAATATAAGGAACACACACATTATAAAGAAATCACATTAGGATTCTCTTTTTAAGCTGTTCCTTAAAACACTAGTGCTTAGGAAATCTATTGGAGGCAGAAGCAGTCAAGGGTAGCCTAGGGTTAGGGTTAGGCTTAGGTTTAGGCTTAGGGTACGGCTTAGGGTACATGTTCGGGGAGGGCTTCGGGTATGGCGAAGGGTATGGGTTAGCGTTAGGGTTAAGGTTAGTGTTAGGGTTAGGGCTCGGTTTAGGGTACGGGTTAGGATTAGGGTACGTGTTAGGGTTAGGGTAGGGGTTAGGGTTAGGGTACGCGTTACGGATAGGGTAGTTATTAAACCTATCCCACTCTCTAGATACCCCTTAGCACGTAAAGGAATATTATTTGGGGGTCCAGCCATGGAGAAGAGTTTAGACACTAAGATAATATAAGGAACACACACATTATAAAGAAATCACATAAGGATTCTCTTTTTAAGCTGTTCCTTAAAACACTAGTGCTTAGGAAATCTATTGGAGGCAGAAGCAGTCAAGGGTAGCCTAGGGTTAGGGTTAGGCTTAGGGTTAGGCTTAGGGTATGGCTTAGGGTACGGGTTCGGGGAGGGCTTCGGGTATGGCGTAGGGTATGGTTTAGGGTTAGGGTTAGTGTTAGGGTTAGGGCTCGGTTTAGGGTACGGGTTAGGATTAGGGTACGTGTTAGTGTTAGGGTAGGGGTTAGGGTTAGGGTACGCGTTAGGGTTAGGGTAGTGATTAAACCTATCCCACTCTCTAGATACCCCTTAGCACATAAAGGAATATTATTTGGGGGTCCAGCCATGGAGAAGAGTTTAGACACTAGGATTAGATAAGGAACACACCCATTATAAAGAAATCACTTTAGGATTCTCTTTTTAAGCTGTTCCTTAAAACACTAGTGCTTAGGAAATCTATTGGAGGCAGAAGCAGTCAAGGGTAGCCTAGGGTTAGGGTTAGGCTTAGGGTTAGGCTTAGGGTACGGCTTAGGGTACGTGTTCGGGGAGGGCTTCGGGTACGGCGTAGGGTATGGGTTAGGGTTAGGGTTAGGGTTAGTGTTAGGGTTAGGGCTCGGTTTAGGGTACGGGTTAGGATTAGGGTACGTGTTAGGGTTAGGGTAGGGGTTAGGGTTAGGGTACGCGTTACGGTTAGGGTAGTTATTAAACCTATCCCACTCTCTAGATACCCCTTAGCACGTAAAGGAATATTATTTGGGGGTCCAGCCATGGAGAAGAGTTTAGACACTAAGATAATATAAGGAACACACCCATTATAAAGAAATCACATTAGGATTCTCTTTTTAAGCTGTTCCTTAAAACACTAGTGCTTAGGAAATCTATTGGAGGCAGAAGCAGTCAAGGGTAGCCTAGGGTTAGGGTTAGGCTTAGGTTTAGGCTTAGGGTACGGCTTAGGGTACGGGTTCGGGGAGGGCTTCGGGTACGGGTTAGGGTATGGGTTAGGGTTAGGGTTAGGGTTAGTGATAGGGTTAGGGCTCGGTTTAGGGTACGGGTTAGGATTAGGGTACATGTTAGGGTTAGGGTAGGGGTTAGCGTTAGGGTACGCATTAGGGTTAGGGTAGTTATTAAACCTATCCCACTCTCTAGTTACCCCTTAGCACGTAATGGAATATTATTTGGGGGTCCAGCCATGGAGAAGAGTTTAGACACTAGGAAAAGATAAGGAACACACCCATTATAAAGAAATCACATTAGGATTCTCTTTTTAAGCTGTTCCTTAAAACACTAGTGCTTAGGAAATCTATTGGAGGCAGAAGCAGTCAAGGGTAGCCTAGGGTTAGGGTTAGGCTTAGGGTACGGCTTAGGGTACGGCTTAGGGTACGGGTTCGGGGAGGGCTTCGGGTACGGCGTAGGGTATGGGTTAGGGTTAGGGTTAGTGTTAGGGTTAGGGCTCGGTTTAGGGTATGGGTTAGGATTAAGGTACGTGTTAGGGTTAGGGTAGGGGTTAGGGTTAGGGTACGCGTTAGGGTTAGGGTAGTGATTAAACCTATCCCACTCTCTAGATACCCCTTAGCACATAAAGGAATATTATTTGGGGGTCCAGCCGTGCAGAAGAGTTTAGACACTAGGATTAGATAAGGAACACACCCATTATAAAGAAATCACATTAGGATTCTCTTTTTAAGCTGTTCCTTAAAACACTAGTGCTTAGGAAATCTATTGGAGGCAGAAGCAGTCAAGGGTAGCCTAGGGTTAGGGTTAGGCTTAGGGTTAGGCTTAGGGTACGGCTTAGGGTACGGGTTCGGGGAGGGCTTCGGGTACGGGGTAGGGTATGGGTTAGGGTTAGGGTTAGGGTTAGTGATAGGGTTAGGGCTCGGTTTAGGGTACGGGTTAGGATTAGGGTACATGTTAGGGTTAGGGTAGGGGTTAGCGTTAGGGTACGCATTAGGGTTAGGGTAGTTATTAAACCTATCCCACTCTCTAGTTACCCCTTAGCACGTAATGGAATATTATTTGGGGGTCCAGCCATGGAGAAGAGTTTAGACACTAGGAAAAGATAAGGAACACACCCATTATAAAGAAATCACATTAGGATTCTCTTTTTAAGCTGTTCCTTAAAACACTAGTGCTTAGGAAATCTATTGGAGGCAGAAGCAGTCAAGGGTAGCCTAGGGTTAGGGTTAGGCTTTGGGTTAGGCTTAGGGTACGGCTTAGGGTACGGGTTCGGGGAGGGCTTCGGGTACGGCGTAGGGTATGGGTTAGGGTTAGGGTTAGTGTTAGGGTTAGGGCTCGGTTTAGGGTACGGGTTAGGATTAGGGTACGTGTTAGGGTTAGGGTAGGGGTTAGGGTTAGGGTACGTGTTAGGGTTAGGGTAGTGATTAAACCTATCCCACTCTCTAGATACCCCTTAGCACATAAAAGAATATTATTTGGGGGTCCAGCCATGGAGAAGAGTTTAGACACTAGGATTAGATAAGGAACACACCCATTATAAAGAAATCACATTAGGATTCTCTTTTTAAGCTGTTCCTTAAAACACTAGTGCTTAGGAAATCTATTGGAGGCAGAAGCAGTCAAGGGTAGCCTAGGGTTAGGGTTAGGCTTAGGGTTAGGCTTAGGGTACGGCTTAGGGTACGGGTTCGGGGAGGGCTTCGGGTACGGCGTAGGGTATGGGTTAGGGTTAGGGTTAGGGTTAGTGTTAGGGTTAGGGCTCGGTTTAGGGTACGGGTTAGGATTAGGGTACGTGTTAGGGTTAGGGTAGGGGTTAGGGTTAGGGTACGCATTAGGGTTAGGGTAGTTATTAAACCAATCCCACTCTCTAGATACCCCTTAGCACCTAAAGGAATATTATTTGGGGGTCCAGCCATGGAGAAGAGTTTAGACACTAAGATAATATAAGGAACACACCCATTATAAAGAAATCACATTAGGATTCTCTTTTTAAGCTGTTCCTTAAAACACTAGTGCTTAGGAAATCTATTGGAGGCAGAAGCAGTCAAGGGTAGCCTAGGGTTAGGGTTAGGCTTAGGTTTAGGCTTAGGGTACGGCTTAGGGTACATGTTCGGGGAGGGCTTCGGGTATGGCGAAGGGTATGGGTTAGCGTTAGGGTTAAGGTTAGTGTTAGGGTTAGGGCTCGGTTTAGGGTACGGGTTAGGATTAGGGTACGTGTTAGGGTTAGGGTAGGGGTTAGGGTTAGGGTACGCGTTACGGATAGGGTAGTTATTAAACCTATCCCACTCTCTAGATACCCCTTAGCACGTAAAGGAATATTATTTGGGGGTCCAGCCATGGAGAAGAGTTTAGACACTAAGATAATATAAGGAACACACACATTATAAAGAAATCACATAAGGATTCTCTTTTTAAGCTGTTCCTTAAAAAACTAGTGCTTAGGAAATCTATTGGAGGCAGAAGCAGTCAAGGGTAGCCTAGGGTTAGGGTTAGGCTTAGGGTTAGGCTTAGGGTATGGCTTAGGGTACAGGTTCGGGGAGGGCTTCGGGTATGGCGTAGGGTATGGTTTAGGGTTAGGGTTAGTGTTAGGGTTAGGGCTCGGTTTAGGGTACGGGTTAGGATTAGGGTACGTGTTAGTGTTAGGGTAGGGGTTAGGGTTAGGGTACGCGTTAGGGTTAGGGTAGTGATTAAACCTATCCCACTCTCTAGATACCCCTTAGCACATAAAGGAATATTATTTGGGGGTCCAGCCATGGAGAAGAGTTTAGACACTAGGATTAGATAAGGAACACACCCATTATAAAGAAATCACTTTAGGATTCTCTTTTTAAGCTGTTCCTTAAAACACTAGTGCTTAGGAAATCTATTGGAGGCAGAAGCAGTCAAGGGTAGCCTAGGGTTAGGGTTAGGCTTAGGGTTAGGCTTAGGGTACGGCTTAGGGTACGTGTTCGGGGAGGGCTTCGGGTACGGCGTAGGGTATGGGTTAGGGTTAGGGTTAGGGTTAGTGTTAGGGTTAGGGCTCGGTTTAGGGTACGGGTTAGGATTAGGGTACGTGTTAGGGTTAGGGTAGGGGTTAGGGTTAGGGTACGCGTTACGGTTAGGGTAGTTATTAAACCTATCCCACTCTCTAGATACCCCTTAGCACGTAAAGGAATATTATTTGGGGGTCCAGCCATGGAGAAGAGTTTAGACACTAAGATAATATAAGGAACACACCCATTATAAAGAAATCACATTAGGATTCTCTTTTTAAGCTGTTCCTTAAAACACTAGTGCTTAGGAAATCTATTGGAGGCAGAAGCAGTCAAGGGTAGCCTAGGGTTAGGGTTAGGCTTAGGTTTAGGCTTAGGGTACGGCTTAGGGTACGGGTTCGGGGAGGGCTTCGGGTACGGGGTAGGGTATGGGTTAGGGTTAGGGTTAGGGTTAGTGATAGGGTTAGGGCTCGGTTTAGGGTACGGGTTAGGATTAGGGTACATGTTAGGGTTAGGGTAGGGGTTAGCGTTAGGGTACGCATTAGGGTTAGGGTAGTTATTAAACCTATCCCACTCTCTAGTTACCCCTTAGCACGTAATGGAATATTATTTGGGGGTCCAGCCATGGAGAAGAGTTTAGACACTAGGAAAAGATAAGGAACACACCCATTATAAAGAAATCACATTAGGATTCTCTTTTTAAGCTGTTCCTTAAAACACTAGTGCTTAGGAAATCTATTGGAGGCAGAAGCAGTCAAGGGTAGCCTAGGGTTAGGGTTAGGCTTAGGGTACGGCTTAGGGTACGGCTTAGGGTACGGGTTCGGGGAGGGCTTCGGGTACTGCGTAGGGTATGGGTTAGGGTTAGGGTTAGTGTTAGGGTTAGGGCTCGGTTTAGGGTATGGGTTAGGATTAAGGTACGTGTTAGGGTTAGGGTAGGGGTTAGGGTTAGGGTACGCGTTAGGGTTAGGGTAGTGATTAAACCTATCCCACTCTCTAGATACCCCTTAGCACATAAAGGAATATTATTTGGGGGTCCAGCCGTGCAGAAGAGTTTAGACACTAGGATTAGATAAGGAACACACCCATTATAAAGAAATCACATTAGGATTCTCTTTTTAAGCTGTTCCTTAAAACACTAGTGCTTAGGAAATCTATTGGAGGCAGAAGCAGTCAAGGGTAGCCTAGGGTTAGGGTTAGGCTTAGGGTTAGGCTTACGGTACGGCTTAGGGTACGTGTTCGGGGAGGGCTTCGGGTACGGCGTAGGGTATGGGTTAGGGTTAGGGTTAGGGTTAGTGTTAGGGTTAGGGCTCGGTTTAGGGTACGGGTTAGGATTAGGGTACGTGTTAGGGTTAGAGTAGGGGTTAGGGTTAGGGTACGCGTTACGGTTAGGGTAGTTATTAAACCTATCCCACTCTCTAGATAGCCCTTAGCACGTAAAGGAATATTATTTGGGGGTCCAGCCATGGAGAAGAGTTTAGACACTAAGATAATATAAGGAACACACACATTATAAAGAAATCACATTAGGATTCTCTTTTTAAGCTGTTCCTTAAAACACTAGTGCTTAGGAAATCTATTGGAGGCAGAAGCAGTCAAGGGTAGCCTAGGGTTAGGGTTAGGCTTAGGGTTAGGCTTAGGGTACGGCTTAGGGTACGGGTTCGGGGAGGGCTTCGGGTACGGTGTAGGGTATGGGTTAGGGTTAGGGTTAGGGTTAGTGTTAGGGTTAGGGCTCGGTTTAGGGTACGGGTTAGGATTAGGGTACGTGTTAGGGTTAGGGTAGGGGTTAGCTTTAGGGTACGCGTTAGGGTTAGGGTAGTTATTAAACCTATCCCACTCTCTAGTTACCCCTTAGCACGTAAAGGAATATTATTTGGGGGTCCAGCCATGGAGAAGAGTTTAGACACTAGGAAAAGATAAGGAACACACCCATTATAAAGAAATCACATTAGGATTCTCTTTTTAAGCTGTTCCTTAAAACCCTAGTGCTTAGGAAATCTATTGGAGGCAGAAGCAGTCAAGGGTAGCCTAGGGTTAGGGTTAGGCTTAGGGTTAGGCTTAGTGTACGGCTTAGGGTACGGGTTCGGGGAGGGCTTCGGGTACGGCGTAGGGTATGGGTTAGGGTTAGGGTTAGGGTTAGTGTTAGGGTTAGGGCTCGGTTTAGGGTACGGGTTAGGTTTAGGGTACGTGTTAGGGTTAGGGTAGGGGTTAGCGTTAGGGTACGCGTTAGGGTTAGGGTAGTTATTAAACCAATCCCACTCTCTAGATACCCCTTAGCACGTAAAGGAATATTATTTAGGGGTCCAGCCATGGAGAAGAGTTTAGACACTAGGATAAGATAAGGAACACACCCATTATAAAGAAATCACATTAGGATTCTCTTTTTAAGCTGTTCCTTAAAACACTAGTGCTTAGGAAATCTATTGGAGGCAGAAGCAGTCAAGGGTAGCCTAGGGTTAGGGTTAGGCTTAGGGTTAGGCTTAGGGTACGGGTTCGGGGAGGGCTTCGGATACGACGTAGGGTATGGGTTAGGGTTAGGGTTAGGGTTAGTGTTAGGGTTAGGGCTCCGTTTAGGATACGGGTTAGGATTAGGGTACGTGTTAGGGTTAGGGTAGGGGTTAGCGTTAGGGTACGCGTTAGGGTTAGGGTAGTGATTAAACCTATCCCACTCTCTAGATACCCGTTAGCACATAAAGGAATATTATTTGGGGGTCCAGCCATGGAGAAGAGTTTAGACACTAGGATTAGATAAGGAACACACCCATTATAAAGAAATCACATTAGGATTCTCTTTTTAAGCTGTTCCTTAAAACACTAGTGCTTAGGAAATCTATTGGAGGCAGAAGCAGTCAAGGGTAGCCTAGGGTAAGGGTAAGGCTTAGGGTTAGGCTTAGGGTACGGCTTAGGGTACGTGTTCGGGGAGGGCTTCGGGTACGGCGTAGGGTATGGGTTAGGGTTAGGGTTAGGGTTAGTGTTAGGGTTAGGGCTCGGTTTAGGGTACGGGTTAGGATTAGGGTACGTGTTAGGGTTAGGGTAGGGGTTAGGGTTAGGGTAAGCGTTAGGGTTAGGGTAGTTATTAAACCTACCCCACTCTCTAGATACCCCTTAGCACGTAAAGGAATATTAATTGTTGGTCCAACCATGGAGAAGAGTTTAGACACTAAGATAATATAAGGAACAAACACATTATAAAGAAATCACAGTAGGATTCTCTTTTTAAGCTGTTCCTTAAAACACTAGTGCTTAGGAAATCTATTGGAGGCAGAAGCAGTCAAGGGTAGCCTAGGGTTAGGGTTAGGCTTAGGGTTAGGCTTAGTGTACGGCTTAGGGTACGGGTTCGGGGAGGGCTTCGGGTACGGCGTAGGGTATGGGTTAGGGTTAGGGTTAGGGTTAGTGTTAGGGTTAGGGCTCGGTTTAGGGTACGGGTTAGGTTTAGGGTACGTGTAAGGGTTAGGGTAGGGGTTAGCGTTAGGGTACGCGTTAGGGTTAGGGTAGTTATTAAACAAATCCCACTCTCTAGATACCCCTTAGCACGTAAAGGAATATTATTTGGGGGTCCAGCCATGGAGAAGAGTTTAGACACTAGGATAAGATAAGGAACACACCCATTATAAAGAAATCACATTAGGATTCTCTTTTTAAGCTGTTCCTTAAAACACTAGTGCTTAGGAAATCTATTGGAGGCAGAAGCAGTCAAGGGTAGCCTAGGGTTAGGGTTAGGCTTAGGGTTAGGCTTAGGGTACGGGTTCGGGGAGGGCTTCGGATACGACGTAGGGTATGTTTTAGGGTTAGGGTTAGGGTTAGTGTTAGGGTTAGGGCTCGGTTTAGGGTACGGGTTAGGATTAGGGTACGTGTTAGGGTTAGGGTAGGGGTTAGCGTTAGGGTACGCGTTAGGGTTAGGGTAGTGATTAAACCTATCCCACTCTCTAGATACCCGTTAGCACATAAAGGAATATTATTTGGGGGTCCAGCCATGGAGAAGAGTTTAGACACTAGGATTAGATAAGGAACACACCCATTATAAAGAAATCACATTAGGATTCTCTTTTTAAGCTGTTCCTTAAAACACTAGTGCTTAGGAAATCTATTGGAGGCAGAAGCAGTCAAGGGTAGCCTAGGGTAAGGGTAAGGCTTAGGGTTAGGCTTAGGGTACGGCTTAGGGTACGTGTTCGGGGAGGGCTTCGGGTACGGCGTAGGGTATGGGTTAGGGTTAGGGTTAGGGTTAGTGTTAGGGTTAGGGCTCGGTTTAGGGTACGGGTTAGGATTAGGGTACGTGTTAGGGTTAGGGTAGGGGTTAGGGTTAGGGTAAGCGTTAGGGTTAGGGTAGTTATTAAACCTATCCCACTCTCTAGATACCCCTTAGCACGTAAAGGAATATTAATTGTTGGTCCAACCATGGAGAAGAGTTTAGACACTAAGAAAATATAAGGAACAAACACATTATAAAGAAATCACAGTAGGATTCTCTTTTTAAGCTGTTCCTTAAAACACTAGTGCTTAGGAAATCTATTGGAGGCAGAAGCAGTCAAGGGTAGCCTAGGGTTAGGGTTAGGCTTAGGGTTAGGCTTAGGGTACGTCTTAGGGTACGTGTTCGGGGACGGCTTCGGGTATGGCGTAGGTTATTGGTTAGGGTTAGGGTTAGGGTTAGTGTTAGGGTTAGGGCTCGGTTTAGAGTACGGGTTAGGATTAGGGTACGTGTTAGGGTTAGGGTAGGGGTTTGGGTTAGGGTACGCGTTAGGGTTAGGGTAGTTATTAAACCTATCCCACTCTCTAGATACCCCTTAGCACGTAAAGGAATATTATTTGGGGGTCCAGCCATGGAGAAGAGTTTAGACACTAAGATAATATAAGGAACACACACATTATAAAGAAATCACATTAGGATTCTCTTTTTAAGCTGTTCCTTAAAACACTAGTGCTTAGGAAATCTATTGGAGGCAGAAGCAGTCAAGGGTAGCCTAGGGTTAGGGTTAGGCTTAGGGTTAGGCTTAGGGTACGGCTTAGGGTACGGGTTCGGGGAGGGCTTCGGGTACGGCGTAGGGTATGGGTTAGGGTTAGGGTGAGGGTTAGTGTTAGGGTTAGGGCTCGGTTTAGGGTACGGGTTAGGATTAGGGTACGTGTTAGGGTTAGGGTAGGGGTTAGGGTTAGGGTACGCGTTACGGTTAGGGTAGTTATTAAACCTATCCCACTCTCTAGATACCCCTTAGCACGTAAAGGAATATTATTTGGGGGTCCAGCCATGGAGAAGAGTTTAGACACTAAGATAATATAAGGAACACACCCATTATAAAGAAATCACATTAGGATTCTCTTTTTAAGCTGTTCCTTAAAACACTAGTGCTTAGGAAATCTATTGGAGGCAGAAGCAGTCAAGGGTAGCCTAGGGTTAGGGTTAGGCTTAGGTTTAGGCTTAGGGTACGGCTTAGGGTACGGGTTCGGGGAGGGCTTCGGGTACGGTGTAGGGTATGGGTTAGGGTTAGGGTTAGGGTTAGTGATAGGGTTAGGGCTCGGTTTAGGGTACGGGTTAGGATTAGGGTACATGTTAGGGTTAGGGTAGGGGTTAGCGTTAGGGTACGCATTAGGGTTAAGGTAGTTATTAAACCTATCCCACTCTCTAGTTACCCCTTAGCACGTAATGGAATATTATTTGGGGGTCCAGCCATGGAGAAGAGTTTAGACACTAGGAAAAGATAAGGAACACACCCATTATAAAGAAATCACATTAGGATTCTCTTTTTAAGCTGTTCCTTAAAACACTAGTGCTTAGGAAATCTATTGGAGGCAGAAGCAGTCAAGGGTAGCCTAGGGTTAGGGTTAGGCTTAGGGTACGGCTTAGGGTACGGCTTAGGGTACGGGTTTGGTGAGGGCTTCGGGTACGGCGTAGGGTATGGGTTAGGGTTAGGGTTAGTGTTAGGGTTAGGGCTCGGTTTAGGGTATGGGTTAGGATTAGGGTACGTGTTAGGGTTAGGGTAGGGGTTAGGGTTAGGGTACGCGTTACGGTTAGGGTAGTGATTAAACCTATCCCACTCTCTAGATACCCCTTAGCACATAAAGGAATATTATTTGGGGGTCCAGCCGTGCAGAAGAGTTTAGACACTAGGATTAGATAAGGAACACACCCATTATAAAGAAATCACATTAGGATTCTCTTTTTAAGCTCTTCCTTAAAACACTAGTGCTTAGGAAATCTATTGGAGGCAGAAGCAGTCAAGGGTAGCCTAGGGTTAGGTTTAGTCTTAGGGTTAGGCTTAGGGTACGGCTTAGGGTACGGGTTCGGGGAGGGTTTCGGGTACGGCGTAGGGTATGGGTTAGGGTTAGGGTTAGGGTTAGTGTTAGGAATAGGCCTCGGTTTAGGGTACGGGTTAGGATTAGGGTACGTGTTAGGGTTAGGGTAGGGGTTAGGGTTAGGGTACGCGTTAGGGTTAGGGTAGTTATTAAACCTATCCCACTCTCTACATACCCCTTAGCACGTAAAGGAATATTATTTGGGGGTCCAGCCATGGAGAAGCGTTTAGACACTAAGATAATATAAGGAACACACACATTATAAAGAAATCACATTAGGATTCTCTTTTTAAGCTGTTCCTTAAAACACTAGTGCTTAGGAAATCTATTGGAGGCAGAAGCAGTCAAGGGTAGCCTAGGGTTAGGGTTAGGCTTAGGGTTAGGCTTAGGGTACGGCTTAGGGTACGTGTTCGGGGAGGGCTTCGGGTACGGCGTAGGGTATGGGTTAGGGTTAGGGTTAGGGTTAGTGTTAGGGTTAGGGCTCGGTTTAGGGTACGGGTTAGGATTAGGGTACGTGTTAGGGTTAGAGTAGGGGTTAGGGTTAGGGTACGCGTTACGGTTAGGGTAGTTATTAAACCTATCCCACTCTCTAGATAGCCCTTAGCACGTAAAGGAATATTATTTGGGGGTCCAGCCATGGAGAAGAGTTTAGACACTAAGATAATATAAGGAACACACACATTATAAAGAAATCACATTAGGATTCTCTTTTTAAGCTGTTCCTTAAAACACTAGTGCTTAGGAAATCTATTGGAGGCAGAAGCAGTCAAGGGTAGCCTAGGGTTAGGGTTAGGCTTAGGGTTAGGCTTAGGGTACGGCTTAGGGTACGGGTTCGGGGAGGGCTTCGGGTACGGTGTAGGGTATGGGTTAGGGTTAGGGTTAGGGTTAGTGTTAGGGTTAGGGCTCGGTTTAGGGTACGGGTTAGGATTAGGGTACGTGTTAGGGTTAGGGTAGGGGTTAGCTTTAGGGTACGCGTTAGGGTTAGGGTAGTTATTAAACCTATCCCACTCTCTAGTTACCCCTTAGCACGTAAAGGAATATTATTTGGGGGTCCAGCCATGGAGAAGAGTTTAGACACTAGGAAAAGATAAGGAACACACCCATTATAAAGAAATCACATTAGGATTCTCTTTTTAAGCTGTTCCTTAAAACCCTAGTGCTTAGGAAATCTATTGGAGGCAGAAGCAGTCAAGGGTAGCCTAGGGTTAGGGTTAGGCTTAGGGTTAGGCTTAGTGTACGGCTTAGGATACGGGTTCGGGGAGGGCTTCGGGTACGGCGTAGGGTATGGGTTAGGGTTAGGGTTAGGGTTAGTGTTAGGGTTAGGGCTCGGTTTAGGGTATGGGTTAGGATTAAGGTACGTGTTAGGGTTAGGGTAGGGGTTAGGGTTAGGGTACGCGTTAGGGTTAGGGTAGTGATTAAACCTATCCCACTCTCTAGATACCCCTTAGCACATAAAGGAATATTATTTGGGGGTCCAGCCGTGCAGAAGAGTTTAGACACTAGGATTAGATAAGGAACACACCCATTATAAAGAAATCACATTAGGATTCTCTTTTTAAGCTGTTCCTTAAAACACTAGTGCTTAGGAAATCTATTGGAGGCAGAAGCAGTCAAGGGTAGCCTAGGGTTAGGGTTAGGCTTAGGGTTAGGCTTAGGGTACGGGTTCGGGGAGGGCTTCGGATACGACGTAGGGTATGGGTTAGGGTTAGGGTTAGGGTTAGTGTTAGGGTTAGGGCTCCGTTTAGGATACGGGTTAGGATTAGGGTACGTGTTAGGGTTAGGGTAGGGGTTAGCGTTAGGGTACGCGTTAGGGTTAGGGTAGTGATTAAACCTATCCCACTCTCTAGATACCCGTTAGCACATAAAGGAATATTATTTGGGGGTCCAGCCATGGAGAAGAGTTTAGACACTAGGATTAGATAAGGAACACACCCATTATAAAGAAATCACATTAGGATTCTCTTTTTAAGCTGTTCCTTAAAACACTAGTGCTTAGGAAATCTATTGGAGGCAGAAGCAGTCAAGGGTAGCCTAGGGTAAGGGTAAGGCTTAGGGTTAGGCTTAGGGTACGGCTTAGGGTACGTGTTCGGGGAGGGCTTCGGGTACGGCGTAGGGTATGGGTTAGGGTTAGGGTTAGGGTTAGTGTTAGGGTTAGGGCTCGGTTTAGGGTACGGGTTAGGATTAGGGTACGTGTTAGGGTTAGGGTAGGGGTTAGGGTTAGGGTAAGCGTTAGGGTTAGGGTAGTTATTAAACCTACCCCACTCTCTAGATACCCCTTAGCACGTAAAGGAATATTAATTGTTGGTCCAACCATGGAGAAGAGTTTAGACACTAAGATAATATAAGGAACAAACACATTATAAAGAAATCACAGTAGGATTCTCTTTTTAAGCTGTTCCTTAAAACACTAGTGCTTAGGAAATCTATTGGAGGCAGAAGCAGTCAAGGGTAGCCTAGGGTTAGGGTTAGGCTTAGGGTTAGGCTTAGTGTACGGCTTAGGGTACGGGTTCGGGGAGGGCTTCGGGTACGGCGTAGGGTATGGGTTAGGGTTAGGGTTAGGGTTAGTGTTAGGGTTAGGGCTCGGTTTAGGGTACGGGTTAGGTTTAGGGTACGTGTAAGGGTTAGGGTAGGGGTTAGCGTTAGGGTACGCGTTAGGGTTAGGGTAGTTATTAAACAAATCCCACTCTCTAGATACCCCTTAGCACGTAAAGGAATATTATTTGGGGGTCCAGCCATGGAGAAGAGTTTAGACACTAGGATAAGATAAGGAACACACCCATTATAAAGAAATCACATTAGGATTCTCTTTTTAAGCTGTTCCTTAAAACACTAGTGCTTAGGAAATCTATTGGAGGCAGAAGCAGTCAAGGGTAGCCTAGGGTTAGGGTTAGGCTTAGGGTTAGGCTTAGGGTACGGGTTCGGGGAGGGCTTCGGATACGACGTAGGGTATGTTTTAGGGTTAGGGTTAGGGTTAGTGTTAGGGTTAGGGCTCGGTTTAGGGTACGGGTTAGGATTAGGGTACGTGTTAGGGTTAGGGTAGGGGTTAGCGTTAGGGTACGCGTTAGGGTTAGGGTAGTGATTAAACCTATCCCACTCTCTAGATACCCGTTAGCACATAAAGGAATATTATTTGGGGGTCCAGCCATGGAGAAGAGTTTAGACACTAGGATTAGATAAGGAACACACCCATTATAAAGAAATCACATTAGGATTCTCTTTTTAAGCTGTTCCTTAAAACACTAGTGCTTAGGAAATCTATTGGAGGCAGAAGCAGTCAAGGGTAGCCTAGGGTAAGGGTAAGGCTTAGGGTTAGGCTTAGGGTACGGCTTAGGGTACGTGTTCGGGGAGGGCTTCGGGTACGGCGTAGGGTATGGGTTAGGGTTAGGGTTAGGGTTAGTGTTAGGGTTAGGGCTCGGTTTAGGGTACGGGTTAGGATTAGGGTACGTGTTAGGGTTAGGGTAGGGGTTAGGGTTAGGGTAAGCGTTAGGGTTAGGGTAGTTATTAAACCTATCCCACTCTCTAGATACCCCTTAGCACGTAAAGGAATATTAATTGTTGGTCCAACCATGGAGAAGAGTTTAGACACTAAGAAAATATAAGGAACAAACACATTATAAAGAAATCACAGTAGGATTCTCTTTTTAAGCTGTTCCTTAAAACACTAGTGCTTAGGAAATCTATTGGAGGCAGAAGCAGTCAAGGGTAGCCTAGGGTTAGGGTTAGGCTTAGGGTTAGGCTTAGGGTACGTCTTAGGGTACGTGTTCGGGGACGGCTTCGGGTATGGCGTAGGTTATTGGTTAGGGTTAGGGTTAGGGTTAGTGTTAGGGTTAGGGCTCGGTTTAGAGTACGGGTTAGGATTAGGGTACGTGTTAGGGTTAGGGTAGGGGTTTGGGTTAGGGTACGCGTTAGGGTTAGGGTAGTTATTAAACCTATCCCACTCTCTAGATACCCCTTAGCACGTAAAGGAATATTATTTGGGGGTCCAGCCATGGAGAAGAGTTTAGACACTAAGATAATATAAGGAACACACACATTATAAAGAAATCACATTAGGATTCTCTTTTTAAGCTGTTCCTTAAAACACTAGTGCTTAGGAAATCTATTGGAGGCAGAAGCAGTCAAGGGTAGCCTAGGGTTAGGGTTAGGCTTAGGGTTAGGCTTAGGGTACGGCTTAGGGTACGGGTTCGGGGAGGGCTTCGGGTACGGTGTAGGGTATGGGTTAGGGTTAGGGTTAGGGTTAGTGATAGGGTTAGGGCTCGGTTTAGGGTACGGGTTAGGATTAGGGTACATGTTAGGGTTAGGGTAGGGGTTAGCGTTAGGGTACGCATTAGGGTTAAGGTAGTTATTAAACCTATCCCACTCTCTAGTTACCCCTTAGCACGTAATGGAATATTATTTGGGGGTCCAGCCATGGAGAAGAGTTTAGACACTAGGAAAAGATAAGGAACACACCCATTATAAAGAAATCACATTAGGATTCTCTTTTTAAGCTGTTCCTTAAAACACTAGTGCTTAGGAAATCTATTGGAGGCAGAAGCAGTCAAGGGTAGCCTAGGGTTAGGGTTAGGCTTAGGGTACGGCTTAGGGTACGGCTTAGGGTACGGGTTTGGTGAGGGCTTCGGGTACGGCGTAGGGTATGGGTTAGGGTTAGGGTTAGTGTTAGGGTTAGGGCTCGGTTTAGGGTATGGGTTAGGATTAGGGTACGTGTTAGGGTTAGGGTAGGGGTTAGGGTTAGGGTACGCGTTAGGGTTAGGGTAGTGATTAAACCTATCCCACTCTCTAGATACCCCTTAGCACATAAAGGAATATTATTTGGGGGTCCAGCCGTGCAGAAGAGTTTAGACACTAGGATTAGATAAGGAACACACCCATTATAAAGAAATCACATTAGGATTCTCTTTTTAAGCTCTTCCTTAAAACACTAGTGCTTAGGAAATCTATTGGAGGCAGAAGCAGTCAAGGGTAGCCTAGGGTTAGGTTTAGTCCTAGGGTTAGGCTTAGGGTACGGCTTAGGGTACGGGTTCGGGGAGGGTTTCGGGTACGGCGTAGGGTATGGGTTAGGGTTAGGGTTAGGGTTAGTGTTAGGAATAGGCCTCGGTTTAGGGTACGGGTTAGGATTAGGGTACGTGTTAGGGTTAGGGTAGGGGTTAGGGTTAGGGTACGCGTTAGGGTTAGGGTAGTTATTAAACCTATCCCACTCTCTACATACCCCTTAGCACGTAAAGGAATATTATTTGGGGGTCCAGCCATGGAGAAGCGTTTAGACACTAAGATAATATAAGGAACACACACATTATAAAGAAATCACATTAGGATTCTCTTTTTAAGCTGTTCCTTAAAACACTAGTGCTTAGGAAATCTATTGGAGGCAGAAGCAGTCAAGGGTAGCCTAGGGTTAGGGTTAGGCTTAGGGTTAGGCTTAGGGTACGGCTTAGGGTACGTGTTCGGGGAGGGCTTCGGGTACGGCGTAGGGTATGGGTTAGGGTTAGGGTTAGGGTTAGTGTTAGGGTTA
Organism: Balaenoptera physalus; assembly: GCF_965194825.1. Taxonomy (NCBI): domain Eukaryota; kingdom Metazoa; phylum Chordata; class Mammalia; order Artiodactyla; family Balaenopteridae; genus Balaenoptera; species Balaenoptera physalus. Next base: position 176,040 of record NW_028126443.1, on the reverse strand, counting down.
GGGCTCGGTTTAGGGTACGGGTTAGGATTAGGGTACGTGTTAGGGTTAGAGTAGGGGTTAGGGTTAGGGTACGCGTTACGGTTAGGGTAGTTATTAAACCTATCCCACTCTCTAGATAGCCCTTAGCACGTAAAGGAATATTATTTGGGGGTCCAGCCATGGAGAAGAGTTTAGACACTAAGATAATATAAGGAACACACACATTATAAAGAAATCACATTAGGATTCTCTTTTTAAGCTGTTCCTTAAAACACTAGTGCTTAGGAAATCTATTGGAGGCAGAAGCAGTCAAGGGTAGCCTAGGGTTAGGGTTAGGCTTAGGGTTAGGCTTAGGGTACGGCTTAGGGTACGGGTTCGGGGAGGGCTTCGGGTACGGTGTAGGGTATGGGTTAGGGTTAGGGTTAGGGTTAGTGTTAGGGTTAGGGCTCGGTTTAGGGTACGGGTTAGGATTAGGGTACGTGTTAGGGTTAGGGTAGGGGTTAGCTTTAGGGTACGCGTTAGGGTTAGGGTAGTTATTAAACCTATCCCACTCTCTAGTTACCCCTTAGCACGTAAAGGAATATTATTTGGGGGTCCAGCCATGGAGAAGAGTTTAGACACTAGGAAAAGATAAGGAACACACCCATTATAAAGAAATCACATTAGGATTCTCTTTTTAAGCTGTTCCTTAAAACCCTAGTGCTTAGGAAATCTATTGGAGGCAGAAGCAGTCAAGGGTAGCCTAGGGTTAGGGTTAGGCTTAGGGTTAGGCTTAGTGTACGGCTTAGGGTACGGGTTCGGGGAGGGCTTCGGGTACGGCGTAGGGTATGGGTTAGGGTTAGGGTTAGGGTTAGTGTTAGGGTTAGGGCTCGGTTTAGGGTACGGGTTAGGTTTAGGGTACGTGTTAGGGTTAGGGTAGGGGTTAGCGTTAGGGTACGCGTTAGGGTTAGGGTAGTTATTAAACCAATCCCACTCTCTAGATACCCCTTAGCACGTAAAGGAATATTATTTGGGGGTCCAGCCATGGAGAAGAGTTTAGACACTAGGATAAGATAAGGAACACACCCATTATAAAGAAATCACATTAGGATTCTCTTTTTAAGCTGTTCCTTAAAACACTAGTGCTTAGGAAATCTATTGGAGGCAGAAGCAGTCAAGGGTAGCCTAGGGTTAGGGTTAGGCTTAGGGTTAGGCTTAGGGTACGGGTTCGGGGAGGGCTTCGGATACGAAGTAGGGTATGGGTTAGGGTTAGGGTTAGGGTTAGTGTTAGGGTTAGGGCTCCGTTTAGGGTACGGGTTAGGATTAGGGTACGTGTTAGGGTTAGGGTAGGGGTTAGCGTTAGGGTACGCGTTAGGGTTAGGGTAGTGATTAAACCTATCCCACTCTCTAGATACCCGTTAGCACATAAAGGAATATTATTTGGGGGTCCAGCCATGGAGAAGAGTTTAGACACTAGGATTAGATAAGGAACACACCCATTATAAAGAAATCACATTAGGATTCTCTTTTTAAGCTGTTCCTTAAAACACTAGTGCTTAGGAAATCTATTGGAGGCAGAAGCAGTCAAGGGTAGCCTAGGGTAAGGGTAAGGCTTAGGGTTAGGCTTAGGGTACGGCTTAGGGTACGTGTTCGGGGAGGACTTCGGGTACGGCGTAGGGTATGGGTTAGGGTTAGGGTTAGGGTTAGTGTTAGGGTTAGGGCTCGGTTTAGGGTACGGGTTAGGATTAGGGTACGTGTTAGGGTTAGGGTAGGGGTTAGGGTTAGGGTAAGCGTTAGGGTTAGGGTAGTTATTAAACCTACCCCACTCTCTAGATACCCCTTAGCACGTAAAGGAATATTAATTGTTGGTCCAACCATGGAGAAGAGTTTAGACACTAAGATAATATAAGGAACAAACACATTATAAAGAAATCACAGTAGGATTCTCTTTTTAAGCTGTTCCTTAAAACACTAGTGCTTAGGAAATCTATTGGAGGCAGAAGCAGTCAAGGGTAGCCTAGGGTTAGGGTTAGGCTTAGGGTTAGGCTTAGTGTACGGCTTAGGGTACGGGTTCGGGGAGGGCTTCGGGTACGGCGTAGGGTATGGGTTAGGGTTAGGGTTAGGGTTAGTGTTAGGGTTAGGGCTCGGTTTAGGGTACGGGTTAGGTTTAGGGTACGTGTAAGGGTTAGGGTAGGGGTTAGCGTTAGGGTACGCGTTAGGGTTAGGGTAGTTATTAAACAAATCCCACTCTCTAGATACCCCTTAGCACGTAAAGGAATATTATTTGGGGGTCCAGCCATGGAGAAGAGTTTAGACACTAGGATAAGATAAGGAACACACCCATTATAAAGAAATCACATTAGGATTCTCTTTTTAAGCTGTTCCTTAAAACACTAGTGCTTAGGAAATCTATTGGAGGCAGAAGCAGTCAAGGGTAGCCTAGGGTTAGGGTTAGGCTTAGGGTTAGGCTTAGGGTACGGGTTCGGGGAGGGCTTCGGATACGACGTAGGGTATGTTTTAGGGTTAGGGTTAGGGTTAGTGTTAGGGTTAGGGCTCGGTTTAGGGTACGGTTTAGGATTAGGGTACGTGTTAGGGTTAGGGTAGGGGTTAGCGTTAGGGTACGCGTTAGGGTTAGGGTAGTGATTAAACCTATCCCACTCTCTAGATACCCGTTAGCACATAAAGGAATATTATTTGGGGGTCCAGCCATGGAGAAGAGTTTAGACACTAGGATTAGATAAGGAACACACCCATTATAAAGAAATCACATTAGGATTCTCTTTTTAAGCTGTTCCTTAAAACACTAGTGCTTAGGAAATCTATTGGAGGCAGAAGCAGTCAAGGGTAGCCTAGGGTAAGGGTAAGGCTTAGGGTTAGGCTTAGGGTACGGCTTAGGGTACGTGTTCGGGGAGGGCTTCAGGTACGGCGTAGGGTATGGGTTAGGGTTAGGGTTAGGGTTAGTGTTAGGGTTAGGGCTCGGTTTAGGGTACGGGTTAGGATTAGGGTACGTGTTAGGGTTAGGGTAGGGGTTAGGGTTAGGGTAAGCGTTAGGGTTAGGGTAGTTATTAAATCTATCCCACTCTCTAGATACCCCTTAGCACGTAAAGGAATATTAATTGTGGGTCCAACCATGGAGAAGAGTTTAGACACTAAGAAAATATAAGGAACAAACACATTATAAAGAAATCACAGTAGGATTCTCTTTTTAAGCTGTTCCTTAAAACACTAGTGCTTAGGAAATCTATTGGAGGCAGAAGCAGTCAAGGGTAGCCTAGGGTTAGGGTTAGGCTTAGGGTTAGGCTTAGGGTACGGCTTAGGGTACGGGTTCGGGGAGGGCTTCGGGTACGGTGTAGGGTATGGGTTAGGGTTAGGGTTAGGGTTAGTGTTAGGGTTAGGGCTCGGTTTAGGGTACGGGTTAGGATTAGGGTACGTGTTAGGGTTAGGGTAGGGGTTAGCGTTAGGGTACGCGTTAGGGTTAGGGTAGTTATTAAACCTATCCCACTCTCTAGTTACCCCTTAGCACGTAAAGGAATATTATTTGGGGGTCCAGCCATGGAGAAGAGTTTAGACACTAGGAAAAGATAAGGAACACACCCATTATAAAGAAATCACATTAGGATTCTCTTTTTAAGCTGTTCCTTAAAACACTAGTGCTTAGGAAATCTATTGGAGGCAGAAGCAGTCAAGGGTAGCCTAGGGTTAGGGTTAGGCTTAGGGTTAGGGTTAGGCTTAGGGTACGGCTTAAGGTACGGGTTCGGGGAGGGCTTCGGGTACGGCGTAGGGTATGGGTTAGGGTTAGGGTTAGGTTTAGTGTTAGGGTTAGGGCTCGGTTTAGTGTACGGGTTAGGATTAGGGTACGTGTTAGGGTTAGGGTAGGGGTTAGGGTTAGGGTACGCGTTAGGGTTAGGGTAGTTATTAAACCTATCCCACTCTCTAGATACCCCTTAGCACGTAAAGGAATATTATTTGGGGGTCGAGCCATGGAGAAGAGTTTAGACACTAAGATAATATAAGGAACACACACATTATAAAGAAATCACATTAGGATTCTCTTTTTAAGCTGTTCCTTAAAACACTAGTGCTTAGGAAATCTATTGGAGGCAGAAGCAGTCAAGGGTAGCCTAGGGTTAGGGTTAGGCTTAGGGTTAGGCTTAGGGTACGGGTTCGGGGAGGGCTTCGGGTACGGCGTAGGGTATGGGTTAGGGTTAGGGTTAGGGTTAGTGTTAGGGTTAGGGCTCGGTTTAGGGTACGGGTTAGGATTAGGGTACGTGTTAGGGTTAGGGTAGGGGTTAGGGTTAGGGTACGCATTAGGGTTAGGGTAGTTATTAAACCAATCCCACTCTCTAGATACCCCTTAGCACCTAAAGGAATATTATTTGGGGGTCCAGCCATGGAGAAGAGTTTAGACACTAAGATAATATAAGGAACACACCCATTATAAAGAAATCACATTAGGATTCTCTTTTTAAGCTGTTCCTTAAAACACTAGTGCTTAGGAAATCTATTGGAGGCAGAAGCAGTCAAGGGTAGCCTAGGGTTAGGGTTAGGCTTAGGGTTAGGCTTAGGGTACGGCTTAGGGTACATGTTCGGGGAGGGCTTCGGGTATGGCGAAGGGTATGGGTTAGCGTTAGGGTTAAGGTTAGTGTTAGGGTTAGGGCTCGGTTTAGGGTACGGGTTAGGATTAGGGTACGTGTTAGGGTTAGGGTAGGGGTTAGGGTTAGGGTACGCGTTACGGATAGGGTAGTTATTAAACCTATCCCACTCTCTAGATACCCCTTAGCACGTAAAGGAATATTATTTGGGGGTCCAGCCATGGAGAAGAGTTTAGACACTAAGATAATATAAGGAACACACACATTATAAAGAAATCACATAAGGATTCTCTTTTTAAGCTGTTCCTTAAAACACTAGTGCTTAGGAAATCTATTGGAGGCAGAAGCAGTCAAGGGTAGCCTAGGGTTAGGGTTAGGCTTAGGGTTAGGCTTAGGGTTTGGCTTAGGGTACGGGTTCGGGGAGGGCTTCGGGTATGGCGTAGGGTATGGTTTAGGGTTAGGGTTAGTGTTAGGGTTAGGGCTCGGTTTAGGGTACGGGTTAGGATTAGGTTACGTGTTAGTGTTAGGGTAGGGGTTAGGGTTAGGGTACGCGTTAGGGTTAGGGTAGTGATTAAACCTATCCCACTCTCTAGATACCCCTTAGCACATAAAGGAATATTATTTGGGGGTCCAGCCATGGAGAAGAGTTTAGACACTAGGATTAGATAAGGAACACACCCATTATAAAGAAATCACTTTAGGATTCTCTTTTTAAGCTGTTCCTTAAAACACTAGTGCTTAGGAAATCTATTGGAGGCAGAAGCAGTCAAGGGTAGCCTAGGGTTAGGGTTAGGCTTAGGGTTAGGCTTAGGGTACGGCTTAGGGTACGTGTTCGGGGAGGGCTTCGGGTACGGCGTAGGGTATGGGTTAGGGTTAGGGTTAGGGTTAGTGTTAGGGTTAGGGCTCGGTTTAGGGTACGGGTTAGGATTAGGGTACGTGTTAGGGTTAGGGTAGGGGTTAGGGTTAGGGTATGCGTTACGGTTAGGGTAGTTATTAAACCTATCCCACTCTCTAGATACCCCTTAGCACGTAAAGGAATATTATTTGGGGGTCCAGCCATGGAGAAGAGTTTAGACACTAAGATAATATAAGGAACACACCCATTATAAAGAAATCACATTAGGATTCTCTTTTTAAGCTGTTCCTTAAAACACTAGTGCTTAGGAAATCTATTGGAGGCAGAAGCAGTCAAGGGTAGCCTAGGGTTAGGGTTAGGCTTAGGGTTAGGCTTAGGGTACGGCTTAGGGTACGTGTTCGGGGAGGGCTTCGGGTACGGCGTAGGGTATGGGTTAGGGTTAGGGTTAGGGTTAGTGTTAGGGTTAGGGCTCGGTTTAGGGTACGGGTTAGGATTAGGGTACGTGTTAGGGTTAGGGTAGGGGTTAGCGTTAGGGTACGCGTTAGGGTTAGGGTAGTTATTAAACCTATCCCACTCTCTAGTTACCCCTTAGCACGTAAAGGAATATTATTTGGGGGTCCAGCCATGGAGAAGAGTTTAGACATTAGGAAAAGATAAGGAACACACCCATTATAAAGAAATCACATTAGGATTCTCTTTTTAAGCTGTTCCTTAAAACACTAGTGCTTAGGAAATCTATTGGAGGCAGAAGCAGTCAAGGGTAGCCTAGGGTTAGGGTTAGGCTTAGGGTTAGGGTTAGGCTTAGGGTACGGCTTAGGGTACGGGTTCGGGGAGGGCTTCGGGTACGGCGTAGGGTATGGGTTAGGGTTAGGGTTAGGTTTAGTGTTAGGGTTAGGGCTCGGTTTAGTGTACGGGTTAGGATTAGGGTACGTGTTAGGGTTAGGGTAGGGGTTAGGGTTAGGGTACGCGTTAGGGTTAGGGTAGTTATTAAACCTATCCCACTCTCTAGATACCCCTTAGCACGTAAAGGAATATTATTTGGGGGTCGAGCCATGGAGAAGAGTTTAGACACTAAGATAATATAAGGAACACACACATTATAAAGAAATCACATTAGGATTCTCTTTTTAAGCTGTTCCTTAAAACACTAGTGCTTAGGAAATCTATTGGAGGCAGAAGCAGTCAAGGGTAGCCTAGGGTTAGGGTTAGGCTTAGGGTTAGGCTTAGGGTACGGCTTAGGGTACGGGTTCGGGGAGGGCTTCGGGTACGGCGTAGGGTATGGGTTAGGGTTAGGGTTAGGGTTAGTGTTAGGGTTAGGGCTCGGTTTAGGGTACGGGTTAGGATTAGGGTACGTGTTAGGGTTAGGGTAGGGGTTAGGGTTAGGGTACGCATTAGGGTTAGGGTAGTTATTAAACCAATCCCACTCTCTAGATACCCCTTAGCACCTAAAGGAATATTATTTGGGGGTCCAGCCATGGAGAAGAGTTTAGACACTAAGATAATATAAGGAACACACCCATTATAAAGAAATCACATTAGGATTCTCTTTTTAAGCTGTTCCTTAAAACACTAGTGCTTAGGAAATCTATTGGAGGCAGAAGCAGTCAAGGGTAGCCTAGGGTTAGGGTTAGGCTTAGGGTTAGGCTTAGGGTACGGCTTAGGGTACATGTTCGGGGAGGGCTTCGGGTATGGCGAAGGGTATGGGTTAGCGTTAGGGTTAAGGTTAGTGTTAGGGTTAGGGCTCGGTTTAGGGTACGGGTTAGGATTAGGGTATGTGTTAGGGTTAGGGTAGGGGTTAGGGTTAGGGTACGCGTTACGGATAGGGTAGTTATTAAACCTATCCCACTCTCTAGATACCCCTTAGCACGTAAAGGAATATTATTTTGGGGTCCAGCCATGGAGAAGAGTTTAGACACTACGATAATATAAGGAACACACACATTATAAAGAAATCACATAAGGATTCTCTTTTTAAGCTGTTCCTTAAAACACTAGTGCTTAGGAAATCTATTGGAGGCAGAAGCAGTCAAGGGTAGCCTAGGGTTAGGGTTAGGCTTAGGGTTAGGCTTAGGGTATGGCTTAGGGTACGTGTTCGGGGAGGGCTTCGGGTATGGCGTAGGGTATGGTTTAGGGTTAGGGTTAGTGTTAGGGTTAGGGCTCGGTTTAGGGTACGGGTTAGGATTAGGGTACGTGTTAGTGTTAGGGTAGGGGTTAGGGTTAGGGTACGTGTTAGGGTTAGGGTAGTGATTTAACCTATCCCACTCTCTAGATACCCCTTAGCACATAAAGGAATATTATTTGGGGGTCCAGCCATGGAGAAGAGTTTAGACACTAGGATTAGATAAGGAACACACCCATTATAAAGAAATCACTTTAGGATTCTCTTTTTAAGCTGTTCCTTAAAACACTAGTGCTTAGGAAATCTATTGGAAGCAGAAGCAGTCAAGGGTAGCCTAGGGTTAGGGTTAGGCTTAGGGTTAGGCTTAGGGTACGGCTTAGGGTACGGGTTCGGGGAGGGCTTTGGGTACGGTGTAGGGTATGGGTTAGGGTTAGGGTTAGGGTTAGTGTTAGGGTTAGGGCTCGGTTTAGGGTACGGGTTAGGATTAGGGTACGTGTTAGGGTTAGGGTAGGGGTTAGCGTTAGGGTATGCGTTAGGGTTAGGGTAGTTATTAAACCTATCCCACTCTCTAGTTACCCCTTAGCACATAAAGGAATATTATTTGGGGGTCCAGCCATGGAGAAGAGTTTAGACACTAGGATTAGATAAGGAACACACCCATTATAAAGAAATCACATTAGGATTCTCTTTTTAAGCTGTTCCTTAAAACACTAGTGCTTAGGAAATCTATTGGAGGCAGAAGCAGTCAAGGGTAGCCTAGGGTTAGGGTTAGGCTTAGGGTACGGCTTAGGGTACGTGTTCGGGGAGGGCTTCGGGTACGGCGTAGGGTATGGGTTAGGGTTAGGGTTAGGGTTAGTGTTAGGGTTAGGGCTCGGTTTAGGGTACGGGTTAGGATTAGGGTACGTTTTAGGGTTAGGGTAGGGGTTAGGGTTAGGGTACGCGTTACGGTTAGGGTAGTTATTAAACCTATCCCACTCTCTAGATACCCCTTAGCACATAACGGAATATTATTTGGGGGTCCAGCCATGGAGAAGAGTTTAGACACTAAGATAATATAAGGAACACAGACATTATAAAGAAATCACATTAGGATTCTCTTTTTAAGCTGTTCCTTAAAACACTAGTGCTTAGGAAATCTATTGGAGGCAGAAGCAGTCAAGGGTAGCCTAGGGTTAGGGTTAGGCTTAGGGTTAGGCTTAGGGTACGGCTTAGGGTACGGGTTCGGGGAGGGCTTCGGGTACGGTGTAGGGTATGGGTTAGGGTTAGGGTTAGGGTTAGTGTTAGGGTTAGGGCTCGGTTTAGGGTACGGGTTAGGATTAGGGTACGTGTTAGGGTTAGGGTAGGGGTTAGCGTTAGGGTACGCGTTAGGGTTAGGGTAGTTATTAAACCTATCCCACTCTCTAGTTACCCCTTAGCACGTAAAGGAATATTATTTGGGGGTCCAGCCATGGAGAAGAGTTTAGACACTAGGAAAAGATAAGGAACACACCCATTATAAAGAAATCACATTAGGATTCTCTTTTTAAGCTGTTCCTTAAAACACTAGTGCTTAGGAAATCTATTGGAGGCAGAAGCAGTCAAGGGTAGCCTAGGGTTAGGGTTAGGCTTAGGGTTAGGCTTAGGGTACGGCTTAGGGTACGGGTTCGGGGAGGGCTTCGGGTACGGCGTAGGGTATGGGTTAGGGTTAGGGTTAGGTTTAGTGTTAGGGTTAGGGCTCGGTTTAGTGTACGGGTTAGGATTAGGGTACGTGTTAGGGTTAGGGTAGGGGTTAGGGTTAGGGTACGCGTTAGGGTTTGGGTAGTTATTAAACCTATCCCACTCTCTAGATACCCCTTAGCACGTAAAGGAATATTATTTGGGGGTCGAGCCATGGAGAAGAGTTTAGACACTAAGATAATATAAGGAACACACACATTATAAAGAAATCACATTAGGATTCTCTTTTTAAGCTGTTCCTTAAAACACTAGTGCTTAGGAAATCTATTGGAGGCAGAAGCAGTCAAGGGTAGCCTAGGGTTAGGGTTAGGCTTAGGGTTAGGCTTAGGGTACGGCTTAGGGTACGGGTTCGGGGAGGGCTTCGGGTACGGCGTAGGGTATGGGTTAGGGTTAGGTTTAGGGTTAGTGTTAGGGTTAGGGCTCGGTTTAAGTTACGGGTTAGGATTAGGGTACGTGTTAGGGTTAGGGTAGGGGTTAGGGTTAGGGTACGCATTAGGGTTAGGGTAGTTATTAAACCAATCCCACTCTCTAGATACCCCTTAGCACCTAAAGGAATATTATTTGGGGGTCCAGCCATGGAGAAGAGTTTAGACACTAAGATAATATAAGGAACACACCCATTATAAAGAAATCACATTAGGATTCTCTTTTTAAGCTGTTCCTTAAAACACTAGTGCTTAGGAAATCTATTGGAGGCAGAAGCAGTCAAGGGTAGCCTAGGGTTAGGGTTAGGCTTAGGGTTAGGCTTAGGGTACGGCTTAGGGTACATGTTCGGGGAGGGCTTCGGGTATGGCGAAGGGTATGGGTTAGCGTTAGGGTTAAGGTTAGTGTTAGGGTTAGGGCTCGGTTTAGGGTACGGGTTAGGATTAGGGTACGTGTTAGGGTTAGGGTAGGGGTTAGGGTTAGGGTACACGTTACGGATAGGGTAGTTATTAAATCTATCCCACTCTCTAGATACCCCTTAGCACGTAAAGGAATATTATTTGGGGGTCCAGCCATGGAGAAGAGTTTAGACACTAAGATAATATAAGGAACACACACATTATAAAGAAATCACATAAGGATTCTCTTTTTAAGCTGTTCCTTAAAACACTAGTGCTTAGGAAATCTATTGGAGGCAGAAGCAGTCAAGGGTAGCCTAGGGTTAGGGTTAGGCTTAGGGTTAGGCTTAGGGTATGGCTTAGGGTACGGGTTCGGGGAGGGCTTCGGGTATGGCGTAGGGTATGGTTTAGGGTTAGGGTTAGTGTTAGGGTTAGGGCTCGGTTTAGGGTACGGGTTAGGATTAGGTTACGTGTTAGTGTTAGGGTAGGGGTTAGGGTTAGGGTACGCGTTAGGGTTAGGGTAGTGATTAAACCTATCCCACTCTCTAGATACCCCTTAGCACATAAAGGAATATTATTTGGGGGTCCAGCCATGGAGAAGAGTTTAGACACTAGGATTAGATAAGGAACACACCCATTATAAAGAAATCACTTTAGGATTCTCTTTTTAAGCTGTTCCTTAAAACACTAGTGCTTAGGAAATCTATTGGAGGCAGAAGCAGTCAAGGGTAGCCTAGGGTTAGGGTTAGGCTTAGGGTTAGGCTTAGGGTACGGCTTAGGGTACGTGTTCGGGGAGGGCTTCGGGTACGGCGTAGGGTATGGGTTAGGGTTAGGGTTAGGGTTAGTGTTAGGGTTAGGGCTCGGTTTAGGGTACGGGTTAGGATTAGGGTACGTGTTAGGGTTAGGGTAGGGGTTAGGGTTAGGGTATGCGTTACGGTTAGGGTAGTTATTAAACCTATCCCACTCTCTAGATACCCCTTAGCACGTAAAGGAATATTATTTGGGGGTCCAGCCATGGAGAAGAGTTTAGACACTAAGATAATATAAGGAACACACCCATTATAAAGAAATCACATTAGGATTCTCTTTTTAAGCTGTTCCTTAAAACACTAGTGCTTAGGAAATCTATTGGAGGCAGAAGCAGTCAAGGGTAGCCTAGGGTTAGGGTTAGGCTTAGGTTTAGGCTTAGGGTACGGCTTAGGGTACGGGTTCGGGGAGGGCTTCGGGTACGGGGTAGGGTATGGGTTAGGGTTAGGGTTAGGGTTAGTGATAGGGTTAGGGCTCGGTTTAGGGTACGGGTTAGGATTAGGGTACATGTTAGGGTTAGGGTAGGGGTTAGCGTTAGGGTACGCATTAGGGTTAGGGTAGTTATTAAACCTATCCCACTCTCTAGTTACCCCTTAGCACGTAATGGAATATTATTTGGGGGTCCAGCCATGGAGAAGAGTTTAGACACTAGGAAAAGATAAGGAACACACCCATTATAAAGAAATCACATTAGGATTCTCTTTTTAAGCTGTTCCTTAAAACACTAGTGCTTAGGAAATCTATTGGAGGCAGAAGCAGTCAAGGGTAGCCTAGGGTTAGGGTTAGGCTTTGGGTTAGGCTTAGGGTACGGCTTAGGGTACGGGTTCGGGGAGGGCTTCGGGTACGGCGTAGGGTATGGGTTAGGGTTAGGGTTAGTGTTAGGGTTAGGGCTCGGTTTAGGGTACGGGTTAGGATTAGGGTACGTGTTAGGGTTAGGGTAGGGGTTAGGGTTAGGGTACGTGTTAGGGTTATGGTAGTGATTAAACCTATCCCACTCTCTAGATACCCCTTAGCACATAAAAGAATATTATTTGGGGGTCCAGCCATGGAGAAGAGTTTAGACACTAGGATTAGATAAGGAACACACCCATTATAAAGAAATCACATTAGGATTCTCTTTTTAAGCTGTTCCTTAAAACACTAGTGCTTAGGAAATCTATTGGAGGCAGAAGCAGTCAAGGGTAGCCTAGGGTTAGGGTTAGGCTTAGGGTTAGGCTTAGGGTACGGCTTAGGGTACGGGTTCGGGGAGGGCTTCGGGTACGGCGTAGGGTATGGGTTAGGGTTAGGGTTAGGGTTAGTGTTAGGGTTAGGGCTCGGTTTAGGGTACGGGTTAGGATTAGGGTACGTGTTAGGGTTAGGGTAGGGGTTAGGGTTAGGGTACGCATTAGGGTTAGGGTAGTTATTAAACCAATCCCACTCTCTAGATACCCCTTAGCACCTAAAGGAATATTATTTGGGGGTCCAGCCATGGAGAAGAGTTTAGACACTAAGATAATATAAGGAACACACCCATTATAAAGAAATCACATTAGGATTCTCTTTTTAAGCTGTTCCTTAAAACACTAGTGCTTAGGAAATCTATTGGAGGCAGAAGCAGTCAAGGGTAGCCTAGGGTTAGGGTTAGGCTTAGGTTTAGGCTTAGGGTACGGCTTAGGGTACATGTTCGGGGAGGGCTTCGGGTATGGCGAAGGGTATGGGTTAGCGTTAGGGTTAAGGTTAGTGTTAGGGTTAGGGCTCGGTTTAGGGTACGGGTTAGGATTAGGGTACGTGTTAGGGTTAGGGTAGGGGTTAGGGTTAGGGTACGCGTTACGGATAGGGTAGTTATTAAACCTATCCCACTCTCTAGATACCCCTTAGCACGTAAAGGAATATTATTTGGGGGTCCAGCCATGGAGAAGAGTTTAGACACTAAGATAATATAAGGAACACACCCATTATAAAGAAATCACATTAGGATTCTCTTTTTAAGCTGTTCCTTAAAACACTAGTGCTTAGGAAATCTATTGGAGGCAGAAGCAGTCAAGGGTAGCCTAGGGTTAGGGTTAGGCTTAGGGTTAGGCTTAGGGTATGGCTTAGGGTACGGGTTCGGGTAGGGCTTCGGGTGTGGCGTAGGGTATGGTTTAGGGTTAGGGTTAGTGTTAGGGTTAGGGCTCGGTTTAGGGTACGGGTTAGGATTAGGGTACGTGTTAGTGTTAGGGTAGGGGTTAGGGTTAGGGTACGCGTTAGGGTTAGGGTAGTGATTAAACCTATCCCACTCTCTAGATACCCCTTAGCACATAAAGGAATATTATTTGGGGGTCCAGCCATGGAGAAGAGTTTAGACACTAGGATTAGATAAGGAACACACCCATTATAAAGAAATCACTTTAGGATTCTCTTTTTAAGCTGTTCCTTAAAACACTAGTGCTTAGGAAATCTATTGGAGGCAGAAGCAGTCAAGGGTAGCCTAGGGTTAGGGTTAGGCTTAGGGTTAGGCTTAGGGTACGGCTTAGGGTACGTGTTCGGGGAGGGCTTCGGGTACGGCGTAGGGTATGGGTTAGGGTTAGGGTTAGGGTTAGTGTTAGGGTTAGGGCTCGGTTTAGGGTACGGGTTAGGATTAGGGTACGTGTTAGGGTTAGGGTAGGGGTTAGCGTTAGGGTACGCGTTACGGTTAGGGTAGTTATTAAACCTATCCCACTCTCTAGATACCCCTTAGCACGTAAAGGAATATTATTTGGGGGTCCAGCCATGGAGAAGAGTTTAGACATTAAGATAATATAAGGAACACACCCATTATAAAGAAATCACATTAGGATTCTCTTTTTAAGCTGTTCCTTAAAACACTAGTGCTTAGGAAATCTATTGGAGGCAGAAGCAGTCAAGGGTAGCCTAGGGTTAGGGTTAGGCTTAGGTTTAGGCTTAGGGTACGGCTTAGGGTACATGTTCGGGGAGGGCTTCGGGTATGGCGAAGGGTATGGGTTAGCGTTAGGGTTAAGGTTAGTGTTAGGGTTAGGGCTCGGTTTAGGGTACGGGTTAGGATTAGGGTACGTGTTAGGGTTAGGGTAGGGGTTAGGGTTAGGGTACGCGTTACGGATAGGGTAGTTATTAAACCTATCCCACTCTCTAGATACCCCTTAGCACGTAAAGGAATATTATTTGGGGGTCCAGCCATGGAGAAGAGTTTAGACACTAAGATAATATAAGGAACACACCCATTATAAAGAAATCACATTAGGATTCTCTTTTTAAGCTGTTCCTTAAAACACTAGTGCTTAGGAAATCTATTGGAGGCAGAAGCAGTCAAGGGTAGCCTAGGGTTAGGGTTAGGCTTAGGGTTAGGCTTAGGGTATGGCTTAGGGTACGGGTTCGGGTAGGGCTTCGGGTGTGGCGTAGGGTATGGTTTAGGGTTAGGGTTAGTGTTAGGGTTAGGGCTCGGTTTAGGGTACGGGTTAGGATTAGGGTACGTGTTAGTGTTAGGGTAGGGGTTAGGGTTAGGGTACGCGTTAGGGTTAGGGTAGTGATTAAACCTATCCCACTCTCTAGATACCCCTTAGCACATAAAGGAATATTATTTGGGGGTCCAGCCATGGAGAAGAGTTTAGACACTAGGATTAGATAAGGAACACACCCATTATAAAGAAATCACTTTAGGATTCTCTTTTTAAGCTGTTCCTTAAAACACTAGTGCTTAGGAAATCTATTGGAGGCAGAAGCAGTCAAGGGTAGCCTAGGGTTAGGGTTAGGCTTAGGGTTAGGCTTAGGGTACGGCTTAGGGTACGTGTTCGGGGAGGGCTTCGGGTACGGCGTAGGGTATGGGTTAGGGTTAGGGTTAGGGTTAGTGTTAGGGTTAGGGCTCGGTTTAGGGTACGGGTTAGGATTAGGGTACGTGTTAGGGTTAGGGTAGGGGTTAGCGTTAGGGTACGCGTTACGGTTAGGGTAGTTATTAAACCTATCCCACTCTCTAGATACCCCTTAGCACGTAAAGGAATATTATTTGGGGGTCCAGCCATGGAGAAGAGTTTAGACACTAAGATAATATAAGGAACACACCCATTATAAAGAAATCACATTAGGATTCTCTTTTTAAGCTGTTCCTTAAAACACTAGTGCTTAGGAAATCTATTGGAGGCAGAAGCAGTCAAGGGTAGCCTAGGGTTAGGGTTAGGCTTAGGTGTAGGCTTAGGGTACGGCTTAGGGTACGGGTTCGGGGAGGGCTTCGGGTACGGGGTAGGGTATGGGTTAGGGTTAGGGTTAGGGTTAGTGATAGGGTTAGGGCTCGGTTTAGGGTACGGGTTAGGATTAGGGTACATGTTAGGGTTAGGGTAGGGGTTAGCGTTAGGGTACGCATTAGGGTTAGGGTAGTTATTAAACCTATCCCACTCTCTAGTTACCCCTTAGCACGTAATGGAATATTATTTGGGGGTCCAGCCATGGAGAAGAGTTTAGACACTAGGAAAAGATAAGGAACACACCCATTATAAAGAAATCACATTAGGATTCTCTTTTTAAGCTGTTCCTTAAAACACTAGTGCTTAGGAAATCTATTGGGTGCAGAAGCAGTCAAGGGTAGCCTAGGGTTAGGGTTAGGCTTAGGGTACGGCTTAGGGTACGGCTTAGGGTACGGGTTCGGGGAGGGCTTCGGGTACGGCGTAGGGTATGGGTTAGGGTTAGGGTTAGTGTTAGGGTTAGGGCTCGGTTTAGGGTATGGGTTAGGATTAGGGTACGTGTTAGGGTTAGGGTAGGGGTTAGGGTTAGGGTACGCGTTAGGTTTAGGGTAGTGATTAAACCTATCCCACTCTCTAGATACCCCTTAGCACATAAAGGAATATTATTTGGGGGTCCAGCCGTGCAGAAGAGTTTAGACATTAGGATTAGATAAGGAACACACCCATTATAAAGAAATCACATTAGGATTCTCTTTTTAAGCTGTTCCTTAAAACACTAGTGCTTAGGAAATCTATTGGAGGCAGAAGCAGTCAAGGGTAGCCTAGGGTTAGGGTTAGGCTTAGGGTTAGGCTTAGGGTACGGGTTCGGGGAGGGCTTCGGATACGACGTAGGGTATGTTTTAGGGTTAGGGTTAGGGTTAGTGTTAGGGTTAGGGCTCGGTTTAGGGTACGGGTTAGGATTAGGGTACGTGTTAGGGTTAGGGTAGGGGTTAGCGTTAGGGTACGTGTTAGGGTTAGGGTAGTTATTAAACCTATCCCACTCTCTAGATACCCCTTAGCACGTAAAGGAATATTAATTGTTGGTCCAACCATGGAGAAGAGTTTAGACACTAAGATAATATAAGGAACAAACACATTATAAAGAAATCACAATAGGATTCTCTTTTTAAGCTGTTCCTTAAAACACTAGTGCTTAGGAAATCTATTGGAGGCAGAAGCAGTCAAGGGTAGCCTAGGGTTAGGGTTAGGCTTAGGGTTAGGCTTAGGGTACGTCTTAGGGTACGTGTTCGGGGACGGCTTCGGGTATGGCGTAGGTTATTGGTTAGGGTTAGGGTTAGGGTTAGTGTTAGGGTTAGGGCTCGGTTTAGAGTACGGGTTAGGATTAGGGTACGTGTTAGGGTTAGGGTAGGGGTTTGGGTTAGGGTACGCGTTAGGGTTAGGGTAGTTATTAAACCTATCCCACTCTCTAGATACCCCTTAGCACGTAAAGGAATATTATTTGGGGGTCCAGCCATGGAGAAGAGTTTAGACACTAAGATAATATAAGGAACACACACATTATAAAGAAATCACATTAGGATTCTCTTTTTAAGCTGTTCCTTAAAACACTAGTGCTTAGGAAATCTATTGGAGACAGAAGCAGTCAAGGGTAGCCTAGGGTTAGGGTTAGGCTTAGGGTTAGGCTTAGGGTACGGCTTAGGGTACGGGTTCGGGGAGGGCTTCGGGTACGGCGTAGGGTATGGGTTAGGGTTAGGGTTAGGGTTAGTGTTAGGGTTAGGGCTCGGTTTAGGGTACGGGTTAGGTTTAGGGTACGTGTTAGGGTTAGGGTAGGGGTTAGCGTTAGGGTACGCGTTAGGGTTAGGGTAGTTATTAAACCTATCCCACTCCCTAGTTACCCCTTAGCACGTAAAGGAATATTATTTGGGGGTCCAGCCATGGAGAAGAGTTTAGACACTAGGATAAGATAAGGAACACACCCATTATAAAGAAATCACATTAGGATTCTCTTTTTAAGCTGTTCCTTAAAACACTAGTGCTTAGGAAATCTATTGGAGGCAGAAGCAGTCAAGGGTAGCCTAGGGTTAGGGTTAGGCTTAGGGTTAGGGTTAGGCTTAGGGTACGGCTTAGGGTACGGGTTCGGGGAGGGCTTCGGGTACGGCGTAGGGTATGGGTTAGGGTTAGGGTTAGGTTTAGTGTTAGGGTTAGGGCTCGGTTTAGTGTACGGGTTAGGATTAGGGTACGTGTTAGGGTTAGGGTAGGGGTTAGGGTTAGGGTACGCGTTAGGGTTAGGGTAGTTATTAAACCTATCCCACTCTCTAGATACCCCTTAGCACGTAAAGGAATATTATTTGGGGGTCGAGCCATGGAGAAGAGTTTAGACACTAAGATAATATAAGGAACACACACATTATAAAGAAATCACATTAGGATTCTCTTTTTAAGCTGTTCCTTAAAACACTAGTGCTTAGGAAATCTATTGGAGGCAGAAGCAGTCAAGGGTAGCCTAGGGTTAGGGTTAGGCTTAGGGTTAGGCTTAGGGTACGGGTTCGGGGAGGGCTTCGGGTACGGCGTAGGGTATGGGTTAGGGTTAGGGTTAGGGTTAGTGTTAGGGTTAGGGCTCGGTTTAGGGTACGGGTTAGGATTAGGGTACGTGTTAGGGTTAGGGTAGGGGTTAGGGTTAGGGTACGCATTAGGGTTAGGGTAGTTATTAAACCAATCCCACTCTCTAGATACCCCTTAGCACCTAAAGGAATATTATTTGGGGGTCCAGCCATGGAGAAGAGTTTAGACACTAAGATAATATAAGGAACACACCCATTATAAAGAAATCACATTAGGATTCTCTTTTTAAGCTGTTCCTTAAAACACTAGTGCTTAGGAAATCTATTGGAGGCAGAAGCAGTCAAGGGTAGCCTAGGGTTAGGGTTAGGCTTAGGGTTAGGCTTAGGGTACGGCTTAGGGTACATGTTCGGGGAGGGCTTCGGGTATGGCGAAGGGTATGGGTTAGCGTTAGGGTTAAGGTTAGTGTTAGGGTTAGGGCTCGGTTTAGGGTACGGGTTAGGATTAGGGTACGTGTTAGGGTTAGGGTAGGGGTTAGGGTTAGGGTACGCGTTACGGATAGGGTAGTTATTAAACCTATCCCACTCTCTAGATACCCCTTAGCACGTAAAGGAATATTATTTGGGGGTCCAGCCATGGAGAAGAGTTTAGACACTAAGATAATATAAGGAACACACACATTATAAAGAAATCACATAAGGATTCTCTTTTTAAGCTGTTCCTTAAAACACTAGTGCTTAGGAAATCTATTGGAGGCAGAAGCAGTCAAGGGTAGCCTAGGGTTAGGGTTAGGCTTAGGGTTAGGCTTAGGGTATGGCTTAGGGTACGGGTTCGGGGAGGGCTTCGGGTATGGCGTAGGGTATGGTTTAGGGTTAGGGTTAGTGTTAGGGTTAGGGCTCGGTTTAGGGTACGGGTTAGGATTAGGTTACGTGTTAGTGTTAGGGTAGGGGTTAGGGTTAGGGTACGCGTTAGGGTTAGGGTAGTGATTAAACCTATCCCACTCTCTAGATACCCCTTAGCACATAAAGGAATATTATTTGGGGGTCCAGCCATGGAGAAGAGTTTAGACACTAGGATTAGATAAGGAACACACCCATTATAAAGAAATCACTTTAGGATTCTCTTTTTAAGCTGTTCCTTAAAACACTAGTGCTTAGGAAATCTATTGGAGGCAGAAGCAGTCAAGGGTAGCCTAGGGTTAGGGTTAGGCTTAGGGTTAGGCTTAGGGTACGGCTTAGGGTACGTGTTCGGGGAGGGCTTCGGGTACGGCGTAGGGTATGGGTTAGGGTTAGGGTTAGGGTTAGTGTTAGGGTTAGGGCTCGGTTTAGGGTACGGGTTAGGATTAGGGTACGTGTTAGGGTTAGGGTAGGGGTTAGGGTTAGGGTATGCGTTACGGTTAGGGTAGTTATTAAACCTATCCCACTCTCTAGATACCCCTTAGCACGTAAAGGAATATTATTTGGGGGTCCAGCCATGGAGAAGAGTTTAGACACTAAGATAATATAAGGAACACACCCATTATAAAGAAATCACATTAGGATTCTCTTTTTAAGCTGTTCCTTAAAACACTAGTGCTTAGGAAATCTATTGGAGGCAGAAGCAGTCAAGGGTAGCCTAGGGTTAGGGTTAGGCTTAGGGTTAGGCTTAGGGTACGGCTTAGGGTACGTGTTCGGGGAGGGCTTCGGGTACGGCGTAGGGTATGGGTTAGGGTTAGGGTTAGGGTTAGTGTTAGGGTTAGGGCTCGGTTTAGGGTACGGGTTAGGATTAGGGTACGTGTTAGGGTTAGGGTAGGGGTTAGCGTTAGGGTACGCGTTAGGGTTAGGGTAGTTATTAAACCTATCCCACTCTCTAGTTACCCCTTAGCACGTAAAGGAATATTATTTGGGGGTCCAGCCATGGAGAAGAGTTTAGACATTAGGAAAAGATAAGGAACACACCCATTATAAAGAAATCACATTAGGATTCTCTTTTTAAGCTGTTCCTTAAAACACTAGTGCTTAGGAAATCTATTGGAGGCAGAAGCAGTCAAGGGTAGCCTAGGGTTAGGGTTAGGCTTAGGGTTAGGGTTAGGCTTAGGGTACGGCTTAGGGTACGGGTTCGGGGAGGGCTTCGGGTACGGCGTAGGGTATGGGTTAGGGTTAGGGTTAGGTTTAGTGTTAGGGTTAGGGCTCGGTTTAGTGTACGGGTTAGGATTAGGGTACGTGTTAGGGTTAGGGTAGGGGTTAGGGTTAGGGTACGCGTTAGGGTTAGGGTAGTTATTAAACCTATCCCACTCTCTAGATACCCCTTAGCACGTAAAGGAATATTATTTGGGGGTCGAGCCATGGAGAAGAGTTTAGACACTAAGATAATATAAGGAACACACACATTATAAAGAAATCACATTAGGATTCTCTTTTTAAGCTGTTCCTTAAAACACTAGTGCTTAGGAAATCTATTGGAGGCAGAAGCAGTCAAGGGTAGCCTAGGGTTAGGGTTAGGCTTAGGGTTAGGCTTAGGGTACGGCTTAGGGTACGGGTTCGGGGAGGGCTTCGGGTACGGCGTAGGGTATGGGTTAGGGTTAGGGTTAGGGTTAGTGTTAGGGTTAGGGCTCGGTTTAGGGTACGGGTTAGGATTAGGGTACGTGTTAGGGTTAGGGTAGGGGTTAGGGTTAGGGTACGCATTAGGGTTAGGGTAGTTATTAAACCAATCCCACTCTCTAGATACCCCTTAGCACCTAAAGGAATATTATTTGGGGGTCCAGCCATGGAGAAGAGTTTAGACACTAAGATAATATAAGGAACACACCCATTATAAAGAAATCACATTAGGATTCTCTTTTTAAGCTGTTCCTTAAAACACTAGTGCTTAGGAAATCTATTGGAGGCAGAAGCAGTCAAGGGTAGCCTAGGGTTAGGGTTAGGCTTAGGGTTAGGCTTAGGGTACGGCTTAGGGTACATGTTCGGGGAGGGCTTCGGGTATGGCGAAGGGTATGGGTTAGCGTTAGGGTTAAGGTTAGTGTTAG
This sequence comes from Balaenoptera physalus, assembly GCF_965194825.1. NCBI lineage: Eukaryota > Metazoa > Chordata > Mammalia > Artiodactyla > Balaenopteridae > Balaenoptera > Balaenoptera physalus. Next base: position 155,463 of record NW_028126443.1, on the reverse strand, counting down.
GGTTAGGGCTCGGTTTAGGGTACGGGTTAGGATTAGGGTATGTGTTAGGGTTAGGGTAGGGGTTAGGGTTAGGGTACGCGTTACGGATAGGGTAGTTATTAAACCTATCCCACTCTCTAGATACCCCTTAGCACGTAAAGGAATATTATTTTGGGGTCCAGCCATGGAGAAGAGTTTAGACACTACGATAATATAAGGAACACACACATTATAAAGAAATCACATAAGGATTCTCTTTTTAAGCTGTTCCTTAAAACACTAGTGCTTAGGAAATCTATTGGAGGCAGAAGCAGTCAAGGGTAGCCTAGGGTTAGGGTTAGGCTTAGGGTTAGGCTTAGGGTATGGCTTAGGGTACGTGTTCGGGGAGGGCTTCGGGTATGGCGTAGGGTATGGTTTAGGGTTAGGGTTAGTGTTAGGGTTAGGGCTCGGTTTAGGGTACGGGTTAGGATTAGGGTACGTGTTAGTGTTAGGGTAGGGGTTAGGGTTAGGGTACGTGTTAGGGTTAGGGTAGTGATTTAACCTATCCCACTCTCTAGATACCCCTTAGCACATAAAGGAATATTATTTGGGGGTCCAGCCATGGAGAAGAGTTTAGACACTAGGATTAGATAAGGAACACACCCATTATAAAGAAATCACTTTAGGATTCTCTTTTTAAGCTGTTCCTTAAAACACTAGTGCTTAGGAAATCTATTGGAAGCAGAAGCAGTCAAGGGTAGCCTAGGGTTAGGGTTAGGCTTAGGGTTAGGCTTAGGGTACGGCTTAGGGTACGGGTTCGGGGAGGGCTTTGGGTACGGTGTAGGGTATGGGTTAGGGTTAGGGTTAGGGTTAGTGTTAGGGTTAGGGCTCGGTTTAGGGTACGGGTTAGGATTAGGGTACGTGTTAGGGTTAGGGTAGGGGTTAGCGTTAGGGTATGCGTTAGGGTTAGGGTAGTTATTAAACCTATCCCACTCTCTAGTTACCCCTTAGCACATAAAGGAATATTATTTGGGGGTCCAGCCATGGAGAAGAGTTTAGACACTAGGATTAGATAAGGAACACACCCATTATAAAGAAATCACATTAGGATTCTCTTTTTAAGCTGTTCCTTAAAACACTAGTGCTTAGGAAATCTATTGGAGGCAGAAGCAGTCAAGGGTAGCCTAGGGTTAGGGTTAGGCTTAGGGTACGGCTTAGGGTACGTGTTCGGGGAGGGCTTCGGGTACGGCGTAGGGTATGGGTTAGGGTTAGGGTTAGGGTTAGTGTTAGGGTTAGGGCTCGGTTTAGGGTACGGGTTAGGATTAGGGTACGTTTTAGGGTTAGGGTAGGGGTTAGGGTTAGGGTACGCGTTACGGTTAGGGTAGTTATTAAACCTATCCCACTCTCTAGATACCCCTTAGCACATAACGGAATATTATTTGGGGGTCCAGCCATGGAGAAGAGTTTAGACACTAAGATAATATAAGGAACACAGACATTATAAAGAAATCACATTAGGATTCTCTTTTTAAGCTGTTCCTTAAAACACTAGTGCTTAGGAAATCTATTGGAGGCAGAAGCAGTCAAGGGTAGCCTAGGGTTAGGGTTAGGCTTAGGGTTAGGCTTAGGGTACGGCTTAGGGTACGGGTTCGGGGAGGGCTTCGGGTACGGTGTAGGGTATGGGTTAGGGTTAGGGTTAGGGTTAGTGTTAGGGTTAGGGCTCGGTTTAGGGTACGGGTTAGGATTAGGGTACGTGTTAGGGTTAGGGTAGGGGTTAGCGTTAGGGTACGCGTTAGGGTTAGGGTAGTTATTAAACCTATCCCACTCTCTAGTTACCCCTTAGCACGTAAAGGAATATTATTTGGGGGTCCAGCCATGGAGAAGAGTTTAGACACTAGGAAAAGATAAGGAACACACCCATTATAAAGAAATCACATTAGGATTCTCTTTTTAAGCTGTTCCTTAAAACACTAGTGCTTAGGAAATCTATTGGAGGCAGAAGCAGTCAAGGGTAGCCTAGGGTTAGGGTTAGGCTTAGGGTTAGGCTTAGGGTACGGCTTAGGGTACGGGTTCGGGGAGGGCTTCGGGTACGGCGTAGGGTATGGGTTAGGGTTAGGGTTAGGTTTAGTGTTAGGGTTAGGGCTCGGTTTAGTGTACGGGTTAGGATTAGGGTACGTGTTAGGGTTAGGGTAGGGGTTAGGGTTAGGGTACGTGTTAGGGTTTGGGTAGTTATTAAACCTATCCCACTCTCTAGATACCCCTTAGCACGTAAAGGAATATTATTTGGGGGTCGAGCCATGGAGAAGAGTTTAGACACTAAGATAATATAAGGAACACACACATTATAAAGAAATCACATTAGGATTCTCTTTTTAAGCTGTTCCTTAAAACACTAGTGCTTAGGAAATCTATTGGAGGCAGAAGCAGTCAAGGGTAGCCTAGGGTTAGGGTTAGGCTTAGGGTTAGGCTTAGGGTACGGCTTAGGGTACGGGTTCGGGGAGGGCTTCGGGTACGGCGTAGGGTATGGGTTAGGGTTAGGTTTAGGGTTAGTGTTAGGGTTAGGGCTCGGTTTAAGTTACGGGTTAGGATTAGGGTACGTGTTAGGGTTAGGGTAGGGGTTAGGGTTAGGGTACGCATTAGGGTTAGGGTAGTTATTAAACCAATCCCACTCTCTAGATACCCCTTAGCACCTAAAGGAATATTATTTGGGGGTCCAGCCATGGAGAAGAGTTTAGACACTAAGATAATATAAGGAACACACCCATTATAAAGAAATCACATTAGGATTCTCTTTTTAAGCTGTTCCTTAAAACACTAGTGCTTAGGAAATCTATTGGAGGCAGAAGCAGTCAAGGGTAGCCTAGGGTTAGGGTTAGGCTTAGGGTTAGGCTTAGGGTACGGCTTAGGGTACATGTTCGGGGAGGGCTTCGGGTATGGCGAAGGGTATGGGTTAGCGTTAGGGTTAAGGTTAGTGTTAGGGTTAGGGCTCGGTTTAGGGTACGGGTTAGGATTAGGGTACGTGTTAGGGTTAGGGTAGGGGTTAGGGTTAGGGTACACGTTACGGATAGGGTAGTTATTAAATCTATCCCACTCTCTAGATACCCCTTAGCACGTAAAGGAATATTATTTGGGGGTCCAGCCATGGAGAAGAGTTTAGACACTAAGATAATATAAGGAACACACACATTATAAAGAAATCACATAAGGATTCTCTTTTTAAGCTGTTCCTTAAAACACTAGTGCTTAGGAAATCTATTGGAGGCAGAAGCAGTCAAGGGTAGCCTAGGGTTAGGGTTAGGCTTAGGGTTAGGCTTAGGGTATGGCTTAGGGTACGGGTTCGGGGAGGGCTTCGGGTATGGCGTAGGGTATGGTTTAGGGTTAGGGTTAGTGTTAGGGTTAGGGCTCGGTTTAGGGTACGGGTTAGGATTAGGTTACGTGTTAGTGTTAGGGTAGGGGTTAGGGTTAGGGTACGCGTTAGGGTTAGGGTAGTGATTAAACCTATCCCACTCTCTAGATACCCCTTAGCACATAAAGGAATATTATTTGGGGGTCCAGCCATGGAGAAGAGTTTAGACACTAGGATTAGATAAGGAACACACCCATTATAAAGAAATCACTTTAGGATTCTCTTTTTAAGCTGTTCCTTAAAACACTAGTGCTTAGGAAATCTATTGGAGGCAGAAGCAGTCAAGGGTAGCCTAGGGTTAGGGTTAGGCTTAGGGTTAGGCTTAGGGTACGGCTTAGGGTACGTGTTCGGGGAGGGCTTCGGGTACGGCGTAGGGTATGGGTTAGGGTTAGGGTTAGGGTTAGTGTTAGGGTTAGGGCTCGGTTTAGGGTACGGGTTAGGATTAGGGTACGTGTTAGGGTTAGGGTAGGGGTTAGGGTTAGGGTATGCGTTACGGTTAGGGTAGTTATTAAACCTATCCCACTCTCTAGATACCCCTTAGCACGTAAAGGAATATTATTTGGGGGTCCAGCCATGGAGAAGAGTTTAGACACTAAGATAATATAAGGAACACACCCATTATAAAGAAATCACATTAGGATTCTCTTTTTAAGCTGTTCCTTAAAACACTAGTGCTTAGGAAATCTATTGGAGGCAGAAGCAGTCAAGGGTAGCCTAGGGTTAGGGTTAGGCTTAGGTTTAGGCTTAGGGTACGGCTTAGGGTACGGGTTCGGGGAGGGCTTCGGGTACGGGGTAGGGTATGGGTTAGGGTTAGGGTTAGGGTTAGTGATAGGGTTAGGGCTCGGTTTAGGGTACGGGTTAGGATTAGGGTACATGTTAGGGTTAGGGTAGGGGTTAGCGTTAGGGTACGCATTAGGGTTAGGGTAGTTATTAAACCTATCCCACTCTCTAGTTACCCCTTAGCACGTAATGGAATATTATTTGGGGGTCCAGCCATGGAGAAGAGTTTAGACACTAGGAAAAGATAAGGAACACACCCATTATAAAGAAATCACATTAGGATTCTCTTTTTAAGCTGTTCCTTAAAACACTAGTGCTTAGGAAATCTATTGGAGGCAGAAGCAGTCAAGGGTAGCCTAGGGTTAGGGTTAGGCTTTGGGTTAGGCTTAGGGTACGGCTTAGGGTACGGGTTCGGGGAGGGCTTCGGGTACGGCGTAGGGTATGGGTTAGGGTTAGGGTTAGTGTTAGGGTTAGGGCTCGGTTTAGGGTACGGGTTAGGATTAGGGTACGTGTTAGGGTTAGGGTAGGGGTTAGGGTTAGGGTACGTGTTAGGGTTAGGGTAGTGATTAAACCTATCCCACTCTCTAGATACCCCTTAGCACATAAAAGAATATTATTTGGGGGTCCAGCCATGGAGAAGAGTTTAGACACTAGGATTAGATAAGGAACACACCCATTATAAAGAAATCACATTAGGATTCTCTTTTTAAGCTGTTCCTTAAAACACTAGTGCTTAGGAAATCTATTGGAGGCAGAAGCAGTCAAGGGTAGCCTAGGGTTAGGGTTAGGCTTAGGGTTAGGCTTAGGGTACGGCTTAGGGTACGGGTTCGGGGAGGGCTTCGGGTACGGCGTAGGGTATGGGTTAGGGTTAGGGTTAGGGTTAGTGTTAGGGTTAGGGCTCGGTTTAGGGTACGGGTTAGGATTAGGGTACGTGTTAGGGTTAGGGTAGGGGTTAGGGTTAGGGTACGCATTAGGGTTAGGGTAGTTATTAAACCAATCCCACTCTCTAGATACCCCTTAGCACCTAAAGGAATATTATTTGGGGGTCCAGCCATGGAGAAGAGTTTAGACACTAAGATAATATAAGGAACACACCCATTATAAAGAAATCACATTAGGATTCTCTTTTTAAGCTGTTCCTTAAAACACTAGTGCTTAGGAAATCTATTGGAGGCAGAAGCAGTCAAGGGTAGCCTAGGGTTAGGGTTAGGCTTAGGTTTAGGCTTAGGGTACGGCTTAGGGTACATGTTCGGGGAGGGCTTCGGGTATGGCGAAGGGTATGGGTTAGCGTTAGGGTTAAGGTTAGTGTTAGGGTTAGGGCTCGGTTTAGGGTACGGGTTAGGATTAGGGTACGTGTTAGGGTTAGGGTAGGGGTTAGGGTTAGGGTACGCGTTACGGATAGGGTAGTTATTAAACCTATCCCACTCTCTAGATACCCCTTAGCACGTAAAGGAATATTATTTGGGGGTCCAGCCATGGAGAAGAGTTTAGACACTAAGATAATATAAGGAACACACCCATTATAAAGAAATCACATTAGGATTCTCTTTTTAAGCTGTTCCTTAAAACACTAGTGCTTAGGAAATCTATTGGAGGCAGAAGCAGTCAAGGGTAGCCTAGGGTTAGGGTTAGGCTTAGGGTTAGGCTTAGGGTATGGCTTAGGGTACGGGTTCGGGTAGGGCTTCGGGTGTGGCGTAGGGTATGGTTTAGGGTTAGGGTTAGTGTTAGGGTTAGGGCTCGGTTTAGGGTACGGGTTAGGATTAGGGTACGTGTTAGTGTTAGGGTAGGGGTTAGGGTTAGGGTACGCGTTAGGGTTAGGGTAGTGATTAAACCTATCCCACTCTCTAGATACCCCTTAGCACATAAAGGAATATTATTTGGGGGTCCAGCCATGGAGAAGAGTTTAGACACTAGGATTAGATAAGGAACACACCCATTATAAAGAAATCACTTTAGGATTCTCTTTTTAAGCTGTTCCTTAAAACACTAGTGCTTAGGAAATCTATTGGAGGCAGAAGCAGTCAAGGGTAGCCTAGGGTTAGGGTTAGGCTTAGGGTTAGGCTTAGGGTACGGCTTAGGGTACGTGTTCGGGGAGGGCTTCGGGTACGGCGTAGGGTATGGGTTAGGGTTAGGGTTAGGGTTAGTGTTAGGGTTAGGGCTCGGTTTAGGGTACGGGTTAGGATTAGGGTACGTGTTAGGGTTAGGGTAGGGGTTAGCGTTAGGGTACGCGTTACGGTTAGGGTAGTTATTAAACCTATCCCACTCTCTAGATACCCCTTAGCACGTAAAGGAATATTATTTGGGGGTCCAGCCATGGAGAAGAGTTTAGACATTAAGATAATATAAGGAACACACCCATTATAAAGAAATCACATTAGGATTCTCTTTTTAAGCTGTTCCTTAAAACACTAGTGCTTAGGAAATCTATTGGAGGCAGAAGCAGTCAAGGGTAGCCTAGGGTTAGGGTTAGGCTTAGGTTTAGGCTTAGGGTACGGCTTAGGGTACATGTTCGGGGAGGGCTTCGGGTATGGCGAAGGGTATGGGTTAGCGTTAGGGTTAAGGTTAGTGTTAGGGTTAGGGCTCGGTTTAGGGTACGGGTTAGGATTAGGGTACGTGTTAGGGTTAGGGTAGGGGTTAGGGTTAGGGTACGCGTTACGGATAGGGTAGTTATTAAACCTATCCCACTCTCTAGATACCCCTTAGCACGTAAAGGAATATTATTTGGGGGTCCAGCCATGGAGAAGAGTTTAGACACTAAGATAATATAAGGAACACACCCATTATAAAGAAATCACATTAGGATTCTCTTTTTAAGCTGTTCCTTAAAACACTAGTGCTTAGGAAATCTATTGGAGGCAGAAGCAGTCAAGGGTAGCCTAGGGTTAGGGTTAGGCTTAGGGTTAGGCTTAGGGTATGGCTTAGGGTACGGGTTCGGGTAGGGCTTCGGGTGTGGCGTAGGGTATGGTTTAGGGTTAGGGTTAGTGTTAGGGTTAGGGCTCGGTTTAGGGTACGGGTTAGGATTAGGGTACGTGTTAGTGTTAGGGTAGGGGTTAGGGTTAGGGTACGCGTTAGGGTTAGGGTAGTGATTAAACCTATCCCACTCTCTAGATACCCCTTAGCACATAAAGGAATATTATTTGGGGGTCCAGCCATGGAGAAGAGTTTAGACACTAGGATTAGATAAGGAACACACCCATTATAAAGAAATCACTTTAGGATTCTCTTTTTAAGCTGTTCCTTAAAACACTAGTGCTTAGGAAATCTATTGGAGGCAGAAGCAGTCAAGGGTAGCCTAGGGTTAGGGTTAGGCTTAGGGTTAGGCTTAGGGTACGGCTTAGGGTACGTGTTCGGGGAGGGCTTCGGGTACGGCGTAGGGTATGGGTTAGGGTTAGGGTTAGGGTTAGTGTTAGGGTTAGGGCTCGGTTTAGGGTACGGGTTAGGATTAGGGTACGTGTTAGGGTTAGGGTAGGGGTTAGCGTTAGGGTACGCGTTACGGTTAGGGTAGTTATTAAACCTATCCCACTCTCTAGATACCCCTTAGCACGTAAAGGAATATTATTTGGGGGTCCAGCCATGGAGAAGAGTTTAGACACTAAGATAATATAAGGAACACACCCATTATAAAGAAATCACATTAGGATTCTCTTTTTAAGCTGTTCCTTAAAACACTAGTGCTTAGGAAATCTATTGGAGGCAGAAGCAGTCAAGGGTAGCCTAGGGTTAGGGTTAGGCTTAGGTGTAGGCTTAGGGTACGGCTTAGGGTACGGGTTCGGGGAGGGCTTCGGGTACGGGGTAGGGTATGGGTTAGGGTTAGGGTTAGGGTTAGTGATAGGGTTAGGGCTCGGTTTAGGGTACGGGTTAGGATTAGGGTACATGTTAGGGTTAGGGTAGGGGTTAGCGTTAGGGTACGCATTAGGGTTAGGGTAGTTATTAAACCTATCCCACTCTCTAGTTACCCCTTAGCACGTAATGGAATATTATTTGGGGGTCCAGCCATGGAGAAGAGTTTAGACACTAGGAAAAGATAAGGAACACACCCATTATAAAGAAATCACATTAGGATTCTCTTTTTAAGCTGTTCCTTAAAACACTAGTGCTTAGGAAATCTATTGGGTGCAGAAGCAGTCAAGGGTAGCCTAGGGTTAGGGTTAGGCTTAGGGTACGGCTTAGGGTACGGCTTAGGGTACGGGTTCGGGGAGGGCTTCGGGTACGGCGTAGGGTATGGGTTAGGGTTAGGGTTAGTGTTAGGGTTAGGGCTCGGTTTAGGGTATGGGTTAGGATTAGGGTACGTGTTAGGGTTAGGGTAGGGGTTAGGGTTAGGGTACGCGTTAGGTTTAGGGTAGTGATTAAACCTATCCCACTCTCTAGATACCCCTTAGCACATAAAGGAATATTATTTGGGGGTCCAGCCGTGCAGAAGAGTTTAGACATTAGGATTAGATAAGGAACACACCCATTATAAAGAAATCACATTAGGATTCTCTTTTTAAGCTGTTCCTTAAAACACTAGTGCTTAGGAAATCTATTGGAGGCAGAAGCAGTCAAGGGTAGCCTCGGGTTAGGGTTAGGCTTAGGGTTAGGCTTAGGGTACGGGTTTGGGGAGGGCTTCGGATACGACGTAGGGTATGTTTTAGGGTTAGGGTTAGGGTTAGTGTTAGGGTTAGGGCTCGGTTTAGGGTACGGGTTAGGATTAGGGTACGTGTTAGGGTTAGGGTAGGGGTTAGCGTTAGGGTACGTGTTAGGGTTAGGGTAGTTATTAAACCTATCCCACTCTCTAGATACCCCTTAGCACGTAAAGGAATATTAATTGTTGGTCCAACCATGGAGAAGAGTTTAGACACTAAGATAATATAAGGAACAAACACATTATAAAGAAATCACAATAGGATTCTCTTTTTAAGCTGTTCCTTAAAACACTAGTGCTTAGGAAATCTATTGGAGGCAGAAGCAGTCAAGGGTAGCCTAGGGTTAGGGTTAGGCTTAGGGTTAGGCTTAGGGTACGTCTTAGGGTACGTGTTCGGGGACGGCTTCGGGTATGGCGTAGGTTATTGGTTAGGGTTAGGGTTAGGGTTAGTGTTAGGGTTAGGGCTCGGTTTAGAGTACGGGTTAGGATTAGGGTACGTGTTAGGGTTAGGGTAGGGGTTTGGGTTAGGGTACGCGTTAGGGTTAGGGTAGTTATTAAACCTATCCCACTCTCTAGATACCCCTTAGCACGTAAAGGAATATTATTTGGGGGTCCAGCCATGGAGAAGAGTTTAGACACTAAGATAATATAAGGAACACACAGATTATAAAGAAATCACATTAGGATTCTCTTTTTAAGCTGTTCCTTAAAACACTAGTGCTTAGGAAATCTATTGGAGACAGAAGCAGTCAAGGGTAGCCTAGGGTTAGGGTTAGGCTTAGGGTTAGGCTTAGGGTACGGCTTAGGGTACGGGTTCGGGGAGGGCTTCGGGTATGGCGTAGGGTATGGTTTAGGGTTAGGGTTAGTGTTAGGGTTAGGGCTCGGTTTAGGGTACGGGTTAGGATTAGGTTACGTGTTAGTGTTAGGGTAGGGGTTAGGGTTAGGGTACGCGTTAGGGTTAGGGTAGTGATTAAACCTATCCCACTCTCTAGATACCCCTTAGCACATAAAGGAATATTATTTGGGGGTCCAGCCATGGAGAAGAGTTTAGACACTAGGATTAGATAAGGAACACACCCATTATAAAGAAATCACTTTAGGATTCTCTTTTTAAGCTGTTCCTTAAAACACTAGTGCTTAGGAAATCTATTGGAGGCAGAAGCAGTCAAGGGTAGCCTAGGGTTAGGGTTAGGCTTAGGGTTAGGCTTAGGGTACGGCTTAGGGTACGGGTTCGGGGAGGGCTTCGGGTACGGGGTAGGGTATGGGTTAGGGTTAGGGTTAGGGTTAGTGATAGGGTTAGGGCTCGGTTTAGGGTACGGGTTAGGATTAGGGTACATGTTAGGGTTAGGGTAGGGGTTAGCGTTAGGGTACGCATTAGGGTTAGGGTAGTTATTAAACCTATCCCACTCTCTAGTTACCCCTTAGCACGTAATGGAATATTATTTGGGGGTCCAGCCATGGAGAAGAGTTTAGACACTAGGAAAAGATAAGGAACACACCCATTATAAAGAAATCACATTAGGATTCTCTTTTTAAGCTGTTCCTTAAAACACTAGTGCTTAGGAAATCTATTGGAGGCAGAAGCAGTCAAGGGTAGCCTAGGGTTAGGGTTAGGCTTAGGGTACGGCTTAGGGTACGGCTTAGGGTACGGGTTCGGGGAGGGCTTCGGGTACGGCGTAGGGTATGGGTTAGGGTTAGGGTTAGTGTTAGGGTTAGGGCTCGGTTTAGGGTACGGGTTAGGATTAGGGTACGTGTTAGGGTTAGGGTAGGGGTTAGGGTTAGGGTACGTGTTAGGGTTAGGGTAGTGATTAAACCTATCCCACTCTCTAGATACCCCTTAGCACATAAAAGAATATTATTTGGGGGTCCAGCCATGGAGAAGAGTTTAGACACTAGGATTAGATAAGGAACACACCCATTATAAAGAAATCACATTAGGATTCTCTTTTTAAGCTGTTCCTTAAAACACTAGTGCTTAGGAAATCTATTGGAGGCAGAAGCAGTCAAGGGTAGCCTAGGGTTAGGGTTAGGCTTAGGGTATGGCTTAGGGTACGGGTTCGGGTAGGGCTTCGGGTGTGGCGTAGGGTATGGTTTAGGGTTAGGGTTAGTGTTAGGGTTAGGGCTCGGTTTAGGGTACGGGTTAGGATTAGGGTACGTGTTAGTGTTAGGGTAGGGGTTAGGGTTAGGGTACGCGTTAGGGTTAGGGTAGTGATTAAACCTATCCCACTCTCTAGATACCCCTTAGCACATAAAGGAATATTATTTGGGGGTCCAGCCATGGAGAAGAGTTTAGACACTAGGATTAGATAAGGAACACACCCATTATAAAGAAATCACTTTAGGATTCTCTTTTTAAGCTGTTCCTTAAAACACTAGTGCTTAGGAAATCTATTGGAGGCAGAAGCAGTCAAGGGTAGCCTAGGGTTAGGGTTAGGCTTAGGGTTAGGCTTAGGGTACGGCTTAGGGTACGTGTTCGGGGAGGGCTTCGGGTACGGCGTAGGGTATGGGTTAGGGTTAGGGTTAGGGTTAGTGTTAGGGTTAGGGCTCGGTTTAGGGTACGGGTTAGGATTAGGGTACGTGTTAGGGTTAGGGTAGGGGTTAGCGTTAGGGTACGCGTTACGGTTAGGGTAGTTATTAAACCTATCCCACTCTCTAGATACCCCTTAGCACGTAAAGGAATATTATTTGGGGGTCCAGCCATGGAGAAGAGTTTAGACATTAAGATAATATAAGGAACACACCCATTATAAAGAAATCACATTAGGATTCTCTTTTTAAGCTGTTCCTTAAAACACTAGTGCTTAGGAAATCTATTGGAGGCAGAAGCAGTCAAGGGTAGCCTAGGGTTAGGGTTAGGCTTAGGTTTAGGCTTAGGGTACGGCTTAGGGTACATGTTCGGGGAGGGCTTCGGGTATGGCGAAGGGTATGGGTTAGCGTTAGGGTTAAGGTTAGTGTTAGGGTTAGGGCTCGGTTTAGGGTACGGGTTAGGATTAGGGTACGTGTTAGGGTTAGGGTAGGGGTTAGGGTTAGGGTACGCGTTACGGATAGGGTAGTTATTAAACCTATCCCACTCTCTAGATACCCCTTAGCACGTAAAGGAATATTATTTGGGGGTCCAGCCATGGAGAAGAGTTTAGACACTAAGATAATATAAGGAACACACCCATTATAAAGAAATCACATTAGGATTCTCTTTTTAAGCTGTTCCTTAAAACACTAGTGCTTAGGAAATCTATTGGAGGCAGAAGCAGTCAAGGGTAGCCTAGGGTTAGGGTTAGGCTTAGGGTTAGGCTTAGGGTATGGCTTAGGGTACGGGTTCGGGTAGGGCTTCGGGTGTGGCGTAGGGTATGGTTTAGGGTTAGGGTTAGTGTTAGGGTTAGGGCTCGGTTTAGGGTACGGGTTAGGATTAGGGTACGTGTTAGTTTTAGGGTAGGGGTTAGGGTTAGGGTACGCGTTAGGGTTAGGGTAGTGATTAAACCTATCCCACTCTCTAGATACCCCTTAGCACATAAAGGAATATTATTTGGGGGTCCAGCCATGGAGAAGAGTTTAGACACTAGGATTAGATAAGGAACACACCCATTATAAAGAAATCACTTTAGGATTCTCTTTTTAAGCTGTTCCTTAAAACACTAGTGCTTAGGAAATCTATTGGAGGCAGAAGCAGTCAAGGGTAGCCTAGGGTTAGGGTTAGGCTTAGGGTTAGGCTTAGGGTACGGCTTAGGGTACGTGTTCGGGGAGGGCTTCGGGTACGGCGTAGGGTATGGGTTAGGGTTAGGGTTAGGGTTAGTGTTAGGGTTAGGGCTCGGTTTAGGGTACGGGTTAGGATTAGGGTACGTGTTAGGGTTAGGGTAGGGGTTAGCGTTAGGGTACGCGTTACGGTTAGGGTAGTTATTAAACCTATCCCACTCTCTAGATACCCCTTAGCACGTAAAGGAATATTATTTGGGGGTCCAGCCATGGAGAAGAGTTTAGACACTAAGATAATATAAGGAACACACCCATTATAAAGAAATCACATTAGGATTCTCTTTTTAAGCTGTTCCTTAAAACACTAGTGCTTAGGAAATCTATTGGAGGCAGAAGCAGTCAAGGGTAGCCTAGGGTTAGGGTTAGGCTTAGGTGTAGGCTTAGGGTACGGCTTAGGGTACGGGTTCGGGGAGGGCTTCGGGTACGGGGTAGGGTATGGGTTAGGGTTAGGGTTAGGGTTAGTGATAGGGTTAGGGCTCGGTTTAGGGTACGGGTTAGGATTAGGGTACATGTTAGGGTTAGGGTAGGGGTTAGCGTTAGGGTACGCATTAGGGTTAGGGTAGTTATTAAACCTATCCCACTCTCTAGTTACCCCTTAGCACGTAATGGAATATTATTTGGGGGTCCAGCCATGGAGAAGAGTTTAGACACTAGGAAAAGATAAGGAACACACCCATTATAAAGAAATCACATTAGGATTCTCTTTTTAAGCTGTTCCTTAAAACACTAGTGCTTAGGAAATCTATTGGGTGCAGAAGCAGTCAAGGGTAGCCTAGGGTTAGGGTTAGGCTTAGGGTACGGCTTAGGGTACGGCTTAGGGTACGGGTTCGGGGAGGGCTTCGGGTACGGCGTAGGGTATGGGTTAGGGTTAGGGTTAGTGTTAGGGTTAGGGCTCGGTTTAGGGTATGGGTTCGGATTAGGGTACGTGTTAGGGTTAGGGTAGGGGTTAGGGTTAGGGTACGCGTTAGGTTTAGGGTAGTGATTAAACCTATCCCACTCTCTAGATACCCCTTAGCACATAAAGGAATATTATTTGGGGGTCCAGCCGTGCAGAAGAGTTTAGACATTAGGATTAGATAAGGAACACACCCATTATAAAGAAATCACATTAGGATTCTCTTTTTAAGCTGTTCCTTAAAACACTAGTGCTTAGGAAATCTATTGGAGGCAGAAGCAGTCAAGGGTAGCCTCGGGTTAGGGTTAGGCTTAGGGTTAGGCTTAGGGTACGGGTTCGGGGAGGGCTTCGGATACGACGTAGGGTATGTTTTAGGGTTAGGGTTAGGGTTAGTGTTAGGGTTAGGGCTCGGTTTAGGGTACGGGTTAGGATTAGGGTACGTGTTAGGGTTAGGGTAGGGGTTAGCGTTAGGGTACGTGTTAGGGTTAGGGTAGTTATTAAACCTATCCCACTCTCTAGATACCCCTTAGCACGTAAAGGAATATTAATTGTTGGTCCAACCATGGAGAAGAGTTTAGACACTAAGATAATATAAGGAACAAACACATTATAAAGAAATCACAATAGGATTCTCTTTTTAAGCTGTTCCTTAAAACACTAGTGCTTAGGAAATCTATTGGAGGCAGAAGCAGTCAAGGGTAGCCTAGGGTTAGGGTTAGGCTTAGGGTTAGGCTTAGGGTACGGCTTAGGGTACGTGTTCGGGGAGGGCTTCGGGTACGGCGTAGGGTATGGGTTAGGGTTAGGGTTAGGGTTAGTGTTAGGGTTAGGGCTCGGTTTAGGGTACGGGTTAGGATTAGGGTACGTGTTAGGGTTAGGGTAGGGGTTAGCGTTAGGGTACGCGTTACGGTTAGGGTAGTTATTAAACCTATCCCACTCTCTAGATACCCCTTAGCACGTAAAGGAATATTATTTGGGGGTCCAGCCATGGAGAAGAGTTTAGACATTAAGATAATATAAGGAACACACCCATTATAAAGAAATCACATTAGGATTCTCTTTTTAAGCTGTTCCTTAAAACACTAGTGCTTAGGAAATCTATTGGAGGCAGAAGCAGTCAAGGGTAGCCTAGGGTTAGGGTTAGGCTTAGGTTTAGGCTTAGGGTACGGCTTAGGGTACATGTTCGGGGAGGGCTTCGGGTATGGCGAAGGGTATGGGTTAGCGTTAGGGTTAAGGTTAGTGTTAGGGTTAGGGCTCGGTTTAGGGTACGGGTTAGGATTAGGGTACGTGTTAGGGTTAGGGTAGGGGTTAGGGTTAGGGTACGCGTTACGGATAGGGTAGTTATTAAACCTATCCCACTCTCTAGATACCCCTTAGCACGTAAAGGAATATTATTTGGGGGTCCAGCCATGGAGAAGAGTTTAGACACTAAGATAATATAAGGAACACACCCATTATAAAGAAATCACATTAGGATTCTCTTTTTAAGCTGTTCCTTAAAACACTAGTGCTTAGGAAATCTATTGGAGGCAGAAGCAGTCAAGGGTAGCCTAGGGTTAGGGTTAGGCTTAGGTTTAGGCTTAGGGTACGGCTTAGGGTACGGGTTCGGGGAGGGCTTCGGGTACGGCGTAGGGTATGGGTTAGGGTTAGGGTTAGTGTTAGGGTTAGGGCTCGGTTTAGGGTACGGGTTAGGATTAGGGTACATGTTAGGGTTAGGGTAGGGGTTAGCGTTAGGGTACGCATTAGGGTTAGGGTAGTTATTAAACCTATCCCACTCTCTAGTTACCCCTTAGCACGTAATGGAATATTATTTGGGGGTCCAGCCATGGAGAAGAGTTTAGACACTAGGAAAAGATAAGGAACACACCCATTATAAAGAAATCACATTAGGATTCTCTTTTTAAGCTGTTCCTTAAAACACTAGTGCTTAGGAAATCTATTGGAGGCAGAAGCAGTCAAGGGTAGCCTAGGGTTAGGGTTAGGCTTAGGTTTAGGCTTAGGGTACGGCTTAGGGTACATGTTCGGGGAGGGCTTCGGGTATGGCGAAGGGTATGGGTTAGCGTTAGGGTTAAGGTTAGTGTTAGGGTTAGGGCTCGGTTTAGGGTACGGGTTAGGATTAGGGTACGTGTTAGGGTTAGGGTAGGGGTTAGGGTTAGGGTACGCGTTACGGATAGGGTAGTTATTAAACCTATCCCACTCTCTAGATACCCCTTAGCACGTAAAGGAATATTATTTGGGGGTCCAGCCATGGAGAAGAGTTTAGACACTAAGATAATATAAGGAACACACCCATTATAAAGAAATCACATTAGGATTCTCTTTTTAAGCTGTTCCTTAAAACACTAGTGCTTAGGAAATCTATTGGAGGCAGAAGCAGTCAAGGGTAGCCTAGGGTTAGGGTTAGGCTTAGGGTTAGGCTTAGGGTATGGCTTAGGGTACGGGTTCGGGTAGGGCTTCGGGTGTGGCGTAGGGTATGGTTTAGGGTTAGGGTTAGTGTTAGGGTTAGGGCTCGGTTTAGGGTACGGGTTAGGATTAGGGTACGTGTTAGTGTTAGGGTAGGGGTTAGGGTTAGGGTACGCGTTAGGGTTAGGGTAGTGATTAAACCTATCCCACTCTCTAGATACCCCTTAGCACATAAAGGAATATTATTTGGGGGTCCAGCCATGGAGAAGAGTTTAGACACTAGGATTAGATAAGGAACACACCCATTATAAAGAAATCACTTTAGGATTCTCTTTTTAAGCTGTTCCTTAAAACACTAGTGCTTAGGAAATCTATTGGAGGCAGAAGCAGTCAAGGGTAGCCTAGGGTTAGGGTTAGGCTTAGGGTTAGGCTTAGGGTACGGCTTAGGGTACGTGTTCGGGGAGGGCTTCGGGTACGGCGTAGGGTATGGGTTAGGGTTAGGGTTAGGGTTAGTGTTAGGGTTAGGGCTCGGTTTAGGGTACGGGTTAGGATTAGGGTACGTGTTAGGGTTAGG
The DNA here is from genome assembly GCF_965194825.1 of Balaenoptera physalus. NCBI lineage: Eukaryota > Metazoa > Chordata > Mammalia > Artiodactyla > Balaenopteridae > Balaenoptera > Balaenoptera physalus. The sequence goes on along the minus strand of NW_028126443.1, from coordinate 139,076 downwards.
GTAGGGGTTAGCGTTAGGGTACGCGTTACGGTTAGGGTAGTTATTAAACCTATCCCACTCTCTAGATACCCCTTAGCACGTAAAGGAATATTATTTGGGGGTCCAGCCATGGAGAAGAGTTTAGACACTAAGATAATATAAGGAACACACCCATTATAAAGAAATCACATTAGGATTCTCTTTTTAAGCTGTTCCTTAAAACACTAGTGCTTAGGAAATCTATTGGAGGCAGAAGCAGTCAAGGGTAGCCTAGGGTTAGGGTTAGGCTTAGGTGTAGGCTTAGGGTACGGCTTAGGGTACGGGTTCGGGGAGGGCTTCGGGTACGGGGTAGGGTATGGGTTAGGGTTAGGGTTAGGGTTAGTGATAGGGTTAGGGCTCGGTTTAGGGTACGGGTTAGGATTAGGGTACATGTTAGGGTTAGGGTAGGGGTTAGCGTTAGGGTACGCATTAGGGTTAGGGTAGTTATTAAACCTATCCCACTCTCTAGTTACCCCTTAGCACGTAATGGAATATTATTTGGGGGTCCAGCCATGGAGAAGAGTTTAGACACTAGGAAAAGATAAGGAACACACCCATTATAAAGAAATCACATTAGGATTCTCTTTTTAAGCTGTTCCTTAAAACACTAGTGCTTAGGAAATCTATTGGGTGCAGAAGCAGTCAAGGGTAGCCTAGGGTTAGGGTTAGGCTTAGGGTACGGCTTAGGGTACGGCTTAGGGTACGGGTTCGGGGAGGGCTTCGGGTACGGCGTAGGGTATGGGTTAGGGTTAGGGTTAGTGTTAGGGTTAGGGCTCGGTTTAGGGTATGGGTTAGGATTAGGGTACGTGTTAGGGTTAGGGTAGGGGTTAGGGTTAGGGTACGCGTTAGGTTTAGGGTAGTGATTAAACCTATCCCACTCTCTAGATACCCCTTAGCACATAAAGGAATATTATTTGGGGGTCCAGCCGTGCAGAAGAGTTTAGACATTAGGATTAGATAAGGAACACACCCATTATAAAGAAATCACATTAGGATTCTCTTTTTAAGCTGTTCCTTAAAACACTAGTGCTTAGGAAATCTATTGGAGGCAGAAGCAGTCAAGGGTAGCCTCGGGTTAGGGTTAGGCTTAGGGTTAGGCTTAGGGTACGGGTTCGGGGAGGGCTTCGGATACGACGTAGGGTATGTTTTAGGGTTAGGGTTAGGGTTAGTGTTAGGGTTAGGGCTCGGTTTAGGGTACGGGTTAGGATTAGGGTACGTGTTAGGGTTAGGGTAGGGGTTAGCGTTAGGGTACGTGTTAGGGTTAGGGTAGTTATTAAACCTATCCCACTCTCTAGATACCCCTTAGCACGTAAAGGAATATTAATTGTTGGTCCAACCATGGAGAAGAGTTTAGACACTAAGATAATATAAGGAACAAACACATTATAAAGAAATCACAATAGGATTCTCTTTTTAAGCTGTTCCTTAAAACACTAGTGCTTAGGAAATCTATTGGAGGCAGAAGCAGTCAAGGGTAGCCTAGGGTTAGGGTTAGGCTTAGGGTTAGGCTTAGGGTACGGCTTAGGGTACGTGTTCGGGGAGGGCTTCGGGTACGGCGTAGGGTATGGGTTAGGGTTAGGGTTAGGGTTAGTGTTAGGGTTAGGGCTCGGTTTAGGGTACGGGTTAGGATTAGGGTACGTGTTAGGGTTAGGGTAGGGGTTAGCGTTAGGGTACGCGTTACGGTTAGGGTAGTTATTAAACCTATCCCACTCTCTAGATACCCCTTAGCACGTAAAGGAATATTATTTGGGGGTCCAGCCATGGAGAAGAGTTTAGACATTAAGATAATATAAGGAACACACCCATTATAAAGAAATCACATTAGGATTCTCTTTTTAAGCTGTTCCTTAAAACACTAGTGCTTAGGAAATCTATTGGAGGCAGAAGCAGTCAAGGGTAGCCTAGGGTTAGGGTTAGGCTTAGGTTTAGGCTTAGGGTACGGCTTAGGGTACATGTTCGGGGAGGGCTTCGGGTATGGCGAAGGGTATGGGTTAGCGTTAGGGTTAAGGTTAGTGTTAGGGTTAGGGCTCGGTTTAGGGTACGGGTTAGGATTAGGGTACGTGTTAGGGTTAGGGTAGGGGTTAGGGTTAGGGTACGCGTTACGGATAGGGTAGTTATTAAACCTATCCCACTCTCTAGATACCCCTTAGCACGTAAAGGAATATTATTTGGGGGTCCAGCCATGGAGAAGAGTTTAGACACTAAGATAATATAAGGAACACACCCATTATAAAGAAATCACATTAGGATTCTCTTTTTAAGCTGTTCCTTAAAACACTAGTGCTTAGGAAATCTATTGGAGGCAGAAGCAGTCAAGGGTAGCCTAGGGTTAGGGTTAGGCTTAGGTTTAGGCTTAGGGTACGGCTTAGGGTACGGGTTCGGGGAGGGCTTCGGGTACGGCGTAGGGTATGGGTTAGGGTTAGGGTTAGTGTTAGGGTTAGGGCTCGGTTTAGGGTACGGGTTAGGATTAGGGTACATGTTAGGGTTAGGGTAGGGGTTAGCGTTAGGGTACGCATTAGGGTTAGGGTAGTTATTAAACCTATCCCACTCTCTAGTTACCCCTTAGCACGTAATGGAATATTATTTGGGGGTCCAGCCATGGAGAAGAGTTTAGACACTAGGAAAAGATAAGGAACACACCCATTATAAAGAAATCACATTAGGATTCTCTTTTTAAGCTGTTCCTTAAAACACTAGTGCTTAGGAAATCTATTGGAGGCAGAAGCAGTCAAGGGTAGCCTAGGGTTAGGGTTAGGCTTAGGTTTAGGCTTAGGGTACGGCTTAGGGTACATGTTCGGGGAGGGCTTCGGGTATGGCGAAGGGTATGGGTTAGCGTTAGGGTTAAGGTTAGTGTTAGGGTTAGGGCTCGGTTTAGGGTACGGGTTAGGATTAGGGTACGTGTTAGGGTTAGGGTAGGGGTTAGGGTTAGGGTACGCGTTACGGATAGGGTAGTTATTAAACCTATCCCACTCTCTAGATACCCCTTAGCACGTAAAGGAATATTATTTGGGGGTCCAGCCATGGAGAAGAGTTTAGACACTAAGATAATATAAGGAACACACCCATTATAAAGAAATCACATTAGGATTCTCTTTTTAAGCTGTTCCTTAAAACACTAGTGCTTAGGAAATCTATTGGAGGCAGAAGCAGTCAAGGGTAGCCTAGGGTTAGGGTTAGGCTTAGGGTTAGGCTTAGGGTATGGCTTAGGGTACGGGTTCGGGTAGGGCTTCGGGTGTGGCGTAGGGTATGGTTTAGGGTTAGGGTTAGTGTTAGGGTTAGGGCTCGGTTTAGGGTACGGGTTAGGATTAGGGTACGTGTTAGTGTTAGGGTAGGGGTTAGGGTTAGGGTACGCGTTAGGGTTAGGGTAGTGATTAAACCTATCCCACTCTCTAGATACCCCTTAGCACATAAAGGAATATTATTTGGGGGTCCAGCCATGGAGAAGAGTTTAGACACTAGGATTAGATAAGGAACACACCCATTATAAAGAAATCACTTTAGGATTCTCTTTTTAAGCTGTTCCTTAAAACACTAGTGCTTAGGAAATCTATTGGAGGCAGAAGCAGTCAAGGGTAGCCTAGGGTTAGGGTTAGGCTTAGGGTTAGGCTTAGGGTACGGCTTAGGGTACGTGTTCGGGGAGGGCTTCGGGTACGGCGTAGGGTATGGGTTAGGGTTAGGGTTAGGGTTAGTGTTAGGGTTAGGGCTCGGTTTAGGGTACGGGTTAGGATTAGGGTACGTGTTAGGGTTAGGGTAGGGGTTAGCGTTAGGGTACGCGTTACGGTTAGGGTAGTTATTAAACCTATCCCACTCTCTAGATACCCCTTAGCACGTAAAGGAATATTATTTGGGGGTCCAGCCATGGAGAAGAGTTTAGACACTAAGATAATATAAGGAACACACCCATTATAAAGAAATCACATTAGGATTCTCTTTTTAAGCTGTTCCTTAAAACACTAGTGCTTAGGAAATCTATTGGAGGCAGAAGCAGTCAAGGGTAGCCTAGGGTTAGGGTTAGGCTTAGGTGTAGGCTTAGGGTACGGCTTAGGGTACGGGTTCGGGGAGGGCTTCGGGTACGGGGTAGGGTATGGGTTAGGGTTAGGGTTAGGGTTAGTGATAGGGTTAGGGCTCGGTTTAGGGTACGGGTTAGGATTAGGGTACATGTTAGGGTTAGGGTAGGGGTTAGCGTTAGGGTACGCATTAGGGTTAGGGTAGTTATTAAACCTATCCCACTCTCTAGTTACCCCTTAGCACGTAATGGAATATTATTTGGGGGTCCAGCCATGGAGAAGAGTTTAGACACTAGGAAAAGATAAGGAACACACCCATTATAAAGAAATCACATTAGGATTCTCTTTTTAAGCTGTTCCTTAAAACACTAGTGCTTAGGAAATCTATTGGGTGCAGAAGCAGTCAAGGGTAGCCTAGGGTTAGGGTTAGGCTTAGGGTACGGCTTAGGGTACGGCTTAGGGTACGGGTTCGGGGAGGGCTTCGGGTACGGCGTAGGGTATGGGTTAGGGTTAGGGTTAGTGTTAGGGTTAGGGCTCGGTTTAGGGTATGGGTTAGGATTAGGGTACGTGTTAGGGTTAGGGTAGGGGTTAGGGTTAGGGTACGCGTTAGGTTTAGGGTAGTGATTAAACCTATCCCACTCTCTAGATACCCCTTAGCACATAAAGGAATATTATTTGGGGGTCCAGCCGTGCAGAAGAGTTTAGACATTAGGATTAGATAAGGAACACACCCATTATAAAGAAATCACATTAGGATTCTCTTTTTAAGCTGTTCCTTAAAACACTAGTGCTTAGGAAATCTATTGGAGGCAGAAGCAGTCAAGGGTAGCCTCGGGTTAGGGTTAGGCTTAGGGTTAGGCTTAGGGTACGGGTTCGGGGAGGGCTTCGGATACGACGTAGGGTATGTTTTAGGGTTAGGGTTAGGGTTAGTGTTAGGGTTAGGGCTCGGTTTAGGGTACGGGTTAGGATTAGGGTACGTGTTAGGGTTAGGGTAGGGGTTAGGGTTAGGGTACGCGTTAGGTTTAGGGTAGTGATTAAACCTATCCCACTCTCTAGATACCCCTTAGCACATAAAGGAATATTATTTGGGGGTCCAGCCGTGCAGAAGAGTTTAGACATTAGGATTAGATAAGGAACACACCCATTATAAAGAAATCACATTAGGATTCTCTTTTTAAGCTGTTCCTTAAAACACTAGTGCTTAGGAAATCTATTGGAGGCAGAAGCAGTCAAGGGTAGCCTCGGGTTAGGGTTAGGCTTAGGGTTAGGCTTAGGGTACGGGTTCGGGGAGGGCTTCGGATACGACGTAGGGTATGTTTTAGGGTTAGGGTTAGGGTTAGTGTTAGGGTTAGGGCTCGGTTTAGGGTACGGGTTAGGATTAGGGTACGTGTTAGGGTTAGGGTAGGGGTTAGCGTTAGGGTACGTGTTAGGGTTAGGGTAGTTATTAAACCTATCCCACTCTCTAGATACCCCTTAGCACGTAAAGGAATATTAATTGTTGGTCCAACCATGGAGAAGAGTTTAGACACTAAGATAATATAAGGAACAAACACATTATAAAGAAATCACAATAGGATTCTCTTTTTAAGCTGTTCCTTAAAACACTAGTGCTTAGGAAATCTATTGGAGGCAGAAGCAGTCAAGGGTAGCCTAGGGTTAGGGTTAGGCTTAGGGTTAGGCTTAGGGTACGGCTTAGGGTACGTGTTCGGGGAGGGCTTCGGGTACGGCGTAGGGTATGGGTTAGGGTTAGGGTTAGGGTTAGTGTTAGGGTTAGGGCTCGGTTTAGGGTACGGGTTAGGATTAGGGTACGTGTTAGGGTTAGGGTAGGGGTTAGCGTTAGGGTACGCGTTACGGTTAGGGTAGTTATTAAACCTATCCCACTCTCTAGATACCCCTTAGCACGTAAAGGAATATTATTTGGGGGTCCAGCCATGGAGAAGAGTTTAGACATTAAGATAATATAAGGAACACACCCATTATAAAGAAATCACATTAGGATTCTCTTTTTAAGCTGTTCCTTAAAACACTAGTGCTTAGGAAATCTATTGGAGGCAGAAGCAGTCAAGGGTAGCCTAGGGTTAGGGTTAGGCTTAGGTTTAGGCTTAGGGTACGGCTTAGGGTACATGTTCGGGGAGGGCTTCGGGTATGGCGAAGGGTATGGGTTAGCGTTAGGGTTAAGGTTAGTGTTAGGGTTAGGGCTCGGTTTAGGGTACGGGTTAGGATTAGGGTACGTGTTAGGGTTAGGGTAGGGGTTAGGGTTAGGGTACGCGTTACGGATAGGGTAGTTATTAAACCTATCCCACTCTCTAGATACCCCTTAGCACGTAAAGGAATATTATTTGGGGGTCCAGCCATGGAGAAGAGTTTAGACACTAAGATAATATAAGGAACACACCCATTATAAAGAAATCACATTAGGATTCTCTTTTTAAGCTGTTCCTTAAAACACTAGTGCTTAGGAAATCTATTGGAGGCAGAAGCAGTCAAGGGTAGCCTAGGGTTAGGGTTAGGCTTAGGTTTAGGCTTAGGGTACGGCTTAGGGTACGGGTTCGGGGAGGGCTTCGGGTACGGCGTAGGGTATGGGTTAGGGTTAGGGTTAGTGTTAGGGTTAGGGCTCGGTTTAGGGTACGGGTTAGGATTAGGGTACATGTTAGGGTTAGGGTAGGGGTTAGCGTTAGGGTACGCATTAGGGTTAGGGTAGTTATTAAACCTATCCCACTCTCTAGTTACCCCTTAGCACGTAATGGAATATTATTTGGGGGTCCAGCCATGGAGAAGAGTTTAGACACTAGGAAAAGATAAGGAACACACCCATTATAAAGAAATCACATTAGGATTCTCTTTTTAAGCTGTTCCTTAAAACACTAGTGCTTAGGAAATCTATTGGAGGCAGAAGCAGTCAAGGGTAGCCTAGGGTTAGGGTTAGGCTTAGGTTTAGGCTTAGGGTACGGCTTAGGGTACATGTTCGGGGAGGGCTTCGGGTATGGCGAAGGGTATGGGTTAGCGTTAGGGTTAAGGTTAGTGTTAGGGTTAGGGCTCGGTTTAGGGTACGGGTTAGGATTAGGGTACGTGTTAGGGTTAGGGTAGGGGTTAGGGTTAGGGTACGCGTTACGGATAGGGTAGTTATTAAACCTATCCCACTCTCTAGATACCCCTTAGCACGTAAAGGAATATTATTTGGGGGTCCAGCCATGGAGAAGAGTTTAGACACTAAGATAATATAAGGAACACACCCATTATAAAGAAATCACATTAGGATTCTCTTTTTAAGCTGTTCCTTAAAACACTAGTGCTTAGGAAATCTATTGGAGGCAGAAGCAGTCAAGGGTAGCCTAGGGTTAGGGTTAGGCTTAGGGTTAGGCTTAGGGTATGGCTTAGGGTACGGGTTCGGGTAGGGCTTCGGGTGTGGCGTAGGGTATGGTTTAGGGTTAGGGTTAGTGTTAGGGTTAGGGCTCGGTTTAGGGTACGGGTTAGGATTAGGGTACGTGTTAGTGTTAGGGTAGGGGTTAGGGTTAGGGTACGCGTTAGGGTTAGGGTAGTGATTAAACCTATCCCACTCTCTAGATACCCCTTAGCACATAAAGGAATATTATTTGGGGGTCCAGCCATGGAGAAGAGTTTAGACACTAGGATTAGATAAGGAACACACCCATTATAAAGAAATCACTTTAGGATTCTCTTTTTAAGCTGTTCCTTAAAACACTAGTGCTTAGGAAATCTATTGGAGGCAGAAGCAGTCAAGGGTAGCCTAGGGTTAGGGTTAGGCTTAGGGTTAGGCTTAGGGTACGGCTTAGGGTACGTGTTCGGGGAGGGCTTCGGGTACGGCGTAGGGTATGGGTTAGGGTTAGGGTTAGGGTTAGTGTTAGGGTTAGGGCTCGGTTTAGGGTACGGGTTAGGATTAGGGTACGTGTTAGGGTTAGGGTAGGGGTTAGCGTTAGGGTACGCGTTACGGTTAGGGTAGTTATTAAACCTATCCCACTCTCTAGATACCCCTTAGCACGTAAAGGAATATTATTTGGGGGTCCAGCCATGGAGAAGAGTTTAGACATTAAGATAATATAAGGAACACACCCATTATAAAGAAATCACATTAGGATTCTCTTTTTAAGCTGTTCCTTAAAACACTAGTGCTTAGGAAATCTATTGGAGGCAGAAGCAGTCAAGGGTAGCCTAGGGTTAGGGTTAGGCTTAGGTTTAGGCTTAGGGTACGGCTTAGGGTACATGTTCGGGGAGGGCTTCGGGTATGGCGAAGGGTATGGGTTAGCGTTAGGGTTAAGGTTAGTGTTAGGGTTAGGGCTCGGTTTAGGGTACGGGTTAGGATTAGGGTACGTGTTAGGGTTAGGGTAGGGGTTAGGGTTAGGGTACGCGTTACGGATAGGGTAGTTATTAAACCTATCCCACTCTCTAGATACCCCTTAGCACGTAAAGGAATATTATTTGGGGGTCCAGCCATGGAGAAGAGTTTAGACACTAAGATAATATAAGGAACACACCCATTATAAAGAAATCACATTAGGATTCTCTTTTTAAGCTGTTCCTTAAAACACTAGTGCTTAGGAAATCTATTGGAGGCAGAAGCAGTCAAGGGTAGCCTAGGGTTAGGGTTAGGCTTAGGTTTAGGCTTAGGGTACGGCTTAGGGTACGGGTTCGGGGAGGGCTTCGGGTACGGCGTAGGGTATGGGTTAGGGTTAGGGTTAGTGTTAGGGTTAGGGCTCGGTTTAGGGTACGGGTTAGGATTAGGGTACATGTTAGGGTTAGGGTAGGGGTTAGCGTTAGGGTACGCATTAGGGTTAGGGTAGTTATTAAACCTATCCCACTCTCTAGTTACCCCTTAGCACGTAATGGAATATTATTTGGGGGTCCAGCCATGGAGAAGAGTTTAGACACTAGGAAAAGATAAGGAACACACCCATTATAAAGAAATCACATTAGGATTCTCTTTTTAAGCTGTTCCTTAAAACACTAGTGCTTAGGAAATCTATTGGAGGCAGAAGCAGTCAAGGGTAGCCTAGGGTTAGGGTTAGGCTTAGGTTTAGGCTTAGGGTACGGCTTAGGGTACATGTTCGGGGAGGGCTTCGGGTATGGCGAAGGGTATGGGTTAGCGTTAGGGTTAAGGTTAGTGTTAGGGTTAGGGCTCGGTTTAGGGTACGGGTTAGGATTAGGGTACGTGTTAGGGTTAGGGTAGGGGTTAGGGTTAGGGTACGCGTTACGGATAGGGTAGTTATTAAACCTATCCCACTCTCTAGATACCCCTTAGCACGTAAAGGAATATTATTTGGGGGTCCAGCCATGGAGAAGAGTTTAGACACTAAGATAATATAAGGAACACACCCATTATAAAGAAATCACATTAGGATTCTCTTTTTAAGCTGTTCCTTAAAACACTAGTGCTTAGGAAATCTATTGGAGGCAGAAGCAGTCAAGGGTAGCCTAGGGTTAGGGTTAGGCTTAGGGTTAGGCTTAGGGTATGGCTTAGGGTACGGGTTCGGGTAGGGCTTCGGGTGTGGCGTAGGGTATGGTTTAGGGTTAGGGTTAGTGTTAGGGTTAGGGCTCGGTTTAGGGTACGGGTTAGGATTAGGGTACGTGTTAGTGTTAGGGTAGGGGTTAGGGTTAGGGTACGCGTTAGGGTTAGGGTAGTGATTAAACCTATCCCACTCTCTAGATACCCCTTAGCACATAAAGGAATATTATTTGGGGGTCCAGCCATGGAGAAGAGTTTAGACACTAGGATTAGATAAGGAACACACCCATTATAAAGAAATCACTTTAGGATTCTCTTTTTAAGCTGTTCCTTAAAACACTAGTGCTTAGGAAATCTATTGGAGGCAGAAGCAGTCAAGGGTAGCCTAGGGTTAGGGTTAGGCTTAGGGTTAGGCTTAGGGTACGGCTTAGGGTACGTGTTCGGGGAGGGCTTCGGGTACGGCGTAGGGTATGGGTTAGGGTTAGGGTTAGGGTTAGTGTTAGGGTTAGGGCTCGGTTTAGGGTACGGGTTAGGATTAGGGTACGTGTTAGGGTTAGGGTAGGGGTTAGCGTTAGGGTACGCGTTACGGTTAGGGTAGTTATTAAACCTATCCCACTCTCTAGATACCCCTTAGCACGTAAAGGAATATTATTTGGGGGTCCAGCCATGGAGAAGAGTTTAGACACTAAGATAATATAAGGAACACACCCATTATAAAGAAATCACATTAGGATTCTCTTTTTAAGCTGTTCCTTAAAACACTAGTGCTTAGGAAATCTATTGGAGGCAGAAGCAGTCAAGGGTAGCCTAGGGTTAGGGTTAGGCTTAGGTGTAGGCTTAGGGTACGGCTTAGGGTACGGGTTCGGGGAGGGCTTCGGGTACGGGGTAGGGTATGGGTTAGGGTTAGGGTTAGGGTTAGTGATAGGGTTAGGGCTCGGTTTAGGGTACGGGTTAGGATTAGGGTACATGTTAGGGTTAGGGTAGGGGTTAGCGTTAGGGTACGCATTAGGGTTAGGGTAGTTATTAAACCTATCCCACTCTCTAGTTACCCCTTAGCACGTAATGGAATATTATTTGGGGGTCCAGCCATGGAGAAGAGTTTAGACACTAGGAAAAGATAAGGAACACACCCATTATAAAGAAATCACATTAGGATTCTCTTTTTAAGCTGTTCCTTAAAACACTAGTGCTTAGGAAATCTATTGGGTGCAGAAGCAGTCAAGGGTAGCCTAGGGTTAGGGTTAGGCTTAGGGTACGGCTTAGGGTACGGCTTAGGGTACGGGTTCGGGGAGGGCTTCGGGTACGGCGTAGGGTATGGGTTAGGGTTAGGGTTAGTGTTAGGGTTAGGGCTCGGTTTAGGGTATGGGTTAGGATTAGGGTACGTGTTAGGGTTAGGGTAGGGGTTAGGGTTAGGGTACGCGTTAGGTTTAGGGTAGTGATTAAACCTATCCCACTCTCTAGATACCCCTTAGCACATAAAGGAATATTATTTGGGGGTCCAGCCGTGCAGAAGAGTTTAGACATTAGGATTAGATAAGGAACACACCCATTATAAAGAAATCACATTAGGATTCTCTTTTTAAGCTGTTCCTTAAAACACTAGTGCTTAGGAAATCTATTGGAGGCAGAAGCAGTCAAGGGTAGCCTCGGGTTAGGGTTAGGCTTAGGGTTAGGCTTAGGGTACGGGTTCGGGGAGGGCTTCGGATACGACGTAGGGTATGTTTTAGGGTTAGGGTTAGGGTTAGTGTTAGGGTTAGGGCTCGGTTTAGGGTACGGGTTAGGATTAGGGTACGTGTTAGGGTTAGGGTAGGGGTTAGGGTTAGGGTACGCGTTAGGTTTAGGGTAGTGATTAAACCTATCCCACTCTCTAGATACCCCTTAGCACATAAAGGAATATTATTTGGGGGTCCAGCCGTGCAGAAGAGTTTAGACATTAGGATTAGATAAGGAACACACCCATTATAAAGAAATCACATTAGGATTCTCTTTTTAAGCTGTTCCTTAAAACACTAGTGCTTAGGAAATCTATTGGAGGCAGAAGCAGTCAAGGGTAGCCTCGGGTTAGGGTTAGGCTTAGGGTTAGGCTTAGGGTACGGGTTCGGGGAGGGCTTCGGATACGACGTAGGGTATGTTTTAGGGTTAGGGTTAGGGTTAGTGTTAGGGTTAGGGCTCGGTTTAGGGTACGGGTTAGGATTAGGGTACGTGTTAGGGTTAGGGTAGGGGTTAGCGTTAGGGTACGTGTTAGGGTTAGGGTAGTTATTAAACCTATCCCACTCTCTAGATACCCCTTAGCACGTAAAGGAATATTAATTGTTGGTCCAACCATGGAGAAGAGTTTAGACACTAAGATAATATAAGGAACAAACACATTATAAAGAAATCACAATAGGATTCTCTTTTTAAGCTGTTCCTTAAAACACTAGTGCTTAGGAAATCTATTGGAGGCAGAAGCAGTCAAGGGTAGCCTAGGGTTAGGGTTAGGCTTAGGGTTAGGCTTAGGGTACGGCTTAGGGTACGTGTTCGGGGAGGGCTTCGGGTACGGCGTAGGGTATGGGTTAGGGTTAGGGTTAGGGTTAGTGTTAGGGTTAGGGCTCGGTTTAGGGTACGGGTTAGGATTAGGGTACGTGTTAGGGTTAGGGTAGGGGTTAGCGTTAGGGTACGCGTTACGGTTAGGGTAGTTATTAAACCTATCCCACTCTCTAGATACCCCTTAGCACGTAAAGGAATATTATTTGGGGGTCCAGCCATGGAGAAGAGTTTAGACATTAAGATAATATAAGGAACACACCCATTATAAAGAAATCACATTAGGATTCTCTTTTTAAGCTGTTCCTTAAAACACTAGTGCTTAGGAAATCTATTGGAGGCAGAAGCAGTCAAGGGTAGCCTAGGGTTAGGGTTAGGCTTAGGTTTAGGCTTAGGGTACGGCTTAGGGTACATGTTCGGGGAGGGCTTCGGGTATGGCGAAGGGTATGGGTTAGCGTTAGGGTTAAGGTTAGTGTTAGGGTTAGGGCTCGGTTTAGGGTACGGGTTAGGATTAGGGTACGTGTTAGGGTTAGGGTAGGGGTTAGGGTTAGGGTACGCGTTACGGATAGGGTAGTTATTAAACCTATCCCACTCTCTAGATACCCCTTAGCACGTAAAGGAATATTATTTGGGGGTCCAGCCATGGAGAAGAGTTTAGACACTAAGATAATATAAGGAACACACCCATTATAAAGAAATCACATTAGGATTCTCTTTTTAAGCTGTTCCTTAAAACACTAGTGCTTAGGAAATCTATTGGAGGCAGAAGCAGTCAAGGGTAGCCTAGGGTTAGGGTTAGGCTTAGGTTTAGGCTTAGGGTACGGCTTAGGGTACGGGTTCGGGGAGGGCTTCGGGTACGGCGTAGGGTATGGGTTAGGGTTAGGGTTAGTGTTAGGGTTAGGGCTCGGTTTAGGGTACGGGTTAGGATTAGGGTACATGTTAGGGTTAGGGTAGGGGTTAGCGTTAGGGTACGCATTAGGGTTAGGGTAGTTATTAAACCTATCCCACTCTCTAGTTACCCCTTAGCACGTAATGGAATATTATTTGGGGGTCCAGCCATGGAGAAGAGTTTAGACACTAGGAAAAGATAAGGAACACACCCATTATAAAGAAATCACATTAGGATTCTCTTTTTAAGCTGTTCCTTAAAACACTAGTGCTTAGGAAATCTATTGGAGGCAGAAGCAGTCAAGGGTAGCCTAGGGTTAGGGTTAGGCTTAGGTTTAGGCTTAGGGTACGGCTTAGGGTACATGTTCGGGGAGGGCTTCGGGTATGGCGAAGGGTATGGGTTAGCGTTAGGGTTAAGGTTAGTGTTAGGGTTAGGGCTCGGTTTAGGGTACGGGTTAGGATTAGGGTACGTGTTAGGGTTAGGGTAGGGGTTAGGGTTAGGGTACGCGTTACGGATAGGGTAGTTATTAAACCTATCCCACTCTCTAGATACCCCTTAGCACGTAAAGGAATATTATTTGGGGGTCCAGCCATGGAGAAGAGTTTAGACACTAAGATAATATAAGGAACACACCCATTATAAAGAAATCACATTAGGATTCTCTTTTTAAGCTGTTCCTTAAAACACTAGTGCTTAGGAAATCTATTGGAGGCAGAAGCAGTCAAGGGTAGCCTAGGGTTAGGGTTAGGCTTAGGGTTAGGCTTAGGGTATGGCTTAGGGTACGGGTTCGGGTAGGGCTTCGGGTGTGGCGTAGGGTATGGTTTAGGGTTAGGGTTAGTGTTAGGGTTAGGGCTCGGTTTAGGGTACGGGTTAGGATTAGGGTACGTGTTAGTGTTAGGGTAGGGGTTAGGGTTAGGGTACGCGTTAGGGTTAGGGTAGTGATTAAACCTATCCCACTCTCTAGATACCCCTTAGCACATAAAGGAATATTATTTGGGGGTCCAGCCATGGAGAAGAGTTTAGACACTAGGATTAGATAAGGAACACACCCATTATAAAGAAATCACTTTAGGATTCTCTTTTTAAGCTGTTCCTTAAAACACTAGTGCTTAGGAAATCTATTGGAGGCAGAAGCAGTCAAGGGTAGCCTAGGGTTAGGGTTAGGCTTAGGGTTAGGCTTAGGGTACGGCTTAGGGTACGTGTTCGGGGAGGGCTTCGGGTACGGCGTAGGGTATGGGTTAGGGTTAGGGTTAGGGTTAGTGTTAGGGTTAGGGCTCGGTTTAGGGTACGGGTTAGGATTAGGGTACGTGTTAGGGTTAGGGTAGGGGTTAGCGTTAGGGTACGCGTTACGGTTAGGGTAGTTATTAAACCTATCCCACTCTCTAGATACCCCTTAGCACGTAAAGGAATATTATTTGGGGGTCCAGCCATGGAGAAGAGTTTAGACACTAAGATAATATAAGGAACACACCCATTATAAAGAAATCACATTAGGATTCTCTTTTTAAGCTGTTCCTTAAAACACTAGTGCTTAGGAAATCTATTGGAGGCAGAAGCAGTCAAGGGTAGCCTAGGGTTAGGGTTAGGCTTAGGTGTAGGCTTAGGGTACGGCTTAGGGTACGGGTTCGGGGAGGGCTTCGGGTACGGGGTAGGGTATGGGTTAGGGTTAGGGTTAGGGTTAGTGATAGGGTTAGGGCTCGGTTTAGGGTACGGGTTAGGATTAGGGTACATGTTAGGGTTAGGGTAGGGGTTAGCGTTAGGGTACGCATTAGGGTTAGGGTAGTTATTAAACCTATCCCACTCTCTAGTTACCCCTTAGCACGTAATGGAATATTATTTGGGGGTCCAGCCATGGAGAAGAGTTTAGACACTAGGAAAAGATAAGGAACACACCCATTATAAAGAAATCACATTAGGATTCTCTTTTTAAGCTGTTCCTTAAAACACTAGTGCTTAGGAAATCTATTGGGTGCAGAAGCAGTCAAGGGTAGCCTAGGGTTAGGGTTAGGCTTAGGGTACGGCTTAGGGTACGGCTTAGGGTACGGGTTCGGGGAGGGCTTCGGGTACGGCGTAGGGTATGGGTTAGGGTTAGGGTTAGTGTTAGGGTTAGGGCTCGGTTTAGGGTATGGGTTAGGATTAGGGTACGTGTTAGGGTTAGGGTAGGGGTTAGGGTTAGGGTACGCGTTAGGTTTAGGGTAGTGATTAAACCTATCCCACTCTCTAGATACCCCTTAGCACATAAAGGAATATTATTTGGGGGTCCAGCCGTGCAGAAGAGTTTAGACATTAGGATTAGATAAGGAACACACCCATTATAAAGAAATCACATTAGGATTCTCTTTTTAAGCTGTTCCTTAAAACACTAGTGCTTAGGAAATCTATTGGAGGCAGAAGCAGTCAAGGGTAGCCTCGGGTTAGGGTTAGGCTTAGGGTTAGGCTTAGGGTACGGGTTCGGGGAGGGCTTCGGATACGACGTAGGGTATGTTTTAGGGTTAGGGTTAGGGTTAGTGTTAGGGTTAGGGCTCGGTTTAGGGTACGGGTTAGGATTAGGGTACGTGTTAGGGTTAGGGTAGGGGTTAGGGTTAGGGTACGCGTTAGGTTTAGGGTAGTGATTAAACCTATCCCACTCTCTAGATACCCCTTAGCACATAAAGGAATATTATTTGGGGGTCCAGCCGTGCAGAAGAGTTTAGACATTAGGATTAGATAAGGAACACACCCATTATAAAGAAATCACATTAGGATTCTCTTTTTAAGCTGTTCCTTAAAACACTAGTGCTTAGGAAATCTATTGGAGGCAGAAGCAGTCAAGGGTAGCCTCGGGTTAGGGTTAGGCTTAGGGTTAGGCTTAGGGTACGGGTTCGGGGAGGGCTTCGGATACGACGTAGGGTATGTTTTAGGGTTAGGGTTAGGGTTAGTGTTAGGGTTAGGGCTCGGTTTAGGGTACGGGTTAGGATTAGGGTACGTGTTAGGGTTAGGGTAGGGGTTAGCGTTAGGGTACGTGTTAGGGTTAGGGTAGTGATTAAACCTATCCCACTCTCTAGATACCCCTTAGCACGTAAAGGAATATTAATTGTTGGTCCAACCATGGAGAAGAGTTTAGACACTAAGATAATATAAGGAACAAACACATTATAAAGAAATCACAATAGGATTCTCTTTTTAAGCTGTTCCTTAAAACACTAGTGCTTAGGAAATCTATTGGAGGCAGAAGCAGTCAAGGGTAGCCTAGGGTTAGGGTTAGGCTTAGGGTTAGGCTTAGGGTACGGCTTAGGGTACGTGTTCGGGGAGGGCTTCGGGTACGGCGTAGGGTATGGGTTAGGGTTAGGGTTAGGGTTAGTGTTAGGGTTAGGGCTCGGTTTAGGGTACGGGTTAGGATTAGGGTACGTGTTAGGGTTAGGGTAGGGGTTAGCGTTAGGGTACGCGTTACGGTTAGGGTAGTTATTAAACCTATCCCACTCTCTAGATACCCCTTAGCACGTAAAGGAATATTATTTGGGGGTCCAGCCATGGAGAAGAGTTTAGACATTAAGATAATATAAGGAACACACCCATTATAAAGAAATCACATTAGGATTCTCTTTTTAAGCTGTTCCTTAAAACACTAGTGCTTAGGAAATCTATTGGAGGCAGAAGCAGTCAAGGGTAGCCTAGGGTTAGGGTTAGGCTTAGGTTTAGGCTTAGGGTACGGCTTAGGGTACATGTTCGGGGAGGGCTTCGGGTATGGCGAAGGGTATGGGTTAGCGTTAGGGTTAAGGTTAGTGTTAGGGTTAGGGCTCGGTTTAGGGTACGGGTTAGGATTAGGGTACGTGTTAGGGTTAGGGTAGGGGTTAGGGTTAGGGTACGCGTTACGGATAGGGTAGTTATTAAACCTATCCCACTCTCTAGATACCCCTTAGCACGTAAAGGAATATTATTTGGGGGTCCAGCCATGGAGAAGAGTTTAGACACTAAGATAATATAAGGAACACACCCATTATAAAGAAATCACATTAGGATTCTCTTTTTAAGCTGTTCCTTAAAACACTAGTGCTTAGGAAATCTATTGGAGGCAGAAGCAGTCAAGGGTAGCCTAGGGTTAGGGTTAGGCTTAGGTTTAGGCTTAGGGTACGGCTTAGGGTACGGGTTCGGGGAGGGCTTCGGGTACGGCGTAGGGTATGGGTTAGGGTTAGGGTTAGTGTTAGGGTTAGGGCTCGGTTTAGGGTACGGGTTAGGATTAGGGTACATGTTAGGGTTAGGGTAGGGGTTAGCGTTAGGGTACGCATTAGGGTTAGGGTAGTTATTAAACCTATCCCACTCTCTAGTTACCCCTTAGCACGTAATGGAATATTATTTGGGGGTCCAGCCATGGAGAAGAGTTTAGACACTAGGAAAAGATAAGGAACACACCCATTATAAAGAAATCACATTAGGATTCTCTTTTTAAGCTGTTCCTTAAAACACTAGTGCTTAGGAAATCTATTGGAGGCAGAAGCAGTCAAGGGTAGCCTAGGGTTAGGGTTAGGCTTAGGTTTAGGCTTAGGGTACGGCTTAGGGTACATGTTCGGGGAGGGCTTCGGGTATGGCGAAGGGTATGGGTTAGCGTTAGGGTTAAGGTTAGTGTTAGGGTTAGGGCTCGGTTTAGGGTACGGGTTAGGATTAGGGTACGTGTTAGGGTTAGGGTAGGGGTTAGGGTTAGGGTACGCGTTACGGATAGGGTAGTTATTAAACCTATCCCACTCTCTAGATACCCCTTAGCACGTAAAGGAATATTATTTGGGGGTCCAGCCATGGAGAAGAGTTTAGACACTAAGATAATATAAGGAACACACCCATTATAAAGAAATCACATTAGGATTCTCTTTTTAAGCTGTTCCTTAAAACACTAGTGCTTAGGAAATCTATTGGAGGCAGAAGCAGTCAAGGGTAGCCTAGGGTTAGGGTTAGGCTTAGGGTTAGGCTTAGGGTATGGCTTAGGGTACGGGTTCGGGTAGGGCTTCGGGTGTGGCGTAGGGTATGGTTTAGGGTTAGGGTTAGTGTTAGGGTTAGGGCTCGGTTTAGGGTACGGGTTAGGATTAGGGTACGTGTTAGTGTTAGGGTAGGGGTTAGGGTTAGGGTACGCGTTAGGGTTAGGGTAGTGATTAAACCTATCCCACTCTCTAGATACCCCTTAGCACATAAAGGAATATTATTTGGGGGTCCAGCCATGGAGAAGAGTTTAGACACTAGGATTAGATAAGGAACACACCCATTATAAAGAAATCACTTTAGGATTCTCTTTTTAAGCTGTTCCTTAAAACACTAGTGCTTAGGAAATCTATTGGAGGCAGAAGCAGTCAAGGGTAGCCTAGGGTTAGGGTTAGGCTTAGGGTTAGGCTTAGGGTACGGCTTAGGGTACGTGTTCGGGGAGGGCTTCGGGTACGGCGTAGGGTATGGGTTAGGGTTAGGGTTAGGGTTAGTGTTAGGGTTAGGGCTCGGTTTAGGGTACGGGTTAGGATTAGGGTACGTGTTAGGGTTAGGGTAGGGGTTAGCGTTAGGGTACGCGTTACGGTTAGGGTAGTTATTAAACCTATCCCACTCTCTAGATACCCCTTAGCACGTAAAGGAATATTATTTGGGGGTCCAGCCATGGAGAAGAGTTTAGACACTAAGATAATATAAGGAACACACCCATTATAAAGAAATCACATTAGGATTCTCTTTTTAAGCTGTTCCTTAAAACACTAGTGCTTAGGAAATCTATTGGAGGCAGAAGCAGTCAAGGGTAGCCTAGGGTTAGGGTTAGGCTTAGGTTTAGGCTTAGGGTACGGCTTAGGGTACATGTTCGGGGAGGGCTTCGGGTATGGCGAAGGGTATGGGTTAGCGTTAGGGTTAAGGTTAGTGTTAGGGTTAGGGCTCGGTTTAGGGTACGGGTTAGGATTAGGGTACGTGTTAGGGTTAGGGTAGGGGTTAGGGTTAGGGTACGCGTTACGGATAGGGTAGTTATTAAACCTATCCCACTCTCTAGATACCCCTTAGCACGTAAAGGAATATTATTTGGGGGTCCAGCCATGGAGAAGAGTTTAGACACTAAGATAATATAAGGAACACACCCATTATAAAGAAATCACATTAGGATTCTCTTTTTAAGCTGTTCCTTAAAACACTAGTGCTTAGGAAATCTATTGGAGGCAGAAGCAGTCAAGGGTAGCCTAGGGTTAGGGTTAGGCTTAGGTTTAGGCTTAGGGTACGGCTTAGGGTACGGGTTCGGGGAGGGCTTCGGGTACGGCGTAGGGTATGGGTTAGGGTTAGGGTTAGTGTTAGGGTTAGGGCTCGGTTTAGGGTACGGGTTAGGATTAGGGTACATGTTAGGGTTAGGGTAGGGGTTAGCGTTAGGGTACGCATTAGGGTTAGGGTAGTTATTAAACCTATCCCACTCTCTAGTTACCCCTTAGCACGTAATGGAATATTATTTGGGGGTCCAGCCATGGAGAAGAGTTTAGACACTAGGAAAAGATAAGGAACACACCCATTATAAAGAAATCACATTAGGATTCTCTTTTTAAGCTGTTCCTTAAAACACTAGTGCTTAGGAAATCTATTGGAGGCAGAAGCAGTCAAGGGTAGCCTAGGGTTAGGGTTAGGCTTAGGTTTAGGCTTAGGGTACGGCTTAGGGTACATGTTCGGGGAGGGCTTCGGGTATGGCGAAGGGTATGGGTTAGCGTTAGGGTTAAGGTTAGTGTTAGGGTTAGGGCTCGGTTTAGGGTACGGGTTAGGATTAGGGTACGTGTTAGGGTTAGGGTAGGGGTTAGGGTTAGGGTACGCGTTACGGATAGGGTAGTTATTAAACCTATCCCACTCTCTAGATACCCCTTAGCACGTAAAGGAATATTATTTGGGGGTCCAGCCATGGAGAAGAGTTTAGACACTAAGATAATATAAGGAACACACCCATTATAAAGAAATCACATTAGGATTCTCTTTTTAAGCTGTTCCTTAAAACACTAGTGCTTAGGAAATCTATTGGAGGCAGAAGCAGTCAAGGGTAGCCTAGGGTTAGGGTTAGGCTTAGGGTTAGGCTTAGGGTATGGCTTAGGGTACGGGTTCGGGTAGGGCTTCGGGTGTGGCGTAGGGTATGGTTTAGGGTTAGGGTTAGTGTTAGGGTTAGGGCTCGGTTTAGGGTACGGGTTAGGATTAGGGTACGTGTTAGTGTTAGGGTAGGGGTTAGGGTTAGGGTACGCGTTAGGGTTAGGGTAGTGATTAAACCTATCCCACTCTCTAGATACCCCTTAGCACATAAAGGAATATTATTTGGGGGTCCAGCCATGGAGAAGAGTTTAGACACTAGGATTAGATAAGGAACACACCCATTATAAAGAAATCACTTTAGGATTCTCTTTTTAAGCTGTTCCTTAAAACACTAGTGCTTAGGAAATCTATTGGAGGCAGAAGCAGTCAAGGGTAGCCTAGGGTTAGGGTTAGGCTTAGGGTTAGGCTTAGGGTACGGCTTAGGGTACGTGTTCGGGGAGGGCTTCGGGTACGGCGTAGGGTATGGGTTAGGGTTAGGGTTAGGGTTAGTGTTAGGGTTAGGGCTCGGTTTAGGGTACGGGTTAGGATTAGGGTACGTGTTAGGGTTAGGGTAGGGGTTAGCGTTAGGGTACGCGTTACGGTTAGGGTAGTTATTAAACCTATCCCACTCTCTAGATACCCCTTAGCACGTAAAGGAATATTATTTGGGGGTCCAGCCATGGAGAAGAGTTTAGACACTAAGATAATATAAGGAACACACCCATTATAAAGAAATCACATTAGGATTCTCTTTTTAAGCTGTTCCTTAAAACACTAGTGCTTAGGAAATCTATTGGAGGCAGAAGCAGTCAAGGGTAGCCTAGGGTTAGGGTTAGGCTTAGGTGTAGGCTTAGGGTACGGCTTAGGGTACGGGTTCGGGGAGGGCTTCGGGTACGGGGTAGGGTATGGGTTAGGGTTAGGGTTAGGGTTAGTGATAGGGTTAGGGCTCGGTTTAGGGTACGGGTTAGGATTAGGGTACGTGTTAGGGTTAGGGTAGGGGTTAGGGTTAGGGTACGCGTTACGGATAGGGTAGTTATTAAACCTATCCCACTCTCTAGATACCCCTTAGCACGTAAAGGAATATTATTTGGGGGTCCAGCCATGGAGAAGAGTTTAGACACTAAGATAATATAAGGAACACACCCATTATAAAGAAATCACATTAGGATTCTCTTTTTAAGCTGTTCCTTAAAACACTAGTGCTTAGGAAATCTATTGGAGGCAGAAGCAGTCAAGGGTAGCCTAGGGTTAGGGTTAGGCTTAGGTTTAGGCTTAGGGTACGGCTTAGGGTACGGGTTCGGGGAGGGCTTCGGGTACGGCGTAGGGTATGGGTTAGGGTTAGGGTTAGTGTTAGGGTTAAGGCTCGGTTTAGGGTACGGGTTAGGATTAGGGTACATGTTAGGGTTAGGGTAGGGGTTAGCGTTAGGGTACGCATTAGGGTTAGGGTAGTTATTAAACCTATCCCACTCTCTAGTTACCCCTTAGCACGTAATGGAATATTATTTGGGGGTCCAGCCATGGAGAAGAGTTTAGACACTAGGAAAAGATAAGGAACACACCCATTATAAAGAAATCACATTAGGATTCTCTTTTTAAGCTGTTCCTTAAAACACTAGTGCTTAGGAAATCTATTGGAGGCAGAAGCAGTCAAGGGTAGCCTAGGGTTAGGGTTAGGCTTAGGTTTAGGCTTAGGGTACGGCTTAGGGTACGGGTTCGGGGAGGGCTTCGGGTACGGGGTAGGGTATGGGTTAGGGTTAGGGTTAGGGTTAGTGATAGGGTTAGGGCTCGGTTTAGGGTACGGGTTAGGATTAGGGTACGTGTTAGGGTTAGGGTAGGGGTTAGGGTTAGGGTACGCGTTACGGATAGGGTAGTTATTAAACCTATCCCACTCTCTAGATACCCCTTAGCACGTAAAGGAATATTATTTGGGGGTCCAGCCATGGAGAAGAGTTTAGACACTAAGATAATATAAGGAACACACCCATTATAAAGAAATCACATTAGGATTCTCTTTTTAAGCTGTTCCTTAAAACACTAGTGCTTAGGAAATCTATTGGAGGCAGAAGCAGTCAAGGGTAGCCTAGGGTTAGGGTTAGGCTTAGGGTTAGGCTTAGGGTACGGCTTAGGGTACGGGTTCGGGGAGGGCTTCGGGTACGGCGTAGGGTATGGGTTAGGGTTAGGGTTAGTGTTAGGGTTAGGGCTCGGTTTAGGGTACGGGTTAGGATTAGGGTACGTGTTAGGGTTAGGGTAGGGGTTAGCGTTAGGGTACGCATTAGGGTTAGGGTAGTTATTAAACCTATCCCACTCTCTAGTTACCCCTTAGCACGTAATGGAATATTATTTGGGGGTCCAGCCATGGAGAAGAGTTTAGACACTAGGAAAAGATAAGGAACACACCCATTATAAAGAAATCACATTAGGATTCTCTTTTTAAGCTGTTCCTTAAAACACTAGTGCTTAGGAAATCTATTGGAGGCAGAAGCAGTCAAGGGTAGCCTCGGGTTAGGGTTAGGCTTAGGGTTAGGCTTAGGGTACGGGTTCGGGGAGGGCTTCGGATACGACGTAGGGTATGTTTTAGGGTTAGGGTTAGGGTTAGTGTTAGGGTTAGGGCTCGGTTTAGGGTACGGGTTAGGATTAGGGTACGTGTTAGGGTTAGGGTAGGGGTTAGGGTTAGGGTACGCGTTAGGTTTAGGGTAGTGATTAAACCTATCCCACTCTCTAGATACCCCTTAGCACATAAAGGAATATTATTTGGGGGTCCAGCCGTGCAGAAGAGTTTAGACATTAGGATTAGATAAGGAACACACCCATTATAAAGAAATCACATTAGGATTCTCTTTTTAAGCTGTTCCTTAAAACACTAGTGCTTAGGAAATCTATTGGAGGCAGAAGCAGTCAAGGGTAGCCTCGGGTTAGGGTTAGGCTTAGGGTTAGGCTTAGGGTACGGGTTCGGGGAGGGCTTCGGATACGACGTAGGGTATGTTTTAGGGTTAGGGTTAGGGTTAGTGTTAGGGTTAGGGCTCGGTTTAGGGTACGGGTTAGGATTAGGGTACGTGTTAGGGTTAGGGTAGGGGTTAGCGTTAGGGTACGTGTTAGGGTTAGGGTAGTTATTAAACCTATCCCACTCTCTAGATACCCCTTAGCACGTAAAGGAATATTAATTGTTGGTCCAACCATGGAGAAGAGTTTAGACACTAAGATAATATAAGGAACAAACACATTATAAAGAAATCACAATAGGATTCTCTTTTTAAGCTGTTCCTTAAAACACTAGTGCTTAGGAAATCTATTGGAGGCAGAAGCAGTCAAGGGTAGCCTAGGGTTAGGGTTAGGCTTAGGGTTAGGCTTAGGGTACGGCTTAGGGTACGTGTTCGGGGAGGGCTTCGGGTACGGCGTAGGGTATGGGTTAGGGTTAGGGTTAGGGTTAGTGTTAGGGTTAGGGCTCGGTTTAGGGTACGGGTTAGGATTAGGGTACGTGTTAGGGTTAGGGTAGGGGTTAGCGTTAGGGTACGCGTTACGGTTAGGGTAGTTATTAAACCTATCCCACTCTCTAGATACCCCTTAGCACGTAAAGGAATATTATTTGGGGGTCCAGCCATGGAGAAGAGTTTAGACATTAAGATAATATAAGGAACACACCCATTATAAAGAAATCACATTAGGATTCTCTTTTTAAGCTGTTCCTTAAAACACTAGTGCTTAGGAAATCTATTGGAGGCAGAAGCAGTCAAGGGTAGCCTAGGGTTAGGGTTAGGCTTAGGTTTAGGCTTAGGGTACGGCTTAGGGTACATGTTCGGGGAGGGCTTCGGGTATGGCGAAGGGTATGGGTTAGCGTTAGGGTTAAGGTTAGTGTTAGGGTTAGGGCTCGGTTTAGGGTACGGGTTAGGATTAGGGTACGTGTTAGGGTTAGGGTAGGGGTTAGGGTTAGGGTACGCGTTACGGATAGGGTAGTTATTAAACCTATCCCACTCTCTAGATACCCCTTAGCACGTAAAGGAATATTATTTGGGGGTCCAGCCATGGAGAAGAGTTTAGACACTAAGATAATATAAGGAACACACCCATTATAAAGAAATCACATTAGGATTCTCTTTTTAAGCTGTTCCTTAAAACACTAGTGCTTAGGAAATCTATTGGAGGCAGAAGCAGTCAAGGGTAGCCTAGGGTTAGGGTTAGGCTTAGGTTTAGGCTTAGGGTACGGCTTAGGGTACGGGTTCGGGGAGGGCTTCGGGTACGGCGTAGGGTATGGGTTAGGGTTAGGGTTAGTGTTAGGGTTAGGGCTCGGTTTAGGGTACGGGTTAGGATTAGGGTACATGTTAGGGTTAGGGTAGGGGTTAGCGTTAGGGTACGCATTAGGGTTAGGGTAGTTATTAAACCTATCCCACTCTCTAGTTACCCCTTAGCACGTAATGGAATATTATTTGGGGGTCCAGCCATGGAGAAGAGTTTAGACACTAGGAAAAGATAAGGAACACACCCATTATAAAGAAATCACATTAGGATTCTCTTTTTAAGCTGTTCCTTAAAACACTAGTGCTTAGGAAATCTATTGGAGGCAGAAGCAGTCAAGGGTAGCCTAGGGTTAGGGTTAGGCTTAGGTTTAGGCTTAGGGTACGGCTTAGGGTACATGTTCGGGGAGGGCTTCGGGTATGGCGAAGGGTATGGGTTAGCGTTAGGGTTAAGGTTAGTGTTAGGGTTAGGGCTCGGTTTAGGGTACGGGTTAGGATTAGGGTACGTGTTAGGGTTAGGGTAGGGGTTAGGGTTAGGGTACGCGTTACGGATAGGGTAGTTATTAAACCTATCCCACTCTCTAGATACCCCTTAGCACGTAAAGGAATATTATTTGGGGGTCCAGCCATGGAGAAGAGTTTAGACACTAAGATAATATAAGGAACACACCCATTATAAAGAAATCACATTAGGATTCTCTTTTTAAGCTGTTCCTTAAAACACTAGTGCTTAGGAAATCTATTGGAGGCAGAAGCAGTCAAGGGTAGCCTAGGGTTAGGGTTAGGCTTAGGGTTAGGCTTAGGGTATGGCTTAGGGTACGGGTTCGGGTAGGGCTTCGGGTGTGGCGTAGGGTATGGTTTAGGGTTAGGGTTAGTGTTAGGGTTAGGGCTCGGTTTAGGGTACGGGTTAGGATTAGGGTACGTGTTAGTGTTAGGGTAGGGGTTAGGGTTAGGGTACGCGTTAGGGTTAGGGTAGTGATTAAACCTATCCCACTCTCTAGATACCCCTTAGCACATAAAGGAATATTATTTGGGGGTCCAGCCATGGAGAAGAGTTTAGACACTAGGATTAGATAAGGAACACACCCATTATAAAGAAATCACTTTAGGATTCTCTTTTTAAGCTGTTCCTTAAAACACTAGTGCTTAGGAAATCTATTGGAGGCAGAAGCAGTCAAGGGTAGCCTAGGGTTAGGGTTAGGCTTAGGGTTAGGCTTAGGGTACGGCTTAGGGTACGTGTTCGGGGAGGGCTTCGGGTACGGCGTAGGGTATGGGTTAGGGTTAGGGTTAGGGTTAGTGTTAGGGTTAGGGCTCGGTTTAGGGTACGGGTTAGGATTAGGGTACGTGTTAGGGTTAGGGTAGGGGTTAGCGTTAGGGTACGCGTTACGGTTAGGGTAGTTATTAAACCTATCCCACTCTCTAGATACCCCTTAGCACGTAAAGGAATATTATTTGGGGGTCCAGCCATGGAGAAGAGTTTAGACACTAAGATAATATAAGGAACACACCCATTATAAAGAAATCACATTAGGATTCTCTTTTTAAGCTGTTCCTTAAAACACTAGTGCTTAGGAAATCTATTGGGTGCAGAAGCAGTCAAGGGTAGCCTAGGGTTAGGGTTAGGCTTAGGGTACGGCTTAGGGTACGGCTTAGGGTACGGGTTCGGGGAGGGCTTCGGGTACGGCGTAGGGTATGGGTTAGGGTTAGGGTTAGTGTTAGGGTTAGGGCTCGGTTTAGGGTATGGGTTAGGATTAGGGTACGTGTTAGGGTTAGGGTAGGGGTTAGGGTTAGGGTACGCGTTAGGTTTAGGGTAGTGATTAAACCTATCCCACTCTCTAGATACCCCTTAGCACATAAAGGAATATTATTTGGGGGTCCAGCCGTGCAGAAGAGTTTAGACATTAGGATTAGATAAGGAACACACCCATTATAAAGAAATCACATTAGGATTCTCTTTTTAAGCTGTTCCTTAAAACACTAGTGCTTAGGAAATCTATTGGAGGCAGAAGCAGTCAAGGGTAGCCTCGGGTTAGGGTTAGGCTTAGGGTTAGGCTTAGGGTACGGGTTCGGGGAGGGCTTCGGATACGACGTAGGGTATGTTTTAGGGTTAGGGTTAGGGTTAGTGTTAGGGTTAGGGCTCGGTTTAGGGTACGGGTTAGGATTAGGGTACGTGTTAGGGTTAGGGTAGGGGTTAGGGTTAGGGTACGCGTTAGGTTTAGGGTAGTGATTAAACCTATCCCACTCTCTAGATACCCCTTAGCACATAAAGGAATATTATTTGGGGGTCCAGCCGTGCAGAAGAGTTTAGACATTAGGATTAGATAAGGAACACACCCATTATAAAGAAATCACATTAGGATTCTCTTTTTAAGCTGTTCCTTAAAACACTAGTGCTTAGGAAATCTATTGGAGGCAGAAGCAGTCAAGGGTAGCCTCGGGTTAGGGTTAGGCTTAGGGTTAGGCTTAGGGTACGGGTTCGGGGAGGGCTTCGGATACGACGTAGGGTATGTTTTAGGGTTAGGGTTAGGGTTAGTGTTAGGGTTAGGGCTCGGTTTAGGGTACGGGTTAGGATTAGGGTACGTGTTAGGGTTAGGGTAGGGGTTAGCGTTAGGGTACGTGTTAGGGTTAGGGTAGTGATTAAACCTATCCCACTCTCTAGATACCCCTTAGCACGTAAAGGAATATTAATTGTTGGTCCAACCATGGAGAAGAGTTTAGACACTAAGATAATATAAGGAACAAACACATTATAAAGAAATCACAATAGGATTCTCTTTTTAAGCTGTTCCTTAAAACACTAGTGCTTAGGAAATCTATTGGAGGCAGAAGCAGTCAAGGGTAGCCTAGGGTTAGGGTTAGGCTTAGGGTTAGGCTTAGGGTACGGCTTAGGGTACGTGTTCGGGGAGGGCTTCGGGTACGGCGTAGGGTATGGGTTAGGGTTAGGGTTAGGGTTAGTGTTAGGGTTAGGGCTCGGTTTAGGGTACGGGTTAGGATTAGGGTACGTGTTAGGGTTAGGGTAGGGGTTAGCGTTAGGGTACGCGTTACGGTTAGGGTAGTTATTAAACCTATCCCACTCTCTAGATACCCCTTAGCACGTAAAGGAATATTATTTGGGGGTCCAGCCATGGAGAAGAGTTTAGACATTAAGATAATATAAGGAACACACCCATTATAAAGAAATCACATTAGGATTCTCTTTTTAAGCTGTTCCTTAAAACACTAGTGCTTAGGAAATCTATTGGAGGCAGAAGCAGTCAAGGGTAGCCTAGGGTTAGGGTTAGGCTTAGGTTTAGGCTTAGGGTACGGCTTAGGGTACATGTTCGGGGAGGGCTTCGGGTATGGCGAAGGGTATGGGTTAGCGTTAGGGTTAAGGTTAGTGTTAGGGTTAGGGCTCGGTTTAGGGTACGGGTTAGGATTAGGGTACGTGTTAGGGTTAGGGTAGGGGTTAGGGTTAGGGTACGCGTTACGGATAGGGTAGTTATTAAACCTATCCCACTCTCTAGATACCCCTTAGCACGTAAAGGAATATTATTTGGGGGTCCAGCCATGGAGAAGAGTTTAGACACTAAGATAATATAAGGAACACACCCATTATAAAGAAATCACATTAGGATTCTCTTTTTAAGCTGTTCCTTAAAACACTAGTGCTTAGGAAATCTATTGGAGGCAGAAGCAGTCAAGGGTAGCCTAGGGTTAGGGTTAGGCTTAGGTTTAGGCTTAGGGTACGGCTTAGGGTACGGGTTCGGGGAGGGCTTCGGGTACGGCGTAGGGTATGGGTTAGGGTTAGGGTTAGTGTTAGGGTTAGGGCTCGGTTTAGGGTACGGGTTAGGATTAGGGTACATGTTAGGGTTAGGGTAGGGGTTAGCGTTAGGGTACGCATTAGGGTTAGGGTAGTTATTAAACCTATCCCACTCTCTAGTTACCCCTTAGCACGTAATGGAATATTATTTGGGGGTCCAGCCATGGAGAAGAGTTTAGACACTAGGAAAAGATAAGGAACACACCCATTATAAAGAAATCACATTAGGATTCTCTTTTTAAGCTGTTCCTTAAAACACTAGTGCTTAGGAAATCTATTGGAGGCAGAAGCAGTCAAGGGTAGCCTAGGGTTAGGGTTAGGCTTAGGTTTAGGCTTAGGGTACGGCTTAGGGTACATGTTCGGGGAGGGCTTCGGGTATGGCGAAGGGTATGGGTTAGCGTTAGGGTTAAGGTTAGTGTTAGGGTTAGGGCTCGGTTTAGGGTACGGGTTAGGATTAGGGTACGTGTTAGGGTTAGGGTAGGGGTTAGGGTTAGGGTACGCGTTACGGATAGGGTAGTTATTAAACCTATCCCACTCTCTAGATACCCCTTAGCACGTAAAGGAATATTATTTGGGGGTCCAGCCATGGAGAAGAGTTTAGACACTAAGATAATATAAGGAACACACCCATTATAAAGAAATCACATTAGGATTCTCTTTTTAAGCTGTTCCTTAAAACACTAGTGCTTAGGAAATCTATTGGGTGCAGAAGCAGTCAAGGGTAGCCTAGGGTTAGGGTTAGGCTTAGGGTACGGCTTAGGGTACGGCTTAGGGTACGGGTTCGGGGAGGGCTTCGGGTACGGCGTAGGGTATGGGTTAGGGTTAGGGTTAGTGTTAGGGTTAGGGCTCGGTTTAGGGTATGGGTTAGGATTAGGGTACGTGTTAGGGTTAGGGTAGGGGTTAGGGTTAGGGTACGCGTTAGGTTTAGGGTAGTGATTAAACCTATCCCACTCTCTAGATACCCCTTAGCACATAAAGGAATATTATTTGGGGGTCCAGCCGTGCAGAAGAGTTTAGACATTAGGATTAGATAAGGAACACACCCATTATAAAGAAATCACATTAGGATTCTCTTTTTAAGCTGTTCCTTAAAACACTAGTGCTTAGGAAATCTATTGGAGGCAGAAGCAGTCAAGGGTAGCCTAGGGTTAGGGTTAGGCTTAGGGTTAGGCTTAGGGTACGGGTTCGGGGAGGGCTTCGGATACGACGTAGGGTATGTTTTAGGGTTAGGGTTAGGGTTAGTGTTAGGGTTAGGGCTCGGTTTAGGGTACGGGTTAGGATTAGGGTACGTGTTAGGGTTAGGGTAGGGGTTAGGGTTAGGGTACGCGTTAGGTTTAGGGTAGTGATTAAACCTATCCCACTCTCTAGATACCCCTTAGCACATAAAGGAATATTATTTGGGGGTCCAGCCGTGCAGAAGAGTTTAGACATTAGGATTAGATAAGGAACACACCCATTATAAAGAAATCACATTAGGATTCTCTTTTTAAGCTGTTCCTTAAAACACTAGTGCTTAGGAAATCTATTGGAGGCAGAAGCAGTCAAGGGTAGCCTCGGGTTAGGGTTAGGCTTAGGGTTAGGCTTAGGGTACGGGTTCGGGGAGGGCTTCGGATACGACGTAGGGTATGTTTTAGGGTTAGGGTTAGGGTTAGTGTTAGGGTTAGGGCTCGGTTTAGGGTACGGGTTAGGATTAGGGTACGTGTTAGGGTTAGGGTAGGGGTTAGCGTTAGGGTACGTGTTAGGGTTAGGGTAGTGATTAAACCTATCCCACTCTCTAGATACCCCTTAGCACGTAAAGGAATATTAATTGTTGGTCCAACCATGGAGAAGAGTTTAGACACTAAGATAATATAAGGAACAAACACATTATAAAGAAATCACAATAGGATTCTCTTTTTAAGCTGTTCCTTAAAACACTAGTGCTTAGGAAATCTATTGGAGGCAGAAGCAGTCAAGGGTAGCCTAGGGTTAGGGTTAGGCTTAGGTTTAGGCTTAGGGTACGGCTTAGGGTACATGTTCGGGGAGGGCTTCGGGTATGGCGAAGGGTATGGGTTAGCGTTAGGGTTAAGGTTAGTGTTAGGGTTAGGGCTCGGTTTAGGGTACGGGTTAGGATTAGGGTACGTGTTAGGGTTAGGGTAGGGGTTAGGGTTAGGGTACGCGTTACGGATAGGGTAGTTATTAAACCTATCCCACTCTCTAGATACCCCTTAGCACGTAAAGGAATATTATTTGGGGGTCCAGCCATGGAGAAGAGTTTAGACACTAAGATAATATAAGGAACACACCCATTATAAAGAAATCACATTAGGATTCTCTTTTTAAGCTGTTCCTTAAAACACTAGTGCTTAGGAAATCTATTGGGTGCAGAAGCAGTCAAGGGTAGCCTAGGGTTAGGGTTAGGCTTAGGTTTAGGCTTAGGGTACGGCTTAGGGTACGGGTTCGGGGAGGGCTTCGGGTACGGCGTAGGGTTTGGGTTAGGGTTAGGGTTAGTGTTAGGGTTAGGGCTCGGTTTAGGGTACGGGTTAGGATTAGGGTACATGTTAGGGTTAGGGTAGGGGTTAGCGTTAGGGTACGCGTTACGGTTAGGGTAGTTATTAAACCTATCCCACTCTCTAGATACCCCTTAGCACGTAAAGGAATATTATTTGGGGGTCCAGCCATGGAGAAGAGTTTAGACATTAAGATAATATAAGGAACACACCCATTATAAAGAAATCACATTAGGATTCTCTTTTTAAGCTGTTCCTTAAAACACTAGTGCTTAGGAAATCTATTGGAGGCAGAAGCAGTCAAGGGTAGCCTAGGGTTAGGGTTAGGCTTAGGTTTAGGCTTAGGGTACGGCTTAGGGTACATGTTCGGGGAGGGCTTCGGGTATGGCGAAGGGTATGGGTTAGCGTTAGGGTTAAGGTTAGTGTTAGGGTTAGGGCTCGGTTTAGGGTACGGGTTAGGATTAGGGTACGTGTTAGGGTTAGGGTAGGGGTTAGGGTTAGGGTACGCGTTACGGATAGGGTAGTTATTAAACCTATCCCACTCTCTAGATACCCCTTAGCACGTAAAGGAATATTATTTGGGGGTCCAGCCATGGAGAAGAGTTTAGACACTAAGATAATATAAGGAACACACCCATTATAAAGAAATCACATTAGGATTCTCTTTTTAAGCTGTTCCTTAAAACACTAGTGCTTAGGAAATCTATTGGAGGCAGAAGCAGTCAAGGGTAGCCTAGGGTTAGGGTTAGGCTTAGGTTTAGGCTTAGGGTACGGCTTAGGGTACGGGTTCGGGGAGGGCTTCGGGTACGGCGTAGGGTATGGGTTAGGGTTAGGGTTAGTGTTAGGGTTAGGGCTCGGTTTAGGGTACGGGTTAGGATTAGGGTACATGTTAGGGTTAGGGTAGGGGTTAGCGTTAGGGTACGCATTAGGGTTAGGGTAGTTATTAAACCTATCCCACTCTCTAGTTACCCCTTAGCACGTAATGGAATATTATTTGGGGGTCCAGCCATGGAGAAGAGTTTAGACACTAGGAAAAGATAAGGAACACACCCATTATAAAGAAATCACATTAGGATTCTCTTTTTAAGCTGTTCCTTAAAACACTAGTGCTTAGGAAATCTATTGGAGGCAGAAGCAGTCAAGGGTAGCCTAGGGTTAGGGTTAGGCTTAGGTTTAGGCTTAGGGTACGGCTTAGGGTACATGTTCGGGGAGGGCTTCGGGTATGGCGAAGGGTATGGGTTAGCGTTAGGGTTAAGGTTAGTGTTAGGGTTAGGGCTCGGTTTAGGGTACGGGTTAGGATTAGGGTACGTGTTAGGGTTAGGGTAGGGGTTAGGGTTAGGGTACGCGTTACGGATAGGGTAGTTATTAAACCTATCCCACTCTCTAGATACCCCTTAGCACGTAAAGGAATATTATTTGGGGGTCCAGCCATGGAGAAGAGTTTAGACACTAAGATAATATAAGGAACACACACATTATAAAGAAATCACATTAGGATTCTCTTTTTAAGCTGTTCCTTAAAACACTAGTGCTTAGGAAATCTATTGGAGGCAGAAGCAGTCAAGGGTAGCCTAGGGTTAGGGTTAGGCTTAGGTTTAGGCTTAGGGTACGGCTTAGGGTACGGGTTCGGGGAGGGCTTCGGGTACGGCGTAGGGTATGGGTTAGGGTTAGGGTTAGTGTTAGGGTTAGGGCTCGGTTTAGGGTACGGGTTAGGATTAGGGTACATGTTAGGGTTAGGGTAGGGGTTAGCGTTAGGGTACGCATTAGGGTTAGGGTAGTTATTAAACCTATCCCACTCTCTAGTTACCCCTTAGCACGTAAAGGAATATTATTTGGGGGTCCAGCCATGGAGAAGAGTTTAGACACTAGGAAAAGATAAGGAACACACCCATTATAAAGAAATCACATTAGGATTCTCTTTTTAAGCTGTTCCTTAAAACACTAGTGCTTAGGAAATCTATTGGAGGCAGAAGCAGTCAAGGGTAGCCTAGGGTTAGGGTTAGGCTTAGGTGTAGGCTTAGGGTACGGCTTAGGGTACGGGTTCGGGGAGGGCTTCGGGTACGGGGTAGGGTATGGGTTAGGGTTAGGGTTAGGGTTAGTGATAGGGTTAGGGCTCGGTTTAGGGTACGGGTTAGGATTAGGGTACATGTTAGGGTTAGGGTAGGGGTTAGCGTTAGGGTACGCATTAGGGTTAGGGTAGTTATTAAACCTATCCCACTCTCTAGTTACCCCTTAGCACGTAATGGAATATTATTTGGGGGTCCAGCCATGGAGAAGAGTTTAGACACTAGGAAAAGATAAGGAACACACCCATTATAAAGAAATCACATTAGGATTCTCTTTTTAAGCTGTTCCTTAAAACACTAGTGCTTAGGAAATCTATTGGGTGCAGAAGCAGTCAAGGGTAGCCTAGGGTTAGGGTTAGGCTTAGGGTACGGCTTAGGGTACGGCTTAGGGTACGGGTTCGGGGAGGGCTTCGGGTACGGCGTAGGGTATGGGTTAGGGTTAGGGTTAGTGTTAGGGTTAGGGCTCGGTTTAGGGTATGGGTTAGGATTAGGGTACGTGTTAGGGTTAGGGTAGGGGTTAGGGTTAGGGTACGCGTTAGGTTTAGGGTAGTGATTAAACCTATCCCACTCTCTAGATACCCCTTAGCACATAAAGGAATATTATTTGGGGGTCCAGCCGTGCAGAAGAGTTTAGACATTAGGATTAGATAAGGAACACACCCATTATAAAGAAATCACATTAGGATTCTCTTTTTAAGCTGTTCCTTAAAACACTAGTGCTTAGGAAATCTATTGGAGGCAGAAGCAGTCAAGGGTAGCCTCGGGTTAGGGTTAGGCTTAGGGTTAGGCTTAGGGTACGGGTTCGGGGAGGGCTTCGGATACGACGTAGGGTATGTTTTAGGGTTAGGGTTAGGGTTAGTGTTAGGGTTAGGGCTCGGTTTAGGGTACGGGTTAGGATTAGGGTACGTGTTAGGGTTAGGGTAGGGGTTAGGGTTAGGGTACGCGTTAGGTTTAGGGTAGTGATTAAACCTATCCCACTCTCTAGATACCCCTTAGCACATAAAGGAATATTATTTGGGGGTCCAGCCGTGCAGAAGAGTTTAGACATTAGGATTAGATAAGGAACACACCCATTATAAAGAAATCACATTAGGATTCTCTTTTTAAGCTGTTCCTTAAAACACTAGTGCTTAGGAAATCTATTGGAGGCAGAAGCAGTCAAGGGTAGCCTCGGGTTAGGGTTAGGCTTAGGGTTAGGCTTAGGGTACGGGTTCGGGGAGGGCTTCGGATACGACGTAGGGTATGTTTTAGGGTTAGGGTTAGGGTTAGTGTTAGGGTTAGGGCTCGGTTTAGGGTACGGGTTAGGATTAGGGTACGTGTTAGGGTTAGGGTAGGGGTTAGCGTTAGGGTACGTGTTAGGGTTAGGGTAGTGATTAAACCTATCCCACTCTCTAGATACCCCTTAGCACGTAAAGGAATATTAATTGTTGGTCCAACCATGGAGAAGAGTTTAGACACTAAGATAATATAAGGAACAAACACATTATAAAGAAATCACAATAGGATTCTCTTTTTAAGCTGTTCCTTAAAACACTAGTGCTTAGGAAATCTATTGGAGGCAGAAGCAGTCAAGGGTAGCCTAGGGTTAGGGTTAGGCTTAGGGTTAGGCTTAGGGTACGGCTTAGGGTACGTGTTCGGGGAGGGCTTCGGGTACGGCGTAGGGTATGGGTTAGGGTTAGGGTTAGGGTTAGTGTTAGGGTTAGGGCTCGGTTTAGGGTACGGGTTAGGATTAGGGTACGTGTTAGGGTTAGGGTAGGGGTTAGCGTTAGGGTACGCGTTACGGTTAGGGTAGTTATTAAACCTATCCCACTCTCTAGATACCCCTTAGCACGTAAAGGAATATTATTTGGGGGTCCAGCCATGGAGAAGAGTTTAGACATTAAGATAATATAAGGAACACACCCATTATAAAGAAATCACATTAGGATTCTCTTTTTAAGCTGTTCCTTAAAACACTAGTGCTTAGGAAATCTATTGGAGGCAGAAGCAGTCAAGGGTAGCCTAGGGTTAGGGTTAGGCTTAGGTTTAGGCTTAGGGTACGGCTTAGGGTACATGTTCGGGGAGGGCTTCGGGTATGGCGAAGGGTATGGGTTAGCGTTAGGGTTAAGGTTAGTGTTAGGGTTAGGGCTCGGTTTAGGGTACGGGTTAGGATTAGGGTACGTGTTAGGGTTAGGGTAGGGGTTAGGGTTAGGGTACGCGTTACGGATAGGGTAGTTATTAAACCTATCCCACTCTCTAGATACCCCTTAGCACGTAAAGGAATATTATTTGGGGGTCCAGCCATGGAGAAGAGTTTAGACACTAAGATAATATAAGGAACACACCCATTATAAAGAAATCACATTAGGATTCTCTTTTTAAGCTGTTCCTTAAAACACTAGTGCTTAGGAAATCTATTGGAGGCAGAAGCAGTCAAGGGTAGCCTAGGGTTAGGGTTAGGCTTAGGTTTAGGCTTAGGGTACGGCTTAGGGTACGGGTTCGGGGAGGGCTTCGGGTACGGCGTAGGGTATGGGTTAGGGTTAGGGTTAGTGTTAGGGTTAGGGCTCGGTTTAGGGTACGGGTTAGGATTAGGGTACATGTTAGGGTTAGGGTAGGGGTTAGCGTTAGGGTACGCATTAGGGTTAGGGTAGTTATTAAACCTATCCCACTCTCTAGTTACCCCTTAGCACGTAATGGAATATTATTTGGGGGTCCAGCCATGGAGAAGAGTTTAGACACTAGGAAAAGATAAGGAACACACCCATTATAAAGAAATCACATTAGGATTCTCTTTTTAAGCTGTTCCTTAAAACACTAGTGCTTAGGAAATCTATTGGAGGCAGAAGCAGTCAAGGGTAGCCTAGGGTTAGGGTTAGGCTTAGGTTTAGGCTTAGGGTACGGCTTAGGGTACATGTTCGGGGAGGGCTTCGGGTATGGCGAAGGGTATGGGTTAGCGTTAGGGTTAAGGTTAGTGTTAGGGTTAGGGCTCGGTTTAGGGTACGGGTTAGGATTAGGGTACGTGTTAGGGTTAGGGTAGGGGTTAGGGTTAGGGTACGCGTTACGGATAGGGTAGTTATTAAACCTATCCCACTCTCTAGATACCCCTTAGCACGTAAAGGAATATTATTTGGGGGTCCAGCCATGGAGAAGAGTTTAGACACTAAGATAATATAAGGAACACACCCATTATAAAGAAATCACATTAGGATTCTCTTTTTAAGCTGTTCCTTAAAACACTAGTGCTTAGGAAATCTATTGGAGGCAGAAGCAGTCAAGGGTAGCCTAGGGTTAGGGTTAGGCTTAGGGTTAGGCTTAGGGTATGGCTTAGGGTACGGGTTCGGGTAGGGCTTCGGGTGTGGCGTAGGGTATGGTTTAGGGTTAGGGTTAGTGTTAGGGTTAGGGCTCGGTTTAGGGTACGGGTTAGGATTAGGGTACGTGTTAGTGTTAGGGTAGGGGTTAGGGTTAGGGTACGCGTTAGGGTTAGGGTAGTGATTAAACCTATCCCACTCTCTAGATACCCCTTAGCACATAAAGGAATATTATTTGGGGGTCCAGCCATGGAGAAGAGTTTAGACACTAGGATTAGATAAGGAACACACCCATTATAAAGAAATCACTTTAGGATTCTCTTTTTAAGCTGTTCCTTAAAACACTAGTGCTTAGGAAATCTATTGGAGGCAGAAGCAGTCAAGGGTAGCCTAGGGTTAGGGTTAGGCTTAGGGTTAGGCTTAGGGTACGGCTTAGGGTACGTGTTCGGGGAGGGCTTCGGGTACGGCGTAGGGTATGGGTTAGGGTTAGGGTTAGGGTTAGTGTTAGGGTTAGGGCTCGGTTTAGGGTACGGGTTAGGATTAGGGTACGTGTTAGGGTTAGGGTAGGGGTTAGCGTTAGGGTACGCGTTACGGTTAGGGTAGTTATTAAACCTATCCCACTCTCTAGATACCCCTTAGCACGTAAAGGAATATTATTTGGGGGTCCAGCCATGGAGAAGAGTTTAGACACTAAGATAATATAAGGAACACACCCATTATAAAGAAATCACATTAGGATTCTCTTTTTAAGCTGTTCCTTAAAACACTAGTGCTTAGGAAATCTATTGGAGGCAGAAGCAGTCAAGGGTAGCCTAGGGTTAGGGTTAGGCTTAGGTGTAGGCTTAGGGTACGGCTTAGGGTACGGGTTCGGGGAGGGCTTCGGGTACGGGGTAGGGTATGGGTTAGGGTTAGGGTTAGGGTTAGTGATAGGGTTAGGGCTCGGTTTAGGGTACGGGTTAGGATTAGGGTACATGTTAGGGTTAGGGTAGGGGTTAGCGTTAGGGTACGCATTAGGGTTAGGGTAGTTATTAAACCTATCCCACTCTCTAGTTACCCCTTAGCACGTAATGGAATATTATTTGGGGGTCCAGCCATGGAGAAGAGTTTAGACACTAGGAAAAGATAAGGAACACACCCATTATAAAGAAATCACATTAGGATTCTCTTTTTAAGCTGTTCCTTAAAACACTAGTGCTTAGGAAATCTATTGGGTGCAGAAGCAGTCAAGGGTAGCCTAGGGTTAGGGTTAGGCTTAGGGTACGGCTTAGGGTACGGCTTAGGGTACGGGTTCGGGGAGGGCTTCGGGTACGGCGTAGGGTATGGGTTAGGGTTAGGGTTAGTGTTAGGGTTAGGGCTCGGTTTAGGGTATGGGTTAGGATTAGGGTACGTGTTAGGGTTAGGGTAGGGGTTAGGGTTAGGGTACGCGTTAGGTTTAG
The DNA here is from genome assembly GCF_965194825.1 of Balaenoptera physalus. Lineage (NCBI taxonomy): Eukaryota > Metazoa > Chordata > Mammalia > Artiodactyla > Balaenopteridae > Balaenoptera > Balaenoptera physalus. The sequence continues at coordinate 101,843 of NW_028126443.1, read as the reverse complement.
GGTAGTGATTAAACCTATCCCACTCTCTAGATACCCCTTAGCACATAAAGGAATATTATTTGGGGGTCCAGCCGTGCAGAAGAGTTTAGACATTAGGATTAGATAAGGAACACACCCATTATAAAGAAATCACATTAGGATTCTCTTTTTAAGCTGTTCCTTAAAACACTAGTGCTTAGGAAATCTATTGGAGGCAGAAGCAGTCAAGGGTAGCCTCGGGTTAGGGTTAGGCTTAGGGTTAGGCTTAGGGTACGGGTTCGGGGAGGGCTTCGGATACGACGTAGGGTATGTTTTAGGGTTAGGGTTAGGGTTAGTGTTAGGGTTAGGGCTCGGTTTAGGGTACGGGTTAGGATTAGGGTACGTGTTAGGGTTAGGGTAGGGGTTAGGGTTAGGGTACGCGTTAGGTTTAGGGTAGTGATTAAACCTATCCCACTCTCTAGATACCCCTTAGCACATAAAGGAATATTATTTGGGGGTCCAGCCGTGCAGAAGAGTTTAGACATTAGGATTAGATAAGGAACACACCCATTATAAAGAAATCACATTAGGATTCTCTTTTTAAGCTGTTCCTTAAAACACTAGTGCTTAGGAAATCTATTGGAGGCAGAAGCAGTCAAGGGTAGCCTCGGGTTAGGGTTAGGCTTAGGGTTAGGCTTAGGGTACGGGTTCGGGGAGGGCTTCGGATACGACGTAGGGTATGTTTTAGGGTTAGGGTTAGGGTTAGTGTTAGGGTTAGGGCTCGGTTTAGGGTACGGGTTAGGATTAGGGTACGTGTTAGGGTTAGGGTAGGGGTTAGCGTTAGGGTACGTGTTAGGGTTAGGGTAGTGATTAAACCTATCCCACTCTCTAGATACCCCTTAGCACGTAAAGGAATATTAATTGTTGGTCCAACCATGGAGAAGAGTTTAGACACTAAGATAATATAAGGAACAAACACATTATAAAGAAATCACAATAGGATTCTCTTTTTAAGCTGTTCCTTAAAACACTAGTGCTTAGGAAATCTATTGGAGGCAGAAGCAGTCAAGGGTAGCCTAGGGTTAGGGTTAGGCTTAGGGTTAGGCTTAGGGTACGGCTTAGGGTACGTGTTCGGGGAGGGCTTCGGGTACGGCGTAGGGTATGGGTTAGGGTTAGGGTTAGGGTTAGTGTTAGGGTTAGGGCTCGGTTTAGGGTACGGGTTAGGATTAGGGTACGTGTTAGGGTTAGGGTAGGGGTTAGCGTTAGGGTACGCGTTACGGTTAGGGTAGTTATTAAACCTATCCCACTCTCTAGATACCCCTTAGCACGTAAAGGAATATTATTTGGGGGTCCAGCCATGGAGAAGAGTTTAGACATTAAGATAATATAAGGAACACACCCATTATAAAGAAATCACATTAGGATTCTCTTTTTAAGCTGTTCCTTAAAACACTAGTGCTTAGGAAATCTATTGGAGGCAGAAGCAGTCAAGGGTAGCCTAGGGTTAGGGTTAGGCTTAGGTTTAGGCTTAGGGTACGGCTTAGGGTACATGTTCGGGGAGGGCTTCGGGTATGGCGAAGGGTATGGGTTAGCGTTAGGGTTAAGGTTAGTGTTAGGGTTAGGGCTCGGTTTAGGGTACGGGTTAGGATTAGGGTACGTGTTAGGGTTAGGGTAGGGGTTAGGGTTAGGGTACGCGTTACGGATAGGGTAGTTATTAAACCTATCCCACTCTCTAGATACCCCTTAGCACGTAAAGGAATATTATTTGGGGGTCCAGCCATGGAGAAGAGTTTAGACACTAAGATAATATAAGGAACACACCCATTATAAAGAAATCACATTAGGATTCTCTTTTTAAGCTGTTCCTTAAAACACTAGTGCTTAGGAAATCTATTGGAGGCAGAAGCAGTCAAGGGTAGCCTAGGGTTAGGGTTAGGCTTAGGTTTAGGCTTAGGGTACGGCTTAGGGTACGGGTTCGGGGAGGGCTTCGGGTACGGCGTAGGGTATGGGTTAGGGTTAGGGTTAGTGTTAGGGTTAGGGCTCGGTTTAGGGTACGGGTTAGGATTAGGGTACATGTTAGGGTTAGGGTAGGGGTTAGCGTTAGGGTACGCATTAGGGTTAGGGTAGTTATTAAACCTATCCCACTCTCTAGTTACCCCTTAGCACGTAATGGAATATTATTTGGGGGTCCAGCCATGGAGAAGAGTTTAGACACTAGGAAAAGATAAGGAACACACCCATTATAAAGAAATCACATTAGGATTCTCTTTTTAAGCTGTTCCTTAAAACACTAGTGCTTAGGAAATCTATTGGAGGCAGAAGCAGTCAAGGGTAGCCTAGGGTTAGGGTTAGGCTTAGGTTTAGGCTTAGGGTACGGCTTAGGGTACATGTTCGGGGAGGGCTTCGGGTATGGCGAAGGGTATGGGTTAGCGTTAGGGTTAAGGTTAGTGTTAGGGTTAGGGCTCGGTTTAGGGTACGGGTTAGGATTAGGGTACGTGTTAGGGTTAGGGTAGGGGTTAGGGTTAGGGTACGCGTTACGGATAGGGTAGTTATTAAACCTATCCCACTCTCTAGATACCCCTTAGCACGTAAAGGAATATTATTTGGGGGTCCAGCCATGGAGAAGAGTTTAGACACTAAGATAATATAAGGAACACACCCATTATAAAGAAATCACATTAGGATTCTCTTTTTAAGCTGTTCCTTAAAACACTAGTGCTTAGGAAATCTATTGGAGGCAGAAGCAGTCAAGGGTAGCCTAGGGTTAGGGTTAGGCTTAGGGTTAGGCTTAGGGTATGGCTTAGGGTACGGGTTCGGGTAGGGCTTCGGGTGTGGCGTAGGGTATGGTTTAGGGTTAGGGTTAGTGTTAGGGTTAGGGCTCGGTTTAGGGTACGGGTTAGGATTAGGGTACGTGTTAGTGTTAGGGTAGGGGTTAGGGTTAGGGTACGCGTTAGGGTTAGGGTAGTGATTAAACCTATCCCACTCTCTAGATACCCCTTAGCACATAAAGGAATATTATTTGGGGGTCCAGCCATGGAGAAGAGTTTAGACACTAGGATTAGATAAGGAACACACCCATTATAAAGAAATCACTTTAGGATTCTCTTTTTAAGCTGTTCCTTAAAACACTAGTGCTTAGGAAATCTATTGGAGGCAGAAGCAGTCAAGGGTAGCCTAGGGTTAGGGTTAGGCTTAGGGTTAGGCTTAGGGTACGGCTTAGGGTACGTGTTCGGGGAGGGCTTCGGGTACGGCGTAGGGTATGGGTTAGGGTTAGGGTTAGGGTTAGTGTTAGGGTTAGGGCTCGGTTTAGGGTACGGGTTAGGATTAGGGTACGTGTTAGGGTTAGGGTAGGGGTTAGCGTTAGGGTACGCGTTACGGTTAGGGTAGTTATTAAACCTATCCCACTCTCTAGATACCCCTTAGCACGTAAAGGAATATTATTTGGGGGTCCAGCCATGGAGAAGAGTTTAGACATTAAGATAATATAAGGAACACACCCATTATAAAGAAATCACATTAGGATTCTCTTTTTAAGCTGTTCCTTAAAACACTAGTGCTTAGGAAATCTATTGGAGGCAGAAGCAGTCAAGGGTAGCCTAGGGTTAGGGTTAGGCTTAGGTTTAGGCTTAGGGTACGGCTTAGGGTACATGTTCGGGGAGGGCTTCGGGTATGGCGAAGGGTATGGGTTAGCGTTAGGGTTAAGGTTAGTGTTAGGGTTAGGGCTCGGTTTAGGGTACGGGTTAGGATTAGGGTACGTGTTAGGGTTAGGGTAGGGGTTAGGGTTAGGGTACGCGTTACGGATAGGGTAGTTATTAAACCTATCCCACTCTCTAGATACCCCTTAGCACGTAAAGGAATATTATTTGGGGGTCCAGCCATGGAGAAGAGTTTAGACACTAAGATAATATAAGGAACACACCCATTATAAAGAAATCACATTAGGATTCTCTTTTTAAGCTGTTCCTTAAAACACTAGTGCTTAGGAAATCTATTGGAGGCAGAAGCAGTCAAGGGTAGCCTAGGGTTAGGGTTAGGCTTAGGTTTAGGCTTAGGGTACGGCTTAGGGTACGGGTTCGGGGAGGGCTTCGGGTACGGCGTAGGGTATGGGTTAGGGTTAGGGTTAGTGTTAGGGTTAGGGCTCGGTTTAGGGTACGGGTTAGGATTAGGGTACATGTTAGGGTTAGGGTAGGGGTTAGCGTTAGGGTACGCATTAGGGTTAGGGTAGTTATTAAACCTATCCCACTCTCTAGTTACCCCTTAGCACGTAATGGAATATTATTTGGGGGTCCAGCCATGGAGAAGAGTTTAGACACTAGGAAAAGATAAGGAACACACCCATTATAAAGAAATCACATTAGGATTCTCTTTTTAAGCTGTTCCTTAAAACACTAGTGCTTAGGAAATCTATTGGAGGCAGAAGCAGTCAAGGGTAGCCTAGGGTTAGGGTTAGGCTTAGGTTTAGGCTTAGGGTACGGCTTAGGGTACATGTTCGGGGAGGGCTTCGGGTATGGCGAAGGGTATGGGTTAGCGTTAGGGTTAAGGTTAGTGTTAGGGTTAGGGCTCGGTTTAGGGTACGGGTTAGGATTAGGGTACGTGTTAGGGTTAGGGTAGGGGTTAGGGTTAGGGTACGCGTTACGGATAGGGTAGTTATTAAACCTATCCCACTCTCTAGATACCCCTTAGCACGTAAAGGAATATTATTTGGGGGTCCAGCCATGGAGAAGAGTTTAGACACTAAGATAATATAAGGAACACACCCATTATAAAGAAATCACATTAGGATTCTCTTTTTAAGCTGTTCCTTAAAACACTAGTGCTTAGGAAATCTATTGGAGGCAGAAGCAGTCAAGGGTAGCCTAGGGTTAGGGTTAGGCTTAGGGTTAGGCTTAGGGTATGGCTTAGGGTACGGGTTCGGGTAGGGCTTCGGGTGTGGCGTAGGGTATGGTTTAGGGTTAGGGTTAGTGTTAGGGTTAGGGCTCGGTTTAGGGTACGGGTTAGGATTAGGGTACGTGTTAGTGTTAGGGTAGGGGTTAGGGTTAGGGTACGCGTTAGGGTTAGGGTAGTGATTAAACCTATCCCACTCTCTAGATACCCCTTAGCACATAAAGGAATATTATTTGGGGGTCCAGCCATGGAGAAGAGTTTAGACACTAGGATTAGATAAGGAACACACCCATTATAAAGAAATCACTTTAGGATTCTCTTTTTAAGCTGTTCCTTAAAACACTAGTGCTTAGGAAATCTATTGGAGGCAGAAGCAGTCAAGGGTAGCCTAGGGTTAGGGTTAGGCTTAGGGTTAGGCTTAGGGTACGGCTTAGGGTACGTGTTCGGGGAGGGCTTCGGGTACGGCGTAGGGTATGGGTTAGGGTTAGGGTTAGGGTTAGTGTTAGGGTTAGGGCTCGGTTTAGGGTACGGGTTAGGATTAGGGTACGTGTTAGGGTTAGGGTAGGGGTTAGCGTTAGGGTACGCGTTACGGTTAGGGTAGTTATTAAACCTATCCCACTCTCTAGATACCCCTTAGCACGTAAAGGAATATTATTTGGGGGTCCAGCCATGGAGAAGAGTTTAGACACTAAGATAATATAAGGAACACACCCATTATAAAGAAATCACATTAGGATTCTCTTTTTAAGCTGTTCCTTAAAACACTAGTGCTTAGGAAATCTATTGGAGGCAGAAGCAGTCAAGGGTAGCCTAGGGTTAGGGTTAGGCTTAGGTGTAGGCTTAGGGTACGGCTTAGGGTACGGGTTCGGGGAGGGCTTCGGGTACGGGGTAGGGTATGGGTTAGGGTTAGGGTTAGGGTTAGTGATAGGGTTAGGGCTCGGTTTAGGGTACGGGTTAGGATTAGGGTACATGTTAGGGTTAGGGTAGGGGTTAGCGTTAGGGTACGCATTAGGGTTAGGGTAGTTATTAAACCTATCCCACTCTCTAGTTACCCCTTAGCACGTAATGGAATATTATTTGGGGGTCCAGCCATGGAGAAGAGTTTAGACACTAGGAAAAGATAAGGAACACACCCATTATAAAGAAATCACATTAGGATTCTCTTTTTAAGCTGTTCCTTAAAACACTAGTGCTTAGGAAATCTATTGGGTGCAGAAGCAGTCAAGGGTAGCCTAGGGTTAGGGTTAGGCTTAGGGTACGGCTTAGGGTACGGCTTAGGGTACGGGTTCGGGGAGGGCTTCGGGTACGGCGTAGGGTATGGGTTAGGGTTAGGGTTAGTGTTAGGGTTAGGGCTCGGTTTAGGGTATGGGTTAGGATTAGGGTACGTGTTAGGGTTAGGGTAGGGGTTAGGGTTAGGGTACGCGTTAGGTTTAGGGTAGTGATTAAACCTATCCCACTCTCTAGATACCCCTTAGCACATAAAGGAATATTATTTGGGGGTCCAGCCGTGCAGAAGAGTTTAGACATTAGGATTAGATAAGGAACACACCCATTATAAAGAAATCACATTAGGATTCTCTTTTTAAGCTGTTCCTTAAAACACTAGTGCTTAGGAAATCTATTGGAGGCAGAAGCAGTCAAGGGTAGCCTCGGGTTAGGGTTAGGCTTAGGGTTAGGCTTAGGGTACGGGTTCGGGGAGGGCTTCGGATACGACGTAGGGTATGTTTTAGGGTTAGGGTTAGGGTTAGTGTTAGGGTTAGGGCTCGGTTTAGGGTACGGGTTAGGATTAGGGTACGTGTTAGGGTTAGGGTAGGGGTTAGGGTTAGGGTACGCGTTAGGTTTAGGGTAGTGATTAAACCTATCCCACTCTCTAGATACCCCTTAGCACATAAAGGAATATTATTTGGGGGTCCAGCCGTGCAGAAGAGTTTAGACATTAGGATTAGATAAGGAACACACCCATTATAAAGAAATCACATTAGGATTCTCTTTTTAAGCTGTTCCTTAAAACACTAGTGCTTAGGAAATCTATTGGAGGCAGAAGCAGTCAAGGGTAGCCTCGGGTTAGGGTTAGGCTTAGGGTTAGGCTTAGGGTACGGGTTCGGGGAGGGCTTCGGATACGACGTAGGGTATGTTTTAGGGTTAGGGTTAGGGTTAGTGTTAGGGTTAGGGCTCGGTTTAGGGTACGGGTTAGGATTAGGGTACGTGTTAGGGTTAGGGTAGGGGTTAGCGTTAGGGTACGTGTTAGGGTTAGGGTAGTGATTAAACCTATCCCACTCTCTAGATACCCCTTAGCACGTAAAGGAATATTAATTGTTGGTCCAACCATGGAGAAGAGTTTAGACACTAAGATAATATAAGGAACAAACACATTATAAAGAAATCACAATAGGATTCTCTTTTTAAGCTGTTCCTTAAAACACTAGTGCTTAGGAAATCTATTGGAGGCAGAAGCAGTCAAGGGTAGCCTAGGGTTAGGGTTAGGCTTAGGGTTAGGCTTAGGGTACGGCTTAGGGTACGTGTTCGGGGAGGGCTTCGGGTACGGCGTAGGGTATGGGTTAGGGTTAGGGTTAGGGTTAGTGTTAGGGTTAGGGCTCGGTTTAGGGTACGGGTTAGGATTAGGGTACGTGTTAGGGTTAGGGTAGGGGTTAGCGTTAGGGTACGCGTTACGGTTAGGGTAGTTATTAAACCTATCCCACTCTCTAGATACCCCTTAGCACGTAAAGGAATATTATTTGGGGGTCCAGCCATGGAGAAGAGTTTAGACATTAAGATAATATAAGGAACACACCCATTATAAAGAAATCACATTAGGATTCTCTTTTTAAGCTGTTCCTTAAAACACTAGTGCTTAGGAAATCTATTGGAGGCAGAAGCAGTCAAGGGTAGCCTAGGGTTAGGGTTAGGCTTAGGTTTAGGCTTAGGGTACGGCTTAGGGTACATGTTCGGGGAGGGCTTCGGGTATGGCGAAGGGTATGGGTTAGCGTTAGGGTTAAGGTTAGTGTTAGGGTTAGGGCTCGGTTTAGGGTACGGGTTAGGATTAGGGTACGTGTTAGGGTTAGGGTAGGGGTTAGGGTTAGGGTACGCGTTACGGATAGGGTAGTTATTAAACCTATCCCACTCTCTAGATACCCCTTAGCACGTAAAGGAATATTATTTGGGGGTCCAGCCATGGAGAAGAGTTTAGACACTAAGATAATATAAGGAACACACCCATTATAAAGAAATCACATTAGGATTCTCTTTTTAAGCTGTTCCTTAAAACACTAGTGCTTAGGAAATCTATTGGAGGCAGAAGCAGTCAAGGGTAGCCTAGGGTTAGGGTTAGGCTTAGGTTTAGGCTTAGGGTACGGCTTAGGGTACGGGTTCGGGGAGGGCTTCGGGTACGGCGTAGGGTATGGGTTAGGGTTAGGGTTAGTGTTAGGGTTAGGGCTCGGTTTAGGGTACGGGTTAGGATTAGGGTACATGTTAGGGTTAGGGTAGGGGTTAGCGTTAGGGTACGCATTAGGGTTAGGGTAGTTATTAAACCTATCCCACTCTCTAGTTACCCCTTAGCACGTAATGGAATATTATTTGGGGGTCCAGCCATGGAGAAGAGTTTAGACACTAGGAAAAGATAAGGAACACACCCATTATAAAGAAATCACATTAGGATTCTCTTTTTAAGCTGTTCCTTAAAACACTAGTGCTTAGGAAATCTATTGGAGGCAGAAGCAGTCAAGGGTAGCCTAGGGTTAGGGTTAGGCTTAGGTTTAGGCTTAGGGTACGGCTTAGGGTACATGTTCGGGGAGGGCTTCGGGTATGGCGAAGGGTATGGGTTAGCGTTAGGGTTAAGGTTAGTGTTAGGGTTAGGGCTCGGTTTAGGGTACGGGTTAGGATTAGGGTACGTGTTAGGGTTAGGGTAGGGGTTAGGGTTAGGGTACGCGTTACGGATAGGGTAGTTATTAAACCTATCCCACTCTCTAGATACCCCTTAGCACGTAAAGGAATATTATTTGGGGGTCCAGCCATGGAGAAGAGTTTAGACACTAAGATAATATAAGGAACACACCCATTATAAAGAAATCACATTAGGATTCTCTTTTTAAGCTGTTCCTTAAAACACTAGTGCTTAGGAAATCTATTGGAGGCAGAAGCAGTCAAGGGTAGCCTAGGGTTAGGGTTAGGCTTAGGGTTAGGCTTAGGGTATGGCTTAGGGTACGGGTTCGGGTAGGGCTTCGGGTGTGGCGTAGGGTATGGTTTAGGGTTAGGGTTAGTGTTAGGGTTAGGGCTCGGTTTAGGGTACGGGTTAGGATTAGGGTACGTGTTAGTGTTAGGGTAGGGGTTAGGGTTAGGGTACGCGTTAGGGTTAGGGTAGTGATTAAACCTATCCCACTCTCTAGATACCCCTTAGCACATAAAGGAATATTATTTGGGGGTCCAGCCATGGAGAAGAGTTTAGACACTAGGATTAGATAAGGAACACACCCATTATAAAGAAATCACTTTAGGATTCTCTTTTTAAGCTGTTCCTTAAAACACTAGTGCTTAGGAAATCTATTGGAGGCAGAAGCAGTCAAGGGTAGCCTAGGGTTAGGGTTAGGCTTAGGGTTAGGCTTAGGGTACGGCTTAGGGTACGTGTTCGGGGAGGGCTTCGGGTACGGCGTAGGGTATGGGTTAGGGTTAGGGTTAGGGTTAGTGTTAGGGTTAGGGCTCGGTTTAGGGTACGGGTTAGGATTAGGGTACGTGTTAGGGTTAGGGTAGGGGTTAGCGTTAGGGTACGCGTTACGGTTAGGGTAGTTATTAAACCTATCCCACTCTCTAGATACCCCTTAGCACGTAAAGGAATATTATTTGGGGGTCCAGCCATGGAGAAGAGTTTAGACACTAAGATAATATAAGGAACACACCCATTATAAAGAAATCACATTAGGATTCTCTTTTTAAGCTGTTCCTTAAAACACTAGTGCTTAGGAAATCTATTGGAGGCAGAAGCAGTCAAGGGTAGCCTAGGGTTAGGGTTAGGCTTAGGTGTAGGCTTAGGGTACGGCTTAGGGTACGGGTTCGGGGAGGGCTTCGGGTACGGGGTAGGGTATGGGTTAGGGTTAGGGTTAGGGTTAGTGATAGGGTTAGGGCTCGGTTTAGGGTACGGGTTAGGATTAGGGTACATGTTAGGGTTAGGGTAGGGGTTAGCGTTAGGGTACGCATTAGGGTTAGGGTAGTTATTAAACCTATCCCACTCTCTAGTTACCCCTTAGCACGTAATGGAATATTATTTGGGGGTCCAGCCATGGAGAAGAGTTTAGACACTAGGAAAAGATAAGGAACACACCCATTATAAAGAAATCACATTAGGATTCTCTTTTTAAGCTGTTCCTTAAAACACTAGTGCTTAGGAAATCTATTGGGTGCAGAAGCAGTCAAGGGTAGCCTAGGGTTAGGGTTAGGCTTAGGGTACGGCTTAGGGTACGGCTTAGGGTACGGGTTCGGGGAGGGCTTCGGGTACGGCGTAGGGTATGGGTTAGGGTTAGGGTTAGTGTTAGGGTTAGGGCTCGGTTTAGGGTATGGGTTAGGATTAGGGTACGTGTTAGGGTTAGGGTAGGGGTTAGGGTTAGGGTACGCGTTAGGTTTAGGGTAGTGATTAAACCTATCCCACTCTCTAGATACCCCTTAGCACATAAAGGAATATTATTTGGGGGTCCAGCCGTGCAGAAGAGTTTAGACATTAGGATTAGATAAGGAACACACCCATTATAAAGAAATCACATTAGGATTCTCTTTTTAAGCTGTTCCTTAAAACACTAGTGCTTAGGAAATCTATTGGAGGCAGAAGCAGTCAAGGGTAGCCTCGGGTTAGGGTTAGGCTTAGGGTTAGGCTTAGGGTACGGGTTCGGGGAGGGCTTCGGATACGACGTAGGGTATGTTTTAGGGTTAGGGTTAGGGTTAGTGTTAGGGTTAGGGCTCGGTTTAGGGTACGGGTTAGGATTAGGGTACGTGTTAGGGTTAGGGTAGGGGTTAGGGTTAGGGTACGCGTTAGGTTTAGGGTAGTGATTAAACCTATCCCACTCTCTAGATACCCCTTAGCACATAAAGGAATATTATTTGGGGGTCCAGCCGTGCAGAAGAGTTTAGACATTAGGATTAGATAAGGAACACACCCATTATAAAGAAATCACATTAGGATTCTCTTTTTAAGCTGTTCCTTAAAACACTAGTGCTTAGGAAATCTATTGGAGGCAGAAGCAGTCAAGGGTAGCCTCGGGTTAGGGTTAGGCTTAGGGTTAGGCTTAGGGTACGGGTTCGGGGAGGGCTTCGGATACGACGTAGGGTATGTTTTAGGGTTAGGGTTAGGGTTAGTGTTAGGGTTAGGGCTCGGTTTAGGGTACGGGTTAGGATTAGGGTACGTGTTAGGGTTAGGGTAGGGGTTAGCGTTAGGGTACGTGTTAGGGTTAGGGTAGTGATTAAACCTATCCCACTCTCTAGATACCCCTTAGCACGTAAAGGAATATTAATTGTTGGTCCAACCATGGAGAAGAGTTTAGACACTAAGATAATATAAGGAACAAACACATTATAAAGAAATCACAATAGGATTCTCTTTTTAAGCTGTTCCTTAAAACACTAGTGCTTAGGAAATCTATTGGAGGCAGAAGCAGTCAAGGGTAGCCTAGGGTTAGGGTTAGGCTTAGGGTTAGGCTTAGGGTACGGCTTAGGGTACGTGTTCGGGGAGGGCTTCGGGTACGGCGTAGGGTATGGGTTAGGGTTAGGGTTAGGGTTAGTGTTAGGGTTAGGGCTCGGTTTAGGGTACGGGTTAGGATTAGGGTACGTGTTAGGGTTAGGGTAGGGGTTAGCGTTAGGGTACGCGTTACGGTTAGGGTAGTTATTAAACCTATCCCACTCTCTAGATACCCCTTAGCACGTAAAGGAATATTATTTGGGGGTCCAGCCATGGAGAAGAGTTTAGACATTAAGATAATATAAGGAACACACCCATTATAAAGAAATCACATTAGGATTCTCTTTTTAAGCTGTTCCTTAAAACACTAGTGCTTAGGAAATCTATTGGAGGCAGAAGCAGTCAAGGGTAGCCTAGGGTTAGGGTTAGGCTTAGGTTTAGGCTTAGGGTACGGCTTAGGGTACATGTTCGGGGAGGGCTTCGGGTATGGCGAAGGGTATGGGTTAGCGTTAGGGTTAAGGTTAGTGTTAGGGTTAGGGCTCGGTTTAGGGTACGGGTTAGGATTAGGGTACGTGTTAGGGTTAGGGTAGGGGTTAGGGTTAGGGTACGCGTTACGGATAGGGTAGTTATTAAACCTATCCCACTCTCTAGATACCCCTTAGCACGTAAAGGAATATTATTTGGGGGTCCAGCCATGGAGAAGAGTTTAGACACTAAGATAATATAAGGAACACACCCATTATAAAGAAATCACATTAGGATTCTCTTTTTAAGCTGTTCCTTAAAACACTAGTGCTTAGGAAATCTATTGGAGGCAGAAGCAGTCAAGGGTAGCCTAGGGTTAGGGTTAGGCTTAGGTTTAGGCTTAGGGTACGGCTTAGGGTACGGGTTCGGGGAGGGCTTCGGGTACGGCGTAGGGTATGGGTTAGGGTTAGGGTTAGTGTTAGGGTTAGGGCTCGGTTTAGGGTACGGGTTAGGATTAGGGTACATGTTAGGGTTAGGGTAGGGGTTAGCGTTAGGGTACGCATTAGGGTTAGGGTAGTTATTAAACCTATCCCACTCTCTAGTTACCCCTTAGCACGTAATGGAATATTATTTGGGGGTCCAGCCATGGAGAAGAGTTTAGACACTAGGAAAAGATAAGGAACACACCCATTATAAAGAAATCACATTAGGATTCTCTTTTTAAGCTGTTCCTTAAAACACTAGTGCTTAGGAAATCTATTGGAGGCAGAAGCAGTCAAGGGTAGCCTAGGGTTAGGGTTAGGCTTAGGTTTAGGCTTAGGGTACGGCTTAGGGTACATGTTCGGGGAGGGCTTCGGGTATGGCGAAGGGTATGGGTTAGCGTTAGGGTTAAGGTTAGTGTTAGGGTTAGGGCTCGGTTTAGGGTACGGGTTAGGATTAGGGTACGTGTTAGGGTTAGGGTAGGGGTTAGGGTTAGGGTACGCGTTACGGATAGGGTAGTTATTAAACCTATCCCACTCTCTAGATACCCCTTAGCACGTAAAGGAATATTATTTGGGGGTCCAGCCATGGAGAAGAGTTTAGACACTAAGATAATATAAGGAACACACCCATTATAAAGAAATCACATTAGGATTCTCTTTTTAAGCTGTTCCTTAAAACACTAGTGCTTAGGAAATCTATTGGAGGCAGAAGCAGTCAAGGGTAGCCTAGGGTTAGGGTTAGGCTTAGGGTTAGGCTTAGGGTATGGCTTAGGGTACGGGTTCGGGTAGGGCTTCGGGTGTGGCGTAGGGTATGGTTTAGGGTTAGGGTTAGTGTTAGGGTTAGGGCTCGGTTTAGGGTACGGGTTAGGATTAGGGTACGTGTTAGTGTTAGGGTAGGGGTTAGGGTTAGGGTACGCGTTAGGGTTAGGGTAGTGATTAAACCTATCCCACTCTCTAGATACCCCTTAGCACATAAAGGAATATTATTTGGGGGTCCAGCCATGGAGAAGAGTTTAGACACTAGGATTAGATAAGGAACACACCCATTATAAAGAAATCACTTTAGGATTCTCTTTTTAAGCTGTTCCTTAAAACACTAGTGCTTAGGAAATCTATTGGAGGCAGAAGCAGTCAAGGGTAGCCTAGGGTTAGGGTTAGGCTTAGGGTTAGGCTTAGGGTACGGCTTAGGGTACGTGTTCGGGGAGGGCTTCGGGTACGGCGTAGGGTATGGGTTAGGGTTAGGGTTAGGGTTAGTGTTAGGGTTAGGGCTCGGTTTAGGGTACGGGTTAGGATTAGGGTACGTGTTAGGGTTAGGGTAGGGGTTAGCGTTAGGGTACGCGTTACGGTTAGGGTAGTTATTAAACCTATCCCACTCTCTAGATACCCCTTAGCACGTAAAGGAATATTATTTGGGGGTCCAGCCATGGAGAAGAGTTTAGACACTAAGATAATATAAGGAACACACCCATTATAAAGAAATCACATTAGGATTCTCTTTTTAAGCTGTTCCTTAAAACACTAGTGCTTAGGAAATCTATTGGAGGCAGAAGCAGTCAAGGGTAGCCTAGGGTTAGGGTTAGGCTTAGGTGTAGGCTTAGGGTACGGCTTAGGGTACGGGTTCGGGGAGGGCTTCGGGTACGGGGTAGGGTATGGGTTAGGGTTAGGGTTAGGGTTAGTGATAGGGTTAGGGCTCGGTTTAGGGTACGGGTTAGGATTAGGGTACATGTTAGGGTTAGGGTAGGGGTTAGCGTTAGGGTACGCATTAGGGTTAGGGTAGTTATTAAACCTATCCCACTCTCTAGTTACCCCTTAGCACGTAATGGAATATTATTTGGGGGTCCAGCCATGGAGAAGAGTTTAGACACTAGGAAAAGATAAGGAACACACCCATTATAAAGAAATCACATTAGGATTCTCTTTTTAAGCTGTTCCTTAAAACACTAGTGCTTAGGAAATCTATTGGGTGCAGAAGCAGTCAAGGGTAGCCTAGGGTTAGGGTTAGGCTTAGGGTACGGCTTAGGGTACGGCTTAGGGTACGGGTTCGGGGAGGGCTTCGGGTACGGCGTAGGGTATGGGTTAGGGTTAGGGTTAGTGTTAGGGTTAGGGCTCGGTTTAGGGTATGGGTTAGGATTAGGGTACGTGTTAGGGTTAGGGTAGGGGTTAGGGTTAGGGTACGCGTTAGGTTTAGGGTAGTGATTAAACCTATCCCACTCTCTAGATACCCCTTAGCACATAAAGGAATATTATTTGGGGGTCCAGCCGTGCAGAAGAGTTTAGACATTAGGATTAGATAAGGAACACACCCATTATAAAGAAATCACATTAGGATTCTCTTTTTAAGCTGTTCCTTAAAACACTAGTGCTTAGGAAATCTATTGGAGGCAGAAGCAGTCAAGGGTAGCCTCGGGTTAGGGTTAGGCTTAGGGTTAGGCTTAGGGTACGGGTTCGGGGAGGGCTTCGGATACGACGTAGGGTATGTTTTAGGGTTAGGGTTAGGGTTAGTGTTAGGGTTAGGGCTCGGTTTAGGGTACGGGTTAGGATTAGGGTACGTGTTAGGGTTAGGGTAGGGGTTAGGGTTAGGGTACGCGTTAGGTTTAGGGTAGTGATTAAACCTATCCCACTCTCTAGATACCCCTTAGCACATAAAGGAATATTATTTGGGGGTCCAGCCGTGCAGAAGAGTTTAGACATTAGGATTAGATAAGGAACACACCCATTATAAAGAAATCACATTAGGATTCTCTTTTTAAGCTGTTCCTTAAAACACTAGTGCTTAGGAAATCTATTGGAGGCAGAAGCAGTCAAGGGTAGCCTCGGGTTAGGGTTAGGCTTAGGGTTAGGCTTAGGGTACGGGTTCGGGGAGGGCTTCGGATACGACGTAGGGTATGTTTTAGGGTTAGGGTTAGGGTTAGTGTTAGGGTTAGGGCTCGGTTTAGGGTACGGGTTAGGATTAGGGTACGTGTTAGGGTTAGGGTAGGGGTTAGCGTTAGGGTACGTGTTAGGGTTAGGGTAGTGATTAAACCTATCCCACTCTCTAGATACCCCTTAGCACGTAAAGGAATATTAATTGTTGGTCCAACCATGGAGAAGAGTTTAGACACTAAGATAATATAAGGAACAAACACATTATAAAGAAATCACAATAGGATTCTCTTTTTAAGCTGTTCCTTAAAACACTAGTGCTTAGGAAATCTATTGGAGGCAGAAGCAGTCAAGGGTAGCCTAGGGTTAGGGTTAGGCTTAGGGTTAGGCTTAGGGTACGGCTTAGGGTACGTGTTCGGGGAGGGCTTCGGGTACGGCGTAGGGTATGGGTTAGGGTTAGGGTTAGGGTTAGTGTTAGGGTTAGGGCTCGGTTTAGGGTACGGGTTAGGATTAGGGTACGTGTTAGGGTTAGGGTAGGGGTTAGCGTTAGGGTACGCGTTACGGTTAGGGTAGTTATTAAACCTATCCCACTCTCTAGATACCCCTTAGCACGTAAAGGAATATTATTTGGGGGTCCAGCCATGGAGAAGAGTTTAGACATTAAGATAATATAAGGAACACACCCATTATAAAGAAATCACATTAGGATTCTCTTTTTAAGCTGTTCCTTAAAACACTAGTGCTTAGGAAATCTATTGGAGGCAGAAGCAGTCAAGGGTAGCCTAGGGTTAGGGTTAGGCTTAGGTTTAGGCTTAGGGTACGGCTTAGGGTACATGTTCGGGGAGGGCTTCGGGTATGGCGAAGGGTATGGGTTAGCGTTAGGGTTAAGGTTAGTGTTAGGGTTAGGGCTCGGTTTAGGGTACGGGTTAGGATTAGGGTACGTGTTAGGGTTAGGGTAGGGGTTAGGGTTAGGGTACGCGTTACGGATAGGGTAGTTATTAAACCTATCCCACTCTCTAGATACCCCTTAGCACGTAAAGGAATATTATTTGGGGGTCCAGCCATGGAGAAGAGTTTAGACACTAAGATAATATAAGGAACACACCCATTATAAAGAAATCACATTAGGATTCTCTTTTTAAGCTGTTCCTTAAAACACTAGTGCTTAGGAAATCTATTGGAGGCAGAAGCAGTCAAGGGTAGCCTAGGGTTAGGGTTAGGCTTAGGTGTAGGCTTAGGGTACGGCTTAGGGTACGGGTTCGGGGAGGGCTTCGGGTACGGGGTAGGGTATGGGTTAGGGTTAGGGTTAGGGTTAGTGATAGGGTTAGGGCTCGGTTTAGGGTACGGGTTAGGATTAGGGTACATGTTAGGGTTAGGGTAGGGGTTAGCGTTAGGGTACGCATTAGGGTTAGGGTAGTTATTAAACCTATCCCACTCTCTAGTTACCCCTTAGCACGTAATGGAATATTATTTGGGGGTCCAGCCATGGAGAAGAGTTTAGACACTAGGAAAAGATAAGGAACACACCCATTATAAAGAAATCACATTAGGATTCTCTTTTTAAGCTGTTCCTTAAAACACTAGTGCTTAGGAAATCTATTGGGTGCAGAAGCAGTCAAGGGTAGCCTAGGGTTAGGGTTAGGCTTAGGGTACGGCTTAGGGTACGGCTTAGGGTACGGGTTCGGGGAGGGCTTCGGGTACGGCGTAGGGTATGGGTTAGGGTTAGGGTTAGTGTTAGGGTTAGGGCTCGGTTTAGGGTATGGGTTAGGATTAGGGTACGTGTTAGGGTTAGGGTAGGGGTTAGGGTTAGGGTACGCGTTAGGTTTAGGGTAGTGATTAAACCTATCCCACTCTCTAGATACCCCTTAGCACATAAAGGAATATTATTTGGGGGTCCAGCCGTGCAGAAGAGTTTAGACATTAGGATTAGATAAGGAACACACCCATTATAAAGAAATCACATTAGGATTCTCTTTTTAAGCTGTTCCTTAAAACACTAGTGCTTAGGAAATCTATTGGAGGCAGAAGCAGTCAAGGGTAGCCTCGGGTTAGGGTTAGGCTTAGGGTTAGGCTTAGGGTACGGGTTCGGGGAGGGCTTCGGATACGACGTAGGGTATGTTTTAGGGTTAGGGTTAGGGTTAGTGTTAGGGTTAGGGCTCGGTTTAGGGTACGGGTTAGGATTAGGGTACGTGTTAGGGTTAGGGTAGGGGTTAGGGTTAGGGTACGCGTTAGGTTTAGGGTAGTGATTAAACCTATCCCACTCTCTAGATACCCCTTAGCACATAAAGGAATATTATTTGGGGGTCCAGCCGTGCAGAAGAGTTTAGACATTAGGATTAGATAAGGAACACACCCATTATAAAGAAATCACATTAGGATTCTCTTTTTAAGCTGTTCCTTAAAACACTAGTGCTTAGGAAATCTATTGGAGGCAGAAGCAGTCAAGGGTAGCCTCGGGTTAGGGTTAGGCTTAGGGTTAGGCTTAGGGTACGGGTTCGGGGAGGGCTTCGGATACGACGTAGGGTATGTTTTAGGGTTAGGGTTAGGGTTAGTGTTAGGGTTAGGGCTCGGTTTAGGGTACGGGTTAGGATTAGGGTACGTGTTAGGGTTAGGGTAGGGGTTAGCGTTAGGGTACGTGTTAGGGTTAGGGTAGTGATTAAACCTATCCCACTCTCTAGATACCCCTTAGCACGTAAAGGAATATTAATTGTTGGTCCAACCATGGAGAAGAGTTTAGACACTAAGATAATATAAGGAACAAACACATTATAAAGAAATCACAATAGGATTCTCTTTTTAAGCTGTTCCTTAAAACACTAGTGCTTAGGAAATCTATTGGAGGCAGAAGCAGTCAAGGGTAGCCTAGGGTTAGGGTTAGGCTTAGGGTTAGGCTTAGGGTACGGCTTAGGGTACGTGTTCGGGGAGGGCTTCGGGTACGGCGTAGGGTATGGGTTAGGGTTAGGGTTAGGGTTAGTGTTAGGGTTAGGGCTCGGTTTAGGGTACGGGTTAGGATTAGGGTACGTGTTAGGGTTAGGGTAGGGGTTAGCGTTAGGGTACGCGTTACGGTTAGGGTAGTTATTAAACCTATCCCACTCTCTAGATACCCCTTAGCACGTAAAGGAATATTATTTGGGGGTCCAGCCATGGAGAAGAGTTTAGACATTAAGATAATATAAGGAACACACCCATTATAAAGAAATCACATTAGGATTCTCTTTTTAAGCTGTTCCTTAAAACACTAGTGCTTAGGAAATCTATTGGAGGCAGAAGCAGTCAAGGGTAGCCTAGGGTTAGGGTTAGGCTTAGGTTTAGGCTTAGGGTACGGCTTAGGGTACATGTTCGGGGAGGGCTTCGGGTATGGCGAAGGGTATGGGTTAGCGTTAGGGTTAAGGTTAGTGTTAGGGTTAGGGCTCGGTTTAGGGTACGGGTTAGGATTAGGGTACGTGTTAGGGTTAGGGTAGGGGTTAGGGTTAGGGTACGCGTTACGGATAGGGTAGTTATTAAACCTATCCCACTCTCTAGATACCCCTTAGCACGTAAAGGAATATTATTTGGGGGTCCAGCCATGGAGAAGAGTTTAGACACTAAGATAATATAAGGAACACACCCATTATAAAGAAATCACATTAGGATTCTCTTTTTAAGCTGTTCCTTAAAACACTAGTGCTTAGGAAATCTATTGGAGGCAGAAGCAGTCAAGGGTAGCCTAGGGTTAGGGTTAGGCTTAGGTTTAGGCTTAGGGTACGGCTTAGGGTACGGGTTCGGGGAGGGCTTCGGGTACGGCGTAGGGTATGGGTTAGGGTTAGGGTTAGTGTTAGGGTTAGGGCTCGGTTTAGGGTACGGGTTAGGATTAGGGTACATGTTAGGGTTAGGGTAGGGGTTAGCGTTAGGGTACGCATTAGGGTTAGGGTAGTTATTAAACCTATCCCACTCTCTAGTTACCCCTTAGCACGTAATGGAATATTATTTGGGGGTCCAGCCATGGAGAAGAGTTTAGACACTAGGAAAAGATAAGGAACACACCCATTATAAAGAAATCACATTAGGATTCTCTTTTTAAGCTGTTCCTTAAAACACTAGTGCTTAGGAAATCTATTGGAGGCAGAAGCAGTCAAGGGTAGCCTAGGGTTAGGGTTAGGCTTAGGTTTAGGCTTAGGGTACGGCTTAGGGTACATGTTCGGGGAGGGCTTCGGGTATGGCGAAGGGTATGGGTTAGCGTTAGGGTTAAGGTTAGTGTTAGGGTTAGGGCTCGGTTTAGGGTACGGGTTAGGATTAGGGTACGTGTTAGGGTTAGGGTAGGGGTTAGGGTTAGGGTACGCGTTACGGATAGGGTAGTTATTAAACCTATCCCACTCTCTAGATACCCCTTAGCACGTAAAGGAATATTATTTGGGGGTCCAGCCATGGAGAAGAGTTTAGACACTAAGATAATATAAGGAACACACCCATTATAAAGAAATCACATTAGGATTCTCTTTTTAAGCTGTTCCTTAAAACACTAGTGCTTAGGAAATCTATTGGAGGCAGAAGCAGTCAAGGGTAGCCTAGGGTTAGGGTTAGGCTTAGGGTTAGGCTTAGGGTATGGCTTAGGGTACGGGTTCGGGTAGGGCTTCGGGTGTGGCGTAGGGTATGGTTTAGGGTTAGGGTTAGTGTTAGGGTTAGGGCTCGGTTTAGGGTACGGGTTAGGATTAGGGTACGTGTTAGTGTTAGGGTAGGGGTTAGGGTTAGGGTACGCGTTAGGGTTAGGGTAGTGATTAAACCTATCCCACTCTCTAGATACCCCTTAGCACATAAAGGAATATTATTTGGGGGTCCAGCCATGGAGAAGAGTTTAGACACTAGGATTAGATAAGGAACACACCCATTATAAAGAAATCACTTTAGGATTCTCTTTTTAAGCTGTTCCTTAAAACACTAGTGCTTAGGAAATCT
The DNA here is from genome assembly GCF_965194825.1 of Balaenoptera physalus. Taxonomy (NCBI): domain Eukaryota; kingdom Metazoa; phylum Chordata; class Mammalia; order Artiodactyla; family Balaenopteridae; genus Balaenoptera; species Balaenoptera physalus. The sequence continues at coordinate 81,605 of NW_028126443.1, read as the reverse complement.
ATTGGAGGCAGAAGCAGTCAAGGGTAGCCTAGGGTTAGGGTTAGGCTTAGGGTTAGGCTTAGGGTACGGCTTAGGGTACGTGTTCGGGGAGGGCTTCGGGTACGGCGTAGGGTATGGGTTAGGGTTAGGGTTAGGGTTAGTGTTAGGGTTAGGGCTCGGTTTAGGGTACGGGTTAGGATTAGGGTACGTGTTAGGGTTAGGGTAGGGGTTAGCGTTAGGGTACGCGTTACGGTTAGGGTAGTTATTAAACCTATCCCACTCTCTAGATACCCCTTAGCACGTAAAGGAATATTATTTGGGGGTCCAGCCATGGAGAAGAGTTTAGACACTAAGATAATATAAGGAACACACCCATTATAAAGAAATCACATTAGGATTCTCTTTTTAAGCTGTTCCTTAAAACACTAGTGCTTAGGAAATCTATTGGAGGCAGAAGCAGTCAAGGGTAGCCTAGGGTTAGGGTTAGGCTTAGGTGTAGGCTTAGGGTACGGCTTAGGGTACGGGTTCGGGGAGGGCTTCGGGTACGGGGTAGGGTATGGGTTAGGGTTAGGGTTAGGGTTAGTGATAGGGTTAGGGCTCGGTTTAGGGTACGGGTTAGGATTAGGGTACATGTTAGGGTTAGGGTAGGGGTTAGCGTTAGGGTACGCATTAGGGTTAGGGTAGTTATTAAACCTATCCCACTCTCTAGTTACCCCTTAGCACGTAATGGAATATTATTTGGGGGTCCAGCCATGGAGAAGAGTTTAGACACTAGGAAAAGATAAGGAACACACCCATTATAAAGAAATCACATTAGGATTCTCTTTTTAAGCTGTTCCTTAAAACACTAGTGCTTAGGAAATCTATTGGGTGCAGAAGCAGTCAAGGGTAGCCTAGGGTTAGGGTTAGGCTTAGGGTACGGCTTAGGGTACGGCTTAGGGTACGGGTTCGGGGAGGGCTTCGGGTACGGCGTAGGGTATGGGTTAGGGTTAGGGTTAGTGTTAGGGTTAGGGCTCGGTTTAGGGTATGGGTTAGGATTAGGGTACGTGTTAGGGTTAGGGTAGGGGTTAGGGTTAGGGTACGCGTTAGGTTTAGGGTAGTGATTAAACCTATCCCACTCTCTAGATACCCCTTAGCACATAAAGGAATATTATTTGGGGGTCCAGCCGTGCAGAAGAGTTTAGACATTAGGATTAGATAAGGAACACACCCATTATAAAGAAATCACATTAGGATTCTCTTTTTAAGCTGTTCCTTAAAACACTAGTGCTTAGGAAATCTATTGGAGGCAGAAGCAGTCAAGGGTAGCCTCGGGTTAGGGTTAGGCTTAGGGTTAGGCTTAGGGTACGGGTTCGGGGAGGGCTTCGGATACGACGTAGGGTATGTTTTAGGGTTAGGGTTAGGGTTAGTGTTAGGGTTAGGGCTCGGTTTAGGGTACGGGTTAGGATTAGGGTACGTGTTAGGGTTAGGGTAGGGGTTAGGGTTAGGGTACGCGTTAGGTTTAGGGTAGTGATTAAACCTATCCCACTCTCTAGATACCCCTTAGCACATAAAGGAATATTATTTGGGGGTCCAGCCGTGCAGAAGAGTTTAGACATTAGGATTAGATAAGGAACACACCCATTATAAAGAAATCACATTAGGATTCTCTTTTTAAGCTGTTCCTTAAAACACTAGTGCTTAGGAAATCTATTGGAGGCAGAAGCAGTCAAGGGTAGCCTCGGGTTAGGGTTAGGCTTAGGGTTAGGCTTAGGGTACGGGTTCGGGGAGGGCTTCGGATACGACGTAGGGTATGTTTTAGGGTTAGGGTTAGGGTTAGTGTTAGGGTTAGGGCTCGGTTTAGGGTACGGGTTAGGATTAGGGTACGTGTTAGGGTTAGGGTAGGGGTTAGCGTTAGGGTACGTGTTAGGGTTAGGGTAGTGATTAAACCTATCCCACTCTCTAGATACCCCTTAGCACGTAAAGGAATATTAATTGTTGGTCCAACCATGGAGAAGAGTTTAGACACTAAGATAATATAAGGAACAAACACATTATAAAGAAATCACAATAGGATTCTCTTTTTAAGCTGTTCCTTAAAACACTAGTGCTTAGGAAATCTATTGGAGGCAGAAGCAGTCAAGGGTAGCCTAGGGTTAGGGTTAGGCTTAGGGTTAGGCTTAGGGTACGGCTTAGGGTACGTGTTCGGGGAGGGCTTCGGGTACGGCGTAGGGTATGGGTTAGGGTTAGGGTTAGGGTTAGTGTTAGGGTTAGGGCTCGGTTTAGGGTACGGGTTAGGATTAGGGTACGTGTTAGGGTTAGGGTAGGGGTTAGCGTTAGGGTACGCGTTACGGTTAGGGTAGTTATTAAACCTATCCCACTCTCTAGATACCCCTTAGCACGTAAAGGAATATTATTTGGGGGTCCAGCCATGGAGAAGAGTTTAGACATTAAGATAATATAAGGAACACACCCATTATAAAGAAATCACATTAGGATTCTCTTTTTAAGCTGTTCCTTAAAACACTAGTGCTTAGGAAATCTATTGGAGGCAGAAGCAGTCAAGGGTAGCCTAGGGTTAGGGTTAGGCTTAGGTTTAGGCTTAGGGTACGGCTTAGGGTACATGTTCGGGGAGGGCTTCGGGTATGGCGAAGGGTATGGGTTAGCGTTAGGGTTAAGGTTAGTGTTAGGGTTAGGGCTCGGTTTAGGGTACGGGTTAGGATTAGGGTACGTGTTAGGGTTAGGGTAGGGGTTAGGGTTAGGGTACGCGTTACGGATAGGGTAGTTATTAAACCTATCCCACTCTCTAGATACCCCTTAGCACGTAAAGGAATATTATTTGGGGGTCCAGCCATGGAGAAGAGTTTAGACACTAAGATAATATAAGGAACACACCCATTATAAAGAAATCACATTAGGATTCTCTTTTTAAGCTGTTCCTTAAAACACTAGTGCTTAGGAAATCTATTGGAGGCAGAAGCAGTCAAGGGTAGCCTAGGGTTAGGGTTAGGCTTAGGTTTAGGCTTAGGGTACGGCTTAGGGTACGGGTTCGGGGAGGGCTTCGGGTACGGCGTAGGGTATGGGTTAGGGTTAGGGTTAGTGTTAGGGTTAGGGCTCGGTTTAGGGTACGGGTTAGGATTAGGGTACATGTTAGGGTTAGGGTAGGGGTTAGCGTTAGGGTACGCATTAGGGTTAGGGTAGTTATTAAACCTATCCCACTCTCTAGTTACCCCTTAGCACGTAATGGAATATTATTTGGGGGTCCAGCCATGGAGAAGAGTTTAGACACTAGGAAAAGATAAGGAACACACCCATTATAAAGAAATCACATTAGGATTCTCTTTTTAAGCTGTTCCTTAAAACACTAGTGCTTAGGAAATCTATTGGAGGCAGAAGCAGTCAAGGGTAGCCTAGGGTTAGGGTTAGGCTTAGGTTTAGGCTTAGGGTACGGCTTAGGGTACATGTTCGGGGAGGGCTTCGGGTATGGCGAAGGGTATGGGTTAGCGTTAGGGTTAAGGTTAGTGTTAGGGTTAGGGCTCGGTTTAGGGTACGGGTTAGGATTAGGGTACGTGTTAGGGTTAGGGTAGGGGTTAGGGTTAGGGTACGCGTTACGGATAGGGTAGTTATTAAACCTATCCCACTCTCTAGATACCCCTTAGCACGTAAAGGAATATTATTTGGGGGTCCAGCCATGGAGAAGAGTTTAGACACTAAGATAATATAAGGAACACACCCATTATAAAGAAATCACATTAGGATTCTCTTTTTAAGCTGTTCCTTAAAACACTAGTGCTTAGGAAATCTATTGGAGGCAGAAGCAGTCAAGGGTAGCCTAGGGTTAGGGTTAGGCTTAGGGTTAGGCTTAGGGTATGGCTTAGGGTACGGGTTCGGGTAGGGCTTCGGGTGTGGCGTAGGGTATGGTTTAGGGTTAGGGTTAGTGTTAGGGTTAGGGCTCGGTTTAGGGTACGGGTTAGGATTAGGGTACGTGTTAGTGTTAGGGTAGGGGTTAGGGTTAGGGTACGCGTTAGGGTTAGGGTAGTGATTAAACCTATCCCACTCTCTAGATACCCCTTAGCACATAAAGGAATATTATTTGGGGGTCCAGCCATGGAGAAGAGTTTAGACACTAGGATTAGATAAGGAACACACCCATTATAAAGAAATCACTTTAGGATTCTCTTTTTAAGCTGTTCCTTAAAACACTAGTGCTTAGGAAATCTATTGGAGGCAGAAGCAGTCAAGGGTAGCCTAGGGTTAGGGTTAGGCTTAGGGTTAGGCTTAGGGTACGGCTTAGGGTACGTGTTCGGGGAGGGCTTCGGGTACGGCGTAGGGTATGGGTTAGGGTTAGGGTTAGGGTTAGTGTTAGGGTTAGGGCTCGGTTTAGGGTACGGGTTAGGATTAGGGTACGTGTTAGGGTTAGGGTAGGGGTTAGCGTTAGGGTACGCGTTACGGTTAGGGTAGTTATTAAACCTATCCCACTCTCTAGATACCCCTTAGCACGTAAAGGAATATTATTTGGGGGTCCAGCCATGGAGAAGAGTTTAGACATTAAGATAATATAAGGAACACACCCATTATAAAGAAATCACATTAGGATTCTCTTTTTAAGCTGTTCCTTAAAACACTAGTGCTTAGGAAATCTATTGGAGGCAGAAGCAGTCAAGGGTAGCCTAGGGTTAGGGTTAGGCTTAGGTTTAGGCTTAGGGTACGGCTTAGGGTACATGTTCGGGGAGGGCTTCGGGTATGGCGAAGGGTATGGGTTAGCGTTAGGGTTAAGGTTAGTGTTAGGGTTAGGGCTCGGTTTAGGGTACGGGTTAGGATTAGGGTACGTGTTAGGGTTAGGGTAGGGGTTAGGGTTAGGGTACGCGTTACGGATAGGGTAGTTATTAAACCTATCCCACTCTCTAGATACCCCTTAGCACGTAAAGGAATATTATTTGGGGGTCCAGCCATGGAGAAGAGTTTAGACACTAAGATAATATAAGGAACACACCCATTATAAAGAAATCACATTAGGATTCTCTTTTTAAGCTGTTCCTTAAAACACTAGTGCTTAGGAAATCTATTGGAGGCAGAAGCAGTCAAGGGTAGCCTAGGGTTAGGGTTAGGCTTAGGTTTAGGCTTAGGGTACGGCTTAGGGTACGGGTTCGGGGAGGGCTTCGGGTACGGCGTAGGGTATGGGTTAGGGTTAGGGTTAGTGTTAGGGTTAGGGCTCGGTTTAGGGTACGGGTTAGGATTAGGGTACATGTTAGGGTTAGGGTAGGGGTTAGCGTTAGGGTACGCATTAGGGTTAGGGTAGTTATTAAACCTATCCCACTCTCTAGTTACCCCTTAGCACGTAATGGAATATTATTTGGGGGTCCAGCCATGGAGAAGAGTTTAGACACTAGGAAAAGATAAGGAACACACCCATTATAAAGAAATCACATTAGGATTCTCTTTTTAAGCTGTTCCTTAAAACACTAGTGCTTAGGAAATCTATTGGAGGCAGAAGCAGTCAAGGGTAGCCTAGGGTTAGGGTTAGGCTTAGGTTTAGGCTTAGGGTACGGCTTAGGGTACATGTTCGGGGAGGGCTTCGGGTATGGCGAAGGGTATGGGTTAGCGTTAGGGTTAAGGTTAGTGTTAGGGTTAGGGCTCGGTTTAGGGTACGGGTTAGGATTAGGGTACGTGTTAGGGTTAGGGTAGGGGTTAGGGTTAGGGTACGCGTTACGGATAGGGTAGTTATTAAACCTATCCCACTCTCTAGATACCCCTTAGCACGTAAAGGAATATTATTTGGGGGTCCAGCCATGGAGAAGAGTTTAGACACTAAGATAATATAAGGAACACACCCATTATAAAGAAATCACATTAGGATTCTCTTTTTAAGCTGTTCCTTAAAACACTAGTGCTTAGGAAATCTATTGGAGGCAGAAGCAGTCAAGGGTAGCCTAGGGTTAGGGTTAGGCTTAGGGTTAGGCTTAGGGTATGGCTTAGGGTACGGGTTCGGGTAGGGCTTCGGGTGTGGCGTAGGGTATGGTTTAGGGTTAGGGTTAGTGTTAGGGTTAGGGCTCGGTTTAGGGTACGGGTTAGGATTAGGGTACGTGTTAGTGTTAGGGTAGGGGTTAGGGTTAGGGTACGCGTTAGGGTTAGGGTAGTGATTAAACCTATCCCACTCTCTAGATACCCCTTAGCACATAAAGGAATATTATTTGGGGGTCCAGCCATGGAGAAGAGTTTAGACACTAGGATTAGATAAGGAACACACCCATTATAAAGAAATCACTTTAGGATTCTCTTTTTAAGCTGTTCCTTAAAACACTAGTGCTTAGGAAATCTATTGGAGGCAGAAGCAGTCAAGGGTAGCCTAGGGTTAGGGTTAGGCTTAGGGTTAGGCTTAGGGTACGGCTTAGGGTACGTGTTCGGGGAGGGCTTCGGGTACGGCGTAGGGTATGGGTTAGGGTTAGGGTTAGGGTTAGTGTTAGGGTTAGGGCTCGGTTTAGGGTACGGGTTAGGATTAGGGTACGTGTTAGGGTTAGGGTAGGGGTTAGCGTTAGGGTACGCGTTACGGTTAGGGTAGTTATTAAACCTATCCCACTCTCTAGATACCCCTTAGCACGTAAAGGAATATTATTTGGGGGTCCAGCCATGGAGAAGAGTTTAGACACTAAGATAATATAAGGAACACACCCATTATAAAGAAATCACATTAGGATTCTCTTTTTAAGCTGTTCCTTAAAACACTAGTGCTTAGGAAATCTATTGGAGGCAGAAGCAGTCAAGGGTAGCCTAGGGTTAGGGTTAGGCTTAGGTGTAGGCTTAGGGTACGGCTTAGGGTACGGGTTCGGGGAGGGCTTCGGGTACGGGGTAGGGTATGGGTTAGGGTTAGGGTTAGGGTTAGTGATAGGGTTAGGGCTCGGTTTAGGGTACGGGTTAGGATTAGGGTACATGTTAGGGTTAGGGTAGGGGTTAGCGTTAGGGTACGCATTAGGGTTAGGGTAGTTATTAAACCTATCCCACTCTCTAGTTACCCCTTAGCACGTAATGGAATATTATTTGGGGGTCCAGCCATGGAGAAGAGTTTAGACACTAGGAAAAGATAAGGAACACACCCATTATAAAGAAATCACATTAGGATTCTCTTTTTAAGCTGTTCCTTAAAACACTAGTGCTTAGGAAATCTATTGGGTGCAGAAGCAGTCAAGGGTAGCCTAGGGTTAGGGTTAGGCTTAGGGTACGGCTTAGGGTACGGCTTAGGGTACGGGTTCGGGGAGGGCTTCGGGTACGGCGTAGGGTATGGGTTAGGGTTAGGGTTAGTGTTAGGGTTAGGGCTCGGTTTAGGGTATGGGTTAGGATTAGGGTACGTGTTAGGGTTAGGGTAGGGGTTAGGGTTAGGGTACGCGTTAGGTTTAGGGTAGTGATTAAACCTATCCCACTCTCTAGATACCCCTTAGCACATAAAGGAATATTATTTGGGGGTCCAGCCGTGCAGAAGAGTTTAGACATTAGGATTAGATAAGGAACACACCCATTATAAAGAAATCACATTAGGATTCTCTTTTTAAGCTGTTCCTTAAAACACTAGTGCTTAGGAAATCTATTGGAGGCAGAAGCAGTCAAGGGTAGCCTCGGGTTAGGGTTAGGCTTAGGGTTAGGCTTAGGGTACGGGTTCGGGGAGGGCTTCGGATACGACGTAGGGTATGTTTTAGGGTTAGGGTTAGGGTTAGTGTTAGGGTTAGGGCTCGGTTTAGGGTACGGGTTAGGATTAGGGTACGTGTTAGGGTTAGGGTAGGGGTTAGGGTTAGGGTACGCGTTAGGTTTAGGGTAGTGATTAAACCTATCCCACTCTCTAGATACCCCTTAGCACATAAAGGAATATTATTTGGGGGTCCAGCCGTGCAGAAGAGTTTAGACATTAGGATTAGATAAGGAACACACCCATTATAAAGAAATCACATTAGGATTCTCTTTTTAAGCTGTTCCTTAAAACACTAGTGCTTAGGAAATCTATTGGAGGCAGAAGCAGTCAAGGGTAGCCTCGGGTTAGGGTTAGGCTTAGGGTTAGGCTTAGGGTACGGGTTCGGGGAGGGCTTCGGATACGACGTAGGGTATGTTTTAGGGTTAGGGTTAGGGTTAGTGTTAGGGTTAGGGCTCGGTTTAGGGTACGGGTTAGGATTAGGGTACGTGTTAGGGTTAGGGTAGGGGTTAGCGTTAGGGTACGTGTTAGGGTTAGGGTAGTGATTAAACCTATCCCACTCTCTAGATACCCCTTAGCACGTAAAGGAATATTAATTGTTGGTCCAACCATGGAGAAGAGTTTAGACACTAAGATAATATAAGGAACAAACACATTATAAAGAAATCACAATAGGATTCTCTTTTTAAGCTGTTCCTTAAAACACTAGTGCTTAGGAAATCTATTGGAGGCAGAAGCAGTCAAGGGTAGCCTAGGGTTAGGGTTAGGCTTAGGGTTAGGCTTAGGGTACGGCTTAGGGTACGTGTTCGGGGAGGGCTTCGGGTACGGCGTAGGGTATGGGTTAGGGTTAGGGTTAGGGTTAGTGTTAGGGTTAGGGCTCGGTTTAGGGTACGGGTTAGGATTAGGGTACGTGTTAGGGTTAGGGTAGGGGTTAGCGTTAGGGTACGCGTTACGGTTAGGGTAGTTATTAAACCTATCCCACTCTCTAGATACCCCTTAGCACGTAAAGGAATATTATTTGGGGGTCCAGCCATGGAGAAGAGTTTAGACATTAAGATAATATAAGGAACACACCCATTATAAAGAAATCACATTAGGATTCTCTTTTTAAGCTGTTCCTTAAAACACTAGTGCTTAGGAAATCTATTGGAGGCAGAAGCAGTCAAGGGTAGCCTAGGGTTAGGGTTAGGCTTAGGTTTAGGCTTAGGGTACGGCTTAGGGTACATGTTCGGGGAGGGCTTCGGGTATGGCGAAGGGTATGGGTTAGCGTTAGGGTTAAGGTTAGTGTTAGGGTTAGGGCTCGGTTTAGGGTACGGGTTAGGATTAGGGTACGTGTTAGGGTTAGGGTAGGGGTTAGGGTTAGGGTACGCGTTACGGATAGGGTAGTTATTAAACCTATCCCACTCTCTAGATACCCCTTAGCACGTAAAGGAATATTATTTGGGGGTCCAGCCATGGAGAAGAGTTTAGACACTAAGATAATATAAGGAACACACCCATTATAAAGAAATCACATTAGGATTCTCTTTTTAAGCTGTTCCTTAAAACACTAGTGCTTAGGAAATCTATTGGAGGCAGAAGCAGTCAAGGGTAGCCTAGGGTTAGGGTTAGGCTTAGGTTTAGGCTTAGGGTACGGCTTAGGGTACGGGTTCGGGGAGGGCTTCGGGTACGGCGTAGGGTATGGGTTAGGGTTAGGGTTAGTGTTAGGGTTAGGGCTCGGTTTAGGGTACGGGTTAGGATTAGGGTACATGTTAGGGTTAGGGTAGGGGTTAGCGTTAGGGTACGCATTAGGGTTAGGGTAGTTATTAAACCTATCCCACTCTCTAGTTACCCCTTAGCACGTAATGGAATATTATTTGGGGGTCCAGCCATGGAGAAGAGTTTAGACACTAGGAAAAGATAAGGAACACACCCATTATAAAGAAATCACATTAGGATTCTCTTTTTAAGCTGTTCCTTAAAACACTAGTGCTTAGGAAATCTATTGGAGGCAGAAGCAGTCAAGGGTAGCCTAGGGTTAGGGTTAGGCTTAGGTTTAGGCTTAGGGTACGGCTTAGGGTACATGTTCGGGGAGGGCTTCGGGTATGGCGAAGGGTATGGGTTAGCGTTAGGGTTAAGGTTAGTGTTAGGGTTAGGGCTCGGTTTAGGGTACGGGTTAGGATTAGGGTACGTGTTAGGGTTAGGGTAGGGGTTAGGGTTAGGGTACGCGTTACGGATAGGGTAGTTATTAAACCTATCCCACTCTCTAGATACCCCTTAGCACGTAAAGGAATATTATTTGGGGGTCCAGCCATGGAGAAGAGTTTAGACACTAAGATAATATAAGGAACACACCCATTATAAAGAAATCACATTAGGATTCTCTTTTTAAGCTGTTCCTTAAAACACTAGTGCTTAGGAAATCTATTGGAGGCAGAAGCAGTCAAGGGTAGCCTAGGGTTAGGGTTAGGCTTAGGGTTAGGCTTAGGGTATGGCTTAGGGTACGGGTTCGGGTAGGGCTTCGGGTGTGGCGTAGGGTATGGTTTAGGGTTAGGGTTAGTGTTAGGGTTAGGGCTCGGTTTAGGGTACGGGTTAGGATTAGGGTACGTGTTAGTGTTAGGGTAGGGGTTAGGGTTAGGGTACGCGTTAGGGTTAGGGTAGTGATTAAACCTATCCCACTCTCTAGATACCCCTTAGCACATAAAGGAATATTATTTGGGGGTCCAGCCATGGAGAAGAGTTTAGACACTAGGATTAGATAAGGAACACACCCATTATAAAGAAATCACTTTAGGATTCTCTTTTTAAGCTGTTCCTTAAAACACTAGTGCTTAGGAAATCTATTGGAGGCAGAAGCAGTCAAGGGTAGCCTAGGGTTAGGGTTAGGCTTAGGGTTAGGCTTAGGGTACGGCTTAGGGTACGTGTTCGGGGAGGGCTTCGGGTACGGCGTAGGGTATGGGTTAGGGTTAGGGTTAGGGTTAGTGTTAGGGTTAGGGCTCGGTTTAGGGTACGGGTTAGGATTAGGGTACGTGTTAGGGTTAGGGTAGGGGTTAGCGTTAGGGTACGCGTTACGGTTAGGGTAGTTATTAAACCTATCCCACTCTCTAGATACCCCTTAGCACGTAAAGGAATATTATTTGGGGGTCCAGCCATGGAGAAGAGTTTAGACATTAAGATAATATAAGGAACACACCCATTATAAAGAAATCACATTAGGATTCTCTTTTTAAGCTGTTCCTTAAAACACTAGTGCTTAGGAAATCTATTGGAGGCAGAAGCAGTCAAGGGTAGCCTAGGGTTAGGGTTAGGCTTAGGTTTAGGCTTAGGGTACGGCTTAGGGTACATGTTCGGGGAGGGCTTCGGGTATGGCGAAGGGTATGGGTTAGCGTTAGGGTTAAGGTTAGTGTTAGGGTTAGGGCTCGGTTTAGGGTACGGGTTAGGATTAGGGTACGTGTTAGGGTTAGGGTAGGGGTTAGGGTTAGGGTACGCGTTACGGATAGGGTAGTTATTAAACCTATCCCACTCTCTAGATACCCCTTAGCACGTAAAGGAATATTATTTGGGGGTCCAGCCATGGAGAAGAGTTTAGACACTAAGATAATATAAGGAACACACCCATTATAAAGAAATCACATTAGGATTCTCTTTTTAAGCTGTTCCTTAAAACACTAGTGCTTAGGAAATCTATTGGAGGCAGAAGCAGTCAAGGGTAGCCTAGGGTTAGGGTTAGGCTTAGGTTTAGGCTTAGGGTACGGCTTAGGGTACGGGTTCGGGGAGGGCTTCGGGTACGGCGTAGGGTATGGGTTAGGGTTAGGGTTAGTGTTAGGGTTAGGGCTCGGTTTAGGGTACGGGTTAGGATTAGGGTACATGTTAGGGTTAGGGTAGGGGTTAGCGTTAGGGTACGCATTAGGGTTAGGGTAGTTATTAAACCTATCCCACTCTCTAGTTACCCCTTAGCACGTAATGGAATATTATTTGGGGGTCCAGCCATGGAGAAGAGTTTAGACACTAGGAAAAGATAAGGAACACACCCATTATAAAGAAATCACATTAGGATTCTCTTTTTAAGCTGTTCCTTAAAACACTAGTGCTTAGGAAATCTATTGGAGGCAGAAGCAGTCAAGGGTAGCCTAGGGTTAGGGTTAGGCTTAGGTTTAGGCTTAGGGTACGGCTTAGGGTACATGTTCGGGGAGGGCTTCGGGTATGGCGAAGGGTATGGGTTAGCGTTAGGGTTAAGGTTAGTGTTAGGGTTAGGGCTCGGTTTAGGGTACGGGTTAGGATTAGGGTACGTGTTAGGGTTAGGGTAGGGGTTAGGGTTAGGGTACGCGTTACGGATAGGGTAGTTATTAAACCTATCCCACTCTCTAGATACCCCTTAGCACGTAAAGGAATATTATTTGGGGGTCCAGCCATGGAGAAGAGTTTAGACACTAAGATAATATAAGGAACACACCCATTATAAAGAAATCACATTAGGATTCTCTTTTTAAGCTGTTCCTTAAAACACTAGTGCTTAGGAAATCTATTGGAGGCAGAAGCAGTCAAGGGTAGCCTAGGGTTAGGGTTAGGCTTAGGGTTAGGCTTAGGGTATGGCTTAGGGTACGGGTTCGGGTAGGGCTTCGGGTGTGGCGTAGGGTATGGTTTAGGGTTAGGGTTAGTGTTAGGGTTAGGGCTCGGTTTAGGGTACGGGTTAGGATTAGGGTACGTGTTAGTGTTAGGGTAGGGGTTAGGGTTAGGGTACGCGTTAGGGTTAGGGTAGTGATTAAACCTATCCCACTCTCTAGATACCCCTTAGCACATAAAGGAATATTATTTGGGGGTCCAGCCATGGAGAAGAGTTTAGACACTAGGATTAGATAAGGAACACACCCATTATAAAGAAATCACTTTAGGATTCTCTTTTTAAGCTGTTCCTTAAAACACTAGTGCTTAGGAAATCTATTGGAGGCAGAAGCAGTCAAGGGTAGCCTAGGGTTAGGGTTAGGCTTAGGGTTAGGCTTAGGGTACGGCTTAGGGTACGTGTTCGGGGAGGGCTTCGGGTACGGCGTAGGGTATGGGTTAGGGTTAGGGTTAGGGTTAGTGTTAGGGTTAGGGCTCGGTTTAGGGTACGGGTTAGGATTAGGGTACGTGTTAGGGTTAGGGTAGGGGTTAGCGTTAGGGTACGCGTTACGGTTAGGGTAGTTATTAAACCTATCCCACTCTCTAGATACCCCTTAGCACGTAAAGGAATATTATTTGGGGGTCCAGCCATGGAGAAGAGTTTAGACATTAAGATAATATAAGGAACACACCCATTATAAAGAAATCACATTAGGATTCTCTTTTTAAGCTGTTCCTTAAAACACTAGTGCTTAGGAAATCTATTGGAGGCAGAAGCAGTCAAGGGTAGCCTAGGGTTAGGGTTAGGCTTAGGTTTAGGCTTAGGGTACGGCTTAGGGTACATGTTCGGGGAGGGCTTCGGGTATGGCGAAGGGTATGGGTTAGCGTTAGGGTTAAGGTTAGTGTTAGGGTTAGGGCTCGGTTTAGGGTACGGGTTAGGATTAGGGTACGTGTTAGGGTTAGGGTAGGGGTTAGGGTTAGGGTACGCGTTACGGATAGGGTAGTTATTAAACCTATCCCACTCTCTAGATACCCCTTAGCACGTAAAGGAATATTATTTGGGGGTCCAGCCATGGAGAAGAGTTTAGACACTAAGATAATATAAGGAACACACCCATTATAAAGAAATCACATTAGGATTCTCTTTTTAAGCTGTTCCTTAAAACACTAGTGCTTAGGAAATCTATTGGAGGCAGAAGCAGTCAAGGGTAGCCTAGGGTTAGGGTTAGGCTTAGGTTTAGGCTTAGGGTACGGCTTAGGGTACGGGTTCGGGGAGGGCTTCGGGTACGGCGTAGGGTATGGGTTAGGGTTAGGGTTAGTGTTAGGGTTAGGGCTCGGTTTAGGGTACGGGTTAGGATTAGGGTACATGTTAGGGTTAGGGTAGGGGTTAGCGTTAGGGTACGCATTAGGGTTAGGGTAGTTATTAAACCTATCCCACTCTCTAGTTACCCCTTAGCACGTAATGGAATATTATTTGGGGGTCCAGCCATGGAGAAGAGTTTAGACACTAGGAAAAGATAAGGAACACACCCATTATAAAGAAATCACATTAGGATTCTCTTTTTAAGCTGTTCCTTAAAACACTAGTGCTTAGGAAATCTATTGGAGGCAGAAGCAGTCAAGGGTAGCCTAGGGTTAGGGTTAGGCTTAGGTTTAGGCTTAGGGTACGGCTTAGGGTACATGTTCGGGGAGGGCTTCGGGTATGGCGAAGGGTATGGGTTAGCGTTAGGGTTAAGGTTAGTGTTAGGGTTAGGGCTCGGTTTAGGGTACGGGTTAGGATTAGGGTACGTGTTAGGGTTAGGGTAGGGGTTAGGGTTAGGGTACGCGTTACGGATAGGGTAGTTATTAAACCTATCCCACTCTCTAGATACCCCTTAGCACGTAAAGGAATATTATTTGGGGGTCCAGCCATGGAGAAGAGTTTAGACACTAAGATAATATAAGGAACACACCCATTATAAAGAAATCACATTAGGATTCTCTTTTTAAGCTGTTCCTTAAAACACTAGTGCTTAGGAAATCTATTGGAGGCAGAAGCAGTCAAGGGTAGCCTAGGGTTAGGGTTAGGCTTAGGGTTAGGCTTAGGGTATGGCTTAGGGTACGGGTTCGGGTAGGGCTTCGGGTGTGGCGTAGGGTATGGTTTAGGGTTAGGGTTAGTGTTAGGGTTAGGGCTCGGTTTAGGGTACGGGTTAGGATTAGGGTACGTGTTAGTGTTAGGGTAGGGGTTAGGGTTAGGGTACGCGTTAGGGTTAGGGTAGTGATTAAACCTATCCCACTCTCTAGATACCCCTTAGCACATAAAGGAATATTATTTGGGGGTCCAGCCATGGAGAAGAGTTTAGACACTAGGATTAGATAAGGAACACACCCATTATAAAGAAATCACTTTAGGATTCTCTTTTTAAGCTGTTCCTTAAAACACTAGTGCTTAGGAAATCTATTGGAGGCAGAAGCAGTCAAGGGTAGCCTAGGGTTAGGGTTAGGCTTAGGGTTAGGCTTAGGGTACGGCTTAGGGTACGTGTTCGGGGAGGGCTTCGGGTACGGCGTAGGGTATGGGTTAGGGTTAGGGTTAGGGTTAGTGTTAGGGTTAGGGCTCGGTTTAGGGTACGGGTTAGGATTAGGGTACGTGTTAGGGTTAGGGTAGGGGTTAGCGTTAGGGTACGCGTTACGGTTAGGGTAGTTATTAAACCTATCCCACTCTCTAGATACCCCTTAGCACGTAAAGGAATATTATTTGGGGGTCCAGCCATGGAGAAGAGTTTAGACACTAAGATAATATAAGGAACACACCCATTATAAAGAAATCACATTAGGATTCTCTTTTTAAGCTGTTCCTTAAAACACTAGTGCTTAGGAAATCTATTGGAGGCAGAAGCAGTCAAGGGTAGCCTAGGGTTAGGGTTAGGCTTAGGTGTAGGCTTAGGGTACGGCTTAGGGTACGGGTTCGGGGAGGGCTTCGGGTACGGGGTAGGGTATGGGTTAGGGTTAGGGTTAGGGTTAGTGATAGGGTTAGGGCTCGGTTTAGGGTACGGGTTAGGATTAGGGTACATGTTAGGGTTAGGGTAGGGGTTAGCGTTAGGGTACGCATTAGGGTTAGGGTAGTTATTAAACCTATCCCACTCTCTAGTTACCCCTTAGCACGTAATGGAATATTATTTGGGGGTCCAGCCATGGAGAAGAGTTTAGACACTAGGAAAAGATAAGGAACACACCCATTATAAAGAAATCACATTAGGATTCTCTTTTTAAGCTGTTCCTTAAAACACTAGTGCTTAGGAAATCTATTGGGTGCAGAAGCAGTCAAGGGTAGCCTAGGGTTAGGGTTAGGCTTAGGGTACGGCTTAGGGTACGGCTTAGGGTACGGGTTCGGGGAGGGCTTCGGGTACGGCGTAGGGTATGGGTTAGGGTTAGGGTTAGTGTTAGGGTTAGGGCTCGGTTTAGTGTATGGGTTAGGATTAGGGTACGTGTTAGGGTTAGGGTAGGGGTTAGGGTTAGGGTACGCGTTAGGTTTAGGGTAGTGATTAAACCTATCCCACTCTCTAGATACCCCTTAGCACATAAAGGAATATTATTTGGGGGTCCAGCCGTGCAGAAGAGTTTAGACATTAGGATTAGATAAGGAACACACCCATTATAAAGAAATCACATTAGGATTCTCTTTTTAAGCTGTTCCTTAAAACACTAGTGCTTAGGAAATCTATTGGAGGCAGAAGCAGTCAAGGGTAGCCTCGGGTTAGGGTTAGGCTTAGGGTTAGGCTTAGGGTACGGGTTCGGGGAGGGCTTCGGTTACGACGTAGGGTATGTTTTAGGGTTAGGGTTAGGGTTAGTGTTAGGGTTAGGGCTCGGTTTAGGGTACGGGTTAGGATTAGGGTACGTGTTAGGGTTAGGGTAGGGGTTAGGGTTAGGGTACGCGTTAGGTTTAGGGTAGTGATTAAACCTATCCCACTCTCTAGATACCCCTTAGCACATAAAGGAATATTATTTGGGGGTCCAGCCGTGCAGAAGAGTTTAGACATTAGGATTAGATAAGGAACACACCCATTATAAAGAAATCACATTAGGATTCTCTTTTTAAGCTGTTCCTTAAAACACTAGTGCTTAGGAAATCTATTGGAGGCAGAAGCAGTCAAGGGTAGCCTCGGGTTAGGGTTAGGCTTAGGGTTAGGCTTAGGGTACGGGTTCGGGGAGGGCTTCGGATACGACGTAGGGTATGTTTTAGGGTTAGGGTTAGGGTTAGTGTTAGGGTTAGGGCTCGGTTTAGGGTACGGGTTAGGATTAGGGTACGTGTTAGGGTTAGGGTAGGGGTTAGCGTTAGGGTACGTGTTAGGGTTAGGGTAGTGATTAAACCTATCCCACTCTCTAGATACCCCTTAGCACGTAAAGGAATATTAATTGTTGGTCCAACCATGGAGAAGAGTTTAGACACTAAGATAATATAAGGAACAAACACATTATAAAGAAATCACAATAGGATTCTCTTTTTAAGCTGTTCCTTAAAACACTAGTGCTTAGGAAATCTATTGGAGGCAGAAGCAGTCAAGGGTAGCCTAGGGTTAGGGTTAGGCTTAGGGTTAGGCTTAGGGTACGGCTTAGGGTACGTGTTCGGGGAGGGCTTCGGGTACGGCGTAGGGTATGGGTTAGGGTTAGGGTTAGGGTTAGTGTTAGGGTTAGGGCTCGGTTTAGGGTACGGGTTAGGATTAGGGTACGTGTTAGGGTTAGGGTAGGGGTTAGCGTTAGGGTACGCGTTACGGTTAGGGTAGTTATTAAACCTATCCCACTCTCTAGATACCCCTTAGCACGTAAAGGAATATTATTTGGGGGTCCAGCCATGGAGAAGAGTTTAGACATTAAGATAATATAAGGAACACACCCATTATAAAGAAATCACATTAGGATTCTCTTTTTAAGCTGTTCCTTAAAACACTAGTGCTTAGGAAATCTATTGGAGGCAGAAGCAGTCAAGGGTAGCCTAGGGTTAGGGTTAGGCTTAGGTTTAGGCTTAGGGTACGGCTTAGGGTACATGTTCGGGGAGGGCTTCGGGTATGGCGAAGGGTATGGGTTAGCGTTAGGGTTAAGGTTAGTGTTAGGGTTAGGGCTCGGTTTAGGGTACGGGTTAGGATTAGGGTACGTGTTAGGGTTAGGGTAGGGGTTAGGGTTAGGGTACGCGTTACGGATAGGGTAGTTATTAAACCTATCCCACTCTCTAGATACCCCTTAGCACGTAAAGGAATATTATTTGGGGGTCCAGCCATGGAGAAGAGTTTAGACACTAAGATAATATAAGGAACACACCCATTATAAAGAAATCACATTAGGATTCTCTTTTTAAGCTGTTCCTTAAAACACTAGTGCTTAGGAAATCTATTGGAGGCAGAAGCAGTCAAGGGTAGCCTAGGGTTAGGGTTAGGCTTAGGTTTAGGCTTAGGGTACGGCTTAGGGTACGGGTTCGGGGAGGGCTTCGGGTACGGCGTAGGGTATGGGTTAGGGTTAGGGTTAGTGTTAGGGTTAGGGCTCGGTTTAGGGTACGGGTTAGGATTAGGGTACATGTTAGGGTTAGGGTAGGGGTTAGCGTTAGGGTACGCATTAGGGTTAGGGTAGTTATTAAACCTATCCCACTCTCTAGTTACCCCTTAGCACGTAATGGAATATTATTTGGGGGTCCAGCCATGGAGAAGAGTTTAGACACTAGGAAAAGATAAGGAACACACCCATTATAAAGAAATCACATTAGGATTCTCTTTTTAAGCTGTTCCTTAAAACACTAGTGCTTAGGAAATCTATTGGAGGCAGAAGCAGTCAAGGGTAGCCTAGGGTTAGGGTTAGGCTTAGGTTTAGGCTTAGGGTACGGCTTAGGGTACATGTTCGGGGAGGGCTTCGGGTATGGCGAAGGGTATGGGTTAGCGTTAGGGTTAAGGTTAGTGTTAGGGTTAGGGCTCGGTTTAGGGTACGGGTTAGGATTAGGGTACGTGTTAGGGTTAGGGTAGGGGTTAGGGTTAGGGTACGCGTTACGGATAGGGTAGTTATTAAACCTATCCCACTCTCTAGATACCCCTTAGCACGTAAAGGAATATTATTTGGGGGTCCAGCCATGGAGAAGAGTTTAGACACTAAGATAATATAAGGAACACACCCATTATAAAGAAATCACATTAGGATTCTCTTTTTAAGCTGTTCCTTAAAACACTAGTGCTTAGGAAATCTATTGGAGGCAGAAGCAGTCAAGGGTAGCCTAGGGTTAGGGTTAGGCTTAGGGTTAGGCTTAGGGTATGGCTTAGGGTACGGGTTCGGGTAGGGCTTCGGGTGTGGCGTAGGGTATGGTTTAGGGTTAGGGTTAGTGTTAGGGTTAGGGCTCGGTTTAGGGTACGGGTTAGGATTAGGGTACGTGTTAGTGTTAGGGTAGGGGTTAGGGTTAGGGTACGCGTTAGGGTTAGGGTAGTGATTAAACCTATCCCACTCTCTAGATACCCCTTAGCACATAAAGGAATATTATTTGGGGGTCCAGCCATGGAGAAGAGTTTAGACACTAGGATTAGATAAGGAACACACCCATTATAAAGAAATCACTTTAGGATTCTCTTTTTAAGCTGTTCCTTAAAACACTAGTGCTTAGGAAATCTATTGGAGGCAGAAGCAGTCAAGGGTAGCCTAGGGTTAGGGTTAGGCTTAGGGTTAGGCTTAGGGTACGGCTTAGGGTACGTGTTCGGGGAGGGCTTCGGGTACGGCGTAGGGTATGGGTTAGGGTTAGGGTTAGGGTTAGTGTTAGGGTTAGGGCTCGGTTTAGGGTACGGGTTAGGATTAGGGTACGTGTTAGGGTTAGGGTAGGGGTTAGCGTTAGGGTACGCGTTACGGTTAGGGTAGTTATTAAACCTATCCCACTCTCTAGATACCCCTTAGCACGTAAAGGAATATTATTTGGGGGTCCAGCCATGGAGAAGAGTTTAGACATTAAGATAATATAAGGAACACACCCATTATAAAGAAATCACATTAGGATTCTCTTTTTAAGCTGTTCCTTAAAACACTAGTGCTTAGGAAATCTATTGGAGGCAGAAGCAGTCAAGGGTAGCCTAGGGTTAGGGTTAGGCTTAGGTTTAGGCTTAGGGTACGGCTTAGGGTACATGTTCGGGGAGGGCTTCGGGTATGGCGAAGGGTATGGGTTAGCGTTAGGGTTAAGGTTAGTGTTAGGGTTAGGGCTCGGTTTAGGGTACGGGTTAGGATTAGGGTACGTGTTAGGGTTAGGGTAGGGGTTAGGGTTAGGGTACGCGTTACGGATAGGGTAGTTATTAAACCTATCCCACTCTCTAGATACCCCTTAGCACGTAAAGGAATATTATTTGGGGGTCCAGCCATGGAGAAGAGTTTAGACACTAAGATAATATAAGGAACACACCCATTATAAAGAAATCACATTAGGATTCTCTTTTTAAGCTGTTCCTTAAAACACTAGTGCTTAGGAAATCTATTGGAGGCAGAAGCAGTCAAGGGTAGCCTAGGGTTAGGGTTAGGCTTAGGTTTAGGCTTAGGGTACGGCTTAGGGTACGGGTTCGGGGAGGGCTTCGGGTACGGCGTAGGGTATGGGTTAGGGTTAGGGTTAGTGTTAGGGTTAGGGCTCGGTTTAGGGTACGGGTTAGGATTAGGGTACATGTTAGGGTTAGGGTAGGGGTTAGCGTTAGGGTACGCATTAGGGTTAGGGTAGTTATTAAACCTATCCCACTCTCTAGTTACCCCTTAGCACGTAATGGAATATTATTTGGGGGTCCAGCCATGGAGAAGAGTTTAGACACTAGGAAAAGATAAGGAACACACCCATTATAAAGAAATCACATTAGGATTCTCTTTTTAAGCTGTTCCTTAAAACACTAGTGCTTAGGAAATCTATTGGAGGCAGAAGCAGTCAAGGGTAGCCTAGGGTTAGGGTTAGGCTTAGGTTTAGGCTTAGGGTACGGCTTAGGGTACATGTTCGGGGAGGGCTTCGGGTATGGCGAAGGGTATGGGTTAGCGTTAGGGTTAAGGTTAGTGTTAGGGTTAGGGCTCGGTTTAGGGTACGGGTTAGGATTAGGGTACGTGTTAGGGTTAGGGTAGGGGTTAGGGTTAGGGTACGCGTTACGGATAGGGTAGTTATTAAACCTATCCCACTCTCTAGATACCCCTTAGCACGTAAAGGAATATTATTTGGGGGTCCAGCCATGGAGAAGAGTTTAGACACTAAGATAATATAAGGAACACACCCATTATAAAGAAATCACATTAGGATTCTCTTTTTAAGCTGTTCCTTAAAACACTAGTGCTTAGGAAATCTATTGGAGGCAGAAGCAGTCAAGGGTAGCCTAGGGTTAGGGTTAGGCTTAGGGTTAGGCTTAGGGTATGGCTTAGGGTACGGGTTCGGGTAGGGCTTCGGGTGTGGCGTAGGGTATGGTTTAGGGTTAGGGTTAGTGTTAGGGTTAGGGCTCGGTTTAGGGTACGGGTTAGGATTAGGGTACGTGTTAGTGTTAGGGTAGGGGTTAGGGTTAGGGTACGCGTTAGGGTTAGGGTAGTGATTAAACCTATCCCACTCTCTAGATACCCCTTAGCACATAAAGGAATATTATTTGGGGGTCCAGCCATGGAGAAGAGTTTAGACACTAGGATTAGATAAGGAACACACCCATTATAAAGAAATCACTTTAGGATTCTCTTTTTAAGCTGTTCCTTAAAACACTAGTGCTTAGGAAATCTATTGGAGGCAGAAGCAGTCAAGGGTAGCCTAGGGTTAGGGTTAGGCTTAGGGTTAGGCTTAGGGTACGGCTTAGGGTACGTGTTCGGGGAGGGCTTCGGGTACGGCGTAGGGTATGGGTTAGGGTTAGGGTTAGGGTTAGTGTTAGGGTTAGGGCTCGGTTTAGGGTACGGGTTAGGATTAGGGTACGTGTTAGGGTTAGGGTAGGGGTTAGCGTTAGGGTACGCGTTACGGTTAGGGTAGTTATTAAACCTATCCCACTCTCTAGATACCCCTTAGCACGTAAAGGAATATTAATTGTTGGTCCAACCATGGAGAAGAGTTTAGACACTAAGATAATATAAGGAACAAACACATTATAAAGAAATCACAATAGGATTCTCTTTTTAAGCTGTTCCTTAAAACACTAGTGCTTAGGAAATCTATTGGAGGCAGAAGCAGTCAAGGGTAGCCTAGGGTTAGGGTTAGGCTTAGGGTTAGGCTTAGGGTACGGCTTAGGGTACGTGTTCGGGGAGGGCTTCGGGTACGGCGTAGGGTATGGGTTAGGGTTAGGGTTAGGGTTAGTGTTAGGGTTAGGGCTCGGTTTAGGGTACGGGTTAGGATTAGGGTACGTGTTAGGGTTAGGGTAGGGGTTAGCGTTAGGGTACGCGTTACGGTTAGGGTAGTTATTAAACCTATCCCACTCTCTAGATACCCCTTAGCACGTAAAGGAATATTATTTGGGGGTCCAGCCATGGAGAAGAGTTTAGACACTAAGATAATATAAGGAACACACCCATTATAAAGAAATCACATTAGGATTCTCTTTTTAAGCTGTTCCTTAAAACACTAGTGCTTAGGAAATCTATTGGAGGCAGAAGCAGTCAAGGGTAGCCTAGGGTTAGGGTTAGGCTTAGGTGTAGGCTTAGGGTACGGCTTAGGGTACGGGTTCGGGGAGGGCTTCGGGTACGGGGTAGGGTATGGGTTAGGGTTAGGGTTAGGGTTAGTGATAGGGTTAGGGCTCGGTTTAGGGTACGGGTTAGGATTAGGGTACATGTTAGGGTTAGGGTAGGGGTTAGCGTTAGGGTACGCATTAGGGTTAGGGTAGTTATTAAACCTATCCCACTCTCTAGTTACCCCTTAGCACGTAATGGAATATTATTTGGGGGTCCAGCCATGGAGAAGAGTTTAGACACTAGGAAAAGATAAGGAACACACCCATTATAAAGAAATCACATTAGGATTCTCTTTTTAAGCTGTTCCTTAAAACACTAGTGCTTAGGAAATCTATTGGGTGCAGAAGCAGTCAAGGGTAGCCTAGGGTTAGGGTTAGGCTTAGGGTACGGCTTAGGGTACGGCTTAGGGTACGGGTTCGGGGAGGGCTTCGGGTACGGCGTAGGGTATGGGTTAGGGTTAGGGTTAGTGTTAGGGTTAGGGCTCGGTTTAGGGTATGGGTTAGGATTAGGGTACGTGTTAGGGTTAGGGTAGGGGTTAGGGTTAGGGTACGCGTTAGGTTTAGGGTAGTGATTAAACCTATCCCACTCTCTAGATACCCCTTAGCACATAAAGGAATATTATTTGGGGGTCCAGCCGTGCAGAAGAGTTTAGACATTAGGATTAGATAAGGAACACACCCATTATAAAGAAATCACATTAGGATTCTCTTTTTAAGCTGTTCCTTAAAACACTAGTGCTTAGGAAATCTATTGGAGGCAGAAGCAGTCAAGGGTAGCCTCGGGTTAGGGTTAGGCTTAGGGTTAGGCTTAGGGTACGGGTTCGGGGAGGGCTTCGGATACGACGTAGGGTATGTTTTAGGGTTAGGGTTAGGGTTAGTGTTAGGGTTAGGGCTCGGTTTAGGGTACGGGTTAGGATTAGGGTACGTGTTAGGGTTAGGGTAGGGGTTAGGGTTAGGGTACGCGTTAGGTTTAGGGTAGTGATTAAACCTATCCCACTCTCTAGATACCCCTTAGCACATAAAGGAATATTATTTGGGGGTCCAGCCGTGCAGAAGAGTTTAGACATTAGGATTAGATAAGGAACACACCCATTATAAAGAAATCACATTAGGATTCTCTTTTTAAGCTGTTCCTTAAAACACTAGTGCTTAGGAAATCTATTGGAGGCAGAAGCAGTCAAGGGTAGCCTCGGGTTAGGGTTAGGCTTAGGGTTAGGCTTAGGGTACGGGTTCGGGGAGGGCTTCGGATACGACGTAGGGTATGTTTTAGGGTTAGGGTTAGGGTTAGTGTTAGGGTTAGGGCTCGGTTTAGGGTACGGGTTAGGATTAGGGTACGTGTTAGGGTTAGGGTAGGGGTTAGCGTTAGGGTACGTGTTAGGGTTAGGGTAGTGATTAAACCTATCCCACTCTCTAGATACCCCTTAGCACGTAAAGGAATATTAATTGTTGGTCCAACCATGGAGAAGAGTTTAGACACTAAGATAATATAAGGAACAAACACATTATAAAGAAATCACAATAGGATTCTCTTTTTAAGCTGTTCCTTAAAACACTAGTGCTTAGGAAATCTATTGGAGGCAGAAGCAGTCAAGGGTAGCCTAGGGTTAGGGTTAGGCTTAGGGTTAGGCTTAGGGTACGGCTTAGGGTACGTGTTCGGGGAGGGCTTCGGGTACGGCGTAGGGTATGGGTTAGGGTTAGGGTTAGGGTTAGTGTTAGGGTTAGGGCTCGGTTTAGGGTACGGGTTAGGATTAGGGTACGTGTTAGGGTTAGGGTAGGGGTTAGCGTTAGGGTACGCGTTACGGTTAGGGTAGTTATTAAACCTATCCCACTCTCTAGATACCCCTTAGCACGTAAAGGAATATTATTTGGGGGTCCAGCCATGGAGAAGAGTTTAGACATTAAGATAATATAAGGAACACACCCATTATAAAGAAATCACATTAGGATTCTCTTTTTAAGCTGTTCCTTAAAACACTAGTGCTTAGGAAATCTATTGGAGGCAGAAGCAGTCAAGGGTAGCCTAGGGTTAGGGTTAGGCTTAGGTTTAGGCTTAGGGTACGGCTTAGGGTACATGTTCGGGGAGGGCTTCGGGTATGGCGAAGGGTATGGGTTAGCGTTAGGGTTAAGGTTAGTGTTAGGGTTAGGGCTCGGTTTAGGGTACGGGTTAGGATTAGGGTACGTGTTAGGGTTAGGGTAGGGGTTAGGGTTAGGGTACGCGTTACGGATAGGGTAGTTATTAAACCTATCCCACTCTCTAGATACCCCTTAGCACGTAAAGGAATATTATTTGGGGGTCCAGCCATGGAGAAGAGTTTAGACACTAAGATAATATAAGGAACACACCCATTATAAAGAAATCACATTAGGATTCTCTTTTTAAGCTGTTCCTTAAAACACTAGTGCTTAGGAAATCTATTGGAGGCAGAAGCAGTCAAGGGTAGCCTAGGGTTAGGGTTAGGCTTAGGTTTAGGCTTAGGGTACGGCTTAGGGTACGGGTTCGGGGAGGGCTTCGGGTACGGCGTAGGGTATGGGTTAGGGTTAGGGTTAGTGTTAGGGTTAGGGCTCGGTTTAGGGTACGGGTTAGGATTAGGGTACATGTTAGGGTTAGGGTAGGGGTTAGCGTTAGGGTACGCATTAGGGTTAGGGTAGTTATTAAACCTATCCCACTCTCTAGTTACCCCTTAGCACGTAATGGAATATTATTTGGGGGTCCAGCCATGGAGAAGAGTTTAGACACTAGGAAAAGATAAGGAACACACCCATTATAAAGAAATCACATTAGGATTCTCTTTTTAAGCTGTTCCTTAAAACACTAGTGCTTAGGAAATCTATTGGAGGCAGAAGCAGTCAAGGGTAGCCTAGGGTTAGGGTTAGGCTTAGGTTTAGGCTTAGGGTACGGCTTAGGGTACATGTTCGGGGAGGGCTTCGGGTATGGCGAAGGGTATGGGTTAGCGTTAGGGTTAAGGTTAGTGTTAGGGTTAGGGCTCGGTTTAGGGTACGGGTTAGGATTAGGGTACGTGTTAGGGTTAGGGTAGGGGTTAGGGTTAGGGTACGCGTTACGGATAGGGTAGTTATTAAACCTATCCCACTCTCTAGATACCCCTTAGCACGTAAAGGAATATTATTTGGGGGTCCAGCCATGGAGAAGAGTTTAGACACTAAGATAATATAAGGAACACACCCATTATAAAGAAATCACATTAGGATTCTCTTTTTAAGCTGTTCCTTAAAACACTAGTGCTTAGGAAATCTATTGGAGGCAGAAGCAGTCAAGGGTAGCCTAGGGTTAGGGTTAGGCTTAGGTTTAGGCTTAGGGTACGGCTTAGGGTACGGGTTCGGGGAGGGCTTCGGGTACGGCGTAGGGTATGGGTTAGGGTTAGGGTTAGTGTTAGGGTTAGGGCTCGGTTTAGGGTACGGGTTAGGATTAGGGTACATGTTAGGGTTAGGGTAGGGGTTAGCGTTAGGGTACGCATTAGGGTTAGGGTAGTTATTAAACCTATCCCACTCTCTAGTTACCCCTTAGCACGTAATGGAATATTATTTGGGGGTCCAGCCATGGAGAAGAGTTTAGACACTAGGAAAAGATAAGGAACACACCCATTATAAAGAAATCACATTAGGATTCTCTTTTTAAGCTGTTCCTTAAAACACTAGTGCTTAGGAAATCTATTGGAGGCAGAAGCAGTCAAGGGTAGCCTAGGGTTAGGGTTAGGCTTAGGTTTAGGCTTAGGGTACGGCTTAGGGTACATGTTCGGGGAGGGCTTCGGGTATGGCGAAGGGTATGGGTTAGCGTTAGGGTTAAGGTTAGTGTTAGGGTTAGGGCTCGGTTTAGGGTACGGGTTAGGATTAGGGTACGTGTTAGGGTTAGGGTAGGGGTTAGGGTTAGGGTACGCGTTACGGATAGGGTAGTTATTAAACCTATCCCACTCTCTAGATACCCCTTAGCACGTAAAGGAATATTATTTGGGGGTCCAGCCATGGAGAAGAGTTTAGACACTAAGATAATATAAGGAACACACCCATTATAAAGAAATCACATTAGGATTCTCTTTTTAAGCTGTTCCTTAAAACACTAGTGCTTAGGAAATCTATTGGAGGCAGAAGCAGTCAAGGGTAGCCTAGGGTTAGGGTTAGGCTTAGGGTTAGGCTTAGGGTATGGCTTAGGGTACGGGTTCGGGTAGGGCTTCGGGTGTGGCGTAGGGTATGGTTTAGGGTTAGGGTTAGTGTTAGGGTTAGGGCTCGGTTTAGGGTACGGGTTAGGATTAGGGTACGTGTTAGTGTTAGGGTAGGGGTTAGGGTTAGGGTACGCGTTAGGGTTAGGGTAGTGATTAAACCTATCCCACTCTCTAGATACCCCTTAGCACATAAAGGAATATTATTTGGGGGTCCAGCCATGGAGAAGAGTTTAGACACTAGGATTAGATAAGGAACACACCCATTATAAAGAAATCACTTTAGGATTCTCTTTTTAAGCTGTTCCTTAAAACACTAGTGCTTAGGAAATCTATTGGAGGCAGAAGCAGTCAAGGGTAGCCTAGGGTTAGGGTTAGGCTTAGGGTTAGGCTTAGGGTACGGCTTAGGGTACGTGTTCGGGGAGGGCTTCGGGTACGGCGTAGGGTATGGGTTAGGGTTAGGGTTAGGGTTAGTGTTAGGGTTAGGGCTCGGTTTAGGGTACGGGTTAGGATTAGGGTACGTGTTAGGGTTAGGGTAGGGGTTAGCGTTAGGGTACGCGTTACGGTTAGGGTAGTTATTAAACCTATCCCACTCTCTAGATACCCCTTAGCACGTAAAGGAATATTATTTGGGGGTCCAGCCATGGAGAAGAGTTTAGACACTAAGATAATATAAGGAACACACCCATTATAAAGAAATCACATTAGGATTCTCTTTTTAAGCTGTTCCTTAAAACACTAGTGCTTAGGAAATCTATTGGAGGCAGAAGCAGTCAAGGGTAGCCTAGGGTTAGGGTTAGGCTTAGGTGTAGGCTTAGGGTACGGCTTAGGGTACGGGTTCGGGGAGGGCTTCGGGTACGGGGTAGGGTATGGGTTAGGGTTAGGGTTAGGGTTAGTGATAGGGTTAGGGCTCGGTTTAGGGTACGGGTTAGGATTAGGGTACATGTTAGGGTTAGGGTAGGGGTTAGCGTTAGGGTACGCATTAGGGTTAGGGTAGTTATTAAACCTATCCCACTCTCTAGTTACCCCTTAGCACGTAATGGAATATTATTTGGGGGTCCAGCCATGGAGAAGAGTTTAGACACTAGGAAAAGATAAGGAACACACCCATTATAAAGAAATCACATTAGGATTCTCTTTTTAAGCTGTTCCTTAAAACACTAGTGCTTAGGAAATCTATTGGGTGCAGAAGCAGTCAAGGGTAGCCTAGGGTTAGGGTTAGGCTTAGGGTACGGCTTAGGGTACGGCTTAGGGTACGGGTTCGGGGAGGGCTTCGGGTACGGCGTAGGGTATGGGTTAGGGTTAGGGTTAGTGTTAGGGTTAGGGCTCGGTTTAGGGTATGGGTTAGGATTAGGGTACGTGTTAGGGTTAGGGTAGGGGTTAGGGTTAGGGTACGCGTTAGGTTTAGGGTAGTGATTAAACCTATCCCACTCTCTAGATACCCCTTAGCACATAAAGGAATATTATTTGGGGGTCCAGCCGTGCAGAAGAGTTTAGACATTAGGATTAGATAAGGAACACACCCATTATAAAGAAATCACATTAGGATTCTCTTTTTAAGCTGTTCCTTAAAACACTAGTGCTTAGGAAATCTATTGGAGGCAGAAGCAGTCAAGGGTAGCCTCGGGTTAGGGTTAGGCTTAGGGTTAGGCTTAGGGTACGGGTTCGGGGAGGGCTTCGGATACGACGTAGGGTATGTTTTAGGGTTAGGGTTAGGGTTAGTGTTAGGGTTAGGGCTCGGTTTAGGGTACGGGTTAGGATTAGGGTACGTGTTAGGGTTAGGGTAGGGGTTAGGGTTAGGGTACGCGTTAGGTTTAGGGTAGTGATTAAACCTATCCCACTCTCTAGATACCCCTTAGCACATAAAGGAATATTATTTGGGGGTCCAGCCGTGCAGAAGAGTTTAGACATTAGGATTAGATAAGGAACACACCCATTATAAAGAAATCACATTAGGATTCTCTTTTTAAGCTGTTCCTTAAAACACTAGTGCTTAGGAAATCTATTGGAGGCAGAAGCAGTCAAGGGTAGCCTCGGGTTAGGGTTAGGCTTAGGGTTAGGCTTAGGGTACGGGTTCGGGGAGGGCTTCGGATACGACGTAGGGTATGTTTTAGGGTTAGGGTTAGGGTTAGTGTTAGGGTTAGGGCTCGGTTTAGGGTACGGGTTAGGATTAGGGTACGTGTTAGGGTTAGGGTAGGGGTTAGCGTTAGGGTACGTGTTAGGGTTAGGGTAGTGATTAAACCTATCCCACTCTCTAGATACCCCTTAGCACGTAAAGGAATATTAATTGTTGGTCCAACCATGGAGAAGAGTTTAGACACTAAGATAATATAAGGAACAAACACATTATAAAGAAATCACAATAGGATTCTCTTTTTAAGCTGTTCCTTAAAACACTAGTGCTTAGGAAATCTATTGGAGGCAGAAGCAGTCAAGGGTAGCCTAGGGTTAGGGTTAGGCTTAGGGTTAGGCTTAGGGTACGGCTTAGGGTACGTGTTCGGGGAGGGCTTCGGGTACGGCGTAGGGTATGGGTTAGGGTTAGGGTTAGGGTTAGTGTTAGGGTTAGGGCTCGGTTTAGGGTACGGGTTAGGATTAGGGTACGTGTTAGGGTTAGGGTAGGGGTTAGCGTTAGGGTACGCGTTACGGTTAGGGTAGTTATTAAACCTATCCCACTCTCTAGATACCCCTTAGCACGTAAAGGAATATTATTTGGGGGTCCAGCCATGGAGAAGAGTTTAGACATTAAGATAATATAAGGAACACACCCATTATAAAGAAATCACATTAGGATTCTCTTTTTAAGCTGTTCCTTAAAACACTAGTGCTTAGGAAATCTATTGGAGGCAGAAGCAGTCAAGGGTAGCCTAGGGTTAGGGTTAGGCTTAGGTTTAGGCTTAGGGTACGGCTTAGGGTACATGTTCGGGGAGGGCTTCGGGTATGGCGAAGGGTATGGGTTAGCGTTAGGGTTAAGGTTAGTGTTAGGGTTAGGGCTCGGTTTAGGGTACGGGTTAGGATTAGGGTACGTGTTAGGGTTAGGGTAGGGGTTAGGGTTAGGGTACGCGTTACGGATAGGGTAGTTATTAAACCTATCCCACTCTCTAGATACCCCTTAGCACGTAAAGGAATATTATTTGGGGGTCCAGCCATGGAGAAGAGTTTAGACACTAAGATAATATAAGGAACACACCCATTATAAAGAAATCACATTAGGATTCTCTTTTTAAGCTGTTCCTTAAAACACTAGTGCTTAGGAAATCTATTGGAGGCAGAAGCAGTCAAGGGTAGCCTAGGGTTAGGGTTAGGCTTAGGTTTAGGCTTAGGGTACGGCTTAGGGTACGGGTTCGGGGAGGGCTTCGGGTACGGCGTAGGGTATGGGTTAGGGTTAGGGTTAGTGTTAGGGTTAGGGCTCGGTTTAGGGTACGGGTTAGGATTAGGGTACATGTTAGGGTTAGGGTAGGGGTTAGCGTTAGGGTACGCATTAGGGTTAGGGTAGTTATTAAACCTATCCCACTCTCTAGTTACCCCTTAGCACGTAATGGAATATTATTTGGGGGTCCAGCCATGGAGAAGAGTTTAGACACTAGGAAAAGATAAGGAACACACCCATTATAAAGAAATCACATTAGGATTCTCTTTTTAAGCTGTTCCTTAAAACACTAGTGCTTAGGAAATCTATTGGAGGCAGAAGCAGTCAAGGGTAGCCTAGGGTTAGGGTTAGGCTTAGGTTTAGGCTTAGGGTACGGCTTAGGGTACATGTTCGGGGAGGGCTTCGGGTATGGCGAAGGGTATGGGTTAGCGTTAGGGTTAAGGTTAGTGTTAGGGTTAGGGCTCGGTTTAGGGTACGGGTTAGGATTAGGGTACGTGTTAGGGTTAGGGTAGGGGTTAGGGTTAGGGTACGCGTTACGGATAGGGTAGTTATTAAACCTATCCCACTCTCTAGATACCCCTTAGCACGTAAAGGAATATTATTTGGGGGTCCAGCCATGGAGAAGAGTTTAGACACTAAGATAATATAAGGAACACACCCATTATAAAGAAATCACATTAGGATTCTCTTTTTAAGCTGTTCCTTAAAACACTAGTGCTTAGGAAATCTATTGGAGGCAGAAGCAGTCAAGGGTAGCCTAGGGTTAGGGTTAGGCTTAGGGTTAGGCTTAGGGTATGGCTTAGGGTACGGGTTCGGGTAGGGCTTCGGGTGTGGCGTAGGGTATGGTTTAGGGTTAGGGTTAGTGTTAGGGTTAGGGCTCGGTTTAGGGTACGGGTTAGGATTAGGGTACGTGTTAGTGTTAGGGTAGGGGTTAGGGTTAGGGTACGCGTTAGGGTTAGGGTAGTGATTAAACCTATCCCACTCTCTAGATACCCCTTAGCACATAAAGGAATATTATTTGGGGGTCCAGCCATGGAGAAGAGTTTAGACACTAGGATTAGATAAGGAACACACCCATTATAAAGAAATCACTTTAGGATTCTCTTTTTAAGCTGTTCCTTAAAACACTAGTGCTTAGGAAATCTATTGGAGGCAGAAGCAGTCAAGGGTAGCCTAGGGTTAGGGTTAGGCTTAGGGTTAGGCTTAGGGTACGGCTTAGGGTACGTGTTCGGGGAGGGCTTCGGGTACGGCGTAGGGTATGGGTTAGGGTTAGGGTTAGGGTTAGTGTTAGGGTTAGGGCTCGGTTTAGGGTACGGGTTAGGATTAGGGTACGTGTTAGGGTTAGGGTAGGGGTTAGCGTTAGGGTACGCGTTACGGTTAGGGTAGTTATTAAACCTATCCC
Organism: Balaenoptera physalus; assembly: GCF_965194825.1. NCBI lineage: Eukaryota > Metazoa > Chordata > Mammalia > Artiodactyla > Balaenopteridae > Balaenoptera > Balaenoptera physalus. The sequence continues at coordinate 50,806 of NW_028126443.1, read as the reverse complement.
ACTCTCTAGATACCCCTTAGCACGTAAAGGAATATTATTTGGGGGTCCAGCCATGGAGAAGAGTTTAGACACTAAGATAATATAAGGAACACACCCATTATAAAGAAATCACATTAGGATTCTCTTTTTAAGCTGTTCCTTAAAACACTAGTGCTTAGGAAATCTATTGGAGGCAGAAGCAGTCAAGGGTAGCCTAGGGTTAGGGTTAGGCTTAGGTGTAGGCTTAGGGTACGGCTTAGGGTACGGGTTCGGGGAGGGCTTCGGGTACGGGGTAGGGTATGGGTTAGGGTTAGGGTTAGGGTTAGTGATAGGGTTAGGGCTCGGTTTAGGGTACGGGTTAGGATTAGGGTACATGTTAGGGTTAGGGTAGGGGTTAGCGTTAGGGTACGCATTAGGGTTAGGGTAGTTATTAAACCTATCCCACTCTCTAGTTACCCCTTAGCACGTAATGGAATATTATTTGGGGGTCCAGCCATGGAGAAGAGTTTAGACACTAGGAAAAGATAAGGAACACACCCATTATAAAGAAATCACATTAGGATTCTCTTTTTAAGCTGTTCCTTAAAACACTAGTGCTTAGGAAATCTATTGGGTGCAGAAGCAGTCAAGGGTAGCCTAGGGTTAGGGTTAGGCTTAGGGTACGGCTTAGGGTACGGCTTAGGGTACGGGTTCGGGGAGGGCTTCGGGTACGGCGTAGGGTATGGGTTAGGGTTAGGGTTAGTGTTAGGGTTAGGGCTCGGTTTAGGGTATGGGTTAGGATTAGGGTACGTGTTAGGGTTAGGGTAGGGGTTAGGGTTAGGGTACGCGTTAGGTTTAGGGTAGTGATTAAACCTATCCCACTCTCTAGATACCCCTTAGCACATAAAGGAATATTATTTGGGGGTCCAGCCGTGCAGAAGAGTTTAGACATTAGGATTAGATAAGGAACACACCCATTATAAAGAAATCACATTAGGATTCTCTTTTTAAGCTGTTCCTTAAAACACTAGTGCTTAGGAAATCTATTGGAGGCAGAAGCAGTCAAGGGTAGCCTCGGGTTAGGGTTAGGCTTAGGGTTAGGCTTAGGGTACGGGTTCGGGGAGGGCTTCGGATACGACGTAGGGTATGTTTTAGGGTTAGGGTTAGGGTTAGTGTTAGGGTTAGGGCTCGGTTTAGGGTACGGGTTAGGATTAGGGTACGTGTTAGGGTTAGGGTAGGGGTTAGGGTTAGGGTACGCGTTAGGTTTAGGGTAGTGATTAAACCTATCCCACTCTCTAGATACCCCTTAGCACATAAAGGAATATTATTTGGGGGTCCAGCCGTGCAGAAGAGTTTAGACATTAGGATTAGATAAGGAACACACCCATTATAAAGAAATCACATTAGGATTCTCTTTTTAAGCTGTTCCTTAAAACACTAGTGCTTAGGAAATCTATTGGAGGCAGAAGCAGTCAAGGGTAGCCTCGGGTTAGGGTTAGGCTTAGGGTTAGGCTTAGGGTACGGGTTCGGGGAGGGCTTCGGATACGACGTAGGGTATGTTTTAGGGTTAGGGTTAGGGTTAGTGTTAGGGTTAGGGCTCGGTTTAGGGTACGGGTTAGGATTAGGGTACGTGTTAGGGTTAGGGTAGGGGTTAGCGTTAGGGTACGTGTTAGGGTTAGGGTAGTGATTAAACCTATCCCACTCTCTAGATACCCCTTAGCACGTAAAGGAATATTAATTGTTGGTCCAACCATGGAGAAGAGTTTAGACACTAAGATAATATAAGGAACAAACACATTATAAAGAAATCACAATAGGATTCTCTTTTTAAGCTGTTCCTTAAAACACTAGTGCTTAGGAAATCTATTGGAGGCAGAAGCAGTCAAGGGTAGCCTAGGGTTAGGGTTAGGCTTAGGGTTAGGCTTAGGGTACGGCTTAGGGTACGTGTTCGGGGAGGGCTTCGGGTACGGCGTAGGGTATGGGTTAGGGTTAGGGTTAGGGTTAGTGTTAGGGTTAGGGCTCGGTTTAGGGTACGGGTTAGGATTAGGGTACGTGTTAGGGTTAGGGTAGGGGTTAGCGTTAGGGTACGCGTTACGGTTAGGGTAGTTATTAAACCTATCCCACTCTCTAGATACCCCTTAGCACGTAAAGGAATATTATTTGGGGGTCCAGCCATGGAGAAGAGTTTAGACATTAAGATAATATAAGGAACACACCCATTATAAAGAAATCACATTAGGATTCTCTTTTTAAGCTGTTCCTTAAAACACTAGTGCTTAGGAAATCTATTGGAGGCAGAAGCAGTCAAGGGTAGCCTAGGGTTAGGGTTAGGCTTAGGTTTAGGCTTAGGGTACGGCTTAGGGTACATGTTCGGGGAGGGCTTCGGGTATGGCGAAGGGTATGGGTTAGCGTTAGGGTTAAGGTTAGTGTTAGGGTTAGGGCTCGGTTTAGGGTACGGGTTAGGATTAGGGTACGTGTTAGGGTTAGGGTAGGGGTTAGGGTTAGGGTACGCGTTACGGATAGGGTAGTTATTAAACCTATCCCACTCTCTAGATACCCCTTAGCACGTAAAGGAATATTATTTGGGGGTCCAGCCATGGAGAAGAGTTTAGACACTAAGATAATATAAGGAACACACCCATTATAAAGAAATCACATTAGGATTCTCTTTTTAAGCTGTTCCTTAAAACACTAGTGCTTAGGAAATCTATTGGAGGCAGAAGCAGTCAAGGGTAGCCTAGGGTTAGGGTTAGGCTTAGGTTTAGGCTTAGGGTACGGCTTAGGGTACGGGTTCGGGGAGGGCTTCGGGTACGGCGTAGGGTATGGGTTAGGGTTAGGGTTAGTGTTAGGGTTAGGGCTCGGTTTAGGGTACGGGTTAGGATTAGGGTACATGTTAGGGTTAGGGTAGGGGTTAGCGTTAGGGTACGCATTAGGGTTAGGGTAGTTATTAAACCTATCCCACTCTCTAGTTACCCCTTAGCACGTAATGGAATATTATTTGGGGGTCCAGCCATGGAGAAGAGTTTAGACACTAGGAAAAGATAAGGAACACACCCATTATAAAGAAATCACATTAGGATTCTCTTTTTAAGCTGTTCCTTAAAACACTAGTGCTTAGGAAATCTATTGGAGGCAGAAGCAGTCAAGGGTAGCCTAGGGTTAGGGTTAGGCTTAGGTTTAGGCTTAGGGTACGGCTTAGGGTACATGTTCGGGGAGGGCTTCGGGTATGGCGAAGGGTATGGGTTAGCGTTAGGGTTAAGGTTAGTGTTAGGGTTAGGGCTCGGTTTAGGGTACGGGTTAGGATTAGGGTACGTGTTAGGGTTAGGGTAGGGGTTAGGGTTAGGGTACGCGTTACGGATAGGGTAGTTATTAAACCTATCCCACTCTCTAGATACCCCTTAGCACGTAAAGGAATATTATTTGGGGGTCCAGCCATGGAGAAGAGTTTAGACACTAAGATAATATAAGGAACACACCCATTATAAAGAAATCACATTAGGATTCTCTTTTTAAGCTGTTCCTTAAAACACTAGTGCTTAGGAAATCTATTGGAGGCAGAAGCAGTCAAGGGTAGCCTAGGGTTAGGGTTAGGCTTAGGGTTAGGCTTAGGGTATGGCTTAGGGTACGGGTTCGGGTAGGGCTTCGGGTGTGGCGTAGGGTATGGTTTAGGGTTAGGGTTAGTGTTAGGGTTAGGGCTCGGTTTAGGGTACGGGTTAGGATTAGGGTACGTGTTAGTGTTAGGGTAGGGGTTAGGGTTAGGGTACGCGTTAGGGTTAGGGTAGTGATTAAACCTATCCCACTCTCTAGATACCCCTTAGCACATAAAGGAATATTATTTGGGGGTCCAGCCATGGAGAAGAGTTTAGACACTAGGATTAGATAAGGAACACACCCATTATAAAGAAATCACTTTAGGATTCTCTTTTTAAGCTGTTCCTTAAAACACTAGTGCTTAGGAAATCTATTGGAGGCAGAAGCAGTCAAGGGTAGCCTAGGGTTAGGGTTAGGCTTAGGGTTAGGCTTAGGGTACGGCTTAGGGTACGTGTTCGGGGAGGGCTTCGGGTACGGCGTAGGGTATGGGTTAGGGTTAGGGTTAGGGTTAGTGTTAGGGTTAGGGCTCGGTTTAGGGTACGGGTTAGGATTAGGGTACGTGTTAGGGTTAGGGTAGGGGTTAGCGTTAGGGTACGCGTTACGGTTAGGGTAGTTATTAAACCTATCCCACTCTCTAGATACCCCTTAGCACGTAAAGGAATATTATTTGGGGGTCCAGCCATGGAGAAGAGTTTAGACACTAAGATAATATAAGGAACACACCCATTATAAAGAAATCACATTAGGATTCTCTTTTTAAGCTGTTCCTTAAAACACTAGTGCTTAGGAAATCTATTGGAGGCAGAAGCAGTCAAGGGTAGCCTAGGGTTAGGGTTAGGCTTAGGTGTAGGCTTAGGGTACGGCTTAGGGTACGGGTTCGGGGAGGGCTTCGGGTACGGGGTAGGGTATGGGTTAGGGTTAGGGTTAGGGTTAGTGATAGGGTTAGGGCTCGGTTTAGGGTACGGGTTAGGATTAGGGTACATGTTAGGGTTAGGGTAGGGGTTAGCGTTAGGGTACGCATTAGGGTTAGGGTAGTTATTAAACCTATCCCACTCTCTAGTTACCCCTTAGCACGTAATGGAATATTATTTGGGGGTCCAGCCATGGAGAAGAGTTTAGACACTAGGAAAAGATAAGGAACACACCCATTATAAAGAAATCACATTAGGATTCTCTTTTTAAGCTGTTCCTTAAAACACTAGTGCTTAGGAAATCTATTGGGTGCAGAAGCAGTCAAGGGTAGCCTAGGGTTAGGGTTAGGCTTAGGGTACGGCTTAGGGTACGGCTTAGGGTACGGGTTCGGGGAGGGCTTCGGGTACGGCGTAGGGTATGGGTTAGGGTTAGGGTTAGTGTTAGGGTTAGGGCTCGGTTTAGGGTATGGGTTAGGATTAGGGTACGTGTTAGGGTTAGGGTAGGGGTTAGGGTTAGGGTACGCGTTAGGTTTAGGGTAGTGATTAAACCTATCCCACTCTCTAGATACCCCTTAGCACATAAAGGAATATTATTTGGGGGTCCAGCCGTGCAGAAGAGTTTAGACATTAGGATTAGATAAGGAACACACCCATTATAAAGAAATCACATTAGGATTCTCTTTTTAAGCTGTTCCTTAAAACACTAGTGCTTAGGAAATCTATTGGAGGCAGAAGCAGTCAAGGGTAGCCTCGGGTTAGGGTTAGGCTTAGGGTTAGGCTTAGGGTACGGGTTCGGGGAGGGCTTCGGATACGACGTAGGGTATGTTTTAGGGTTAGGGTTAGGGTTAGTGTTAGGGTTAGGGCTCGGTTTAGGGTACGGGTTAGGATTAGGGTACGTGTTAGGGTTAGGGTAGGGGTTAGGGTTAGGGTACGCGTTAGGTTTAGGGTAGTGATTAAACCTATCCCACTCTCTAGATACCCCTTAGCACATAAAGGAATATTATTTGGGGGTCCAGCCGTGCAGAAGAGTTTAGACATTAGGATTAGATAAGGAACACACCCATTATAAAGAAATCACATTAGGATTCTCTTTTTAAGCTGTTCCTTAAAACACTAGTGCTTAGGAAATCTATTGGAGGCAGAAGCAGTCAAGGGTAGCCTCGGGTTAGGGTTAGGCTTAGGGTTAGGCTTAGGGTACGGGTTCGGGGAGGGCTTCGGATACGACGTAGGGTATGTTTTAGGGTTAGGGTTAGGGTTAGTGTTAGGGTTAGGGCTCGGTTTAGGGTACGGGTTAGGATTAGGGTACGTGTTAGGGTTAGGGTAGGGGTTAGCGTTAGGGTACGTGTTAGGGTTAGGGTAGTGATTAAACCTATCCCACTCTCTAGATACCCCTTAGCACGTAAAGGAATATTAATTGTTGGTCCAACCATGGAGAAGAGTTTAGACACTAAGATAATATAAGGAACAAACACATTATAAAGAAATCACAATAGGATTCTCTTTTTAAGCTGTTCCTTAAAACACTAGTGCTTAGGAAATCTATTGGAGGCAGAAGCAGTCAAGGGTAGCCTAGGGTTAGGGTTAGGCTTAGGGTTAGGCTTAGGGTACGGCTTAGGGTACGTGTTCGGGGAGGGCTTCGGGTACGGCGTAGGGTATGGGTTAGGGTTAGGGTTAGGGTTAGTGTTAGGGTTAGGGCTCGGTTTAGGGTACGGGTTAGGATTAGGGTACGTGTTAGGGTTAGGGTAGGGGTTAGCGTTAGGGTACGCGTTACGGTTAGGGTAGTTATTAAACCTATCCCACTCTCTAGATACCCCTTAGCACGTAAAGGAATATTATTTGGGGGTCCAGCCATGGAGAAGAGTTTAGACATTAAGATAATATAAGGAACACACCCATTATAAAGAAATCACATTAGGATTCTCTTTTTAAGCTGTTCCTTAAAACACTAGTGCTTAGGAAATCTATTGGAGGCAGAAGCAGTCAAGGGTAGCCTAGGGTTAGGGTTAGGCTTAGGTTTAGGCTTAGGGTACGGCTTAGGGTACATGTTCGGGGAGGGCTTCGGGTATGGCGAAGGGTATGGGTTAGCGTTAGGGTTAAGGTTAGTGTTAGGGTTAGGGCTCGGTTTAGGGTACGGGTTAGGATTAGGGTACGTGTTAGGGTTAGGGTAGGGGTTAGGGTTAGGGTACGCGTTACGGATAGGGTAGTTATTAAACCTATCCCACTCTCTAGATACCCCTTAGCACGTAAAGGAATATTATTTGGGGGTCCAGCCATGGAGAAGAGTTTAGACACTAAGATAATATAAGGAACACACCCATTATAAAGAAATCACATTAGGATTCTCTTTTTAAGCTGTTCCTTAAAACACTAGTGCTTAGGAAATCTATTGGAGGCAGAAGCAGTCAAGGGTAGCCTAGGGTTAGGGTTAGGCTTAGGTTTAGGCTTAGGGTACGGCTTAGGGTACGGGTTCGGGGAGGGCTTCGGGTACGGCGTAGGGTATGGGTTAGGGTTAGGGTTAGTGTTAGGGTTAGGGCTCGGTTTAGGGTACGGGTTAGGATTAGGGTACATGTTAGGGTTAGGGTAGGGGTTAGCGTTAGGGTACGCATTAGGGTTAGGGTAGTTATTAAACCTATCCCACTCTCTAGTTACCCCTTAGCACGTAATGGAATATTATTTGGGGGTCCAGCCATGGAGAAGAGTTTAGACACTAGGAAAAGATAAGGAACACACCCATTATAAAGAAATCACATTAGGATTCTCTTTTTAAGCTGTTCCTTAAAACACTAGTGCTTAGGAAATCTATTGGAGGCAGAAGCAGTCAAGGGTAGCCTAGGGTTAGGGTTAGGCTTAGGTTTAGGCTTAGGGTACGGCTTAGGGTACATGTTCGGGGAGGGCTTCGGGTATGGCGAAGGGTATGGGTTAGCGTTAGGGTTAAGGTTAGTGTTAGGGTTAGGGCTCGGTTTAGGGTACGGGTTAGGATTAGGGTACGTGTTAGGGTTAGGGTAGGGGTTAGGGTTAGGGTACGCGTTACGGATAGGGTAGTTATTAAACCTATCCCACTCTCTAGATACCCCTTAGCACGTAAAGGAATATTATTTGGGGGTCCAGCCATGGAGAAGAGTTTAGACACTAAGATAATATAAGGAACACACCCATTATAAAGAAATCACATTAGGATTCTCTTTTTAAGCTGTTCCTTAAAACACTAGTGCTTAGGAAATCTATTGGAGGCAGAAGCAGTCAAGGGTAGCCTCGGGTTAGGGTTAGGCTTAGGGTTAGGCTTAGGGTACGGGTTCGGGGAGGGCTTCGGATACGACGTAGGGTATGTTTTAGGGTTAGGGTTAGGGTTAGTGTTAGGGTTAGGGCTCGGTTTAGGGTACGGGTTAGGATTAGGGTACGTGTTAGGGTTAGGGTAGGGGTTAGCGTTAGGGTACGTGTTAGGGTTAGGGTAGTGATTAAACCTATCCCACTCTCTAGATACCCCTTAGCACGTAAAGGAATATTAATTGTTGGTCCAACCATGGAGAAGAGTTTAGACACTAAGATAATATAAGGAACAAACACATTATAAAGAAATCACAATAGGATTCTCTTTTTAAGCTGTTCCTTAAAACACTAGTGCTTAGGAAATCTATTGGAGGCAGAAGCAGTCAAGGGTAGCCTAGGGTTAGGGTTAGGCTTAGGGTTAGGCTTAGGGTACGGCTTAGGGTACGTGTTCGGGGAGGGCTTCGGGTACGGCGTAGGGTATGGGTTAGGGTTAGGGTTAGGGTTAGTGTTAGGGTTAGGGCTCGGTTTAGGGTACGGGTTAGGATTAGGGTACGTGTTAGGGTTAGGGTAGGGGTTAGCGTTAGGGTACGCGTTACGGTTAGGGTAGTTATTAAACCTATCCCACTCTCTAGATACCCCTTAGCACGTAAAGGAATATTATTTGGGGGTCCAGCCATGGAGAAGAGTTTAGACATTAAGATAATATAAGGAACACACCCATTATAAAGAAATCACATTAGGATTCTCTTTTTAAGCTGTTCCTTAAAACACTAGTGCTTAGGAAATCTATTGGAGGCAGAAGCAGTCAAGGGTAGCCTAGGGTTAGGGTTAGGCTTAGGTTTAGGCTTAGGGTACGGCTTAGGGTACATGTTCGGGGAGGGCTTCGGGTATGGCGAAGGGTATGGGTTAGCGTTAGGGTTAAGGTTAGTGTTAGGGTTAGGGCTCGGTTTAGGGTACGGGTTAGGATTAGGGTACGTGTTAGGGTTAGGGTAGGGGTTAGGGTTAGGGTACGCGTTACGGATAGGGTAGTTATTAAACCTATCCCACTCTCTAGATACCCCTTAGCACGTAAAGGAATATTATTTGGGGGTCCAGCCATGGAGAAGAGTTTAGACACTAAGATAATATAAGGAACACACCCATTATAAAGAAATCACATTAGGATTCTCTTTTTAAGCTGTTCCTTAAAACACTAGTGCTTAGGAAATCTATTGGAGGCAGAAGCAGTCAAGGGTAGCCTAGGGTTAGGGTTAGGCTTAGGTTTAGGCTTAGGGTACGGCTTAGGGTACGGGTTCGGGGAGGGCTTCGGGTACGGCGTAGGGTATGGGTTAGGGTTAGGGTTAGTGTTAGGGTTAGGGCTCGGTTTAGGGTACGGGTTAGGATTAGGGTACATGTTAGGGTTAGGGTAGGGGTTAGCGTTAGGGTACGCATTAGGGTTAGGGTAGTTATTAAACCTATCCCACTCTCTAGTTACCCCTTAGCACGTAATGGAATATTATTTGGGGGTCCAGCCATGGAGAAGAGTTTAGACACTAGGAAAAGATAAGGAACACACCCATTATAAAGAAATCACATTAGGATTCTCTTTTTAAGCTGTTCCTTAAAACACTAGTGCTTAGGAAATCTATTGGAGGCAGAAGCAGTCAAGGGTAGCCTAGGGTTAGGGTTAGGCTTAGGTTTAGGCTTAGGGTACGGCTTAGGGTACATGTTCGGGGAGGGCTTCGGGTATGGCGAAGGGTATGGGTTAGCGTTAGGGTTAAGGTTAGTGTTAGGGTTAGGGCTCGGTTTAGGGTACGGGTTAGGATTAGGGTACGTGTTAGGGTTAGGGTAGGGGTTAGGGTTAGGGTACGCGTTACGGATAGGGTAGTTATTAAACCTATCCCACTCTCTAGATACCCCTTAGCACGTAAAGGAATATTATTTGGGGGTCCAGCCATGGAGAAGAGTTTAGACACTAAGATAATATAAGGAACACACCCATTATAAAGAAATCACATTAGGATTCTCTTTTTAAGCTGTTCCTTAAAACACTAGTGCTTAGGAAATCTATTGGAGGCAGAAGCAGTCAAGGGTAGCCTAGGGTTAGGGTTAGGCTTAGGGTTAGGCTTAGGGTATGGCTTAGGGTACGGGTTCGGGTAGGGCTTCGGGTGTGGCGTAGGGTATGGTTTAGGGTTAGGGTTAGTGTTAGGGTTAGGGCTCGGTTTAGGGTACGGGTTAGGATTAGGGTACGTGTTAGTGTTAGGGTAGGGGTTAGGGTTAGGGTACGCGTTAGGGTTAGGGTAGTGATTAAACCTATCCCACTCTCTAGATACCCCTTAGCACATAAAGGAATATTATTTGGGGGTCCAGCCATGGAGAAGAGTTTAGACACTAGGATTAGATAAGGAACACACCCATTATAAAGAAATCACTTTAGGATTCTCTTTTTAAGCTGTTCCTTAAAACACTAGTGCTTAGGAAATCTATTGGAGGCAGAAGCAGTCAAGGGTAGCCTAGGGTTAGGGTTAGGCTTAGGGTTAGGCTTAGGGTACGGCTTAGGGTACGTGTTCGGGGAGGGCTTCGGGTACGGCGTAGGGTATGGGTTAGGGTTAGGGTTAGGGTTAGTGTTAGGGTTAGGGCTCGGTTTAGGGTACGGGTTAGGATTAGGGTACGTGTTAGGGTTAGGGTAGGGGTTAGCGTTAGGGTACGCGTTACGGTTAGGGTAGTTATTAAACCTATCCCACTCTCTAGATACCCCTTAGCACGTAAAGGAATATTATTTGGGGGTCCAGCCATGGAGAAGAGTTTAGACACTAAGATAATATAAGGAACACACCCATTATAAAGAAATCACATTAGGATTCTCTTTTTAAGCTGTTCCTTAAAACACTAGTGCTTAGGAAATCTATTGGAGGCAGAAGCAGTCAAGGGTAGCCTAGGGTTAGGGTTAGGCTTAGGTGTAGGCTTAGGGTACGGCTTAGGGTACGGGTTCGGGGAGGGCTTCGGGTACGGGGTAGGGTATGGGTTAGGGTTAGGGTTAGGGTTAGTGATAGGGTTAGGGCTCGGTTTAGGGTACGGGTTAGGATTAGGGTACATGTTAGGGTTAGGGTAGGGGTTAGCGTTAGGGTACGCATTAGGGTTAGGGTAGTTATTAAACCTATCCCACTCTCTAGTTACCCCTTAGCACGTAATGGAATATTATTTGGGGGTCCAGCCATGGAGAAGAGTTTAGACACTAGGAAAAGATAAGGAACACACCCATTATAAAGAAATCACATTAGGATTCTCTTTTTAAGCTGTTCCTTAAAACACTAGTGCTTAGGAAATCTATTGGGTGCAGAAGCAGTCAAGGGTAGCCTAGGGTTAGGGTTAGGCTTAGGGTACGGCTTAGGGTACGGCTTAGGGTACGGGTTCGGGGAGGGCTTCGGGTACGGCGTAGGGTATGGGTTAGGGTTAGGGTTAGTGTTAGGGTTAGGGCTCGGTTTAGGGTACGGGTTAGGATTAGGGTACGTGTTAGGGTTAGGGTAGGGGTTAGCGTTAGGGTACGCGTTACGGTTAGGGTAGTTATTAAACCTATCCCACTCTCTAGATACCCCTTAGCACGTAAAGGAATATTATTTGGGGGTCCAGCCATGGAGAAGAGTTTAGACACTAGGAAAAGATAAGGAACACACCCATTATAAAGAAATCACATTAGGATTCTCTTTTTAAGCTGTTCCTTAAAACACTAGTGCTTAGGAAATCTATTGGAGGCAGAAGCAGTCAAGGGTAGCCTAGGGTTAGGGTTAGGCTTAGGTTTAGGCTTAGGGTACGGCTTAGGGTACATGTTCGGGGAGGGCTTCGGGTATGGCGAAGGGTATGGGTTAGCGTTAGGGTTAAGGTTAGTGTTAGGGTTAGGGCTCGGTTTAGGGTACGGGTTAGGATTAGGGTACGTGTTAGGGTTAGGGTAGGGGTTAGGGTTAGGGTACGCGTTACGGATAGGGTAGTTATTAAACCTATCCCACTCTCTAGATACCCCTTAGCACGTAAAGGAATATTATTTGGGGGTCCAGCCATGGAGAAGAGTTTAGACACTAAGATAATATAAGGAACACACCCATTATAAAGAAATCACATTAGGATTCTCTTTTTAAGCTGTTCCTTAAAACACTAGTGCTTAGGAAATCTATTGGAGGCAGAAGCAGTCAAGGGTAGCCTAGGGTTAGGGTTAGGCTTAGGGTTAGGCTTAGGGTACGGCTTAGGGTACGGGTTCGGGGAGGGCTTCGGGTACGGCGTAGGGTATGGGTTAGGGTTAGGGTTAGTGTTAGGGTTAGGGCTCGGTTTAGGGTACGGGTTAGGATTAGGGTACATGTTAGGGTTAGGGTAGGGGTTAGCGTTAGGGTACGCATTAGGGTTAGGGTAGTTATTAAACCTATCCCACTCTCTAGATACCCCTTAGCACGTAAAGGAATATTATTTGGGGGTCCAGCCATGGAGAAGAGTTTAGACATTAAGATAATATAAGGAACACACCCATTATAAAGAAATCACATTAGGATTCTCTTTTTAAGCTGTTCCTTAAAACACTAGTGCTTAGGAAATCTATTGGAGGCAGAAGCAGTCAAGGGTAGCCTAGGGTTAGGGTTAGGCTTAGGTTTAGGCTTAGGGTACGGCTTAGGGTACATGTTCGGGGAGGGCTTCGGGTATGGCGAAGGGTATGGGTTAGCGTTAGGGTTAAGGTTAGTGTTAGGGTTAGGGCTCGGTTTAGGGTACGGGTTAGGATTAGGGTACGTGTTAGGGTTAGGGTAGGGGTTAGGGTTAGGGTACGCGTTACGGATAGGGTAGTTATTAAACCTATCCCACTCTCTAGATACCCCTTAGCACGTAAAGGAATATTATTTGGGGGTCCAGCCATGGAGAAGAGTTTAGACACTAAGATAATATAAGGAACACACCCATTATAAAGAAATCACATTAGGATTCTCTTTTTAAGCTGTTCCTTAAAACACTAGTGCTTAGGAAATCTATTGGAGGCAGAAGCAGTCAAGGGTAGCCTAGGGTTAGGGTTAGGCTTAGGGTTAGGCTTAGGGTATGGCTTAGGGTACGGGTTCGGGTAGGGCTTCGGGTGTGGCGTAGGGTATGGTTTAGGGTTAGGGTTAGTGTTAGGGTTAGGGCTCGGTTTAGGGTACGGGTTAGGATTAGGGTACATGTTAGGGTTAGGGTAGGGGTTAGCGTTAGGGTACGCATTAGGGTTAGGGTAGTTATTAAACCTATCCCACTCTCTAGTTACCCCTTAGCACGTAATGGAATATTATTTGGGGGTCCAGCCATGGAGAAGAGTTTAGACACTAGGAAAAGATAAGGAACACACCCATTATAAAGAAATCACATTAGGATTCTCTTTTTAAGCTGTTCCTTAAAACACTAGTGCTTAGGAAATCTATTGGGTGCAGAAGCAGTCAAGGGTAGCCTAGGGTTAGGGTTAGGCTTAGGTGTAGGCTTAGGGTACGGCTTAGGGTACGGGTTCGGGGAGGGCTTCGGGTACGGGGTAGGGTATGGGTTAGGGTTAGGGTTAGGGTTAGTGATAGGGTTAGGGCTCGGTTTAGGGTACGGGTTAGGATTAGGGTACATGTTAGGGTTAGGGTAGGGGTTAGCGTTAGGGTACGCATTAGGGTTAGGGTAGTTATTAAACCTATCCCACTCTCTAGTTACCCCTTAGCACGTAATGGAATATTATTTGGGGGTCCAGCCATGGAGAAGAGTTTAGACACTAGGAAAAGATAAGGAACACACCCATTATAAAGAAATCACATTAGGATTCTCTTTTTAAGCTGTTCCTTAAAACACTAGTGCTTAGGAAATCTATTGGGTGCAGAAGCAGTCAAGGGTAGCCTAGGGTTAGGGTTAGGCTTAGGGTACGGCTTAGGGTACGGCTTAGGGTACGGGTTCGGGGAGGGCTTCGGGTACGGCGTAGGGTATGGGTTAGGGTTAGGGTTAGTGTTAGGGTTAGGGCTCGGTTTAGGGTACGGGTTAGGATTAGGGTACGTGTTAGGGTTAGGGTAGGGGTTAGGGTTAGGGTACGCGTTACGGTTAGGGTAGTTATTAAACCTATCCCACTCTCTAGATACCCCTTAGCACGTAAAGGAATATTATTTGGGGGTCCAGCCATGGAGAAGAGTTTAGACATTAAGATAATATAAGGAACACACCCATTATAAAGAAATCACATTAGGATTCTCTTTTTAAGCTGTTCCTTAAAACACTAGTGCTTAGGAAATCTATTGGAGGCAGAAGCAGTCAAGGGTAGCCTAGGGTTAGGGTTAGGCTTAGGGTTAGGCTTAGGGTACGGCTTAGGGTACGTGTTCGGGGAGGGCTTCGGGTACGGCGTAGGGTATGGGTTAGGGTTAGGGTTAGGGTTAGTGTTAGGGTTAGGGCTCGGTTTAGGGTACGGGTTAGGATTAGGGTACGTGTTAGGGTTAGGGTAGGGGTTAGCGTTAGGGTACGCGTTACGGTTAGGGTAGTTATTAAACCTATCCCACTCTCTAGATACCCCTTAGCACGTAAAGGAATATTATTTGGGGGTCCAGCCATGGAGAAGAGTTTAGACACTAAGATAATATAAGGAACACACCCATTATAAAGAAATCACATTAGGATTCTCTTTTTAAGCTGTTCCTTAAAACACTAGTGCTTAGGAAATCTATTGGAGGCAGAAGCAGTCAAGGGTAGCCTAGGGTTAGGGTTAGGCTTAGGTGTAGGCTTAGGGTACGGCTTAGGGTACGGGTTCGGGGAGGGCTTCGGGTACGGGGTAGGGTATGGGTTAGGGTTAGGGTTAGGGTTAGTGATAGGGTTAGGGCTCGGTTTAGGGTACGGGTTAGGATTAGGGTACATGTTAGGGTTAGGGTAGGGGTTAGCGTTAGGGTACGCATTAGGGTTAGGGTAGTTATTAAACCTATCCCACTCTCTAGTTACCCCTTAGCACGTAATGGAATATTATTTGGGGGTCCAGCCATGGAGAAGAGTTTAGACACTAGGAAAAGATAAGGAACACACCCATTATAAAGAAATCACATTAGGATTCTCTTTTTAAGCTGTTCCTTAAAACACTAGTGCTTAGGAAATCTATTGGGTGCAGAAGCAGTCAAGGGTAGCCTAGGGTTAGGGTTAGGCTTAGGGTACGGCTTAGGGTACGGCTTAGGGTACGGGTTCGGGGAGGGCTTCGGGTACGGCGTAGGGTATGGGTTAGGTTTAGGGTTAGTGTTAGGGTTAGGGCTCGGTTTAGGGTATGGGTTAGGATTAGGGTACGTGTTAGGGTTAGGGTAGGGGTTAGGGTTAGGGTACGCGTTAGGTTTAGGGTAGTGATTAAACCTATCCCACTCTCTAGATACCCCTTAGCACATAAAGGAATATTATTTGGGGGTCCAGCCGTGCAGAAGAGTTTAGACATTAGGATTAGATAAGGAACACACCCATTATAAAGAAATCACATTAGGATTCTCTTTTTAAGCTGTTCCTTAAAACACTAGTGCTTAGGAAATCTATTGGAGGCAGAAGCAGTCAAGGGTAGCCTCGGGTTAGGGTTAGGCTTAGGGTTAGGCTTAGGGTACGGGTTCGGGGAGGGCTTCGGATACGACGTAGGGTATGTTTTAGGGTTAGGGTTAGGGTTAGTGTTAGGGTTAGGGCTCGGTTTAGGGTACGGGTTAGGATTAGGGTACGTGTTAGGGTTAGGGTAGGGGTTAGGGTTAGGGTACGCGTTAGGTTTAGGGTAGTGATTAAACCTATCCCACTCTCTAGATACCCCTTAGCACATAAAGGAATATTATTTGGGGGTCCAGCCGTGCAGAAGAGTTTAGACATTAGGATTAGATAAGGAACACACCCATTATAAAGAAATCACATTAGGATTCTCTTTTTAAGCTGTTCCTTAAAACACTAGTGCTTAGGAAATCTATTGGAGGCAGAAGCAGTCAAGGGTAGCCTCGGGTTAGGGTTAGGCTTAGGGTTAGGCTTAGGGTACGGGTTCGGGGAGGGCTTCGGATACGACGTAGGGTATGTTTTAGGGTTAGGGTTAGGGTTAGTGTTAGGGTTAGGGCTCGGTTTAGGGTACGGGTTAGGATTAGGGTACGTGTTAGGGTTAGGGTAGGGGTTAGGGTTAGGGTACGCGTTACGGATAGGGTAGTTATTAAACCTATCCCACTCTCTAGATACCCCTTAGCACGTAAAGGAATATTATTTGGGGGTCCAGCCATGGAGAAGAGTTTAGACACTAAGATAATATAAGGAACACACCCATTATAAAGAAATCACATTAGGATTCTCTTTTTAAGCTGTTCCTTAAAACACTAGTGCTTAGGAAATCTATTGGAGGCAGAAGCAGTCAAGGGTAGCCTAGGGTTAGGGTTAGGCTTAGGGTTAGGCTTAGGGTATGGCTTAGGGTACGGGTTCGGGTAGGGCTTCGGGTGTGGCGTAGGGTATGGTTTAGGGTTAGGGTTAGTGTTAGGGTTAGGGCTCGGTTTAGGGTACGGGTTAGGATTAGGGTACATGTTAGGGTTAGGGTAGGGGTTAGCGTTAGGGTACGCATTAGGGTTAGGGTAGTTATTAAACCTATCCCACTCTCTAGTTACCCCTTAGCACGTAATGGAATATTATTTGGGGGTCCAGCCATGGAGAAGAGTTTAGACACTAGGAAAAGATAAGGAACACACCCATTATAAAGAAATCACATTAGGATTCTCTTTTTAAGCTGTTCCTTAAAACACTAGTGCTTAGGAAATCTATTGGGTGCAGAAGCAGTCAAGGGTAGCCTAGGGTTAGGGTTAGGCTTAGGTGTAGGCTTAGGGTACGGCTTAGGGTACGGGTTCGGGGAGGGCTTCGGGTACGGCGTAGGGTATGGGTTAGGGTTAGGGTTAGGGTTAGTGTTAGGGTTAGGGCTCGGTTTAGGGTACGGGTTAGGATTAGGGTACGTGTTAGGGTTAGGGTAGGGGTTAGCGTTAGGGTACGCATTAGGGTTAGGGTAGTTATTAAACCTATCCCACTCTCTAGTTACCCCTTAGCACGTAATGGAATATTATTTGGGGGTCCAGCCATGGAGAAGAGTTTAGACACTAGGAAAAGATAAGGAACACACCCATTATAAAGAAATCACATTAGGATTCTCTTTTTAAGCTGTTCCTTAAAACACTAGTGCTTAGGAAATCTATTGGAGGCAGAAGCAGTCAAGGGTAGCCTAGGGTTAGGGTTAGGCTTAGGTTTAGGCTTAGGGTACGGCTTAGGGTACATGTTCGGGGAGGGCTTCGGGTATGGCGAAGGGTATGGGTTAGCGTTAGGGTTAAGGTTAGTGTTAGGGTTAGGGCTCGGTTTAGGGTACGGGTTAGGATTAGGGTACGTGTTAGGGTTAGGGTAGGGGTTAGGGTTAGGGTACGCGTTAGGTTTAGGGTAGTGATTAAACCTATCCCACTCTCTAGATACCCCTTAGCACGTAAAGGAATATTAATTGTTGGTCCAACCATGGAGAAGAGTTTAGACACTAAGATAATATAAGGAACAAACACATTATAAAGAAATCACAATAGGATTCTCTTTTTAAGCTGTTCCTTAAAACACTAGTGCTTAGGAAATCTATTGGAGGCAGAAGCAGTCAAGGGTAGCCTAGGGTTAGGGTTAGGCTTAGGGTTAGGCTTAGGGTACGGCTTAGGGTACGTGTTCGGGGAGGGCTTCGGGTACGGCGTAGGGTATGGGTTAGGGTTAGGGTTAGGGTTAGTGTTAGGGTTAGGGCTCGGTTTAGGGTACGGGTTAGGATTAGGGTACGTGTTAGGGTTAGGGTAGGGGTTAGCGTTAGGGTACGCGTTACGGTTAGGGTAGTTATTAAACCTATCCCACTCTCTAGATACCCCTTAGCACGTAAAGGAATATTATTTGGGGGTCCAGCCATGGAGAAGAGTTTAGACATTAAGATAATATAAGGAACACACCCATTATAAAGAAATCACATTAGGATTCTCTTTTTAAGCTGTTCCTTAAAACACTAGTGCTTAGGAAATCTATTGGAGGCAGAAGCAGTCAAGGGTAGCCTAGGGTTAGGGTTAGGCTTAGGTTTAGGCTTAGGGTACGGCTTAGGGTACATGTTCGGGGAGGGCTTCGGGTATGGCGAAGGGTATGGGTTAGCGTTAGGGTTAAGGTTAGTGTTAGGGTTAGGGCTCGGTTTAGGGTACGGGTTAGGATTAGGGTACGTGTTAGGGTTAGGGTAGGGGTTAGGGTTAGGGTACGCGTTACGGATAGGGTAGTTATTAAACCTATCCCACTCTCTAGATACCCCTTAGCACGTAAAGGAATATTATTTGGGGGTCCAGCCATGGAGAAGAGTTTAGACACTAAGATAATATAAGGAACACACCCATTATAAAGAAATCACATTAGGATTCTCTTTTTAAGCTGTTCCTTAAAACACTAGTGCTTAGGAAATCTATTGGAGGCAGAAGCAGTCAAGGGTAGCCTAGGGTTAGGGTTAGGCTTAGGTTTAGGCTTAGGGTACGGCTTAGGGTACGGGTTCGGGGAGGGCTTCGGGTACGGCGTAGGGTATGGGTTAGGGTTAGGGTTAGTGTTAGGGTTAGGGCTCGGTTTAGGGTACGGGTTAGGATTAGGGTACATGTTAGGGTTAGGGTAGGGGTTAGCGTTAGGGTACGCATTAGGGTTAGGGTAGTTATTAAACCTATCCCACTCTCTAGTTACCCCTTAGCACGTAATGGAATATTATTTGGGGGTCCAGCCATGGAGAAGAGTTTAGACACTAGGAAAAGATAAGGAACACACCCATTATAAAGAAATCACATTAGGATTCTCTTTTTAAGCTGTTCCTTAAAACACTAGTGCTTAGGAAATCTATTGGAGGCAGAAGCAGTCAAGGGTAGCCTAGGGTTAGGGTTAGGCTTAGGTTTAGGCTTAGGGTACGGCTTAGGGTACATGTTCGGGGAGGGCTTCTGGTATGGCGAAGGGTATGGGTTAGCGTTAGGGTTAAGGTTAGTGTTAGGGTTAGGGCTCGGTTTAGGGTACGGGTTAGGATTAGGGTACGTGTTAGGGTTAGGGTAGGGGTTAGGGTTAGGGTACGCGTTACGGATAGGGTAGTTATTAAACCTATCCCACTCTCTAGATACCCCTTAGCACGTAAAGGAATATTATTTGGGGGTCCAGCCATGGAGAAGAGTTTAGACACTAAGATAATATAAGGAACACACCCATTATAAAGAAATCACATTAGGATTCTCTTTTTAAGCTGTTCCTTAAAACACTAGTGCTTAGGAAATCTATTGGAGGCAGAAGCAGTCAAGGGTAGCCTAGGGTTAGGGTTAGGCTTAGGGTTAGGCTTAGGGTATGGCTTAGGGTACGGGTTCGGGTAGGGCTTCGGGTGTGGCGTAGGGTATGGTTTAGGGTTAGGGTTAGTGTTAGGGTTAGGGCTCGGTTTAGGGTACGGGTTAGGATTAGGGTACGTGTTAGTGTTAGGGTAGGGGTTAGGGTTAGGGTACGCGTTAGGGTTAGGGTAGTGATTAAACCTATCCCACTCTCTAGATACCCCTTAGCACATAAAGGAATATTATTTGGGGGTCCAGCCATGGAGAAGAGTTTAGACACTAGGATTAGATAAGGAACACACCCATTATAAAGAAATCACTTTAGGATTCTCTTTTTAAGCTGTTCCTTAAAACACTAGTGCTTAGGAAATCTATTGGAGGCAGAAGCAGTCAAGGGTAGCCTAGGGTTAGGGTTAGGCTTAGGGTTAGGCTTAGGGTACGGCTTAGGGTACGTGTTCGGGGAGGGCTTCGGGTACGGCGTAGGGTATGGGTTAGGGTTAGGGTTAGGGTTAGTGTTAGGGTTAGGGCTCGGTTTAGGGTACGGGTTAGGATTAGGGTACGTGTTAGGGTTAGGGTAGGGGTTAGCGTTAGGGTACGCGTTACGGTTAGGGTAGTTATTAAACCTATCCCACTCTCTAGATACCCCTTAGCACGTAAAGGAATATTATTTGGGGGTCCAGCCATGGAGAAGAGTTTAGACACTAAGATAATATAAGGAACACACCCATTATAAAGAAATCACATTAGGATTCTCTTTTTAAGCTGTTCCTTAAAACACTAGTGCTTAGGAAATCTATTGGAGGCAGAAGCAGTCAAGGGTAGCCTAGGGTTAGGGTTAGGCTTAGGTGTAGGCTTAGGGTACGGCTTAGGGTACGGGTTCGGGGAGGGCTTCGGGTACGGGGTAGGGTATGGGTTAGGGTTAGGGTTAGGGTTAGTGATAGGGTTAGGGCTCGGTTTAGGGTACGGGTTAGGATTAGGGTACATGTTAGGGTTAGGGTAGGGGTTAGCGTTAGGGTACGCATTAGGGTTAGGGTAGTTATTAAACCTATCCCACTCTCTAGTTACCCCTTAGCACGTAATGGAATATTATTTGGGGGTCCAGCCATGGAGAAGAGTTTAGACACTAGGAAAAGATAAGGAACACACCCATTATAAAGAAATCACATTAGGATTCTCTTTTTAAGCTGTTCCTTAAAACACTAGTGCTTAGGAAATCTATTGGGTGCAGAAGCAGTCAAGGGTAGCCTAGGGTTAGGGTTAGGCTTAGGGTACGGCTTAGGGTACGGCTTAGGGTACGGGTTCGGGGAGGGCTTCGGGTACGGCGTAGGGTATGGGTTAGGGTTAGGGTTAGTGTTAGGGTTAGGGCTCGGTTTAGGGTATGGGTTAGGATTAGGGTACGTGTTAGGGTTAGGGTAGGGGTTAGGGTTAGGGTACGCGTTAGGTTTAGGGTAGTGATTAAACCTATCCCACTCTCTAGATACCCCTTAGCACATAAAGGAATATTATTTGGGGGTCCAGCCGTGCAGAAGAGTTTAGACATTAGGATTAGATAAGGAACACACCCATTATAAAGAAATCACATTAGGATTCTCTTTTTAAGCTGTTCCTTAAAACACTAGTGCTTAGGAAATCTATTGGAGGCAGAAGCAGTCAAGGGTAGCCTCGGGTTAGGGTTAGGCTTAGGGTTAGGCTTAGGGTACGGGTTCGGGGAGGGCTTCGGATACGACGTAGGGTATGTTTTAGGGTTAGGGTTAGGGTTAGTGTTAGGGTTAGGGCTCGGTTTAGGGTACGGGTTAGGATTAGGGTACGTGTTAGGGTTAGGGTAGGGGTTAGGGTTAGGGTACGCGTTAGGTTTAGGGTAGTGATTAAACCTATCCCACTCTCTAGATACCCCTTAGCACATAAAGGAATATTATTTGGGGGTCCAGCCGTGCAGAAGAGTTTAGACATTAGGATTAGATAAGGAACACACCCATTATAAAGAAATCACATTAGGATTCTCTTTTTAAGCTGTTCCTTAAAACACTAGTGCTTAGGAAATCTATTGGAGGCAGAAGCAGTCAAGGGTAGCCTCGGGTTAGGGTTAGGCTTAGGGTTAGGCTTAGGGTACGGGTTCGGGGAGGGCTTCGGATACGACGTAGGGTATGTTTTAGGGTTAGGGTTAGGGTTAGTGTTAGGGTTAGGGCTCGGTTTAGGGTACGGGTTAGGATTAGGGTACGTGTTAGGGTTAGGGTAGGGGTTAGCGTTAGGGTACGTGTTAGGGTTAGGGTAGTGATTAAACCTATCCCACTCTCTAGATACCCCTTAGCACGTAAAGGAATATTAATTGTTGGTCCAACCATGGAGAAGAGTTTAGACACTAAGATAATATAAGGAACAAACACATTATAAAGAAATCACAATAGGATTCTCTTTTTAAGCTGTTCCTTAAAACACTAGTGCTTAGGAAATCTATTGGAGGCAGAAGCAGTCAAGGGTAGCCTAGGGTTAGGGTTAGGCTTAGGGTTAGGCTTAGGGTACGGCTTAGGGTACGTGTTCGGGGAGGGCTTCGGGTACGGCGTAGGGTATGGGTTAGGGTTAGGGTTAGGGTTAGTGTTAGGGTTAGGGCTCGGTTTAGGGTACGGGTTAGGATTAGGGTACGTGTTAGGGTTAGGGTAGGGGTTAGCGTTAGGGTACGCGTTACGGTTAGGGTAGTTATTAAACCTATCCCACTCTCTAGATACCCCTTAGCACGTAAAGGAATATTATTTGGGGGTCCAGCCATGGAGAAGAGTTTAGACACTAGGAAAAGATAAGGAACACACCCATTATAAAGAAATCACATTAGGATTCTCTTTTTAAGCTGTTCCTTAAAACACTAGTGCTTAGGAAATCTATTGGAGGCAGAAGCAGTCAAGGGTAGCCTAGGGTTAGGGTTAGGCTTAGGTTTAGGCTTAGGGTACGGCTTAGGGTACATGTTCGGGGAGGGCTTCGGGTATGGCGAAGGGTATGGGTTAGCGTTAGGGTTAAGGTTAGTGTTAGGGTTAGGGCTCGGTTTAGGGTACGGGTTAGGATTAGGGTACGTGTTAGGGTTAGGGTAGGGGTTAGGGTTAGGGTACGCGTTACGGATAGGGTAGTTATTAAACCTATCCCACTCTCTAGATACCCCTTAGCACGTAAAGGAATATTATTTGGGGGTCCAGCCATGGAGAAGAGTTTAGACACTAAGATAATATAAGGAACACACCCATTATAAAGAAATCACATTAGGATTCTCTTTTTAAGCTGTTCCTTAAAACACTAGTGCTTAGGAAATCTATTGGAGGCAGAAGCAGTCAAGGGTAGCCTAGGGTTAGGGTTAGGCTTAGGGTTAGGCTTAGGGTACGGCTTAGGGTACGGGTTCGGGGAGGGCTTCGGGTACGGCGTAGGGTATGGGTTAGGGTTAGGGTTAGTGTTAGGGTTAGGGCTCGGTTTAGGGTACGGGTTAGGATTAGGGTACATGTTAGGGTTAGGGTAGGGGTTAGCGTTAGGGTACGCATTAGGGTTAGGGTAGTTATTAAACCTATCCCACTCTCTAGATACCCCTTAGCACGTAAAGGAATATTATTTGGGGGTCCAGCCATGGAGAAGAGTTTAGACATTAAGATAATATAAGGAACACACCCATTATAAAGAAATCACATTAGGATTCTCTTTTTAAGCTGTTCCTTAAAACACTAGTGCTTAGGAAATCTATTGGAGGCAGAAGCAGTCAAGGGTAGCCTAGGGTTAGGGTTAGGCTTAGGTTTAGGCTTAGGGTACGGCTTAGGGTACATGTTCGGGGAGGGCTTCGGGTATGGCGAAGGGTATGGGTTAGCGTTAGGGTTAAGGTTAGTGTTAGGGTTAGGGCTCGGTTTAGGGTACGGGTTAGGATTAGGGTACGTGTTAGGGTTAGGGTAGGGGTTAGGGTTAGGGTACGCGTTACGGATAGGGTAGTTATTAAACCTATCCCACTCTCTAGATACCCCTTAGCACGTAAAGGAATATTATTTGGGGGTCCAGCCATGGAGAAGAGTTTAGACACTAAGATAATATAAGGAACACACCCATTATAAAGAAATCACATTAGGATTCTCTTTTTAAGCTGTTCCTTAAAACACTAGTGCTTAGGAAATCTATTGGAGGCAGAAGCAGTCAAGGGTAGCCTAGGGTTAGGGTTAGGCTTAGGGTTAGGCTTAGGGTATGGCTTAGGGTACGGGTTCGGGTAGGGCTTCGGGTGTGGCGTAGGGTATGGTTTAGGGTTAGGGTTAGTGTTAGGGTTAGGGCTCGGTTTAGGGTACGGGTTAGGATTAGGGTACATGTTAGGGTTAGGGTAGGGGTTAGCGTTAGGGTACGCATTAGGGTTAGGGTAGTTATTAAACCTATCCCACTCTCTAGTTACCCCTTAGCACGTAATGGAATATTATTTGGGGGTCCAGCCATGGAGAAGAGTTTAGACACTAGGAAAAGATAAGGAACACACCCATTATAAAGAAATCACATTAGGATTCTCTTTTTAAGCTGTTCCTTAAAACACTAGTGCTTAGGAAATCTATTGGGTGCAGAAGCAGTCAAGGGTAGCCTAGGGTTAGGGTTAGGCTTAGGTGTAGGCTTAGGGTACGGCTTAGGGTACGGGTTCGGGGAGGGCTTCGGGTACGGGGTAGGGTATGGGTTAGGGTTAGGGTTAGGGTTAGTGATAGGGTTAGGGCTCGGTTTAGGGTACGGGTTAGGATTAGGGTACATGTTAGGGTTAGGGTAGGGGTTAGCGTTAGGGTACGCATTAGGGTTAGGGTAGTTATTAAACCTATCCCACTCTCTAGTTACCCCTTAGCACGTAATGGAATATTATTTGGGGGTCCAGCCATGGAGAAGAGTTTAGACACTAGGAAAAGATAAGGAACACACCCATTATAAAGAAATCACATTAGGATTCTCTTTTTAAGCTGTTCCTTAAAACACTAGTGCTTAGGAAATCTATTGGGTGCAGAAGCAGTCAAGGGTAGCCTAGGGTTAGGGTTAGGCTTAGGGTACGGCTTAGGGTACGGCTTAGGGTACGGGTTCGGGGAGGGCTTCGGGTACGGCGTAGGGTATGGGTTAGGGTTAGGGTTAGTGTTAGGGTTAGGGCTCGGTTTAGGGTACGGGTTAGGATTAGGGTACGTGTTAGGGTTAGGGTAGGGGTTAGGGTTAGGGTACGCGTTACGGTTAGGGTAGTTATTAAACCTATCCCACTCTCTAGATACCCCTTAGCACGTAAAGGAATATTATTTGGGGGTCCAGCCATGGAGAAGAGTTTAGACATTAAGATAATATAAGGAACACACCCATTATAAAGAAATCACATTAGGATTCTCTTTTTAAGCTGTTCCTTAAAACACTAGTGCTTAGGAAATCTATTGGAGGCAGAAGCAGTCAAGGGTAGCCTAGGGTTAGGGTTAGGCTTAGGGTTAGGCTTAGGGTACGGCTTAGGGTACGTGTTCGGGGAGGGCTTCGGGTACGGCGTAGGGTATGGGTTAGGGTTAGGGTTAGGGTTAGTGTTAGGGTTAGGGCTCGGTTTAGGGTACGGGTTAGGATTAGGGTACGTGTTAGGGTTAGGGTAGGGGTTAGCGTTAGGGTACGCGTTACGGTTAGGGTAGTTATTAAACCTATCCCACTCTCTAGATACCCCTTAGCACGTAAAGGAATATTATTTGGGGGTCCAGCCATGGAGAAGAGTTTAGACACTAAGATAATATAAGGAACACACCCATTATAAAGAAATCACATTAGGATTCTCTTTTTAAGCTGTTCCTTAAAACACTAGTGCTTAGGAAATCTATTGGAGGCAGAAGCAGTCAAGGGTAGCCTAGGGTTAGGGTTAGGCTTAGGTGTAGGCTTAGGGTACGGCTTAGGGTACGGGTTCGGGGAGGGCTTCGGGTACGGGGTAGGGTATGGGTTAGGGTTAGGGTTAGGGTTAGTGATAGGGTTAGGGCTCGGTTTAGGGTACGGGTTAGGATTAGGGTACATGTTAGGGTTAGGGTAGGGGTTAGCGTTAGGGTACGCATTAGGGTTAGGGTAGTTATTAAACCTATCCCACTCTCTAGTTACCCCTTAGCACGTAATGGAATATTATTTGGGGGTCCAGCCATGGAGAAGAGTTTAGACACTAGGAAAAGATAAGGAACACACCCATTATAAAGAAATCACATTAGGATTCTCTTTTTAAGCTGTTCCTTAAAACACTAGTGCTTAGGAAATCTATTGGGTGCAGAAGCAGTCAAGGGTAGCCTAGGGTTAGGGTTAGGCTTAGGGTACGGCTTAGGGTACGGCTTAGGGTACGGGTTCGGGGAGGGCTTCGGGTACGGCGTAGGGTATGGGTTAGGGTTAGGGTTAGTGTTAGGGTTAGGGCTCGGTTTAGGGTATGGGTTAGGATTAGGGTACGTGTTAGGGTTAGGGTAGGGGTTAGGGTTAGGGTACGCGTTAGGTTTAGGGTAGTGATTAAACCTATCCCACTCTCTAGATACCCCTTAGCACATAAAGGAATATTATTTGGGGGTCCAGCCGTGCAGAAGAGTTTAGACATTAGGATTAGATAAGGAACACACCCATTATAAAGAAATCACATTAGGATTCTCTTTTTAAGCTGTTCCTTAAAACACTAGTGCTTAGGAAATCTATTGGAGGCAGAAGCAGTCAAGGGTAGCCTCGGGTTAGGGTTAGGCTTAGGGTTAGGCTTAGGGTACGGGTTCGGGGAGGGCTTCGGATACGACGTAGGGTATGTTTTAGGGTTAGGGTTAGGGTTAGTGTTAGGGTTAGGGCTCGGTTTAGGGTACGGGTTAGGATTAGGGTACGTGTTAGGGTTAGGGTAGGGGTTAGGGTTAGGGTACGCGTTAGGTTTAGGGTAGTGATTAAACCTATCCCACTCTCTAGATACCCCTTAGCACATAAAGGAATATTATTTGGGGGTCCAGCCGTGCAGAAGAGTTTAGACATTAGGATTAGATAAGGAACACACCCATTATAAAGAAATCACATTAGGATTCTCTTTTTAAGCTGTTCCTTAAAACACTAGTGCTTAGGAAATCTATTGGAGGCAGAAGCAGTCAAGGGTAGCCTCGGGTTAGGGTTAGGCTTAGGGTTAGGCTTAGGGTACGGGTTCGGGGAGGGCTTCGGATACGACGTAGGGTATGTTTTAGGGTTAGGGTTAGGGTTAGTGTTAGGGTTAGGGCTCGGTTTAGGGTACGGGTTAGGATTAGGGTACGTGTTAGGGTTAGGGTAGGGGTTAGGGTTAGGGTACGCGTTACGGATAGGGTAGTTATTAAACCTATCCCACTCTCTAGATACCCCTTAGCACGTAAAGGAATATTATTTGGGGGTCCAGCCATGGAGAAGAGTTTAGACACTAAGATAATATAAGGAACACACCCATTATAAAGAAATCACATTAGGATTCTCTTTTTAAGCTGTTCCTTAAAACACTAGTGCTTAGGAAATCTATTGGAGGCAGAAGCAGTCAAGGGTAGCCTAGGGTTAGGGTTAGGCTTAGGGTTAGGCTTAGGGTATGGCTTAGGGTACGGGTTCGGGTAGGGCTTCGGGTGTGGCGTAGGGTATGGTTTAGGGTTAGGGTTAGTGTTAGGGTTAGGGCTCGGTTTAGGGTACGGGTTAGGATTAGGGTACATGTTAGGGTTAGGGTAGGGGTTAGCGTTAGGGTACGCATTAGGGTTAGGGTAGTTATTAAACCTATCCCACTCTCTAGTTACCCCTTAGCACGTAATGGAATATTATTTGGGGGTCCAGCCATGGAGAAGAGTTTAGACACTAGGAAAAGATAAGGAACACACCCATTATAAAGAAATCACATTAGGATTCTCTTTTTAAGCTGTTCCTTAAAACACTAGTGCTTAGGAAATCTATTGGGTGCAGAAGCAGTCAAGGGTAGCCTAGGGTTAGGGTTAGGCTTAGGTGTAGGCTTAGGGTACGGCTTAGGGTACGGGTTCGGGGAGGGCTTCGGGTACGGCGTAGGGTATGGGTTAGGGTTAGGGTTAGGGTTAGTGTTAGGGTTAGGGCTCGGTTTAGGGTACGGGTTAGGATTAGGGTACGTGTTAGGGTTAGGGTAGGGGTTAGCGTTAGGGTACGCATTAGGGTTAGGGTAGTTATTAAACCTATCCCACTCTCTAGTTACCCCTTAGCACGTAATGGAATATTATTTGGGGGTCCAGCCATGGAGAAGAGTTTAGACACTAGGAAAAGATAAGGAACACACCCATTATAAAGAAATCACATTAGGATTCTCTTTTTAAGCTGTTCCTTAAAACACTAGTGCTTAGGAAATCTATTGGAGGCAGAAGCAGTCAAGGGTAGCCTAGGGTTAGGGTTAGGCTTAGGTTTAGGCTTAGGGTACGGCTTAGGGTACATGTTCGGGGAGGGCTTCGGGTATGGCGAAGGGTATGGGTTAGCGTTAGGGTTAAGGTTAGTGTTAGGGTTAGGGCTCGGTTTAGGGTACGGGTTAGGATTAGGGTACGTGTTAGGGTTAGGGTAGGGGTTAGGGTTAGGGTACGCGTTACGGATAGGGTAGTTATTAAACCTATCCCACTCTCTAGATACCCCTTAGCACGTAAAGGAATATTATTTGGGGGTCCAGCCATGGAGAAGAGTTTAGACACTAAGATAATATAAGGAACACACCCATTATAAAGAAATCACATTAGGATTCTCTTTTTAAGCTGTTCCTTAAAACACTAGTGCTTAGGAAATCTATTGGAGGCAGAAGCAGTCAAGGGTAGCCTAGGGTTAGGGTTAGGCTTAGGGTTAGGCTTAGGGTACGGCTTAGGGTACGTGTTCGGGGAGGGCTTCGGGTACGGCGTAGGGTATGGGTTAGGGTTAGGGTTAGTGTTAGGGTTAGGGCTCGGTTTAGGGTACGGGTTAGGATTAGGGTACATGTTAGGGTTAGGGTAGGGGTTAGCGTTAGGGTACGCATTAGGGTTAGGGTAGTTATTAAACCTATCCCACTCTCTAGTTACCCCTTAGCACGTAATGGAATATTATTTGGGGGTCCAGCCATGGAGAAGAGTTTAGACACTAGGAAAAGATAAGGAACACACCCATTATAAAGAAATCACATTAGGATTCTCTTTTTAAGCTGTTCCTTAAAACACTAGTGCTTAGGAAATCTATTGGAGGCAGAAGCAGTCAAGGGTAGCCTAGGGTTAGGGTTAGGCTTAGGTTTAGGCTTAGGGTACGGCTTAGGGTACATGTTCGGGGAGGGCTTCGGGTATGGCGAAGGGTATGGGTTAGCGTTAGGGTTAAGGTTAGTGTTAGGGTTAGGGCTCGGTTTAGGGTACGGGTTAGGATTAGGGTACGTGTTAGGGTTAGGGTAGGGGTTAGGGTTAGGGTACGCGTTAGGTTTAGGGTAGTGATTAAACCTATCCCACTCTCTAGATACCCCTTAGCACGTAAAGGAATATTAATTGTTGGTCCAACCATGGAGAAGAGTTTAGACACTAAGATAATATAAGGAACAAACACATTATAAAGAAATCACAATAGGATTCTCTTTTTAAGCTGTTCCTTAAAACACTAGTGCTTAGGAAATCTATTGGAGGCAGAAGCAGTCAAGGGTAGCCTAGGGTTAGGGTTAGGCTTAGGGTTAGGCTTAGGGTACGGCTTAGGGTACGTGTTCGGGGAGGGCTTCGGGTACGGCGTAGGGTATGGGTTAGGGTTAGGGTTAGGGTTAGTGTTAGGGTTAGGGCTCGGTTTAGGGTACGGGTTAGGATTAGGGTACGTGTTAGGGTTAGGGTAGGGGTTAGCGTTAGGGTACGCGTTACGGTTAGGGTAGTTATTAAACCTATCCCACTCTCTAGATACCCCTTAGCACGTAAAGGAATATTATTTGGGGGTCCAGCCATGGAGAAGAGTTTAGACATTAAGATAATATAAGGAACACACCCATTATAAAGAAATCACATTAGGATTCTCTTTTTAAGCTGTTCCTTAAAACACTAGTGCTTAGGAAATCTATTGGAGGCAGAAGCAGTCAAGGGTAGCCTAGGGTTAGGGTTAGGCTTAGGTTTAGGCTTAGGGTACGGCTTAGGGTACATGTTCGGGGAGGGCTTCGGGTATGGCGAAGGGTATGGGTTAGCGTTAGGGTTAAGGTTAGTGTTAGGGTTAGGGCTCGGTTTAGGGTACGGGTTAGGATTAGGGTACGTGTTAGGGTTAGGGTAGGGGTTAGGGTTAGGGTACGCGTTACGGATAGGGTAGTTATTAAACCTATCCCACTCTCTAGATACCCCTTAGCACGTAAAGGAATATTATTTGGGGGTCCAGCCATGGAGAAGAGTTTAGACACTAAGATAATATAAGGAACACACCCATTATAAAGAAATCACATTAGGATTCTCTTTTTAAGCTGTTCCTTAAAACACTAGTGCTTAGGAAATCTATTGGAGGCAGAAGCAGTCAAGGGTAGCCTAGGGTTAGGGTTAGGCTTAGGTTTAGGCTTAGGGTACGGCTTAGGGTACGGGTTCGGGGAGGGCTTCGGGTACGGCGTAGGGTATGGGTTAGGGTTAGGGTTAGTGTTAGGGTTAGGGCTCGGTTTAGGGTACGGGTTAGGATTAGGGTACATGTTAGGGTTAGGGTAGGGGTTAGCGTTAGGGTACGCATTAGGGTTAGGGTAGTTATTAAACCTATCCCACTCTCTAGTTACCCCTTAGCACGTAATGGAATATTATTTGGGGGTCCAGCCATGGAGAAGAGTTTAGACACTAGGAAAAGATAAGGAACACACCCATTATAAAGATATCACATTAGGATTCTCTTTTTAAGCTGTTCCTTAAAACACTAGTGCTTAGGAAATCTATTGGAGGCAGAAGCAGTCAAGGGTAGCCTAGGGTTAGGGTTAGGCTTAGGTTTAGGCTTAGGGTACGGCTTAGGGTACATGTTCGGGGAGGGCTTCGGGTATGGCGAAGGGTATGGGTTAGCGTTAGGGTTAAGGTTAGTGTTAGGGTTAGGGCTCGGTTTAGGGTACGGGTTAGGATTAGGGTACGTGTTAGGGTTAGGGTAGGGGTTAGGGTTAGGGTACGCGTTACGGATAGGGTAGTTATTAAACCTATCCCACTCTCTAGATACCCCTTAGCACGTAAAGGAATATTATTTGGGGGTCCAGCCATGGAGAAGAGTTTAGACACTAAGATAATATAAGGAACACACCCATTATAAAGAAATCACATTAGGATTCTCTTTTTAAGCTGTTCCTTAAAACACTAGTGCTTAGGAAATCTATTGGAGGCAGAAGCAGTCAAGGGTAGCCTAGGGTTAGGGTTAGGCTTAGGGTTAGGCTTAGGGTATGGCTTAGGGTACGGGTTCGGGTAGGGCTTCGGGTGTGGCGTAGGGTATGGTTTAGGGTTAGGGTTAGTGTTAGGGTTAGGGCTCGGTTTAGGGTACGGGTTAGGATTAGGGTACGTGTTAGTGTTAGGGTAGGGGTTAGGGTTAGGGTACGCGTTAGGGTTAGGGTAGTGATTAAACCTATCCCACTCTCTAGATACCCCTTAGCACATAAAGGAATATTATTTGGGGGTCCAGCCATGGAGAAGAGTTTAGACACTAGGATTAGATAAGGAACACACCCATTATAAAGAAATCACTTTAGGATTCTCTTTTTAAGCTGTTCCTTAAAACACTAGTGCTTAGGAAATCTATTGGAGGCAGAAGCAGTCAAGGGTAGCCTAGGGTTAGGGTTAGGCTTAGGGTTAGGCTTAGGGTACGGCTTAGGGTACGTGTTCGGGGAGGGCTTCGGGTACGGCGTAGGGTATGGGTTAGGGTTAGGGTTAGGGTTAGTGTTAGGGTTAGGGCTCGGTTTAGGGTACGGGTTAGGATTAGGGTACGTGTTAGGGTTAGGGTAGGGGTTAGCGTTAGGGTACGCGTTACGGTTAGGGTAGTTATTAAACCTATCCCACTCTCTAGATACCCCTTAGCACGTAAAGGAATATTATTTGGGGGTCCAGCCATGGAGAAGAGTTTAGACACTAAGATAATATAAGGAACACACCCATTATAAAGAAATCACATTAGGATTCTCTTTTTAAGCTGTTCCTTAAAACACTAGTGCTTAGGAAATCTATTGGAGGCAGAAGCAGTCAAGGGTAGCCTAGGGTTAGGGTTAGGCTTAGGTGTAGGCTTAGGGTACGGCTTAGGGTACGGGTTCGGGGAGGGCTTCGGGTACGGGGTAGGGTATGGGTTAGGGTTAGGGTTAGGGTTAGTGATAGGGTTAGGGCTCGGTTTAGGGTACGGGTTAGGATTAGGGTACATGTTAGGGTTAGGGTAGGGGTTAGCGTTAGGGTACGCATTAGGGTTAGGGTAGTTATTAAACCTATCCCACTCTCTAGTTACCCCTTAGCACGTAATGGAATATTATTTGGGGGTCCAGCCATGGAGAAGAGTTTAGACACTAGGAAAAGATAAGGAACACACCCATTATAAAGAAATCACATTAGGATTCTCTTTTTAAGCTGTTCCTTAAAACACTAGTGCTTAGGAAATCTATTGGGTGCAGAAGCAGTCAAGGGTAGCCTAGGGTTAGGGTTAGGCTTAGGGTACGGCTTAGGGTACGGCTTAGGGTACGGGTTCGGGGAGGGCTTCGGGTACGGCGTAGGGTATGGGTTAGGGTTAGGGTTAGTGTTAGGGTTAGGGCTCGGTTTAGGGTATGGGTTAGGATTAGGGTACGTGTTAGGGTTAGGGTAGGGGTTAGGGTTAGGGTACGCGTTAGGTTTAGGGTAGTGATTAAACCTATCCCACTCTCTAGATACCCCTTAGCACATAAAGGAATATTATTTGGGGGTCCAGCCGTGCAGAAGAGTTTAGACATTAGGATTAGATAAGGAACACACCCATTATAAAGAAATCACATTAGGATTCTCTTTTTAAGCTGTTCCTTAAAACACTAGTGCTTAGGAAATCTATTGGAGGCAGAAGCAGTCAAGGGTAGCCTCGGGTTAGGGTTAGGCTTAGGGTTAGGCTTAGGGTACGGGTTCGGGGAGGGCTTCGGATACGACGTAGGGTATGTTTTAGGGTTAGGGTTAGGGTTAGTGTTAGGGTTAGGGCTCGGTTTAGGGTACGGGTTAGGATTAGGGTACGTGTTAGGGTTAGGGTAGGGGTTAGGGTTAGGGTACGCGTTAGGTTTAGGGTAGTGATTAAACCTATCCCACTCTCTAGATACCCCTTAGCACATAAAGGAATATTATTTGGGGGTCCAGCCGTGCAGAAGAGTTTAGACATTAGGATTAGATAAGGAACACACCCATTATAAAGAAATCACATTAGGATTCTCTTTTTAAGCTGTTCCTTAAAACACTAGTGCTTAGGAAATCTATTGGAGGCAGAAGCAGTCAAGGGTAGCCTCGGGTTAGGGTTAGGCTTAGGGTTAGGCTTAGGGTACGGGTTCGGGGAGGGCTTCGGATACGACGTAGGGTATGTTTTAGGGTTAGGGTTAGGGTTAGTGTTAGGGTTAGGGCTCGGTTTAGGGTACGGGTTAGGATTAGGGTACGTGTTAGGGTTAGGGTAGGGGTTAGCGTTAGGGTACGTGTTAGGGTTAGGGTAGTGATTAAACCTATCCCACTCTCTAGATACCCCTTAGCACGTAAAGGAATATTAATTGTTGGTCCAACCATGGAGAAGAGTTTAGACACTAAGATAATATAAGGAACAAACACATTATAAAGAAATCACAATAGGATTCTCTTTTTAAGCTGTTCCTTAAAACACTAGTGCTTAGGAAATCTATTGGAGGCAGAAGCAGTCAAGGGTAGCCTAGGGTTAGGGTTAGGCTTAGGGTTAGGCTTAGGGTACGGCTTAGGGTACGTGTTCGGGGAGGGCTTCGGGTACGGCGTAGGGTATGGGTTAGGGTTAGGGTTAGGGTTAGTGTTAGGGTTAGGGCTCGGTTTAGGGTACGGGTTAGGATTAGGGTACGTGTTAGGGTTAGGGTAGGGGTTAGCGTTAGGGTACGCGTTACGGTTAGGGTAGTTATTAAACCTATCCCACTCTCTAGATACCCCTTAGCACGTAAAGGAATATTATTTGGGGGTCCAGCCATGGAGAAGAGTTTAGACACTAGGAAAAGATAAGGAACACACCCATTATAAAGAAATCACATTAGGATTCTCTTTTTAAGCTGTTCCTTAAAACACTAGTGCTTAGGAAATCTATTGGAGGCAGAAGCAGTCAAGGGTAGCCTAGGGTTAGGGTTAGGCTTAGGTTTAGGCTTAGGGTACGGCTTAGGGTACATGTTCGGGGAGGGCTTCGGGTATGGCGAAGGGTATGGGTTAGCGTTAGGGTTAAGGTTAGTGTTAGGGTTAGGGCTCGGTTTAGGGTACGGGTTAGGATTAGGGTACGTGTTAGGGTTAGGGTAGGGGTTAGGGTTAGGGTACGCGTTACGGATAGGGTAGTTATTAAACCTATCCCACTCTCTAGATACCCCTTAGCACGTAAAGGAATATTATTTGGGGGTCCAGCCATGGAGAAGAGTTTAGACACTAAGATAATATAAGGAACACACCCATTATAAAGAAATCACATTAGGATTCTCTTTTTAAGCTGTTCCTTAAAACACTAGTGCTTAGGAAATCTATTGGAGGCAGAAGCAGTCAAGGGTAGCCTAGGGTTAGGGTTAGGCTTAGGGTTAGGCTTAGGGTACGGCTTAGGGTACGGGTTCGGGGAGGGCTTCGGGTACGGCGTAGGGTATGGGTTAGGGTTAGGGTTAGTGTTAGGGTTAGGGCTCGGTTTAGGGTACGGGTTAGGATTAGGGTACATGTTAGGGTTAGGGTAGGGGTTAGCGTTAGGGTACGCATTAGGGTTAGGGTAGTTATTAAACCTATCCCACTCTCTAGATACCCCTTAGCACGTAAAGGAATATTATTTGGGGGTCCAGCCATGGAGAAGAGTTTAGACATTAAGATAATATAAGGAACACACCCATTATAAAGAAATCACATTAGGATTCTCTTTTTAAGCTGTTCCTTAAAACACTAGTGCTTAGGAAATCTATTGGAGGCAGAAGCAGTCAAGGGTAGCCTAGGGTTAGGGTTAGGCTTAGGTTTAGGCTTAGGGTACGGCTTAGGGTACATGTTCGGGGAGGGCTTCGGGTATGGCGAAGGGTATGGGTTAGCGTTAGGGTTAAGGTTAGTGTTAGGGTTAGGGCTCGGTTTAGGGTACGGGTTAGGATTAGGGTACGTGTTAGGGTTAGGGTAGGGGTTAGGGTTAGGGTACGCGTTACGGATAGGGTAGTTATTAAACCTATCCCACTCTCTAGATACCCCTTAGCACGTAAAGGAATATTATTTGGGGGTCCAGCCATGGAGAAGAGTTTAGACACTAAGATAATATAAGGAACACACCCATTATAAAGAAATCACATTAGGATTCTCTTTTTAAGCTGTTCCTTAAAACACTAGTGCTTAGGAAATCTATTGGAGGCAGAAGCAGTCAAGGGTAGCCTAGGGTTAGGGTTAGGCTTAGGGTTAGGCTTAGGGTATGGCTTAGGGTACGGGTTCGGGTAGGGCTTCGGGTGTGGCGTAGGGTATGGTTTAGGGTTAGGGTTAGTGTTAGGGTTAGGGCTCGGTTTAGGGTACGGGTTAGGATTAGGGTACATGTTAGGGTTAGGGTAGGGGTTAGCGTTAGGGTACGCATTAGGGTTAGGGTAGTTATTAAACCTATCCCACTCTCTAGTTACCCCTTAGCACGTAATGGAATATTATTTGGGGGTCCAGCCATGGAGAAGAGTTTAGACACTAGGAAAAGATAAGGAACACACCCATTATAAAGAAATCACATTAGGATTCTCTTTTTAAGCTGTTCCTTAAAACACTAGTGCTTAGGAAATCTATTGGGTGCAGAAGCAGTCAAGGGTAGCCTAGGGTTAGGGTTAGGCTTAGGTGTAGGCTTAGGGTACGGCTTAGGGTACGGGTTCGGGGAGGGCTTCGGGTACGGGGTAGGGTATGGGTTAGGGTTAGGGTTAGGGTTAGTGATAGGGTTAGGGCTCGGTTTAGGGTACGGGTTAGGATTAGGGTACATGTTAGGGTTAGGGTAGGGGTTAGCGTTAGGGTACGCATTAGGGTTAGGGTAGTTATTAAACCTATCCCACTCTCTAGTTACCCCTTAGCACGTAATGGAATATTATTTGGGGGTCCAGCCATGGAGAAGAGTTTAGACACTAGGAAAAGATAAGGAACACACCCATTATAAAGAAATCACATTAGGATTCTCTTTTTAAGCTGTTCCTTAAAACACTAGTGCTTAGGAAATCTATTGGGTGCAGAAGCAGTCAAGGGTAGCCTAGGGTTAGGGTTAGGCTTAGGGTACGGCTTAGGGTACGGCTTAGGGTACGGGTTCGGGGAGGGCTTCGGGTACGGCGTAGGGTATGGGTTAGGGTTAGGGTTAGTGTTAGGGTTAGGGCTCGGTTTAGGGTACGGGTTAGGATTAGGGTACGTGTTAGGGTTAGGGTAGGGGCTAGGGTTAGGGTACGCGTTACGGTTAGGGTAGTTATTAAACCTATCCCACTCTCTAGATACCCCTTAGCACGTAAAGGAATATTATTTGGGGGTCCAGCCATGGAGAAGAGTTTAGACATTAAGATAATATAAGGAACACACCCATTATAAAGAAATCACATTAGGATTCTCTTTTTAAGCTGTTCCTTAAAACACTAGTGCTTAGGAAATCTATTGGAGGCAGAAGCAGTCAAGGGTAGCCTAGGGTTAGGGTTAGGCTTAGGGTTAGGCTTAGGGTACGGCTTAGGGTACGTGTTCGGGGAGGGCTTCGGGTACGGCGTAGGGTATGGGTTAGGGTTAGGGTTAGGGTTAGTGTTAGGGTTAGGGCTCGGTTTAGGGTACGGGTTAGGATTAGGGTACGTGTTAGGGTTAGGGTAGGGGTTAGCGTTAGGGTACGCGTTACGGTTAGGGTAGTTATTAAACCTATCCCACTCTCTAGATACCCCTTAGCACGTAAAGGAATATTATTTGGGGGTCCAGCCATGGAGAAGAGTTTAGACACTAAGATAATATAAGGAACACACCCATTATAAAGAAATCACATTAGGATTCTCTTTTTAAGCTGTTCCTTAAAACACTAGTGCTTAGGAAATCTATTGGAGGCAGAAGCAGTCAAGGGTAGCCTAGGGTTAGGGTTAGGCTTAGGTGTAGGCTTAGGGTACGGCTTAGGGTACGGGTTCGGGGAGGGCTTCGGGTACGGGGTAGGGTATGGGTTAGGGTTAGGGTTAGGGTTAGTGATAGGGTTAGGGCTCGGTTTAGGGTACGGGTTAGGATTAGGGTACATGTTAGGGTTAGGGTAGGGGTTAGCGTTAGGGTACGCATTAGGGTTAGGGTAGTTATTAAACCTATCCCACTCTCTAGTTACCCCTTAGCACGTAATGGAATATTATTTGGGGGTCCAGCCATGGAGAAGAGTTTAGACACTAGGAAAAGATAAGGAACACACCCATTATAAAGAAATCACATTAGGATTCTCTTTTTAAGCTGTTCCTTAAAACACTAGTGCTTAGGAAATCTATTGGGTGCAGAAGCAGTCAAGGGTAGCCTAGGGTTAGGGTTAGGCTTAGGGTACGGCTTAGGGTACGGCTTAGGGTACGGGTTCGGGGAGGGCTTCGGGTACGGCGTAGGGTATGGGTTAGGGTTAGGGTTAGTGTTAGGGTTAGGGCTCGGTTTAGGGTATGGGTTAGGATTAGGGTACGTGTTAGGGTTAGGGTAGGGGTTAGGGTTAGGGTACGCGTTAGGTTTAGGGTAGTGATTAAACCTATCCCACTCTCTAGATACCCCTTAGCACATAAAGGAATATTATTTGGGGGTCCAGCCGTGCAGAAGAGTTTAGACATTAGGATTAGATAAGGAACACACCCATTATAAAGAAATCACATTAGGATTCTCTTTTTAAGCTGTTCCTTAAAACACTAGTGCTTAGGAAATCTATTGGAGGCAGAAGCAGTCAAGGGTAGCCTCGGGTTAGGGTTAGGCTTAGGGTTAGGCTTAGGGTACGGGTTCGGGGAGGGCTTCGGATACGACGTAGGGTATGTTTTAGGGTTAGGGTTAGGGTTAGTGTTAGGGTTAGGGCTCGGTTTAGGGTACGGGTTAGGATTAGGGTACGTGTTAGGGTTAGGGTAGGGGTTAGGGTTAGGGTACGCGTTAGGTTTAGGGTAGTGATTAAACCTATCCCACTCTCTAGATACCCCTTAGCACATAAAGGAATATTATTTGGGGGTCCAGCCGTGCAGAAGAGTTTAGACATTAGGATTAGATAAGGAACACACCCATTATAAAGAAATCACATTAGGATTCTCTTTTTAAGCTGTTCCTTAAAACACTAGTGCTTAGGAAATCTATTGGAGGCAGAAGCAGTCAAGGGTAGCCTCGGGTTAGGGTTAGGCTTAGGGTTAGGCTTAGGGTACGGGTTCGGGGAGGGCTTCGGATACGACGTAGGGTATGGGTTAGGGTTAGGGTTAGGGTTAGTGATAGGGTTAGGGCTCGGTTTAGGGTACGGGTTAGGATTAGGGTACATGTTAGGGTTAGGGTAGGGGTTAGCGTTAGGGTACGCATTAGGGTTAGGGTAGTTATTAAACCTATCCCACTCTCTAGTTACCCCTTAGCACGTAATGGAATATTATTTGGGGGTCCAGCCATGGAGAAGAGTTTAGACACTAGGAAAAGATAAGGAACACACCCATTATAAAGAAATCACATTAGGATTCTCTTTTTAAGCTGTTCCTTAAAACACTAGTGCTTAGGAAATCTATTGGGTGCAGAAGCAGTCAAGGGTAGCCTAGGGTTAGGGTTAGGCTTAGGGTACGGCTTAGGGTACGGCTTAGGGTACGGGTTCGGGGAGGGCTTCGGGTACGGCGTAGGGTATGGGTTAGGGTTAGGGTTAGTGTTAGGGTTAGGGCTCGGTTTAGGGTACGGGTTAGGATTAGGGTACGTGTTAGGGTTAGGGTAGGGGTTAGGGTTAGGGTACGCGTTACGGTTAGGGTAGTTATTAAACCTATCCCACTCTCTAGATACCCCTTAGCACGTAAAGGAATATTATTTGGGGGTCCAGCCATGGAGAAGAGTTTAGACATTAAGATAATATAAGGAACACACCCATTATAAAGAAATCACATTAGGATTCTCTTTTTAAGCTGTTCCTTAAAACACTAGTGCTTAGGAAATCTATTGGAGGCAGAAGCAGTCAAGGGTAGCCTAGGGTTAGGGTTAGGCTTAGGGTTAGGCTTAGGGTACGGCTTAGGGTACGTGTTCGGGGAGGGCTTCGGGTACGGCGTAGGGTATGGGTTAGGGTTAGGGTTAGGGTTAGTGTTAGGGTTAGGGCTCGGTTTAGGGTACGGGTTAGGATTAGGGTACGTGTTAGGGTTAGGGTAGGGGTTAGCGTTAGGGTACGCGTTACGGTTAGGGTAGTTATTAAACCTATCCCACTCTCTAGATACCCCTTAGCACGTAAAGGAATATTATTTGGGGGTCCAGCCATGGAGAAGAGTTTAGACACTAAGATAATATAAGGAACACACCCATTATAAAGAAATCACATTAGGATTCTCTTTTTAAGCTGTTCCTTAAAACACTAGTGCTTAGGAAATCTATTGGAGGCAGAAGCAGTCAAGGGTAGCCTAGGGTTAGGGTTAGGCTTAGGTGTAGGCTTAGGGTACGGCTTAGGGTACGGGTTCGGGGAGGGCTTCGGGTACGGGGTAGGGTATGGGTTAGGGTTAGGGTTAGGGTTAGTGATAGGGTTAGGGCTCGGTTTAGGGTACGGGTTAGGATTAGGGTACATGTTAGGGTTAGGGTAGGGGTTAGCGTTAGGGTACGCATTAGGGTTAGGGTAGTTATTAAACCTATCCCACTCTCTAGTTACCCCTTAGCACGTAATGGAATATTATTTGGGGGTCCAGCCATGGAGAAGAGTTTAGACACTAGGAAAAGATAAGGAACACACCCATTATAAAGAAATCACATTAGGATTCTCTTTTTAAGCTGTTCCTTAAAACACTAGTGCTTAGGAAATCTATTGGGTGCAGAAGCAGTCAAGGGTAGCCTAGGGTTAGGGTTAGGCTTAGGGTACGGCTTAGGGTACGGCTTAGGGTACGGGTTCGGGGAGGGCTTCGGGTACGGCGTAGGGTATGGGTTAGGGTTAGGGTTAGTGTTAGGGTTAGGGCTCGGTTTAGGGTATGGGTTAGGATTAGGGTACGTGTTAGGGTTAGGGTAGGGGTTAGGGTTAGGGTACGCGTTAGGTTTAGGGTAGTGATTAAACCTATCCCACTCTCTAGATACCCCTTAGCACATAAAGGAATATTATTTGGGGGTCCAGCCGTGCAGAAGAGTTTAGACATTAGGATTAGATAAGGAACACACCCATTATAAAGAAATCACATTAGGATTCTCTTTTTAAGCTGTTCCTTAAAACACTAGTGCTTAGGAAATCTATTGGAGGCAGAAGCAGTCAAGGGTAGCCTCGGGTTAGGGTTAGGCTTAGGGTTAGGCTTAGGGTACGGGTTCGGGGAGGGCTTCGGATACGACGTAGGGTATGTTTTAGGGTTAGGGTTAGGGTTAGTGTTAGGGTTAGGGCTCGGTTTAGGGTACGGGTTAGGATTAGGGTACGTGTTAGGGTTAGGGTAGGGGTTAGGGTTAGGGTACGCGTTAGGTTTAGGGTAGTGATTAAACCTATCCCACTCTCTAGATACCCCTTAGCACATAAAGGAATATTATTTGGGGGTCCAGCCGTGCAGAAGAGTTTAGACATTAGGATTAGATAAGGAACACACCCATTATAAAGAAATCACATTAGGATTCTCTTTTTAAGCTGTTCCTTAAAACACTAGTGCTTAGGAAATCTATTGGAGGCAGAAGCAGTCAAGGGTAGCCTCGGGTTAGGGTTAGGCTTAGGGTTAGGCTTAGGGTACGGGTTCGGGGAGGGCTTCGGATACGACGTAGGGTATGTTTTAGGGTTAGGGTTAGGGTTAGTGTTAGGGTTAGGGCTCGGTTTAGGGTACGGGTTAGGATTAGGGTACGTGTTAGGGTTAGGGTAGGGGTTAGGGTTAGGGTACGCGTTACGGATAGGGTAGTTATTAAACCTATCCCACTCTCTAGATACCCCTTAGCACGTAAAGGAATATTATTTGGGGGTCCAGCCATGGAGAAGAGTTTAGACACTAAGATAATATAAGGAACACACCCATTATAAAGAAATCACATTAGGATTCTCTTTTTAAGCTGTTCCTTAAAACACTAGTGCTTAGGAAATCTATTGGAGGCAGAAGCAGTCAAGGGTAGCCTAGGGTTAGGGTTAGGCTTAGGGTTAGGCTTAGGGTATGGCTTAGGGTACGGGTTCGGGTAGGGCTTCGGGTGTGGCGTAGGGTATGGTTTAGGGTTAGGGTTAGTGTTAGGGTTAGGGCTCGGTTTAGGGTACGGGTTAGGATTAGGGTACATGTTAGGGTTAGGGTAGGGGTTAGCGTTAGGGTACGCATTAGGGTTAGGGTAGTTATTAAACCTATCCCACTCTCTAGTTACCCCTTAGCACGTAATGGAATATTATTTGGGGGTCCAGCCATGGAGAAGAGTTTAGACACTAGGAAAAGATAAGGAACACACCCATTATAAAGAAATCACATTAGGATTCTCTTTTTAAGCTGTTCCTTAAAACACTAGTGCTTAGGAAATCTATTGGGTGCAGAAGCAGTCAAGGGTAGCCTAGGGTTAGGGTTAGGCTTAGGTGTAGGCTTAGGGTACGGCTTAGGGTACGGGTTCGGGGAGGGCTTCGGGTACGGCGTAGGGTATGGGTTAGGGTTAGGGTTAGGGTTAGTGTTAGGGTTAGGGCTCGGTTTAGGGTACGGGTTAGGATTAGGGTACGTGTTAGGGTTAGGGTAGGGGTTAGCGTTAGGGTACGCATTAGGGTTAGGGTAGTTATTAAACCTATCCCACTCTCTAGTTACCCCTTAGCACGTAATGGAATATTATTTGGGGGTCCAGCCATGGAGAAGAGTTTAGACACTAGGAAAAGATAAGGAACACACCCATTATAAAGAAATCACATTAGGATTCTCTTTTTAAGCTGTTCCTTAAAACACTAGTGCTTAGGAAATCTATTGGAGGCAGAAGCAGTCAAGGGTAGCCTAGGGTTAGGGTTAGGCTTAGGTTTAGGCTTAGGGTACGGCTTAGGGTACATGTTCGGGGAGGGCTTCGG
The DNA here is from genome assembly GCF_965194825.1 of Balaenoptera physalus. Classification (NCBI taxonomy): domain Eukaryota; kingdom Metazoa; phylum Chordata; class Mammalia; order Artiodactyla; family Balaenopteridae; genus Balaenoptera; species Balaenoptera physalus. Next base: position 9,582 of record NW_028126443.1, on the reverse strand, counting down.
GTATGGCGAAGGGTATGGGTTAGCGTTAGGGTTAAGGTTAGTGTTAGGGTTAGGGCTCGGTTTAGGGTACGGGTTAGGATTAGGGTACGTGTTAGGGTTAGGGTAGGGGTTAGGGTTAGGGTACGCGTTACGGATAGGGTAGTTATTAAACCTATCCCACTCTCTAGATACCCCTTAGCACGTAAAGGAATATTATTTGGGGGTCCAGCCATGGAGAAGAGTTTAGACACTAAGATAATATAAGGAACACACCCATTATAAAGAAATCACATTAGGATTCTCTTTTTAAGCTGTTCCTTAAAACACTAGTGCTTAGGAAATCTATTGGAGGCAGAAGCAGTCAAGGGTAGCCTAGGGTTAGGGTTAGGCTTAGGGTTAGGCTTAGGGTACGGCTTAGGGTACGTGTTCGGGGAGGGCTTCGGGTACGGCGTAGGGTATGGGTTAGGGTTAGGGTTAGTGTTAGGGTTAGGGCTCGGTTTAGGGTACGGGTTAGGATTAGGGTACATGTTAGGGTTAGGGTAGGGGTTAGCGTTAGGGTACGCATTAGGGTTAGGGTAGTTATTAAACCTATCCCACTCTCTAGTTACCCCTTAGCACGTAATGGAATATTATTTGGGGGTCCAGCCATGGAGAAGAGTTTAGACACTAGGAAAAGATAAGGAACACACCCATTATAAAGAAATCACATTAGGATTCTCTTTTTAAGCTGTTCCTTAAAACACTAGTGCTTAGGAAATCTATTGGAGGCAGAAGCAGTCAAGGGTAGCCTAGGGTTAGGGTTAGGCTTAGGTTTAGGCTTAGGGTACGGCTTAGGGTACATGTTCGGGGAGGGCTTCGGGTATGGCGAAGGGTATGGGTTAGCGTTAGGGTTAAGGTTAGTGTTAGGGTTAGGGCTCGGTTTAGGGTACGGGTTAGGATTAGGGTACGTGTTAGGGTTAGGGTAGGGGTTAGGGTTAGGGTACGCGTTAGGTTTAGGGTAGTGATTAAACCTATCCCACTCTCTAGATACCCCTTAGCACGTAAAGGAATATTAATTGTTGGTCCAACCATGGAGAAGAGTTTAGACACTAAGATAATATAAGGAACAAACACATTATAAAGAAATCACAATAGGATTCTCTTTTTAAGCTGTTCCTTAAAACACTAGTGCTTAGGAAATCTATTGGAGGCAGAAGCAGTCAAGGGTAGCCTAGGGTTAGGGTTAGGCTTAGGGTTAGGCTTAGGGTACGGCTTAGGGTACGTGTTCGGGGAGGGCTTCGGGTACGGCGTAGGGTATGGGTTAGGGTTAGGGTTAGGGTTAGTGTTAGGGTTAGGGCTCGGTTTAGGGTACGGGTTAGGATTAGGGTACGTGTTAGGGTTAGGGTAGGGGTTAGCGTTAGGGTACGCGTTACGGTTAGGGTAGTTATTAAACCTATCCCACTCTCTAGATACCCCTTAGCACGTAAAGGAATATTATTTGGGGGTCCAGCCATGGAGAAGAGTTTAGACATTAAGATAATATAAGGAACACACCCATTATAAAGAAATCACATTAGGATTCTCTTTTTAAGCTGTTCCTTAAAACACTAGTGCTTAGGAAATCTATTGGAGGCAGAAGCAGTCAAGGGTAGCCTAGGGTTAGGGTTAGGCTTAGGTTTAGGCTTAGGGTACGGCTTAGGGTACATGTTCGGGGAGGGCTTCGGGTATGGCGAAGGGTATGGGTTAGCGTTAGGGTTAAGGTTAGTGTTAGGGTTAGGGCTCGGTTTAGGGTACGGGTTAGGATTAGGGTACGTGTTAGGGTTAGGGTAGGGGTTAGGGTTAGGGTACGCGTTACGGATAGGGTAGTTATTAAACCTATCCCACTCTCTAGATACCCCTTAGCACGTAAAGGAATATTATTTGGGGGTCCAGCCATGGAGAAGAGTTTAGACACTAAGATAATATAAGGAACACACCCATTATAAAGAAATCACATTAGGATTCTCTTTTTAAGCTGTTCCTTAAAACACTAGTGCTTAGGAAATCTATTGGAGGCAGAAGCAGTCAAGGGTAGCCTAGGGTTAGGGTTAGGCTTAGGTTTAGGCTTAGGGTACGGCTTAGGGTACGGGTTCGGGGAGGGCTTCGGGTACGGCGTAGGGTATGGGTTAGGGTTAGGGTTAGTGTTAGGGTTAGGGCTCGGTTTAGGGTACGGGTTAGGATTAGGGTACATGTTAGGGTTAGGGTAGGGGTTAGCGTTAGGGTACGCATTAGGGTTAGGGTAGTTATTAAACCTATCCCACTCTCTAGTTACCCCTTAGCACGTAATGGAATATTATTTGGGGGTCCAGCCATGGAGAAGAGTTTAGACACTAGGAAAAGATAAGGAACACACCCATTATAAAGAAATCACATTAGGATTCTCTTTTTAAGCTGTTCCTTAAAACACTAGTGCTTAGGAAATCTATTGGAGGCAGAAGCAGTCAAGGGTAGCCTAGGGTTAGGGTTAGGCTTAGGTTTAGGCTTAGGGTACGGCTTAGGGTACATGTTCGGGGAGGGCTTCGGGTATGGCGAAGGGTATGGGTTAGCGTTAGGGTTAAGGTTAGTGTTAGGGTTAGGGCTCGGTTTAGGGTACGGGTTAGGATTAGGGTACGTGTTAGGGTTAGGGTAGGGGTTAGGGTTAGGGTACGCGTTACGGATAGGGTAGTTATTAAACCTATCCCACTCTCTAGATACCCCTTAGCACGTAAAGGAATATTATTTGGGGGTCCAGCCATGGAGAAGAGTTTAGACACTAAGATAATATAAGGAACACACCCATTATAAAGAAATCACATTAGGATTCTCTTTTTAAGCTGTTCCTTAAAACACTAGTGCTTAGGAAATCTATTGGAGGCAGAAGCAGTCAAGGGTAGCCTAGGGTTAGGGTTAGGCTTAGGGTTAGGCTTAGGGTATGGCTTAGGGTACGGGTTCGGGTAGGGCTTCGGGTGTGGCGTAGGATATGGTTTAGGGTTAGGGTTAGTGTTAGGGTTAGGGCTCGGTTTAGGGTACGGGTTAGGATTAGGGTACGTGTTAGTGTTAGGGTAGGGGTTAGGGTTAGGGTACGCGTTAGGGTTAGGGTAGTGATTAAACCTATCCCACTCTCTAGATACCCCTTAGCACATAAAGGAATATTATTTGGGGGTCCAGCCATGGAGAAGAGTTTAGACACTAGGATTAGATAAGGAACACACCCATTATAAAGAAATCACTTTAGGATTCTCTTTTTAAGCTGTTCCTTAAAACACTAGTGCTTAGGAAATCTATTGGAGGCAGAAGCAGTCAAGGGTAGCCTAGGGTTAGGGTTAGGCTTAGGGTTAGGCTTAGGGTACGGCTTAGGGTACGTGTTCGGGGAGGGCTTCGGGTACGGCGTAGGGTATGGGTTAGGGTTAGGGTTAGGGTTAGTGTTAGGGTTAGGGCTCGGTTTAGGGTACGGGTTAGGATTAGGGTACGTGTTAGGGTTAGGGTAGGGGTTAGCGTTAGGGTACGCGTTACGGTTAGGGTAGTTATTAAACCTATCCCACTCTCTAGATACCCCTTAGCACGTAAAGGAATATTATTTGGGGGTCCAGCCATGGAGAAGAGTTTAGACACTAAGATAATATAAGGAACACACCCATTATAAAGAAATCACATTAGGATTCTCTTTTTAAGCTGTTCCTTAAAACACTAGTGCTTAGGAAATCTATTGGAGGCAGAAGCAGTCAAGGGTAGCCTAGGGTTAGGGTTAGGCTTAGGTGTAGGCTTAGGGTACGGCTTAGGGTACGGGTTCGGGGAGGGCTTCGGGTACGGGGTAGGGTATGGGTTAGGGTTAGGGTTAGGGTTAGTGATAGGGTTAGGGCTCGGTTTAGGGTACGGGTTAGGATTAGGGTACATGTTAGGGTTAGGGTAGGGGTTAGCGTTAGGGTACGCATTAGGGTTAGGGTAGTTATTAAACCTATCCCACTCTCTAGTTACCCCTTAGCACGTAATGGAATATTATTTGGGGGTCCAGCCATGGAGAAGAGTTTAGACACTAGGAAAAGATAAGGAACACACCCATTATAAAGAAATCACATTAGGATTCTCTTTTTAAGCTGTTCCTTAAAACACTAGTGCTTAGGAAATCTATTGGGTGCAGAAGCAGTCAAGGGTAGCCTAGGGTTAGGGTTAGGCTTAGGGTACGGCTTAGGGTACGGCTTAGGGTACGGGTTCGGGGAGGGCTTCGGGTACGGCGTAGGGTATGGGTTAGGGTTAGGGTTAGTGTTAGGGTTAGGGCTCGGTTTAGGGTATGGGTTAGGATTAGGGTACGTGTTAGGGTTAGGGTAGGGGTTAGGGTTAGGGTACGCGTTAGGTTTAGGGTAGTGATTAAACCTATCCCACTCTCTAGATACCCCTTAGCACATAAAGGAATATTATTTGGGGGTCCAGCCGTGCAGAAGAGTTTAGACATTAGGATTAGATAAGGAACACACCCATTATAAAGAAATCACATTAGGATTCTCTTTTTAAGCTGTTCCTTAAAACACTAGTGCTTAGGAAATCTATTGGAGGCAGAAGCAGTCAAGGGTAGCCTCGGGTTAGGGTTAGGCTTAGGGTTAGGCTTAGGGTACGGGTTCGGGGAGGGCTTCGGATACGACGTAGGGTATGTTTTAGGGTTAGGGTTAGGGTTAGTGTTAGGGTTAGGGCTCGGTTTAGGGTACGGGTTAGGATTAGGGTACGTGTTAGGGTTAGGGTAGGGGTTAGGGTTAGGGTACGCGTTAGGTTTAGGGTAGTGATTAAACCTATCCCACTCTCTAGATACCCCTTAGCACATAAAGGAATATTATTTGGGGGTCCAGCCGTGCAGAAGAGTTTAGACATTAGGATTAGATAAGGAACACACCCATTATAAAGAAATCACATTAGGATTCTCTTTTTAAGCTGTTCCTTAAAACACTAGTGCTTAGGAAATCTATTGGAGGCAGAAGCAGTCAAGGGTAGCCTCGGGTTAGGGTTAGGCTTAGGGTTAGGCTTAGGGTACGGGTTCGGGGAGGGCTTCGGATACGACGTAGGGTATGTTTTAGGGTTAGGGTTAGGGTTAGTGTTAGGGTTAGGGCTCGGTTTAGGGTACGGGTTAGGATTAGGGTACGTGTTAGGGTTAGGGTAGGGGTTAGCGTTAGGGTACGTGTTAGGGTTAGGGTAGTGATTAAACCTATCCCACTCTCTAGATACCCCTTAGCACGTAAAGGAATATTAATTGTTGGTCCAACCATGGAGAAGAGTTTAGACACTAAGATAATATAAGGAACAAACACATTATAAAGAAATCACAATAGGATTCTCTTTTTAAGCTGTTCCTTAAAACACTAGTGCTTAGGAAATCTATTGGAGGCAGAAGCAGTCAAGGGTAGCCTAGGGTTAGGGTTAGGCTTAGGGTTAGGCTTAGGGTACGGCTTAGGGTACGTGTTCGGGGAGGGCTTCGGGTACGGCGTAGGGTATGGGTTAGGGTTAGGGTTAGGGTTAGTGTTAGGGTTAGGGCTCGGTTTAGGGTACGGGTTAGGATTAGGGTACGTGTTAGGGTTAGGGTAGGGGTTAGCGTTAGGGTACGCGTTACGGTTAGGGTAGTTATTAAACCTATCCCACTCTCTAGATACCCCTTAGCACGTAAAGGAATATTATTTGGGGGTCCAGCCATGGAGAAGAGTTTAGACATTAAGATAATATAAGGAACACACCCATTATAAAGAAATCACATTAGGATTCTCTTTTTAAGCTGTTCCTTAAAACACTAGTGCTTAGGAAATCTATTGGAGGCAGAAGCAGTCAAGGGTAGCCTAGGGTTAGGGTTAGGCTTAGGTTTAGGCTTAGGGTACGGCTTAGGGTACATGTTCGGGGAGGGCTTCGGGTATGGCGAAGGGTATGGGTTAGCGTTAGGGTTAAGGTTAGTGTTAGGGTTAGGGCTCGGTTTAGGGTACGGGTTAGGATTAGGGTACGTGTTAGGGTTAGGGTAGGGGTTAGGGTTAGGGTACGCGTTACGGATAGGGTAGTTATTAAACCTATCCCACTCTCTAGATACCCCTTAGCACGTAAAGGAATATTATTTGGGGGTCCAGCCATGGAGAAGAGTTTAGACACTAAGATAATATAAGGAACACACCCATTATAAAGAAATCACATTAGGATTCTCTTTTTAAGCTGTTCCTTAAAACACTAGTGCTTAGGAAATCTATTGGAGGCAGAAGCAGTCAAGGGTAGCCTAGGGTTAGGGTTAGGCTTAGGGTTAGGCTTAGGGTACGGCTTAGGGTACGGGTTCGGGGAGGGCTTCGGGTACGGCGTAGGGTATGGGTTAGGGTTAGGGTTAGTGTTAGGGTTAGGGCTCGGTTTAGGGTACGGGTTAGGATTAGGGTACATGTTAGGGTTAGGGTAGGGGTTAGCGTTAGGGTACGCATTAGGGTTAGGGTAGTTATTAAACCTATCCCACTCTCTAGTTACCCCTTAGCACGTAATGGAATATTATTTGGGGGTCCAGCCATGGAGAAGAGTTTAGACACTAGGAAAAGATAAGGAACACACCCATTATAAAGAAATCACATTAGGATTCTCTTTTTAAGCTGTTCCTTAAAACACTAGTGCTTAGGAAATCTATTGGAGGCAGAAGCAGTCAAGGGTAGCCTAGGGTTAGGGTTAGGCTTAGGTTTAGGCTTAGGGTACGGCTTAGGGTACATGTTCGGGGAGGGCTTCGGGTATGGCGAAGGGTATGGGTTAGCGTTAGGGTTAAGGTTAGTGTTAGGGTTAGGGCTCGGTTTAGGGTACGGGTTAGGATTAGGGTACGTGTTAGGGTTAGGGTAGGGGTTAGGGTTAGGGTACGCGTTACGGATAGGGTAGTTATTAAACCTATCCCACTCTCTAGATACCCCTTAGCACGTAAAGGAATATTATTTGGGGGTCCAGCCATGGAGAAGAGTTTAGACACTAAGATAATATAAGGAACACACCCATTATAAAGAAATCACATTAGGATTCTCTTTTTAAGCTGTTCCTTAAAACACTAGTGCTTAGGAAATCTATTGGAGGCAGAAGCAGTCAAGGGTAGCCTAGGGTTAGGGTTAGGCTTAGGGTTAGGCTTAGGGTATGGCTTAGGGTACGGGTTCGGGTAGGGCTTCGGGTGTGGCGTAGGGTATGGTTTAGGGTTAGGGTTAGTGTTAGGGTTAGGGCTCGGTTTAGGGTACGGGTTAGGATTAGGGTACGTGTTAGTGTTAGGGTAGGGGTTAGGGTTAGGGTACGCGTTAGGGTTAGGGTAGTGATTAAACCTATCCCACTCTCTAGATACCCCTTAGCACATAAAGGAATATTATTTGGGGGTCCAGCCATGGAGAAGAGTTTAGACACTAGGATTAGATAAGGAACACACCCATTATAAAGAAATCACTTTAGGATTCTCTTTTTAAGCTGTTCCTTAAAACACTAGTGCTTAGGAAATCTATTGGAGGCAGAAGCAGTCAAGGGTAGCCTAGGGTTAGGGTTAGGCTTAGGGTTAGGCTTAGGGTACGGCTTAGGGTACGTGTTCGGGGAGGGCTTCGGGTACGGCGTAGGGTATGGGTTAGGGTTAGGGTTAGGGTTAGTGTTAGGGTTAGGGCTCGGTTTAGGGTACGGGTTAGGATTAGGGTACGTGTTAGGGTTAGGGTAGGGGTTAGCGTTAGGGTACGCGTTACGGTTAGGGTAGTTATTAAACCTATCCCACTCTCTAGATACCCCTTAGCACGTAAAGGAATATTATTTGGGGGTCCAGCCATGGAGAAGAGTTTAGACACTAAGATAATATAAGGAACACACCCATTATAAAGAAATCACATTAGGATTCTCTTTTTAAGCTGTTCCTTAAAACACTAGTGCTTAGGAAATCTATTGGAGGCAGAAGCAGTCAAGGGTAGCCTAGGGTTAGGGTTAGGCTTAGGTGTAGGCTTAGGGTACGGCTTAGGGTACGGGTTCGGGGAGGGCTTCGGGTACGGGGTAGGGTATGGGTTAGGGTTAGGGTTAGGGTTAGTGATAGGGTTAGGGCTCGGTTTAGGGTACGGGTTAGGATTAGGGTACATGTTAGGGTTAGGGTAGGGGTTAGCGTTAGGGTACGCATTAGGGTTAGGGTAGTTATTAAACCTATCCCACTCTCTAGTTACCCCTTAGCACGTAATGGAATATTATTTGGGGGTCCAGCCATGGAGAAGAGTTTAGACACTAGGAAAAGATAAGGAACACACCCATTATAAAGAAATCACATTAGGATTCTCTTTTTAAGCTGTTCCTTAAAACACTAGTGCTTAGGAAATCTATTGGGTGCAGAAGCAGTCAAGGGTAGCCTAGGGTTAGGGTTAGGCTTAGGGTACGGCTTAGGGTACGGCTTAGGGTACGGGTTCGGGGAGGGCTTCGGGTACGGCGTAGGGTATGGGTTAGGGTTAGGGTTAGTGTTAGGGTTAGGGCTCGGTTTAGGGTATGGGTTAGGATTAGGGTACGTGTTAGGGTTAGGGTAGGGGTTAGGGTTAGGGTACGCGTTAGGTTTAGGGTAGTGATTAAACCTATCCCACTCTCTAGATACCCCTTAGCACATAAAGGAATATTATTTGGGGGTCCAGCCGTGCAGAAGAGTTTAGACATTAGGATTAGATAAGGAACACACCCATTATAAAGAAATCACATTAGGATTCTCTTTTTAAGCTGTTCCTTAAAACACTAGTGCTTAGGAAATCTATTGGAGGCAGAAGCAGTCAAGGGTAGCCTCGGGTTAGGGTTAGGCTTAGGGTTAGGCTTAGGGTACGGGTTCGGGGAGGGCTTCGGATACGACGTAGGGTATGTTTTAGGGTTAGGGTTAGGGTTAGTGTTAGGGTTAGGGCTCGGTTTAGGGTACGGGTTAGGATTAGGGTACGTGTTAGGGTTAGGGTAGGGGTTAGGGTTAGGGTACGCGTTAGGTTTAGGGTAGTGATTAAACCTATCCCACTCTCTAGATACCCCTTAGCACATAAAGGAATATTATTTGGGGGTCCAGCCGTGCAGAAGAGTTTAGACATTAGGATTAGATAAGGAACACACCCATTATAAAGAAATCACATTAGGATTCTCTTTTTAAGCTGTTCCTTAAAACACTAGTGCTTAGGAAATCTATTGGAGGCAGAAGCAGTCAAGGGTAGCCTCGGGTTAGGGTTAGGCTTAGGGTTAGGCTTAGGGTACGGGTTCGGGGAGGGCTTCGGATACGACGTAGGGTATGTTTTAGGGTTAGGGTTAGGGTTAGTGTTAGGGTTAGGGCTCGGTTTAGGGTACGGGTTAGGATTAGGGTACGTGTTAGGGTTAGGGTAGGGGTTAGCGTTAGGGTACGTGTTAGGGTTAGGGTAGTGATTAAACCTATCCCACTCTCTAGATACCCCTTAGCACGTAAAGGAATATTAATTGTTGGTCCAACCATGGAGAAGAGTTTAGACACTAAGATAATATAAGGAACAAACACATTATAAAGAAATCACAATAGGATTCTCTTTTTAAGCTGTTCCTTAAAACACTAGTGCTTAGGAAATCTATTGGAGGCAGAAGCAGTCAAGGGTAGCCTAGGGTTAGGGTTAGGCTTAGGGTTAGGCTTAGGGT